>NC_092160.1:17822500-20222500 GCF_045791955.1 Oncorhynchus clarkii lewisi | reverse complement strand
CAACACCATAGTACCCTCCAAGCTCGTCATCAAGCTCGAGACCCTGGGTCTCGACCCCGCCCTGTGCAACTGGGTACTGGACTTCCTGACGGGCCGCCCCCAGGTGGTGAGGGTAGGCAACAACATCTCCTCCCCGCTGATCCTCAACACTGGGGCCCCACAAGGTTGCGTTCTGAGCCCTCTCCTGTACTCCCTGTTCACCCACGACTGCGTGGCCACGCACGCCTCCAACTCAATCATCAAGTTTGCGGACGACACAACAGTGGTAGGCTTGATTACCAACAACGATGAGACGGCCTACAGGGAGGAGGTGAGGGCCCTCGGAGTGTGGTGTCAGGAAAACAACCTCACACTCAACGTCAACAAAACTAAGGAGATGATTGTGGACTTCAGGAAACAGCAGAGGGAACACCCCCCTATCCACATCGATGGAACAGTAGTGGAGAGGGTAGCAAGTTTTAAGTTCCTCGGCATACACATCACAGACAAACTGAATTGGTCCACTCACACAGACAGCATCGTGAAGAAGGCGCAGCAGCGCCTCTTCAACCTCAGGAGGCTGAAGAAATTCGGCTTGTCACCAAAAGCACTCACAAACTTCTACAGATGCACAATCGAGAGCATCCTGGCGGGCTGTATCACCGCCTGGTATGGCAACTGCACCGCCCTCAACCGTAAGGCTCTCCAGAGGGTAGTGAGGTCTGCACAACGCATCACCGGGGGCAAACTACCTGCCCTCCAGGACACCTACACCACCCGATGTCACAGGAAGGCCATAAAGATCATCAAGGACATCAACCACCCGAGCCACTGCCTGTTCACCCCGCTATCATCCAGAAGGCGAGGTCAGTACAGGTGCATCAAAGCTGGGACCGAGAGACTGAAAAACAGCTTCTATCTCAAGGCCATCAGACTGTTAAACAGCCACCACTAACACTGAGTGGCTGCTGCCAACACACTGACACTGACTCAACTCCAGCCACTTTAATAATGGGAATTGATGGGAAATGATGTAAATATATCACTAGCCACTTTAAACAATGCTACCTTATATAAATGTTACTTACCCTACATTATTCATCTCATACGCATACGTATATACTGTACTCTATATCATCGACGGTATCCTTATGTAATACATGTATCACTAGCCACTTTATACTATACTATGCCACTTTGTTTACATACTCATCTCATTTGTACATACTGTACCCGATACCATCTACTGTATCTTGCCTATGCTGCTCTGTACCATCACTCATTCATATATCCTTATGTACATATTCTTTATCCCCTTACACTGTGTACAAGACAGTAGTTTTGGAATTGTTAGTTAGATTACTTGTTATTACTGCATTGTCGGAACTAGAAGCACAAGCATTTCGCTACACTCGCATTAACATCTGCTAACCATGTGTATGTGACAAATAAAATTTGATTTGATTTGATTTGATTTGATTTGATTTGAACAGGTTAACCTTCCCGGGTGTTCTCCTGATGTATAACGCAAGAGTCACAATCTATTTTGATTTGCTTTTCGAGTTGCCCGGGTGATTTCTCTTTGTGCTAGCACACATTCAATATAGTAGTCTCAAATTACCCACTAAGGATTGTATCAATCAAAGGACCACCGTGCATAAATACAAATGAGTAGTTTCATTAAGGCCCACAGTGTAAAGATAGACAGCTTGTTAATTAATTAATAAAAGATGACAGAGGACCCAAATGCGGCCCATAGAAATATGGCGTGGCAGATGTGGACATGTATGGCTGAGTTCTCAATAAGCGTGTTATACTTTCGTGTTAGCTCTGATTAGATTTACCATGGGGAAAGATTCTGAGTTAGAGGTGCAGGTAAACAGTTGAGATTATATTAAATTGCCTAAAATCCTTAATTTGATCAAACCTGCAACGTGCTTGTTAGTGGGCTGTCTAATGGCCTTGATAATTATACAATTATATATTTCGTATCACTCTTTTACTTTCAAGAGGTAATTATAAGTACAATTTGCCAACCATTAGCATAATTAACTTGCTTTAAATGTTATTTCCTTGAATAACACCCTGGGTGTGAATGCTGTATTTATAGTGACATCTTACACAATGCAATACCACATGTGCTTATTACAAAAGAAATGTAAATGACTTCCTTTACTTATTTGGTCCTCTAAGGAATAGGAACATGGCTCATAGAGACCAGCTATGTTCTAAATGCTGTGAAATCAGTATGATACACCAAAAATATTGTACAATCCCATACCACATGTGTTTATTACCTTTATTAAATGAATCTAAAATTACATGTTTACTTCTTTGGGCCTCCAAATAATAAGAATGTGGCTCATGCATGAAGACCAGCCAAGTTCTACACTGAACAAAGTTACAGTTCATATAAAGAAATCAGTCAATTGAAATTAATTAATTAGGCCCTAATCTATGGATTTCACATGACTGGGAATACAGATATGCCTCTGTTGGTCAGTTTACATATACCTTAGCCAAATGCATTTAAACTCTGTTTTTCACAATTCCTGACATTTAATCCTAGTAAAAATGCCCTGTCTTAAGTCATTTAGGATCCCCACTTTATTTTAAGAATGTGAAATGTCAGAGTAATAGTAGAGAGAATGATTTATTTCAGCTTTTATTTCTTTCATCACATTCCCAGTGGGTCAGAAGTTTATATACACTCAATTAGTATTTGGTAGCATTGCCTTTAAAATAGTTTAACTTGGGTCAAATGTTTCAGGTAGCCTTCCACAAGCTTCCCACAATAAGTTGGGTGAATTTTGGCCCATTCCTCCTGACAGAGCTGGTGTAACTGAGTCAGGTTTGTAGGCCTCCTTACTCGCACGTGCTTTTTCAGTTCTGCCCACAGATTGTCTATTGGATTGAGGTCAGGGCTTTGTGATGGCCATTCCAGGTAACCTAGTGGTTAGAGCATTGTACTAGTAACCAAAAGATTGCAAGATCAAGTCCCCGAGCTTACAAGGTAAAAATCTGTTATTCTGCCCCTGAACAATGCAGTTAACCCACTGTTCCTAGGCTGTTATTGAAAATAAGAATTTGTTCTTAACTGACTTGCCTAGTTAAATAATGATAAAATACCTTAACTTTGTTGTCCTTAAGCCACTTTGCCACAACTTTGGAAATATGCTTGGGGTAAATGTCCATTTGGAAGACCCAATTGCAACCAAGCTTTAACTTCTTGACTGATGTCTTGAGATGTTACTTCAATATATCCACGTAATTTTCCTGACTCATAATGCCATCTATTTTGTGAAGTGCATCAGTCCCTCCTGCAGCAAAGCACCCCCACAACATGATGCTGCCACCCCCATGCTTCACGGTTGGGATGGTGTTCTTCGACTTGCAAGTCTCCCCCTTTTTTCTCCAACAATAATGATGGTCATTATGGCCAAACAGTTCTATTTTTGTTTCATCAGACCAGAGGACATCAGACCAAAAAGTACGATCTTTGTCCCCAAGTGCAGTTGCAAACCGTAGTCTGGCTTTTTTACGGTGGTTTTGGAGCTGCGGCTTCTTCCTAGCTGAGCGGCCTTTCAGGTTATGTCGATATAGGACTCGTTTTTACTGTGGATATAGATACATTTGTACCTGTTTCCTCCAGCATCTTCACAAGGTCTTTGCTGTTGTTCTGGGATTGATTTGCACTTTTCACACCAAAGTACGTTCATCTCTAGGAGACAGAACGCATCTCCTTCCTGAGCGGTATGACGACTGCGTGGTTCCATGGTGTTTATACTTGCGTTCAATTGTTTGTACAGATGAACGTGGTACCTTCATTTGGAAATTGCTCCCAAGGATGAACCAGACTTGTGGAGGTCTACAAAAAAAATGTCTGAGGTCTTGGCTGATTTCTTTTGAATTTTCAAATATATCAAGCAAAGAGGCACTGAGTTTGAAGGTAGGCCTTGAAATACGCCCACAGGTACACCTCCAATTGACTCAAATGATGTCAATTAGCCTATCAGAAGGTTCTAAAGCCATGACATCATTTTCTGGAATTCTCCAAGCTGACCCACTGGAATTGTGATACAGTGAATTATAAGTGAAATAATCTGTCTGTAAACAATTGTTGGAAAAATGAAATGTGTCATGCACAAAGTAGATGTCCTAACTGACTTGCTAAAACTGTAGTTTGTTAACAAGACATTTGTGGAGTGGTTGAAAAAATTGTTTTAATGACTCCAACCTAAGTGTATGTAAACTTCTGACTTCAACTGTATATCAATGATGCTGCTCTTGCTGCTGGTGATTCTCTGATCAATCAAATGTATTTATTTCAATCACATTTATTCATAAAGCCCTACTTACATCAGCTGACGTCACAAAGTGCTGTACAGAAACCCAGCCTAAAACCCCAAACATCAAGCAATACAGGTGTAGAAGTACGGTGGCTAGGAACAACTCACTAGAAAGGCCAGAACCTAGGAAGAAACCTAGAGAGGAACCAGGATATGAGGGGTGGCCAGACCTCTTCTTGTTATGCCGGGTGGAGATTATAACAGAACATGGCCAAGATGTTCAAATGTTCATAGATTACCATCCGGGTTAAATAATAATAATCACAGTGGTTGTAGAGGGTGCAACAGGTCAGCACCTCAGGAGTGAATGTCAGTTGGCTTTTCATAGAGAGTTTAAAACAGCAGGTCTGGGACAGGTAGCACGTCTGGTGAACAGGTCAGGGTTCCATAGCCGAACAGTTGAAAGTGGAGCAGCAGCGCAACCAGGTGGACTGGGGACAGCAAGGAGTCATCAGGCCAGGTAGTCCTGAGGCATGGTCCTAGGGCTCAGGTCCTCCGAGAGATAGAAAAAAGAAAGAAAGAAGGAAAGAAAGAGAGAGAGAGAAACAGAATTAGAGAGAGCATACTTAAATTCACACAGGACACCGGATAAGACAGGAGAAATACTCCAGATATAACAGACTGACCCTAGCCCCCTGACACAAACTATTCCAGCATAAATACTGAAGGCTGAGACAGGAGGGTTTCGGAGACACTGTGGCCCCATCCAACGATACTCCCGGACATGGCCAAACAGGCAGGATATAACCCCACCCACTTTGCCAAAGCACAGCCCCCACACCACTAGAGGGATATCTTCAACCACCAACTTACCATCCTGAGACAAGGCCGAGTATAGCCCTCGAAGATCTCCCCCACGGCACAACCCAAGGGGGGTGCCAACCCGGACAGGAAGACCACGTCGGTGACTCAACCCACTCAAGTGACGCACCCCTCCTAGGGATGGCATGGAAGAGCACCAGTAAGCCAGTGACCCAGCCCTTGTAATAGGGTTTGAGGCAAAGAATCCCAGTGGAGAGAGGGGAACCGGCCAGGTAGAGACAGCAAGGGTGGTTCGTTGCTCCAGTGCCTTCCGGTTCACCTTCACACTCCTGGGCCAGATTACACTCAATCATAGGACCTACTGAAAAGATGAGTCTTCAATAAAGATCCAGACGACACCATTCTGTATACATCTGGCCCTTCTATGGACACTGTGTTAACAAACCTCCAAACGAGCTTCAACACCATACAACACTCCTTCCGTGGCCTCCAACTGCTCTTAAATGCAAGTAAAACTAAATGCCTGCTCTTCAACCGATCGCTGCTCACACCCTCCCGCCTGACAAGCATCACTACTCTGGATGGTTCTGACTTAGAATATGTGGACAACTACAGATACCTAGGTGTCTGGTTAGACTGTAAACTCTCCTTCCAGACTCACATTAAGCATCTCCAATCAAAAATGTAATCTAGAATTGACTTCCTATTTCGCAACAAAGCCTCCTTCACTCATGCTGCCAAACATACCCTCATAACTGACCAATCCTACCGATCCTTGACTTTGGCGATGTAAATTACAAAATAGCCTCCAACACTCTACTCAGCAAATTGGATGCAGTCTATCACAGCGCCATCCGTTTTGTCTCCGTTTTGTCCCCATATACTACCCACTACTGCGACCTGTATGCTCTCGTTGGCTGACCCTCACTACATATTCGACGCCAAACCCACTGGCTCCAGTTCATCTAGAAGTCTTTGCTAGGTAAAGCCCTGCCTTATCTCAACTCACTGTTTACCATAGCAACACCCACCCGTAGCACACCCTCCAGCAGGTATATTTCACTGGTCATCCCCAAACCCAACACTTTATTTTGCCGCCTTCCCTTCCAGTTCTCTGCTGCCAATGACTGGAACGAATTGCAAAAATCTCTGAAGCTGGATTCTTATACCTCCCTCTCTAACATCAGCTGTCAGAGCAGATTACCGGTCACTGTACCTGTACACAGCCAATCTGGAAATAGCACACCCAACTACCTCATCTCCATATTATTACTTACCCTCTTGCTCTTTTGTACCCCAGTATCTCTACTTTCACATCATCATCTGAACATCTATCACTCCAGTGTTAATGCTAAATTGTAATTATTTCACCTCTATGGCCTACTTATTGCCTTACCTCCCTAGTCTTCTACATTTGCGCACACTGTACATAGATTTTTCCATTGTTATTGACTGTACGTTTGTTTATGTGTAACTCTGTGTTGTTGTTTGTGTTGCACTGCTTTGCTTTATCTTGGCCAGGTCGCAGTTGTCAATGAGAACTTGTTCTCAACAGCCTACCTGGTTAAATAAAGGTGAAATAAAAAAAATGTCATAAAAAATAGGAATAAATAGTACTACATAGTACTACTCCAGTAGTCCTTCAACATTTAGTGTACAAAAAAAAACTAAATATAATATTTGTTGATTTTGCATGATTGGCCATCTATAGCCATTTGTAGTCTAAAGTCAAAGGAAAAAAGCCACACTGTTCAGCCAAATCTCAAAGAAATGTACATATTCACTCTTCTAGTTCGCTTCCCACTGGGCACGGACATCAATTCAACGTCTATTTCAAATGACGTGGAAACAACGTTGATTCAACCAGTGTCTACCCAGTTGGTCTGTTGCCATGGAAACCTTACTTTATTATCCTCATCTGCCCTTTTCTACCTTGTGGGAAATATGAACACGTTCCTATGCATCCACTCATAGTCAAATGATGTTTACATTAAGAAGAAGAGTCGTGAATAACAACAGGGTGAAAGTCCGACAACACCATCCTGAAAAAGTGTAAATGTAAAAACATTGTCTGTGAATTAATCACATTTTTTATATGTGGCCACATGTTCCTCATTCCAATGTTAATCATATTTTTGTCTCTGAAGTGTGGTTCATGTCTCCATGAAGGTATTTATAGAGTCATTTAAATTCGGCGCGCTCCCCCATTACTCCAGCACTAATAATGCCCTCATAATCCTTATTTTCGGAGGCTCCGAAGTATTCAGTCCCCTTGACTTTTTCCACATCTTGATAGGTTACAGCCTTATTCTGAAATGGATTAAATAGTTTTTTCCCCCTCATCAGTCTACACACAATAACCCATAATGGCAAAGCAAAAACACATTTTTGCTAATTAATTAAACAATTAAATATAACATTTACATAAGTATTCAGACCCTTTACTCAGCACTTTGTTGAAGCACCTTTGGCAGCGATTACAGCCTTGAGTCTTCTTGGGTATGACGCTTCAAGCTTGGCACACCTGTGTTTGGGGAGTTTCTCCCATTATTCTCTACAGATCCTCTAAAGCTCTATCAGATGGATGGGGAGTGTTGCTGCACAGCTATTTTCAGGTCTCTCCAGAGATGTTCGATCGGGTTCATGTCCGGGCTCTGGCTGGGCTACTCAAGGACATTCAGAGACTTAAAATAAAATGTTATTAGTCACATGCGCCGAATACCTTACAGTGAAATGCTTACTTACGAGCCTCTAACCAACAATGTAGTTTAAAAAATTGCAGATAAGAATAAGAGATAAAAGTAACAAGTAATTAAAGAGCAGCAGTAAAATAACAATAGCAAGACTATATACAGGGGGTACCGATACAGAGTCAATGTGTGGGGGCACAGGTTAGATGAGATAGTATGTAGAGTTATTAAAGTGACTATGCATAGATGACAGCAGAGAGTAGCAATGGTGTAAAGAGGGATTGGGGGGAGGCACTGCCAATAGTCTGGATAGCCATTTGACTAGATGTTCAGGAGTCTTATGGTTTGGAGTAAAGCTGTTTAAAAGCCTCTTGGATCTAGATTTGGTGCTCCGGTACCGCTTGCAGCTGGTGCAGCTGTTGAACCGTTTGAGGATCGGCGGACCAATGCCAAATCTTTTCAGTCTCCTGAGGGGAATAGGTTATGCCGTGCCCTCTTCACGACTGTCTTGGTGTGCTTGGACCATGTTTGTTTGTTGGTGATGTGGACACCTAGGAACTTGAATCTCTCAACCTGCTCCACTGCAGTCCTGTCAGTGAGAATGGGGGCATGCTCGGTTCTCCTCTAGTCCACAATCATCTCCTTTGTCTTGATCACGTTGAGAGAGAGGTTGTTGTCCTGGCACCCAACCACCAGGTCTCTGACCTCCTCCCTATAGCCTGTCATGTCGTTGTCAGTGATCAGGCAAATTTAAATTTAATGATGGTGTTGGAGTCGTACCCCTGAGGGGCCCCTGTGTTGAGGATCAGCATGGTGGATGTGTTGTTACCTCACATAGGTGTTCCTTTTCTCCAGGTGGGAAAAGGCAGTGTGGAGTGCAACAGAGATGGCATTATCTGGGGATCTGTTGGAGTGGTATGCAAATTGGAGTGGGTCTAGGGTTTCAGGCATGATGGTGTTGATGTGAGCCATGACAAGCCTTTCAAAGCACTTCATGGCTACAGACGTGAGTGCTATGGGTCGGTGGTCATACTCTCCTGAGCGCTCTGGAGAAGGTTTTCATCAATGATCTCTCTGTACTTTGCTCCGTTCATCTGTCTCTCGATCCTGACTGGTCTCCCAGTCCTTGCCGCTGAAAAACATCCCAACAGCATGATGCTGCCACTACCATGCTTTACCGTAGGGATGGTGCCAGGTTTCCTCCAGACATGATGCTTGGCATTCAGGCCAAAGAGTTCAATCTTGGTTTCATAAGACCAGAGAATCTAGTTTGTCATGGTTTAAGAGGCCTTTTTTGTCAACTCCAAGCGGGCTGTCGAAAAGAAACAACCATAAATTCCATGCAGGGAAAACACACCATAACTCAGCATTCTAACACTCAACAAGGAACAAACACGCACAAAGAATATATGGAACCAGAGGGTTAAATAAATAGGGAAATAATATTAACTTAATGGGAACCAGGTGTGTACAATCAAGACAAAACAACATAAAAAAAGAAACGTAGATCAGTGGCAGCTAGAAAGCCGGTGACGGAAACCGCCGAACGCCGCCCGAACAAGGAGAGGCACCAACTTCGGCGGAAGTCGTGACACAAGGGGTCTGAATACTTTCCAAAGTCACTGTATGTAGTACTAGGTCTACCCAAGTTTTTTAATATTTTTTTTATTGGGCTGCCAGTTCCCCATCCCTGTCCTAGAGTAGGCCTGCGGGCCACCAGTTAACCATCCCTGGCCTAGAAGATGTGTTTGCATTTCTATTTTCAGAACCACATGCTTACCCATCCATGATAATCTATTGCATATAACCTGGGAGCCAGATGTTTTTCCTCTGTTTCCAACGGCATTAGCATTCTCAAGCATTAGTCCTACTTCTCTATGAGCCGTGGTGGTATATCTTCTATGACCTTATATCTGCTAAGACCATTTTAGTAGATTTTAGTGTGTGTGTAAACATTTGGGGAAGAGAGCATGCATAGCATTTCTCTGGCAGGTGTACGCCGCTGAAAGTCCCGGCGCTTTCATATGAAACTGCTGGCTCCACGAGAGACAAGTTTGGCTTTTGATCAAAGCGGAATAACTGACGGCTCGACATATGCCATATGAATTATTAAACATACAAGTTACCCCTTGTAAAGAAATAAATTGCCACTCCTCCTGCCCCCCCCCCCCCCCCCCCCCCTCCTGTATGCAGAATGTCAGCCAGGGTAGTAGAAAGTGAAGCTTATTTTTTTATTAGCCTAAAATCAGAACTGGGAACCGTGGCCTGTCAGTCAAAGCTGATGTGCCCACAGAGTGCCAGAGAGCGGCACTACATATGTAAAGACAAGCTCCCATTCACTTACGAGAGTGTTGATGCGTTTCAAAACGGATCATTAAAAACAACCTGATTTTGAAGAGCGGTTGATACAATGATCAAACGTCTTTGTGCCGTCGTAGACAGAATCCTGGACTGAACTTAAGTATATATAAAAAAGAGGAGCAACATGAATTTTGGAAAAACATATTTCCTATGCCTAGAGAAGCCGGACCAGGATGTAGGCTACTGTATAATTTCCCTCTTCCACCCAATGAACTGAATTTTATGCTGTAACACATACTGTTTCATTCTACTCTGGAATACATACTGTTTCATTCTACTCTGGAATACATACTGTTTCATTCTACTCTGGAATACATACGGTTTCATTCTACTCTGGAATACATACTGCTTTATTCTACTCTGGAATACATACTGTTTCATTCTACTCTGGAATACATACTGTTTCATTCTACTCTGGAATGCATACTGTTTCATTCTACTCTGGAATACATACTGTTTCATTCTACTCTGGAATACATACTGTTTCATTCTACTCTGGAATACATACTGTTTCATTCTACTCTGGAATACGTGGTGTTTCATTCTACTCTGGAATACATACTGTTTTATTCTACTCTGGAATACATACTGTTTCATTCTACTCTGGAATACATACTGTTTCATTCTACTCTGGAATACATTCTACTCTACTGTTTCATTCTACTCTGGAATACATACTGTTTCATTCTACTCTGGAATACGTGGTGTTTCATTCTACTCTGGAATACATACTGTTTTATTCTACTCTGGAATACATACTGTTTCATTCTACTCTGGAATACATACTGTTTCATTCTACTCTGGAATACATACTGTTTCATAAAACTCTGACTCTGGAATACATACTGTTTCATTCTACTCTGGAATACATACTGTTTCATTCTACTCTGGAATTCATACTGTTTCATTCTACTCTGGAATACATACTGTTTCATTATACTCTGGAATACGTGGTGTTTCATTCTACTCTGGAATACATACTGTTTTATTCTACTCTGGAATACATACTGTTTCATTCTACTCTGGAATACATACTGTTTTATCTACTCTGGAATACTTGCTGTTTCATTCTACTCTGGAATACGTGGTGTTTGATTCTACTCTGGAATACATACTGTTTTATTCTACTCTGGAATACAAACTGTTTCATTCTACTCTGGAATACATACTGTTTCATTCTACTCTGGAATACATACTGTTTCATTCTACTCTGGAATACATACTGTTTCATTCTACTCTGGAATACATACTGTTTCATTGTACTCTGGAATACATACTGTTTCATTCTACTCTGGAAAACATACTGTTTCATTCTACTCTGGAATAAATACTGTTTCATTCTACTCTGGAATACATACTGTTTCATTTTACTCTGGAATACATACTGTTTCATTCAACTCTGGAATACATACTGTTTCATTCAACTCTGGAATACATACGGTTTCATTCTACCCTGGAATACATACTGTTTCATTCAACTCTGGAATACATACTGTTTCATTCTACTCTGGAATACATACTGTTTCATTCTACTCTGGAATACATACAGTTTCATTCTACTCTGGAATACATACTGTTTCATTCTACTCTGGAATACATACGGTTTCATTCTACTCTGGAATACATACGGTTTCATTCTACTCTGGAATACATACTGTTTCATTCTACTCTGGAAAACATACTGTTTCATTCTACTCTGGAATACATACTGTTTCATTCTACTCTGGAATACATACTGTTTCATTCTACTCTGGAATACATACTGTTTCATTCTACCCTGGAATACATACTGTTTCATTCTACTCTGGAATACATACAGTTTCATTCTACTCTGGAATACATCCTGTTTCATTCTACTCTGGAATACACACTGTTTCATTCTACTCTGGAATACATACTGTTTTATTCTACTCTGGAATACATACTGTTTCATTCTACTCTGGAATACATACTGTTTCATTCTACTCTGGAATACATACGGTTTCATTCTACTCTGGAATACATACTGTTTTATTCTACTCTGGAATACATACTGTTTTATTCTACTCTGGAATACATACTGTTTCATTCTACTCTGGAATGCATACTGTTTCATTCTACTCTGGAATACATACTGTTTCATTCTACTCTGGAATACATACTGTTTCATTCTACTCTGGAATACATACTGTTTCATTCTACTCTGGAATACGTGGTGTTTCATTCTACTCTGGAATACATACTGTTTTATTCTACTCTGGAATACATACTGTTTCATTCTACTCTGGAATACATACTGTTTCATTCTACTCTGGAATACATACTGTTTCATAAAACTCTGAAATACATACTGTTTCATTCTACTCTGGAATACATACTGTTTCATTCTACTCTGGAATTCATACTGTTTCATTCTACTCTGGAATACATACTGTTTCATTATACTCTGGAATACGTGGTGTTTCATTCTACTCTGGAATACATACTGTTTTATTCTACTCTGGAATACATACTGTTTCATTCTACTCTGGAATACATACTGTTTTATCTACTCTGGAATACTTGCTGTTTCATTCTACTCTGGAATACGTGGTGTTTCATTCTACTCTGGAATACATACTGTTTTATTCTACTCTGGAATACAAACTGTTTCATTCTACTCTGGAATACATACTGTTTCATTCTACTCTGGAATACATACTGTTTCATTCTACTCTGGAATACATACTGTTTCATTCTACTCTGGAATACATACTGTTTCATTGTACTCTGGAATACATACTGTTTCATTCTACTCTGGAAAACATACTGTTTCATTCTACTCTGGAATACATACTGTTTCATTCTACTCTGGAATACATACTGTTTCATTCTACTCTGGAATACATACTGTTTCATTCTACTCTGGAATACATACTGTTTCATTCTACTCTGGAATACATACTGTTTCATTCTACTCTACATACTGTTTCATTCTACTCTGGAATACTCTGGAATACATATACTGTTTCATTCTACTCTGAATACATACTGTTTCATTCTACTCTGGAATACATACTGTTTCATTCTACTCTGGAATACATACTGTTTCATTCTACTCTGGAATAAATACTGTTTCATTCTACTCTGGAATACATACTGTTTCATTTTACTCTGGAATACATACTGTTTCATTCAACTCTGGAATACATACTGTTTCATTCTACTCTGGAATAAATACTGTTTCAATCTACTCTGGAATACATACTGTTTCATTTTACTCTGGAATACATACTGTTTCATTCTACTCTGGAATACATACTGTTTCATTCTACTCTGGAATACATACTGTTTCATTCTACTCTGGAATACATACTGTTTCATTCTACTCTGGAATACATACGGTTTCATTCTACCCTGGAATACATACTGTTTCATTCTACTCTGGAATACGTGGTGTTTCATTCTACTCTGGAATACGTGGTGTTTCATTCTACTCTGGAATACGTGGTGTTTCATTCTACTCTGGAATACGTGGTGTTTCATTCTACTCTGGAATACGTGGTGTTTTATTCTACTCTGGAATACATACTGTTTCATTCTACTCTGGAATACATACTGTTTCATTCAACTCTGGAATACATACTGTTTCATTCAACTCTGGAATACATACTGTTTTATTCTACTCTGGAATACATACGGTTTCATTCTACCCTGGAATACATACTGTTTCATTCTACTCTGGAATACGTGGTGTTTCATTCTACTCTGGAATACGTGGTGTTTCATTCTACTCTGGAATACGTGGTGTTTCATTCTACTCTGGAATACGTGGTGTTTCATTCTACTCTGGAATACGTGGTGTTTTATTCTACTCTGGAATACATACTGTTTCATTCTACTCTGGAATACATACTGTTTCATTCTACTCTGGACCAGGTATACGCAGAGATGACTTTAGGAACATGTTCAGATGTGACCTCCCTCTAAAGCTGCATAATGTTGAATAGTCAAGACCTGTTTAAAGATATAGTGCAGTAAACACTATTTTAAGTGCCTACCCCGGAGTAGCGGTATTCACAGTCCTCTGCTAGATTTGTACAAGTGGGGCGTGATGTAATTTATGTTAATTGATGATTTTCCCATATGTCTGCCATAGAAGCGACGCTGGAGCCTGAGCACGCCCACGGTGGGAATTGATTGCCCTTCTGTTGTTAATCAGCGGCTGTTTTAGGGGTTGTGTCAGATGGCAGAGTCTCTGGCTTCCTGCTGGATAAAATATGGGCCTGTATGGATAAAGATGGCTTCATAATGCAAACTAACTGAGCCTTGCATGTAGATCAAAGCCAACAGCTGGTCGGGGGGAGGAAAATCACACAACCCCCGTCTCTTTGGTAGAAACGGAAAGTGGGGTGGAACGACAAAAAGGCGCCTAACAATGCTTTACGAGGACCTGCCAAAATCACACCCATCCAAGTCTCCTTACAGGTGCGATCACCCTCATATCGATCCAATGCCGTCTTTGCATCTTAACATCATGTTACCCCTTTAAGCCAAAGCCTAGGCATTTGCTCTGGAAACTTCTCAGAGTGTTCAGGTCTCATGGAAGGTTAGTCATCGCCCAAACGTATCTCAACCGGACCATCTCTCCTGCTATACATCGGCTCAGATAACAGTCTTGCACAGTAGGTCCAAGTGGGCGCAATTTGTAGCCTTGACACCCGTTAGTCCCGGATCTGTCGAGAACCTCTGCTGCAAATGGTCCAGCACTCATATAAGCTTTAGAGGTTATCTGACGCAGAAGCCAGAATCACTCACTTCTGTTCCCAGCTTCTATCTCTCAGTTTCCATGGGAGGCCAGACACTTCAACAAATAGACACATGCCATAAATTGAGAGGAAAAATGGTCTGACAGATGAACAGATGGGTTCAGTATTTTACTCTCTCTCTGTCTCCGTCCACCTACTGCTGATGAAGTGAGGTAAAGAAAGAAAGAGAAAGTTAGTGAGAGAAAGAAAAGGTGGGGGGGAAATGATCTGTGTCAACGGATTACACCCAAATTGCTCCTTCACTTGAATATTCCAATGAGGCCCAATGGCGTGAGCAATGTCAGAGCAATTAGAGATCCCGTGTTTAGAGGTTACCTCTCTTCCCCGCGCCGTGATCTTTCCTGAGTGCACACCCTGAACTGCAGACATGGAGACACAAGGCAATCTTTGGTGTAATTGATATTAGTAGCCTTATTAAACTAAAGGAATGGAAACAAACAAAAAGCCTGTGTGGTCGAGAATACTAATGAGAAGTGAGTCAAACAGACACAAGAGGAAATGAATGTTTGAATCTGCACCTTGCCCTTTCCCTTGGAGGAAAGCATGCATTTTTTAAAGTTCAACCACATCTCAGGAGCACTTGTGTGCACAGATAAAGTAAGTCCTACTCGGTGGATGTGAGCAAGGGTGTAACTTTGTGTTGCATATTGGGGGGGTCAGGGTCAATGGGTTCCGCAGTCAACACCCATCTAGGAGGGTCTGGGGGCATACACCCTCACTCTGGAGATTTTCAAGGGAAAATACATCCCAAACTTTCCTGATAATTTGGTAATTATATCTATCCATTAGACAGCTGAAAAATTAATAAAATGGCCACCGGACTATTACATTGACCCCCCCCCCCCCCCCCCCCCTCCATTTGTCTTGTACACTGCTGCTACTCGCTTATTATCTATGCATTGTCATTTCACCCCTACCTATACAATATGTACAAACTACCTCAACTAACCTGTACACTGCCTCGGTACCGGTACCCCCTGTATATAGCCTCATTATTGTTATGTTATTATGTTACTTTTTATTATTTTTCTATTTTATTTTTCACTTTAGTTTATTTGGTAAATATTTTCTTAGCTCGTCTTGAACTGCACTGTTGGTCTACACTTGTATTCGGTGCATGTGACAAATAAAGTTTGATTTGATTTGAATTACCAATCATTTCTGTATTACTTTAAACTGTTGGTCTAACTATCAGTTCAGAATGAAACCATGCTTGGAATTTATTTTGTAGAACAACTGTGCGAAAATCAGTGATGGGGTGCGTTCGATTGAACGTTTGCTACATTGCGTAACGGATTGTACTGAATGGCACGTTTCCCCAAAACGTTATCAATGTTCTTATACAGACTTTGAGGTAGCATATGTTTGCACCGTTTAGTGGGTGTAGCTTGAAGCAATGAGTGACGTATTTGAAGGGCAGCGGTGCATTTTGAACTGACATCCCAACCCCTCCGTGTTTTTCAACTTTTCGTTTAGAACAGCATGGTTTCTTTTTAATTGAACGTTTTTTGTACTGAATGCAGCTCTGGTGACATTTCTACTCCAAATGTAATTAAAATAAAATAATTGTTACACATTTAAAATATCATTTTAAACTCCAAAAATGTGCTTAACATTGTACTAGTCCATATTATAATCCTGGTGTGTTATTTAGCATTAAAGATAATTTTCTCAGTTATAAGTACAGTCTTTGAGAAACAACCCTTTGAATATGTTTGGCTATGTCAATGGTGATGTTGCCACATAATTTCATAGGCATTATTATCTGCTTTGCGACATTTTCCAAGGGGTTTATTTTTCAAACTTAATTTGTAACAGGAATCTAAACCGGCCTCCACAAATAGTCCCTTCTGGGAAATGTGTAGAATAAAAATGATTTCTCCCACTTTATTGTCACTTGGGAATGAGCACATCTCCCAAAGTACGTTCTTTGTGGCATGTTGATGTTTCTTAGAGCGATTTAGGCGTGGGGACAATCCTGTAAGTATAAACAACAAGTCAATGCCTGTCCAAATGATAAATATATAGATTGAAGTTGGACATGATTGTCTATTATAGCACAGTAGGTGGCATGTCTGAGATATGCATGAATTAAATAGAAATGGGCCAGTCCAAAATGGAACCATATTCGCTTTACTGTTGACCAGGTTCAATAGGGTTCTGGTCAAAAACGATGCACTTTAAAAGGGAATAGGCTGCCATTTGGGAAGGGCCCATTGGCCATGCTGAATGCCATACACACCTTGTGTTTTTCGATTGCATCAGCAGATCTGTCTCCTCTGCTCAGGTTTTATCAGAGCAGCTTGACAGTGGATTTAGATCCCTATTATGGTGTATATAAATACTTACAAACATTCTCCAGCCCCTTTGATGCCAAAGCAGCAGAACATTTCAATATGTCTTCTGATTCTATGGTCCAGGACTGAATGTAGTAATGTCAGTACAGGATATGGTTACAAGATGATCTACAGTAGGTTGGGAAATGTAGTTCTCAGTGGCACACTCTACCATGTTACAGTCAAATCAGCCTGGCTTGATAAATTAAGAAGTGTGTCACTATATTATACTACTTACTGTATCTCTAATGCAATTATGCCCAAAGATTCACCAGATTCCACGTGTTGTAGTTGTGTCAAACAATCAGTAATGTCCCCATTTGTTTCTCCAATCACAATGTTAAATCACCTCTGTCTCATTCCCACAGCTCTCTGATCTAATCACACACTTAATATTCAGTTAATCGCAACACATATCTACAGGCCAATGGGTAATTTAATAATAGTCTGAGGGATTTACTTAGTTGAGATGCTCTGTGATAACTACATTTTGAAACTTGATATTGTCTCAGCACTCCTACACAACAGGGTGTCATCCAATCAGTACCACATTCTTCCACCAACCTGGACATAATGACCGCAATATGTTATTTGCTGATTTAATGGTAAATTAGGCAATGATGTGCATGCTTCCAAATTCACGTGACATATATAATGATAATTTCTAAATGAATTCACATTTTTCCATTATTTGACACAAGGGTGCCGACGCCTGGGAACATTAACATTTCATATTTGGTTGCTTTGTTAAGACAAAAGTTGGTTATTTGCTTATAAATGCACACAATGACAAGTGATACAGTATGCACGCGTGCTATGCATTACAGAAATGATGCCTATGGGGACAATATACCCACCTAATAACCATAGACTTAACTCACACACAGAGACAGCATGCAGAAGCTTACCTATAAGCATGCTAACATTTATGAAGCTATAAACGTGTTACATTTTTGCATATATTTGAATTAATTGCTGTCAAATGTATTAAATAAATGATTCCAAGAAAAGGGATGAATTTTATTTTTCTTACTGAAAATGCTATGACTTTCTGTCTCATCTCAAAAGCATTGGTAGACATTTAATATAATATTTACTTTAGCTTTGATGTCCGTTAACAAGTTAACCAAATGTAATTTCCGTCTGAGCGAATGGCCTCTCCAAAGGCTCAGGTGATGCACTGCGGAGACGCCAAACAATGACCTGATAAATTGTTATATCCCTCCTACCCCCTAGAGCCACCCCAATAATGCATGACTAAATGAAGTAATCATTTCTTCTGGGAACATCACTCAAGGAAGATAACAGGTAGGTATATCACTTCGCTCCATATGGTCACAGTAGTCAAGCGCAAGCCAATGGGAGCGCTCCAATTTGCCACAGTGTTCCTGTCATGATTAAATAGTTCCAAGGATGGCTCCGGCACACAGGAAGGCTCTTTGACCACCCTGATACTCATCTCCTGCCACAGATTGGAGGAGGTGGCCGGCTGCAGTAGGTGGCAGCTGCAGCAGCAGGGGCTGTGTAGCTCACTCATTGGATTCACTTTCTTTTCTGTGTTTTTTTAACCTCCAGGCATTTTTCTATTATTTCTACTTCATGAATATAGGGGAAAAAAATATGTTTTTCTTTTTTCACCAGTATTTCAGCTTGTGAGTGTAAATCATAAAAAGTAAAGACCGAGAGGGGACATAAATATATTAATGAGACCATAAATCACAGCCAAGGATAAACTGTCCTCAAGTCCTGTGGAAATATGCTCTGAGAACATTGGCACTTCGGTGTTACTTTCATTAGAACTATAATTTACAGAACTGTTTTTATTCTCAAGTTGTTGGTTAAGATCTCTCCTGGACTTTTTAAGAAGAATGAAAGGCTACATTCTGCAAATATTATATTGTGCTACTGTAAAAGGAAGACATGCCAGCTCTGGCCATAATAAGCGAGTTATTGTTAATAATATAGCTCAGGAGATTGCTTTATTTTTCGTATGTGTTTTTTAAGAATGCATAAACCTAAAGCAAAAGTGCATTTTAAAGGTGCTTCTTTTCTGTTGGACTGCCGAGCTCTGTCTGACAGATGACAACTTCCTAATATGTATGATAACTTTATCAATACATTTAATTAACTGTTCAATCAATAAATCGGTTCAACAACATCACATTATCAACTTTACCTGCTGCCATTATCAAGTAGTAGATTCTGAACAGAGATCTGACAGTGAAAGCAGTGTTAAGGGAAAAAAATATGTAATCACTTCCGTCATGGCGTTTGTAAAAAATATATCTCTTTGCTCTTTTGAAAATTAAGTTTATAACCTTTAGAGTTTCTTTCTTTGTCTTTTTCCAAAGCTGCCATTCCCATCGGACAAAAGCCGCTATGAAAAGTATTAAAAAGTTGTGTTTCTTTAGTTATATTTTATCCATTCTATAATTAATATAATTTTGGGTGCCAAAGAAGTTGCAAAGAATAAAAAAATTATATAAAAAAATATGTCTCGTTGCAAATGCAGTTGGGTTGACTTTAGCAAATAGCCTTGAAAATGAATGAAGTTCAGTCAGGCTAATCCTGTTGAATGAATTACACAGGATTATAAATCAGGTCGCCTCGAGCTATTTCTCCCAAGCTATTTCCATTTGTCTTTTGTATCTCCTATGGATGGAATTCATTGAAAAATGTGTTCATCTCTGCCTGTGGTATTACAAATTCCTGCACTCTTTTGAGACTGGCAATAAGACAGTAGTAGATGGTCTGTGTAATGCCAACTTTGTCATTACTATTTTATGATCTGTGCCGCCTGTAGCAGCAAGGCCATATACGATGTGGGAGATATGGCATTTGACTGATAATCCTGAGCACAACAAGAATAAAGAGTTGTATTGTGTCTGAAGGCTTACTCAAATAAATACAGGTTTACTAGAATTGCAAATGCTGGGAGAGTAATGAAGTTAGAGATAAAACTATAACCATTGCTTGAAGTGCACCAAAAATGACTGAAACATGTATGATTTCTGAAGCATATATGTAGGCTGTAGAAAGGTAAATTAAGGTTTTGTGAAGACTTTATTAAGCCTTTCAAGTTGTAGTTTATTTCAGGTGGAAGCAAAAGTTGGTTTCCCAGAACTGTTCCAAAACAAGTCATTTTCTTTTAAGGGGCATGCACTTTTTTCATTCACCCAAATAGAACCCATTACAGATTTCAAATGAGCAACTTGAGGCTGTCTGAAGCTAAATTAAGTCAAACTGAAATAGAACAAATCCTTTTCGTTATCCCTCTTTCTAGATGAATATCATTGCTATTCATTCACAGCTGTCAATGAGAACTGAAAACCCAAATTGCAATTAGGCAACATAAATATGTTGTGCAATACATTTCCATTTAGGGATTATTCTTGTGGCATTCAAATATTTGTGAGTGACACAGTTCAAAACACATTGTCCAAAGTCTAAATGATGAATAAGTGACTCAATCTACGAAAAACGAATGTCTCAGAATAATATATTTAACGTAACTATTGAAAGTAGATGTCATTCAAACCCTGTAACTCTTTGGAGTGGCTCAGCAAATTCCCATTCTGTTGTCCTGCCGCTAAAGCATTTATTTATGCATCATGTTTTCACCGTGAGTTTCTAAGAATGTGTTTGCGATCCCCATAACTCAGTTTAATTACTTTAAGACACAGCTTATTCCTCAGGTTAATTCCACTATCATGGGCATCAGCCTATGAGGCACATAGACGATTATTCCGCCATTTGATAGACCATTTTGTTTGTGATTGGCTTCCCTGTGTCCCTCCTGAGAGAGTGGTTTTGCTCATTTCACAAACATAATTTAGATCCACAGGTAATAGATGTGCCGGAGATAAGATTAGCATTAAAAAAAAACGGGAGCCGCTAGAGGCTGTCATGCCTCAGACAGATCGCCAGGCTCCCCTGCCTCCGCCGGCTCGTCAGGCTCTCATGCCTCAGCCGGATCGTCAGGCTCCCCTGCCTCAGCCGGATCGTCGGGCTTTCATGCCTTCACCTGATCGCCAGACTCCCCTGGTTCCACCGGCTCGTCAGGTTTCCCGCGCCTCAGCAGAGGTGGCCGGTCCGCTCCTGATCCATGGGATCATTATTTTGGTCAGCGTCCTGCAGCTGGAGCCGCGCGTCGGGGAGGGGGTACTGTCACTTGTGCTCCCTCTCCGGCCTCTAGGTCACCAGGCTGCTCGTTATGGCTCACATCTGTCGCCATTGTTATGCGCACCTGTGTGTCTTCAGACTCACCTGGACTCCATCACCTTCCTGATTACATTCCCTGTATAAACTGAGCAAAAAAATAAACGTCCCTTTTTCAGGACCCTGTCTTTCAAAGATATTTTGTGTTAAATACAAATTACATCACAGATCTTCATTGTAGAGGGTTAAAACAATGTTTCCCATGCTTGTTCAATGAACCATAAACAATTAATGAACATGCACCTGTGGAAGGTCATTAAGACACTAACAGCTGACAGACGGTAGGCAATTAAGGTCACAGTCATAAACACTTAGGACACTAAAGAGGCCTTTCTATTGACTCTGAAAAACACCAAAAGAAAGATGCCCAGGGTCCCTGCTCATCTGTGTGAATCTGCCTTAGGCATGATGCAAGGAGGCATAAGGATTGCAGATGTGGCCAGGGCAATACATTGGAATGTCTGTACTATGAGACGCCTAAGACAGCACTACAGGGAGACAGGATGGACAGCTGATCATCCTCACAGTGGCAGACCACGTGTAACAACACCTGCACAGGATCGGTACATCTGAACATCACACCTGCGGGACAGGTACAGGATGGCAACAACAACTGCCCGAGTTACACCAGGAACGCACAATCCCTCCATCAGTGCTCAGACTGTCCGCAATAGGCTGAGAGAGTCTGGACTTAGGGCTTGTAGGCCTATTGTAAGGCAGGTCCTCACCAGACATCACCAGCAACAACGTCGCCTATGGGCACAAACCCACAGTCGCTGGACCAGACAGGACTGGCAAAAAGTGCTCTTCACTGATGAGTCACGGTTTTGTCTCACCAGCGGTGATGGTCGGATTCGCAGTTTATCGTCGAAGGAATGAGCGTTACACCGTGGTACCCTTCCTGTAGGCTCATCCTGACATGACACTCCAGCATGAAGATGCCACCAGCCATACTGCTCATTCGGTGCGTGATTTCCTGCAAGACAGGAATGTCAATGTTCTGCCTTGGCCAGTGAAGAGCCCGGATCTCAATCCCATTGAGCACGTCTGGGATCCATTCCCCCCAGAAATGTCTGGGTACTCGCAGGTACCTTGGTGGAAGAGTGGGTTAACATCTCACAGCAATAACTGGCAAATCTGGTGCAGTCCACTGCATTACTTATTGCAGCTGGTGGCCACACCAGATACTGACATTACTTTTGATTTTGACCCCCCCTTTTTTCAGGGACACATTATTCCATTTCTGTTAGTTACACGCCTGTGGAACTTGTTCAGTTTATGTCTCAGTTGTTGAATCTTGTTATGTTCATACAAATATTTACACATGTTAATTAAGTTTGCTGAAAATAAACGCAGTTGACAGTGAAAGGAAGTTTCTTTTTTTGATGAGTTTATGTCACTCCCTTTGGTTCCTTCCCCAGGTGTTATTGTTTCTGTTCCATTGTCATGTCTGTGCGGTGTTTGTGTTTCTTGGTTAGTATTTAGTTGTGTTTATTTATTAAAACACTCATTCCCTGAACTTGCTTCCCGACTCCCTGAACTTGCTTCCCAGCGCACTCGTTACACACATTCCAAATTAGTTTGATGTTTGGACTAGCGCCTCATACCGCCAAGAAAATCTTCTCTTTATGAAACTGCCACTTCATGTGTCTAAATGTAAATAATTTTAGAAATGTGATTTCTTCTCTAATTAATCATTGGCAGTGCATTAAAAATAGCCAATTAGCTAGAGTAATTAGGGGTCAGCGGACTGTGAAGACCTATCACTACTGTTTAGAAATCAGTTGGGGCATGAATCCTTCACCATCTGAGTCCAATAAAGGGGCAATATGGGATTGATGCATCCATTTTAAGACTTTTAAATTAACTACAGTGGGGCAAAAAAGTATTTAGTCAGCCACCAATCGTGACACATCTACTCATTCCAAGGTTTTTCTTTATTTTCACAATTTTCTACATTGCAGAATAATAGTGAAGACATAAAAACTATGAAATAACACATATTGAATCATGTAGTAACCAAAAAATTGATAAACAAATCTAAATATTTTTTATATTTGAGATTATTCAAAGTAGCCACCCTTTGCCTTGACAGCTTTGCACACTCTTGGCATTCTCTCAACCAGCTTCATGAGGTAGTCACCTGGAATGCATTTCAAATAACAGGTGTGCCTTGTTAAAAGTTAATTTGTGGAATTTCTTTCCTCCTTAATGCGTTTGAGCCAATCAGTTATGGCAAGAGCTGCTCAAATAAGCAAAGAGAAATGACAGTCCATCATTACTTTAAGACAATTCGGAAAATATCAAGAACATTGAAAGTTTCTTCAAGTGCAGTCAAAAAAAACAAGTCCTATGATGAAATGGCGCCGGAGAAGGCAGATGTTTTACGTGCCCCCAACTGATTGTTGTTTTTGTTTATTTGTGTTTGTAACTTTGTTTTTTTTAACTTATTTTGTAGATAATGTTACTGATACCATCACTTATGACCGAAAATAACTTCTGGACATCAGGACTGCGATTACTCACCATGGACTGTCAGAATCATTTTTCCTTTAATGATGATATACTGCTTTCTCGGGAACAGGCCCAGATCCCTGTGATTTGCGTGAAGAGGTGGAGAAAAAGGGGCCGGAGGGCAGGCTGCCTTCTGAGAATTCATAGGTGATCGAATAAACCCCCACTTCCTTCCATTCTGCTAGCAAACATGCAATCTTTGGGTAATAAAATAGATTACTACGTGGAAGATTAAACTAACAATGGGACATTCAAACTGACAAACTGTAATATTGTATGCTTCAGGGAGTCGTGGCTGAACGACGACACTATCAACATACAGCTGGCTGGTTTTATGCTGCACCGGCAGGATAGAACAGCAGCGTCTGGAAAGACAAGGAGCAGCAGACAATGTATTTTTGTAAATAACAGCAGGTACACAATATCTAAGGAAGTATCGAGCTATTGCTCGTCTGAGGTAGAGTATCTCATGATAAGCTGTAGACCACACTATCTACCTATAGAGTTTTCATCTGTATTTTTGTAGCTGTTTACATACCACCATAGCCAGCGCCTGGCACTAAGACAGTGTTGAATGAGCTGTATTCCGCCATAAGCAAACAAGAAAACGCTCACCCAGAGGCGGCGCTCCTAGTAGCCGGGGACTTTATTAAATGGAAACTTAAATCCGATTCACCAAACTTCTATCAGCATGGTAAATGTGCAACAAGAGGGAAAAATACTCTGGATCACCTTTACTCGACACACAAAGACGCAAGTATACCAAGACAGTCATGAAGAGGGCATGACAAATCCTATTCCTCCTCAGGAGACTGAAAATATTTGGCATGGGTCCTCAGATCCTCAAAAGGTTCTACAGCTGCACCAGCTGACTGGTTGCATCACTGTCTGGTGTAGCAAGTGCTCGGCCTCCGACCGCAAGGCACTACTGAGGGTACAGAGGATAAGTTCATTAGAGTTACCAGCCTCAGCAATTACAGCCCAAATAAATGCTTCACAGATTTCAAGTAATAGACATATCTCAACATCAACTGTTCAGAGGAGACTGCGTGAATCAGGCCTTCATGGTCCAATTGCTGCAGATTAACCACTACTAAAAGACAACAATAAGAAGAAGAGACTTGCTTGGTCCAAGAAACACGAGCAATGGACATTAGACCGATGGAAATCTGTCCTTTGATCTGATGAGTCCAAAATTGAGTTTTTTTGTTCCAACCACCGGGTCTTTGTGAGACGCAGAGTAGGTGAATGCATGTGTGGTTCCCACCGTGAAGCATGGAGGAGGAGGTGTGATGGTGTGGGGGTGCTTTGTTGGTAACACTGTCAGTGATTTATTTAGAATACAAGGCACTCTTAAGCAGCAAGGCTACCACAGCATTCTGCAGTGACACGCCATCCCATCTGATTTGCACTTAGTGGGATTTTCATTTGTTTTTCAACAGGACAATGACCCAACACACCTCCAGGCTGTGTAAGGGCTATTTTACCAAGAACGAGAGTGATGGAGCATTGCATCAGATGACCTGGCCTCAGCAATCACCCAACCTCAACCCTATTGAGATGTTTTGGGATGAGTTGGCGCTGGTTGAGAGAATGCCAAGATTATGCAAAGCTGTCATCAAGGCAAAGGGTGCCTACTTTGAAGAATCTAAAATCCCAAAAATATTTTGATCGCACTCCATCACAACCCCAAATATATGCTCATCGATGGTCAGTCCTTGCATCCATGAATGTGAGTGCTTACATTTTTCCGTCCTCATCCATTAGCTGTTTAGCAAAAAATTGGTTATGGCTTTGTTGTTGAATCCCAGATTGTCAGTTTAAGAGATCACTTCGCTATTGACACACATACAGTATGACACTAGATTTATATGAGATTCATAGTTTTGTCATATTACTTGGGAAAGAAAGTACCTTGATTTTGAATCCGCAGTCAAGTAACTAGCACCCTTGCCATCAGACACTTGCTATTCTGCAGCACAGACTACTCAACGCAAACTCATGAAGAGGTTCTGATCTCTTGGTGTAATGGCTAAGGTGTTGGACTGAATGTTCGAGTCCCAGTCAGACTACCCCCCTGAATTCTCTGCAATAGAGAGGATTTACTTGTCCACCCGAGTTAAGCCCTTTTTTGTATGGAGGTCTATGACAGAGTGTCGAATTATGTGAGGCTTATTTGATCAGATAGAAGTTTCATAATGTTTAGGCTGTTACAAATGTACTGATATAAGTGGATGTACGTGGCATTTTGGCAACTTTGAGAAAAGCGACTTAGTTGTGTCTGTTGTTCAAACGCATATTTGCCCTCTCATTGGCTACAATGGTCCCACCTGATCTCGCCTGCCTTCAATCATTGAGGACATGTATTTCCATTGTTAGAGCGGTAACTCAACTATCTTGTCAACATAATATATTCAGCAAAAAAAGAAATGTCCTCTCACTGTCAACTGCGTTCATTTTCAGCAAACTTAACATGTGTAAATATTTGTATGAACATAAGATTCAACAACTGAGACATAAACTGAACAAGTTCCACAGACATGTGACTAACAGAAATGGAATAATGTGTCCCTGTACAAAGGAGGGGGGGGGGGGGGGGGGGGGGTCAAAATCAAAAGTAATGTCAGTATTTGGTGAGGCCACCAGCTGCATTAAGTACTGCAATGCATCTCCTCCTCATGGACTGCACTAGATTTGCCAGTTATTGCTGTGAGATGTTACCCCACTCTTCCACCAAGGCACCTGCAAGTTCCCGGACATTTCTGGGGCAATGGCCCTAGCCTTCATCCTCCGATCCAACAGGTCCCAGACGTGCTCAATGGGACTGAGATCCAGGCTCTTTGCTGGCCATGGCAGAACACTGACATTCCTGTCTTGCAGGAAATCATGCACAGAACGAGCAGTATGGCTAGTGGCATCTTCATGCTGGAGGGTCATGTCAGGATGAGCCTACAGGAAGGGTACCACATGAGGGAGGAGGATGTCTTCCCTATAACGCACAGCATTGCCTGCAATGACAACAAGCTCAGTCCGATGGTGCTGTGACACATCGCCCCAGACCATGACGGACCCTCCACCTCCAAATCGATCCTGCTCCAGAGTACAGGCCGCGGTGTAAAGCTCATTCCTTTGACGATAAACTGTGAATCCGACCATCACCCCTGGTGAGACAAAACCGCGACTCGTCAGTGAAGAGCACTTTTTGCCAGTCCTGTCTGGTCCAGCGACGGTGGGTTTGTGCCCATAGGCTACGTTGTTGCCGGTGATGTCTGGTGAGGACCTGCCTTACAACAGGCCTAAAAGCCCTCAGTCCAGCCTTTCTCAGCCTATTGAGGACAGTCTGAGCACTGATAGAGGGATTGTGCATTCCTGGTGTAACTCTGGCAGTTGTTGTTGCCATCCTGTACCTGTCCGGCAGGTGTGATGTTTGGATGTACCGATCCTGTGCAGGTGTTGTTACACGTGGTCTGCCACTGCGGGGACGTTCAGCTGTCTGTCCTGTCTCCCTGTAGTGCTGTCTTAGGCGTCTCACAGTACGGACATTGCAATTTATTGCCCTGACCACATCTGCAGTCGTCATGCCTCCTTGCAGCATGCCTAAGGCACGTTCACTTTCTTTTGGTGTTTTTCAGAGTCAGTAGAAAGGCCTCTTTCGTGTCCTAAGTTTTCATAACTGTGATCTTAATTGCCTACCGTCTGTAAGTTGTTGGTGTCTTAACGACCGTTCCACAGGTGCATGTTCATTAATTATTTAAGATCTTTGAAGTTATTTGGATTTTTACTAATTATCTTTGAAAGACAGGGTCGTTTCTTTTTATGCTGTTTAGATAATCTTTAGGTTAAGTACTTGTATTGCATTGTTTTTTTATTTAACATTTATTTAACTAGGCAAGTCAGTTAAGAACAAATTCTTATTTACAGTGAAGACATTAGAGCAGGTATGTCCAATTACAGATGTACAGATGCCGGCAGAGGCTGAGCATCTGAGTTTGGTTACCTCGATGCAAAGCATGTGTGGCTTAGTCCCATATGCACTCCTCTCTGCTAAAGCCATTGCTGTAAGGCACTCTCAGTCCTACTCAAATACGCACCATGGGTGTTTGGGGCCCCCAAATCTACTGGATTGAACAGATAAGCAGGGGAAGCAGCTGCCGACACTAAGTGAAATGATTAAAGCTAGCATATTTTGGGTGAAGTCAATGTGATTTTGGCCCTGAAAAGACCTCGCTTAACGTGTCAGACCAGATAAATAGCATTAGCGAGGGGGAGCTTAGAGGCCCAGACTCAAGCATATTATTGGGAAACCGGTTTGCAAGAAAATAGAGGCAAGGGGGAAATCTACATGAAGAGTATATCCTATCTGAGATCCCTGGGTGTTAAATGGGCTGCCTATAGGATTAGCCATAGCCTCGGCAGATGTTAATTTCCAAAACATATGTCAGGGCTTAAAGCCTGGTGTAAACACTACCACAGTGGACAGAGTTTATCAGTTTTGGAGCAGGCTCCATATTAACAACCTCTTTAAGCAGCTCAGTTGCAGTTGTCTGTCACACAAGCTATAAGAACACTGCCATCACCTGGGCATTGCAGAAAATGTATAGGGACATACAAATATATATTAATTACATGTTTTATTTATGTGTGTATGTGTGTGTGTGTGCGACCGTGCGTACGTGCAAGAGAGAGACAGAGGGAGAGAGAGAGACAGGGAGAGGAGCCAGGGGCGAGCTGGTGAACCTCCCATCTGTTTGCACTCCAGAGGGGTTGGAGAGGGCTCCATCTCTCCACGGTTACAGGCACAGCTGCTCTATGGAGTTCAGAGATGGCAAGTACAACCAAAGAGCAACCCCCCATGTCAGGATTATTTTGTATTTTCTTTGAGAGAAACTCACTTAAAGGAACTTCAAGAACACAGTCCAAACTCCAATGGATTACGCTCTGTCCAGGCTTTAGTAGAATGGGGAAGTTATGAGATGGCTTGGCTTTTTGTTCCATTTCCAACCGGCCACTAGGTGCAATGCGAGTGCCTGTTACTAGGCCTGTTACTAGGTGAGGTACGGCTCTGAACATCTGGGCTCAATCCCAGTGCTACTAGGCACTCCTTTTGTAATTTTAGTTTTTCAGTTTTAACCCAAACCTTAACCAGTCAGAATTAATGCTGAAATGTAACCCCTAATGCCTTAATTATTTTCCATAGAATGCATAGCCCCTCATTGATTATCCCTTACAATTCTTGCCCTGGAGGCAAAACTGAGCAATTTCCAATAGATGGGCCAGCTGCGATGTGAAAATTGCTTGTTTCGTAAAAATGTGGGTTAGGGTTAGCAGTGTGGGTTAGCAGTGTTGTTAAAGTTAGGGTTAAGGTTAGGTTTAAAATCAGACTTTATGACCTTGTGGCTGTGTCAGCTAGTGACCACTCTGCAGAGCTGCCTCAAGGGCAAGATTCATGACGATAAATGCCAGCCTGTGCGTTGAACAGGTCTCCTTTGCCCTATTGTACATCTGGCAAACACATATATTTTTTTTATTATACGAAGAAAAGGAGCTACATATTTGAACAAAAATATCTTAAGCGACACATTTAGAGGAGACTTGTATTACAGCCTCGAAAGCACAATGTCTTTGTAAAAGCAACAGCAATGGCGTGGGCAGATTAAGATCCCACATCTGTCATGGTTTCATAATCATAGACATTGGTCACTTGATTGAATTAAGATCCCACATCTGCAATGATTTCATAATCATAGACACTGGTCACTTGACTGGAATTATGTACAGCTAACTATCTTCTGGGAGATCATGATTTTTCACAATGCAAAACTACAATTTAGAAGTGCAGATAGCGAGTGAACTTTACCCATAGATAAATGGCACAAGTATCGGTTAGAAAAAAAAGCACATCCAACTGAGCAGGTGAAGGATAGAAGAATGTATCAAATAAATAAAGAATGTCTGTAACTCTAGTATGCTCCACACACAGAGATGCCTACAAAGCTCTCCCTCGCCCTCCATTTGGCAAATCTGACCATAATTCTATCCTCCTGATTCCTGCTTACAAGCAAGAACTAAAGCAGGAAGTACCAGTGACTCGCTCAATACGGAAGTGGTCAGATGAAGCGGATGCTACGCTAAAAGACTGTTTTGCTAGCACAAACTGGAATATTTTCCGGGATTCATCCAATGTCATTGAGGAGTATACCACCTCAGTCATCGGCTTCATCAATACGTGCATCGACGATGTCCTCCCCACAGTGAGAGTACATACATATCCCAACCAGAAGCCATGGATTACAGGCAACATCCGCATCGGGCTAAAGGCTAGAGCTGCAGCTGTCAAGGAGCGGGACACTAATCTGGATGCCTTTAAGAAATCTCGCTACGGACTCAGGCGAACCATCAAACAGGCAAAGCGTCAATATAGAATTAAGATTTAATGCCTACTACACTGGCTCTGACGCTCGTTGGATGTGGCAGGGCTTCAAAACTATTACGGACTACAAGGACACCTACACCACCCGATATCACAGGAAGGCCGAAAAGATCATCAAGGACAACAACCACCTGAGCCACTGCCTGTTCACCCTGCTATCATCCAGAAGGCAAGGTCAGCACTGGTGTATCAAAGCTGGGACCGAGAGACTGAAAAACAGCTTCTATCTCAAGGCCATCTGTCATGCCCTGACCTTAGATATCTCTGTTTTTCTATATATTTTGGTTAGGTCAGGGTGTGACCAGGGTGGGTACTTGAGTTTTTGTATGTCTAGGGGTTTTGTATGTCTAGGGGTTTTTGTATGTCTATGTTTAGTTGCCTGCCTTTAGTTTGTATAGCTTCACGTTTCGTTTGGTTGTTTGTTGTTTTTGTTCATTCATTTAAAAAAGAATGTATGCATACAACGCTGCGCCTTGGTCCGATCCTTATGACGAACGTGACAGAAGATCCCACCAAAAATGGACCAAGCAGCGTGTACAGGAGGAGTGGACTTGGGAGGAGATCCTGGATGGAAAAGGAGCCTGGACGCAGGCCGGGGAGTATCACCTTCCTAAGGAGGAGATAGAGGCAGCGAAAGTGGAACGGCGACGATACGAGAGAGGCAAGCACGAGAGGCAACCCCAAGAAAATGTTGAGGGGGGGCACATGGAGCCAGTCAGGGAGTCGAGTGAGGAGCTCGACGCAAGATTCCCGGAGAGAGGTGCTGGCATTGAGAGTGCTGCAGATTGGGTGTGCTGAGGTGCGTGTCATCAGCCCGGTGCCACATCTACCGGTCCCACGCAACAGGACTCCAGTGCGCTTTCACAGCCCAGTGCATCCTGTGCTAGCTTCCCGCACTTGCCCTGAGGTGCGTGTCATCAGCCCGGTGCCACCTGTACCGGTCCCACGCATCAGGTCTCCAGTGCGCATCCACAGTCCAGTACATCCTGTGCTTCTTCCCCGCACTCGCCCTGAGGTGCGTGTCACCAGCATGGCACCACCAGTGCCGGCACCACGCATCAGGCCTCCAGTGCGCCTCCACAGTCCAGAGCTATGGGCGACAGTTCCCAGTCCAGAGCTTCCGGCGACCTCCAGAGAAGGTCCCCAGTCCGGGGTCTCCAGCGATGTTCCCCAGTCCGGGATTTCCAGCGATGGTCCCCAGTCTGAGGTCTTCAGCAACGATCCCCAGTCCGGCCTCTAGCGACGAGCTGCAGTGTAGAGTCTTCAGCGACGAGCTGCAGTCCAGAGCCTCTGACGATGATCCATGGTCCGATTCCACAGAAGCGGAGGGATCAGCGTAAGGAGGGGGGCTGCGTCCAGAACCGGAGCCGCCACCGAGGGTAGATGCCCACCCGGACCCTCCCCTAAAGGTTCAGGTTTGCGGCCGGGAGTCTGCACGTTTGGGGGGGATACTATCACGCCCTGGCCTTAGATATCTCTGTTGTTCTCTATATATTTTGGTTAGGTCAGGGTGTGACTAGGGTGGGTACTCAAGTTTTTGTATGTCTAGGGATTTTTGTATATCTATGTTTAGTTGCCTGTCAGCACTAGTTTGTATAGCTTCACGTTTCGTTTGGTTGTTTGTTGTTTTTGTTCATTCATTTAAAAAAGAATGTACGCACACCACGCTGCGCCTTTGTCCAATCCTTATGACGAACGTGACACCATCAGACTGTTAAATAGCCATCACTAACATTGAGTGGCTGCTGCCAACATACTGACTCAAATCTCAAGCCACATTAATAATTAAAAATTGGATGTAATAAATGTATCACTAGTCACTTTAAACAATGTCACTTTATATAATGTTTATATACCCTACAATACTCATCTCATATGTATATACTGTACTCTATACCATCTACTGCATCTTGCCTATTCTGTTCGACTATCGCTCATCCATATATTTATATGTACACATTCTTATTCATTCATTCCTTTATACTTGTGTTTAAAAGGTATTTGTTGTGAAATTGTTAGATTACTTGTTAGATATTACTGCATGGTCGGAACTAGAAGCACAAGCATTTGGCTGCACTCGCATTAACATCTGCTAACCATGTGTATGTGACCAATAAAATTTGATTTGATTTGGACCAGATGCACATGCCGCTAGAGGTTATTTAAGTAGGTGTGTTTCACAGTGTTGTATGAGCTGACGATCAAACTCGGATCGGTTCCTCAGGGAGTCCTCAGTTCAGAGGGTATGTATTAGTCTGTCTGTCAAATCGTCTCACTTCTCTTCACCGCCTCAGCCATCCTGACCTCAATCACAAGGTACAATAACCTGTACTTAGACTTCTAAAGCAGGGGGCACTAGCATGGCATGGAGCTAACAGCTTCTATGGACATTCCTTTTCTGCACTCTTCAGAAGCAATCTGCAAAAGTAGTTGGATGGGAATTAGGGGTATCCAGGCAAGCGCTGAATTTGACTAAGTAGAGAGGGATTTTTTTCATACTCTCTGCTGCTACATATGAAGAAAGGCTCAAATTGGAGTGCTTCTGGGCTAATTATGTGGCAGCTCAGAGGGCCTGTATCCTAGGCTAATGCAGTGAATCTAATGTAGATATGGACAAAGGCACATAACAGCAATCAATTCAATTCCGGGGAAGTAACACGCAACCGTTTTCACATTCGAATCAAAGCAGGCTCTTGAGAAGGCATGGCCTAAGATGGATGACATGATTTCAGTGTTTCTGCAATGTCCCTCTCCAAAGTCACATAAGCTGTTTGATACCATTAAAACGAGACACTTTCAAGGGCTAATGTATGCGGAGCGTTCCCTCTTTACATTGTAATACTGTTGGGAATTCCAGCTCACATTAAATCAACTCTTTCATCACATTGAGATGGTCCACAGACAGTAATGGTAATAGAGGTCTTTTCTGGCACATTTTCATTTATTAGGGAGGAAAACTTTTTGAAAGAATTCAGAACACATACAATGTTTTATTGAACCTTGTCACCTGGAGGAAGTGAGGAAGCCCTGAAAACCTTAAGCGTACCCTGTCAGAGGGCCTCAAAGCAGGCCAAGTCACATAGACGCTCCGCTGATAGCTAAGTAAAAAGGGTGAGGTGTCATACCTGCCAGTAGAGAGCTGAGCCATGGGGGTTACCATAATCACACTCCAAGGAGGATGCAAAGATACTCATAGTCATAGGTAGTCTGTACATGGCACAGGAAAGAGGAGGGTGAGACAACACCTAAGGTGGCACAACTCCAGTGTGCTAGATAAGTGATGCCCCAGGGGAGAAGCCTAGGGTTTCAACCACAGGCGTTGGGAAAACCTGATGGGTGAAAACCCAGCTTACATGTGATCTATTGTATTGTACAATATTCACAATGGGATGGTATTCACACTAATCTGGTAGTAATATCTCCTGTTAGGATGGTGTGCAGTTGACATCAACAGTATTGTGAGTGTTTTGAAATGTCATCCTTTTCTCCACTCAAGAGGCTTTCTTTCAATAGAAATTCCCCTAATTCCTTTAACACTAAGTGTGTAAGATACCATGATAAATATTAATGTTGAATTTGCTTGTTTTTGGAAACACCCGGCTATCTGGGAATTAGTTTATAGTTTTTACAGTAGTATGCCCTTCAATTACTTAAAGTGTTTTCCATCCTTTTTACCTCGAATTAGTCCTTTTATTGGTGTCATTGTCATGTTTTCCATGTGTATCGACCTACAGTAACTAGCTACAGTGTAGGCATATTCACTTTATTCAAAGTAAATGAGAGTAGCTTCCAAAAGTCTTGAACAGCTGGGCAGTTAAAGGTGAAACAGTTTACCTGACATACATTGTCTTCATATTCTTCATACCTGCATCAGAACAAAATAATACCTGTGCTTTCTCAAAGGTTCAAATATTGCTAATGCCTCAATAAAGCCGTCCCTTATGATCAGTGGGTATTGGTTGACAAAGTACCGTATCACTTAGCATGAATTAAAGCTTCTGTATGCTAGCATGCTAGCTGCCCATAGCTAGCCAACAATGTGGTTGTTTGGACCCGCTAACAGAGACACTGGCTTGCTTCTCACACAGCCACGGCCAATTGTTGGTCTCAAACATAGGTTACAGTGTTGCGCAAATCATAAACCCAAGCCAAATAAACTCTTAGAATATTAGGCCCAGGCTGAAAATCTACATTTTCACATTACGTTTTTTTTGTGGGGGCAGGAGAATTAACTAAGAGGCAACTCGAATGAACTTTCATCGCTTTTATTAGGATTTTTACATTGTAAGGAGATATGGGGCGGCAGGGTAGCCTAGTGGTTAGAGCGTTGGACTAGTAACCGGAAGGTTGCGAGTTCAAACCCCCGAGCTGACAAGGTACAAATCTGTCGTTCTGCCCCTGAACAGGCAGTTAACCCACTGTTCCCAGGCCGTCATTGAAAATAAGAATTTGTTCTTAACTGACTTGCCTGGCTAAATAAAGGTAAAATAAAAAATAAAAAAATAAAAAAAAGGAGATACCGGATCCAGGCAAATAGGTTCCGGAACAAAAGAGTTGGATGGATCCTGTTCCAGCACCGGCTCAAATTAAGCACTGCATTCACCTCTCTTTCAATGATGCCTCTAATGTCGTTGAGGATAGGGTAAATCAAGTGTGTCAATCCACCATCCACAGCACATCGCTAATGGAGAAGAAGCAGTTTGGCAGTGCAGAAAATTTCCTCATTAAAGGCTAGAGACTCGGGCATACGCGCTCACACATTCATACAAATACACACACACACACACACACACACACACACACACACACCAATACATATGTGCTGGCTGCTTGGGAATTTCAGGCTGTACATTCACAACTGCACATGGGTAAATTGGGACACACAGCCTTGCATTCCTAATTATCATGGGATGTAATGCAGAGAATACATTACAACTGTAATCTGATAGACGTTTGGAAATGTCACAAATGCTGTTGCTTCCATGCATTTACTAAAATAAGCTGAAATTGGAATACTTAACATCTTTATAAGGCAACTAACCTGATCATTGTACTGTATGAAGCAGATCTAGGACTGTTAGTTCCATTGCAATGCTTTTAACCTTCCCCTTTCTCATTACCCACCTAAACCCCAGAGTGCCATCCACGCTCGGCAGCAGGTGTGTGGTCTCATGCACAGCCCCACTAATGTGGCTCAATCATATCTAATCAATGACTGGCATTTCTACCCAGAGATATTATATTTACCTTCCCTGTTTGGCCAAGATATAATCAAGTCCCTTCGGCCCTAAGCCCACTCCGGCCACAAGGCAGTTGCTATGGCGACCGACCATTGTGCCGGTAGCCTTTGTGAGTTCTGCAGACACTACCTCTTAATTATACCCCTAGCTTGCTTTTCATTCTTTTTAAAGGGACATATTTTCTTTATAAATGGATCAGCCTCTGTCATTAGGAGCACAAGGCTGTCTTTTTGGATCGTAATTTGCAGCTCTGTTCCCGTGTGTGCTCAATCCATGGGGTAAGAATAAAACCAGCGAGGTGAAGTAGAGAGGGTTAACTGCTAAACGTCTGAAGTAAATGTTCAGCTGTGAGGTCAGCATTGTGCAAATTAGGCTAAATATTAGCTACCTTTACCCACGTAGCCCAATCAAGTAGCCCAATAACGTAAAATGAACAAGCATGAAACTGATAACACTGTCGTCTTCTTCAATGTTCTCATCTTAAGAAGGACCATTTTTAGAGCGGCTCACATTACGTCCTACCCTGTCCTCATCCTCCATTCACACCCTGTCCTCATCCCCCACTCACACCCTGTCCCTCATCCCCCAGTCACACCATGTCCTCATCCCCCCCAGTCACACCATGTCCTCATCCCCCAGTCACACCCTGTCCTCATCCCCCAGTCACACCCTGTCATCATCCCCCAGTCACACCCTGTTCTCATCCCCCAGTCAGACCATGTCCTCATCCCCCAGTCACACCCTGTCATCATCCCCCAGTCACACCCTGTTCTCATCCCCCAGTCAGACCATGTCCTCAACCCCCCCAGTCACACCCTGTCCTCATCCCCCCAGTCACACCCTGTCCTCACCCCCCAGTCAGACCATGTCCTCATCCCCCCAGTCACACCATGTCCTCATCCCCCAGTCAGACCATGTCCTCATCCCCTCAGTCACACCCTGTCCTCATCCCCCAGTCACACCCTGTCCTCACCCCCCAGTCACACCATGTCCTCATCCCCCAGTCACACCCTGTGTTAACTCTGAAAGCAGATGGATATGCATGGTTGATGTCTATTGCACCTGTTCCCTATGTGCTCAGAGTTGCTCTCTGTGTTTCTGTGAAGATAAATAAACCATCTGTTCCAAAGCATTGAGGTTTCATACATTACACTTTGCCACTATTCAGAGTGGAAGGAGTTCCAAAATCTGTCAACTGCCTTGAAGTGTGTTTCATTAGTTTAATGTTTGCTAGACACATTTGCATTTCTGGATTCATTGTTTACTACTTATGCAAAGTGCCATTCACAGACAACATATTCACATTTCAAGTAATGTGTCCCAAAGAATAAACAAACAAATAATTAATTTGATTGACACTATTGGACTGAGATGCGGGTCCTACACTGCAACAGTAGAAATACAATCTTTCCTCAGTGTCTAGTTTGAGTTGGCTTGCCATTGCCAACAACATGCCACAAAGTTCTCCATGTTGAATGTGCTGACTACAGCGAACTTTGACATGAGTATTTTGTAGTGGAGCTCACCAGAACAGAGCCCTGTGGGCCCTAGACAAAAGTAGTGTACTTTTAAGGGACTAGGGTTCCATTCGGGACGCATACTTAGACTGGATCTAGGGCTGCAGAATGAAATTGCCTCATGGCTCAATGTCTGCTCTGCCTTAACACTGGTGTCAAGTGGAATACACAAAGTTGTCACTCCAAGTCAGAACATGTGTTTACAACTTAAGCTTTATGTGTTGTTTGAGGGGTAATTGCCAGTGATGTCGAAGCAACAGTAAAAATGTTTGAAAAAATAATAAATTATTGATGCTGTACTCATTAAGTAAATTATAAAAAGGTTCTAATAAACGGTAACTCTTTAGAACAGTGGTCACAAAGCTTTTCTGAGTCGAGATCACTTTCTGAGTCAAAATGATCTACCGCTCAGATTTATTTTTGAACATGACTTAGAAACGTAAGCCTTCGCAACAATAACCGATTAAAAACTGCTCTTTAGCAATGAGGTTTGTGCAGTAGGCTATAGGCCCAATACATTATCACTGCACATTGGCTAAGCTTGAATTGCCCTGCCAGTGTTGTTCTTCTCAGACCATTTTGAAATTAGAAAGTATTTGTAAAAATTAATTAAAAAATGTTATTAGTAGATGATCACTGGTAATAGATAATTTGCTGTATTACTTGTGAGGCCCAGCTGAGTGAACATAATAATTTGCTGTATTACTTGTGAGGCCCAGCTGAGTGAACATAATAATTTGCTGTATTACTTGTGAGGCCCAGCTGAGTGAACTTAATAATTTGTTGTATTACTTGTGAGGCCCAGCTGAGTGAACATAATAATTTGCTGTATTACTTGTGAGGCCCAGCTGAGTGAACATAATAATTTGCTGTATTACTTGTGAGGCCCAGCTGAGTGAACTTAATAATTTGCTGTATTACTTGTGAGGCCCAGCTGAGTGAACATAATAATTTGCTGTATTACTTGTGAGGCCCAGCTGAGTGAACATAATAATTTGCTTATTTTTATTTACTGGACTGATGACCTGCATCTGATGGTCAGTCTGAGGGAGGGAGCATTCATTTTCAACTGGAGCCCGCGGAGCAATGTGCAGGGGATTGTGGGAAGGTGAGAGGTGCAAACCCTGCAAGCAAAGTGATAGAAAAAGTTCAGCTCTGCTCTACTTTATGCAAATTGCACACCGCCACCGCTGCCGTTAACCAATCATGTGCAGAGCAGATGTTTTTGCTTGAAAATCTTGTTCATAAAACTTAGTTTCCGCCTGTCATTAGTTCTGCATTAGCATTATCAATGCTCCCCATGCCACAAAAATCTGTCTTATAGTTAGCCTCATATACAATATCTACTTGTACAATTTTACATTGAAGAGCTCGCGACTGGATGAAAAGGTCATGTTCATTTGAGAAAGCGACACAGAAACACCGACAAATTAGACAGATGCCCTTCATACCTTTATATTGCAGAATTGTGATCTGTGATGAATGAACATTGACACTAGTTCATCTTGAATAATGTTTCTAAGTTAACAATTAAAACACGTTTAAACACTTCACTTCAATGAATCAACATTGAATGAATCAAAATATAATTTCAAAATGTACAAATAATCTAACTTGTTTGTAAATGTTAAACATCTTAGGAAAGTAGGCTATTATTACTAAAGCATAATTTCAGGTGAACAAAAAAGTCCATACAATAGGTAGCCAACCTTGCTCCACTCCCTGATCTACTGGGTGAGCAGGCTTCTATTCCAGCCCAGCAATAATACACATTATTATCAATTCATTAGGTTTGATAAATTGAATCAGGTGTGTTAGTGCTGGGCTGGGCCAGAAGCCTGCACACCCAGCAGACCTCTAGGAGAAGGATAGGCCTGCTCCAGTTGTAATACGTTTGAAGCCTACATTGTGTGTGACTTTTAACTGTATTGTCAAATACAACATTTGCTAACATAAGTACACATACAAACCCTGGCATACAAGGAAGGATGTGCCAGCAGTCTCTTGGGACATTCACTGGGACCTCCATCTGCAGACAGACTTTCACAGCTCTCCTTATCTGAGGACAGACATCACAAAGAAACAGTCGTCATTTTATTACAATCAGACAGCCATGAATATTATCTGTCTTGATAGTTTTACTCTCTAGGGATTAAAACTGGAGAATATTTTCATAATGTCATCCCACAACCTGCCCTATCGAACTAGTACACCTACTTCCTTTTCTGACAGCTGGAGCAGAAAATCCTTTCACCCTCTTCCACTGCTGTTATCTACAAATGTTTTTGGAGCATGAGTTTTTAGTTTGCAAAGATAAATAGGCCTACATAACTAGCTGTAGTATGTAAAGTTAGCTAGCTAACGTTAGATAACAAGCAGATAATTAACCTAGACACGGTGGACTGCTGCAGCTAGCTAGCTGATAACACATCATTTTTGTACATTTTCTAAATGTATTTAATTACTTACTTGTAGGTTCACGCCTACGCCCACGAAGAGGCCAACATTTTGGAGCGAAGAGTTGTCAAGGGGAGGAACCACTTATCGTCAGAACCACTTAACTCGGACAAAACAGAGATGCTTGTTCTAGGTCCCAAGAAACAACGAGATCTTCTGTTGAATCTGACAACTAATCCTGATGGTTGTACAGTCGTCTCAAATAAAACTGTAAAGGACCTCGGCGTTACTCTGGACCCTGATCTCTCTTTTGATGAACATATCAAGACTGTTTCAAGGACAGCTTTGTTCCATCTACGTAACATTGATGCAGAAAAATGTATCCATGCTTTCGTCACTTCTAGGTTAGACTACTGCAATGCTCCACTTTCCGGCTACCCGGATAAAGCACTAAATAAACTTCAGTTAGTGCTAAACACGGCTGCTAGAATCTTGATTAGAACCAAAAAATAATCCAGTGCTAGCCTCTCTACACTGGCTTCCTGTTAAGGCAAGGGCTGATTGCCGTACATACCTACACGTGCGCTACGGTCACAAGATGTAGGCCTCCTAACTGTCCCTAGAATTTCTAAGCAAACAGCTGGAGGCAGGGCTTCCCCCTATAGAGCTCCATTTTTATGGAATGGTCTGCCTACCCATGTGAGAGACGCAGACTCGGTTTCAACCTAACCTAACCTAACCTCATCTCTTCAGTAGGTCCTATGATTGAGTGTAGTCTGGCCCAGGAGTGTGAAGGTGAACTGAAAGGCAAAGGAGCAACGAACCACCCTTGCTGTCTCTGCCTGGTCGGTTCCCCTCTCTCCACTGGGATTCTCTGCCTCTAACCCTATTGCCGGTGCTGAGTCATTGGCTTACTGGTGCTCTTCCATGCCGTCCCTGGGAGGGGTGCGTCACTTGAGTGGGTTGAGTCACTGACGTGATCTTCCTGTCTGGGTTGGCGCCTCCCCTTGGGTTGTGCCGTGGCGGAGAACTTTGTGGGCTATACTCGGCCTTGTCTCAGGATGGTAAGTTGGTGGTTGAAGATATCCACTCTAGTGGTGTGGGGGCTGTGCTTTGGCAAAGTGGGTGGGGTTATATCCTGCCTGTTTGGCCCTATCCGGGGGTATCGTATGGGGCCACAGTGTCTCCTGACCCCTCCTGTCTCAGCCTCCAGTATTTATGCTGCAGTAGTTTATGTGTCGGGGGGCTAGGGTCAGTCTGTTATATCTGGAGTATTTCTCCTGTCTTATCCGGTGTCCTGTGTGAATTTAATTATGCTGTCTCTAATTCTGTCTTTCTTTCTTTCTCTCAGAGGACCTGAGCCCTAGGACCTTGCCTCAGGACTACCGGGTCTGATGACTCCCCAGTCCACCTGGTCGTGCTGCTGCTCCAGTTTCAACTGTTCTGCCTGCGGCTATGGAATCCTGACCTGTTCACCGGACGTGCTACCTGCCCCAGGCCTGCTGTTTTCAACTCTCTAGAGGCAGCAGGAGCAGTAGAGATAATCTGAATGATCGGCTATGAAAAGTCAACTGACATTTAATTGTGAGATGCTGACCTGTTGCGCCCGCGACAAACACTGTGATTATTATTATTTGACCCTGCTGGTCATCTATAAACATTTGAACATCTTGGCCATGTTCTGTTACAATCTCCACCTGGCACAGCCAGAAGAGGACTGGCCACCCCTCATAGCCTGGTTCCTCTCTAGGTTTCTTCCTAGGTTTTGGCCTTTCTAGGGAGTTTTTCCTAGCCACCTTGCTTCTACACCTGCGTTGCTTGCTGTGTTGGGTTTTAGGCTGGGTTTCTGTACAACACTTTGAGATATCAGCTGATGTAATAAATTTGATTTGATCGCCGAAACGTACCTCCACCATCCCGCCGCTTTCCCTACCTCCACTGAGAAAAGGGCACACAGTCCAGCTGATGGTGAAAATCAAGTAGCACTGCATTATTTCTGCCTCATGCACAAATTCATGTTGTTACTTCTGTGACCAGCGAAAGTGAAATATTCCTCGATATTTAAAAGAACACAAGCCACTAATAATAACAACGCAAGCTTAAAGGAACACTTTGCTATGCTAATTATTGCAGCTGCAGAGCTGGAGTACGCACATTTTATGTCTTATAAAAGTGTTGACAGTGCTGAATAACAATTTAAAGATGAACTCACTCATAAAAACAGCAGCTCTTTGCTGTATTCGTTGAGTCTCTCTCTAGTCATGGTTTTAGAAGGTTTTCATTCTCACAGTATACATTTTGCTGTACGTTCGAGGTTTCTTTTTACACTCAATAGCTCAAGGAAACTGTGCTGGTGTCTGAGCTATCTGATTGGCCAGCGGTAGACCAATAGATGCACTTGATTTGCTCTCTTGCCCTGCTGGGTAGGCGGAGTTCTACCTTCAGACACATGAAATGGATCAACATGGGAGCCCTTTTCCTTCCCGGCATCTACCGCCAACAGCGAGCAACGAATAAAAAAATACGAAAGCAAGGCTTTCTCGTTCGTTTTTTTAAAGACATGTTAGGTGATCGACTGGGCATGCTTTAGAGATCGACCAGTCGATTGTGATCAACCGGTTGGCGTCCACATCTTTAGTACAAACAGAAAACTCCATGTTAGTAGTCCTGTGTGGCTCAGTTGGTAGAGCATGGTGTTTTTTTTATGTATTTAACCTTTATTTAACCAGGTAGGCCAATTGAAAACAAGTTCTCATTTACAACTGCGACCTTGCCAAGATAAAGCTTAAAATGTCATGGTCGTGTGTTGAATTCCCATTGCTGCCACCCATTCAACAATGTTTGCAAACACTATTTGAAGGGGGCAATCAGCAGTTAAAACAATAAAGTGTTTTCCCTGCCCTGGTTTCGGTAAATGTAACCACTCTCAAATGCATAGACAGAGCTATGGATGCCATCCATGATATCAAGATTAGCTTTAACCATTTTGAGGCTGTGTTTACATTTACTTTGTTTTCAGATATTGGCGTAAAACAATATTATATTTTGGGTTAATGAGGAAATGATAAGTTAATTTCTTCAAGAATAAATGGGTACATATCATTCAATTATGTCCAAAAGGGTTGCTTTGGATAAAGTGTCTGCTAAGTGGTATATATTATATTAGTACAATGGTACTAATCATTCTGTCATTATGGTACTACACAGCTCATCTTACTCTTTCTCCTATGACAACAAACATCTGTTTCCTGTATATTTTCCAATAGACTTCCAACATCGAGTGGGAAGTTCTGTGCTGCAATGTTCAATAATATCAGGATAAGGTAAGAACCAGATGCAGACTGTTTCGAAGTAATAATGTTTACTACAGCAACAGAGGCAAAGGTACAGGATGGCAGGCAGGCTCAGGTGCAGGCAGAGGGGTCAGGACAGGCAAGTGTCAAAAACCAGGAGGGGGAGAAAAGGAGAGGCTAGGAAAAGACAGAACAGGACAAACGCTTGTAAGCTTAACAACAAGACGAACTGGCAACAGACAAACAGAAAACACAGGTATAAATACACCGGGATAATGGGGAAGATGGGTGATACTTGGAAGGGGGTGGAGAAAAGCACAAAGACAGGTGAAACAGATCAGGGTGTGACAGTACCCCCCTAGGGGCGCCATCTGGCATCCTACCTGGGCGCATATCTGGTTGCCCGGGGTGCCGGTGGAGGAAGTCGGCGATGAGGGCATGGTCCAGGATGTCTCTAGCGGGGACCCAGCACATCTCCTCTGGGCTATAACCCTCACAGTCAACCAGGTACTGGAAACCCCTGCCTGTGGTCAAACCCTCAGGAGGCGTCTCACAGTGTATGCCGGATGGCCATCTACGACACAGGGTGGAGAGGTGGGCCTGGAAATGGAAGACAAGGGACTGAGAGACACAGGCTTGATATAGGACACATGAAATGTGGGGTGTATACGAAGGGTACAGGGCAACAGAAGACGAACAGCGGAGGGGCTAATGACCTTGGAGATGGTGAAAGGGCAGATAAACTGAGGGGACGGTTTGTGAGACTCCACACGGAGGGGCAGATCTCGGGTGGATAGCCTGCCTTCTGCCCGGGACGATACCTGAGAGCCGGGGTCCGATGGTGATCCGCTTGTCATCGATACTTGGAGGTGGTCTTGAGGAGGGCTGACCGGGCTCTCCTCCAGGTATGATGACAGCGGCAGACAAACATCTGGGCAGAAGGTATGCCGACCTCTTCTTCCTGCTCAGGGAAGAGCGGAGGCTGATACCCCAGGGAACACTCGAAGGGAGTGGCAGAGCAGAGAAGGGTGTTGCGAGCCATTTCGACCCACACCAGCTGCTGGCTCCAGGTGGTGGGGTTTGCGGGGACCAGACAGCGCAGGGTGGTCTCGAGGTCCTGGTTGGCTTGCTCCAACTGGCCGTTCGACTGGGGGTGGAACCCGGAGGACAGGCTGAATGACGACCCAATGAGTGTGCAGAACGCCTTCCAGAACTGGGACGAGAACTGAGGACCCAGGTCGGAGACCATGTCCACGGACAGTCCATGGATCCGGAAGATGTGCTGCACCATGAGCTGGGCCGTCTCTTTGGCAAAGGGTAGTTTTGGAAGTAGAATGAAGTGGGCAGCTTTGGAAAACCGATCCACCATGGTCAGGATGGCGGTGTTGCCATCAGACGGGGGAAGTCCCGTAACTAAGTCCAGGAAGATGTGAGACCAGGGACGGTTGGGGACAGACAGAGGTTGGAGGAGACCAGCTGGAGCATGCTGAGAAGTCTTCTTCTGTGCACAAACTGTGCAAGCGGCGTCGAATCCGGACACGTCCGGAACCATGGTTGGCCACCAAATGTGCTGTCGCACAAAAGCCAGGGTACAACAGGCGCCAGGGTGGCAGGCCAGCCTGGAGGAATGGGACCACTCCAGGACCGCGGAGTAGAGCGGACGGTGTCGGGAACAAACATCCGGTTATCAGGGCCCCCCCCAAGGTTTGGCTGGGAATGCGACGCCTCACGGACCTGCTTCCCAATTCCCCAGCTGAGTTCCGTTGCCAGGCATGAGGTGGGAAGGATGGTCTCGGATTCAGGGGTAGTAGTCGTGGGGATATAGCGGCGGGACAGTGCATCCGGCTTGACATTCTTGGATCCCGGCCGGTACGAGAGGGAGAAGTTGAACCGGGTGAACAGCAGGGTCCATCTGGCTTGCCTGGAGATGAGGCACTTGGTGGTGCGGAGATACTCCAGGTTCTTGTGGTCAGTCCACACGATGAACGGATGTTCCCCCCCTCCAGCCAGTGCCTCCATTCCACCAACACCATCTTCACTGCGAGATGCTCCCAATTCCCCACATCGTAGTTTCTTTTCATGGCGTTGAGGTGATGGGAGAAGAAGGTGCAGGGATGTGGCTTGAGGTCAAGGGCAGAATGCTGGGACAGGACAGCCCACACTCCGAAGTCCAAAGCATCGGCCTCCACCACGAACTGACGAGATGGGTCCGGATGAACCAGGATGTGAGCTGTGGTGAAGCGATGTTTGAGGTCCCAGAATGCCTGGTCAGCAGCTGGGGACCACGTGAATGGAACCTTGTGCAAGATGAGTGCTGACAGGGGGGAAGACAGGGAGCTGTAATCCCGGATAAAGTGGCGATAGAAATTGGCGAACACCAGGAACGTTGCAGCTGCACCCTGGACGTAGGCTGAACCCAATCCATCACAGGCTCTCACCTTTCCGGGATCCACCTGGACACCCCCAGCAAAGATGATGTAACCCAGAACGTGGAGGGATGGAACTCGCACTTCTCCACGTTCACAAACAGCGGATTCTCCAGAAGGTGTTGAAGGACCTGCCCGACATGGAACATGTGTTCTTGATGGGAGAGGGAGAAGACGAGGATGTCAATGTAGATGAAGACAAACCGGTTCAACATGTCGCGGAGAACATCATTCACCAGAGCCTGAAACACAGCAGAGGCATTGGTGAGGCCAAAGGGCATGACCAGATACTCATAGTGGCCACTGGCCATGTTGAAGGTGGTCTCCCACTCGTCCCCCTCCTGTATCCGCACCAGGTAGTTAGCATTCCCTAGATCCAGCTTGGAAAACACAATGGCCCCCTGGAGTGGCTCGAAGGCCGAGGAGATGAGTAGTAATGGGTAACAGTTCTTAACCGTAATGTTGTTGAGTCCCCGGTCGTCAATACACAGGCGCAGGGTCTTGTTCCTTTTCTCCACGAAGAAGCAGCCTGCGCCGGTGGGAGAGGAAGAGGGACAGATAAATGCAGCAGCGAGGGAGTCCCAAATGTAGGTATCCATAGCCTTGGTCTCCGGTCCCGACAGAGAGTACAGACGTCCCCAGGGCAGTGTGGTGCTAGGGAGAAGGTAAATCCCACAGTCATAGGGTCGGTGCAGCGGAAGCCACTTGGCCCGGGCCTTGCTGAACACCTCCCGGAGGTCCTGGTACTCCGCGGGAACGGTGGAGAGGTCTGGGGCACCTTCCGAGCCCCCAGGAAGAAGTCCCGGGGCAGGTTATGCTGACTTCAGGCAATGGGAGTGGCAGAACGGGCTCCAGCCCATGATGGCACCAGTAGACCAGTTCATGAGGGGATTGTGTTGTTGGAGCCAGGAGAATCCCAATAACACGGGAATTAGAGGGTACTTGATGAGCAGAAACTGGATAGCCTCGCTGTGGTTCCGTAACACCCGTAGGTGGATGGGAGTGGTGTTGTGGGTGACTCGGCTTATAGAGCGCCCGTCCATCGCATTAACGTCCATGGGAATGGAGAGGGGCTGAGTGGGGATGTTCAGCTCAGGCGCCAGGGTAGCGTCCAAAAAAACTGTTGTCGAACCTGGAGAGATTTGGACTGGTCTTCCCACAGCAGAGTGGAAAGGGGTGCGAGCAGGGAAGCAGGAACGTTCTCCATTTGGCCCACCAGAGTCCTTTCTCCTACCGGTGAGCCTGGCTTATTTAGAGGACAAGAGGACACGAAATGACCAAGAGTCCCGCAATACAAACAACTCTTTGTGTCGATCTTGTATTGCCATTCCGCTGGCAACAAGGTGGAGTGGCCAATGAGACAACGCTACTAGCAGCTGGGTTACTGAGGAGCTGTGGGGTTACCACCGTGGTAGGCTGCCTCTCAGACAACCCACGGAATTGCTCCAGCAAACCGTCCAATGCCCGGTCATGGCGTTCAGCCAACATTTGGACCCCCTCCTTAAGGCCACGAAGCAGTTCCTGGTTGCTCCTTGGGGGTCTGCTGGGTCAGTCATGGCTAGTTCGTACTATCAGAATAAGGCAAGACCCAAAGGTACATGATGGCGGGCAGGCTCAGGGTCAGGTCAGGCAGAGGTCGGAAATCCAGATTGGGCAAAGGTACAGGACAGCAGGCAGGCTCAGGGGCAGGCAGAGTGGTCAGGTGGGCGGGTTCGGGGTCAGGACTGGCAAGGGTGAAAAAAAAAAGAGTGTGAGAAAAAGAGAGGCTAGGAAAAGACAGGTGCTGACAGGACAAACGCTGGTAAGCTTAACAACAAGACGAACTGGCAACAGACAAACAGAAAACAGGTATAAGTACACAGGGGAAAATGGGGAAGATGGGCAACACCTGGAGGGGGTAGAGACAATCACAAAGACAGGTGAAACAGATCAGGGCGTGACAAATAATGTGAGAATCAAACTATACCACCTTCTGCTTCCGTATCTTGTGCATAGTTCAAACCCCAAGCTCTGACTGAATATCTAGGCTACGTCCCAAATGACACCCTATGCCCTACATAGTGCACTACTATTGAGCAGAGCCCTAGTGCACTTATTAATAGAGAATAGAATGTTCCTCCTCTGCCAGGTGCTGATATATGCTACAGCTGTTTCCTGTAACTGTAGTGTACAGTACATTAGCCATGGTAATTAGAGTATAGACCAAGGGAAGACAGCAATCACTCTGTATCCTCCTGAGTCCTCCACATCACACTGTCACAAGTCAATCAGGTGCCACCTCACCCTGTTGAAGCTTCGTAAGTACTGTAGAAGAATGAGTGGTTTTGATTGTGACATATAAAATGTGTATATCCCTCATTAAAGGCTGTCTATGCATATTGTTTTATAAGTATACTGAAATAGCACTGTGTAATCTGTTGTATTCGGCGCATCTGACAAATAACGTTTTATTTGATTTGATTTAATTGATTGTTGCTACACCTACAATACCAGTTAAAATTTAGGACACACTTACTCATTCAAGGGTTTTTCATTATTTTTTACTATTTTCTACATTGTAGAATAATAGTGAAGACATCAAAACTATGAAATTACACATATGGATTCATGTAATAACCAACAAATCAAAACATATTTTATATTTGAGATTCTTCCAAGTAGACACCCTTTGCCTTGATGACAGCTTTACACCTTAGTCACCTGGAATGCATTTCAATTAACAGGTGTGACTTGTTAAAAGTTAATTTTCCTTCTTAATGCGTTTGAGCCAATCAGTTGTGTTGTGACAAGGTAGGTGGTATACAGAACATAGTCCCATTTGGTTAAAGACCAAGTCCATCATTACTTTAACCTCTCTGGGATATGTGTGACGGTAGCGTCCCAACTGGCCAACATCCAGTAAAAATGCAGAGAGCCAAATTCAAATAAATTACTCTAAAAATGAAACGTTCATGAAATCACACATTCAATACACCAAATTAAAGCTACACTTGTAGCTACAATCCAGCCAACGTGTCAGATTTCAAAAATGCTTTACGGCGAAAGCAAACAATGCTATTATCTGAGAATAGCACCCAAGCAAACAAACACAGACCATCATATTTAAAACCTCCAGGCGCGACACAAAACGCAGAAATAAATATATAATTCATGCCTTAGCTTTGACGATCTTCTTCTGTTGACACTCCAATATGTCCCATAAACATCACAAATGGTTATTTTGTTCGATTTAATCCGTCGATATATCTCCAAAATGTCCATTTATTTGGCGCGTTTGATCCAGAAAAACACCGGTTCCAACTCGCGCAACATGACTACAAAGGTTACCTGTAAGCTTTTTCCAAACATTTCAAACTACTTTTGTAATACAACTTTAGGTATTTTTTTACGTAAATAATTGATCAAATTGAAGATGGGATGATCTGTGATCAATACCGGAGGAAAACAATGTGTAGCATGCTTTCAGGTCACGCGCCTCTAACAAAGAGTACACTTCCCTCGAGCCTCATTCTGAACAGTTACTTCTTCATTTCTCAAAGGAAAAACCCCAATCAATTTCTAAAGACTGTTGACATCCAGTGGGAGCGATAGGAACTGCAAGAATGTCCCTTAAAAATCTGGATTCCCAATGAAAATGATTGACAAGAGAGTGAACTGAAAAAAAAAAAATCTGAATGGTTTGTATTCGGGGTTTAGCCTGCCAAATAAGTTCTGTTATAGTCACAGACATGATTCAAACAGTTTTAGAAACGTCAGAGTGTTTTCTATCCAAATCTACTAATAGTATGCATATCTTAACTTCTGGGCATGGGTAGCAGGCAGTTTAATTTGGGCACGCTTTGCATCAAAAATTCAGAATGCTGCCCCCTATCCTAGAGAAGTTTTTAAGACATGAAGGTCAGCCAATTCAGAAATTTGAAAGTTTCTTCAAGTGCAGTTGCAAAAACCATCAAGCGCTACGATAAAACTGGCTCTCATGAGGACCGCCACAGGAAAGGAAGACCCAGAGTTACCTCTGCTGCAGAGGACAAATACTGTACATTAGTTACCAGCCTCAGAAATTGCAGCACAAATAAATGCTTCACAGAGTTCAAGTAACAGACACATCTCAACATCATCTGTTCAGAGGAGACTGGTGAATCAGTCCTTCACAGTCAAATTGCTGAAAAGAAACCAATACAAAAGGACACCAATAATAAGAAGAGACTTGCTTGGGCCAACAAACACGAGCAATGGACATTAGACCGGTGGAAATCCGTCCGGGGTCCAAATTTGAGATTTTTGGTTCCAACCGCCTTGTCTTTGTGAGACGCAGAGTAGGTGAACGGATGATCTCTTTATGTCTGGTTCCCACCGTGAAGCATGGAGGAGTGACAGACAGTGTGAGGGTGCTTTGCTGGTGACATAGTCTGTGATTCATTTAGAATTCAAGGCACACTTAACCAGCATGGCTACCACAGCATTCTGCAGCGATACGCCATTCCATCTGGTCTGAGTTAAGTGGGACTTTCATTTGTTTTTCAACAGGACAATGACCCAACACAAATCTAGGCTATGTAAGGGCTATTTTTACCAAGAAGAAGAGAGATGGAGTGCTGCATCAGATGACCTGGCCTCCAGAATCACCCAACCTCAACCCAATTGAGATAGTAACTTCCTCACCATTTTAGATAAGCATGCTCCATTCAAAAAATGCTGAAGTAAGAACAGATATAGCCCTTGGTTCACTCCAGACCTGACTACCCTCGACCAGCACAAAAACATCCTGTGGCGGACTGCAATAACATTGAATAGTCCCCGCGATATGCAACTGTTCAGGGAAGTCAGGAACCAATACACGCAGTCAGTCAGGAAAGCAAAGGCCAGCTTCTTCAGGCAGAAATGTGCATCCTGTAGCTCTAACTCCAAAAAGTTCTGGGACACTGTGAAGTCCATGGAGAACAAGAGCACCTCCTCCCAGCTGCCCACTGCACTGAGGCTAGGTAACACGGTCACCACCGATAAATCCATGATTATCGAAAACTTCAACAAGCATTTCTCAACGGCTGGCCATGCCTTCCTCCTGGCTACTCCAACCTCGGCCAACAGCTCCCCCCCCCCCCCCCCCCCCCCCCCCGCGCAGCTACTCGCCCAAGCCTCTCCAGGTTCTCCTTTACCCAAATCCAGATAGCAGATGTTCCGAAAGAGCTGCAAAACCTGGACCCGTACAAATCAGCTGGGCTTGACAATCTGGACCCTCTATCTGCCGCCATTGTCGCAACCCCTATTACCAGCCTGTTCAACCTCTCTTTCATATCGTCTGAGATCCCCAAGGATTGGAAAGCTGCCGCAGTCATCCCCCTCTTCAAAGGGGGAGACACCCTGGACCCAAACTGTTACAGACCTATATCCATCCTGCCCTGCCTATCTAAGGTCTTCGAAAGCCAAGTCAACAAACAGGTCACTGACCATCTCGAATCCCAACGTACCTTCTCCGCTGTGCAATTTGGTTTCTGCGCTGGTCACGGGTGCACCTCAGCCACGCTCAAGGTACTAAACGATATCATAACCGCCATCGATAAAAGACAGTACTGTGCAGCCGTCTTCATCAACCTTGCCAAGGCTTTCGACTCTGTCAATCACCATATTCTTATCGGCAGACTCAGAAGCCTCGGTTTTTCTGATGACTGCCTTGCCTGGTTCACCAACTACTTTGCAGACAGAGTTCAGTGTGTCAAATCAGAGGGCATGCTGTCTGGTCCTCTGGCAGTCTCTATGGGGGTGCCACAGGGTTCAATTCTCGGGCCGACTCTTTTCTCTGTATATATATATCAATGATGTTGCTCTTGCTGCGGGCGATTCCCTGATCCACCTCTACGCAGACGACACCATTCTGTATACTTCCGGCCCGTCCTTGGACACTGTGCTATCTAACCTCCAAACGAGCTTCAATGCCATACAACACTCCTTCCGTGGCCTCCAACTGCTCTTAAACGCTAGTAAAAACCAAATGCATGCTTTTCAACCGTTCGCTGCCTGCACCCGCACGCCCGATTAGCATCACCAACCTGGATAGTTCCGACCTAGAGTATGTGGACATCTATAAGTACCTAGGTGTCTGGCTAGACTGTAAACTCTCCTTCCAGACTCATATCAAACATCTCCAATCTAAAATCAAATCTAGAGTCGGCTTTCTATTCCGCAACAAAGCCTCCTTCACTCACGCCGTCAAACTTACCCTAGTAAAACTGACTATCCTACCGATCCTCGACTTCGGCGATGTCATCTACAAAATAGCTTCCAATACTCTACTCAGCAAACTGGATGCAGTTTATCACAGTGCCATCCGTTTTGTTACTAAAGCACCTTATACCACCCACTACTGCGACCTGTATGCTCTAGTCGGCTGGACCTCGCTACATATTCGTCGCCAGACCCACTGGCTCCAGGTCATCTACAAGTCCATGCTAGGTAAAGCTCCGCCTTATCTCAGTTCACTGGTCACGATGGCAACACCCACCCGTAGCACGCGCTCCAGCAGGTGTATCTCACTGATCATCCCTAAAGCCAACACCTCATTTGGCCGCCTTTCCTTCCAGTTCTCTGCTGCCTGTGACTGGAACAAATTGCAAAAATCGCTGAAGTTGGAGACTTATCTCCCTCACCAACTTCAAACATCTGCTATCTGAGCAGCTAACCGATCGCTGCAGCTGTACATAGTCTATCTGTAAATAGCCCACCCAATTTTACCTACCTCATCCCCATACTGTTTATATTTATTGACTTTTCTGCTCTTTTGCACACCAATATCTCTACCTGTACATGACCATCTGATCATTTATCACTCCAGTGTTAATCTGCAAAATTGTAATTATTCGCCTACCTCCTCATGCCTTTTGCACACAATGCATATAGACTCTCTTTTTTTCTACTGTGTTATTGACTTGTTAATTGTTTACTCCATGTGTAACTCTGTGTTGTCTGTTCACACTGCTATGCTTTATCTTGGCCAGGTCGCAGTTGCAAATGAGAACTTGTTCTCAACTAGCCTACCTGGTTAAATAAAGGTGAAATAAAAAAAAATAAAAAATGAGTTGGACTGCAGAGTGAAGGAAAAGCAGCCAACATGTACTCAGCATATGTGGGAACTCCTTCAAGACTGTTGGAAAAGCATTCCAGATGAAGCTGGTCGAGAGAACGCCAAGAGTGTGCAAATCTGTCATCAAGTCTGAGGGTGGCTACTTGGAAGAATCTAAAATCGAATATATATTTTGATTTGTTTAACACTTTTTTGGTTACTACATGATTCCATATGTATTGTTTTGATGTATTCACTATTATTCTACAATGTAGAAAATAGTAAAAATAAAGAAAAACTCTTGAATGAGTAGGTGTGTCCAAACGTTTGACTGGTACTGTAGCCGCGGTGTGTTCCAATCAGTTATCAGCCGCAATGTTTTGCAATAAGTCATCAGCCGGGGTGAGTTGCAATCAGTCATCAGCCGGGGTGTGTTGCAATCACTCAGCCACTTTTGATGGATCCTTTAATATGATATTGTAGCTGTCATCTTCTCAAAGGCACGGCTGAGCTCTCTCTCTCTCTCTCTCTCTCTCTCTCTCTCTCTCTCTCTCTCTCTCTCTCTTTTAAATGGGGAGCAGGGGATATCATTATTCTTACAAAGTTCTTTACCCGTCTTTATAGCCGTGGCCTATTTCCTGTATATCTTTTTGTTGCAATTTGGATTTGCACAACCCCTCTTCAACAGTAGTTCTGGTCCAACCCCTATTCAACAGTAGTTCTGGTCCATCCCCTCTTCAACAGTAGTTCTGGTCCATCCCCTCTTCAACAGTAGTTCTGGTCCAACCCCACTTTCAACAGTAGTTCTGGTCCAACCCCTCTTTCAAACAATTGTTCTGGTCCAAAAAAAGTGCCATCAATTAAGGGATGTGTTGACAATCTTCCCTTTGTCTAATATTCATGTGTTTTCAATCAATCATTCCCCACAGGTCATTCATGTTAGAGCCATTAGATGTATATGTCACTCCAATGTTACTTTGTGAACGAACAGCCAAGGTAATCGTTATATATTTACATAGAAAGTATTCCGTTGACAAGGGGAAAGGGAATGTTATGAAAACAACCTTTAGCACAACCAGTCATTGATGTATTTTGGTATTGCTATACATGCTATGTAGTATGACTGTGACCTCCTGGTTGCGAACAGCAGAGGCAATCTGCATGCGTAACCGGACACTCCTAACTGGCATATAATTATAGACCCAAGGATATGACAACCTTGTGTGGAAGTGTGTAGGCTGCCTGGATGATGGGCGACTTGTGAAAGTCAAACAGCTACTTATGAGTTGGAGGTGCATGCCAGCTGACATGAAAAATCTGCTCATTGGCCTAGGGGCAGCAAAGAATGTTGATGGGGAGAGGCCTCAAGCATGCAGCGCTCGGCGTGACGGGCTTTCTCCACAGGACATTTACAATGACCTCTGGATACTGGTAATATTAGGACAGCCTCTCGGAATCTGACTGATGCATAGATGGAATGAGAGGTGGAGATGGGAGGGGGGGTGGGGTTGAGGGGAGAGAGGGGGAATGAGAAAGACTGTATGTGATGTTTAGTACACATTTCAGAACTAGCGCGGCAGTAAATCTGACAAAAGACTGCAGGTCACCTCAGTTTCAATGTTTTAAGGATTTGTACAGATGACCCTGAAGTTTCTGTTTATGTCTGGATTATTTGCTGTATATACTGCAGATAATCTGAAGGCCTGGGGTTGGATATTGGAACAGTAACCAGTTAACACTTCTAACATTTCATATCAATAATATTTAATCTCTTTTTACACTAATGTTTAATTACTGTTAACAACCTGACACCATCTCAAAAGGTAGGATTTGAGGCTGTTTTTTTTTCACATTCTTTTCTTTTGAGGATTTGGACACACATCAAACTTGAAAGGCTTGTTCGAATGCCTTCATGGCAATTTAGCAAGCGCTCCAATTTGACATACACTTTATAGACAAAAGTATGTGGACACCCCTTCAAATAAGTGGATTCGACTATTTCAACCGCACCCATTGCTGACAGGTGTATCAAATTGAGCACACAGCCATGCAATCTCCATAGACAAACATTGGCAGTACACTGGCCTTACTGAAGAGCTAACTTTCAATGTGTCACCGTCATTTCAATGTGGCACAAGTCAGTTTGTCAAATTTCTGTCCTGCTAGAGTTGCCCCGGTCAACTGTAAATCCTGTTAATGTGAACTGGAAACATCTAGGAGCACAACGGCTCAGCCTCGAAGTGGTAGGCCACACAAACTCAGAGGAAGGGACCGCCGAGTGCTGAAGTGCGTAGATTGTAAAAATCTACGCAAATCTGTCCTCGTTTGCAACACTCACTATCGAGTTCCAAGCTGCCTTTGGAAGCATCGTTAGCACAATAAATGTTTGTCGGGAGCTTCATGAAATGGGTTTCCATGGCCGTGCAGCCACACACAAGCCTATGATCACCAATGCACAATGGCAAGCGTCGGCTGGAGTGGTGTAAAGCTCCCTACCATTGGACTCCGGAGCAGTGGAACCTCTTTCTCTGGAGTGATGAATCACGCTTTACCATCATCCGACGGACAAATCTGGGTTTGGCGGATGCCAAGAGAATGCTACCTGCCCGAATACATAGTACCAACTGTAAAGTTTGGTGGATGAGGAATAATGGTCTGGGGTTGTTTTCATGATTCGGGCTCGGCCCCATACTTCCAGTGAAGGGAAATCTTAACGCTACAACATACAATGACATACAGAAATGGTTTGTCGAGATCTGTGTGGAAGAACTTGACTGGCCTGCACATAGACCTGATCTCAACTCCATCGAACACCTTTGGGATGAATTGGAACACAGACTTCTAGGAGGGGTCAGACCTTCAGATTGCTATCATGAACACCTTATATTTGATCATAACTGACTGTCTGGTCCACAGAGTGCCTTGATGAAAATGAGCAAAACAGCATTTTGATGGTGTTTAACTTTCTATTTAGTTGGATGTGGCATTTGTGCATGTTATTCCACTGTTTATAATTATTAACTGACTGCAAATTATTTGATTGTAATCTTGAATATGGCAATCTTCTTGTGTAACTCCTCCATAAGGTATGTGGTTGTTGAAAAAGTCCACCTGACTACTACAATTGCATGAATCCACCACACCTCATGAGTTATGAATACAGTGAATTCATGGTCAACGACATGGCTGAAAAAATCATTAACACCTTATCTCCACATTATCATAATCAACTGATATAGAATTGAGTATCACATGAAAAATTCAGCAACCATGAACAATAACGTGAGGACAATCGCAACTAAACTCTGGGTCAATTGTTAACAGGTTTTACTTTCAAGCATTTATAGTGTTTAGCAATCCTCGCCATCACCTTAGCCTTTCACAATGAGGACTATTTCAAACAGAGGGAGGGAAAAAAATAAAAAATCATTAAAACATCCAGCTAATCACTGTCTAATTATATCACAGAGTAATTACACAGCAATTACAGCCCTCTATTCTGACGGAATTGAGCACATTTAGAGTAGAGGGTACATATGGGTTGATTAAAATTATGCATTAGATCATTTGAATGAGGAAATGTTGTAAAGTGTAATGCTCTGTCCGCTCTCCATTTCTCTGCATATTTTAATCAGTTTAATTCTGTTTGATTAAATTTGCTCATGAGTTGGTGGAGACCCAAGGAAATCTGCTCTGTCACATTCCCTCTGTCTTTGTAACCACCCCGCACAGGAAATGTACTGTGTTAACAGAGACGCTTCAATTTGTTTGCCGCAGAGTGTGCTCGCCAACCCTCTGGGGGAAGTTCAATCGCCTCAGGCCTTGGATTAAACGGACGAGTGAATTTTCCATCGACGGCTCATTCTTATGTAGATATCTACACGTCAGCCACTTTGATGAAAACTTTAGCCATGTTTCATATATTCGCAACATTTATTTAGATTTACATACCAAAATTCAGTTGAATTAATAGTGTGGGTACGGCATCCCCGCCACTTGTTTACTATAAAGCTGAGCAACGGGGATGGAGAAAGCACTTTCATATGAATTGGATGGACCTATGGATGCAAGGCCTGACAATCAATGGGATCAAATCCACTGTACAATGTTTGTTATTGATGGGTTAAGACAGAGAACGATCTGTTCTACTCTACATTAAGTTCCTTCATGTTCCTCTTAAATAACATTACTAGGATAAACCCTGTGTCGTAGCAATGGCACCTGTAGTCGTTAAGAAATAAGATGTTATACTCATGGGACTGAGTTTAAAGTTAAGGAGGAGTTGTCTCCATGGGAGAGCTCATGTGGATCTTGATTTACAATCAGGATCTCGCTCCAGTAGAAAACTGAGAATGAATAAAGGTTAAGTGTCATTACAGTAATGTTCCCACTATTAAAACGATGGAAAAGCCATGAACCACAGAGTTTACTTCTCTGCTCTTCTTTTCTATTATTTTCCTGAGGTCAGCCTAACACTTTTTTGTCACCTTGGCCATAAATGGAACACGGATAATAAAATACCAAAAAGCCATTATTCAATTATAAACTGCATAGCTAATTAAAAGTGATTAAGTGCATTATCCCTTGCTGGCTGCATGTGAAATTAAAATGTAGTTGTGTGCAGTATAAGGTCCCTTAATAGTCGGCTGATGAAAAGAGCAGACAAATGACTACATTAAAATAATTAAGGGATCCTCTTTGGATAAAGACTCTCTGAATAACAGTCCATTTAATGCTATCTGAGTAACATTCCATTTGGGTAAAGAATTTCTAAAAATCACTCCATTTAGATAAAGACCCTCTGAGTAAGAGTCTATTTGGGTAACAACTGTCTGAACAACAGTCCATTTTGATAAAGACGCTCTGAATATCAGTATATTTGGAAAAAGACTACGAAAAATAGTCAATTTTGATAAAGACTCTAAATAACACTCCTTTTGGATTAAGACTCTGAAATACAGACAATTTGAAAAACAACTCTCTGAATAACAGTCCATTTGGATAAAGACTCTCTGAATAACAGTCCATTTGGATAAAGACTCTCTGAATAACAGTCCATTTGGATAAAGACTCTCTGAATAACAGTCCATTTGGATAAAGACTCTCTGAATAACAGTCCATTTGGATAAAGACTCTCTGAATAACAGTCCATTTGGATAAAGACTCTCTGAATAACAATAAATTTGGATAGACTCTCTGAATAACAGTCCATTTGGATAAAGACTCTGAATAACAGTCCATTTGGATAAAGACTCTCTGAATAACAATCCATTTGGATAAAGACTCTCTGAATAACAGTCCATTTGGATAAAGACTCTCAATAACAATCCATTTGGATAAAGACTCTGAATAACAGTCCATTTAGATAAAGACTATCTGAATAACAGTCCATTTGGATAAAGACTCTGAATAACTATCCATTTAGATAAAGACTCTGAATAACAGTCCATTTAGATAAAGACTCTGAATAACAGTCCATTTGGATAAAGACTCTGAATAACAGTCCATTTGGATAAAGACTCTCTGAATAACAGTCCATTTGGATAAAGACTCTCTGAATAACAGTCCATTTAGATAAAGACTCTGAATAACAGTCCATTTGGATAAAGACTCTGAACAACAGTCCATTTGGATAAAGACTCTCTGAATAACAGTCCATTTGGATAAAGACTCTGAATAACAGTCCATTTAGATAAAGACTCTGAATAACAGTCCATTTAGATAAAGACTCTGAATAACAATCCATTTGGATAAAGACTCTGAATAATTGTCCATTTGGATAAAGACTCTCAATAACAATCCAATTGGATAAAGACTCTGAATAACAGTCCATTTGGATAAAGACTCTCTGAGTAACAGTCAATTTGGATAAAGACTCTCTGAATAACAATCCATTTGGATAAAGACTCTGAATAATTGTCCATTTGGGTAAAGACTCTCAATAACAATCCATTTGGATAAAGACTCTGAGTAACAGTCCATTTGGATAAAGACTCTGAGTAACAGTCCATTTGGATAAAGACTCTCAAAAACAATCCATTTGGATAAAGACTCTCAATAACAATCCATTTGGATAAAGACTATTTAAATAACAGTCCATTTGGATAAAGACTCTCAATAACAATCCATTTGGATAAAGACTCTCAATAACAATCCATTTGGATAAAGACTATTTAAATAACAGTCCATTTGGATAAAGACTCTCAATAACAATCCATTTGGATAAAGACTCTCAATAACAATCCATTTGGATAAAGACTCTCAATAACAATCCATTTGGGTAAAGACTCTCAATAACAATCCATTTGGATAAAGACTCTCAATAACAATCCATTTGGATAAAGACTATTTAAATAACAGTCCATTTGGATAAAGACTCTCAATAACAATCCATTTGGATAAAGACTCTCAATAACAATCCATTTGGATAAAGACTCTCTAAATAACAGTCCATTTGGATAAAGACTCTGAATAACAGTCCATTTGGATAAAGACTCTGAATAACAGTCCATTTGGATAAAGACTCTGAACAACAGTCCATTTGGATAAAGACTCTGAATAACAGTCCATTTGGATAAAGACTCTCTGAATAACAGTCCATTTGGATAAGGACTCTAAATAACAGTCCATTTGGATAAAGACTCTGAATAACAGTCCATTTGGATAAAGACTCTCTGAATAACAGTCCATTTGGATAAAGACTCTGAATAACAGTCCATTTGGATAAAGACTCTCTGAGTAACAGTCCATTTGGATAAAGACTCTCTGAATAACAGTCCATTTGGATAAAGACTATGAATAATTGTCCATTTGAATAAAGACTCTCTGAATAACAGTCCATTTGGATAAAGACTCTGAATAACAGTCCATTTGAATAAAGACTCTCTGAATAACAGTCCATTTGGATAAAGACTCTGAATAACAGTCCATTTGAATAAAGACTCTCTGAATAACAATCCATTTGGATAAAGACTCTGAATAACAGTCCATTTGAATAAAGACTCTCTGAATAACAGTCCATTTGGATAAAGACTCTCTGAATAACAATCCATTTGGATAAAGACTCTGAATAACAGTCCATTTGGATAAAGACTCTCAATAACAATCCATTTGGATAAAGACTCTGAATAACAGTCCATTTGGATAAAGACTCTCTGAGTAACAGTCCATTTGGATAAAGACTCTCTGAATAACAATCCATTTGGATAAAGACTCTGAATAATTGTCCATTTGGATAAAGACTCTCAATAACAATCCATGTGGATAAAGACTCTGAATAACAGTCCATTTGGATAAAGACTCTCAATAACAGTCCATTTGGATAAAGACTCTCAATAACAATCCATTTGGATAAAGACTCTGAGTAACAGTCCATTTGGATAAAGACTCTCAATAACAATCCATTTGGATAAGGACTCTGAATAACAGTCCATTTGGATAAAGACTCTGAACAACAGTCCATTTGGATAAAGACTCTGAATAACAGTCCATTTGGATAAAGACTCTGAATAACAGTCCATTTGGATAAAGACTCTCTGAATAACAGTCCATTTGGATAAGGACTCTAAATAACAGTCCATTTGGATAAAGACTCTGAATAACAGTCCATTTGGATAAAGACTCTCTGAATAACAGTCCATTTGGATAAAGACTCTGAATAACAGTCCATTTGGATAAAGACTCTCTGAGTAACAGTCCATTTGGATAAAGACTCTCTGAATAACAGTCCATTTGGATAAAGACTATGAATAATTGTCCATTTGAATAAAGACTCTCTGAATAACAGTCCATTTGGATAAAGACTCTGAATAACAGTCCATTTGAATAAAGACTCTCTGAATAACAGTCCATTTGGATAAAGACTCTGAATAACAGTCCATTTGAATAAAGACTCTCTGAATAACAGTCCATTTGGATAAAGACTCTGAATAACAGTCCATTTGAATAAAGACTCTCTGAATAACAGTCCATTTGGATAAAGACTCTCTGAATAACAATCCATTTGGATAAAGACTCTGAATAACAGTCCATTTGGATAAAGACTCTCAATAACAATCCATTTGGATAAAGACTCTGAATAACAGTCCATTTGGATAAAGACTCTCTGAGTAACAGTCCATTTGGATAAAGACTCTCTGAATAACAATCCATTTGGATAAAGACTCTGAATAATTGTCCATTTGGATAAAGACTCTCAATAACAATCCATGTGGATAAAGACTCTGAATAACAGTCCATTTGGATAAAGACTCTCAATAACAGTCCATTTGGACAAAGACTCTCAATAACAATCCATTTGGATAAAGACTCTGAGTAACAGTCCATTTGGATAAAGACTCTCAATAACAATCCATTTGGATAAGGACTCTGAATAACAGTCCATTTGGATAAAGACTCTCTGAATAACAGTCCATTTGGATAAAGACTCTGAATAACAGTTCATTTGGATAAAGACTCTGAATAACAGTCCATTTGGATAAAGACTCTGAATAACAGTCCATTTGGATAAAGACTCTCAATAACAGTCCATTTGGATAAAGACTCTCTGAATAACAGTCCATTTAGATAAAGACTCTCTGAATAACAGTCCATTTGGATAAAGACTATGAATAATTGTCCATTTGAATAAAGACTCTGAATAATTGTCCATTTGGATAAAGACTCTCAATAACAATTCCTTTGGATAAAGACTCTCAATAACAATCCATTTGGGTAAAGACTCTCAATAACAATCCATTTGGATAAAGACTCTCAATAACAATCCATTTGGATAAAGACTCTCAATAACAATCCATTTGGATAAAGACTCTCTAAATAACAGTCCATTTGGATAAAGACTCTGAATAACAGTCCATTTGGATAAAGACTCTGAATAACAGTCCATTTGGATAAAGACTCTGAACAACAGTCCATTTGGATAAAGACTCTGAATAACAGTCCATTTGGATAAAGACTCTGAATAACAGTCCATTTGGATAAAGACTCTCTGAATAACAGTCCATTTGGATAAGGACTCTAAATAACAGTCCATTTGGATAAAGACTCTGAATAACAGTCCATTTGGATAAAGACTCTGAATAACAGTCCATTTGGATAAAGACTCTGAATAACAGTCCATTTGGATAAAGACTCTCTGATAACAGTCCATTTGGATAAAGACTCTCTGAATAACAGTCCATTTGGATAAAGACAGTCCATTTGAATAAAGACTCTCTGAATAACAGTCCATTTGGATAAAGACTCTGAACAACAGTCCATTTGAATAAAGACTCTCTGAATAACAGTCCATTTGGATAAAGACTCTGAATAACAGTCCATTTGAATAAAGACTCTCTGAATAACAGTCCATTTGGATAAAGACTCTGAATAAGTCCATTTGAATAAAGACTCTCTGAATAACAGTCCATTTGGATAAAGACTCTCTGAATAACAATCCATTTGGATAAAGACTCTGAATAACAGTCCATTTGGATAAAGACTCTCAATAACAATCCATTTGGATAAAGACTCTGAATAACAGTCCATTTGGATAAAGACTCTCTGAGTAACAGTCCATTTGGATAAAGACTCTCTGAATAACAATCCATTTGGATAAAGACTCTGAATAATTGTCCATTTGGATAAAGACTCTCAATAACAATCCATGTGGATAAAGACTCTGAATAACAGTCCATTTGGATAAAGACTCTCAATAACAGTCCATTTGGATAAAGACTCTCAATAACAATCCATTTGGATAAAGACTCTGAGTAACAGTCCATTTGGATAAAGACTCTCAATAACAATCCATTTGGATAAGGACTCTGAATAACAGTCCATTTGGATAAAGACTCTCTGAATAACAGTCCATTTGGATAAAGACTCTGAATAACAGTTCATTTGGATAAAGACTCTGAATAACAGTCCATTTGGATAAAGACTCTAAATAACAGTCCATTTGGATAAAGACTCTCAATAACAGTCCATTTGGATAAAGACTCTCTGAATAACAGTCCATTTAGATAAAGACTCTGACTAATTGTCCATTTGGATAAAGACTCTGAATAATTGTCCATTTGGATAAAGACTCTCAATAACAATCCATTTGGATAAAGACTCTGAGTAACAGTCCATTTGGATAAAGACTCTGAGTAACAGTCCATTTGGATAAAGACTCTCTGAGTAACAGTCCATTTGGATAAAGACTCTCAATAACAATCCATTTGGATAAAGACTCTGAGTAACAGTCCATTTGGATAAAGACTCTAAATAACAATCCATTTAGATAAAGACTCTGAATAACAGTTCATTTGGATAAAGACTCTGAATAACAGTCCATTTGGATAAAGACTCTCTGAATAACAGTCCATTTGGATAAGGACTCTAAATAACAGTCCATTTGGATAAAGACTGTGAATAACAGTCCATTTGGATAAAGACTCTCTGAATAACAGTCCATTTGGATAAAGACTCTGAATAACAGTCCATTTGGATAAAGACTCTCTGAATAACAGTCCATTTGGATAAAGACTCTCTGAATAACAGTCCATTTGGATAAAGACTCTCTGAATAACAGTCCATTTGGATAAAGACTATGAATAATTGTCCATTTGAATAAAGACTCTCTGAATAACAGTCCATTTGGATAAAGACTCTGAATAACAGTCCATTTGAATAAAGACTCTCTGAATAACAGTCCATTTGGATAAAGACTCTGAATAACAGTCCATTTGAATAAAGACTCTCTGAATAACAATCCATTTGGATAAAGACTCTGAATAACAGTCCATTTGAATAAAGACTCTCTGAATAACAGTCCATTTGGATAAAGACTCTCTGAATAACAATCCATTTGGATAAAGACTCTGAATAACAGTCCATTTGGATAAAGACTCTCAATAACAATCCATTTGGATAAAGACTCTGAATAACAGTCCATTTGGATAAAGACTCTCTGAGTAACAGTCCATTTGGATAAAGACTCTCTGAATAACAATCCATTTGGATAAAGACTCTGAATAATTGTCCATTTGGATAAAGACTCTCAATAACAATCCATGTGGATAAAGACTCTGAATAACAGTCCATTTGGATAAAGACTCTCAATAACAGTCCATTTGGATAAAGACTCTCAATAACAATCCATTTGGATAAAGACTCTGAGTAACAGTCCATTTGGATAAAGACTCTCAATAACAATCCATTTGGATAAGGACTCTGAATAACAGTCCATTTGGATAAAGACTCTGAACAACAGTCCATTTGGATAAAGACTCTGAATAACAGTCCATTTGGATAAAGACTCTGAATAACAGTCCATTTGGATAAAGACTCTCTGAATAACAGTCCATTTGGATAAGGACTCTAAATAACAGTCCATTTGGATAAAGACTCTGAATAACAGTCCATTTGGATAAAGACTCTCTGAATAACAGTCCATTTGGATAAAGACTCTGAATAACAGTCCATTTGGATAAAGACTCTCTGAGTAACAGTCCATTTGGATAAAGACTCTCTGAATAACAGTCCATTTGGATAAAGACTATGAATAATTGTCCATTTGAATAAAGACTCTCTGAATAACAGTCCATTTGGATAAAGACTCTGAATAACAGTCCATTTGAATAAAGACTCTCTGAATAACAGTCCATTTGGATAAAGACTCTGAATAACAGTCCATTTGAATAAAGACTCTCTGAATAACAGTCCATTTGGATAAAGACTCTGAATAACAGTCCATTTGAATAAAGACTCTCTGAATAACAGTCCATTTGGATAAAGACTCTCTGAATAACAATCCATTTGGATAAAGACTCTGAATAACAGTCCATTTGGATAAAGACTCTCAATAACAATCCATTTGGATAAAGACTCTGAATAACAGTCCATTTGGATAAAGACTCTCTGAGTAACAGTCCATTTGGATAAAGACTAAAGACTCTCTGAATAACAATCCATTTGGATAAAGACTCTGAATAATTGTCCATTTGGATAAAGACTCTCAATAACAATCCATGTGGATAAAGACTCTGAATAACAGTCCATTTGGATAAAGACTCTCAATAACAGTCCATTTGGACAAAGACTCTCAATAACAATCCATTTGGATAAAGACTCTGAGTAACAGTCCATTTGGATAAAGACTCTCAATAACAATCCATTTGGATAAGGACTCTGAATAACAGTCCATTTGGATAAAGACTCTCTGAATAACAGTCCATTTGGATAAAGACTCTGAATAACAGTTCATTTGGATAAAGACTCTGAATAACAGTCCATTTGGATAAAGACTCTGAATAACAGTCCATTTGGATAAAGACTCTCAATAACAGTCCATTTGGATAAAGACTCTCTGAATAACAGTCCATTTAGATAAAGACTCTCTGAATAACAGTCCATTTGGATAAAGACTATGAATAATTGTCCATTTGAATAAAGACTCTGAATAATTGTCCATTTGGATAAAGACTCTCAATAACAATTCCTTTGGATAAAGACTCTCAATAACAATCCATTTGGGTAAAGACTCTCAATAACAATCCATTTGGATAAAGACTCTCAATAACAATCCATTTGGATAAAGACTCTCAATAACAATCCATTTGGATAAAGACTCTCTAAATAACAGTCCATTTGGATAAAGACTCTGAATAACAGTCCATTTGGATAAAGACTCTGAATAACAGTCCATTTGGATAAAGACTCTGAACAACAGTCCATTTGGATAAAGACTCTGAATAACAGTCCATTTGGATAAAGACTCTGAATAACAGTCCATTTGGATAAAGACTCTCTGAATAACAGTCCATTTGGATAAGGACTCTAAATAACAGTCCATTTGGATAAAGACTCTGAATAACAGTCCATTTGGATAAAGACTCTCTGAATAACAGTCCATTTGGATAAAGACTCTGAATAACAGTCCATTTGGATAAAGACTCTCTGAATAACAGTCCATTTGGATAAAGACTCTCTGAATAACAGTCCATTTGGATAAAGACTATGAATAATTGTCCATTTGAATAAAGACTCTCTGAATAACAGTCCATTTGGATAAAGACTCTGAATAACAGTCCATTTGAATAAAGACTCTCTGAATAACAGTCCATTTGGATAAAGACTCTGAATAACAGTCCATTTGAATAAAGACTCTCTGAATAACAGTCCATTTGGATAAAGACTCTGAATAACAGTCCATTTGGATAAAGACTCTCTGAATAACAATCCATTTGGATAAAGACTCTGAATAACAGTCCATTTGGATAAAGACTCTCTGAATAACAGTCCATTTGGATAAAGACTCTCTGAATAACAATCCATTTGGATAAAGACTCTGAATAATTGTCCATTTGGATAAAGACTCTCAATAACAATCCATGTGGATAAAGACTCTGAATAACAGTCCATTTGGATAAAGACTCTCAATAACAGTCCATTTGGATAAAGACTCTCAATAACAATCCATTTGGATAAAGACTCTGAGTAACAGTCCATTTGGATAAAGACTCTCAATAACAATCCATTTGGATAAGGACTCTGAATAACAGTCCATTTGGATAAAGACTCTCTGAATAACAGTCCATTTGGATAAAGACTCTGAATAACAGTTCATTTGGATAAAGACTCTGAATAACAGTCCATTTGGATAAAGACTCTGAATAACAGTCCATTTGGATAAAGACTCTCAATAACAGTCCATTTGGATAAAGACTCTCTGAATAACAGTCCATTTAGATAAAGACTCTGACTAATTGTCCATTTGGATAAAGACTCTGAATAATTGTCCATTTGGATAAAGACTCTCAATAACAATCCATTTGGATAAAGACTCTGAGTAACAGTCCATTTGGATAAAGACTCTGAGTAACAGTCCATTTGGATAAAGACTCTCTGAGTAACAGTCCATTTGGATAAAGACTCTCAATAACAATCCATTTGGATAAAGACTCTGAGTAACAGTCCATTTGGATAAAGACTCTAAATAACAATCCATTTAGATAAAGACTCTGAATAACAGTTCATTTGGATAAAGACTCTGAATAACAGTCCATTTGGATAAAGACTCTCTGAATAACAGTCCATTTGGATAAGGACTCTAAATAACAGTCCATTTGGATAAAGACTGTGAATAACAGTCCATTTGGATAAAGACTCTCTGAATAACAGTCCATTTGGATAAAGACTCTGAATAACAGTCCATTTGGATAAAGACTCTCTGAATAACAGTCCATTTGGATAAAGACTCTCTGAATAACAGTCCATTTGAATAAAGACTCTCTGAATAACAGTCCATTTGGATAAAGACTCTGAATAACAGTCCATTTGAATAAAGACTCTCTGAATAACAGTCCATTTGGATAAAGACTCTGAATAACAGTCCATTTGAATAAAGACTCTCTGAATAACAGTCCATTTGGATAAAGACTCTCTGAATAACAATCCATTTGGATAAAGACTCTGAATAACAGTCCATTTGGATAAAGACTCTCAATAACAATCCATTTGGATAAAGACTCTGAATAACAGTCCATTTGGATAAAGACTCTGAATAACAGTTCATTTGGATAAAGACTCTGAATAACAGTCCATTTGGATAAAGACTCTGAATAACAGTCCATTTGGATAAAGACTCTCAATAACAGTCCATTTGATAAAGACTCTCAATAACAATCCATTTGGATAAAGACTCTCAATAACAATCCATTTGGATAAAGACTCTCAATAACAATCCATTTGGATAAAGACTCTCAATAACAATCCATTTGGATAAAGACTCTCAATAACAATTCATTTGGATAAAGACTATTTAAATAACAGTCCATTTGGATAAAGACTCTCAATAACAATCCATTTGGATAAAGACTCTCAATAACAATTCATTTGGATAAAGACTCTGAATAACAGTCCATTTGGATAAAGACTCTGAATAACAGTCCATTTGGATAAAGACTAAACAACAGTCCATTTGGATAAAGACTCTCTGAATAACAGTCCATTTGGATAAAGACTCTGAATAACAGTCCATTTGGATAAAGACTCTCTGAGTAACAGTCCATTTGGATAAAGACTCTCTGAATAACAGTCCATTTGGATAAAGACTCTCTGAATAACAGTCCATTTGGATAAGGACTCTAAATAACAGTCCATTTGGATAAAGACTCTGAATAACAGTCCATTTGGATAAAGACTCTCTGAATAACAGTCCATTTGGATAAAGACTCTGAATAACAGTCCATTTGGATAAAGACTCTCTGAGTAACAGTCCATTTGGATAAAGACTCTCTGAATAACAGTCCATTTGGATAAAGACTATGAATAATTGGCCATTTGAATAAAGACTCTCTGAATAACAGTCCATTTGGATAAAGACTCTGAATAACAGTCCATTTGAATAAAGACTCTCTGAATAACAGTCCATTTGGATAAAGACTCTGAATAACAGTCCATTTGAATAAAGACTCTCTGAATAACAGTCCATTTGGATAAAGACTCTGAATAACAGTCCATTTGAATAAAGACTCTCTGAATAACAGTCCATTTGGATAAAGACTCTCTGAATAACAATCCATTTGGATAAAGACTCTGAATAACAGTCCATTTGGATAAAGACTCTCAATAACAATCCATTTGGATAAAGACTCTGAATAACAGTCCATTTGGATAAAGACTCTCTGAGTAACAGTCCATTTGGATAAAGACTCTCTGAATAACAGTCCATTTGGATAAAGACTCTCTGAATAACAGTCCATTTGGATAAAGACTCTCTGAATAACAGTCCATTTGGATAAAGACTCAATGAATAATTGGATAAAGACTCTGAATAACAGTCCATTTGGATAAAGACTCTGAATAACAGTCCATTTGACTCTCTGAATAACAGTCCATTTGGATAAAGACTCTGAATAACAGTCCATTTGGATAAAGACTCTCTGAATAACAGTCCATTTGGATAAAGACTCTGAATAACAGTCCATTTGGATAAAGACTCTGAATAACAGTCCATTTGGATAAAGACTCTGAATAACAGTCCATTTGGATAAAGACTCTCAATAACAGTCCATTTGGATAAAGACTCTCTGAATAACAGTCCATTTGGATAAAGACTCTGAATAATTGTCCATTTGGATAAAGACTCTGAATAATTGTCCATTTGGATAAAGACTCTCAATAACAATCCATTTGGATAAAGACTCTGAATAACAGTCCATTTGGATAAAGACTCTCAATAACAATCCATTTGGATAAAGACTCTCAATAACAATCCATTTGGATAAAGACTCTCAATAACAATCCATTTGGATAAAGACTCTGAATAACAGTCCATTTGGATAAAGACTCTGAATAACAGTCCATTTGGATAAAGACTCTGAATAACAGTCCATTTGGATAAAGACTCTCAATAACAGTCCATTTGGATAAAGACTCTCTGAATAACAGTCCATTTGGATAAAGACTCTGACTAAATTGTCCATTTGGATAAAGACTCTGAATAATTGTCCATTTGGATAAAGACTCTCTGAATAACAGTCCATTTGGATAAAGACTCTAACAGTCCATTTGGATAAAGACTCTGAATAACAGTCCATTTGGATAAAGACTCTGAATAACAGTCCATTTGGATAAAGACTCTGAATAACAGTCCATTTGGATAAAGACTCTCAGTCCATTTGGATAAAGACTCTGAATAACAGTCCATTTGGATAAAGACTCTCTGAGTAACAGTCCATTTGGATAAAGACTCTCTGAATAACAGTCCATTTGGATAAAGACTCTGAATAACAGTCCATTTGGATAAAGACTCTCTGAATAACAGTCCATTTGGATAAAGACTCTGAATAACAGTCCATTTGAATAAAGACTCTCTGAATAACAGTCCATTTGGATAAAGACTCTGAATAACAGTCCATTTGAATAAAGACTCTCTGAATAACAGTCCATTTGGATAAAGACTCTGAATAACAGTCCATTTGGATAAAGACTCTCAATAACAGTCCATTTGGATAAAGACTCTGAATAACAGTCCATTTGGATAAAGACTCTCTGAGTAACAGTCCATTTGGATAAAGACTCTCTGAATAACAATCCATTTGGATAAAGACTCTGAATAATTGTCCATTTGGATAAAGACTCTCAATAACAATCCATGTGGATAAAGACTCTGAATAACAGTCCATTTGGATAAAGACTCTCAATAACAGTCCATTTGGATAAAGACTCTCAATAACAATCCATTTGGATAAAGACTCTGAGTAACAGTCCATTTGGATAAAGACTCTCAATAACAATCCATTTGGATAAGGACTCTGAATAACAGTCCATTTGGATAAAGACTCTCTGAATAACAGTCCATTTGGATAAAGACTCTGAATAACAGTTCATTTGGATAAAGACTCTGAATAACAGTCCATTTGGATAAAGACTCTGAATAACAGTCCATTTGGATAAAGACTCTCAATAACAGTCCATTTGGATAAAGACTCTCTGAATAACAGTCCATTTAGATAAAGACTCTGACTAATTGTCCATTTGGATAAAGACTCTGAATAATTGTCCATTTGGATAAAGACTCTCAATAACAATCCATTTGGATAAAGACTCTGAGTAACAGTCCATTTGGATAAAGACTCTGAGTAACAGTCCATTTGGATAAAGACTCTCTGAGTAACAGTCCATTTGGATAAAGACTCTCAATAACAATCCATTTGGATAAAGACTCTGAGTAACAGTCCATTTGGATAAAGACTCTAAATAACAATCCATTTAGATAAAGACTCTGAATAACAGTTCATTTGGATAAAGACTCTGAATAACAGTCCATTTGGATAAAGACTCTCTGAATAACAGTCCATTTGGATAAGGACTCTAAATAACAGTCCATTTGGATAAAGACTGTGAATAACAGTCCATTTGGATAAAGACTCTCTGAATAACAGTCCATTTGGATAAAGACTCTGAATAACAGTCCATTTGGATAAAGACTCTCTGAATAACAGTCCATTTGGATAAAGACTCTCTGAATAACAGTCCATTTGAATAAAGACTCTCTGAATAACAGTCCATTTGGATAAAGACTCTGAATAACAGTCCATTTGAATAAAGACTCTCTGAATAACAGTCCATTTGGATAAAGACTCTGAATAACAGTCCATTTGAATAAAGACTCTCTGAATAACAGTCCATTTGGATAAAGACTCTCTGAATAACAATCCATTTGGATAAAGACTCTGAATAACAGTCCATTTGGATAAAGACTCTCAATAACAATCCATTTGGATAAAGACTCTGAATAACAGTCCATTTGGATAAAGACTCTGAATAACAGTTCATTTGGATAAAGACTCTGAATAACAGTCCATTTGGATAAAGACTCTGAATAACAGTCCATTTGGATAAAGACTCTCAATAACAGTCCATTTGATAAAGACTCTCAATAACAATCCATTTGGATAAAGACTCTCAATAACAATCCATTTGGATAAAGACTCTCAATAACAATCCATTTGGATAAAGACTCTCAATAACAATCCATTTGGATAAAGACTCTCAATAACAATTCATTTGGATAAAGACTATTTAAATAACAGTCCATTTGGATAAAGACTCTCAATAACAATCCATTTGGATAAAGACAATAACTCCATTTGGATAGACAATAACAGTCCATTTGGATAAAGACTCTGAATAACAGTCCATTTGGATAAAGACTCTGAATAACAGTCCATTTGGATAAAGACTCTGAACAACAGTCCATTTGGATAAAGACTCTCTGAATAACAGTCCATTTGGATAAAGACTCTGAATAACAGTCCATTTGGATAAAGACTCTCTGAGTAACAGTCCATTTGGATAAAGACTCTCTGAATAACAGTCCATTTGGATAAAGACTATGAATAATTGTCCATTTGAATAAAGACTCTCTGAATAACAGTCCATTTGGATAAAGACTCTGAATAACAGTCCATTTGAATAAAGACTCTCTGAATAACAGTCCATTTGGATAAAGACTCTCTGAATAACAATCCATTTGGATAAAGACTCTGAATAACAGTCCATTTGGATAAAGACTCTCAATAACAATCCATTTGGATAAAGACTCTCAATAACAATCCATTTGGATAAAGACTCTCAATAACAATCCATTTGGATAAAGACTCTCAATAACAATCCATTTGGATAAAGACTCTCTAAATAACAGTCCATTTGGATAAAGACTCTGAATAACAGTCCATTTGGATAAAGACTCTGAATAACAGTCCATTTGGATAAAGACTCTGAACAACAGTCCATTTGGATAAAGACTCTGAATAACAGTCCATTTGGATAAAGACTCTGAATAACAGTCCATTTGGATAAAGACTCTCTGAATAACAGTCCATTTGGATAAGGACTCTAAATAACAGTCCATTTGGATAAAGACTCTGAATAACAGTCCATTTGGATAAAGACTCTCTGAATAACAGTCCATTTGGATAAAGACTCTGAATAACAGTCCATTTGGATAAAGACTCTCTGAGTAACAGTCCATTTGGATAAAGACTCTCTGAATAACAGTCCATTTGGATAAAGACTATGAATAATTGTCCATTTGAATAAAGACTCTCTGAATAACAGTCCATTTGGATAAAGACTCTGAATAACAGTCCATTTGAATAAAGACTCTCTGAATAACAGTCCATTTGGATAAAGACTCTGAATAACAGTCCATTTGAATAAAGACTCTCTGAATAACAGTCCATTTGGATAAAGACTCTGAATAACAGTCCATTTGGATAAAGACTCTCTGAATAACAGTCCATTTGGATAAAGACTCTGAATAACAGTCCATTTGGATAAAGACAGTCCATTTGGATAAAGACTCTCTGAATAACAGTCCATTTGGATAAAGACTCTCTGAATAACAGTCCATTTGGATAAAGACTCTGAATAACAGTCCATTTGAATAAAGACTCTCTGAATAACAGTCCATTTGGATAAAGACTCTGAATAACAGTCCATTTGGATAAAGACTCTCAATAACAGTCCATTTGGATAAAGACTCTCTGAATAACAGTCCATTTAATAACAATTGTCCATTTGGATAAAGACTCTCATTTGGATAAAGACTCTCAATAACAATCCATTTGGATAAAACTCTGAGTAACAGTCCATTTGGATAAAGACTCTCTGAATAACAGTCCATTTGGATAAAGACTCTCTGAATAACAGTCCATTTGGATAAAAGTCCATTTGGATAAAGACTCTGAATAACAGTCCATTTGGATAAAGACTCTCAATAACAGTCCATTTGGATAAAGACTAAAGACTCTGACTAATTGTCCAATAACAGTCCATTTGGATAAAGACTCTGAATAACACTCTCTGAATAACAATCCATTTGGATAAAGACTCTGAATAACAGTCATTTGGATAAAGACTCTCAATAACAATCCATTTGGATAAAGACTCTCTGAATAACAGTCCATTTGGATAAAGACTCTCTGAATAACAGTCCATTTGGATAAAGACTATGAATAATTGTCCATTTGAATAAAGACTCTCTGAATAACAGTCCATTTGGATAAAGACTCTGAATAACAGTCCATTTGAATAAAGACTCTCTGAATAACAGTCCATTTGGATAAAGACTCTGAATAACTCATTTGAATAACTGAATAACAGTCCATTTGGATAAAGACTCTGAATAACTCTGAATAACAGTCCATTTGGATAAAGACTCTCAATAACAGTCCATTTGGATAAAGACTCTCTGAATAACAGTCCATTTAGATAAAGACTCTGACTAATTGTCCATTTGGATAAAGACTCTGAATAATTGTCCATTTGGATAAAGACTCTCAATAACAATCCATTTGGATAAAGACTCTGAGTAACAGTCCATTTGGATAAAGACTCTCAATAACAATCCATTTGGATAAGGACTCTGAATAACAGTCCATTTGGATAAAGACTCTCTGAATAACAGTCCATTTGGATAAAGACTCTGAATAACAGTTCATTTGGATAAAGACTCTGAATAACAGTCCATTTGGATAAAGACTCTGAATAACAGTCCATTTGGATAAAGACTCTCAATAACAGTCCATTTGGATAAAGACTCTCTGAATAACAGTCCATTTAGATAAAGACTCTGACTAATTGTCCATTTGGATAAAGACTCTGAATAATTGTCCATTTGGATAAAGACTCTCAATAACAATCCATTTGGATAAAGACTCTGAGTAACAGTCCATTTGGATAAAGACTCTGAGTAACAGTCCATTTGGATAAAGACTCTCTGAGTAACAGTCCATTTGGATAAAGACTCTCAATAACAATCCATTTGGATAAAGACTCTGAGTAACAGTCCATTTGGATAAAGACTCTAAATAACAATCCATTTAGATAAAGACTCTGAATAACAGTCCATTTGGATAAAGACTCTGAATAACAGTCCATTTGGATAAAGACTCTCTGAATAACAGTCCATTTGGATAAGGACTCTAAATAACAGTCCATTTGGATAAAGACTCTGAATAACAGTCCATTTGGATAAAGACTCTCTGAATAACAGTCCATTTGGATAAAGACTCTGAATAACAGTCCATTTGGATAAAGACTCTCTGAATAACAGTCCATTTGGATAAAGACTCTCTGAATAACAGTCCATTTGGATAAAGACTCTCTGAATAACAGTCCATTTGGATAAAGACTCTGAATAACAGTCCATTTGAATAAAGACTCTCTGAATAACAGTCCATTTGGATAAAGACTCTGAATAACAGTCCATTTGAATAAAGACTCTCTGAATAACAGTCCATTTGGATAAAGACTCTCTGAATAACAATCCATTTGGATAAAGACTCTGAATAACAGTCCATTTGGATAAAGACTCTCAATAACAATCCATTTGGATAAAGACTCTGAATAACAGTCCATTTGGATAAAGACTCTGAATAACAGTTCATTTGGATAAAGACTCTGAATAACAGTCCATTTGGATAAAGACTCTGAATAACAGTCCATTTGGATAAAGACTCTCAATAACAGTCCATTTGGATAAAGACTCTCAATAACAATCCATTTGGATAAAGACTCTCAATAACAATCCATTTGGATAAAGACTCTCAATAACAATCCATTTGGATAAAGACTCTCAATAACAATCCATTTGGATAAAGACTCTCAATAACAATTCATTTGGATAAAGACTATTTAAATAACAGTCCATTTGGATAAAGACTCTCAATAACAATCCATTTGGATAAAGACTCTCAATAACAATCCATTTGGATAAAGACTCTCAATAACAATCCATTTGGATAAAGACTCTCTAAATAACAGTCCATTTGGATAAAGACTCTGAATAACAGTCCATTTGGATAAAGACTCTGAATAACAGTCCATTTGGATAAAGACTCTGAACAACAGTCCATTTGGATAAAGACTCTCTGAATAACAGTCCATTTGGATAAAGACTCTGAATAACAGTCCATTTGGATAAAGACTCTCTGAGTAACAGTCCATTTGGATAAAGACTCTCTGAATAACAGTCCATTTGGATAAAGACTATGAATAATTGTCCATTTGAATAAAGACTCTCTGAATAACAGTCCATTTGGATAAAGACTCTGAATAACAGTCCATTTGAATAAAGACTCTCTGAATAACAGTCCATTTGGATAAAGACTCTCTGAATAACAATCCATTTGGATAAAGACTCTGAATAACAGTCCATTTGGATAAAGACGCTCAATAACAATCCATTTGGATAAAGACTCTCAATAACAATCCATTTGGATAAAGACTCTCAATAACAATCCATTTGGATAAAGACTCTCAATAACAATCCATTTGGATAAAGACTCTCTAAATAACAGTCCATTTGGATAAAGACTCTGAATAACAGTCCATTTGGATAAAGACTCTGAATAACAGTCCATTTGGATAAAGACTCTGAACAACAGTCCATTTGGATAAAGACTCTGAATAACAGTCCATTTGGATAAAGACTCTGAATAACAGTCCATTTGGATAAAGACTCTCTGAATAACAGTCCATTTGGATAAGGACTCTAAATAACAGTCCATTTGGATAAAGACTCTGAATAACAGTCCATTTGGATAAAGACTCTCTGAATAACAGTCCATTTGGATAAAGACTCTGAATAACAGTCCATTTGGATAAAGACTCTCTGAGTAACAGTCCATTTGGATAAAGACTCTGAACAACAGTCCATTTGGATAAAGACTCTGAATAACAGTCCATTTGGATAAAGACTCTGAATAACAGTCCATTTGGATAAAGACTCTCTGAATAACAATCCATTTGGATAAAGACTCTGAATAACAGTTCATTTGGATAAAGACTCTGAATAACAGTCCATTTGGATAAAGACTCTGAATAACAGTCCATTTGGATAAAGACTCTCAATAACAGTCCATTTGGATAAAGACTCTCAATAACAATCCATTTGGATAAAGACTCTCAATAACAATCCATTTGGATAAAGACTCTCAATAACAATCCATTTGGATAAAGACTCTCAATAACAATCCATTTGGATAAAGACTCTCAATAACAATTCATTTGGATAAAGACTATTTAAATAACAGTCCATTTGGATAAAGACTCTCAATAACAATCCATTTGGATAAAGACTCTCAATAACAATCCATTTGGATAAAGACTCTCAATAACAATCCATTTGGATAAAGACTCTCTAAATAACAGTCCATTTGGATAAAGACTCTGAATAACAGTCCATTTGGATAAAGACTCTGAATAACAGTCCATTTGGATAAAGACTCTGAACAACAGTCCATTTGGATAAAGACTCTCTGAATAACAGTCCATTTGGATAAAGACTCTGAATAACAGTCCATTTGGATAAAGACTCTCTGAGTAACAGTCCATTTGGATAAAGACTCTCTGAATAACAGTCCATTTGGATAAAGACTATGAATAATTGTCCATTTGAATAAAGACTCTCTGAATAACAGTCCATTTGGATAAAGACTCTGAATAACAGTCCATTTGAATAAAGACTCTCTGAATAACAGTCCATTTGGATAAAGACTCTCTGAATAACAATCCATTTGGATAAAGACTCTGAATAACAGTCCATTTGGATAAAGACTCTCAATAACAATCCATTTGGATAAAGACTCTCAATAACAATCCATTTGGATAAAGACTCTCAATAACAATCCATTTGGATAAAGACTCTCAATAACAATCCATTTGGATAAAGACTCTCTAAATAACAGTCCATTTGGATAAAGACTCTGAATAACAGTCCATTTGGATAAAGACTCTGAATAACAGTCCATTTGGATAAAGACTCTGAACAACAGTCCATTTGGATAAAGACTCTGAATAACAGTCCATTTGGATAAAGACTCTGAATAACAGTCCATTTGGATAAAGACTCTCTGAATAACAGTCCATTTGGATAAGGACTCTAAATAACAGTCCATTTGGATAAAGACTCTGAATAACAGTCCATTTGGATAAAGACTCTCTGAATAACAGTCCATTTGGATAAAGACTCTGAATAACAGTCCATTTGGATAAAGACTCTCTGAGTAACAGTCCATTTGGATAAAGACTCTCTGAATAACAGTCCATTTGGATAAAGACTATGAATAATTGTCCATTTGAATAAAGACTCTCTGAATAACAGTCCATTTGGATAAAGACTCTGAATAACAGTCCATTTGAATAAAGACTCTCTGAATAACAGTCCATTTGGATAAAGACTCTGAATAACAGTCCATTTGAATAAAGACTCTCTGAATAACAGTCCATTTGGATAAAGACTCTGAATAACAGTCCATTTGAATAAAGACTCTCTGAATAACAGTCCATTTGGATAAAGACTCTCTGAATAACAATCCATTTGGATAAAGACTCTGAATAACAGTCCATTTGGATAAAGACTCTCAATAACAATCCATTTGGATAAAGACTCTGAATAACAGTCCATTTGGATAAAGACTCTCTGAGTAACAGTCCATTTGGATAAAGACTCTGAATAACAGTCCATTTGGATAAAGACTCTCTGAATAACAGTCCATTTGGATAAAGACTCTCTGAATAACAGTCCATTTGGATAAAGACTATGAATAATTGTCCATTTGAATAAAGACTCTCTGAATAACAGTCCATTTGGATAAAGACTCTGAATAACAGTCCATTTGAATAAAGACTCTCTGAATAACAGTCCATTTGGATAAAGACTCTGAATAACAGTCCATTTGAATAAAGACTCTCTGAATAACAGTCCATTTGGATAAAGACTCTGAATAACAGTCCATTTGAATAAAGACTCTCTGAATAACAGTCCATTTGGATAAAGACTCTGAATAATTGTCCATTTGGATAAAGACTCTGAATAATTGTCCATTTGGATAAAGACTCTCAATAACAATCCATTTGGATAAAGACTCTGAGTAACAGTCCATTTGGATAAAGACTCTGAGTAACAGTCCATTTGGATAAAGACTCTCTGAGTAACAGTCCATTTGGATAAAGACTCTCAATAACAATCCATTTGGATAAAGACTCTCAATAACAATCCATTTGGATAAAGACTCTGAATAACAGTCCATTTGGATAAAGACTCTCAATAACAGTCCATTTGGATAAAGACTCTCAATAACAATCCATTTGGATAAAGACTCTGAGTAACAGTCCATTTGGATAAAGACTCTCAATAACAATCCATTTGGATAAGGACTCTGAATAACAGTCCATTTGGATAAAGACTCTCTGAATAACAGTCCATTTGGATAAAGACTCTGAATAACAGTTCATTTGGATAAAGACTCTGAATAACAGTCCATTTGGATAAAGACTCTCTGAATAACAGTCCATTTAGATAAAGACTCTGAATAATTGTCCATTTGGATAAAGACTCTCAATAACAATCCATTTGGATAAAGACTCTGAGTAACAGTCCATTTGGATAAAGACTCTCAATAACAATCCATTTGGATAAGGACTCTGAATAACAGTCCATTTGGATAAAGACTCTCTGAATAACAGTCCATTTGGATAAAGACTCTGAATAACAGTTCATTTGGATAAAGACTCTGAATAACAGTCCATTTGGATAAAGACTCTCTGAATAACAGTCCATTTAGATAAAGACTCTGAATAATTGTCCATTTGGATAAAGACTCTCTGAATAACAGTCCATTTGGATAAAGACTCTGAATAACAGTCCATTTGGATAAAGACTCTCTGAGTAACAGTCCATTTGGATAAAGACTCTCTGAATAACAGTCCATTTGGATAAAGACTATGAATAATTGTCCATTTGAATAAAGACTCTCTGAATAACAGTCCATTTGGATAAAGACTCTGAATAACAGTCCATTTGAATAAAGACTCTCTGAATAACAGTCCATTTGGATAAAGACTCTGAATAACAGTCCATTTGAATAAAGACTCTCTGAATAACAGTCCATTTGGATAAAGACTCTGAATAACAGTCCATTTGAATAAAGACTCTCTGAATAACAGTCCATTTGGATAAAGACTCTCTGAATAACAATCCATTTGGATAAAGACTCTGAATAACAGTCCATTTGGATAAAGACTCTCTGAGTAACAGTCCATTTGGATAAAGACTCTGAACAACAGTCCATTTGGATAAAGACTCTGAATAACAGTCCATTTGGATAAAGACTCTGAATAACAATCCATTTGGATAAAGACTCTCTGAATAACAGTCCATTTGGATAAAGACTCTGAATAACAGTTCATTTGGATAAAGACTCTGAATAACAGTCCATTTGGATAAAGACTCTGAATAACAGTCCATTTGGATAAAGACTCTCAATAACAGTCCATTTGGATAAAGACTCTCAATAACAATCCATTTGGATAAAGACTCTCAATAACAATCCATTTGGATAAAGACTCTCAATAACAATCCATTTGGATAAAGACTCTCAATAACAATCCATTTGGATAAAGACTCTCAATAACAATTCATTTGGATAAAGACTATTTAAATAACAGTCCATTTGGATAAAGACTCTCAATAACAATCCATTTGGATAAAGACTCTCAATAACAATCCATTTGGATAAAGACTCTCAATAACAATCCATTTGGATAAAGACTCTCTAAATAACAGTCCATTTGGATAAAGACTCTGAATAACAGTCCATTTGGATAAAGACTCTGAATAACAGTCCATTTGGATAAAGACTCTGAACAACAGTCCATTTGGATAAAGACTCTCTGAATAACAGTCCATTTGGATAAAGACTTTGAATAACAGTCCATTTGGATAAAGACTCTCTGAGTAACAGTCCATTTGGATAAAGACTCTCTGAATAACAGTCCATTTGGATAAAGACTATGAATAATTGTCCATTTGAATAAAGACTCTCTGAATAACAGTCCATTTGGATAAAGACTCTGAATAACAGTCCATTTGAATAAAGACTCTCTGAATAACAGTCCATTTGGATAAAGACTCTCTGAATAACAATCCATTTGGATAAAGACTCTGAATAACAGTCCATTTGGATAAAGACTCTCAATAACAATCCATTTGGATAAAGACTCTCAATAACAATCCATTTGGATAAAGACTCTCAATAACAATCCATTTGGATAAAGACTCTCAATAACAATCCATTTGGATAAAGACTCTCTAAATAACAGTCCATTTGGATAAAGACTCTGAATAACAGTCCATTTGGATAAAGACTCTGAATAACAGTCCATTTGGATAAAGACTCTGAACAACAGTCCATTTGGATAAAGACTCTGAATAACAGTCCATTTGGATAAAGACTCTGAATAACAGTCCATTTGGATAAAGACTCTCTGAATAACAGTCCATTTGGATAAGGACTCTAAATAACAGTCCATTTGGATAAAGACTCTGAATAACAGTCCATTTGGATAAAGACTCTCTGAATAACAGTCCATTTGGATAAAGACTCTGAATAACAGTCCATTTGGATAAAGACTCTCTGAGTAACAGTCCATTTGGATAAAGACTCTCTGAATAACAGTCCATTTGGATAAAGACTATGAATAATTGTCCATTTGAATAAAGACTCTCTGAATAACAGTCCATTTGGATAAAGACTCTGAATAACAGTCCATTTGAATAAAGACTCTCTGAATAACAGTCCATTTGGATAAAGACTCTGAATAACAGTCCATTTGAATAAAGACTCTCTGAATAACAGTCCATTTGGATAAAGACTCTGAATAACAGTCCATTTGAATAAAGACTCTCTGAATAACAGTCCATTTGGATAAAGACTCTCTGAATAACAATCCATTTGGATAAAGACTCTGAATAACAGTCCATTTGGATAAAGACTCTCAATAACAATCCATTTGGATAAAGACTCTGAATAACAGTCCATTTGGATAAAGACTCTCTGAGTAACAGTCCATTTGGATAAAGACTCTGAATAACAGTCCATTTGGATAAAGACTCTCTGAATAACAGTCCATTTGGATAAAGACTCTCTGAATAACAGTCCATTTGGATAAAGACTATGAATAATTGTCCATTTGAATAAAGACTCTCTGAATAACAGTCCATTTGGATAAAGACTCTGAATAACAGTCCATTTGAATAAAGACTCTCTGAATAACAGTCCATTTGGATAAAGACTCTGAATAACAGTCCATTTGAATAAAGACTCTCTGAATAACAGTCCATTTGGATAAAGACTCTGAATAACAGTCCATTTGAATAAAGACTCTCTGAATAACAGTCCATTTGGATAAAGACTCTGAATAATTGTCCATTTGGATAAAGACTCTGAATAATTGTCCATTTGGATAAAGACTCTCAATAACAATCCATTTGGATAAAGACTCTGAGTAACAGTCCATTTGGATAAAGACTCTGAGTAACAGTCCATTTGGATAAAGACTCTCTGAGTAACAGTCCATTTGGATAAAGACTCTCAATAACAATCCATTTGGATAAAGACTCTCAATAACAATCCATTTGGATAAAGACTCTGAATAACAGTCCATTTGGATAAAGACTCTCAATAACAGTCCATTTGGATAAAGACTCTCAATAACAATCCATTTGGATAAAGACTCTGAGTAACAGTCCATTTGGATAAAGACTCTCAATAACAATCCATTTGGATAAGGACTCTGAATAACAGTCCATTTGGATAAAGACTCTCTGAATAACAGTCCATTTGGATAAAGACTCTGAATAACAGTTCATTTGGATAAAGACTCTGAATAACAGTCCATTTGGATAAAGACTCTCTGAATAACAGTCCATTTAGATAAAGACTCTGAATAATTGTCCATTTGGATAAAGACTCTCAATAACAATCCATTTGGATAAAGACTCTGAGTAACAGTCCATTTGGATAAAGACTCTCAATAACAATCCATTTGGATAAGGACTCTGAATTACAGTCCATTTGGATAAAGACTCTCTGAATAACAGTCCATTTGGATAAAGACTCTGAATAACAGTTCATTTGGATAAAGACTCTGAATAACAGTCCATTTGGATAAAGACTCTCTGAATAACAGTCCATTTAGATAAAGACTCTGAATAATTGTCCATTTGGATAAAGACTCTCTGAATAACAGTCCATTTGGATAAAGACTCTGAATAACAGTCCATTTGGATAAAGACTCTCTGAGTAACAGTCCATTTGGATAAAGACTCTCTGAATAACAGTCCATTTGGATAAAGACTATGAATAATTGTCCATTTGAATAAAGACTCTCTGAATAACAGTCCATTTGGATAAAGACTCTGAATAACAGTCCATTTGAATAAAGACTCTCTGAATAACAGTCCATTTGGATAAAGACTCTGAATAACAGTCCATTTGAATAAAGACTCTCTGAATAACAGTCCATTTGGATAAAGACTCTGAATAACAGTCCATTTGAATAAAGACTCTCTGAATAACAGTCCATTTGGATAAAGACTCTCTGAATAACAATCCATTTGGATAAAGACTCTGAATAACAGTCCATTTGGATAAAGACTCTCAATAACAATCCATTTGGATAAAGACTCTGAATAACAGTCCATTTGGATAAAGACTCTCTGAGTAACAGTCCATTTGGATAAAGACTCTGAATAACAGTCCATTTGGATAAAGACTCTCTGAATAACAGTCCATTTGGATAAAGACTCTCTGAATAACAGTCCATTTGGATAAAGACTATGAATAATTGTCCATTTGAATAAAGACTCTCTGAATAACAGTCCATTTGGATAAAGACTCTGAATAACAGTCCATTTGAATAAAGACTCTCTGAATAACAGTCCATTTGGATAAAGACTCTGAATAACAGTCCATTTGAATAAAGACTCTCTGAATAACAGTCCATTTGGATAAAGACTCTGAATAACAGTCCATTTGAATAAAGACTCTCTGAATAACAGTCCATTTGGATAAAGACTCTGAATAATTGTCCATTTGGATAAAGACTCTGAATAATTGTCCATTTGGATAAAGACTCTCAATAACAATCCATTTGGATAAAGACTCTGAGTAACAGTCCATTTGGATAAAGACTCTGAGTAACAGTCCATTTGGATAAAGACTCTCTGAGTAACAGTCCATTTGGATAAAGACTCTCAATAACAATCCATTTGGATAAAGACTCTCAATAACAATCCATTTGGATAAAGACTCTGAATAACAGTCCATTTGGATAAAGACTCTCAATAACAGTCCATTTGGATAAAGACTCTCAATAACAATCCATTTGGATAAAGACTCTGAGTAACAGTCCATTTGGATAAAGACTCTCAATAACAATCCATTTGGATAAGGACTCTGAATAACAGTCCATTTGGATAAAGACTCTCTGAATAACAGTCCATTTGGATAAAGACTCTGAATAACAGTTCATTTGGATAAAGACTCTGAATAACAGTCCATTTGGATAAAGACTCTCTGAATAACAGTCCATTTAGATAAAGACTCTGAATAATTGTCCATTTGGATAAAGACTCTCAATAACAATCCATTTGGATAAAGACTCTGAGTAACAGTCCATTTGGATAAAGACTCTGAGTAACAGTCCATTTGGATAAAGACTCTCAATAACAGTCCATTTGGATAAAGACTCTCTGAATAACAGTCCATTTAGATAAAGACTCTGAATAATTGTCCATTTGGATAAAGACTCTGAATAATTGTCCATTTGGATAAAGACTCTCAATAACAATCCATTTGGATAAAGACTCTGAGTAACAGTCCATTTGGATAAAGACTCTGAGTAACAGTCCATTTGGATAAAGACTCTCTGAGTAACAGTCCATTTGGATAAAGACTCTCAATAACAATCCATTTGGATAAAGACTCTGAGTAACAGTCCATTTGGATAAAGACTCTAAATAACAATCCATTTAGATAAAGACTCTGAATAACAGTTCATTTGGATAAAGATTCTGAATAACAGTCCATTTGGATAAAGACTCTCTGAATAACAGTCCATTTGGATAACGACTCTAAATAACAGTCCATTTGGATAAAGACTCTGAATAACAGTCCATTTGGATAAAGACTCTCTGAATAACAGTCCATTTGGATAAAGACTCTGAATAACAGTCCATTTGGATAAAGACTCTCTGAATAACAGTCCATTTGGATAAAGACTCTCTGAATAACAGTCCATTTGGATAAAGACTATGAATAATTGTCCATTTGAATAAAGACTCTCTGAATAACAGTCCATTTGGATAAAGACTCTGAATAACAGTCCATTTGAATAAAGACTCTCTGAATAACAGTCCATTTGGATAAAGACTCTCTGAATAACAATCCATTTGGATAAAGACTCTGAATAACAGTCCATTTGGATAAAGACTCTCAATAACAATCCATTTGGATAAAGACTCTGAATAACAGTCCATTTGGATAAAGACTCTCTGAGTAACAGTCCATTTGGATAAAGACTCTGAATAACAGTCCATTTGGATAAAGACTCTCTGAATAACAGTCCATTTGGATAAAGACTCTCTGAATAACAGTCCATTTGGATAAAGACTATGAATAATTGTCCATTTGAATAAAGACTCTCTGAATAACAGTCCATTTGGATAAAGACTCTGAATAACAGTCCATTTGAATAAAGACTCTCTGAATAACAGTCCATTTGGATAAAGACTCTGAATAACAATCCATTTGAATAAAGACTCTCTGAATAACAGTCCATTTGGATAAAGACTCTGAATAACAGTCCATTTGAATAAAGACTCTCTGAATAACAGTCCATTTGGATAAAGACTCTGAATAATTGTCCATTTGGATAAAGACTCTGAATAATTGTCCATTTGGATAAAGACTCTCAATAACAATCCATTTGGATAAAGACTCTGAGTAACAGTCCATTTGGATAAAGACTCTGAGTAACAGTCCATTTGGATAAAGACTCTCTGAGTAACAGTCCATTTGGATAAAGACTCTCAATAACAATCCATTTGGATAAAGACTCTCAATAACAATCCATTTGGATAAAGACTCTGAATAACAGTCCATTTGGATAAAGACTCTCAATAACAGTCCATTTGGATAAAGACTCTCAATAACAATCCATTTGGATAAAGACTCTGAGTAACAGTCCATTTGGATAAAGACTCTCAATAACAATCCATTTGGATAAGGACTCTGAATAACAGTCCATTTGGATAAAGACTCTCTGAATAACAGTCCATTTGGATAAAGACTCTGAATAACAGTTCATTTGGATAAAGACTCTGAATAACAGTCCATTTGGATAAAGACTCTCTGAATAACAGTCCATTTAGATAAAGACTCTGAATAATTGTCCATTTGGATAAAGACTCTCAATAACAATCCATTTGGATAAAGACTCTGAGTAACAGTCCATTTGGATAAAGACTCTGAGTAACAGTCCATTTGGATAAAGACTCTCAATAACAGTCCATTTGGATAAAGACTCTCTGAATAACAGTCCATTTAGATAAAGACTCTGAATAATTGTCCATTTGGATAAAGACTCTGAATAATTGTCCATTTGGATAAAGACTCTCAATAACAATCCATTTGGATAAAGACTCTGAGTAACAGTCCATTTGGATAAAGACTCTGAGTAACAGTCCATTTGGATAAAGACTCTCTGAGTAACAGTCCATTTGGATAAAGACTCTCAATAACAATCCATTTGGATAAAGACTCTGAGTAACAGTCCATTTGGATAAAGACTCTAAATAACAATCCATTTAGATAAAGACTCTGAATAACAGTTCATTTGGATAAAGATTCTGAATAACAGTCCATTTGGATAAAGACTCTCTGAATAACAGTCCATTTGGATAACGACTCTAAATAACAGTCCATTTGGATAAAGACTCTGAATAACAGTCCATTTGGATAAAGACTCTCTGAATAACAGTCCATTTGGATAAAGACTCTGAATAACAGTCCATTTGGATAAAGACTCTCTGAATAACAGTCCATTTGGATAAAGACTCTCTGAATAACAGTCCATTTGGATAAAGACTATGAATAATTGTCCATTTGAATAAAGACTCTCTGAATAACAGTCCATTTGGATAAAGACTCTGAATAACAGTCCATTTGAATAAAGACTCTCTGAATAACAGTCCATTTGGATAAAGACTCTGAATAACAGTCCATTTGAATAAAGACTCTCTGAATAACAGTCCATTTGGATAAAGACTCTCAATAACAGTCCATTTGAATAAAGACTCTCTGAATAACAGTCCATTTGGATAAAGACTCTCTGAATAACAATCCATTTGGATAAAGACTCTGAATAACAGTCCATTTGGATAAAGACTCTCAATAACAATCCATTTGGATAAAGACTCTGAATAACAGTCCATTTGGATAAAGACTCTCTGAGTAACAGTCCATTTGGATAAAGACTCTCTGAATAACAATCCATTTGGATAAAGACTCTGAATAATTGTCCATTTGGATAAAGACTCTCAATAACAATCCATTTGGATAAAGACTCTGAATAACAGTCCATTTGGATAAAGACTCTCAATAACAGTCCATTTGGATAAAGACTCTCAATAACAATCCATTTGGATAAAGACTCTGAGTAACAGTCCATTTGGATAAAGACTCTCAATAACAATCCATTTGGATAAGGACTCTGAATAACAGTCCATTTGGATAAAGACTCTCTGAATAACAGTCCATTTGGATAAAGACTCTGAATAACAGTTCATTTGGATAAAGACTCTGAATAACAGTCCATTTGGATAAAGACTCTGAATAACAGTCCATTTGGATAAAGACTCTCAATAACAGTCCATTTGGATAAAGACTCTCTGAATAACAGTCCATTTAGATAAAGACTCTGAATAATTGTCCATTTGGATAAAGACTCTGAATAATTGTCCATTTGGATAAAGACTCTGAATAATTGTCCATTTGGATAAAGACTCTCAATAACAATCCATTTGGATAAAGACTCTGAGTAACAGTCCATTTGGATAAAGACTCTGAATAACAGTCCATTTGGATAAAGCCTCTCTGAGTAACAGTCCATTTGGATAAAGACTCTCAATAACAATCCATTTGGATAAAGACTCTTTAAATAACAGTCCATTTGGATAAAGACTCTTTAAATAACAGTCCATTTGGATAAAGACTCTCTGAATAACAGTCCATTTGGATAAAGACTCTAAATAACAATCCATTTGGATAAAGACTCTTTAAATAACAGTCCATTTGGATAAAGACTCTGAGTAACAGTCCATTTGGATAAAGACTCTAAATAACAATCCATTTGGATAAGGACTCTGAATAACAGTCCATTTGGATAAAGACTCTCTGAATAACAGTCCATTTGGATAAAGACTCTGAATAACAGTCCATTTGGATAAAGACTCTCTGAATAACAGTCCATTTGGATAAAGACTCTCTGAATAATTGTCCATTTGGATAAAGACTCTCTGAATAACAATCCATTTGGATAAAGACTCTCTGAATAACAGTCCATTTGGATAAAGACTCTCTGAATAACAATCCATTTGGATAAAGACTCTCTGAATAACAGTCCATTTGGATAAAGACTCTGAATAACAATCCATTTGGATAAAGACTCTTTAAATAACAGTCCATTTGGATAAAGACTCTGAATAACAGTCCATTTAGATAAAGACTCTGAATAACAATCCATTTGGATAAAGACTCTGAGTAACAGTCCATTTAGATAAAGACTCTGAATAACAATCCATTTGGATAAAGACTCTGAATAACAGTCCATTTGGATAAAGACTCTGAATAACAGTCCATTTGGATAAAGACTCTGAATAACAATCCATTTGGATAAAGACTCTGAGTAACAGTCCATTTAGATAAAGACTCTGAATAACAATCCATTTGGATAAAGACTCTGAATAACAGTCCATTTGGATAAAGACTCTCTGAATAACAGTCCATTTGGATAAAGACTCTCAATAACAATCCATTTGGATAAGGACTCTGAATAACAGTCCATTTGGATAAAGACTCTCTGAATAACAGTCCATTTGGATAAAGACTCTAAATAACAATCCATTTGGATAAAGACTCTTTAAATAACAGTCCATTTGGATAAAGACTCTCTGAATAACAGTCCATTTGGATAAAGACTCTGAATAACAATCCATTTGGATAAAGACTCTTTAAATAACAGTCCATTTGGATAAAGACTCTTTAAATAACAGTCCATTTGGATAAAGACTCTCTGAATAACAGTCCATTTGGATAAAGACTCTAAATAACAATCCATTTGGATAAAGACTCTTTAAATAACAGTCCATTTGGATAAAGACTCTGAGTAACAGTCCATTTGGATAAAGACTCTAAATAACAATCCATTTGGATAAGGACTCTGAATAACAGTCCATTTGGATAAAGACTCTCTGAATAACAGTCCATTTGGATAAAGACTCTGAATAACAGTCCATTTGGATAAAGACTCTCTGAATAACAGTCCATTTGGATAAAGACTCTCTGAATAATTGTCCATTTGGATAAAGACTCTCTGAATAACAATCCATTTGGATAAAGACTCTCTGAATAACAGTCCATTTGGATAAAGACTCTCTGAATAACAATCCATTTGGATAAAGACTCTCTGAATAACAGTCCATTTGGATAAAGACTCTGAATAACAATCCATTTGGATAAAGACTCTTTAAATAACAGTCCATTTGGATAAAGACTCTGAATAACAGTCCATTTAGATAAAGACTCTGAATAACAATCCATTTGGATAAAGACTCTGAGTAACAGTCCATTTAGATAAAGACTCTGAATAACAATCCATTTGGATAAAGACTCTGAGTAACAGTCCATTTAGATAAAGACTCTGAATAACAATCCATTTGGATAAAGACTCTGAATAACAGTCCATTTGGATAAAGACTCTCTGAATAACAGTCCATTTGGATAAAGACTCTCAATAACAATCCATTTGGATAAGGACTCTGAATAACAGTCCATTTGGATAAAGACTCTCTGAATAACAGTCCATTTGGATAAAGACTCTTTAAATAACAGTCCATTTGGATAAAGACTCTCTGAATAACAGTCCATTTGGATAAAGACTCTAAATAACAATCCATTTGGATAAAGACTCTTTAAATAACAGTCCATTTGGATAAAGACTCTGAGTAACAGTCCATTTGGATAAAGACTCTAAATAACAATCCATTTGGATAAGGACTCTGAATAACAGTCCATTTGGATAAAGACTCTCTGAATAACAGTCCATTTGGATAAAGACTCTGAATAACAGTCCATTTGGATAAAGACTCTCTGAATAACAGTCCATTTGGATAAAGACTCTCTGAATAATTGTCCATTTGGATAAAGACTCTCTGAATAACAATCCATTTGGATAAAGACTCTCTGAATAACAGTCCATTTGGATAAAGACTCTCTGAATAACAATCCATTTGGATAAAGACTCTCTGAATAACAGTCCATTTGGATAAAGACTCTGAATAACAATCCATTTGGATAAAGACTCTTTAAATAACAGTCCATTTGGATAAAGACTCTGAATAACAGTCCATTTAGATAAAGACTCTGAATAACAATCCATTTGGATAAAGACTCTGAGTAACAGTCCATTTAGATAAAGACTCTGAATAACAATCCATTTGGATAAAGACTCTGAATAACAGTCCATTTGGATAAAGACTCTGAATAACAGTCCATTTGGATAAAGACTCTGAATAACAATCCATTTGGATAAAGACTCTGAGTAACAGTCCATTTAGATAAAGACTCTGAATAACAATCCATTTGGATAAAGACTCTGAATAACAGTCCATTTGGATAAAGACTCTCTGAATAACAGTCCATTTGGATAAAGACTCTCAATAACAATCCATTTGGATAAGGACTCTGAATAACAGTCCATTTGGATAAAGACTCTCTGAATAACAGTCCATTTGGATAAAGACTCTAAATAACAATCCATTTGGATAAAGACTCTTTAAATAACAGTCCATTTGGATAAAGACTCTCTGAATAACAGTCCATTTGGATAAAGACTCTGAATAACAATCCATTTGGATAAAGACTCTTTAAATAACAGTCCATTTGGATAAAGACTCTTTAAATAACAGTCCATTTGGATAAAGACTCTCTGAATAACAGTCCATTTGGATAAAGACTCTAAATAACAATCCATTTGGATAAAGACTCTTTAAATAACAGTCCATTTGGATAAAGACTCTGAGTAACAGTCCATTTGGATAAAGACTCTAAATAACAATCCATTTGGATAAGGACTCTGAATAACAGTCCATTTGGATAAAGACTCTCTGAATAACAGTCCATTTGGATAAAGACTCTGAATAACAGTCCATTTGGATAAAGACTCTCTGAATAACAGTCCATTTGGATAAAGACTCTCTGAATAATTGTCCATTTGGATAAAGACTCTCTGAATAACAATCCATTTGGATAAAGACTCTCTGAATAACAGTCCATTTGGATAAAGACTCTCTGAATAACAATCCATTTGGATAAAGACTCTCTGAATAACAGTCCATTTGGATAAAGACTCTGAATAACAATCCATTTGGATAAAGACTCTTTAAATAACAGTCCATTTGGATAAAGACTCTGAATAACAGTCCATTTAGATAAAGACTCTGAATAACAATCCATTTGGATAAAGACTCTGAGTAACAGTCCATTTAGATAAAGACTCTGAATAACAATCCATTTGGATAAAGACTCTGAGTAACAGTCCATTTAGATAAAGACTCTGAATAACAATCCATTTGGATAAAGACTCTGAATAACAGTCCATTTGGATAAAGACTCTCTGAATAACAGTCCATTTGGATAAAGACTCTCAATAACAATCCATTTGGATAAGGACTCTGAATAACAGTCCATTTGGATAAAGACTCTCTGAATAACAGTCCATTTGGATAAAGACTCTGAATAACAGTTCATTTGGATAAAGACTCTGAATAACAGTCCATTTGGATAAAGACTCTGAATAACAGTCCATTTGGATAAAGACTCTCAATAACAGTCCATTTGGATAAAGACTCTCTGAATAACAGTCCATTTAGATAAAGACTCTGAATAATTGTCCATTTGGATAAAGACTCTGAATAACAGTCCATTTGGATAAAGACTCTGAATCACAGTCCATTTGGATAAAGACTCTCTGAATAACAGTCCATTTGGATAAGGACTCTAAATAACAGTCCATTTGGATAAAGACTCTGAATAACAGTCCATTTGGATAAAGACTCTCTGAATAACAGTCCATTTGGATAAAGACTCTCTGAATAATTGTCCATTTGGATAAAGACTCTCAATAACAATCCATTTGGATAAAGACTCTCAATAACAATCCATTTGGATAAAGACTCTCAATAACAATCCATTTGGATAAAGACTCTGAATAACGTTCTTTTTGGATAAAGACTATTTGACTAACAGTCCATTTGAATAATCTTTCAATTTAATCCAATTGTTTAATACTGTATAGAGGCAAAATACAGACACAAATGTTGAATAATTGTTATGTAATAAATAGGACTGTTTTTTCCCAGCTCTTCTTAGCACATGACAAATTCGTGTTTATTTCTTCTATAACTTCTCATAAGTCAAGTAGCTTTGGAATAATGATTAATACGTTTAGAAATCAGGATATAGCACCTATGTTATGTCCTTGACATCTGCTCTGCAGTTGTGGTATAGAAAAATGCCACTAAATGACAACCCTGCACAGAATATAGAATACAGGCCTTGTCATTTCCTCTATGATTTTGGATGTACTGTTTAAATACCTCAGATAGATATAAGAGAATGTTCCTTCACCCTTTCGGAGACAGTAATAGACACAAATCAATCATAATTTGATTGATTATTCGTTTAGACAGGACTGCTCTTTGACTAACTTTATTACAGAACCAAGGCAGTCGACAGGAACAACATTTTCAAAAAGGTCTGTAATTACTGTTATTATGACATTATCTGACATTTCCACTTTTTTCTGCCTTCAAAACTTGTAAAAGTTTAAAAGGGCAATTCCTCCACTTTCCATATTCATTATCTCCATCACCAAACCAGTGTCTACGTATGTGTTTCTATGATCTGGGGTTAAAAAGATCACAGTGTAGGATTAAAAGTAAGAAAAACAATGATTTTCAAATCCTGCAATGAGTTTCTAGCCAGAGGAAGGGTATTTTCTTGCTCTCTACATCACCATGAATCTCATAGTGTTTGAAAATCGTTGTTTTTAAAGTGTTTTAACTGTTGATGATGTCATCGGTAGAACCTTTTAACTTTATATGTTTTTTGTAGAAATACGCCGTTTTCACATACATTTATGTAGACACTGGTATAGTGCTGGAGATAATGAAAATTAGGTTAAAAGTGGTGGAATTTCCCTTCAAGCCTGCAATGGTGCAGGTTGAAATCACCAGCTATCGTCTTGTAAGGCCCAAATCATACATTAAGTTGATATTTCCCAGAAAGTGTGTCTTGGCAAGACTCAAACATAATTGAGCCCGCATGTTAGTTAATTTGGGTCTAATATGGTGAACTGAAGGCCTGTTTGGAGATTGAATAGGGAGCTCTCGTAATGATCAGGTCTCAATTGGCCCACCACCGTCCCCCTATGGCGTCTCTGCAACAGTTGCTTAGGAACCACTTCCCCGTTCCCACCAGTCCTTTTGTTGTAGCTCATTGCATGACTTTATTTATTCGCCTTTAGGCCCCGGAGGCTTTTAATGGGTATTTGCTCAGTTTAACTCCCACTGTTCTTTCTGTAGCAAGTTTATTAGCATAATTTGGCAAATAGTTGTTTACCTGCTCCAGTAGACGTGGGCAAGCCAGATGGGTTCCCTGTAAGGGATTGGGATTCCAAGTTGCCTGGTGTGGCTTCTTTACGTATTTTAAATTGTCAAATAAAATACAAATCTGTTATTTCAGCTTTCATAATCCAATTCGTGGATTTGAAATAATCCTTTGACTTAATTATGTTTTTCTCCCTCGATATACAGATGTCTTGAATTGGAGGGAAGTGGTGAGACTGGCATTAATCCAATGAAGTATTAAGAATGAACCATACATGTCCCATACAGTATGTAGCAGATGGCTAAGCTCATCGCTGATACCTTCCTGAGACCAAGAAATACTGTTGTCCCGGATCCAGAAATGCCTCAGCTGGTGCTTCTTGAGTATTTGTGTTATGGTGCAGAGGGTTCTGAGTTTGCACCCAGGTCAGGGAGGAATTTCCACTTTGTCACAATATGCATGCCATACATTACTGTGTACTGTACTGTCTTAGGGGGCAGAGTCTGCAAGTTGTTATTTACTGTACTGAGTTCGAATTTGCTAGATTTGAATCTGGACCAATCACCTTTGCCTACATGATGACTTCCTTAATTCTATAGTAAAACACCTACTACAGCTCAATATCAACTCCTTTCCAGGTGATTACATGCAAGTCCTGCCACTAAGTCACTAGAGTCATACCACAGAGTAAATGTTACAGGCTTATACTCTCCTGCTCATAAGTAAAACTGCTATTGTCACCCCAAAGGGAGTTAGGGTGGAACTTACATGCACATCCCCTACTTATGTTCAATGTCCACTTTTTAAAAAAGATAGTCAAGTTAGTTGTGCTTGCCAGACTGTATTATTTATGCTGTAATTGATCGCTCCTGGAAAAAGCCGGGCTGCTGTACATGATAAATGGTATGGTTCGGGCCAGTTAAGGGATCGTTATCATAGTTAACAGCTCCTCTCTTTATGTCCTTGAGGATTTGATTACACGAGAATCACTGTCAGTTGTATGTTACTTTCAATAAGACTGCCTGACAGCTAACTGTCTACTGCATAGTATTTTATTGGCAGGTCTCAGAGTGAAGGGAATTGACAATAATTGATGTTAAGTTAACACAGTCACAAGTGGACTCAAAACTAGAGCCTAACTCTATAATGTCATTGTTTATAGGGGGTCATCTGTGTCATATTCAAAACATGATGTTGTGTGGTTTAATATAAAAGCTCACTTGATATTGATTATTGCTTGGATCCACTAATACTCTACTATGACCTACCATCTCTGAAAGCCAGGACAGGTCTATTAAACACAAGAAGCTGATTGAAAGTAATTATTACACCTACTTATTTAGTCACATCTGCTGCCCTGTGGCACTCAGGTGGTCGCTCAGAGTGCACAACATGTGTAGAACATGCCTCTGAGACTCGAGGCTAATCATCACATAGAAGTATACGTTTTTTCTATTTCTTTGAATCATCACCCTTCTACCTTGACGTCAATAACCATGAGGAGTCAATCGGTGCTCTTTCTGCCAGTTTAGGGCCCTTGTAATTACTGTTTGACTATGACTTATGGGAAGGCTCTATTATTTGCAGCCGCTGCCCAAGGACGCACAAGGCCCATTGCTCTCGTAGTGCTCATACAGGGAGCTTTGCTCTGAATATGCCACTAAACAGTTGCTTGGCTCAGAGAGCACTGCCAGGAGCTAAACAAATCAGTCAATGTGAATAGAGATCACGACAGTGAAAAATACCCACATTTCTAGCATTAACTTTGATACCCTTTTTTACCTCTGCACACTTTTTCTATGCAAGCTGTATTGAGGACGATTTCCCTTTTAACATTTCCCTTTCTTTATAAGGTTATGGGAAATGTCTAGGAGTGCAGAAAGCGATTCCACAATATTGCCGCTTAGATAATTTTGCCGATCTGCCTCCCCTCGAACTCTGAATTGTATTAATATTTAATCACATTATGAATTGTATGAGGAATACAATTACCAAGGTAAATACACCTGTTCCGCCAAGCAAGAAATTGAGAAAATCCCACCGCAAGCAGCTTTCCCTCTCAAGGTGAGCTTTAGGAAAATGATTGCAGCAACTTGGAGAGATTTGCAACGTGGTAATCCACCTTTCTATTCATTTGCTTCCCGCAGTTTGTCAGTTCAAAGGAACTCGTAAGAGAGGGTGTAGTGTTCTCCCTCCAACTTTAATTTACTCATTTTGCTTGCACATAGAAATCCATGGAAATTATGGCTCCGTCTGGAGAAATAGGTGCAACATCCATGGCTTCTTCTGTCTAGGATTTCCTTCAGCCAATGTCTAGATGTTGCATTACCAGATTATATATTCTTGTTCTATTGTTGCACTCATATTTGTATCCTTTTGTGGTCGCCTCGCTTGTCATTGAGAAGTATATTCCCTAGTACATTGCTGTGCTCATAATTATCTGATAATTAATGAATTAATGACTAGGCTCTGGTGATGAACCCTGATTTGAAACTTCATCTGCAGCATCCTGGTTTTTGAGAGAGTACCGGCCATTTACACCAGTATTGTCAAATGACAAATCTATTATAACCTCATGTATAATAATAATAATAATAATATAGGGTATATACAGTATATATTTGTGTATGTTTGAGGGGCAGTTATTTTCCAAGAAATTGTGCACATAGCAGAGCAGAATTGAAAAGGATTAGTGGAATAAATGACAGTTCTGGTCAGTTTCCAGCTACACTACATTAAACAGTCAAGAGGCTCCTCAGTGAAGTGCATAAGCTTCATGTGCTGGGCTACACCTCTTCCTCTCCTCACTGAAGCATGACAACCCAGAGAAAGCGAGAGAGAGAGCGAGGTAGGGAGACAGATAGAGAGGGAGGAGAGAGAGTGAGGGAGACGGATAGAGAGAGAGGAATGGAGAGAGGGAGACAGAAAGAGAAAGAGGGAGGGGGAGAGAGTGAGGGAGAGACAGTATGGGAGACGGATAGAGAGGAATGGAGAGAGTGAGTGAGACGGATAGAGAGAGTGAGGGAGAGAGAGTGAGGGACACAGATAGAGAAAGAGGGAAGGAGAGACAGAGTGAGGCAGACGGAGCGAGAGAGAGGCAGGGAGAGAGAAAGGGAGGCAGCCAACTCCTTCCTCAGACCCCAGAGCTGTAGTTTCCATGACTGCCTTCAACGTTAATACTTACTCTCTCCCTTCCGCCCTCACCTCTCCTTCCACAGTAATGAAAGACTGAGGCAGTACCTGTAGAATGGTCATGAGAGGATAATGGAATCACACAGGATAATAAGGCCATGTTTGATCTGTGCAGAGCCACTCAGGGGTGCTGCGGTGTAGTCCAAAGGGAGGGGCTGGCTTCGTCTGCTGTTAGTGTGTGAGAGATGGGACCCTATCTCTTGATCGTCTCACTGCACACGTGCAGCCCAGTTAATCTATGTCTGCGCCTACTGGCCGTGACCAGATGGATGCAGGCCTTACTGTAGCGACAGGGAAGAGTGGGGCTGCTGGAGTACCTTGGCAATGGGCTGGGGAAATGTGTGGAGTGTCCTCAACAGCTCTGTGCCGGAGTGGGAAGGTCTTGACTGGGGAGGAGAGAGAGTGAGGGGTGAAGAAGAATGTGACATACATGCCATCAAAGCTATGGAAAAGTTACACTTGCCTTGTTTGCACCTTCACTTATTTTGAACTTTTATGTGCCTCACATTCTACTCCATGGCTGCGTCTGAACAGCCAACAAAACAGACAAGAGGCTGAATAGTTCATCAAATTCCTATCAAATGCTGGTCAGCGATGGAGCTTCAAGGGGAAAGAGTACATGTTTATTTCAGATGTAGGATCTTAATCACTCTTTTGTTGCGGAGAATTTCCCACAGCAGGAAATGCAAACTTGTAGTGTATTTGAGTTTTAAAAGGCTTCTAAAGTTAGCAATTTCCACTTTGAAATTTCAGACCTGATTTGCCCTAATGAAAAATGTATCAACCCTTACAAATGAATTATAATCCACATAATAAGTCACATTTCTTGTTTCCTGCTGTAGCAAACTGACTGAAATTATGGTCTTACATTGATCATTCTTCCAGGTTTGCTCAAGCTGCTCCCATCAGCCCGCCTCTAATCTGTAGGTATCTGGCGTACACTCGACTCCAAATAGCTGTTTATTCCATCCTATGGGTGTTGAGGCCCCAGTATTGCTCTGAATGCTGCAAGGAGGATGGTCTGTGGCTGCTTGACTCCAGTGCTGACACAACACTATTCCTGAAATAGCTGCTGCTTGATTTACCCAGGCAAAATGTGACAGTAATTGTAAAGATTTATATCAATAGGAAAAAGCTGACAAAGCCGCATGGCTATCAGATCTGACAGACTTAATGAGTGTTGAAATGTTGCATGTCACACTAAAGTCTTGCTTCACCATGATTTCCGTTGTACTGACCTTGGTCCTTGGTATTCCTATTCCTTATGAAATCTAGGTATGTGGGAGTATTTACCTCGACCATCTACTAAAATGACATGGACAACACCACGACAATTCCGTTGATTTGTCCAGGCATATTCCCTTCTTTTTATTTTATTTTTTATCTTAAGCGGTTTTAACATTCTTTAAAGTTAGTGCTGTAGAAGCAACATACTATATGGACTATCAACTTTAACTCCCAGACAACTTCAAGTCCTCCTTTTGCCTGAAAGATTGGAAATCTGCCAGATTTCACCAGATGTTAGATAGCTTCCTGCTTAACTGTTTGCACAGTGTCACATGGCCTTAGACTGTAAAGGTGTCAAACAGCATAGAGTGTCAAATTATAATAGTGTTTCATTGTGTGTCAAAGTAAGCTCTTTGTCGAACAAAGGAACAGGCAATGAATTGGATTCTGTTACACTGTGTGGGAACATCATCCTGAGTGTTGTTTCTATTAGTCACTTTGCTGTGTTTACTGTGTTTTCTGTGTTTACTGTGTTTGCTGTGCTTGCTGTCTTTGCTGTGTTTACTGTGCTTGCTGTCTTTGCTGTGTTTACTGTGTTTACTGTGCTTGCTTTCTTTGCTGCCTTTGCTGTGTTTACTGTGCTTGCTGTCTTTGCTGTGTTTACTGTGCCTGCTGTCTCTGCTGTCTCTGCTGTCTCTGCTGTGCTTGCTGTGCTTGCTGTCTTTGCTGTGTTTACTGTGCTTGCTGTCTTTGCTGTGTTTACTGTGCTTGCTGTGTTTACTGTGTTTGCTGTGCTTGCTGTCTTTGCTGTGTTTACTGTGCTTGCTGTCTTTGCTGTGTTTACTGTGTTTACTGTGCTTGCTTTCTTTGCTGCCTTTGCTGTGTTTACTGTGCTTGCTGTCTTTGCTGTGTTTACTGTGCCTGCTGTCTCTGCTGTGTTTGCTGTCTCTGCTGTCTCTGCTGTGCTTGCTGTGCTTGCTGTCTTTGCTGTTTTTGCTGTCTGCTGTTTTTGCTGTCTTTGCTGTGTTTACTGTGCTTGCTGTCTTTGCTGTCTTTGCTTTGTTTGCTGTGGGTGCATTCACTTGAGATTGGTTAGACAGCCAGACTGGAGCACAAATGCCAAACTTTTACAAGCCTTCTCTTTCTCATAATTCCATGTATTTTCTCAAACACTTTCAAAAGTTGACTTGTCCTCCAAGAGGAATACATCTTAAAGTAAAATGAGTATAACTCTCCTGACTGTAGTACAGAGTCTTATAGTTAAAAACCTACCTTGTTGTCTTGTTGTGCTGTGTGTTGTTTTGACCTATATCTTTTTTTATTACCAGCCCCCATCCCCACAGGCCTTTTGCCTTTCAGTAGGCCGTCATTGTAAATAAGAATTTGTTCTTAACTAACTTGCCGAGTTAAATAAAATGAAGATTTAAAAAAAAAAAGATATTTCACTCTTTGAGTTTGGAGCACATTTCCACTGGAAACATCTGCTTTTCTTATAATGGGAATCACAATTGTTTTGGTAATTCCATCCCATCTAAAACATCCCTCCCCTTTCAGTGCACTCTGAAATTACCAATGGAATGAAGTTTGGACTTTTTTCCTTCTAGAGACTCAGTAGTTTTACCAGCTAGGACGGGTGAATCTGAAGGAATTCTCCTCTGGGCTTGCATTATGGAAAATAGCTCTCAGTCCAGCAGTCAACAGGCTCTATGGAAAGATGTGAGTCTTAATGTATTTTTTGTTGTTGTTAATTGATATTGGTAATAAGTAGTAATGAATTCAGTATTTATTTTACTGGGTGATGAAAAGACAATGAATGCAATTACAATGACAACAAATGTCAGTATTTTGTCATGCATATTGGGAAAAAACTACCTTACAGAGAATAGAGCCATTGCAATTGGTATATTGTGAGTTTTAGGTGGGTTGAGAGACCTGAAGGTCATGATGAGGCTAAGATAAATAAAATAAAACAAATGCCTAGAGTTATGTCTGACATCATACAGTCACCGAATGTTTTCTCTTTGGAATCACAAATAGAAGGGGACTTGATATTGGTGCCTGAGTGTTTCCAGAGGCATATTTTACTCATCTTTCCTCTCCACCTTGCCTCCTTGGGTCCTTGTGTTGTTTATTCTTCCTCAGACTCACCTGAGCTAGGGGACTTTATTCCTCAATAACATGTGTTATCACGTACAGTGAGATTTCAATATGTCTGTGGCTGTTTTTGAGTGCTTATTGCTCTCTGACAGAATAAAAAACCACATTGCCTCTATAATCCATAGATATTCTCCCGAATAATGTGATGTTGGACACAAAGTTCTGCTTCTTAAAAGTGACAGTGACTTGCTATTTATTTCATCTGTTGTGTGTCTATGCTTTTGGTACCAAATTAAAATCGTACATTCCAATAAGAGATTAAGAAGCTGTTCATCCATCACACTCTTCTCTCATGTGAAGATTTTGTCAATTGTTACAACAGACTCGCTAAGATGTGAATAGAGGGAATCAATAGGATTGTACTGAATCCAAAGTGGACTACTCTTAGTCCAGTCTTGTGGAATAATTTAAACTAGTCTTGTGGAATAATTTAAATGTTTTGTTTGTGTGTTACCTTAATCCACCACAATTCAATGATATGTGTAAGGATGGCAAAAATGCCCACTGCCATGACCCCCCACTGCCCCGTTGTTAAGCTTTTGCAGCTTTCTATTTTTTTAAGTAAGCGCTCCATCCCTCTCTCTTTCTGTCTCAGAACAGCAGGGGTCCTCAGGCTCCCTCATCACAGACTGAGTCCTGCTATAGAGGTACCAACCACCTGGCTGATTGTCAACCCTAAAACCTGATTAACACTGGTCGACTGGCAGTCGCCTGTCTGTAAACGCTCTACTCCTCTCTCACTTCCTCTCCACCCCCCCACCCCCTCTCTCTCTCTCTCTTTCTCTGTGCAATTGATATTCTGTCTAAACTGTACTCGAGTCAAGTTTCCACTGCTTATGCAAGCTGCTGGAGGAGAGAGTAGACTTAGGACACATTTTTTTCCATGCTGGGAGAAATTCTCTTTATGATAGGTATTTCTGGCCCTGTGATTATGTATCCTTCTGTTTCCTATCATCAGACCTTGAGAGGAGACCCGGTGCCTTGATGTGCCACATTGGATGTTTATGGCTACTGCTATGGTTTATCACATACCCTACATGACAAAGAGTATGTGGACACCTGCTTGTCGAACATGTCATTCCAAAATCATGGGCATTAATATGGAGTTGGTCCCCCCTTTGCTGCTATAACAGTCTCCACTCTTCTGGGAAGGCTTTCCACTAGATGTTGGAACGTTGCTGTGGGGACTTGCTTCCATTCAGCCACAAGAGGTTAGTGAGGTTGGGCACTGATGTTGGGCCGATTAGGCCTAGCTCGCAGTTGGCATTTCAATTCATCCCAAAGGTGTTCGATGGGGTTGAGGTCAGAGCTCTGTGCAGGCCAGTCAAGTTCTTCCACACCGATCAAACCATGCTGAAACAGGAAGGGCTTTCCCAAACTGTTGCCACAAAGTTGGAAGCACAGAATCATCTAGATTGTCATTGTAGCATTAAGACTTCCCTTCACTGGAAATAAGGAGCCTGAAGCATGAAAAACAGCCCCAGACCATTATTCCTCCTCCAACAAACTTTACAGTGCATACAGGCAGGTAGCGTTCTTCTGGCATCCGCCAAATCCAGATTCGTCCGTCGGACTGCCAGATGGTGAAGTGTGATTCACCCCTCCAGAGAACGAGTTTCCACTGAGAGTCCAATGGCTTTGAGCTTTACACCATTCCAGACGACGCTTGGCATTGCGCATGGTGATCTTATGCTTGTGTGCGGCTGCTCGGCCATGGAAAACCAATTTCATGAAGCTCCCAACGTTCTTGTGCGGATGTTGCTTCCAGAGGCAGTTTGGAACTCGGTAGTGAGTGTTGCAACAGAGAACAGACCATTTTTACTCGCTATGTGCTTCAGCACTCGGTGGTCCTGCTGTGCGAGCTTGTGTGGCCTACCACTTCGAGGCTGAGATGTTGTTGTTCCTAGACATTTCCACCTCACAATAACAGCACTTACAGTTGACCGGGGCAGCTCTAGGAGGGCAGACATTTTACGAATTGACTTGTTGGAAAGGTGGCATCCTATGACGGTGCCACGTTGAAAGTCACTGAGCTCTTCAGTAAGGCCATTCTACTGCCAATGTTTGTCTATGGAGATTGCATGCCTGCATTCTCAATTTTAGTCACCTGTCAACAACGGGTGTGGCTGAAATAGCCGAATCCACTTATTTGAAGGGGGATCCACATACTGTATATACAGTGTACATGTGCATTATATGTGCATACTAAAATACATACATTTCACTTTTGCATTCTTCATGTTGAAAGTATGATCGGATCTGTCAGGGATGAAAGCCAGATAGAAATCCAGACGCGGAGAGAAAACTATCTGTCCATCTCTATAAATCCATATTCTTGCTGGTTAGACATTAGTCATCAAACATTGGCAGCATCATCATCTTATCACCTTAAAAGCAAGTTTAGTGTAAATTACGACTCAATAAGTATAGTCTATAGAAGCCCAATATACACATTTAGCAAGCACCTAGCAAGCACAATGACAGTCATTCAATTCTACCTTAATTCATAGTTGTTAATTAACCATTTGTTCTGCATTCCTAAACAAGATATTGTATTTGAATAACGTATACTTTTTATCATTGCCTTAGATGCAAGAAAATTGATCAATTCTTTTTTAAGGAACAACAATTTTGCTAATCGAAGTTAGCTCCGTTTTCGATGTCTTCTTTTCATGGTCCTCGGAAACCTTTGAAAGCAGTCCAGTGTGAATTAGAACATTTCATTCCCTCACCCCTGGAGCTTTGAGGGGGAACAAAAGCCCTGTTTTATTCATTTGTGGCCTTGAGCTCTGGGAATTGAGTCCAGTGGGGAGAGTTTTAATTGGAGGAAACATTTAATAAACGTGACCTTTTAGTATCTCTGAAGCACTGCAGATTTTCCATATGCTGATTATTTACTTCGTGCGGGTATAGTAAGGTACTTCCAGAAAGTAGTTTTTCAAAGTTGCAAGCATATGTTTATCACCAACTTCATCAATGGAAGCCTGGAAACAGAGAGTAAGGAGTTGTACAGGTGGCAAGGTTGCCTAGTTTTCAATCTCCAATTCCTCTTTCAGATGCCTTCTCCTAGTTCTTCTCAAGGGACTGCAATGTTGTACAAGGTTCAAAATGACATGCTGAACCGCATTAATACTATAATAAAGAAGTATGTGGGTTTTTTATTGATATAATTATTGATATAATATTTCTGCAATGTTGTAGAGTAGGCCTATAGAGGCTATGGAGTGTAAGCAACATTAGGAATCTTGCATCAATAAATGATTGTCTGACACTATTTAAATTATGTCATGTTATAATGTGGTTATTACAATGTTATAACACTACCATTGGAATAAAAAAAATCCTCACTGCAGGTGTATACCAAGTGTTGAGAGACTATTTTAAAGTTTTAAATTATAGTTACTTCTTCAACGACATTATATGATATGTACATGAACCACGCTGAGGTGTGAATGGATTAGCAGTGCTTCTCAGGTGCTTCTACACCTGCATTGCTTGCTGTTTGGGGTTTTAGGCTGGGTGTCTGTACAGCACGTTGATATATCGGCTGATGTAGAAGGGCTATATAAATACATTTTGTACCATGACATTTTCTTTAAAATGTTCTCCTTAGGTGGAGGTCGGAAAAGAGAAGAAGACCAGGTACCGGAGTTACCAGCGAGGAGCCCTGATTCTAGGGGTGGTCTTCTTGATGTTAACCCTGGGCATCTTCAGCCTCAGACACTTCTGGAGTCCAAGTCTGGGGAGGGTAAGGCCTGGTTTATGTCTGTAACAGTAGTATTGCTTCATGATTCATGATTCAAAATATTTGTTGTTTTAGCTTGTTATCAGAGTCATAAAGTTGAATGGCCTTTTTCAAGTTCTATCAACTTTGAATTTCAAGCTATCCTAATTTACACCAAATTTACTTTGACTAGGTCAACTTCACCATTTGTCATTATAACCTACTATTCCTTGTTGAATCAATTTCAACTTTAGTTAGGATAACTTCAACTTTAAACTTAATTTAACTAGCACCAAATTTACTTTGACTAATAAAATAAAGTCAGGTCAACTTTATTGTCAGTTTAACCTCTATTTATAGTTTAACTTCTTGGCGCACCCATCCTGTTAGCGGGATCATTTTCGTCAACATCCGCTGAATTGCAGAGCGCCAAATTCAAATTAAATTTTTAAAATAAAATTTTCATGAAATCACAAGTGCAATATAGCAAAACACAGCTTAGCTTGTTGTTAATCCACCTGGCGTGTCAGATTTCAAAAAAGCTTTACAGCTAAAGCAAACCAAGAGTTTATGTAAGGACATCTCTCTCAGCAGACAAAACATTACAAACAGCTAGCAGCAAAGTAGATTGGTCACGAAAGTCAGAAAAGCAATAAAATGAATCGCTTACTTTGATGATCTTTGGATGTTTGCACTCACGAGACTCCCAGTTACACAATAAATGTTCCTTTTGTTCCATAAAGATTATTTTCATATCCAAAATACCTCCATTTGGTTGGCAAGTTTTGTTCAGAAATCCACAGGCTCGAGCGGTCACGACGGGACAGACGAAAATTCCAAATAGTATCCGTAAAGTTTGTAGAAACATGTCAAACGTTTTTTATAATCAATCCTCAGGTTGTTTTTACAAAAAATAATCAATAATATTTCAACCGGACCATAGCTTTTTCAATAGGAGAGAGAGGGAAAATGTCTGCTCCAAGCTGCTGCGCATGCAAAACTCTGCTGGCACCCAGCCATCCACTGATGCGATGTGATCGTTCTCGCTCATTTGTCAGAATAAAAGGCTGAAACTATGTCTAAAGACTGTTCACACCATGTGGAAGCCATAGGGAAAGGAATCTGGTTGATATCCCTTTAAATGGAGGGAAGGCATGCAATGGAACAGGGAGCTTTCAAAATAAGAGGCAATTCCTAGTTGGATTTTCCTCAGGTTTTCGCCTGCAATATCAGTTCTGTTATACTCACAGACAATTTTTTGACAGTTTTGGAAACTTTAGAGTGTTTTCTATCCTAATCTGACAATTATATGCATATTCTAGCTTCTGGGCCTGAGAAATAGGCAGTTTAATTTTGGTACGTTTTTCATCCAAACATCAAAATACTGCCCCCTACACTCAGCAGGTTAATCAATTTAGTAGAAATAACTAGCCTCCATTTTGAAATGACTTCATATTTTCAATGAATCTAACTTACTATCAAGTTAAGTAGACCATATATACATTGACATAACAACATTAACCCTGACCATAACAATTATATAACACAGATTTCAGTAGGGAACCTTATGCTCCCATCTGTCTCTTGCTCAATGTGTGAGCTTTTTCACCAGTTTGAAAACTGGCAGTGCACTCAGTTAAGTCAACCAACCAACACAACACTTAAAGTGTTCTCAGTAACAGTTAAAGAAAAACATTTATTGTTAACATGTGGTTGTTTAAATACCTTCGTTGAATTCAGTAAGTGAAGTTGCTCTGGATAAAGCATCTGCTAAATGACCAAAATGTAAATGTCAAAATTAATTAACGGTTGCATTATTCTAAGAGCTCAGCAACCCCAAAATAAGTTGAAGTCATCTGAACTTGACAATTTCAGTCAACATAACTCTTATGTTGCTTCATTAGATTTGACTTTTTGGTTGTGAATTTCGAAGTCGAGTAAACACGTAGTTCTTAGCTGATTCAACTTGATTTCATAAGTTAAGACAATTACAGTCTGTTATGTTGCTTCGGTTGTTTTGACTTCATGGTTAATTTCTAAGTTGAGTAAACACATTGTTTGTTGCTAACTCAACTTGATTTAATAAGTTATGACATTTTGAGTGAGTTGAAGTCAACTTAATTCATCTATTTTTTTCAACTCAACCCAATTTTGCAAATTTTCTTGGCTACTTAAAATGTGTAATTTTAACGGAATCTCAATATTATTTTTTTTACAATGTACACTAGAGTCATATTAAAGGTTTAGTCTAGGGAGGGTAAGGCTTGGCTTATGTCAGTAACAGTAGTATTGCTTCATGATTAACCAGTACACTAGAGTTGTGGTAAAGGTTTAGTCTGGGCCTCAGCAAGGTAAGGCCTGGCTTATGTCAATAACTGTGGAATGTCATAATGACTCATTGTATTGCTTCACAATAAACCAGTATGGTAGGTTTCCATCGCTCTCATCAAACTAGCTCATGTCCAACCTTGATACGGGTTAAAAGTTACACATCCGTTCATCCTTCTCTACCATGAAAACAGCTACGTATATTGATGTCATGCTTCAATGCTGTATGGCCCAGCTTTTAATGGAAAGTTAGAATTGTTAGGACTCAGGATAAAAGACCCACTCAAGCTTTTCCTGACCAAATCCTATCTATGACTTCCATGGAAAATGTGTTGAAATGGAGAGAGATGGCCACACAAAGAGCCAAGGCAGCCTTAGTCGGCAGTCAGTATAATATTGCACTGAATTAAAAGCTCTATTGGCTCTATCGAAGCTCTATCGAAAAGACAGCTGTGGTTTGAAATAACTTTCTCAATGTCTTGGTTTTCGCATATGTAATTTGAAGAAGCTGTCATGTTATACGATGATATCTCTTGTTGGAAATGTTTGATTGCAGCGTCATTTATCATTTTGTCTATTAACTTCTCTCTACTAGCAGTGTAAATATGTTTACGCAATTGGTGCTCCTGATACCTCTGTCCAATCGACCTTAATTGCGGTTGACCACATTGGCAGCACTAGAACTCAAGCCTCTTCATGTTATAATTGGAGTAAACTCTTGTCTGAGCCATTCATCTTGTGAAAATCCAATTCACTCACTTTTGATGGAGAGCATTTTCACTCCGCTTCTTTCCCCCAGATTCCCCATGGGGGGAAAAAAGCTAATTTACTCAAGACCATGGAAAAATAAATACATCGATACTTTCTTCTCAAGGAACATTAGCCAGTATTTGTGTTCCAGGCGCTACCTTGAATGAGAGAAAATAACTGTAAATGATTTTGCTTCTTGTACAGAATATTTAGACCAATGATAAAAAGACCTACTAACTTAACTAGATACAGTGCCTTGCGAAAGTATTCGGCCCCCTTGAACTTTGCGACCTTTTGCCACATTTCAGGCTTCAAACATAAAGATATAAAACTGTATTTTTTTGTGAAGAATCAACAACAAGTGGGACACAATCATGAAGTGGAACGACATTTATTGGATATTTCAAACTTTTTTAACAAATCAAAAACTGAAAAATTGGGCGTGCAAAATTATTCAGCCCCTTTACTTTCAGTGCAGCAAACTCTCTCCAGAAGTTCAGTGAGGATCTCTGAATCATCCAATGTTGACCTAAATGACTAATGATGATAAATACAATCCACCTGTGTGCAATCAAGTCTCCGTATAAATGCACCTGCACTGTGATAGTCTCAGAGGTCCGTTAAAAGCGCAGAGAGCATCATGAAGAACAAGGAACACACCAGGCAGGTCCGAGATACTGTTGTGAAGAAGTTTAAAGCCGGATTTGGATACAAAAAGATTTCCCAAGCTTTAAACATCCCAAGGAGCACTGTGCAAGCGATAATATTGAAATGGAAGGAGTATCAGACCACTGCAAATCTACCAAGACCTGGCCGTCCCTCTAAACTTTCAGCTCATACAAGGAGAAGACTGATCAGAGATGCAGCCAAGAGGCCCATGATCACTCTGGATGAACTGCAGAGATCTACAGCTGAGGTGGGAGACTCTGTCCATAGGACAACAATCAGTCGTATATTGCACAAATCTGGCCTTTATGGAAGAGTGGCAAGAAGAAAGCCATTTCTTAAAGATATCCATAAAAAGTGTCGTTTAAAGTTTGCCACAAGCCACCTGGGAGACACACCAAACATGTGGAAGAAGGTGCTCTGGTCAGATGAAAACAAAATTGAACTTTTTGGCAACAATGCAAGACGTTATGTTTGGCGTAAAAGCAACACAGCTGAACACACCATCCCCACTGTCAAACATGGTGGTGGCAGCATCATGGTTTGGGCCTGCTTTTCTTCAGCAGGGACAGGGAAGATGGTTAAAATTGATGGGAAGATGGATGGAGCCAAATACAGGACCATTCTGGAAGAAAACCTGATGGAGTCTGCAAAAGACCTGAGACTGGGACGGAGATTTGTCTTCCAACAAGACAATGATCCAAAACATAAAGCAAAATCTACAATGGAATGGTTCAAAAATAAACATATCCAGGTGTTAGAATGGCCAAGTCAAAGTCCAGACCTGAATCCAATCGAGAATCTGTGGAAAGAACTGAAAACTGCTGTTCACAAATGCTCACCATCCAACCTCACTGAGCTCGAGCTGTTTTGCAAGGAGGAATGGGAAAAAAATTCAGTCTCTCGATGTGCAAAACTGATAGAGACATACCCCAAGCGACTTACAGCTGTAATCGCAGCAAAAGGTGGCGCTACAAAGTATTAACTTAAGGGGGCTGAATAATTTTGCACGCCCAATTTTTCAGTTTTTGATTTGTTAAAAAAGTTTGAAATATCCAATAAATGTCCTTCCACTTCATGATTGTGTCCCACTTGTTGTTGATTCTTCACAAAAAAATACAGTTTTATATCTTTATGTTTGAAGCCTGAAATGTGGCAAAAGGTCGCAAAGTTCAAGGGGGCCGAATACTTTCGCAAGGCACTGTATTTCAATGTCGACAGTAAACCACAGTAGTCCATATGCTTGAACAAATAATACAAATGGTTTACTGTTTATAGGGGCCTTCAATTAGCAATAATACAACTATTTTATATATTACGTATACTGTACAACAACCAGCTTCAATAACCCTCTCTTAAGAAGCTATTGGAATAATATTGAAGTAAAATATCCTTTTTGTCGATTTGTAGCACAGGTAAGTTGTGAATTGCTGTATGCATCCAAATGGGAACTTTTAATTTCACATGAGGGATAGTGCTGGAAGGTAACAGAGCACAGGCTAATCAAGGTACAGCGAAATGCTCTGTATGGACAGGCATTGTCCACCTTCTCCTCCTCCTTGCTCACCAGGTATAAATCACCTTTGGGTCTGTCTTCTTTGTCCTTGTTAAATATTTCATGCCGGAGGTGGAGGAGTCATTATTTCCACTTTAATAAGCTGTGATCACTCTCACGTGGCACATAATGCCCGCATCCCAAATGCCACTATGGCCCCTGGTCAAAAGTAGTGCACTATAAACGGAATAGGGTGCCATTTGGGACGCACACAATGTGTTGAGGGCAGAGGCTTCCCAGGGATTGGACATCAAACCCGTGGCCCCTCACTTCCCCTTTAATGGGGTCTTGAGGGGAGGCCCCGTTCTCTGGCCTTCATCAGTGAGAAAGATGGAGCCGCTTCAAAGCCCAATCACCTGTCTGTCTGCTTGATGGGAAGCCCCCTTAGACACACTGCAGTAAAACACACCAATTGTATCCTCGCCAAGCCCATCTTGGGACTCATCTGAAGGAGAGTTTGAACAGAGAATGGGAATGTGTGTGTGTGTGTGTGTGTGTGTGTGTGTGTGTGTGTGTGTGTGTGTGTGTGTGTGTGTGTGTGTGTGTGTGTGTGTGTGTGTGTGTGTGTGTGTGTGTGTGTGTGTGTGTGTGTGCATAAAAAAGCTATGTTTCCACAGACAATGACAATGAAACCTGTATACAGTATATGCAAACATTACAGCTTTAGGCAGTCACAACTTCACAGCTCCCAATAAATATTTCAACCACAATAATATGTATTTAATGCACAACCTCCTCTGCCCGTGTGGATGGAGTCTCTTTAAAAAAATATCTTAATGTGGAATGGCTTGCTGCTCTTACCTTTCCGTTTCCCTGTAAGCTCTCATCAATTATTACATTGCTCTGGAAAGCTTTAACCCCTGACAAACTAATTAGAAGTCAATACATCAATTGAGCTTGCCTCTGCCACTCCCCACTCTGGCAGGAGCCTCCAACACGCTGGTCTCCTGTCCCCTGCCATGGAAAGGTAATTTGTTTTGCACATTGTATTTCAATATGACACGGTACCCACTTGGGAACTTATTTTAATTACTTGCAAACATATGTTGCTAGAGAGGCCTGCTGGGGAAGATAGTTTGCCATCATTCTCCCTGCCTGTGTGTGTTTTAGTGTGCAGGCTGGGCTGCTGCCTACGTCCTCTCTTAGCTTCCGGTACATTTCTGTCTTAATGTTTACAGTGTAGTCATTATTGTTAGTGGGCTCCAAAGCTCACAGGGGATTTTGCCTCCTTGTGTATTAATCTACTGTTATTACCAACATACAATGGTTCGTCCATGGATGTATTATATGGTGTGCTTAGCAACTGTAGAAATGTATGCGTGATTATGACTTCATACCTGCACTCATCAAGGGATTACCTGTGGTGAAAATAGACCTGCGGTTTGATACATTACAATGGATTTAAATCAGTGCCGGTACTATGCTGGGGGTCCTTTGTAAGAATTCTATGAACATAATTCATCACCCAGTTCGTAGGGGGTATTCTCTTTCACTTCATGTTGTTCAGGTGATTGCTATACTCTCCACAGCCTCTTCGAGACGTGAAACAATTTGGGTGCAGAATAACTTCTTGGGGCTGCAGGTGGCCTAGCGGTTAAGAGAGTTGGGCCAGTAAAGGTTGCTGGTTCAAAAATTGAGAGGACTAGGAGAAAAATCTGTCTATGTTCCCTAATTGCTCCTGTAAGTTGCTTTGCATAAAAGTGTCTGCAATATGACGTTAATGGCAACTAGCCACAGAATAATTGTGAATCGAGAGTTGTTTGTGAACCAGTGACTCCAGGGGGAGCCCAAATAGTTCCCAGGTGCTGCTGGGACAGTGTGGTGAAATTGCATGAGAAACACAGGTGTCAGGCTGAAGGGAAGCACTCCATTATTCAAGCTGGAATTGCATTGCTCACCTTGATGTCTCGCCCCAGTCCCCGGGCAGTCCCTCACACGTTGCCCCAGACTGCAACTTAAAGACTTCAGTGTCAGGCTGGGGTGGCCTAATGAACAGTCTTGCACCTGCTCCTTTCGAATGGTCACAGGTGCTGGGCTTTCTACTGCCCTCCTCAGTTTGTGTCCTGAGTTTGTTTTGACAATTCCAGCGGTGCCCTAGAAATGTCACCAAAGGAGACTGGTTCGCATGTTTTGTATTTAACGTCATCCTACCAACCTGTCATATGGTCACATTGTTTTTCCAAGGGAGGAGGATGACCGCACTAACTCCAACAGACTTCAAGTTCTCTTGGACCCAGAAGTGAAGGAGGGGGGAGGGACAAAACAAATGTCATGCTTAAACCCTACCCAGCTAAAAGCCTGAGGTAGTGACGGTTTTCTTAAACCCTACCCAGCTGAAAGCCTGAGGTAGTAACTAGGTTCTTGAACCCTTAAACCCTGCCCAGCCAAAAGCCTGAGGTAAAACTGTGTCCGTAAACCCTTAAACCCTGCCCAGCCGAAAGCCCAAGGTAGTCACTGTGTTCTTAATAAACCAATTAGGCACATTTGGGCAGACTTGATACAACATTTTGAACAGAAATGCAATGGTTCATTGGATCAGTCTAGAACTTTGCACATACACTGCTGTCATCTAGTTGCCAAAATCTAAATTGCACCTAAACTGGAATACTACATTGTGGCTTTTCTCTTGTATTTCAAAGACGATAAAACAAAAAAACAAAAAAATATGTTTTTTTCTTTATATTATCTTTTACCAGATTTAATGTGTTATATTCTCCTACATTAATTTCACATTTCAACAAACTACAAAGTGTTTCCTTTCAAGTGGTATCAAGAATATGCATATCCTTGCTTCAGGTCCTGAGCTACAGGCAGTTAGATTTGGGTATGTCATTTTGGGCTAAAGTCTGATCCTTAAGAGTTACCCTGCCCAGCCAAAAGCCTGAGGTAGTCACTGTGTTCTTAAACCCTGCCCAGCCTAAAGCCTGAGGTAGTCACTGTGTTTTTAAACCCTGCCCAGCCGAAAGCCTGAAGTAATCACTGTGTTCTAAAACCCTGCCAAGCCGAAAGCCTGAGGTAGTCATTGTGTTCTTAAACCATTCCCAGCCAAAAGCCTGAGGTAGTCACTGTGTTCTTAAACCCTGCCCAGCCAAAAGCCTGAGGTAGTCACTGTGTTCTTAAACCCTGCCCAGCCTAAAGCCTGAGGCAGTGACTGTTTTCTTAAACCCTACCCAGCCGAAAGCCCGAAGTTGTCACTGTATTCTTAAACCCTGTCCAGCTGAGACCCCGAGGTAGTGACAGTGTTGTGGTATGTGAAGGAAGGGGTGGCTGTGGCATGCTGCCCACCTCTGGGAACTGGGTGCACTTCAACTGTAGCTTCTGCTAGGAGCATTGAGAACACTGCTACAAAGCGTGTTGGGAACACTCGTCGGGGCCATGTGGCGTTTCAATGCGAGTCTGTGCATCTCCCTCTCCAAAAGCGAGAGTGACAGAAGAGAAGTCGGAATTAGCATTTGAATGGCCGGCAGTTTACTTCCCAATCTGTAGGCACCTGATGTGTGACGTGTTGCATGCACAGTCTGTAAACTCATTCACTGGGGCAAGGTTGGCAGGCTATCTCTTCCCCCCCTCCCCATCTCCCCTACTCTCCCAATCTCCCCTACTCTCCTCCATCTGCCCTACTCTCCTCCATCTCCCCTACTCTCCTCCATCTCTCATACAATCTTCCATCTCCCCTACTCTCCCCATCTCCTCTACTCACCCCATCTTCCATACTATCTTACATCTCCCCTACTCTCCCTATCTCCCCTACTCTCCTCATCTCCCCTACTCTCCCCATCTCCTTATCTTCCATACAATCTTCCATCTCCCCTACTCTCCCCATTTTCCATCTCCCCTACTCTACCCATCTCCCGTCCTCCATCTCATCTACCTCTCCCATGTCCTCTACTCTCTCCATATTCTTTACTCTCCCCATATCCCCTCCTCTATCTCCTCTACTCTCCCCATCTCCCCTACTCTTCCCATGCTCCCAATCTCCCCTACTCTCCCCATGCCCGCCCCATCTCCCCTACTCTCCGCATGCTCCCTCTCCCCATCTCCCCTACTCTCCCCATGCTCCCCCTCCTCCATCTCCCCTACTCTCATCATGTTCCCCCTCCCTATCTCCCCTACTCACCTCATGCTCCCCCTCCTCCATCTCCCCAACTCTCATCATGTTCCCCCTTCCTATCTCCCCTACTCACCTCATGCTCCCCCTCCTCCATCTCCCCAACTCTCATCATGTTCCCCCTCCCCATCTCCCCTACTCTCATCATGTTCCCCCTCCCCATCTCTCCTACTCTCCCCATGCTCCCCCTCCTCCATCTCTCACTCGAGCGAAAGCCAAGCAGTCTTACTCTCCCCTCTGTTGTACAATTTGGATTCTGATTGAGCTTTCACATCCTGTTTGGCTCTCCCAACGAGTCTGATCTTCTGCTTCTGTCCTAGTGCATTCTCTAGGGTCGTCATTAGTTACCACAGCCACAAAGTCTGAAACCCTGCCTATTTATAAAATGTATCTTCTTAAAATGTGATTTTAAAACTAACCCTAACCTTAAACACACTGCTAACCTTGTGGGTAATTAAGCAAAAAAAATTAGGCACGTTTTTGTTTTCAAACATTTTTCAGACATAGCACGTTTGACTTTGTGGCTGTGGAAGCTAGTGGAAACAGTTCTCTAGCCAAACTAATGAAGTGTGGAAGAGGAGCACACACTCCATACTCTCAAAGTATTATTATAGGCAGTATCTGCACCTATAGTCACAAATCCCCAGAGTCTTCACATTGACAAATCCAGTTGGAAATGGATTGAAAATGGAATGAAATGTTATTCATTACAACGCTTTGCATTGTATGCATGTACTAAGTAAAAGTGAATGAACAATTCTCCTTGAATGTTGCATTGAATATGAACTGAGAATCGAAGCCGACAAAGACTACCGGGACATCAGTCTGAGAGTACCCTGCCTCACCTCATGTGTTGTGTTTCTATCATGCTCTGTCAACATCGCTTGCGCTATGCAACGCAGCATCTCAACTGGACTAAGCCGGATGGATGCGGGACGCTCTGTGGTTGTTTCACGTGGCATAACTTATCAAAGATAGAGTGCAAATGTCCCCTTTGCCCGCCAGATGTTGGTTGCTTTGTCATTCAACGGTAATAAAGATAATAAAATATTAAGCACAGGAAGATTGACATCTCCCTTTGGGAAACAGGCCTGTTTTGATTCAGAGCGGGTGAAGCATCATCTGCCCCTGTGCTTCAGCTCTCACCGTCTAGTTCAGGGAGCCCCTCTAGGTTGATTTATATATTTGCTCCAATCTCAAACTTAAAAGTACATGTCAGCCATAAAATGTTAGAGATTGGTATAATTTGCTCCGAGAGCTCAAAGTATTACATTTTTACGGCACCTTGCGAAACAAAGCAGACGTCTTGGAAGACAAGCGTCAGATCTGGAAATAAATCAAACATCAGACAGCATACACCGAAGCAATCTCGGCTACAAACATCTTTAAATTGATTATTGCATAATTTATCTCTGGCGGTACACTGTGCGGATGGCAAGCTGTCATTTGCACCACGTGAAAGCCAGACAAAGCATTGTAGTCTCACTCCTTCGAAGATCCTTGACTAGAAGTGCAGCGCGAAAGTATCATGTCGATTCCACGGTGGACTGTGTACTTGTTCTTCCTCTGATCTTGGACTTGGTGCAGTGTACTGTAGCTCCAAGGACAGGAAGTCTGTTGATGCATGAAAAACAAATGCCTCACATGGTCTTATGAATGGGTACAATATCCTGCCAGGTCGGCGAATAACAAAACTTTGTCACAGCTGGTGACGTTAAACCAAGTTATTCTATTCCAGCTTCCTTTACGGTTGCTAAGTTGCCTCTATGGAGATTCATAGAGTGACGTATATCTTTAGATTTGTGTGTATTGTTGCGAATCGCTTTAATATGCTACTGCACTGTTAGATACTACTGCACTGTTGGAGCTAGGAACACAAGCATTTCGCTACACCCGCAATAACATCTGCTCAATATGTGTATGCGACCAATACAATGTCATTTTATTTTATTTTATTCATATCTGGTGAGGCTTGACGACATCTCAAAAGGTTTGTACATTTAGTGATGTAGTGATGCTTCAGGTTAAGTTGTTAACCTATTAAATAGTTTTACATGTGGCAGAATGTTCCCAAGCCATACCTCTCACTAGTATGAAACACAAAAAGAAGTCAAGTAGAGATGTAAAGGTCTATTTTAATGCACACAGTTAGTAGGTTTTATCAAGTATAATTATGCTTGTTTACACTAATCACAATGCTTTGCAATTCTCCGGTCCGTTTGAATAATAACAGTGACTCATCATCCTGTCTGCTAATATCATAGTGTAAATCTTTGGCAGACAGTGTCAACAATTGTTCATTTTCCAGTAGAGGCAGAAATTCATAGTTTAGCACTGGACTCTCTGAACTACTTACTGATGGCTGTCGGCGAAACAAAACCCTATTTGCCTCTTGAAAAAGTCAATCAGTAGTCTACTGCTGTTATTTCCAAGAATGACTTTACATCTATTGGCTCTAAATAATGGACTAGCTAGTCATAAAATGATAGTTATAGAGTTGAAATGGGAGAATTCATTCAGAGTGGAATATAATGACCTCAACGTGTTTTGATGTTTCGCACTCGTCTTTGAATCTTGGCAGAAAAGCCTAGGGACATAGAAGGATTCATCAAAAGTGACTCTAAATTATGAGCGTTTTAGACTTGGGACATGGGCCTTTGAAAGCACATGTACACCAGAATGATGTTTTTGCATACCGTTTATACCCTTAAAGCTTAAGAGCTTGAGAAGTTGTTCATACAGCTCCCATCTGAGGAACCTCCTCAACCAGTCCGATGATAGGTCATTTTCAATCTTCAATGCTGACGTGTAGAGCCCCTCAGCACATTATTATAAAACAAGTTACAGAAGACAATGGAATAGTTGATTGATTATTCTAATCTAAGTGATTGATTAGTCTACTCTAGGTGATTGATTAATCTACTCTAGGTGATTGATTAGTCTACTCTAGGTGATTGATTAGTCTACTCTAGGTGACTTATTAGTCTACTCTAGGTGATTGATTAGTCTACTCTAGGTGATTGATTAGTCTACTCTAGGTGATTGATTAGTCTACTCTAGGTGACTGATTAGTCTACTCTAGGTTACTGATTAGTCTACTCTAGGTGATTGTTTAGTCTACTCTAGGTGACTGATTAGTCTACTCTAGGTGATTGATTAGTCTACTCTAGGTGACTGATTAGTCTACTCTAGGTGATCGTTTAGTCTTCTCTAGGTGACTGATTAGTCTACTCTAGATGACTGATTAGTCTACTCTAGATGACTGATTAGTCTACTCTGGGTGACTGATTAGTCTACTCTAGGTGATTGTTTAGTCTACTCTAGGTGATTGTTTAGTCTACTCTAGGTGATTGCTGGGATCAGGTGGGTAGAGTCATTCAAACCAATTCTCATACCCATCCATGTTTGCCCAATTATCTCAGTAAGTTCCAACTTCTGTCTTTCTGAAACAACATTACATTAATCTATTTTGTTATTTTAATATACTTACACATTCATATTTTTCTATTCAACCAGTATGTAAGCGGATTTATTTAAATACAATCTTTGTGAAAATATATATTTTTTTTAATTCCATAGTTTCTCTCAATGCAAAATAAGTCAAGTATGCTTGAAGGATCCTGGGGTTGGCGGATCAATAGTGCCATCCATTCACAGTCGACATGGACTAGTGTTCGTCTTAGCACCTGTGAGTGTTGGGCCACCAGAGGGCCCTTGGATGAGAGGCTCTCTCATCTGAAGCCCTAAACTAGTGCTGGCAGCTCGCGCCCACGCACCCAGGGGCCATGGCAATAGATCAGGGAGTTATCCTCATCACCAGCACCAACCACCAGCAGGGACTCAGTAGGAGGGCTACAGTGTGTCTGCTGCTGCACACAATGACTTCCCTTTATTGTGTCTTTAGGGAAGCAGTTCGATGTAAACAACGTTTGAACAATTATGAGGCTGTAAATATCACAGCCATTTCAAAGGTGCTGTCCCCTACAGTCTACCTTGTTCAAGGGGTAGCATGTTATATTAGTAATAAGATCGTAGTAATGGTAGTGAAATACTCAACCCTGTGGGAACTGCTGTGCGGAGAATGTCAATGGCATTGTGGAACATTAAAGGAGAGAAAAATATATTTGATGAAACAATGGAGGTCGAGCTGGTGTCTATGTTCAGTCAGAAGACTGTTTTGATAATTGTCGTTTTTTTACAGAAGTTTGAGATTGCCAAGTTGTGGTCACGTGTAATGTGTTGTGCTCTTCTGCAAACCATGCTGTTGACAAGCCTTGAATCCCTGCTTAAAACATTACAAACCTACCTGGCTAATGGCTGCTAAAGTATTTGGTTGTCCTTCTAAAACTCTTAAGTTCGGCCTTTCACGACTTTACCTCATGCTACCATACGGTAGCGCTTGTTTAATAGTTCCTTTTTCCGTTCCGGTCCTCATTAGCAGCTAATGCTGTTCTTCTGGCCAAATGAACCCATGCATCTAAATGATCTAAAATACAGGCTTACAGCTACTCACAAGCTGTTCCTAAATGCCACTGAGCTGCGGGAGCGCCGAGCACACACTTGTCGATGTATTAAGACGTGGTGTGACTGGAAACCAAACCGGAGTGACAGAGATGCATATCCACCATAGAGGTGACCTCCTTGATGGCTTTCCTAGGCTTCTCATTCAGTGGCACGCGTGGACGTTTACCTTAGTATTTGGTCTGGCCAAGTCTGTTTCTCATTCATGGAGATGTGTCGAAGAGTGCCGGAATCTTGGGGGAAGGCCTTTGATGAATATTTCATGTTACATCAACTGCCCTTTTATTAGACAAGATTGGCCATATTCAAACAGTGGAAATGTATTCAGGCAAAAAATCTGCAACAGGATTCGTTTGACATGTTCCTCGCGAGGAAAATGGTACTCGCCGGCCATCACGGGAAAAGGAAAGCGAGAGAGAGAAAGGAGAGAAAGAAAGATGCATTGAGGAAAAATAAGAAATAGATGAGAGCAAAAGAGGCACAGGTAGAGAGGAGAGAATGAAACAGAGAGAGAAGAGTAAGAAAGAGGCAGAGAGAGGGAGGAGAGAGAGAGGGATAAGAGGCAGAGAGAGGGTAGGGAGAGAGGAATAAGAGGTAGAGAGAGGGAGGAGAGAGAGAGGAGTAAGAGGCAGAGAGAGGGTAGAGAGAGAGGAATAAGAGGCAGAGAGAGGGAAGAGAGAGAGAGGAATAAGAGGTAGAGAGAGGGAGGAGAGGGAGAGGAGTAAGAAAGAGACAGAAAGAGGGAGGCGCGAGAGAGGAGTAAGAAAGAGACAGAAAGAGGGAGGAGAGAGAAGGTGAGACCAAGTGAAAGGGGCCAAATCTTTAGTGCCCTTCATTTTTTTTACATTTTATTTTAAAACCTTTCATTGGTTGTTACCCATTCCAGCACAGAGATAACAATCACAGAAGCAGACTATAGTGGAACTTGGAGGCACTCCGTCATTTATAATGTCCTGAAAAAGTGATTTTGTCCTGTCTTTGAAAGGGTTGGTGAAAAAGACCTCAGAGAGATGGGAAGTTATAGATTGCAGGTGGAGAGAAAGGTCACAGTTGCCTGAGCAAAGGTTATGTGGTAATATGCTCATTCTAACCTATATACTAGCATTAAAGAGCTGCTCAAGTCCCCAACTTACAAAGTATAAGTCCCCAACCCCATCACCTTTAACAAAGTATAAGTCCCCAACCCATCCCCTTTAACAAAGTATAAGTCCCCAACCCCATCCCCTTTAACAAAGTATACGTTGCCTGCCCCATCCCCTTTAACAAAGTATAAGTCCCCAACCCCACCCCCTTTAACAAAGTATACGTTGCCAGCCCCCTCCCCTTTAACAAAGTATAAGTCCCCAACCCCATCCCCTTTAACAAAGTATACGTTGCCAGCCCCATCCCCTTTAACAAAGTATAAGTCCCCAACCCCATCCCCTTCAACAAAGTATACGTTGCCAGCCCCATCCCCTTTAACAAAGTATAAGTCCCCAACCCCATCCCCTTTAACAAAGTATAAGTCCCCAACCCCATCCCCTTTAACAAAGTATAAGTCCCCAACCCCATCCCCTTTAACAAAGTATAAGTCCCCAACCCCCTTCCCTTTAACAAAGTATACGTTGCCAGCCCCATCCCCTTTAATAACAAAGTATAAGTCCCCAACCCCATCCCCTTTAACAAAGTATAAGTTGCCAGCCCCATCCCCTTTAACAAAGTATAAGTCCCCAACCCCATCCCCTTCAACAAAGTATACGTTGCCAGCCCCATCCCCTTTAACAAAGTATAAGTCCCCAACCCCATCCCCTTTAACAAAGTATACGTTGCCAGCCCCATCCCCTTTAACAAAGTATAAGTCCCCAACCCCCTTCCCTTTAACAAAGTATACATTGCCAGCCCCATCCCCTTTAACAAAGTATAAGTCCCCAACCCCCGTCCCTTTTTTATTTTACCTTTATTTAACTAGGCAAGTTAAGAACAAATTCTTATTTTACAATGACTTCCTACCGACAAGACCAAAGAGATGTGCATAGACTTCAGGAAGTGTACAACACCTACCTCTGCAACATCTATCAGAGTTCCGAATATAGAGATTGTAGAGGAATACAAATACCTGGGTGTCCTCTTGGACAATATGCTTCAGTGGAGTAAATGTACAGACCTGATCTACAAAAAGAGCCAACAGAGACTGTACTTTCTCAAAAAGCTGGGATCTTTTAATGTACACTATACTGACTCTGTTTTACAAATCTTTCATTGAGAGTGTTTAAACTTTTTGTATTGTTTGTTGGTTTGGTAATTCCACTGTCAGCCAGAGAAATATGCTGAGAAGGATTATCACCACAGCAAGCAAGGTACTTGGAGTCAAACAGACAGGCCTGGATGAGATCTTTAAGATCAGGGCCCTCCGTAAGGCTCACAAAATCATTTTAGACCCAAGCCACCCCCTGTACCCAGACTCTGAACTACTCCCCTCTGGGCGCAGGTATAGGGCACCCCAGCAGAAAAAACAGAACTAGACAATAATTTGTGCCAGGTGTGATATCCCTCCTAAATAGCTTGGTCTAATGTTCCTATCGACGCAGTAAGGCCAGTAGGCTAGTCTTTAAAAAAAATGGTTTTATTGGTATGTAACTGTTATGAAAGTTGTATTGTCAATTTTGTTTTGTATTTAAACGTCACTTTAAACGTGTACATGACACTGCAATAAAATTTCCCCATGGGGAGAATTGAGTCCGTAAGTAAGTAAGTACCCCGGCCAAACCCTCCCCTAACCCGGACAACGCTTGGCCAATTGTGCGCTGCCCTATGCGACTCCCAATCAAGGCCGGTTGTGACACAGCCTGGGATCGAACCAGGGCCTGTAGTGACACCTCTAGCACTGAGATGCAGTGCCTTAGACAACTGCGCCACTCAGATTAATATCAGATGTTCCACTTCTAATATTAGTCTGAATAAAGGATTTTTATAGAAATCCACATTATTTTCAGACATCTCCCGCAGTGCCGAGTTAGACAGAGAGAGAGAGATACAACTGCACCCCAAGATAAAAGGAAAGACAATCATCTCTTGACTGCAATGCAGTGTAAAAAAAACACTGTACTTTCTTTTATCATAAAAACAGACAATGCTTTAGACGACAATGTGTCCCAGTCGCTGAGTTCGTCTCACAATAGTGGGCTGACCAGGAAGAGATGGAATTGCTCCCAAAGGCCCCCCCCCCCCCCCCCCCCCCCCTCACACACACACACACTCATACACACACACCTGAACATATCTCTATTATGGGCACAATAGCTCATATCAAGGTGATTTATTGCCAGAGAGGGCTCAAGTTGTTTAAAATGGCTGGTGCGATTAGTCATATATGCGTTAGAGCTGAAAAAAGGGGGACCGTGGTGCTCCTGCAAATTAAAAGCAGCTGCAGATGGTAGTCGACCACAGCAAGGTGGTCAAACGTGGCAAGCGGCGGAGAGTCGCTGGGGATCAAGGATAGATGTGGGTCATTACAATCCTTTCAGGAAAGAAGCGGGTAAGAATAGTGTTGCGTTCAACATCCAGATACCCTGCAGAGAAGCAGACAAAGAACACCCATTTAATTCCAGCAATATAAATAAAGTGGAACAACATCATCATTTCAGAATTATGTCGAAATTGGCAAAATACCTCTATAATAGCCCTACAATTATGCTCTGAAATGGCCACATATTTGATTTGAAGTCAGGTATTATATTTACCATATCCAGTTACAAAAGATAAAACTGCTCCACTTTAAGTGTTTTTTCTTGTGTAAATTCCCCACAGCTCTGTAGCCCTGAGCTCTAATTCCAGCCTAAATGCCACATCGAGCAAATTGAAACAGTAGTATTTGTATGACTTCCAAATACACTAAATTAACCAGAGTTCCTAGAGTTATTCTTAGGTATCAAGGATTTAGTACACTTGAGGATACATATTAAATCCCATTGGCTTTCAGATGAGTGTTGGGAATTCCTCAGAGTTTCTCCAAACGATGCTTGTTTGAAGAGTTTACTCTTAGGGTTTCAGTGGAAGCGAAAACTAAATGGCTAGGCCATTGATAGTGTAATTAGAACAACTTGGAGAGGTGTAGTGGAAAAATGAGATGTGATACTCGAGACTAGCGATTTGCTGGCACCGAGACCACGCATGAGGACTCAATAAATTGTTTGGATGGATAGCTATATATTTGCATCTCAGAGAGTCACTCCTTCACTGTGAAAATCTCCGGAGCGAGACATTCCAGCGGAAGTCCTGGGAGCACAGACACCGTTGGCGGTGTGAAGACTGATGAAAACGTGAATCGACTAAATTCATTTTACTGTGAATGAATTTTAAATGGGTTGAATGGGTTGACTGGTTACCTGTTGTCCGGTCGTAACATTCACTTTGAGTCTGTGTGTGTTGTTCCAGCCTTTTGTTAATTCGGGTTGGGGGTGCGTTCTCACTGGAATTTGGTTAAAATGGCAATGAATATGCTCATACTTTGAGTTCTTGCTTCCAAGCTCCTGTGTGTATCAGACTCACTTTTCTTTCTCTTGGAGATTATTCTGTACTGAAGACAAGTGTATCCACGTTAAGTTTTATATAGTTGATAGTCATTTACTCTGTGTATTCTGTAATGTGTCATGTATTTCATGTACACTAGAATGTGTCAATCATTTAGTGACATACATTCTATTAGTTGAATTGAGTAAATGCATTCCTCGTTTTACAGAGTCTTTCTTTGATTGACTATACGTTTGGTAATGTTTACAGAAGACTACAGCCAGACAATATGTTCCTCCACCATGTACAGTAGACTACAGCCAGGCAATATGTTCCTCCACCATGTACAGTAGATTACAGCCAGACAATATGTTCCTCCACCATGTACAGTAGATTACAGCCAGGCAATATGTTCCTCCACCATGTACAGTAGACTACAGCCAGACAATATGTTCCTCCACCATGTACAGTAGACTACAGCCAGACAATATGTTCCTCCACCATGTACAGTGGATTACAGGCAAAATGTTCCTCCACCATGTACAGCTGACTACCGCCAGGCAATATGTTCCTCCACCATGTACAGTGGATTACAGGCAATATGTTCCTCCACCATGTACAGTGGATTACAGGCAATATGTTCCTCCACCATGTACAGTGGATTACAGGCAATATGTTCCTCCACCATGTACAGTAGACTACAGCCAGACAATATGTTCTTCCACCATGTACAGTAGACTACAGCCAGACAATATGTTCCTCCACCATGTACAGTAGACTACAGCCAAACAATATGTTCCTCCACCATGTACAGTAGACTACAGCCAGACAATATGTTCCTCCACCATGTACAGTAGACTACAGCCAGACAATATGTTCCTCCGCCATGTACAGTAGACTACAGCCAGACAATATGTTCCTCCACCATGTACAGTAGACTACAGCCAGCCAGACAATATGTTCCTCCACCATGTACAGTAGACTACAGCCAAACAATATGTTCCTCCGCCATGTACAGTAGACTACAGCCAGGCAATATGTTCCTCCACCATGTACAGTAGACTACAGCCAGACAATATGTTCCTCCACCATGTACAGTGGATTACAGCCAGACAATATGTTCCTCCACCATGTACAGTGGATTACAGACAATATGTTCCTCCACCATGTACAGTAGACTACAGCCAGACAATATGTTCCTCCGCCATGTACAGTAGACTACAGCCAGACAATATGTTCCTCCACCATGTACAGTGGACTACAGCCAAACAATATGTTCCTCCGCCATGTACAGTAGACTACAGCCAGACAATATGTTCCTCCACCATGTACAGTGGACTACAGCCAGACAATATGTTCCTCCACCATGTACAGTAGACTACAGCCAGGCAATATGTTCCTCCTCCATGTACAGTAGACTACAGCCAGGCAATATGTTCCTCCACCATGTACAGTAGACTACAGCCAGGCAACATGTTCCTCCACCATGTACAGTAGACTACAGCCAGGCAATATGTTCCTCCTCCATGTACAGTAGATTACAGCCAGACAATATGTTCCTCCACCATGTACAGTTAATTAAAGGCAATGTGTTTCTCCACCATGTACAGTTGATTACAGGCAATATGTTCCTCCACCATGTACAATAGACCACAGCCAGACAATATGTTCTTCCATCATGTACAGTGGATTACAGGCAATATGTTCCTCCGCCACGTACAGTAGATTACAGCCAGACAATATGTTCCTCCACCATGTACAGTAGACTACAGCCAGGCAATATGTTCCTCCACCATGTACAGTAGACTACAGCCAGGCAATATGTTCCTCCTCCATGTACAGTAGATTACAGCCAGACAATATGTTCCTCCACCATGTACAGTAGACTACAGCCAGGCAATATGTTCCTCCACCATGTACAGTGGATTACAGCCAGGCAATATGTTCCTCCACCATGTACAGTGGATTACAGCCAGGCAATATGTTCCTCCACCATGTACAGTAGACTACAGCCAGACAATATGTTCCTCCACCATGTACAGTAGACTACAGCCAGGCAATATGTTCCTCCTCCATGTACAGTAGACTACAGCCAGACAATATGTTCCTCCACCATGTACAGTAGACTACAGCCAGACAATATGTTCCTCCACCATGTACAGTGGATTACAGGCAATATGTTCCTCCACCATGTACAGTGGATTACAGGCAATATGTTCCTCCACCATGTACAGTAGACTACAGCCAGGCAATATGTTCCTCCACCATGTACAGTGGATTACAGCCAGGCAATATGTTCCTCCACCATGTACAGTAGACTACAGCCAGACAATATGTTCCTCCACCATGTACAGTGGATTACAGCCAGGCAATATGTTCCTCCACCATGTACAGTGGATTACAGCTAGGCAATATGTTCCTCCACCATGTACAGTAGACTACAGCCAGGCAATATGTTCCTCCACCATGTACAGTAGACTACAGCCAGGCAATATGTTCCTCCTCCATGTACAGTAGATTACAGCCAGACAATATGTTCCTCCACCATGTACAGTAGACTACAGCCAGGCAATATGTTCCTCCACCATGTACAGTGGATTACAGCCAGGCAATATGTTCCTCCACCATGTACAGTGGATTACAGCCAGGCAATATGTTCCTCCACCATGTACAGTAGACTACAGCCAGGCAATATGTTCCTCCACCAGTGGATTACAGCCAGGCAATATGTTCCTCCACCATGTACAGTAGACTACAGCCAGACAATATGTTCCTCCACCATGTACAGTAGACTACAGCCAGGCAATATGTTCCTCCTCCATGTACAGTAGACTACAGTCAGGCAATATGTTCCTCCACCATGTACAGTAGACTACAGCCAGGCAATATGTTCCTCCACCATGTACAGTAGACTACAGCCAGGCAATATGTTCCTCCTCCATGTACAGTGGATTACAGCCAGACAATATGTTCCTCCACCATGTACAGTTGATTAAAGGCAATGTGTTCCTCCACCATGTACAGTTGATTACAGGCAATATGTTCCTCCACCATGTACAATAGACTACAGCCAGACAATATGTTCCTCCACCATGTACAGTTGATTAAAGGCAATGTGTTCCTCCACCATGTACAGTTGATTACAGGCAATATGTTCCTCCACCATGTACAATAGACTACAGCCAGACAATATGTTCTTCCATCATGTACAGTGGATTACAGGCAATATGTTCCTCCGCCACGTACAGTGGATTACAGACAATGTGTTCCTCCACCATGTACAGTTGATTACAGCCAGACAATATGTTCCTCCACCATGTACAATAGACTACAGCCAGGCAATATGTTCCTCCACCATGTACCGTAGACTACAGGCAATGATGTAAGGCTTGCTACCTTGGCTAGATCCTCCAGAGATACACAGGGCCTGTTGCCTTTATTCACATAATAATGAAGTCAGTTGATAACTGTGATTTATTATTATTTCTACACATAATTATACACAACTATATAATGGTGGCCCCTCATCCTCAGTCGATGGGGATTTCCATCAACCTACAGAGGCACATACTAAAGTACGACCTTTCTTCTGTTAGCATCCCTGTATGTACCACCACGTCCCTAGATGTACCACCACATCACTCACTATATGTACCACCGCACCTCTAGATGTACCACTACATCCCTATATGTACCACCACATCCCTATATGTACCACCTCGTCCCTAGATATACCACCACTCCCCTAGATGTACCACCGCTCCACTAGATGTACCACTGTGCCACTATATGTACCACCTTGCCCCTAGATGTACCACCACTCCCCTAGATGTACCACCGCTCCCCTAGATGTACCACCACTCCCCTAGATGTACCACCTCACCCCTAGATGTACCACCGCTCCCCTAGATGTACCACCGCTCCCCTAGATGTGCCACGGTGCCTCTATATGTACCACCGCGTCCCTAGATGTACCACCGTGCCACTATATGTACCACCACGCCCATAGATGTACCACCGTGCCTCTAGGTGTGCCACCGTGCCCCTAGATGTACCGCAGCACACCTAGATGTACCACCGTGTCCCTAGATGTACCACTGCACCCCTAGAGGTACCACCGCATCTCCATATGTACCACTGCATCCCCATATGTACCACAGCAATCAGGAAAACCACAGAGAGAATAGTGGATGTACAATGGATCTCAAGTCGTTATATTTAGAATATTTAGATGTTGCTCCTGATTTTGTGTCCTTTCATTAAAGAAATGTTGGCAGATTTTTTAAAATCTCCCTTGAAGAATAAATACAATGTTTGGTAGATCACTAGAAAGAGTGGAAATGGCACTGTTTGTTCTTGGTCTAATTTTTAACTGACAAACTTTGAAAACCTAACTTAAATCAAGAACAAATAGTGCCATTTCCACTCTTTCTAGTGATCTACCAAACGTTGTATTTATTCTTCAAGCGACATTTCTTTAATAAAAGGACACACGTTAATATCCAAAGATTAGCTGCAACAGAATAGGTAAATAAACAAAGTCCAAAGACATAATGCCTATTTCAACAATGAGTATATCAAAAAGATGTGTGTGAATAGAAAGACCAAACAGGAATAGAAAAAATGGTTCTGTAAAAGTTGTGCCAGTTGTGACCAAATCGTTGTTCTAATAAATGGTTAGTACACAGTGTGTAGGAGTCCCTTCATCCATTCCTCTTCAGTTTTTGATTCTGCTACGCACCTGTGATAAGACAATTCTTCTGGTTTGCAAAAGTTGTTGATATCTCAAACTATTGCACAAATTACAACAATCAAGAAACAAAATATGCTTAATATCTCTCTATCGCCTCTGCTCGGTTGACACGGGCAATATGTAACCATCAATTTACATCCCTCCTGTGTTGTGTTTTCTCTGCTTGCTGTCAACGCTCCCGTCAGTGAGATTGATACCGCACAGCCCCCGAAAGTCTCCTTTTCCTGTGCACCGTGCTAAGCTGATGATCTATTAGTAGCAACTGACCACCACTGCTATTTTCCAAGTTGGCACCTGTCCAGAATTTTGCTGCCTGTCGTCAGCTGACATCACCAAAGGGTACACTGGGCAACTTGGGATGGTGGCAGGCAGTGCCAGAACATTCCCCACTCCATTTATCCATATTTTATAGGCCTTGGGAACTAACCGGCCTGGTAATCAATGTCCACAAGCATAATCCCCCTCTGTATTTCTCTCCCCTATACCCACAGCAGTACTATCGAGAGACGGCTACTTTGTAGTGTTATCTAAAGCTCTCCTTGAAAGACTGGTGACATTTGTAGGTCTACCCTTTATGAGAATAATTATCTGAGATAGCAAGAGATAATCCTGGTGTGTCTGACTGATTCCATGTACAATGTACGACAATCACAATATGTTCTGGTGAAAGCACCTGTTGTACTGAAATGAGTGTGCATTAGTGAGCTGATTTCAAATGGATGACCTGTGGGGACACTTTGAGCACAAGTATTATTGCATTTTCAGCTTTCTGTCCGCCCACGGCAGCTGATTCGGTGGACATTGACATGCATTCAATACATGTGAATGCCATCTGTGCTCCTGTCTCTGCCAGATCTACACTAAACAAAAATATAGATGCAACATATAAAGTGTTGGTCCCATGTTTCATGTCCACACATGTTCACAGCCATTGAAGAGGAGTGGGACATCATTCCACAGGCCACAATCAACAGCCTCTATGCAAAGGAGATGTTGCACTGCATGAGGCAAATGGTGGTCACACTAGATACTGACTGGTTTTCTGATCCATGCCGCACACTTTTTTTAAAGCATCTGTGACCAACAGTAGTAATAATAGTAATAATACTTTAAAATACTACCTAAGTAATTTTTTTGGGGGGGTATCTGTACTTTAATATTTTACATACTTATTTACAAACTTTTACATCACTAAATTCCTAAAGAAAATAGTATACTTTTTACTCCATACATTTTCCTTGACACCCAAAAGTACTCATTGCATTTTAAATGCTTAGCAGGACAGGAAAAATGTCTAATTCACACACTTATCAAGAGAACACCCCTGGTCTTCCCGACTGCCTGTGATCTGACGGACTCACTAAACGCACATGCTTTGTTTGTAAATGATGAGTGAGTGTTGGAGTGTACACCTGGCTAACCGTAAATAAAAAAGAAAAATATTAAGCAAAATGGTTTGCTTAATATAGGGAATTTGAAATTATTTATACTTTTACTTTTGATACTTAAGTATATTTCAGCAATTACATTTACTTTTGATACTTAAGTATATTTAAAAACAAATACTTTCAGAATTTTACTCAAGCAGTACTGGGTGACTTTCACTTTTACTTGAGTCATTTCCTATTAAGGTATCTTTACTTTTACTCAACTTTTTCCACCACTGGTTGCATGTTGCATTCATATCTTTGTTCAGTTTATAATGGTTGAAGTAATTTCCCTTGTGGTTCTTCATTTTCCAGCATTTAACATAGGTACCTGGTTCACCTTCTTTATCTCCCTCCCTCTCTCTTCACTCTGTTTAATTTCACATCTTCCTCTGAATATTCTCTGGAATTGTTTTCCCTCATCTCTCATCTTCTCGTTTGTCTGGCGGTTGCTACCCACCTTCTGTTTCAACATTCTGAAACCCCCTTGGGAGAGGAGCAGAGCTGTAGATTAAATTCAGTCTCTAATTCTTGAAGAGCGGAGGAGGATTAGTAGAGTAGCGGGGGTGCTGGTACTCGCAGAAGGTTGTAGAAGTGGTTATTTTCAATGTCTCTAACAGAGATGTCCGTTTCCGTTGGAGTGGGGAAAAACTAGACTCTAAAAAAACAACATTGCAGAGGAGCGAGTGCAACCCTGGGGAGACATTTAACTAGTTCTCATGTGACTGGCCATGTGACTGGCCATGTGAAGTGAGAGTCAGGAGCTCTGCTAAATTACCATGCTGGAGGACAAGGAGACAATGGTGGGGATTCTGTGTGAAAAAGGAGCAAAGAGAAAAGCTATAAGAGAGAGCTAGGGAAATTTCCATTCCGATTTCTCACTGGCAACCAACCAAGGCTGAACGCTGGACTCTCCTCTCCCTCCTTCCGCAGCTGTTTAGACTGACTGATCTGTCTACCCAGGAGACCATCTTCTGTAACAGTAACAGTGGTGCTAATGTCATTTCCCATCCTTCTATTCATCCACCCACTAAACTTCCTTTAGAAACAATGTGAGGGCCTCCCGAGTGGCGCAGTGGTCTAAGTCACTGCCTCGCAGTGGTAGAAGCAACGCTACAGACCCGGGTTTGATCCCGCATCGTCCGGGTAAGGGGAGAGTTTCGGCTGGGGGGGCTATAATTGGCTCATCACGCTCTAGCGACTCCTTGTGGCGGGCCGGGTGGCTGCAGGCTGTCGTCAATTGAATGGTGTTTCCTCCGACACGTTGGTGCGGCTGGCTTCCGGGTTAAGCAGGCGGTTGTTAAGAAGCGAGGTTTAGCAGGTCATGTTTTGGCGGACGCATGACTCTACCTTCGCCTTCCGAGTCTGTTGGGGAGTTGCAGCGATGAGACAAGATCTAAATTGTGTGAAAATAATAATACAAAAATAACAATGAGAGGTTCATACAGCATCCAAGATGTAGGCTATGTCAATCAAGACCTACCGCATGGCTCTTTCTCTCTGACTTGTAATTGGTGACCAGTATGGCTGTCTGAGCTGCTGCCCACCTCTATCCATCACCGGTGTACCTGAGGCTCCCATGAGGCTCACACACACACACACACACACACACACACACACACACACACACACACACACACATAAACAGTCCTGTCCTTCATACACCCACTCACTTGCACACAGCATCGCTGTGACCTTTACGCAATGTCCTTCGGTACCACAGATGGATAGAGCCCCATTCACACAATCAACCTGTGGGCTAGTTGGGCCTGCTGTATCTTATTCACTAGGCCCTTTTGTGGCTCTACAGTATGTTTGCAACCATCTGGGTAGAGGTTGTTAAGGACCACATCGGAGAAAGGCCTTGCTGTGGATAAATAAACAAGACATTGTCAGGAAATGCTTCCATACATTTTGCAATGTCGCGTAAATATTTCACTCTTTTACGCCTACTGTATGGATATTTATCAGGATTCCCAGTAGCTGTTGTTAAAGCAGCAGCTCCTCTTCCTGGGGTCCACACAGAACATGAAACATGACATTTTACTGAACATTAATAGAAAGGAATAGCTCAAGTACAAAACATGTGACAAAAAAACTTTGATTGATTGAACCTTCGATTTTTGTATGTCGACTGATGATGGTGAGAGACATAGGGATACGTGGGAAACCTGTGCCCTTCCTAGGGGGAATGGGAGATACTGATGATCGTTTTCGATAATGGGAGATCTTTCCCTCGTACCCTGTAAAAAACGTATTTAGAGTCGTCATGGTTGTACGGAGTAAGGAAGGCATAATCATTTGTACTGTGACATTCATAGAGAGGTTATCATACAGTGTATTCTCTTAGCTGCCTTGGTACTGGGGAGACTAATTCAGACACTTTTTAAATTGTTCCTTTAACTTAACTTCACTGTTTTGATAAGTCATATTTCTTATATATCATGTATGTTGAGTATGTTATGCAACCGCATTGAATCGGAACCTTAAAATTAATTATATGACATATCTGAATAGCCAGCCCGATCGAGTACAAATCAATATGAATTTGCTTCAGGAGCACTCAGGATGTACTCCCTCAGCATTGGCCTCCCCCATCTACGTGAAGTCGCACAGAACGCTAATTAACTTTCACTATCATTCCTTGCAACGCTGAGATCTTTTGTGAGGCAGTCAGGCTTCGGTTGCCGAGCATGTGCTTCTGGAAGAATTTGCTGTTTAGTAATTGGTAAAAATGCTGAGGAGACAATGAAGCAAAGTTAAAACTGAAGAACACTCTCGGTTTCTAGTGAAGAGTCTCAATGTTGGTGAGGATGGGCTATAAGAAATTGAAATATTCAATTTGCGAAAAGATTAGATGAATGTTAGTGCTATCCAAAGTCAATCCACCCCCAAAAATCCATTACAATTAACCATGTTTGATATGACAATTTGTGGTAAACAAAGGTATGAATATTGTCCATTAACCAAAATGCTAGTTCTAAGAAAGCCATATTTCTAACCTCTTTGCTGTTATATTCACAAGCTTAAAGTAATTGTCCAGTGTTTCCAGAAATATGACCTATATTTGATTACAATATGAGTAAAATAGTTTTCCTTAAAAAACATGGTAATTAAATATGTTAAAAAGCGGCTTAATACGAGCAGACGGCTGATTGGCCAGCTCATCGTCCTCAGGAGGATGACATCATCATCTATGAGGAAATAGCAAGGATTTTAAAAGGTCTGTTTAAGATACAAGTTTGAGGTGTTTTTTTAAGTGTTTTTCCTCCAATTTTTGATTTGGCCAAAAATACGAGTATAGGACAGATCAATAACATTAGGTATGCGAGAATAGAATATGAACTTTCAAAAGTGAGATTTTCACTGGACAGTTACTGAATTCTGAAAGTTTTCAGACCACTTGCTTTTGGTGAATTCGGAAAGTATTCAGACCCCTTGACTTTTCCCACATTTTGTTACTTTACTGCCTTATTCTAAAATTGATTCAATAGTTTTTTCCACTTATCCATCTACACACAATATCCCCAGAATGACAAAGCAAAACTGTTTTTTCAATTTTTTTGCAAATGTATATATAAAAAAAAAAAAAAAATATCACATTTAGATAAGTATTCAGACTTTTTACTCAGCACCTTTGGCAGAGATTGCAGCTTTGAGTCTTCTTGGGTATTATGCTACAAGGTTGACACACCTGTATTTGGGGAGTTTCTTCCATTCCTCTCGGCAGATTCTTGATCCTGACTGGTCTCCCAGTCCCTGCCACTGAAAAACATCCCCACAGCATGATGCTGCCACCATCATGTTTCTCCATAGGGATGGTGTCAGGTTTCTTCCAGATGTGACACTTGGCATTCAGGCCAAAGAGTTCAATCTTGGTTTCTCATGGTCTAAATCCTTTAGGGGCCTTTTGGCAAACTCCAGGCGGGCTGTTGTGTGCCTTTTACTGAGGAGTTGCTTTCATCTGGTCGCGCTACCATAAAGGCCTGATTTGTGGAGTGTTGCGGAGATGGTTGTCCTTCTGGAAAGTTATCCCATCACCACAGAGGAAATCTGGAACTCAGTCAGAGTGATCATCAGGTTCTTGGTCTCCTCCCTGACCAAGGCCTTTCTCCTCCGATTCTTCAGTTCTTGGAAGAGTCTTCGTGGTTCCAAACATCTTAAATTTAAGAATGATGGAGGCCTCTGTGTTCTTGGGGACCTTCAATGCTGCAGAATTTCTTTGGTAACCTTACCCAGATCTTTGCCTTGACACAATCGTGTCTCGGAGCTCTACAGACAATTCCTTTGACCTCCTGGCTTGGTTTTTGCTCTCATATGAACTGTCAACTGTGACCCTTATATAGACAGGTGTGTGTCTTTCCAAATCATGTCCAATCAATTGAATTTACCACAGTTGGACTCCAATCAAGTTGTAGAAACATTTCAAGGATGATCAATGGAAACAGGATGCACCTGAGCTAAATTTTGAGTCTCATAGCAAAGGGTATGAATACTTATGTAAATAAGGTATTTCTGTTTTTTATTTGTAATAAATGTTCTAAAATGTATAAAGACCTGTTTTTGCTTTGTCATTATGGGGTATTGTGTGTAGATTGATGAGAAAAAACATTTATTTAATCCGTTTTAGAATAAGGCTGTAACGTAACAAATGTGGAAAAGGTCAAGGGGTCTGAAAACTTTCCAGCCACAAACCCAAGGATCCACAGAAGCCATCCATTCCCATTTTCTAAACAAAAACGATAGCAACACTATACACCAATTTAAAACATTGAGCAAGTCAATTCAAACTGTTCATTCATGATATACATTGCAATCCATTTAAACATGATGTGATGAGGAGAATCTCACCACTGGAGTTTAATCAAATTGATCACTGCCTACAGAAAATATGATAAACTGTTTTAGTATAAATCAATAAGTCCTTTCCACCTTTATGCTAATATAGAAGAAAAAGCTTAAATGGAACTTTAATCCACCGCAAGGGCTCCCAGACTGTTTAAAGCCTCTAAATTTCACATAACTGCTCGACTGACACTTGAATATCAGGTCCATCTTCATTTGGCTACGTCTTAAGATTTTAAAGTTCAGGTTCCTTTCTGAGCCAAGGCCATTGAGACCCATGTTAATGGCTATTTATATTCCAGAGCCATACTTGCTGTGATTTTCTGTTAAGAATTATATCCCATTCAATCATTATTGCTACCCTATTGATGAGCTTGATGGTAATATGTGGTGCAGGTCATTTAAATGTCATAAGGAGTGCGTGGTAGTGAGTAGGTGAGCAACATGTTGAGCAGATGTATGAAGAGTGTAATCGAATGCTTATCTAACCTCTTTCTGAATGGTATTGCCACGCTATAGAGCTTTAACTAGTGGTACTAGAGTCACTAAACCAACCTAGGAGAATCATGCATGGACATTATAGTCATAAACACTAGAAAGAAACTACATTTGTCACAGGGCTTGGGTTATTTCTGTGTTAGATCCCTTAACAATCAGTGGCCCCGACGCATTGATTGGGAAAATTAATCTTGATGGATTTCATTGGCCGCCTACCTGTATCCATTAATCAACTCTCTCATTGGTACAGTATGGGGCGCTTTGATTCATCACCCCAACAGATGAAGATGAACTCAGCAATATATTTCTCATCATAACACCACACTTCACATACATATTAATAGCGTAGTTTTCATCTCGTAGGCATGAATCATTTTTGTAGACAGGGAATTTTAACAGCCGCCCTGGCGTGCCCAAGAACAATACATAATCAAGTGCTTTAAGGTACGGCCAAGAAAAACAAACAACTATCCCAGCCACATTTTCGAAGTGGCATTTATTCGACATAAAAACTCGAAGGGTACTTACGCAGCCTCTATGGATGTACAAATGTGCTTGCAGTTTGTCAATAGAAATGTATGAACAATGACTTGGTATTATCTCTGATCTTGTTTTTGAATACTTTCGCACTTTACAAATGTCAGCATGCAAGATGCCACTGGGGTGGTGTATTGGTTGCATGGGTCAAACTTGGACATGATGCTTTGAAGAATATGACATAGATGGATGCATCAATGTGATTGCATCAAGTGAGTGTATGGGCCTCACATCTTTAGATTACAGTATTTCTCTTTGAATTATAATTATTTGCAGTGTATTACGCCTGTAGACTGTATGTTAAGCCTATTGAAAGGCCATACATTAAGGATTAAGATCACTTAATTTGTCAATTATACACAAGGTACAAACAAAATTGGACTTCTGATTTATCCAAACCCCTCTGAAAGACACACATACATACTGGTTGGAGCGGGGAGCTAACACACTGGGTGCCCATGGATAAGTTGTTGGGGGGCTTAGGTGCCTTGTTCAAGAGTCAACGACATCTAGGATTTGATACCAGCAACCCTCCGATCACCAGCTCATTTCCCGCAAGACCCAGGATTTGACCTAGCAATCCTCCGATTGCTGTCACACCTCTCTAACCACTAGGATACCGGCTAAAACCTAGCGCTATTGGCAGTATAGTAAGCTTATTGAAAGGCTATTGGTTTAGAGCTACTGAGTTGAGTCGCCCTACCCTCATGTACTATTGGTTAAATGACCTGTCAGTCAGGCTGAAGACGTTTCTGATTGGTCCTGTGTCTCCAGGTGTACGACCAACATTACAAGGCCATGCTGGACGGTATGGAGACAGACAGTATCATGGAGATTGACCCCGCCCACCGCATTGAGATCTTCAGGATGGGGAACGGCAGTGATGAGGTGCTCGAGGTCCACGACTTCAAACACGTAAGTGTTGTCAAAATTCACATTAGGTACAGTATACCTTCTGCATACTTCATATACTGTCATTTTCTTTTCTTTATTATAGGTTTTGTGCAGAATGTTTGTGTTTGTGTTCAAGCCCTTTCCAAATTGCTGTTAGATTGTGTAAAAGCATTTCTGTTCTCTGAAATCATATCATCTTCTTCGACAATACGATGCACTCTCTCACGTGTTTTTCTCTCTCTCTCTCACGGAAAAATCTGATATCCAATGTGTCATCTAATAACAAGAGGTTTCAATTCCCTCTCATATGCAACCCCTTATCCACCACACACACACACACACACACACACACACACACACACACACACACACACACACACACACACACACACACACACACACACACACACACACACACACACACACACACACGTAACTGACAAAATATAGGAAACACCAACATAATGTCTCTTAATAGGTTGTTTGGCCCCCACGAGCCAGAACAGCTTCAATGCACCTTGGCATAGATTCTACAAGTGTCTGGAAATCTATTGTAGGGATGCGACACCATTTTTCAACAAGAAATTCCATAATTTGGTGTTTTGTTGATGGTGGTGGAAGACGCTGTCTCAGGTACTGCTGCAGAATCTCCCATAAATTAATTTGGGTTGTGATCTGGTGACAGACTGCCATGGCATATGGTTTTCATGCTCATCAAACTATTCATTAACCACTTGTGCCCTGTGGAGGGCGGCATTGTCATCCTATGAAAGCATAGCCATGGTAGCCAAAATAATGTCCGAAATAATGGCCTGCCCAGCATTTTTATACATGACCCTAAGCATGATGGGATGTTAATTGACTCAGAAACCACCCCTGTGTGGAAGCATCTGCTTTCAATATACTTTGTATCCCTCATTTACTTGTGTTTCCATTATTTTGTCAGTTACCTGTACATATACAAACACACATGCACACACACAACCACACCTGAATATCATGTATAAAAACCAAAAACTATTTTAAGTGAGAAGTAGGCATTGGTCTGAAGCCGAAAAGTAAGCTACACCAAGGTTTCCCAGTGCACAGCTTTGACCTACTACAATAGCTATGTTGGTATATTATACTTCCAACAACGTTTATGCTGGTTGCTTAGGATTCAAACTTTCTCAAACAGACTAATTCCCACTCTGAGAGGAGGTGCTTCCACAATAATATGATTTGTACAGCATACAAGGTAAAGTATTGGATTCTTCACACACCACACTAATCCCATTCCACTACCGTTTCAAGCTTCTTTTTTTTTATTATATGAAAGCAAGCTTTGCTTTTATACTTACACGATTGTCGTGCTTGATTGAGAGAGGTGTTTTATCTTCTAGTAATGTGGTGCCTGCCTGTATTTCCTTTAACCTTTTCATTTAGCAATACATGTCATTGAGAAGTAAATATTCTACTACTCAAAGTCTCTATGAGCAGAGGAGGTCTTGAAGAACAGATGAGTAATATAATCAGGTAGGGTAGCACTGGGCTTGAATAAAAAATCCTGCATAAAAGTGAAACTGACAAGGAGAAACGTTTGCAACATAGTTTTCTGCATGTGTCTGATTTTGTCCATTTCATGTAAAACGGATCAAACATCCTTTCTGACTGGACGACAGTTAACGTTGCCATACTGTCTTAATAGTATAGGCAAATGTTTTTGTCACTCGCAATGCTCATTATCAGCCACTCACCACTGGTCTGTTTGCATATTAGTTGGCTGTCTAGGCCTAATTGGTGAGACTGACACATACTAGCCTACTACCAACATATATCTACTCTCTGTGTTTAACTTACTTGTAAAGGCTCAGCTAGGTCATTGGGTGTTCTTCAATAAGATGATTCTGGACTGTAACAAATAAATCAGATAGACCTACTAGGCCATGGGTGTCAAACTCATTCCATGGAGGGCCTGGCGTTTTTTTTGTTTTTTTTTCAGACCTAGACAACCAGATGAGAGTTCCTTACTAATTAGTGACCTTAATTCATGAATCAAGTAGAAGGGAGGAGCGAAAACCTGCAGATACTCGGCCATCCGTGAAATGAGTTTGACACGTGCACCAGGCACACATATAGACCTATCCAGCTAGCTGGCTAGCTAGTAGCCTACGCTTCAGACTTGCTAATTATTTAAACTGAACTATATAAGGCAAATCTAACAAATATGAAAATACAATTAAAATATAGTCAGAATTTTCATGTTTGGTGATGATTCATAGTTTTATGAGTCTTTGTTGGAGATTATCTCAGAGATAAGAAGGGAGAGTGTGAAAGTCTGACAGAACCTCTCAGAGCACGCTTTAAGCTCAAGCACATAGAAATATAACAGGTGAACAGATTGGACTTGGTGCTTCAATGGGAATGTTGGCTAGAAAAATGAAAAACATAGAGAAAATGGTTTATTGTCCTTGCAAAAGTCTAAATTATACATTTAATGCTGCCCTGGAACAGGAGGAAGAAAGGAATCTGTTTATGATCTTATTCAATAGGAATGCAGTTCTAGTCATTCCACATCTACACTACTACTACATTTCCCATACTTTTTTTGCAGGCTTCCAGGCATTTACTCATTCATCAACATGAAAACTGTGTGGCATTCGTGGATCTACTAGTCGGAAAGCATCACAACCTCTCCCTTAACTACTGTCACATAGCTAGAAATGAAGTGGGGCAAACTGATGAATTTCTGCGCCAGCAGAGGGCCTGTGCTGCTGCTCCCCCTGACATCATAGTCATTAACCTCGGTGGAACAGACTTGGGACACACAAAGGGAACAGCCCTAGTAAGTCAGATGCGTGTTGATTTGGCGGTAGTCATCCAAATGTTCCCCGGAACAATGGTGGTCTACTATGACATCTTGCAGCAGAGGAGTTGGATGTTCCAGTGGGGGGAGGACATCAACAAGTGCATAAAGATGGCCCGGCATCCTGTCAACCAGATGGTGTTTGCATTTCTCCATGACAGGCGCATGCCCACAATCCACCACCCTGCCATCAAGCAGTGTGTCCCTGGGCAGTACCATAGAGAAGGTATGCATCTCACGGATGAGGACAATGACCTCTTCCTTGAGAGTCTGAGAGCTGGCCTCTCCTCTGTTCTTTTTTAAATTTTCGTTTTTTAACCCCATTTTTCCCTCATATTTCATGGTATCCAATTGGTAGTTACAGTCTTGTCCCATCGCTGCAACTCCCGTACGGACTCGTGAGAGGCGAAGGTCGAGAACCGTGTGTCCTCTGAAACACAACCCAGCCGAGCCGCACTGCTTCTTGACATAATACCCGCTTAACCCGGAAGCCAGCCGCACCAACATGTTGGAGGAAACACCGTACACCTGGCGACCGTGTCAGCGTACATTGCGCACGGCCCGCCACAGGAGTCGCTAGAGTGCGATGAGAAAAGGATATTCGTGCCAGCCAAACCCTCACGACGCTGGGCCAATTGTGCACCGCCCCATGGGTCTCCCGGGCGCGGTCGGCTACGACAGAGCCTGGATTCTAAGCAGAATCTCTATTGGCACAGCTAGCACTGCTACGCCACTCGGGAGGCCTCTCTCCTCTGTTCTAGCAAGACACATGCAGTAGTACACACCACCACAGTTACTGCCCCTTGCCTGCCACTCCACGAACCCAAAGGCGCTTTTAGAAGACACCTAATACATTCAAATAAGTGTGTGTGTGTTGGGAGGGAGGGAGGGAGGGAGGGAGGGAGGGAGGGAGGGAGGGAGGGAGGGAGGGAGGGAGGGAGGGAGGGAGGGAGGGAGGGAGGGAGGGAGGGAGGAAGGGAGTCGCAATCTTCTGATCCACAGGCGGTAACTCTAACCATTACACGATAAAACCTGTAACATTGACAGACCATTTAAAATGACAGTTTATTTATCTTGCTTGGTAAAAAGACAATAGTCTAAAACAGTTGATTTGTTGAAAACCCGAAACCCCTGACTACTTTTTACTTGTGGATGGCGACTTCAGATTTTTTGTGAAAATACAGAAAAGTAACTGTGTTGATCAGTCAGCACAAATTTGGATTACAATAATGAAATAAAGGAAAGAGAGTATGCCGGAGCTGGAAACAATGCTACACATGTGGAAACGATGATGCTGTCAGTCAAGTCTGGTAAGTTGTCTGATGCTAGCATGCACAACTGAGGTTCTGTGGATTTGGGGTTCAACCATTTACTATATGCGGTTCATAACTAGCTTCCTGTTTCTTAACAAAACAGTTTTCTCGGCTATGGTTTGCTTGTGGTCTTGGTTGCTCTTAGTCCATGCAATGTAAGTATGCAATCCCTTTACTTAGTACTTTGTTGAATCACCTTTGTCAGCAATTACAGCCTCAAGTCTTCTTGGGCTACAAGCTTGGCACACCAGTATTTGGGGAGTTTCTCCCTTTCTTCTCTGCAGATCCTCTCAAACTCAGTCAGGCTGGATGGGGAGCGTAGATTTACAGCTATTTTCAGGTCACTCCAGAGATGTTCGATCGTGTTCAAGTCCGGACTCTGGCTGGGCCACTCAATGACATTCAGAGACTTGTCCCGAAGCCACTACTGCGTTGTCTTGGCGTGGGCTTAGGGTAGTTGTCCTGTTGAAAAGTTAACCTTCGCCCCAATCTGAGGTCCGGAGCAGGTTTTCATCAAGGATCTCTCTGTACTTTGCCCTGTTCATCTTTCCCTCTATCCTGACTAGTATCCCTGCTGCTGAAAAACATCCCCACATCATGACGCTGCCACCACCATGCTTCACCGTAGGGATGGTATTGGCAGCTGATGAGCGGTGTCTGGTTTCCTCCAGACCTGATGCTTGGCATTCAAGTCAAATAGTTCAATCTTGGTTTCATCAGACCAGAGAATCGTGTTTCTCATGGTATGAGAGCCCTTTAGGAGCCTTTTGGCAAACTCCAAGCGGGCTGTCATGTGCCTTTTACTGAGGAGTGGCTTCCGTCTCACCGCTCTACCATAAAGGCCTGATTAGTGGAGTGCTGCAGAGATGGTTGTCCTTCTGGAAGGTTCTCCAATCTCCACAGAGGAACTCTGGAGCTCTGTCAGAGTGACCATCAGGTTCTTGGTCACCTCCCTGACCAAGGCCCTTCTCCCCCGATTGCTCAGTTTGGCCGGGCGGCCAGCTCTAGGAAGAGTCTTGGTGGTTCTGAACTTCTTCCATTTAAGAATGCAGGCGGCCACTGTGTTCTTGCGAACCTTCAATGCTGCAGAATTTTTTTTAGTACCCTTCCCCAGATCTGTGCCTCGATACAGTCCTGTCTCGGAGCTCTACGGACAATTCCTTCGACCTCATGGCTTGGTTTTTTCTCTGACATAAATTGTTAGCTGTGGGACCTTATGTAGACAGCCTTTCCAAATCATCTCCAATTATTTGAATTTACCACAAGTGGACTTCATTCAAGTAGTAGAAACACTTCAAAACATGCACGAGCTCAATTTCGAGTCTCATAGCAAACGGTCTAAATACTTATGTAAATAAGGTATTTCTGTTTTTTATTTGTAATACATTTGCACGAAAAATTAACTATTTTTCACTTTGTCATTATGGGGTATTGTGTGTAGATTTATGAGGATTGTTTTTTATTCAATCCATTTTAGAATATGGCTCTAACGTAATAAAATGGGGAAAAAGTCAAGGGGTCTGAATAGTTTCCAAGTGCACTGTTTGTAGTTCTCAGTAACAGCCGGACGGCCAATCAAGTTGATTTTAACATTGAGCTCCATATTACAGCTTCATGCTAGTCGGCGTGACTAAAACAAAATATCTAATAACAAGAGGTCTCAGTTCACTCATACTCAAACACACACGCGGCACACACACACACACACATGCACACAAACACACGTTGCTAGTTTCTCCTCCAGCCCATCCAATCTGAATGATCCACTTCTGTCAGTGAAGCGAATCCACCGAGGAGATGTGTTTGGCCAGGCATGGCCACGGGAGACTACATTATGAAACAAGTGAGCGAGCAGGATAATCCTCATTGTGATTACAATTGAATAGAAGAGTGGAGGAAAACACAAACCTTATTATAAGTTATACTAACTGTAAGTTGAGGGGGATGGGTTTGGAATGTATTTTATAAAGAAAGGATGTTTCAAGTCTTTACTAATTAAAAAGCCCCCTTTAAAACAATCTCTGTTAAGCCCAAGGGCTGTGTATGAGGAATTGAAATGGGCAGATAATGCCGCTTAAGGCCAGAGGCGAAATCCCTTTTCTATTGTTTCAGGCTAATACAGGGAACATGCTGCAGGAAGAACCTAGGGAACTGGCTTTCAAGTATATTCAACAGTCTATTATATGAGAATCATTATGGTCACACAGTGCAACCACCTGCCACCTGCCACCACCACCACGTCTGCTGTATTTTTATGAAGCTCTTCTCAACAAAAAATAATGTAGTAATTTCATGAATAATTCGACGCGAACAGTGGTTCATATTTTGTGTAATATTCTATCTGGAACTACAGTAACGCTTTGAATCAATGATATTACACAATCACTAACCTTCAAACAATTTTGAAATACACAAGAATTTAAGAATACATTTCCAATATTGATGTAGAATTTACTTGGGGGCGAGAGAATAGACTAGAGTAGGCCTACCTCAATGCCAGTTTCCCAGAACCTTGAGCTTGACATCAATACAAAACTTGTGTTCGACAACTGTATTAAATCTAGACTAAGACTAATCTAATGATCCCGTTTCATTTGAACCAAAATACAAGTCTGCCAGTCTACCTGGTTAAATAAAGGTGAAATAAAAAAAAATGCAATCAAGATGCTATGCTATGCTGTAATAATATGCTTTACATTTTAACATTAAATCATTTATATTTTCGTTGAACTACATACTGTTTCTCAGGTACTCCAATATCCAAAAATGACCTTGTTTATTGTTTACGGCCAGCGACATGAATCCTGGATTGTGTCCATTCGGGAATAAACAGAAGAAAATGGACTGAAAGAGGAAGGAACTACTTGGACTTGTCCAATAAGAAACCCTAATTTTGTTTTTCCGTGTTCTACTGTATTCCCTAATGAACACGACCCAGAGCTTATTATAGACGCAATGATAGTCGCATTGGTTGAAGCTCAGTGTTAAATTCAAATCTCCCTACCCATCATATTTTAGCCAATATGACACCAATCAAATCAACTTGATTGGAGGTACACAACACACTCCCCGCCTCTTGTCATGAGCCTTCCATCCGCTACTGAGAAGCACAAACCAAGGCTACTGTATATAGCTAGCTATATGGTGGTATTCAAGCTGAGGTTAATCAATAAATGCAAACAGATATTTTGATTAACTAGGTAGCTAACGTTACCTTGCTTTTACAAAGTCCAGTGGCTAGCTAATGAACAGGCAAATAAAGACAGCTAGACAATGAAAGGGGTTTTGTTTTGATTAGCTAGGTAGCTAATGAAAAGTTCAACCAGTCACGAGAGCTTACGTTGGCTAGGTAACTAACCAACAAGCGAGGAAAGCTAGCTAGCTATATTTTGCACTAAGGATTTTCATATAAGGCTGAAGTTATCATATGTAAACTTCTGATCTAGACACGTGTAATCAGAGCACAAACAAATATGCATAAATAAGCTAGCAAAAGTCATTGGCTGCTATGAGAGCCAGTTAACGTTAGCTAGCTAGGTAACATTAGCCAAGGTGTATGGCTAGTTTATGTGCCACAATGTATTAAACTTTATTACACAAAACATAGCTAGTTAATGTTGTTTAAAACCACCATTGCACAGACTAAGCTACAGTTAGACGAGGTAGCCTGATTTCAGACAGGACAAACACTGCAGTTAGCTACGATGCATTTCCTCGACTAACAACCAAGACCACACAAACCATAGCCGAGAAAACAAATGAACCACTAGTTATGAACCGCATATAGTAAATGGTTGTACCCCAAACGCATGTTAACAGAACCTCAGTTGTGCATGCTAGAATCAAGCTACCAGACTCGACTGACAGCATCGCTGCTTCAAACATGTAGAATGAATTCCAGCTCTATCTCCTTCTGTCTTGTCATTCTTATAATCGAAATGTGTGCTGACTGATCAACACCGTGCCAAGTTACTTTTCAATGTGTTCACAGAAAATCTGAAGTCGCCATGCACAACTGAAAAGTAGTCAGTGGGCTGCAAACATTGCACCAGGGTAAAAAACAACATCTGAATAATTGCTTGCACAACATGCTGTGTGCCAGCCTGGTCTCATAGACTAGACATAACATAGTAAATGTAAATCTGGAACACTGAAATTAGTATGTTATGTTTGGTATGGTTACCTAATACAGAAAGCTACTTAATAAGGTAAAAACGAGAGTGGTTGGTTGGGGTGAAAGGATGGGCATAAAACATGAATGTCTAGTAACCCAAAGTTTGACTGTTCCAATCTCATCATGGACAACTTTAGCATTTTAGCTAATTACCAGCTTTGCAACTACTAACTACTTTTTAGCTACTTTGCAACTACTTAGCATGTTAGCTAACCCTTACCCTAACGTTAACCATTTAACATAACTCCTAACCTTAAACGTAACCCCTAGCCTATATATCTTTAGCCACCTAGCTAACATTAGAATAAGCCACCTAGCCAAGGTTATCCACAACAATTTGGAATTCATAACATATCATACATATTTGAAATTCATGACATATTGTACGAATTGCAATTCGTAACATATCATGTGAAATGGATGATGGACACCCACAACTGAATACATACAATATGAAACGTAACATATCATACTAAATGCAGTGTTTCAGATTCTGTACAGAATAATACAAAATTGTATGAGATCAGGATGCAGCAGCATGCAGTCAAAAAATAACATAATGTTAAGAGATCAAATTGCAGCAGCGTGCACTCAAAAGAAATGGAAATGCTTGCTAACTTGATTAACTATGTGATTAAATGACACACACACTTATGTTAATGTCTTAGGTGGCTCTTTAAATTGCCTGGAGAGGCAGGCAAGTGGCAGGTGGTGTGTACTACTGCATGCATCTTGCTTGAACGGAGGAGTGACCAGGGAAGCGTATCCACAAAGCGTCTCAAAAAAGGTCCTAGGAATCCTGTTATAACCAGTTTTAAGACAAAATAAATTATTATTAATTATTCATTAATTATAATTATTAATTAAATTATTATGGCTACACAACATCTGGTGAAATTGGAGGGCACGCAATTCAAATAAATAATCGTAATATTTAACATTTATGAACATACAAGTATCTTATATCGGTTAAAAGCTTAAATCCTTGTTAATCTAACTGCTTCGTCCGATTTACAATAGACTTTACAGTGAAAGCTTACCATGCGATTGTTTGAGTACGGCGCCCCACATCAACATATTTTTCAACCAGCACAGGCTTCATAAAATCGAGGTTAAATAATTATTCATCACTTACTTTTTGAATTCAATCTTGCTCTGTTTGCAATCCCAAGGGTCCCAGCTACAACATGAATGGTCGTTTTGTTAGTTAAAATCCTTCTTTATATCCCAAAAAGTCTGTTTAGTTGGCGCCATCGATTTCAGTAATCCACTCGTTCAACATGTAGACAAAGGAATCCAAAAAGATACCACTAAACTTTGTTAAAACAAGTCAAACTACATTTCCATATAATCCTCAGGTACCCTAAAATGTAAATAAACTATAATATTTCATGCGGAAAGAAGTATGTTCAATAGAAAAGTAAAATCTGCCTGTGCGCGTTTACTTCCTCGCGCGCCCACAGACTGATTCCCAACTGTGACTCCCGGTGCCAAAACTCAAAATTCTTCCTCATTTCGGAAGAAACAAGCCTGAAACTTTGAAAAAAGACTGTTGACATCTACTGGAAGCCATAGGAATTGCAATCTGGGAGCTGGAATTACAAAAGACCCATAGTTTCCATTGAAAGAGTATGGGATCTAAAAAATTAAATAAAAAATAATTCTGGTTGGTTTTTCTTCAGATTTTCGGGCTACCATATCAATTGTGTTATAGTCTAATACCTTATTTGTACCATTTATACAAACTTCAAAGTGTTTTCTATCCAATGATATCAATTATATGCATATCCTGGCTTCTGGGCCTGAGTGACAGGCAGTTTACTTTGGGCACATCAGTCAGGTGAAAATTCTGAATAAAGGACCCGAGCCTGAAGAAGTTGTGTCACGTCAATATGGAGTCAACATACAAGTGTAAGTAAAAACGAATGTAAATAAGTTTCAATTCTGCTACTAATGCACAAACATGTCTCCTAACAATAATTATGTTTTTGTTTGGTTAGCTTTTGGAAATAATAAAACATTTTCCTTCTTCAGAAGTAGCTAGGCAAGGGCGGTCCATTTAAAATGAATTCCTTCCTCCCTCGCCCCTTGCCCTGCAAGTGTAAACTCATCAGATGTCATGAAACATAATCAGAAGTGTCCACTTAATTTGAGGACTGAGGGGAGAGGGTGTGTCTGTTAAGTGTTTGGAATGCAGCCTAGGTTTTAGGATGATGTTAAAAAAAAACTGCCAATAAACGTTGAGCCAGTTGTAAAATCAACTCAGAATAGTTTATCTCAGCTGGTAATCACGACAGTTTGAGGTACTGCAAAAGAAAAATAGTGATGACACTCATTGACTTGTTGCAAATTACGGGGAATAACCAATCACAATGAGGCATCGCCAGCTGTGCAATTTATAGCACGCTTCAGACAACTACAGTGAATGTGACTGTGCATCAAATGTTGTACCCCCGGCACGATCACTTTGCCTACGCTTAATTCTTGCCTAATATGTTGCCATGAATAACCTTTTTTTCCGATATTCCGATATTTTGAATAATGTGATAGTAATTTTGCACAGAATCATGCAGTATAATGATTTACATTATCATTATATCCACACCCTCATCACTCCCGTTAAACAACTCTAAATCGCTTGGCACAGTAGCTATTTGCCTATAATGTTTGAAAAGTCTGTAATTTGCCCACATATACGCATTACCAATTTAGGCATATTTTGAACAATGTGATATTCTGCTTGATATACCATTAAAAAATATGTGATTTATTATTAGCCTAGTGGTTATAAGTATAGGCATATACAGTATCATGTGAGCACTGAGCCATCTCTATGCACTTGTTGATGTCCTCCTCCCACAAGAACATCCAACTCCTCCACTGTGTAATGTCAGAGTAGACCACCGTTGTCCCAGTGAACATTCGTATGACTACCTCCAAATCAGCTCGTATCTGACACACCAGGGCTGTCCCATTTGTTCGTCCCAAGTCGTTTCCACCGAGATGAATGACTATACTATATTCACGGTCAAACCTCGCCTTGGCGAGAGAGAATATTTCAGAACCATTCCATTGAGAACAGCTCATCCATATTTCACACTCCTGTAGTCATCTAGCCAGCTGCATTGTTTAATCGCATAGTAAATATTTGCTTCAGTCTTTGTTTCCTTGCTCTCACCAATTTGCTTTGAGCAATGATCAGTAGGATTATGAGCTGGGGTCTTATCAATAAATAAACCAATAAAACCCACAACATTGTGAGGGTTCACAAGGAGAGCACGTGTTAAACTGTATTATAATGTTGATAATAATGTTGCATAATCATGTAATAAACCACGGTGGTTTCAAGCACAGGGCGCAGCAGGTGTTTATTGTAAAGGACCACAGGAGGAGGCAGGTAGCTGGGTCCAGGGGCAGGCAGAAGGTCATACACAGGAGGAGGCAGGTAGCTGGGTCCAGGGGCAGGCAGAAGGTCATACACAGGAGGAGGCAGGTAGCTGGGTCCAGGGGCAGGCAGAAGGTCATACACAGGAGGAGGCAGGTAGCTGGGTCCAGGGGCAGGCAGAAGGTCATACACAGGAGGAGGCAGGTGGCTGGGTCCAGGGGCAGGCAGAAGGTCATACACAGGGGGTCCAAAAAGGCAACAGTACAGCCTGGGGAAAGTCTAGTAAAGTCGTCCGGGAGATCAGGCAATAGGTTGATAAGAGGAAATCTTATAGGCTAAGGTACAGACAGAGAATAGGCAAAAGGCGTTCTTAGTGAGGCAGGCAAAAACTATCAAACACGGGAGGATTCAATTACGGGAAAACAGAGCTCCGAATAGAAGTGTATCATAAAACAAACAATACCCCACAATGATGGGGTGCAAAGAACTGAACTAAATAGTGTGTGATAATGACATACAGGTGTGTGAACAGGTGATCAGAATTCTGGTGATTGGGATCTGGAGAGTGAGTTGCATTCAGGGGATCTATGTGTTTGAGAGTGTGAGTTGGAAGCAGACGTTACAGTAACCCCCCCCCCCCCCCCCCCCCCCCCCTCCCACGGGCGGCTTTTGAGGGCCTAAGTAGCTGAGCAGGGGGCCTCCCCCGGGGACATGGAGCTGGGCAGTCAGGACGGTTAAGGTGGGTCGAGGATGTCCTGGGCGGGTCATTCTTTGGGTCTGTACCATTCCTAATCCACCAGGTAGTGAATGCGACCACCCAGGCGCTTGGAGTCAAGGAGGGGGTGCGCCACTGGAGGATGGAGAGGGCTGTACCTCACAGGCTTGAGAAGGGACACATGGAAGGATGAGAAGATACGGGAATGGCTTGGAGACGGTAGGTGACAGAATTGATGCGGTGTGTTATTTTGAAGGGACCAATGAACCGGGGACTGAACTTTTGCAGGGGTCACAAAGCCGAATATCCCGGGTAGAGAGCCACACACGTTGCCCAGGGTGGAAGAGTGGAGCAACACCGGTCAGTGAACCGTTTCTGAGAGAGGGAAACTTTAAGTGGGTGCCCATGTGGAGTCTCCCAAACCTGCTCATTCTGCCGAAACCACTCATCGACGGCAGGCACAGTTCCGGGCACTGTCTCCCAAGGGAACACGGGGGGTTGGTATCAGAGGACACACTGCAAAGGAGTGAGATGGAGTAAGGAATGCACCAGGGGGTTCTGTGCGTATTCGACCCAGGCTAGATAGCGACTTCACTCGGATGGTATCTGGAGGATAGGCTGATGGAGACCCCCAGTTGGTGGAGACGAACTTCCGGGATCCCATACAGACAAAACACCTATTGGAACATGCACTCGGCCATTTCCATGGCATTAGGTAGATGCGGAAGGGTGATGAGTCTGCATCTTGGAAAACCGGTCCACTACCACTAAAATAATAGTGAAGCCCGAAGAGTCTAGCAGATTAGTGAAGAAATCCATGGCGATGTGGGACCGTGATCTGTGTGGTGTAGGAAAGGCTCAAGCTTACCGGTAGGTAGTTGGCAAGGGCTCTCTGCCCATGCACAGACAGGACAGAAAATAATGTAATCTTGGACATCTGCTGTTACTTATGACCATCAGAACTTGTGTGTCAGTTGCTTCGTGGTCTGGGTGATCCTGGGATGGCCAGAACTCAGAGAGGTATGGCACCACTGCATTAGTTGGGGTCTGATGGACGCCGGAACGTAGGTCTTGCTTGCAGGGGTGTCGGGAGGTGCTGGGTCATGTTGTAGGGCCTCTTGGACGGATGATTGGACATCCCACTGTATGGGTCCTGCGACACAAGACAGTGGCAGGATGGGCTCAGGAGCTGGGTTAGAGGAAGGGGAGTCAAATAGATGGGATAAGGAATCAGCCACGTTTTTCTTGCCAGGCAGATAGGTGACAGTGAAGTTGAAACGGGTGATTAAGAGTGCCCAGCGAGCATGTCTGGGGTTGAGACTCTTAGCACGTCTTAAGTACTCCAAATTGCAGTGGTCGGTAAGGACAAGGAATGGGTGATTAGTTCCCTCTTAATTAACCAGTGGCGCCATTCTTTGATAGTCAGCTTAATGGCGAGGAGCTCTCGGTTCTTGACATCATAGTTCCTCTCAGCAGGTGACATTTTCTTGGAAAATAATCCACATGGGTGTAATTTGGGAGGTGGCCCTACCCGCTGAGAGAGAACCGCTCCTACACCGACCTCGGCTGCATCAACCTCCAGAAAAAGGGGAAGGGTAGGATTTGGCTGCCTAAGGATGGGTGCAGAGGTGAAGAGGAGTTTAAAGGTCTCAAAAGCAGTAAGGGCAGTGTCGGTCCATTGGATGGTACTGTTTTTTTGACTGGTGAGCGCTGAGAGAGGAGTGGTTGTGCTGCTGCAGTTTCGGATTAACCTTGCGGTAGTAGTTGGAAATCCTAGGAAACGTTGTAGTTCCTTTACAGTGGTAGGTTTGGGCCAGTTAAGCATGGTCGTGACTTTGCCTTATCCATATTAACCCCTCCTGGTGTCAACACAAAACCTAGGAAGGTTACTGTGGTAAAGTGAAAGGCGCTCTTCTCAGCCTTGACATACAGATGGTGGTCCTGTAGTCATTGGAGGACCTGTTACACATGCTGTACATGTTCTGCAATGGGAGTCAGGGTAGATCAAGATATCATCAATGTACACGATGAGGAACTGATTGATCATGTGCTGGAAAACTTCATTCATGAAGGACTGGAAGACTGCGAGAGCATTGGTGAGACCGTAGGTAATAACCAGGTATTCGTAATGACGCCTGGCAGTGATGAACGCCGTCTTCCACTCATCCCTACTTCGTATACTGACCAGGTTGTAAGCACTACGTAGGTCGAGTTTGGAGTAGATGGTAGCCTGTCCAACTTGTTCTAGTACGGACGGAATCAGAGGAAGAGGGAATCAATTATTGCTGGTAAGGTTATTGAGAGGTCAGTAATCTATGCAGGGATGGAGACTACCATCCTTTTTTTTACAAAAAAAGAAACTGGATGCAGCCAGAGACTTGGATGGACAGATGAATCCATAGCCTCATTCTCTGGAATGGACAAGGGGTAGATCTGACCCTTAGGGGGCGATGACTCAGGAAGGAGGTCAATCGCGCAGTCCTCCGGGCAATGAGTTGGCAGAATGGATGTCTTTTTCTCGCTGAAGACACTCTGGAACTGGGCATATACAGGTGGGATGTGTGTTGGAACGGCAACCTCCGATCCTTCTATAGAGGTGGCTCAACAGGGTAGATTGAAGCAGTTCTTAAAACAGGTGGGAGACCGTGACAGCAGTTCCCCTTGCTGCCAGGAGATGGCAGGGTCGTAAAGGCTTAGCCAGGGGTGACCGAGGATTAGGGGTTATTTAGGCAAAGACAACACCATTAACTGAATGACCTCAGAGTGAAGGAGGCCAATCTGAAGGGTGATACTTTTGGTCATGCGAGTCACATGACCAGTTCCGAGAGTTTGTCCATCCAGTGCATTAATCCTAAGGGGAGGCTTAACGGGGATTAGTTTGACTCTTAACTGTTGTGCCAATTGTTCGTAAATGAAATTACCTTCGACCCCCGAGTCCACTAGTCCCTCGACAAACTGAATGACCCCATCAGCAGAAAGAAGAGCCGGGATACCGAACTGCCTTTTGGTAATATTCAAAAACGTAGAGGTGCTTACCCGGGCAGGAGTGGAGGGGTTGTGGTCACCCCTTCGTGGGGGGCAAAACGGACAGCTATTGAGTAGGTGGTTACTCTCCACAATAGAGGCACAGGTTTTCACGTAACCTCCGATGTCTCTCGGCAGGCGTGAGAGGGGCACGGCCGAGTTGCATGGGCCTGGAAGACTCGCAGGCCATGGTCGACTGTATAGGTCTGCGGTCCACCAGTAGGTTGCCAATGGATATGGACGTCCAGATGTATTGGTTGAGGTCCGTTAAATATCCTCTGCAGGCCAGTTCGGTCTGTAACTCCCAATTAAGACCCCTCCGGTAGACTGTAAGGAGAGCTGGTTCACTCCATCCACTGCCAGCAGCCAAGGTGCAGAACTCCAGGGCATACTCAGTGGTGGAGTGACGGCCCTGTCATAGCTCACATAACAGGTCCCCGGTGTGACGACCTGAAACTGAATGGTCAAACACCTGATTCAGAGGACAGATCAGCACTTTGAGCAGCCCATAGGGTTGTGACCCACTCCAGAGCTTTGCCTGTGAGTAGGGAGATGACGAAGTCCACCCTGTCTTTGTCAGAGGTGAAGTCAGCGGGGGGATGGTCTATGTACAGGTTACACTGCATGAGAAATCCTTGACATTTCCCTGGGGAGCCATTGTATTTATTAGGCATGGATATGGGGCAAGATGAACGAGAGGAGGCTGTGGCAATTGATATCGGTGAAGCAGGAATGGACTGGCGAAGGAGGTTCGCAGAGTTCATCAATTTGTTTCTCCTGTCGGGCTAGACGTAGCTGCAGCTCCACTGAATCTGTCGTTTTTGGTGAGGTATTCTATAATGAACATGATGGGAGACAGAGAGCTGGTTCCAAGCGCAGGGAGTAGCAGGTGTTTATTGTAAATGACCACAGGAGGAGGTTCTGAACTTATGTCCATATTACACGTAAGATAACAGTTACAGACATCAGGAATGCAGACAGGCTCTATCTATCTGAGCTACTGTGTCCCACACACCACCACCTGTTGTTATGTTGAGCACCTACTGACCAAAAAATGATGTTATTATGATATTTGTTCCCCAATGACATGTATTGCTAAAATAAAGGTTTAAGGAAATACAGGTACATTACTACAAGACAAACCAGCTCAATCAAGCCTGATAATATTGTAAGTATAAAAGCAAAGCTTACTTTCATTTAATCCAAAAAATAATGAAAGGTAGCATAATGTTAATGTCTTACTGTGGTGTGTGAAGAATCCAATAGTTTACCTTGTATACAGTACAAATCATATTATTGTGGAAGCACCTTCTCTAAGAGTATGAATTAGACTGTTTGAGAAGGTTTGAATCATAAACCTTCCAACACAAAGTTTGAAGTACAATACCAACATAGCTACTGAAGTAAGTGTTAGAGTGGAATGTGTGGAATAGGCACTGTGGTGCTCATGTTAATTTCTTGCCTTCAGACCATTCAGAGTCTATTCTCACTTAAAACATATTTTTTTGTTTTTCATATTTAATGCCAAGGGTTCAGCTTTCAGAAGAGCTGAGGGGAGAGTTTGAGTTTAATAATTTTTATAATTATTTAAATAAAAGTAGAATGAGCATCCTGAGCTTCCATGTTTGTTTCCTCAACACGTCACCTACACTCAACAGACGCAGGAAGACACGGGAATATAGAGCCCAAGTGACAATGTATTTGTATGTATTAAGGATCCCCACTAGTCCAGCAACATTAAGGCAGTTATATCCTATTTAAAGTATTACATGGTATTACATTTTATAACACTTTTCACAACACGTTAAGTGTGTTTCCTCAGGCCACTACTCTACTACCACATATCAACAATACAAAATCCATGTATGATTGATGATTGATTGATTGGTACAGCATCCCCTAACCTTTCTATGCAATGGCGATGCAACAGGCCCTCCAATCAAATCATTGTTCAGTTGGAAAGCTCAAAGCTGTTGGTGTATGTGTAGCATGTTTAATTGGGGAGAATAGCGAGCCGGTATTTTGACGTGGTTTTATAAGCCCGCATCTTTTTCCCATTTCTTATCCCCGTAATGATGTGTCTTTTCTTCATTTTCTGGTTGACCAATCCCGGTAATCATTGCATCTCATCACGAGAATGTCCTTTCCCTCTCTCTGTAGCGGCACTCGCCATTACAGTAAATTAAACAGGCTCATCACAATAAAGTCAGGCATAAACATTATGCTTTTGTGTCGCAGGCTATTATTGCCTTGTTTTTCCCCCTCGCAGATGAAACTATACACAAGGGGATTATGACAGGGGGATTATGACAGGATTATGACAGGGGGATTATGGCGAGGAGATTATAACAGGTGTTGCTTCATATCGTGTAGTCATGTGTGGCGTCTAGAGACAAGTGGAGAAAAGTGTCTGTATTACTTAGTTAACACTGATTTAAAGAAGATGTCAGAAATGCATCAGAGCTCTGTGCCATTTAGATGCAATTCAATTCTGATTGAATCAAGTCCATTTTCATGCTACCACTTATCGTGATACAATGTGAAGGCAGGCGTTGCCGGTAAAGATCCAGCAGTCTATTGTCATATGCTGATGACTCTATGTTATTCTATGGTAGCCCTAGAGACAGCAGACAATCTGATATATGGTAGCCCTAGAGACGGCAGACAATCTGATATATGGTAGCCCTAGAGACGCCAGACAATCTGATATATGGTAGCCCTAGAGACGGCAGACAATCTGATATGCTTTCCTGGGGTTTCAGACTTATACCGGCAGAACTACTTTGTCGAACAGAGAATGGCACACAGAAAGACAATTAACAGATATGTCTGCTTTGTTGAAATAGGCTTTCTCTGGTCGTCAAATTGAAAAGACCCTGAATTCCACACAGTGGAGGATCGTCAATGGCGCTGAAGGGAGTGGCTCTTCACTTGGCTGAACAGATTAAGAGAGTGACAGGGACCTATGACTGACTAATTCAGCTGGGGCAGCCTCCGTAGAGACACCTGATGCATTCCAAATCACACCCTATTCCCTATATAGTGCATTACTATAGGCCCTGGTCAAAGGTAGTGCACTGTACATAATAAGGAATAGGGTGGGATTTGGGGTGCAACTGCTGCTTTGCCCTCTGACATGTCGCTTGACTCTCCTGCTGGAGACATCCCTCTATGAAGTATTGTTTAGTTAGGAAGAACCCCTCGTTCTTTACTCACAGTCTCTTCTAAAAGGTTTGTTTTGTAGGTGCCGAGCTGTCTTTGAACTGTGATTTACTACAAAATTAAAGAAGATAAAGAGGATGGAAAGCCCCTTTGCACACTCATTAGATTCTAACTTCTCTTAGTTGTTAAGAGCTTAGATTTTTCTTCAAGAGACCATAGATACGGGTTGAAAAATGATATCGCCCTGGCGCTTAGCTGTTCCACATCACAGATGAAATAATGATAATTATTATTCCTTCTCTCTTTTTTCCCTCAAAGGGAATCACAGGGATCTGGTTCGCCAAACAGCAGCGGTGTTACATCAAGACCCAGACCACAGAGCTTCCCAAAGTGACAGAGGTGGTGACAGTGGACACAGAGCTACTGGTATAGAATGACTATCTGCATCTCTCTGACTCACTCAGTGTGTGTGTGTGTGTGTGTGTGTGTGTGTGTGTGTGTGTGTGTGTGTGTGTGTGTGTGTGTGTGTGTGTGTGTGTGTGTGTGTGTGTGTGTGTGTGTGTGTGTGTGTGTGTGTGTGTGTGTGTGCGCGCGCGCGCGTGTTACCACAGGAAACGATCATGCATTTTGCAAGGGTAGTAGGAATAAACAGAGAAGAGTAGTCAGAGAGCAGAGCACAAACACTCACCCTGACCATCCAATCTTCTCTGCCCTCCACCACTGAAAAAGAAACTCCAGTCTCCAGTGCTCATGAAACAGTCTGAAAGCTGCCCACATATCAAATGGTGTTTGCTGCCAATCTTGAACTAATATAAATATTTAATTGTACTCTTGAAAGGCTTGACCCAAATAGCCTAAAGGGGGAAGTGTGAGAGAGAAAGAGGGGTCTGAGGAAGAGATATAGCATTCATCTCACTTCTCCCGGCCCAATAGCCTTATGTGAAGTTTGGCGAGAATGATGGGCGAAATTCTATCAATCAAAATATCTCATTTCTTGGTGCCACAGTACAATTCACAGTGCAAAAAAGTGTTTGTGTTTTTTTAAAGAATCCCTTACTCAATATATTCAGCCTCTACCATTCTCCACTCTCAATATTTTCAGCCTCTACCGTTCTCCACTCTTAATATTTTTAGCCTCTAGCATTCTTCACTCTAAATATATTGAAGTCTTTACCATTATAGATTTTCCATAGTTTCAGCCTCTACCATTCTCCACGCTCAATAGTTTCAGCCTCTATACCATTCTCCACTCTTAATATTTTTTGCCTTTACCATTCTATACTCTCAATATTTTCAACCACTAGCCTTCTCCACTCTCAATACTTTCAACCACTAGCCTTCTCCTCTCTCAATACTTTCAACCACTAGCCTTCTCCACTCTCAATACTTTCAACCACTAGCCTTCTCCACTCTCAATACTTTCCGCCTCTACCATCCTCCACTTTCATTTCCATTTTACACATGGCTCCAACGGATCTGGGAATCATCATAGCGCTCTTCCCTGGTGCATCATTTAAAAAATACACTATATTATGTTGGTACATTGTCATGCCAAGTAAGTCACAGATATCCCTTTCTGACTTTAAGAACACAAGCTGTTTAGACAAAGAACCAGACTGCATCCCCTTCTCCCTCATCTTTATAATGTCTGGCCCATGTTTCCAGATACTAATTGCCCAGCCTGCACCATATGTTCCTGCCATTTTGCAGCGGGTGGAAAAAGTAGCCAATTGTCATACTTGAGTAAAAGTAAAGATACCTTAATAGAAAATTACTCAAGTAAAAGTGAAAGCCATCCAGTAAATACTACTTGAGTAAAAGTCTAAAAGCATTTGGTTTTAAATAAATATAAAGTAAAACCATAAATCATTTCAAATTCCCTATATTAAGCAAACTCGACGGCACAATTGTCTTGTTTTTATTTTATTTGCAGATAGCCAGGGGCACACTCCAACACTCAGACATAATTGACAAAAGAAGAATGTGTGTTTAGTGAGTCTGCCATATCTGAGTCAGTAAGGATGAACAGGGATGTTCTCTTGATACAGTAAGTGTGTGTATTGGACCATTTTCCTGTATTGGACCATTTTCAAAAAGTAACGAATACTTTTGGGTGTCAGGGAAAATGTATGGAGTAAAAAGTATATTATTTTCTTTAGGAATGTATAGAAGTAAAAGTTGTAAAAATTACAGATATTAAAGTCAAGTACAGATACCCCCAAATACGACTTAAGTAGTACTTTCAAGTATTTTTACTTACGTACTTTACACCACTGCCATTTTGGTCTTCTTTTGTCCACTGTCAAACCTAATTAGACTTCTCTGTTAAACCTTAATTCACAGCTGTGGAATCAATCAGATACAGTGCCTTGCGAAAGTATTCGGCCCCCTTGAACTTTGCAACCTTTTGCCACATTTCAGGCTTCAAACATAAAGATATAAAACTGTATTTTTTTGTGAAGAATCAACAACAAGTGGGACACAATCATGAAGTGGAACGACATTTATTGGATATTTCAAACTTTTTTAACAAATCAAAAACTGAAAAATTGGGCGTGCAAAATTATTCAGCCCCCTCAAGTTAATACTTTGTAGCGCCACCTTTTGCTGCAATTACAGCTGTAAGTCGCTTGGGGTATGTCTCTATCAGTTTTGCACATCGAGAGACTGACATTTTTTCCCATTCCTCCTTGCAAAACAGCCGGAGCTCAGTGAGGTTGGATGGAGAGCATTTGTGAACAGCAGTTTTCAGTTCTTTCCACAGATTCTCGATTGGATTCAGGTCTGGACTTTGACTTGGCCATTCTAACACCTGGATATGTTTATTTTTTAACCATTCCATTGTAGATTTTGCTTTATGTTTTGGATCATTGTCTTGTTGGAAGACAAATCTCTGTCCCAGTCTCAGGTCTTTTGCAGACTCCATCAGGTTTTCTTCCAGAATGGTCCTCTATTTGGCTCCATCCATCTTCCCATCAAATTTAACCATCTTCCCTGTCCCTGCTGAAGAAAAGCAGGCCCAAACCATGATGCTGCCACCACCATGTTTGACAGTGGGGATGGTGTGTTCAGGGTGATGAGCTGTGTTGCTTTTACGCCAAACATAACGTCTTGCATTGTTGCCAAAAAGTTCAATTTTGGTTTCATCTGATCAGAGCACCTTCTTCCACATGTTTGGTGTGTCTCCCAGGTGGCTTGTGGCAAACTTTAAACGACACTTTTTATGGATATCTTTAAGAAATGGCTTTCTTCTTGCCACTCTTCCATAAAGGCCAGATTTGTGCAAAAGACTGATTGTTGTCCTATGGACAGAGTCTCCCACCTCAGCTGTAGATCTCTGCAGTTCATCCAGAGTGATCATGGGCCTCTTGGCTGCATCTCTGATCAGTCTTCTCCTTGTATGAGCTGAAAGTTTAGAGGGACGGCCAGGTCTTGGTAGATTTGCAGTGGTCTGATACTCCTTCCATTTCAATATTATCGCTTGCACAGTGCTCCTTGGGATGTTTAAAGCTTGGGAAATATTTTTGTATCCAAATCCGGCTTTAAACTTCTTCACAACAGTATCTCGGACCTGCCTGGTGTGTTCCTTGTTCTTCATGATGCTCTCTGCGCTTTTAACGGACCTCTGAGACTATCACAGTGCAGGTGCATTTATACGGAGACTTGATTACACACAGGTGGATTGTATTTATCATCATTAGTCATTTAGGTCAACATTGGATCATTCAGAGATCCTCACTGAACTTCTGGAGAGAGTTTGCTGCACTGAAAGTAAAGGGGCTGAATAATTTTGCACGGCCAATTTTTCAGTTTTTGATTTATTAAAAAAGTTTGAAATATCCAATAAATGTCGTTCCACTTCATGATTGTGTCCCACTTGTTGTTGATTCTTCACAAAAAAAATACAGTTTTATATCTTTATGTTTGAAGCCTGAAATGTGGCAAAAGGTCGCAAAGTTCAAGGGGGCCGAATACTTTCGCAAGGCACTGTAGGTGCCTTGTCTTTGGTGAGGAGGAGGCAGGGGAGAAAATTGGAGGAGGTGCTCCAGAGGACAGGGAAAGACACAAGGCTGCATTGATGCACAAGCACACATGTGCATGTACAAAAGGTTAGCTCATAATCATACTGGATTAGTGAAAACCAAGTCCCATAATATGCACACTGGTCCATAGCCTTTTAACTGAGGAGTTTTAACCAAGTTATGACACCCTAAAGTACAATGTGCTGTGCAGTGCATTTGTTAATAAAAAACATGTATTAATGTATTTGTTAACTATCAATGCATTGTAATTATTAAGTTATTATAAATGTTGTCAATGTATCTATTGATCCTTTACTCATGTTTGTTTATTTTGTTTTGTTTTTTATAATCTGTTTCTTATTTTCCATAAGATAATGTACTCATGTTAACTACTACATTAGCTCATTGTAAAGTATTACCGGTATTGTATAACACACAGTGGTACTGAACTACATTATTGGGATAGCATATCAAGGACTTGAAGACCTCTCTGACCTTTGACCTCTTGTAGACTTCCTCTACATTAGAAAGTAGAACGTGATCTACTGTCCATCAGAATCCACCCACCCGTGGCCTGGGAGACCTCTGTCTCACAGACAAGTCTCCCTTAAGGTTCTGACTGTGGTACTACCTTGTGAACCACAGAGGGGCTGAAGAGAAAACAGTAATGGTTTTGCTGCTGCTCCAAGCCTGCGGGCTATGTGAACGTGGGCTCAGCGCGGGGTGTCTGGAGCCTCAGATTCTCAGAGGCCAGGTGAAAACAATGCAGCTGGTGGAGAAACTGCGAGCAGCTGATAAGGAAATAAAGCACTCGGGGAGTAGAACCAGGTGACAAACATGAATTGTTTGCCACCAGTATTTTCCGCCATTTTCAATGTGTTCCTCATATGAAATGATGGGAGGCTGTAATCCCTGAGCCTCCCTACAGTTTCCTCCAATGTTGAAGCGATGGAATTGCTGTTGTCCTCCTTCTTCAGACAGTAGAACAGTGTCATTTGATCCCTTCTTGCTCTTCGGGGGAACCACTTAATATGTACGGCCACAACCAGCCTAGCTGGCAAGCCAGAACCTCCCACTCAGATAAAAACCACAAACAAATGCCATACCATGTATGCAAAACAACACATTCTTGGAATGATATGTACTGTAGGTAAATGTCATATTACTAAAACAAAAAGCTGTATGTCATTTTGAACATACAAATAATGAACATTATGAAAAGTGTGCAATGTCTGTTCAGTATGGGAGACAGCCAGATGGGAAGTAATGTCATATACAGTCTTATGATATCATGAGAACATGTTCATTGATCTATGACAAACACAAGTGACCTAAGTATGTGTCACAAAACACATTTTGCACCTTTAGGACATTATAGCAAGACAGGGCAAGTATATGTTCCTTACAGTATGACACTGATTGTGTGTGGAATGTACTTACATAGGCTCAAAGTTACAATATACAAATACATTACATTAGTCTGACACCCAATACAAAATGTCTTTACTTTGTCCAATATTATATAGATACAAAACAGCTTAAATTGGGACATAACTGCATGATAAAAAAATGTAGCTCTAAAATCATAATCACGTTGACTTTGTAGTGGTCAAATAGCCTTTTTCAATCCCTATTCCACACTAGCCATGATCAATTTAGCCTTCCGGATTGTGGTTATCTTCCTTATTGGTCTTGTTTCTCAACTGGTCAGTCTGTGTCCTGACCTCCACTTACTCATTTCAGGGAGGTTTGCTTAGTTGCTCGGCTTCAGTGGTTCTGAGGTCCAATTAGGCAGGTCTGTTTGTGTTTCCTGGCCTTCATTTTAATGTCTGTAGTTCAGGGGGAGTGAGCGCCCTAGTCCTCCTTTGAGTCATCATTAGCTTAGCCCGATATGGACCAGGCTAAACATTTGCTGAAAAGAGTGAGAGCAAACTGTGTCAAAGGCTTGGTGGCTTGGCAGCTTAGCTAAGCACTGACACAGGCAGCTAGCGCTTGAGTAGCCACGTGGCTACGCATTCTTTCATCTGGCCAGAACGAGGTGCGAGTTTGTCTCCACAGGGTTACTGGCATCATGTCACTTCACAACAAACAGTTAGAGCGAGACAGCAGCATGGGCAGTAAATTCAAATAAAGCAAGAATCGGCAAGGTGTGAGGAAGAAAGGGAGGGAGAGTCGAGAGTGCACAACCTAATATAAATGATACCAGTGGTTCCAACCATAGCCCGGGGATCCTTCATCAAGCTCAACTAATGTGCAATTAAGCTTCAAACCGGGAGAGAATCACCTTGTAAAAACATTTGTCAAGTAAACTGTTTTGCTGTTCTCTCCAGCCGCTAATTAACGAGGCACTGGGAAGAGGGGTTTGTTTGCCGACGTATTTACATATACATAAAGAAACAAATATCAGGCATCGCCAAAAGCCCCTTTCATACATCTCTATTAGATAGCAGTGACATGCATTCCCTATCATTAAGCAATAATAGTTTACTTTACAGCTCATGAACTACAGTATGAACAAATGAAGCACGTCGCTGAACTGAATGCAGTAGGAGGGGATGGGGGAGGACGCTATGCTTATTATTGTGGCTGCTGTATTTTAATGATATTGCGGCCTTTCACCGCACAATAAAGTATAAAGCACTAGAAAGTCATTTCAAAGTCAAATTTATGCCGTCGTTGGATAATCGTCGGGCAGAAAGGGCTGCCTGGAGGCCTGATAGGAAGAAACAGAGAATGAGCAGGAGGCTAGGAGGCAGGAAGTGGCGGTGCTCCCAGTGGACAATAAAGGGTGATGAATAAAAGGACATGGCCAGGGCTTGTGTGCTGTGGCTCTGGGGAGAGAAGGCTGAGAATGCAGAGGGTACAGAACTGTGTGTGTGTGTGTGTGTGTGTGTGTGTGTGTGTGTGTGTGTGTGTGTGTGTGTGTGTGTGTGTGTGTGTGTGTGTGTGTGTGTGTGTGTGTGTGTGTGTGTGTGTTCTTGGGCTCTGACAGGTGTGTGTGGAGGAAGGTGTGTGTGCGTTCCTGCGGCCATGTAAGGCTGGGTGTGTTTGATACTCACTGTATATGTGTGTGTGTGTGTGTGTGTGTGTGTGTGTGTGTGTGTGTGTGTGTGTGTGTGTGTGTGTGTGTGTGTGTGTGTGTGTGTGTGTGTTCTTGGGCTCTGACAGGTGTGTGTGGAGGAAGGTGTGTGTGCGTGCCTGCGGCCATGTAAGGCTGGGTGTGTTTGATACTCACTGTATATGTGTGTGTGTGTGTGTGTGTGTGTGTGTGTGTGTGTGTGTGTGTGTGTGTGTGTGTGTGTGTGTGTGTGTGTGTGTGTGTGTGTGTGTGTGTGTGTGTGTGTGTGTGTGTGTACTTGTTTTCCTACCTTATCAGGACTCCAATGTCCTAACAATTCACCCGAATGTCCTGACAAGGTAGGAAAACAATCACTTTTTTGAAAAGGCAGGACTTTCTTCATGTCCTGAATTTGTTCAAATGGTATTTTAAGCTTAAGGTTTGTTTTTAATTGTACATTTATTTAACTAGGCAAGTCAGTTAAGAACAACTTCTTATTTACAATGACAGCCTACCAAGGCCAAACCCAGGCTGGGCCAATTGTGCGCCGACCTATGGGACTCCCAATCACAGCCGGATGTGATCCTGCCTGGATTCAAACCAGGGACTGTAGTGACGCCTCTAGCACTGAGATGCAGTACCTTAGCGTCACAGGGTTATGGTTAAAGGGATACCAGTTTGAAGGAAGTTAGTTAGTTAGACTTCTAGTTTTTGCGCTAACGCTAGTTAGGAATTGCGCAAGCGCTAGTTATCAATTTCCTTCCTTATCACTAAGGTTAGGGTTAAGGTTAGAGTTAGGGTTCGGGTTTTTGGGGTTCGGGTTAAGGTTAGGGTTAGGTTAAGGGTTAGGGGTTATGGAAAATACGATTTTTAATGGTCAAACATTTTTACTCCCCAAAGATTTCACGAAAATGAAGATGTTTGTGCATGTGTGCGTGTGTGCGTGCGTGTGTTTGCTTTCCCTGACAGGTGGTTGAGACAGAGGGCATAGACATGCAGGCGATGGAGGACTCCCAGGTGTGGGTGCCTGCCGAGGAGCCCATCGCTAATCCAGCCTTCCTCCTCAACTCCAAGATCTGGGAGATATGCCAGGAGCTGCCCATCCACTGGATCCATCCCTCCCCCATGAGAGGTACAGGGCACCGGGGCCTCTCCACCCCTCTCCACCCCCTCCTTCACATCACTTCAAACAGGAAAAACAGACGTTTCTGCTGTGATCCAGTAAAGTACATCAACAGATGTTCTCTGTACTTCCTCCTTTTGGTGCAGATGCTGAGTTCCACGAGGTGGAGGATGAGGAGGACATACCTGATGCTGAGGTCAGAGGTAACCGCGTCGCTCGTGACGTCCTGGACCAGGTTCCTGTCAACGACTACGTATGTACTGTACTGGGGCTGCATCTGAAATGGCATCCTATTCCCTATATAGTGCACTAGGGCCAAAGTATTGCAGTACATAGGGCCTACCCAGCAACCCGGGAACATTTCCAGAACATTAGCTAAGATTCCCATTGAATTAGGGTTTTATTTAAAAAAATAAAAATAAATGAAAGATCCTTGGAATGTTCTCCTAACTTTCATTTAAATGTTGTGCATAACATCTGTAACAACCATTACAGAACCTTCCCCAAAGTTCTCATTAAGTTCCCAGGTAATGTAATAACACAATGTACCAGTAACGTTTTCCCAGCAAACGTTTTCCCAGCAAACCAAAATTGGTTCTGTGAAAGTTCCCAAAACATTTGTTAGGTCACGGCAATTATTCTCATAACACAAAAACTTTCCATTCTTGGTGATGGAATGATATGATGATATTGATATTTTTTTATTTTTTATTTCCCCTTTATTTAACCAGGTAGGCAAGTTGAGAACAAGTTCTCATTTACAACTGCGACCTGGCCAAGATAAAGCAAAGCAGTTCGACACATACAACGACACAGAGTTACACATGGAGTAAAACAAACATACAGTCAATAATACAGTAGAAACAAGTCTATATACGATGTGAGCAAATGAGGTGAGATAAGGGAGGTAAAGGCAAAAAAAAAGGCCATGGTGGCAAAGTAAATACAATATAGCAAGTAAAACACTGGAATGGTAGATTTGCGGTGGAAGAATGTGCAAAGTAGAAATACAAATAATGGGGTGCTTAAGGAGCAAAATAAATAAATAAATAGAATAAATAAATACAGTAGGGAAAGAGGTAGTTGTTTGGGCTAAATTATAGGTGGGCTATGTACAGGTGCAGTAATCTGTGAGCTGCTCTGACAGCTGGTGCTTAAAGCTAGTGAGGGAGATAAGTGTTTCCAGTTTCAGAGATTTTTGTAGTTCGTTCCAGTCATTGGCAGCAGAGAACTGGAAGGAGAGGCGGCCAAAGAAAGAATTGGTTTTGGGGGTGACCAGAGAGATATACCTGCTGGAGCGCGTGCTACAGGTGGGTGATGCTATGGTGACCAGCGAGCTGAGATAAGGGGGGACTTTACCTAGCAGGGTCTTGTAGATGACATGGAGCCAGTGGGTTTGGCGACGAGTATGAAGCGAGGGCCAGCCAACGAGAGCGTACAGGTCGCAATGGTGGGTAGTATATGGGGCTTTGGTGACAAAACGGATGGCACTGTGATAGACCGCATCCAATTTGTTGAGTAGGGTATTGGAGGATATTTTGTAAATGACATCGCCGAAGTCGAGGATTGGTAGGATGGTCAGTTTTACAAGGGTATGTTTGGCAGCATGAGTGAAGGATGCTTTGTTGTGAAATAGGAAGCCAATTCTAGATTTAACTTTGGATTGGAGATGTTTGATGTGGTTCTGGAAGGAGAGTTTACAGTCTAACCAGACACCTAGGTATTTGTAGTTGTCCACCTATTCTAAGTCAGAGCCGTCCAGAGTAGTGATGTTGGACAGGTGGGCAGGTGCAGGCAGCGATCGGTTGAAGAGCATGCATTTAGTTTTACTTGTATTTAAGAGCAATTGGAGGCCACGGAAGTAGAGTTGTATGGCATTGAAGCTTGCCTGGAGGGTTGTTAACACAGTGTCCAAAGAAGGGCCAGAAGTATACAGAATGGTGTCATCTGCGTAGAGGTGGATCAGAGACTCACCAGCAGCAAGAGCGACATCATTGATGTATACAGAGAAGAGAGTCGGTCCAAGAATTGAACCCTGTGGCACCCCCATAGAGACTGCCAGAGGTCCAGACAACAGACCCTCTGATTTGACACACTGAACTCTATCAGAGAAGTAGTTGGTGAACCAGACGAGGCAATCATTTGAGAAACCAAGGCTGTTGAGTCTGCCGATGAGGATGTGGTGATTGACAGAGTCGAAAGCCTTGGCCAGATCAATGAATACGGCTGCACAGTAATGTTTTTTATGATGATGATATTGGCCCATTATTCTTTAAAAAAAATCTTCAAGCTCAGATAAGTTCATTGTTGATTTTTGCTAGACAGACATTTTCAAGTGTTGCCCTAGATTTTCAAGCCAATTTACGTCAAAACTGTAACTAGGCTACTCAGGAACATTCAATGGCATCTTGGAAAGCAACTCCAGTGTGGATTTGGCCTTGTGTTTTAGGTTATTAGCCTGCTGAAAGGTGAATTTGTCTCCAAGTGTATGTTGGAGTAACTACAATGTTGTTGACCCATACTCAGTTTTCTCCTATCACAACCATTAAATTCTGTAACTGTTTGAAAATCTCCATTGGCCTCATGGTGAAACTGAGTTAGGAAGGACGCCTGTATCTTTGTACTGCCTGGGTGTATTAATACTAGAGGTCGACCGATTATGATTTTTCAAAGCCGATACCGATACCGATTATTGGAGGACCAAAAAAAAAGCTGATACAGATTAATCGACTGATTTAATTATTTATTTATTTGTAATCATGACAATTAACAACAATACTGAATGAACACTTATTTTAACTTAATATAATACATCAATAAAATCAATTTAGCCTCAAATAAATAATGAAACGTGTTCAATTTGGTTTAAATAATGCAAAAACAAAGTGTTGGAGAAGAAAGTAAAAGTACAATATGTGCCATGTAAGAAAGCTAACGTTTAAGTTCCTTGCTCAGAACATGAGAACATATGAAAGCTGGTGGTTCCTTTTAACATGAGTCTTCAATATTCCCAGGTAAGAAGTTTTAGGTTGTAGGTATTATTAGAAATATAGGACTATTTCTCTCTATACCATTGGATGTTCTTATAGGCACTTTAGTATTGCCAGTGTAACAGTATATCTTCTGTCCCTCTCCTCGCCCATACCTGGGCTCGAACCAGGAACTTCATCGACAACAGCCACCCTCGAAGCATCGTTACCCATCGCTCCACAAAAGCCGTGGCCCTTGCAGCACAAGGGGAACAACTACTTCAAGGTCTCAGAGCGAGTGACGTCACCGATTGAAACATTATTAGCGCGCACCCTGTTAACTAGCTAGCCATTTCACATCGGTTACACCAGCCCAATCTCGGGAGTTGATAGGCTTGAAGTCATAAACAGCTCAATGCTTGAAGCACAGCAAAGAGCTGCTGGCAAACGCACGAAAGTGCTGTTTGAATGAATGCTTACGAGCCTGCTGCTGCCTACCACCGCTCAGTCAGACTGCTCTATCAAATATCAAATCATAGACTTAATTAGAACATAATAACACACAGAAATACGAGCCTTAGGTCATTAATATGGTAAAATCTGGAAACTATCATTTCAAAAACAAAATGTTTATTCTTTCAGTGAAATACGGAACCGTTCCGTATTTTATCTAACGGTTGGCATCCCTAAGTCTAAATATTGCTGTTACATTGTACAACCTTCAATGTTACGTCATAATTATGTACAATTCTGGAAAATTAATTACGGTCTTTGTTAGGAAGAAATAGTCTTCATACAGTTCGCAACGAGCCAGGCGGCTCAAACTGCTGCATATACCCTGACTGCTTGCACGGAATGCAAGAGAAGTGACACAATTTCCCTAATTGAAAGAAATTCATGTTAGCAGGCAATATTAACTAAATGTGCAGGATTAAAAATATATACTTGTGTAGGATTTTAAAGAAAGCCATTGATGTTTATGGTTAGGTACACATTGGTGAAACGACAGTGCTTTTTTCGCGCTTGTTAAATCATCACCCGTTTGGCGAAGTAGGCTGGGATTCGATGAGAAATTAACAGGCACCGCATCGATTATGTGCAACTCAGGACACGCTAGATAAACTAGTAATATCATCAACCATGTGTAGCTAACTACTGATTATGTTAAGATTGATTCTTTATTATAAGATAAGTTTAATGTTAGCTAGCAACTTACCTTGGCTTCTTGCTGCACTCGGGTAACAGGTAGTCAGCCTGCCACGCAGGCTCCTCATGGAGTGCAATGTAAGGCAGGTGGTTAGAGCGTTGGATTAGTAACCGGAAGGTTGCAAGATCAAATCCCAGAGCTGACAAGGTAAAAATCTGTCGTTCTACCCTTGAACAAGGCAGTTAACCCACCTTTCCTAGGCCGTCATTGGTGTCCAAAAATACTGATTAATGATTGTTATGATAACTTGAAATAGGCCCTAATTAATGTGCCATTCCGATGAATCGGTCGACCTCTAATTGATACACCATCCAAAGCATAATTAGTAACTTCCTCATGCTCAAAAGGATATTCAGCGTCTGCTTTTAAAAGTTTTACACATCTACCAATAGGTTCCCTTCAATGCGAGGCATTGAAAAACCTCCCTAGTCTTTGTGGTTGAATCTGTGTTTGAAATTCACTACTCGATTGAGGGACCATACAGATTCCACTTTTGTGTAGGTCAGTGATACAACATCTCAATTTAATACATTTTAAATTCCGGCTGCAACACAACAAAATGTGGAAAAAGTAATTGGGTGTGAATACTTTCTAGTGCACTATATAGAGAATAAGCTGCCGTTTTGGATGCAAACCAGCACCACACTAGGTGATACGAGCCACGGTGGTGCCTAGTTCTCCTTAATTTATTCCTGCAGAGAAATTGACTCTTGCTAATTGATGCTTAATTTCATAGCATAAAACAGACTTGTCTTGATGTACCACAGGGCATAGAAATTACTCTATATATCTGTTTAAATGAACTTGCCTTGCTTAAGACTTTCTTAATGTCTCTACATTAATGGAGAGGAATATCTAGCCTTCAAAGGCAGCAACGTTTTCCCCACAGCCTCAGCCAGAGCCTTTTTTGCTTTCTTTTCGGGAAAGGCAGGTAGCTAGCAGGCAGCTTGTACGAACGTTGTGCAAAACAGCACTCCTAAGGTCACTCATTACTGAATAGATACGCCACATTTATTAATCATGCCTTAATTATCATGGAAGGAAACAAAGAGGGAAGAGAACAAAATGCCATGTTTTTGTGCATGTGAGCGGCTTAGTGCTCCATGATTAGTTACCCTTGACACACACACATGCAAACACACACACGAACAGCAACACACACATCATGCACTCAAAGGTAAATGTACACACACACACACACACACACACACACACACACACACACATATATATATAGTATAGACCACCCAGGCTGTCTAGGTAAGCATTAAAAAGCTCATTCCAGAAAAGGAAGAATGGTTTTGAGTTCTGAAGAACCAAGGGACAGACGGACACTCACCCATACACACACACACACACACACACACACACACACACACACACACACACACACACACACACACACACACACACACACACACACACACACACACAAACACAAACACAAACAAACATACAGCCATAATATTAACATTTATCAGGCTTGGCCCAGGAATACCTGCCTGCCTGCCTGCCTTCACTCTCCTCCCTTTTCTCTTCTCCTCTCCTCTCCTCTTCTCTTCCTTCCCTCCTCCCCTCTCCTCCTCTCTTCCTTCCCCTCCTCCCTGCTCATCCTCTATGGCCCCAGCTGCAATGCTATGCAATTAAAGCACACCGGGAGATGAAACCCACTCCCCTTTTGAAAATCAGTTAAGGTAATACATAGCTAAAGCTCCAACCTGCCCATTCCAAGGCCACCGCTAGTCAGTGTTTGTGGGCCCAGCAGATAACAAAGGCCTTTGTGACTGACGGAGGGAAGGTAGCAAGTTATAATTGGCAAGTCTGAAGTTGATGATGCCAGTGGGATGAGTCTGAAGTTACTGTTGATGCCAGTGGGATGAGTCTGAAGTTACTGTTGATGCCAGTGGGATGAGTCTGAAGATGCTGTTGATGCCAGTGGGATGAGTCTGAAGATGCTGTTGATGACAGTAGGATGAGTCTGTAGATGCTGTTGATGCCAGTGGCATGAGTCTGAAGATACTGTTGATGCCAATGGCATGAGTCTGAAGATGCTGTTGATGCCAGTGGCATGAGTCTGAAGATGCTGTTGATGCCAGTGGCATGAGTCTGAATATGCTGTTGATGCCAGTGGGATGAGTCTGAAGATGCTGTTGATGCCAGTGGGATGAGTCTGAAGTTGCAGTTGATGCCAGTTGCATGAGTCTGAAAATTCTGTTGATGCCAGTGGGATGAGTCTGAAGATGCTGTTGATGACAGTAGGATGAGTCTGAAGATGCTGTTGATACCAGTGGCATGAGTCTGAAGATGCTGTTGATGTCAGTGGCATGAGTCTGAAGATGCTGTTGATGCCAGTGGCATGAGTCTGAATATGCTGTTGATGCCAGTGGCATGAGTCTAAAGATGCTGTTGATGCCAGTGAGATGAGTCTGAAGATACTGTTGATGCCAGTGGTATGAGTCTGAAGATACTGATGATGCCAGTGGCATGAGTCTGAAGATGCTGTTGATGCCAGTGGCATGCATGAGTCTGAATATGCTGTTGATGCCAGTGGCATGAGTCTGAAGATGCTGTTGATGCCAGTGGCATGCATGAGTCTGAATATGCTGTTGATGCCAGTGGCATGAGTCTGAAGATGCTGTTGATGCCAGTGGGATGAGTCTGAAGATACTGTTGATGCCAGTGGCATGAGTCTGAAGATGCTGTTGATGCCAGTGGCATGCATTAGTCTGAATATGCTGTTGATGCCAGTGGCATGAGTCTGAAGATGCTGTTGATGCCAGTGGCATGCATGAGTCTGAAGATGCTGTTGATGACAGTGGGATGAGTCTGAATATGCTGTTGATGCCAGTGGCATGAGTCTGAAGATGCTGTTGATGCCAGTGGCATGAGTCTGAAGATGCTGTTGATGCCAGTGGCATGAGTCTGAAGATGCTGTTGATGCCAGATGCCAGTGGATGAGTCTGAAGTTACTGTTGATGCCAGTGGGATGAGTCTGAAGATGCTGTTGATGCCAGTGGGATGAGTCTGAAGTTGCTGTTGATGACAGTGGGATGCCGACATAGACCGAGACCTTTTGTAGAGTGCTGATTCTGACCCCCGCACCCCTCCACCGGATCTGGCCTCCACCGTGGCCTTTCCTCTGACGGCCACTGGGGCCCCTGATGACGTATTTCGGCAGGTAATTTCGAAGCGACCTGACTAATAATCATTAAAGTTGCAGTGACAGAGGTGGGGAGATATATGGGGCCGACCTTTAGCCGCGGCTACCACGGAAGAGCCTTCGCACAGAGCTGCAGCAGCGGCCCTGGACAGCTCTCCGACTGAATAACTATCATCTGGCAGCGCTGGAGAAGCCACATCACTGTCCTTCACCTAGACGGGGAAAGGATAAGCCTTCAGATATGATTGGGAAGCAGGCCTCAGTCTGTCCAGCCGGCACACATAATTATATTGTAAACGTGTTTTGGCCGGTTGTGTCACAGATGTCGTCGGGAGAAAGAGAGGAGGACCAAAGCGCAGCGTGGTAAGTGGTTTCATTAAAACTCACAACACTAAACAATAAATGACAACGTGAATTTACAAAACCGAAACAGTACCGTGTGGCCCAAACACTCACATGGAAACAAACACCCCCAAACCCAGGCTACCCAAGTATGATTCTCAATCAGGGACAACAATTGACAGGCCAAACTCAAAAACCAACATAGAAAAACAAACATAGACTGCTCACCCCAACTCACGCCCTGACCATACTAAAACAAAGACAAAAACAAAGGAACTAAGGTCAGAACGTGACAGTACCCCCCCCCCCCCCCCCCCCCAAAGGTGCGGACTCCGGCCGCAAAACCTGAACCTATAGGGGAGGGTCTGGGTGGGCGTCTGTCCGCGGTGGCGGCTCTGGCGCGGGACGTGGACCCCACTTCACCATAGTTATTTTGTGCCTCTTAGCCCGCCTCCGTGGCCTCTTTAGAGCGGCGACCCTCGCCACCGACCTTGGACTGGGGACCCACGCCACGGGTCCCGAATGGATGGAAGATTCCGGCAGCGCCGGACAGGCGGGAGACTCTGGCGGCTCAGGACAGATGGGAGACTCTGGCAGCGCTGGGCAGGAGGAAGGCTCTGGCAGCGCTGGACAGGCGGGAGCACCTGTAGGGAGAAGACGGAGAGACAGCCTGGTGCAGGGGGCTGCCACCAGAGGGCTGGTGCGTGGAGGTGGCACCGGATAGACCGGACCGTGAAGGCGCACTGGAGCTCTTGAGCACCGAGCCTGCCCAACCTTACCTGGTTGAATGCTCCCCGTAGCCAGGCCAGTGCGGCGAGGTGGAATAGCCCGCACTGGGCTGTGCAGGCGAACCGGGGACACCATGCATAAGGCTGGTGCCATGTACGCCGGCCTGAGGAGATGCACTGGAGACCAGATGCGCAGAGTCGGCTTCATGGCACCTGGCTCGATGCCCACTCTAGCCTGGCGATATGGGGAGCTGGGATGTAGCACACCGGGCTAAGCATGCGCACCGGGGACACTGTGCGTTTCACAGTAAGCACGGGAAGTTGGCGCAGATCTCCTACCTGACTTCGCCACACTCCCCGTGTGCCTCCCCCAATACATTTTTGGGGCTGCCTCTCGGGCTTCCAGCCGCGCTGCCGTGCTGCCTTCTCATAACGCCGCCTCTCGGCTTTCACTGCCTCCAGCTCAGCCTTGGGTCGGCGATACTCTCCAGCTTGTGCCCACGGGCCCTTGCCGTCCAGAATCTCCTCCCATGTCCAGGAGTTCTGCGATTCCGGCCGCTGCTGCTGCCCGTTAGTTACCATGCTGCTTGGTCCTTTCTTGGTGGGTGTTTCTGTCACGGATGTCGTAGGGAGAAAGAGAGGAGGACCAATGCGCAGCGTGGTAAGTGTTCATGATGATGTTTCATTAAAACTCAGAACACTAAACAATAAATGACAACGTGAATTTACAAAACCGAAACAGTACCCTGTGGCCCAAACACTCACACGGAAACAAACACCCCCAAACCAAAAGTGAAACCCAGGCTACCTAAGTATGATTCTCAATCAGGGACAACAATTGACAGCTGCCTCTGATTGAGAACCATACTAGGCCGAACTCAAAAACCAACATAGAAAAACAAACATAGACTGCCCATCCCAACTCACGCCCTGACCATACTAAAACAAAGACAAAAACAAACAAACTAAGTTCAGAACGTGACAGGTTGGAGGTTGGGTGATTGGGTTGAGCCATAGTGTGACCCTGTACCAATGCCCAGGCCTCTTTGGCAGGCAAGGTTAGCATTGAAAAAAACAAGGATGCCCGGGCATGAGTGGAGGTTGGAAACCAAGGGTAAACAGAGGCTGTAAAGACCTCCTGTCCTCCCTGAGTGGGCAGTGATGGTTCACAGGAGACCGAGGGCGAACAGAGGCTGTAAATACTTCCTCTCCTCCCTGAACGAGGCTATGCCAAACTGTAAACACAGATACTTCCTGGGCCTATGTGGCACAGTTGGTAAGAGCCTGGCGTGTGGTGCTAGTGATGCCAAGGTCGACATACTGTACACCTACTAAAAATGTATCGAAGTCGCTCAGGATAAAAGCTTAGTGGCATATTTATAATATATTTCATATTATACTTCCCCTTGGCTTAACCATTACAGGTTTTGCCCTTGCCTGCATAATGAAGTTAATGTGGTTGATATAAGAAGACACAACCAGCACTGGGAGTACAAGGCAGTGCCTTCTGCATCTCATACCTAGGGTGTGTCCTAAATGCCACCCTATTCCCTATGGGGCCTGTTCAAAAGTTATGCACTATATAGGGAACAGGGTTCCATTTAAGACGAATCCCAACACCTACAGTCATGTGACAGTATGAAATGGAAATGTTGTCCCTGGTGTTATAATAGAATATCAAAGAGACTGTGATGATCAGCTCTGATATAGACGATTAAATAACAGCAACGAGGCTTGTGTGTTTCAAGCCACAAGGAGAACAGTAATCAGCGTGTGTAAAATAACACTCAGTAGTGTGGAAATTGAAGGAGTCGTCGCGGCTCGATTCGCTTCCTCATTATTGAATGACTGACTGAAAGTTTGACTTGACAGACTGATCAAATCTCTGATATGATGTTACGTGTGAGACGCGTTTCGGTGTGTGACCAAGTCAGATATCAGACAGAGCGCGAGGGTAATGACTTTTACCCTTCGTTAATGCCACTTGTTTGTGAGTGACGGCCCCAGATTTCCCACGGTGCCCCATTCCAATCATCCGCCGCCACATCCTGTTGAAGAGGGGAATTTGAAGCCAAAATGATTACTATGCGTGCTCCGTTTTTAAAAAGGATGCCTCTGATTAATTTGTCTCGGAGGTACAATGCCAATTGTCTGTTTGTTTTTGTAATCACCCATCATTTGAATAAATATATTTCCATTAATTTTCCCAAACTGAAGCTCTGGATTTGGATTTCATACCATCACAGTTTTAGCTGTGAGGCGGCTGATAAGATTATTGTCGGTTGCAGTGACAGCTTTTGTGTTTTCTGCATAATAGATTGTTGCCTTGCAGCTGATGACCCTAAACATGACTAACATCATCAATCAGCAATCGCCCACCAGCCATTGTCAGAGTCATAAATCAAAACACATATTTTAAATATCACCCTTTTTCTCTTTCCGAGGTGTTCGTCCTCCGTATTAGGAGTATGTAATGTTAGTACGTTTATCTGTCACAGCAGTTGTGATGATTGATTCGTGATTTGAATCCTACCTACTGCACTATTTGTTGTGTTTATATTATGCTGGCTCCAAAAATTCTGGGAGGGTGAATGTAGCTTAACTCCAGCCACAAACAGTGGAGTCAACAACATCTGTGAGACCGTAGACCATTTAGTGGCCTGTAAACTATTTCCTGTGCCTAATACTGCCTTTATAGGAAAGCCAAACAGCCTCCAGTCCACACTGCCCATAATTTACTGTAGAGGATTAATCAGAGTCAAAGTCGTGTTCCTATGTGCCCCAGCCCTTTGAAAGACTGGGGTGAAACAATGACCTCGCATTTTCAGTTCCCCCTCTCATTAGATTTATTTGTAATTTTTTTCTGCTGTTACGAAAGACTGACTCATAAGCAAAGCGGCATGGCCGCTTCTCCAAGAAGTAAAGTCCAAAAGGGGGACAATTGGTCTCTTTCATCAAAGCTATTTAACCAGACAGTGCTGAATTGTCTGTGAAGATTCACTCAGATTCACTCGCTGCAGGAGATTGAAAACGTGGTCGAATGTATTTGTGCTGCCGCCGACCACAACTAGGGGCGGAGAGTTAACTGGCACTTCTCTGAACCCAATTCAGAGTCTCCCTGGATCAAAGGCATGGCACTCAGCCCTACCACCGTCTGGAGAGGGCATGCGCCCGGCCGACCGGCACAATGGAAAAACCCAAGGGCCATTAATTCTACCCAATTTACCTTTCGTTTGGCTTTCATTTGGCCCTTATATAAATTCACACCCAGTCGGCACGAGCAAATAAAAAGATCCTTGTTAGGCGATCATTACTCGGCTAATTGCTTTAGGAATGTGCCATCCACTTAAAGTCAAGGTCAGGGGGAGTGCGCCCACAGAGAGCCTCTAATTTGTAGTCTCTAATGGAGGAGTGGCGGCCATTTTGACTCAGCTCGCGTGGGTCGCAGCGGGGGGGGGGGGGGGGGGGTAGAGGGAGGTCAGAGATGAAAGAAATAGTGCAATTATCCCGGTAACCGGCAGTGTCAGAGGCACTTTGATTGAAGATAGCCCTGGGAGAAAGGAGCCGAGGACTCTGGGATGTGAGATGGAGCACGGTGAAGCTAAGAGTAATACTACTACTAACATAACTTTCCAATGCTATCTTGATCCCTGTGTCACAGTCGATGGTGGAAACATTTTGCCCATTTGTTTCCTTAGACATCCATTTTAATCTTTCTCTTCTGTTTAGCTGCTTCTACATATATTTTTCTGACCCACAACCGAAGCGAGAACATCAATTCACCCAATCCAATCTGCTGTCTGACTGTCCCTGCTCTGGGAGAGCTGGTACTCACTCACAGGGAAAAGAAAAGGAGACCAATTGTATTTCATTTAAAGTACACACACGTCACTGAACAGAGAAAGATAAAGTTAAAAAAAGAGAAACATTTAGCTACCACAGAAAAAATAAACCTTTCCAGTGAGGTGTAAGCAATCCATCCCATCTATACTTCAAATTAAATGTTCTCAATATCTCTGTCTCTGGCTTTCCTTTGTGTGGATCACCTGTCCTTTAAAGCACCTAACTTCTTTCCTTCCTCTCATCGACTTGCCGTTTGTCGTTCACAGAGAGACATTGGAGTTGAGCTGGATAACCGTCTGGATGATCATGGCTACTGCTGCCAGCACTGTCGTCGTGGTTACCGCTACTGCCAGCGCTACTACGAGCCTCTGGGGGGGTTCAACCCCTACCCCTACTACTACCAAGGAGGACGTGTCATCTGTCAGATCATCATGCCCTGCAACTGGTGGATAGCCCGTATGCTCGGGAGGATCTGATTGGATAGTGGAACTGGATTCAACTATGTTTCAGCACAAATGACAGGTGCATTCATTTAAGGCTGTATTTACACTGCAGTAGGCTTAGTGTCTCAGCAACCGCAAAGAGACTTTAGTGCATGCCAGAATTTGTATTAACTCTAAGCAAGAGTAAGTGACATTTTGCTTTTGTGAACGCTTGGTAGAGTGTAAACCCAGCCTAGGCCCATTATCTTTGAAAATAATCAAATCTACTGTCAGTCTCTCATAAGTCTAAATTGAGTTTTGGGAGCATCTTGGCGATTTCTCTAAAAGGCCTTGATGTGTCATCGGTGTGCTGAAGTGCAATTTTTCTTTCAACATGTATTAAGTATTTTTTTAAGAATTTGTAACAGTAGCTAAAGAGCTAGTTTTGGCCGTTTCTCACGGTGCTGCATTTCTTTCTCATTTCATTTCCTTCTTAATCTTTTTTATGAGTGGCGTGTAACCGACTTTCTCTTGCTGTGTGGAGCAGACCTATGTTCAAATAGTATTTGATTTCTTTCAAATACTTTGAGCTTTTGATTGAGCTTTCCTGGAGTGCTAGATCAATCAGGGTTTGCATTTTTGGTACAATCCCTGTGGTCCAATCGCACAAGACAAACACTGCTAAAGTATTTGAAAGAAAACAAATTCTATTTGAACCCACGTCTGCTATGGCCTATGACAACCAACAATGTATTTTATGTAGAACATACTGAAGTGCTGTAGCCTGCTCACTCTGTCAAGAGCATTTAACCCTTTCTAGACAAAAAAAAAAACATGTCCTATTTTTTGTGAATGATCTGTTTTGACTATTGTTTACTACAATTAGCATGTTTAACTTGAAATATATATGTATTGATGAGGAGGTATATAAACACATAGCAAAAAAACGATCAGAATGAGTCGACTAATTATAATAAAGCAGCGGCTATAGATATGCTTAATTCTTTTAATTCAACTTGCCAATCTTTATTTGATGTAAAGTCATTATTGGTATTTTAAGCAGCATTGTTTTAACTGTAATGGCTGTAAATGACATAACTATGCCACAGCTCAATTACCATTATGTAATGTAATCTGCACATTTTTCTCCGTTGCTCAATAGCTCACAGTAATCATGCTCTGAACAGTGATTCTACTGGAATAGATAGGCCTACAACCACAAGAGATACTGTATGATGGCTTGACATGCTTAAGTTATTATCAATTACATGCAATTAAAATGTATTTTGATACTAAAATACATCTAATGCTACTCATATCAAGATAAAGAACTGACTTCTTGTGAGTCTTAATTTGCATTCAAAGTTACTATAGCAATGCGGCATCCATATTAGGGCGTTTTGTCTGATAACTAATGTAATGGTTTCACCTGACAACTGAGGAACTTCCTAATATGGATGCCATATTCAGGTTTCTACGGGCTGAAATTCCAACATTGGTGGAAAATAGTCCAATACCATACATTCAAATGGTCCAATGCTGCAGTTCACACATCTATTAACCTTTGAGGGTCAATCTATGACATGTCCTGACTCCAAAATGTATTGATTAAGTCATATGCCACTTTGCTTCAAAAGACATTATACACCCTGTTCATAATGCTCTATGAAAGTAGTTATAGATGTTTATGAGCACGGTTATTAGAACAGATGTTGTTATTATGTATTATATAGGTTGTTCATAAGAAGTGTTACTAATATCCTTCCACGAAAAGAAACCTAAATAGATGCTCTTTAACCAAAGCAACAAAAGAGGTAAAAAGACAGATGAGAAAAGATAGAGCCGGTTTCACTTTGATTCATGCTGGTTTGAAGTACATCCAATTTCTCTGTACCCTCCCTCCAAGTGATGTACCCTCCCATTAATGTTGCATGAAACATACGGTAGGTTCTCTACATTTAGAAGAAGAAGAGAAGGTTAAAAAAACAATCGACCTCAAAAAGGTCAAACATTTCGCGAAAATAAGCAAATTGACTGTGTCTGTCTTAAGTCTAAACTCAACTTCATTACTTATGTTAATGTATTAATTAACAGGCGGAAGTAAAGAACTGAAGTTCAAGCTGCAAACACATTGTATTTTCAAATCAATAATGTCAATGGCCAAGGGCAACATGTCGAGTAAAAATATTGTCAGGCTTTAACAAATGCAATAATTGCAAACATACTTCAAATGTGCCGACAGGCAGCTCCGCCATGCCCCAAGGCGGTTCTGAAAATAATATACAATTTGTGTTGATATGTATTTTGTTCTGCCTGTATTTTTCCCTTATCACGTCATGCTGCTGTGTGCATTGAAACTGACACAATCAGTATACTGTAGCAACAGACATGGCAAACGATGGAAAGAGAATGGGAGGGAGAGAGGGAGCAGGAGAGGGAGACAGAGAGACAGAGAAAGTCAAACAGACGATGGACTGACTGTGTATAAAAAGGGTTAGGTTATCTGAGCACTAGTATTATGTTTGATCTTATTAGGATATTATGTTTGATAACCAGCGGTCTCATGCATTGTCAATCCTACAAGGTTTCCCAGGAGATTCAGGCTTGGCTATTGTGTGGTTGTGAGAGTAAATTGCCCATGGGAGCCTTGAGAGTCATTTTGAATTTTGAATTTCCACCTCACTCCGACGGTGGAATGTGATACAGATTTTACAGCAATTGTGTTACTGAGAACATTTCACGCCTTCTTGAGAGTCATGGCCAGTGAGTAGAGACGAAGGAAGTCAATCTGTATAATATCCACCTGATAATGTATTCTACTGTTGTTCCCCTCCCCTCATAATAGAGGATTTCTGAAGGTAAAAGGAGACAGGCGAAAGTTGTTCTGTTAGACAATGATTTGATACGATTTCCCCACTAATGATTGGTGGGTGTATCAATATCAAGTTGGCCCATAACTGTCAAATTTGCCATGAATTAAATCTCAATTGTTCTCCATCTGTAATGCCATGAGAGCAATAGATTCTGATTAGTACTCGATTCGTGAGTAATTCCTTTTTTTTTTTATAGTTAGGAGACTGAGGACAATCGTTGTGTGGATGTTGAAATGTGAATTGTCCAATTTGTGAGTAGGTGTATCTTTCCTCAACATACCCTATCCAGATGACTACAAGCTACACATTCAAATCTGTATCTATGACTCCACTCAGAGTAAACACCAGAATCTGTAGTTTCAAAGGTAAAGCCCTCATGTCCACGTTCCTCATGTAAATTATTCAGCATCTAGGAAAAAATCCCTGGAAGCATTGTGTTGAGCAGAGCAGACGTGCAAAAGAGAAACAGTGCTGCAGGATCCATACTGCAGCAATTGGACCATGAAGGCCTGATTCACGCAGTCTCCTCTGAACAGTTGATGTTGAGATGTGTCTGTTACTTGAACTCTGTGAAGCATTTATTTGGGCTGCAATTTCTGAGGCTCGTAACTCTAATGAACTTATCCTCTACAGCAGAGGTAACTCTGGGTCTTCCTTTCCTGTGGCTGTCCTCATGAGAGCCAGTTTCATCATAGCGCTTGATGGTTTTTGCGAGTGCACTTGAAGAAACGCTAAAAGTTCTTGAAGTTTTCCGTATTGACTGACCTTCATGTCTTAAAGTAATGATGGACTGTCATTTCTCTTTGCTTATTTGAGCTGTTCTTGCCATAATATGGACAGTCTTTTGCCAAATAGGACTATCTTCTGTATACCCCCTTACTATTTCACAACACAACTGATTGGCTCAAATACATGAACTTTTATGAAGGCACATCTGTCACCTCATGAAGCTGGTTGAGAGAACGCCAAGAGTGTGCAAAGCTGTCATCAAGGCAAAGGGTGGCTATAAGAAGAATCTCAAATATAAGATATATTTTGATTTGTTTAACTTTTTTTGGTTACTACATGATTCCATATGTGTTATTTTATAGTTGTGATGTCTTCACTATAATTCTACAATGTAGAAAACAGTAAAAAAATATATATAAAGAAAAACCCTTGAATGAGTAGGTGTTCAAAAACTTTTGACCGGTAGTGTACACTTGTGAATTCACTTTTGTTACCACATCAAAACTGCAGTGTCATTTACCCTTCTATGAGTGAGGGGAGAGACATATTTGGCTTGTCAGGTGGATAGTGTTACAGATGTATTGCTAGTGCCATCTTGTGGTCTCATGACAGAATGTCCATTTTGAGACTGATCTCCACCAGTGTCGCGTTATGATTACCTGCAGGGGCCCTATGCTTTAAGGTTTAACTTGTCAGCTTGAGTACGTAAATGCCTTTCTTTGCTATTTCTAACTCAAACTTTGAAACATCTGTCAAATTCAAATAACAGCACATATCAACATCTATGGAGAGAGCCTCTTTTTTGAAAATCTGTTCATATATTCAGAGCCCAGTGGTCACTCAGATGGCCAAATTACAGTTGAGGTGGGTTGCTAGGCAGAGCACAGTTCATGGCAGTAGTACTGCTAGGCCATGAGACAACAGACAAACGCTATTATACTTGGGCTGTGTTGTGGGGTCAGTGTACATGGTCCATGATGCACTGAAGGCCTGATGTTTGAATAATCTCTCCGCCATGGTTCCCGACACAGGCTGGAGGCTCTACCGTGTCAGCCGTCATCCTTCAACAGCTCCTCGCTCCGCGTGAGAGAGGCATGTGGAGCGGCACGGCAGTAAACACTCACTAGCGCGAGCTAGGTCGTCTCACACTGTGTCACTGGCTGCAGGCGAAGCAGGAAATAGACCTCTCCCCTCCCAGGTTCCGGATGGACTGGGCTGCCTGGCTTTCTCTCCGGGCTCTCTGACTCACTGCCGCGCACGCACGCACACGCACGCACACACACGCACACACAGAAGCTCGTCTTTCATTAGCTTTATAATCCCACTAGCATCTTGCTGGCTTTGAAGTCCAGACACCACAGGTCTATTCAGGTGGAGTGAAAAGGTAGTTAGCATCTCACTGCGTGATACAGCATGAAACTAAAATGGAGACGGTTTTGAAATATTACATCGATATGGACAAGGACAATGGTCCATCGGCGAAGGCTTATGCAGTCATTGTTGGTGACAGGAAGTGGTATTGTGTCAGTTTTTCTGTGTTGTTTGGTGTGGTAACCCTATGGCGTTGCAGGAGTGTGTGGTCCGCAGCTGTGTGGGGAGAGGGGTGGGTGTCGTGCATGGAGTGTTGGGGGAGGGGGGGGGGTTGTGTACAGCAGCCAAACCCATCTGTCAGCTCTCTCAGCAGACCCCCACCCGAGGCTCACTCAATCCCAGCCAATGTACACCCCCCCCCTTCCCTCCCTTCCCTTCTCCCCTACTCTCAACCCACTGCTCAGGCTGCTCCGTACAGTAGGTCACAGCAGTGACAACAGCCTCCACTGTCCCCCAGCACGACTGGACTAATGTATTCATCTGCCTACGGCAACTGGAAGACGACTCCGAGGTACGGTCCAATCAGTCTCTTTGGCCTGCTAAAGGCTTCATTCCAGTAGAAATGCCTTTTCTTCTCCTGTTCTTCAAATCCCATGTTGCAGATTGTACACAGCAATATTGCTCTCTAACTTCAAAGCTTGGAGCTACTTCAATACCATTATGTGTACAATAAAAGCCCATAAGTAGCCCTTTAGAAACCAGCAGCACAGCTGCTTCTGCTATTATCTAGAACAGACTGGTTTGTCTGTCTGTCTCCTGAGCACGATTCGTAGCGTCAGTTGCACCAATGAACAGCTTATTCTTGCTCAAATCTCAATTGTTGCCAGTTTGTTTCATGTAGACATATTGTAGTCGTTGCTGTCGTTTTTTCCCCGCTGAAGTAGGACTAGCAGGCCCACAGTTTTCTGTTGTTTTTACAGCAACAGACGTGGAAGAGGGACATATGGCTGGAAACATCCTGATCCTCATCAGAGCCCTCTTTAGGCACGATGTGTTACGGAGTAAAGGACTAGAGCTTGAACTATAGCCGATGGACCTATCCAATTGGTACCTTTGGTATAGCTCAATCGGTTGGTATGTTGTCAGGGAGGACGGTTATGTGTGTTTGTGAGCAGAGGATCACTGGTTTGAGCCTGGCATGGGGACAGACCGTGGAGGAAGATATACTGAGAGCAGCACACCGACATCTGTTTGATTTGATCTTGTGTGAAAGAGTGTGTTAATACGCTCATCAAAGAGGAGACAAGGTAAAAGTATAATTATTTTATCAGTCAGTCCCAGTTTTCAAAACAGCCTGCCCACACTATTTTAATGGTCTTATATCATATTGACAACCTGGTTAAACCAGACTGAAAAAAACATGTGCATCAGTTTGAATGCAAAGCTATAATATTGTTTCATGTCATATTGATAGCCTGGTTAAACCAGACTGAATGCCGGACTGATGTTAAAAGTAGCGGAATCAGTTTGGATTCCAGGCTATTACACTGAGTATACAAAACATTACTCTTTCCATGACATAGACTAACCAGGTGAATCCAGGTGAAAGCTATGATCCCTTATTGATGTCATTTGTTAAATCCAATTCGATCAGTGTAGATAAAGGGGTGGAGAAAGGTTAAAGAATCATTTTAAAAAGAGACATGGATTGTGTATGAGTGCCATTCAGAGGGTGAATGGGCAAGACAAAAGATTTAAGTGCCTTTGAACGGGGTATGGTAGTACGTGCCAGGCACACCAACTTCTGTCAAGAACTGCAATGCTGCTGGGTTTTTCACACTCAACAATTTCCCGTGTGAATCAAGAATGGTCCACCACCCAAAGGACTTCCAGCCAACTTGACACAACTGTGGGAAGCATTGCAGTCAACATGGGCCAGCATCCCAGTGGAACACTTTTGACACCTTGTAGAGTCCATGCCCCGATGAATTGAGACTGTTCTGAGGGGAAAGGGGGAGGGGGGGGTGCAACTCAATTAGGAAGGTGTTCCTAATGTTTAGTATACTCAGTGTATATTGAATAAACACTGAAGCGGAATATAAGCAAAATGTGTTTTATTATTAAAAAGGTCCATTGCAGCCGTTTTCATCTCAACATCAAATCATTTCTGGGTAACATTTAAGTACCTTACTGGGATTGTTTTCAATTACAATGGTCAAAAAGAAATAGAAATAGATTCTTAGCAAAGAGCAATTTCTCAAGCAAGAATTTTGATAGGACTGTCTGGGAGTGTCCTGAGTGGGGAGGGGAAAACTGAAAACTAGCTGTTATTGGCAGAGGATTGGAACTCTTGCTTATTGGTCTATTAACTAATTTACTGTCTGGTGATGTTATCAGGCAGGCTGAAACTCTATCCCACCAAAACAGGGTGAAATTTCAGGTGGTCTTTTCAAACAGCTCTTACACTAAAAGGGCATTATCATAATTTTCAAAATTTCACAGTATTATTCCAACCACATAGTGTGGAAATATATATAAAACACAGGAAAATAACGCTTTGACTGCACTGGGCCTAAATATTCTTTCTTAAAAAAAATCTAATCTAGTTTCAGCATAGGAGGAAACCACAGAAAACCCAAGACAAAGGAAAACGTAATGATCGGACAGACAGCGCGGACAGACGCCAACATCTCACATACAACAGTGCTTAAAAAGGAAAATACCTGTATATACAACATAAGCGTCTGTAGGCAGGAAAATCCAGTCAACCCCACCCACAGAGTTCATTGCAGTCAATTATCAACACCAAAGACTGTTTTGGTACTTTTTGTAACCCTAGAGCATTGATTGTCACAACTTTTCATAACTTTGTACTGTACAACATTCAGATTGTCAACACAGAGAGCCCTTTGGTTGACATAAGACTGATGCCTGGGCACAAGTTCTAAAAAGTAGCATAACCTAAAGTAGCATAACCTAATGAAGCAGGCGTAAAATAAATGCCTGAGCGACGTTTCTTTCTGGACCTGTTGAGGAGGGAAAAAATGATGGGAGGTTCTCTTCTGCACTGTTGACACAAATCCGTAAATGTGGAGGAGTTAAGATGGAGTGTCACCGTGTTAATGTCCAAAAGCGGAAGTCACGTCCCAGACTCTCCATTTCTCCTGAAATTAGCATTAAAGCTTGTCCTCAGATGCTGAGCAAGAGTTCAGATGGTCTGTTGCTCACTCCAGCTCAAGTGAAAAAAATACAAGTAATTTAGCCATGGTAGCGCTCAAGATAAATATTGGTTTACTTACACTAGCATCTGCAGGCTATCATGGCCATTCAGAGACCCTGACGTCTCAGGTCCCTAACAAAACTGGGACACCCAATAAAAAGAGCACAGACACCAGTCTGACCAAAGACCAAGAGCTAGGAGCGGAGCACCAGAATTGTAAATGCATAGAAGTAGGGAGGAATGCACCAGTGTTGAGCCACAATTTGCGTCACAAAATAGGAGAGGTCACAGAGGACCTGATTGAGACCAAATTACCAAATTAACTGGACAGGGGTGTGTGAATCTATCCAACTGATCTCTACTGCTTGACTGTTGAATAAGACTAGAGGTTGTGTCCGCTGTACAAAGGGAAGAAGAACCAAAGCACATACAACACAATGTTTAAATGACACAGGACAGAGATGTTTATAGAGACCATCATTTGCGTCGGGGAAAACCACTTTGAGTCCAAAACAGAGGAAGTATCATCATCAATGCTGCGCTGATTATAAGGAATGCTTAAAAAAAAACATATCAGCTTTTTGGAAAAAAAATTCACCGACATATGAGCTTCCTGTTATTTAAATTCATATACTTTGTATATTATCCCTCGTGTTTTCCATATGTAAATAACAAACAAATGTGCCTTTTTATACAGAATTTAGAAATTCACAAAATAAATACATTTGTGGCCTTAAATTGAATCTCAATAGTATATTATTACTTTATATATATTTATATATATTCCATTTCATATAAACAGGATTAAAGGCCTTAATGGGAAGATAGGAGGCTAGTAAAATCTATTTTATTTTTCCTCCGTATTTTCTCTCGCTCTCTCTCTCTCTCTCTCTCTCTCTCCCTGCATCAAGTCTGCAGCTATATACAAACAGGTTTGTGATTGGACTGTCCAAGGGGACAGGAAATGCCCATTTCCATAGTAACACATTGCTGTAAGGCGATGAGTAATGGAGGGGAAAGCACACCTTATCGACAACTTATAATATGGGGGGATATGGAGGAAACTCCGGATAAGTCACAATCGTTTGAGTCAAAACAATCTGAACCGTCATTTTCCCCCCCCTCAGACTTTTCCAGTCAAGAGTTTGAACTGTTTTACCTTTACCTATAAGGCACTCTTCCATTAAAGGTCAGTAAGGTGCGTTTCCGTCATTCTTCCTTAAAAAAAAATGGAGACGGCATGTAGAAATGACACATTTTCTGCTCATCAAGTCTGATTTCATTGCATTCTCCCACACGAGTTCCCATCTCCTGTTTTTGGTTTGCTGTTTTTGTCTGTTAGCATTGACACAAGTCTGATGAGATGTACTGGTAGGTAGAACATTTACTAATCTAACTGGCACATGTGGTGGGGTAGATCCCTGGTTATCCAATGGCTGTTCTCCTGGCGGGGACAGGTTTGGGAAGGGGGCGGGTCTACTGACAGTAGCAAGGTAGGTAGGTAGATTGATCCGAGTGAGGGCCTTTCGAACTATGGAGCCTTCAACAACACATCACAAAACAATCCCTTGATGTTGAAATTTGGGCACGGGATCACAACAGTGAGTAAGCAAAAACATCCTGCGGGGGCCAACGTTTGGTCTCTGTCGCTCCACATTTAAAAATCCATCGCTTTTCAAAATAAGATTATCAACTGGATAAGAACAAGGAAACTTTGTTAAAAAGCAATTCCACCACTTTTCAACCTCATATCCATTATCTCCAACACCATACCAGTGTCTACATATGTGAAAACAGCGTGTTTCTATGATCTGTGGTTAAAAAGATAAGAAGAAAGGTCCTAAATGTGTTAACTTTTGATGATGTTCGGTAGAACTTTTTAACTTTATATATGTTTCGACAAAACGTACAAATGCGCCATTTTCACATATGTAGACAATGGTATTGTGCTGGAGACAATGAAAATGAGGTTGAAAAGTGGTGGAATTGCCCTTTGGGTAGTCTTTCTTTATGTTGATTTCATAGTCCAACTTTGATGGAGAGTCCAGGCCTATTAGCAGGTTGGCATTTATTGTCATGAATCTTGCCCTGGAGGCAGCTCTGCAGAGTGGGCACTAGCTGGAACAGCCACAAAGTCGTAAAATCAGATTTTAAACCTAACCTTAACCTGATGGACTACAGTTATCCATTGGATGGTTCTCCATAGGTGACAGTTTTATTTCTCATCACTGCATCCTGTATCAAAAGGTTGTCTGGTCCTCATTAACGTCCCATATATCACTTCATTACTCCCGTATTGTTTTTCAAAGCTCTACTACACAAGCTTCCAACTTATCTCACTTTGTTGTTAAAGTATAAAACATGATATAAAGTATAAAATCAGGAGATACCAAACTCTTGAGGTTCCTTGTGGTCTCCACAGAACTAAGTAAATCCTCTTTTAGTTTTAATTCACCTCATTGCTGGAACCAATTTTACAATACATTACAATTGGATGTTGTACTGCCGCTCAGGCAATTGCAAATACTAATTGGTGAACTTCTTACTAAGGAATGTAAGAATATTTGTGTTGTGCTGTATTTTAGTTTGTTTTACATTGTATCTGATTTCAATTAAATGTTGTCTTATGAATAGTATGTGCATGGCTCCCTTGTGAAAGAAACCCTGGTCTCAATGGTGACTCCCTGTTCAAATAAAGGTAAAATAAAAAACCTAATCTTAACCACACTGCTAATCCTAATGCCTAACCCTAAATTAAGATCAAAAAGCTCATTTTTGTCTTCCTTAATTTTTACGATAGAGACAATTTTGACTTTTCAGCTGGACCATCTAGTGGAAATCACTCAGTTCTGCCTCCAGGACAAGACTCGTGACAATAAAGGTCAGCTTATGGTCTACTAGACCTCTGTGGGTTCTGCCTTGATCTGGATGAAGGAGGCTGGGAGGTGGACAGTGATCTCTGGCAGCTCCTGGAGCCCCTTGACCCCCACCATGTGCTCCGGTTGCAGGGCCATCTCCCCGCGCACCTCTAACTCCTCCACGGGGGTCAGGCCCTCACTGGGGCTGCTTCCCTGGGAAAAGTATCCGTTCACTGGAGACTCGCTTCCAGTCTCCCCCTGGTTCGGTCCAAGGCTTTGGTTCTTCCCAATGATCACAGTCCTGTAGGTGAGCTCTGCTTCCCCTGCCTCCATCTCCTCCTTGCCAAACGACGGGTCTCCATTAACCAATGACTGCAGGTAGTAGGGGTCCAGCATCTCCTCCTTGATGCCGTGCAGGCCATGGAGGAGCTCGCCACCGCTGGAGGACTTGAGGACCGTAGCAATGACGGTCCCCGGCTGCTGGGCCACCATGGTCTGACCGGTGGCCGTGTTGAGAGTGACCATGCGGGGAAGGCCGTTGAGGGAGGCAGTGGTGGAGCTGAGGACCCCTGTGGTGGTAGTGGAGCCCAGGCTGGTGACAAGGAACTGGGGGTGCTGGTGGTGATCCTGGAGGCTGCCCATCCCAGTGGCCAAGGAGGCCGTCTGGATGGTGAGGACATCCTTGCCCCCCGCCGTGGTAGAAGGGACGGTGTGGAGGATGACCCTGGGCTGGGAGGAGTGGCTGGACGAGTCACCGTTGGACAGGAGGGGTTGCAGCTGGCCAGAAGACGTCAGGACCATGGGGACGGAGTTAGGCATGTTGATGGTCCTGAGGAGAGAGAGGAGATCAGATCAATCAATCAACCAATTAAATGTATTTTATAAAACCCTTTCTATATCAGCAGTTGACACAAAGTGCTTTACAGTCAGGTTCAGACACACACTTTTAATAGAACACTATCCTAGTATGATATAGTTAAGCAATAAAGCCAGAGGGGGTGTTGTATATGGCCAATATGCAACGCGGCGTGCCTGGATACAGCCCTTAGCTGTGTTATATTGCCATATACCACCAACCCCTGAGGTGCCTTATTGCTATTATAAACTGGTTAACAACGTAATTAGAAGAGTAAAAATAAATGTTTTGTCATACCCGTGGTATTCAGTCTGATATACCATGGCTTTCAGGCAATCAGCATTCAGGGCTCAAACCACCCAGTTTATAATATAGTATAGAACATATCTTCAGGCATAAAAGTAGCTTTATGTTTCATATTGGCATTATATATGAGCTTTCAAAATCTGTGTGTGTATGGATATGCATGTGCATGTATGAATGTGCGTGTGTGTACATATGCCAGGTTGCCATCTATCTCTCACCTCAAAGTGTGTGTGGAGGCCGGCACAGCCGCCCTCTGGTTGGGCTGCAGCACGTGGACCGTCTGGATCATGTGTTCTGCCTGTTTACCATTGACCTCATGGTACAGCCCTCCATCCATATCAATGGGCTCTCTCTTCACTTGTTTTACCGATATAGGACGGTGCCCATGGGCATGGATTTTACCCTGCCCCCCTCTGGAGCCTCCCCGGCCGTGGTGGCTGGGGCGCTGGCCCCCGTAGCCAGAGGTGAGGTCGGGGCATGGGTCCTCGTCGTCAATCACCACTAGGTCGGGAGGCATGTCTTTAAACTGGTAGACCAGCCGCTGACCCTCCACCTTAGCCAGGATACCACGCTGGTAGTAATACCTTAGGTAGGGACAGGTAAGGTAAGATGTTTGTGGCATTGAATAAACATGAAGTAACATTACAAACAGAAAGAGACTTGAGGAAAGTTTCAGCACTTTTCACCATTGACTTCAATGGAGAACTTTCCTTTCTACCCTGCTAGCCTGCGTTTTGAATGATCATGACCGTGGCTTGAATAAGGTCCACTTTGAATAAAGTGTCAGTGAATATTTATTTTATGCCTTGGTCCTTGATAATGTTGACCTGCGAGACGTGACTTAAACTCCTGGTACAAAGGATGTCTGGGGTCTGAGTGCCTTGCTCGCTGTATTCAATATTTTTCTCAGTTATGTTTCATAACAGACACTGATGTTATAATACTGCCTTCAAGAGGAGAAGGGGATGCAGATGAGATATGATTGTATTATGTCGGTACAACACAACATACTGCAGTTTGTTGTCTATGCCATCTAGAAGCACCTACTCCACTTTCCATTTAGCTATTTACTGCAACAGGGCCACAGATATTTAGCTATTTACTGCAACAGGGCCACAGACATTTAGCTATTTACTGCAACAGGGCCACAGACATGTAGCTATTTACTGCAACAGGGCCACAGACATTTAGCTATTTACTGCAACAGGGCCACAGACATTTAACTATTTACTGCAACAGGGCCACAGACATTTAGCTATTTACTGCAACAGGGCCACAGACATTTAACTATTTACTGCAACAGGGCCACAGACATTTAGCTCTTTACTGCAACAGGGCCACAGACATTTAACTATTTACTGCAACAGGGCCACAGACATTTAACTATTTACTGCAACAGGGCCACAGACATTTAACTATTTACTGCAACAGGGCCACAGACATTTAACTATTTACTGCAACAGGGCCACAGACATTTAACTATTTACTGCAACAGGGCCACAGACATTTAACTATTTACTGCAACAGGGCCACAGACATTTAGCTATTTACTGCAACAGGGCCACAGACATTTAACTATTTACTGCAACAGGGCCACAGACATTTAGCTCTTTACTGCAACAGGGCCACAGACATTTTAGCATGATAGCCTTCGTAACTGTATGTCTGTGATGTCTGAGATGTCTGTGATGTAGGCCAACGCCATGTGTGTCCTTCCTCTCACCTGAGTGCCCTGCCCATGGTTTCATAGTTCATGTCAGGTTTGTTCTTGTGTTTGCCCCACAGTTTGGACACGGCCTTGGAGTCCACCAGCTTAAAGATGCCCTTCTCCCTCTGTGTCCACTTGATGTACTTGGGACAGGTGTTCTTGTCCTGCAACAGGGCCAGGAGAAACTCCCATAGGTAGATGGTGTTCCCTACATAGGGGGAGAAAGGAGCAATTCACAGTTTGAACTAATACAGTAAATGTCAGTCTAATAGAGTACGTGTGAGTATAATACAGTACATGTCAGTCTAATACAGTAAATGTCAGTCTAATACAGTACATATGAGTCTAATACAGTATATGTGAGCGTGTAGTTCTGCTACACCTGTCCATAACTCATTTAGCACTGCAGATTTTACTTAAACGGAAGGCAGAGATGTAATTGCAGTTTTCCCTCCTCATAACCTAAATAAATAAATGTGCTGTACTCGTCTGCTATGTACAGTGTGTACCTAGGCTTGGAAAATAAATGCATTGGATGGGGCTCTGGCAGTAGATGACTCTTGTTTGAGAAACAGTTAGGCCAGAATTAGTTAAAAACAGCAACCCCTCCAGCAGCCACCGTGACAACATAATGTATATGTGTGCGGCTGAACCAACCCCCTCTCCCTATCTCTATGTGACGTGGAAGGGGACACACACAAGGAGAGGGGAAAAGGGTTTTATCGGTAGTTCATCAATGTACCCTCCAGCGCGCAATCACTTATTTCCCTGTGAAACACAGCACGTTGAGAGCAGCTCGTCAATTAGCAAGCTGAGGTCCAACCCAACTGGACTACAGGGGCTGGGCTGCTGGTTGCCGGTTGCTGATTGCACCACTCTACAAGCAGAAACATGCACAGTAGCTTACAGAAGGAACCAGGAGAGACCTTGATTTCAATTGCCTGTTTTTTCAATAAACAAACTGATTGAGAAGGGCCCAGGAGAGAACTTGATTTCGATTGGCTATTTTTTCAAGAAGCAAGCTGATTGAGAAGGGCCCAGGGGAGACCTTGATTTTGATTGGCTTTTTTTTGAGAGGTGAACTGGTTGAGATGAACGCTCACCTTTGCCCTCCTTGCTCTTCTTCTTGAGTGGTAGGTTGGGAGTGGTAATGGGGGAGCAGGGGCGCACCGGCCGAGGCTTGCGCACTAAGACAGGAAAAGGGTAAAGGTCAACACTGTGACACCCAATTAACCACATCCCTGTTATTGACTAAATAAATAAAAATGTCAGCACTGTATTATGAACAATTTGCTAATATTAATGCTATAAGCTAAGGTTAATAAGGCTACAAACTATGGTTAATAAGGCTGTAAGCTATGGTTAATAAGGCTATAAGCTATGGTTAATAAGGCTGTAAGCTATGGTTAATAAGGCTATAAGCTATGGTTAATAAGGCTATAAGCTATGGTTAATAAGGCTTTAAGCTATGGTTAATAAGGCTCTAAGCTATGGTTAATAAGGCTGTAAGCTATGGTTAATAAGGCTGTAAGCTATGGTTAATAAGGCTATAAGCTAAGGTTAATAAGGCTACAAACTATGGTTAATAAGGCTGTAAGCTATGGTTAATAAGGCTATAAGCTATGGTTAATAAGGCTGTAAGCTATGGTTAATAAGGCTATAAGCTATGGTTAATAAGGCTATAAGCTATGGTTAATAAGGCTTTAAGCTATGGTTAATAAGGCTATAAGCTATGGTTAATAAGGCTATAAGCTATGGTTAATAAGGCTTTAAGCTATGGTTAATAAGGCTATAAGCTATGGTTAATAAGGCTGTAAGCTATGGTTAATAAGGCTTTAAGCTATGGTTAATAAGGCTTTAAGCTATGGTTAATAAGGCTCTAAGCTATGGTTAATAAGGCTGTAAGCTATGGTTAATAAGGCTATACGCTATGGTTAATAAGGCTTTAAGCTATGGTTAATAAGGCTAGAAGCTATGGTTAATAAGGCTTTAAGCTATGGTTAATAAGGCTAGAAGCTATGGTTAATAAGGCTGTAAGCTATGTTTAATAAGGCTAGAAGCTATGGTTAATAAGGCTTTAAACTATGGTTAATAAGGCTATAAGCTATGGTTAATAAGGCTGTAAGCTATGGTTAATAAGGCTTTAAACTATGGTTAATAAGGCTATAAGCTATGGTTAATAAGGCCATACTCTATGGTTAATTAGGCTGTAAACTACGGTTAATAAGGCTGTAAGCTATGGTTAATAAGGCTATAAGCTATGGTTAATTAGGCTATAAGCTATGGTTAATAAGGCTATAAATGGTGGTTAATAAGGCTATAAGCTGTGGTTAATAAGGCTATAAGCTGTGGTTAATAAGGCTATAAGCTATGGTTAATAAGGCTGTAAGCTATGGTTAATAAGGCTGTAAGCTATGGTTAATAAGGCTGCTAAGGTTAATAAGGCTACAAACTATGGTTAATAAGGCTGTAAGCTATGGTTAATGGTTAATAATTAGGCTATAAGCTATGGTTAAACTATATGGTGGTTAATAAGGCTATAAGCTGTGGTTAATAAGGCTATAAGCTATGGTTAATAAGGCTCTAAGCTATGGTTAATAAGGCTGTAAGCTATGGTTAATAAGGCTGTAAGCTATGGTTAATAAGGCTATAAACTAAGGTTAATAAGGCTACAAACTATGGTTAATAAGGCTGTAAGCTATGGTTAATAAGGCTATAAGCTATGGTTAATAAGGCTGTAAGCTATGGTTAATAAGGCTATAAGCTATGGTTAATAAGGCTATAAGCTATGGTTAATAAGGCTTTAAGCTATGGTTAATAAGGCTCTAAGCTATGGTTAATAAGGCTGTAAGCTATGGTTAATAAGGCTGTAAGCTATGGTTAATAAGGCTATAAGCTAAGGTTAATAAGGCTACAAACTATGGTTAATAAGGCTGTAAGCTATGGTTAATAAGGCTATAAGCTATGGTTAATAAGGCTGTAAGCTATGGTTAATAAGGCTATAAGCTATGGTTAATAAGGCTATAAGCTATGGTTAATAAGGCTTTAAGCTATGGTTAATAAGGCTATAAGCTATGGTTAATAAGGCTATAAGCTATGGTTAATAAGGCTTTAAGCTATGGTTAATAAGGCTATAAGCTATGGTTAATAAGGCTGTAAGCTATGGTTAATAAGGCTTTAAGCTATGGTTAATAAGGCTTTAAGCTATGGTTAATAAGGCTCTAAGCTATGGTTAATAAGGCTGTAAGCTATGGTTAATAAGGCTATACGCTATGGTTAATAAGGCTTTAAGCTATGGTTAATAAGGCTAGAAGCTATGGTTAATAAGGCTTTAAGCTATGGTTAATAAGGCTAGAAGCTATGGTTAATAAGGCTGTAAGCTATGTTTAATAAGGCTAGAAGCTATGGTTAATAAGGCTTTAAACTATGGTTAATAAGGCTATAAGCTATGGTTAATAAGGCTGTAAGCTATGGTTAATAAGGCTTTAAACTATGGTTAATAAGGCTATAAGCTATGGTTAATAAGGCCATACTCTATGGTTAATTAGGCTGTAAACTACGGTTAATAAGGCTGTAAGCTATGGTTAATAAGGCTATAAGCTATGGTTAATTAGGCTATAAGCTATGGTTAATAAGGCTATAAATGGTGGTTAATAAGGCTATAAGCTGTGGTTAATAAGGCTATAAGCTGTGGTTAATAAGGCTATAAGCTATGGTTAATAAGGCTAGAAGCTATGGTTAATAAGGCTGTAAGCTATGTTTAATAAGGCTAGAAGCTATGGTTAATAAGGCTTTAAACTATGGTTAATAAGGCTATAAGCTATGGTTAATAAGGCCATACTCTATGGTTAATTAGGCTGTAAACTACGGTTAATAAGGCTGTAAGCTATGTTTAATAAGGCTATAAGCTATGGTTAATAAGGCTATAAACTATAGTTAATAATGCTGTAAGCTATGGTTAATAAGGCTTTAAACTGTGGTTAAAAAGGCTATAAGCTATGGTTAATTAGGCTATAAGCTATGGTTAATAAGGCTATAAATGGTGGTTAATAAGGCTATAAACGGTGGTTAATAAGGCTATAAGCTGTGGTTAATAAGGCTATAAGCTGTGGTTAATAAGGCTATAAGCTATGTTTAATAAGGCTATAAGCTGTGGTTAATAAGGCTATAAGCTGTGGTTAATAAGGCTATAAGCTGTGGTTAATAAGGCTATAAGCTATGGTTAATAAGGCTATAAATGGTGGTTAATAAGGCTATAAACGGTGGTTAATAAGGCTATAAGCTATGGTTAATAAGGCTATAAGCTGTGGTTAATAAGGCTATAAGCTATGGTTAATAAGGCTATAGGCAAATATATTTTCCAAGGTACTCCTGTGTAACTCTTAAAAGCATATATCTTCGAAACATGAGAGTAAGTGGAACATCTTCATATAGAAGATTAAAAACAAGCCTAAATCATGTGTTGTAACACTGCTCCCTAGATTCCAGTAGAACCCCTGCAGTACTTTTGGTTTTCCTCTGTGGTTTGGACACGCTCTTCTGAGGGATCTCGTCCATGGAGGATGTTTCATCGTCCAGCGATACATCCATGCAGCCGTTGGGCTCCGGCCGCAGGTGGATGTAGGTGTAGTCAGACTCCAACATGGTCCCGTACGTATGAACTACAACAACAAGAGAAAACCGTAGTACACTCAATATGACTCCTAGTTCTGTAATATTATTGTGAGACTGAACTAAAGCAACAGTCAGAGATAATGACAGGAGTTAGTGGAAATACTACAAATGAAACCGCATACAAATTAAACTGCATACCTTCATCAAAAATGTGCAGGTTTTAACAAAGTGATAAATCAAATCAAAATGTAATTATCACCTCCACGGGATAAAACGTGTGTAAACGGTATGGTAAAATGCTTCTTTACAAGCTCTTCCTCAACAATGCAGTATTCAATATCAAAGGTAAAGAAATTGAAAATCCAGAATAGAATCTTGAAAAGAACACGGAATCAATACTAGGTCAGATAAAATAAAACCCACAAGATAAATGCTCTGGGGTAGAAGTTGGATTCAGTTAATACACATGTGGTACCAACATTACAAAAAATACTCCTTCCCCTAACCTCCTAGAGAGTAGCAACAACAGAACAGAATTCGTACTCATGCGTTTCTCATCCAGAATGTTGTTTGGTGACTCCATGTTAAGAAGGGCTGCCGCAGCCTCATTGGTCTCCATGTTATCTTCTGTACCCGATACCGTCCTTTCTACTGGCCAATCAGACAGGGATTGTCATCAGAACAAGAAACAGACAGCTTTAGAGACAAACTTGAAAGGATATTACAATCAATAAGGGTGAATTCTAGGTAATTTAGATAGTACCAGGCCCTGTCAGGAATCAACTCCTAGCTCCTACCCCCTAGGCATGCATGCATATCATGCCCTCCTCCCCCTCACCTGTGAGGCCCACGTCTCCGACCATAATGGGCTCCTCCATCACATGTACAGTGTTGTCCACCATAATGCCGTTGGTCACCTCGTCCGACTCCATGCCCGAGTAGACCTGCATGAGGTCAGCAGCGGGCACCTGTTCCACGATGACTGCTGGGAACACGGACGGATCATCCAGCTGGACACACAGAGAGTCCAACAGAAGACAGAGACCACAGTTGTTAGACCACAGATGTTAGACCACAGACCACAGTCGTTAGTCCACAGACTTTAGACCACAGACGTTAGACCACAGACGTTAGACCACAAACGTTAGACCACAGACCACAGTCGTTAGTCCACAGACGTTAGACCACAGGCGTTAGACCACAGGCGTTAGACCACAGTCGTTAGGCCACAGACGTTAGAACACAGGCGTTAGACCACAGGCGTTAGACCACAGACGTTAGACCACAGAATGACATGTCTTTTGCTTGGTTTTTTATCTTATATCCTTTAAGTACTACAGCCTTTGTAAAGTTAATGTAGACTTATACACTGTGCTTTTACAGTTGCTCTGGTATATATCACACATTGGCTTGATCCCCATGCAGCTGAACAAAATGAACTACTTACACAGAGAGAAAGAGAGAGAGACAGAGAGAGGCAGAAAGACAAAGAGAGAGAGAGAGAGAGAGACAGACAGACAGACAGACAGACAGACAGACAGACAGACAGAGAGAGCGAGAGCTAGACATATCTACATAAACCCACATTTCTCATGTGACCAACATGGCCTCATCCTAACAAGAATTGAAAAACTGCTGGCAAAAATGCTACATATATATTTTTAAAGAATATCAGAATGCTTTTTCCCTACCACATCTCCGGATTCCAACCGCAAGCTCTGAACCATTACACCGAATCATCGCAGCTAGCTATCTGCTATCCGGGTGGCTACTCCTGGCTAACGTCTCTGTCCCGAAACAAGCACCAGTTAGCCTGGAGCTAGCCCTGAGCTAGGCCCATCTCCTGGCTAGCCAAAGAGGTCCACCAGCCAATTCTTGGACTACAATACCTCTTTTGTCAATTGGACTGGACCTTTTGCTGCCGACACGGAGCCCCACCGATCCATCACGACTGGTCTACCGACGTAACCATCCGAGGTGGATTCAACAGGCTCTTCCATTGCGACGTCACCTGAGGCTCATCTGCTATCCCTGGCCCGCTAGCGGACTGAATCGCCGTGTCTCCAGCTCACCTAGCATAGTAGCAACTACTGAATTGGCTCCCTGACTCATCTAGTGCTACTCATTGGACCCTATGCCTCTCCCTAATGTCAATATGCCTTGTCTGTTGCTGTTTTGGTTAGTGATTATTGTCTTATTTCACTATAGAGCCCCCAGCCCTGCTCAATATGCCTTAGCAAGCCCTTTTCTTTCCACCCCCCACACATGTGGTGACCTCACCTGGCTTAACTGGTGCCTCTAGAAACAAAACCTCTCTCATCGTCACTCAATCAATGCCTAGGTTTACCTCCACTGTACTCACATCCTACCATACTGTTGTCTGTACATTATGCCTTGAATCTATTCTTCCGACACTCAGAAATCTGCTCCTTTTAATCTCTGTTCCGAACGCACTATACGACCAGTTCTTATACCCTTTAGCCGTACCCTTATCCTACTTATCCTCTGTTCCTCTGGTGATGTAGAGGTTAACCCAGGCCCTGCAGCCCCCAGCACCACTCCCATTCCCCAGGCGCTCTCATTTGTTGACTTCTGTAACCGTAAAAACCTTGGTTTCATGCACGTTAACATCAAAAGCCTCCTCCCTAAGTTTGTTTTATTCACTGCTTTAGCACACTCCACCAACCCTGATGTCCTAGCCATGTCTGAATCATGGCTTAGGAAGTCCACCAAATCCTGAAATTTTAATCCGTAACTACAACAGGGTAGTAGTTGCAATCTACTGCAGAGATAGCCCGCAGAGTTCTGTCATTACTATCCAGATCTGTGCCCAAACAATGAGTTTCTACTTCTAAAAATCCACCTTTCCAGAAACAAGTCTCTCATCGTTCCCGCTTCTTATAGACCACCTTCAGCCCCCAGCTGTGCCCTGGACACCATATGTGAATTGATTGCCCCCCATCTATCTTCAGAGTTCGTACTGTTAGGTGACCTAAACTGGGACATGCTTAACACCCCGGATGTCCTACAATTTAAGCTAGATGCCCTCAATCTCACACAAATTATCAAGGAACCTACCAGGTACAACCCTAAATCCGTAACCATGGGCACCCCCCTCTTAGATATCATCCTGACCAACCTGCCCTCTAAATACACCTCTGTCTTCAAGCAGGATCTCAGTGATCACTGCCTCATTGCCTGCGTGCGTAATGGGTTTGAGGTCAAACGACCATGACCTGGCCCGGGTGTCCTGGAAGGATATTGACCTCATCCCGTCAGTAGAGGATGCCTGGTTGCTCTTTAAAAGTGCTTTCCTCACCATCTTAAATAAGCATGCCCCATTCAAAAAATGTAGAACTAAGAACAGATATAGCCCTTGGTTCATCCCAGACTTGACTGCCCTTGACCAGCACAAAAACTTCCTGTGGCTTCTGCATTAGCATCGAATAGCCCCCGCGATATGCAACTTTTCAGGGAAGTTAGGAACCAATATACTCAGTCAGTTAGGAAAGCTAAGGCTAGCTTTTTCAAAAATAAATTTGCATCCTGTAGCACTAATTCCAAAACGTTTGGGGACACTGTAAAGTCCATGGAGAATAAGAGCACCTCCTCCCAGCTGCCCACTGCACTGAGGCTAGGAAACACTGTTACCGCCGATAAATCTATGATAATAGATCATTTCAATAAGCATTTTTCTATGGCTGGCCATGCTTTCCACCTGGCTACACCTACCATGGCCAACAGCTCAAGCCCCGCCCTGCTTCTCCTTCACCAAAATCCAAAATCTGGATCCCTACAAATCATCCCTACACTGGTCATCCCCAAAGCCAACTCCTACTTTGGCCGCCTTTTCTTCCAGTTCTCTGCTGCCAATGACTGGAACGAATTGCAAAAATCACTCAAGCTGGAGTCTCATATCTCCCTCACTGACTTTAAGCATCAGCTGTCAGAGCAGCTTACCGATCATTGCACCTGTACACAGCCCATCTGTAAATAGCCCACCCAACTACCTCATCCCCATATTGTTATTTATTTTTTGCTCCTTTGCACCTCAGAATCTCTACTTGCACATTCATCTTCTGCACATCTATCACTCCAGTTTTTAATTGCTCAATTGTAATTATTTCGCCACTATGGCCTATTTATTGCCTTACCTCCCTAATCATACTACATCTGCACACACTGTTTATCCATACTTTCTATTGTGTTATTGACTGTACGTTTGTTTATCCCATGTGTAACTTTTTTTTTATTTATCTAGGCCAGGTCGCAGTTGTAAATGAGAACTTGTTCTCAACTGGTCTACATGGTTAAATAAAGGTGAAATGTAAAAATATATATAATTAAATAAATTAACACTGTTAACCCATTCACTCCTACAGTATCATACCTCATGAACACTGTCAACCCATTCACTCCTTTCATACCTCCTGAATACTGTCAACCCATTCACTCCTTTCATACCTCATACCTGTGTCTTTTTGCTGGGGATTCCAGACACGCTCCCCCATTTCCAGCACAACATTTCTGAACATGGGAAGAAGAAATTACCAGAGCTCTGGCCAAACTGAGTACACTTGAGTATAAAAAAACATTAAGAACACCTGCTCTTTCCACGACATAGACTGACCAGGTGAATGCTATGATCCCTTATTGATGTAACTTGTTAAATCCACTTCAATTCATGTAGATGAAGGGGAGGAGACAGGTTAAAGAAGGATTTTTAAGCCTTGAGACAATTGAGAAATGGATTGTGCATGTGTGCCATTCAGAGTGTGAATCAGCAAGACAAAATATTTAAGTGCCTTTGAATGTGGTATGGTACTAGGTGACAGGCGCGCCGGTTTGTGTCAAGGACTGCAATGCTGCTGGGTTTTTCATGCTCAATAGTTTCCCGTGTGTATCAAGAATGGTCCAACACCCAAAGGACATCCAGCCAACTTTTTTATTTTATTTAACCTTTATTTAACTTGAAAAGTCAGTTAAGAACAAATTCTTATTTTACAATGACGGCCTACCCTGGCCAAACCCTCCCCCAACCCGGACGACGCTGGGTCAATTGTGCGCCGCCCTATGGGTCTCCCGATCACGGCCAGTTGTGATACAGCCCGGGATCAAACCAGGGTCTGTAGTGACGCCTCTAGCACTGAGATGCAACGCCTTAGACCGCTGCGCCACTCGGGAGCCCAACTGTGGGACTCATTGGAGTCAACACGGGCCAGCATCCCTGTGGATAGCTTTCGACACCTTGTAGAGTCCATGCCTCAACGAATTGAGGCTGTTCTGAGGGGCAAATGGGGGGGAGCAACTAAATATTAGGGAGGTGTTCTTAATGTTTGGTATGCTCAGTGTGTAAGAAACTGTAGTGTATGACAACCAAGCCCACCTGGCAACCCTTTGAACACTGACCGCTTCTACCAGTGTTTCTCCTAGCTTATTTTCCAGGCAGGTTGCATGCAAACATCCAGGGTCTATTTAAATACATATCGCCCTATACAATGGTAGGGGAAACACTGTCTACAGTTGACCTACCCATGTGACATGGCAGTTATCCTGACAGGACATGTGGCAGTTATCCAGACAGGACATGTGGACACAACAAGCTTCTCTCATTTCTCATTGTGTGAGGTCCTTGTGGAGTAAACAAACAGTTTTATTTTCCTTCAGCACAGTTATTTTGCTGTCTTCAACAGTACCATAGCATGAAGCAGTGTGGATGGCACCTCTTTCCGTTGTTTTTTTCCCATTACGTGGGTGGTTCCACGAAATGAGTGTCTTTTGCGTCCCTTTGATATCTTAACACATATTGAAAAGCGTGTTATATTCAATAATGTGCCCTTCAATACAGACCACATTGAGAATTCAATAAATAAAATACAAATAAATGCATATGAATAAAGACTTAAGTGCCAAAATGTCCCTCCATGCACTTCTGTGACTTCCAGGAATTTTAACCCACTTAACCCCAGAATGTCTCCACATTTTTATCATCATTGTAACATTTCTAAAGATGATTATTTATTTAATGTGATTAGTGATTCATTTAAAGTTTTCTTTTGTCTCTCATTTTAAGGTTAACCTGAACTGAACTCTCGTTTTTAATATGATGAAAATATTCCCTTTTAAATACTATTTTCAAAATAAATATTGAACATCTAATAGCCAAATCATGGTGTAAAAGCAGGTGAGCTGGTTCTACTCTATTTGTACATTTTCTGGTGTTTTGTGGTGGAAATGTAATTTTTTTATTGTGAAGCTTCAGCTTGCATTCAATTGCCCATCCCTGCTGCACACAACAACCTTCCATTGCCCCTGTCACAAGGTGATTCATGGCTGATTTAAGATGACATCGTCAACCCTGTTACTTTATTTGGCACTAAATAGGCACTTACTATGAAATGGGAATATGTATTTTATTAGGTTGAACATGTGCTCTTTATGACAGAATGTTAAAATTAGATAAAATGAAATGTTTTTTTTCACCAAGTCACAAATCTCAAAAGGCAAGGAATTTGTGGCATGGCCCATGCCCTAAAAGCTCCAGTCCCGGCTTGAAAAAAAACATGGAGCAGGCAGGACTCCTAGCTTGCAGGTATTTTACTTCAGTTTAAGCTATTCGAAATATCAAACAAACAAAAATGCTCTAATGAAATGGTGCAAAGTATTATAGCCTGATTACACTCATAGCCAGAAGAAACAAATTAATTCAGTGTCAGTTTCTGAAAATAACCAAGAGATGGCAGCAGACTACAGCTCATTGCCTGATTATCATATGATCTATGATGCTTTGTCCTGCCCAAACAGTTCATGCAAGTTCTCAATCATTAGAAAACAATTAGTGGCCAAATACTTAGCCATACTGAAAGGCAGTAACAACATTTTGACTTAAACTTCCAAAATGGTTTTAATGGAATAGCCTAACAACGTGCAGAGTTGTAGGGCTTTACCTTTCCAATCCCTTGAGATAGTCTTTGTTATGTTGTGGAACATTATAAGCGTTCTGCTTTTTTGGTAATTCTTGTCCATTTTAGTAATTATATTTCTATGGTCTCTCTCTCTTTCTCTCTCTCCTCTAAAGCACAAGTTTCCATTGTTGTGGTTGAACCCCGGGAACTCCAGGTGTCTAAGCTTTGAGCCTTGAGCCCACGGAGGGACTAGGGAGTCCAAGGCTACATCCACTCAATGCTACACTTTAACCAGATAACTAACAGTACACTAACAGCACAATGCCACACACAACTGCATTATGTTGAATCATTAATCCTCTATAGGTCATTACCATACAATTAAACTATGTAAACATAGCTATGAGTTCAGCGACTGTTCTAGTAACTTCACTTACATTATTTTCCATGATGTCAGCACTAACGATCAACAGTTGGCCACGAGACCACTTGGGAAGTATAAAATAAAGGATGCTGTTGTTGTGTGCGCTTGACTATAAAAGATGAAATGTCATTGACGTAATGGTCTCAGACTATAGTAGCATCTCAGTCAGTAGGGAGTCCCATCTGGGTTCACTGATGTGAGAGAGCACCAGTGAGTCTGCTGAGTTCACTGCAGTGTATTAAACCCCACACTGTCTCCACTCCATAGCAGGACCAGAACATGACAGACCGAATCCCACACAGAATCTGCTGACGGGGCAGAAGATGTCTGTGTCTGTCTACTGTTGTTGTTTTGACATAATGGGGCTCAGTTGCACCTGGAGGGTTTGTCACAAAGCAGGATCAAATAGTTAGCCAGCGAGATAGCTTTTGTGCATACAGTGCATTCAGAATTATTCAGACCCCTTCACTTGTTCCACATTTTATTATGTTACAGCTTTATTCTAAAATTAATTAAATTATTTCCCCCTCATCAATCTACACACAATACCCCATAATGACAAAGCAAAAACATTTTTGCAAATGTATAAAAAAATTACAACTGTAATATCACATTTACATAAGACCCTTCACTCAGTACTTTGTTGAATCACCATTGGCAGCGATTACTGCCTCTAGTCTTCTTGGGTAAGACACTACAAGCTTGGGCCACCTGTATTTGGGGAGTTTTTCCCATTCTTCTCTGCAGATCCTCTCAAGCTCTGTCAGGTTGGACAGGGAACGTCGCTGCACAGCTATTTTCAGGTCTCTCCAGAGATGTTTGATCGGGTTCAAGTCCGGGCTCTGGCTGGGCCATTCAAGGCCATTCAGAGGCTTGTCCCGAAGCCACTCCTGTGTTGTGTTGGCTATGTGCTTAAGGTCATTGTCTTATTTGAAGGTGAACCTTCACCCCAGTCTGAGATTCTGAGCGCTCTGGATCAGATTTTCATCAAGGATCTCTTTGTACTTTGCTCTGTTCATCTCTCTCTCTCTCTCTCTCGATCCTGACAAGTCTCCCAGTCCCTGCTACTGAAAAACATCCCCACAGCATGATGCTGCCACCATGCTTCACTGTAGGGATGGTGCCAGCTATCCTCCAGACGTGACACTTGACATTCAGGCCAAAGAGTTCAATCTTGGTTTCATCAGACCAGAGAATCTTGTTTCTCATGGTCTGAGAGTCCTTTAGGTGCCTTTTAGCAAACTCCAAGTGGGCCTTTTACTGAGGAGTGGCTTCTGTCTGGCCACTCTACCATAAAGGCCTGATTGGTGGAATGCTGCAGAGATGGTTGTCCTTCTGGAAGGTTATCACATCTCCACAGAGGAACTCTGGAGCTCTGTCAGAGTGACCATCGGGTTCTTGGTCACCTCCCTGACCAAGGCCATTTTCCCCCAATTGCTCAGTTTGGCCGGGTGGACAGCTCTAGGAAGAGTCTTGGTGGTTCCAAACTTATTCCATTTAGTATTTTATTTGAATCTGGCGCTCTGCATTTTCCCTGGCAATTGGCCAGTTGAGACATTTGCATCCCGCCTATCCCTAAGAGGATATAACCTCTTAGGGATAGGCGGGATGCAAATGTCTCAACTGGCCAATTGCCAGGGAAAATGCAGAGCGCCAGATTCAAATAAAATACTAAATGGAATAAGTTTGGAACCACCAAGACTCTTCCTAGAGCTGTCCACCCGGCCAAACTGAGCAATTGGGGGAAAATGGCCTTGGTCAGGGAGGTGACCAAGAACCCGATGGTCACTCTGACAGAGCTCCAGAGTTCCTCTGTGGAGATGTGATAACCTTCCAGAAGGACAACCATCTCTGCAGCATTCCACCAATCAGGCCTTTATGGTAGAGTGGCCAGACAGAAGCCACTCCTCAGTAAAAGGCCCACTTGGAGTTTGCTAAAAGGCACCTAAAGGACTCTCAGACCATGAGAAACAAGATTCTCTGGTCTGATGAAACCAAGATTGAACTCTTTGGCCTGAATGTCAAGTGTCACGTCTGGAGGATAGCTGGCACCATCCCTACAGTGAAGCATGGTGGCAGCATCATGCTGTGGGGATGTTTTTCAGTAGCAGGGACTGGGAGACTTGTCAGGATCGAGAGAGAGAGAGAAGAGCTGCTGGCAAAACACACGAAAGTGCTGTTTGAATGAATGTTTACTCGCCTGCTTCTGCCTACCACCGCTCAGTCAGATACTTAGATGCTTGTATGCTCAGTCAGATTATATTATATGGTTATATCTAGTAATATCATCAACCATGTGCAGTTACTGTAACTAGTGATTATGATTGATTGTTTTTTAAAAGATAAGTTTAATGCTAGCTAGCAACTTACCTTGGTTTACTGCATTTGCGTAACAGGCAATCTCCTTGTGGAGTGCAACGAGAGAGAGGCAGGTCGTTATTGCGTTGGACTAGTTAACTGTAAGATTGCAAGATTGAATCCCCCGAGCTGACAAGGTGAAAATCTGTCGTTCTGCCCCTGAACGAGCCAGTTAACCCACCGTTCCTAGGCCGTCATTGAAAATAAGTATGTTCTTAACTGACTTGTCTAGTTAAATAAAGATTGAATAAAGGTGTAAAAATAAAAAATAAATGATAAATGGGCGCCCAAAAGTACCGATTTCCGATTGTTATGAAAACTTGAAATCGGCCCTAATTAATCGGCCATTCCGATTAATCGGTCGACCTCTAGTTTATACTACTTGATTGGAGTCCACCTGTGGACAACTCAGTTGACGGGACATGATTTGGAAGGGCACACACCTGTCTATATAAGGTCCCACAGTTGACAATGCATGTCAGAACCAAACCAAGCCATGAGGTCGAAGGAATTGTCTGTAGAGCTCCGAGACAGGATTGTGTCAAGGCACAGATCTGGGGAAGGGTACCAAAACATTTCTGCAGCATTGAAGGTGGCCTCCATCATTCTTAATTATTAAGAATGATGGAGGCCACCTTCAATGCTGCAGAAATGTTTTGGTACCCTTCCCCAGATCTGTGCCTTGACACAATCCTGTCTCGGAGCTCTACAGACAATTCCTTCGACCTCATGGCTTGGTTTGGTTCTGACATGCATTGTCAACTGTGGGACCTTATATAGACAGGTGTGTGCCCTTCCAAATCATGTCCCGTCAACTGAGTTGTCCACAGGTGGACTCCAATCAAGTAGTATAAACTAGAGGTCGACCGATTAATCGGAATGGCCGATTAATTAGGGCCGATTTCAAGTTTTCATAACAATCGGAAATCGGTACTTTTGGGCGCCCATTTATCATTTATTTTTTATTTTTACACCTTTATTCAATCTTTATTTAACTAGACAAGTCAGTTAAGAACATACTTATTTTCAATGACGGCCTAGGAACGGTGGGTTAACTGGCTCGTTCAGGGGCAGAACGACAGATTTTCACCTTGTCAGCTCGGGGGATTCAATCTTGCAATCTTACAGTTAACTAGTCCAACGCAATAACGACCTGCCTCTCTCTCGTTGCACTCCACAAGGAGATTGCCTGTTACGCAAATGCAGTAAACCAAGGTAAGTTGCTAGCTAGCATTAAACTTATCTTTTAAAAAACAATCAATCATAATCACTAGTTACAGTAACTGCACATGGTTGATGATATTACTAGATATAACCATATAATATAATCTGACTGAGCATACAAGCATCTAAGTATCTGACTGAGCGGTGGTAGGCAGAAGCAGGCGAGTAAACATTCATTCAAACAGCACTTTCGTGTGTTTTGCCAGCAGCTCTTCCTTGTGCATCAAGCATTGCGCAGTTTATGACTTCAAACCTATCAACTCCCGAGATGAGGCTGGTGTGACCGAAGTGAAATGGTTGACTAGTTAGCGCGCGTTAATAGCGTTTCAAACTTCACTCGCTCTGAGCCTTGGAGTGGTTGTTCCCCTTGCTCTGCATGGGTAGCGCTGCTTCGATGTCGTGGCTGTTGTCCTTGTGTTGCTGGTTCGAGCCCAGGGAGGAGCGAGGAGAGGGACGGAGGCTATACTGTTACACTGGCAATACTAAAGTGCCTATAAGAACATCCAATAGTCAAAGGTTAATGAAATACAAATGGTATAGAGGGAAATAGTCCTATAATAACTACAACCTAAAACTTCTTACCTGTGTTACGGTGCGTGAATGAGGACCCAAAAGCGAATCAACTTAAACAGAGCTTCTTTAATTACCAAACATAGGTAGGCTCAGATGGACCGGCAGATTCCGACAGGACAGGACAAGGTTACAGCAAACATGACGACAGTCTGGTTCAGGCATGAATGACACAAACAAACAAGAATCCGACAAGGACAGGAGCAGAAACAGAGAGAGATATAGGGACCTAATCAGAGGGAAAAAGGGAACAGGTGGGGAACGGGGTGAATGGGTAGTTAGAGGAGACAAGGGACAGCTGGGGGAAAGCGGGGGAGAAAAGGTAACCTAACACGACCAGCAGAGGGAGACAGGGTGAAGGGAAAGGACAGAGACAAGACAACATGACAGTACATGACAGTACCCCCCCACTCACCGAGCGCCTCCTGGCGCACTCGAGGAGGAAACCTGGCGGCAACGGAGGAAATCATCAATCAGCGCACGGTCCAGCACGTCCCGAGAGGGAACCCAACTCCTCTCCTCAGGACCGTACCCCTCCCAGTCAACTAGGTACTGATGACCACGGCCCCGAGGACGCATGTCCAAGATCTTACGGACCCTGTAGATAGGTGCGCCCTCGACAAGGATGGGGGGGGGGGGGGGGAAGACGAGCGGGGGCGCGAAGAACGGGCTTAACACAGGAGACATGGAAGACCGGGTGGACGCGACGAAGATATCGCGGAAGAAGAAGTCGCACTGCGACAGGATTAATGACCTGAGAGATACGGAATGGACCAATGAACCGCGGGGTCAACTTGCGAGAAGCCGTCTTAAGGGGAAGGTTCTGAGTGGAGAGCCAAACTCTCTGACCGCGACAATATCTAGGGCTCTTAGTTCTACGCTTATTAGCAGCTCTCACAGTCTGCGCCCTATAACGGCAAAGTGCAGACCTGACCCTCTTCCAGGTGCGCTCGCAACGTTGGACAAAAGCCTGAGCGGAGGGGACGCTGGACTCGGCGAACTGAGATGAGAACAACGGAGGCTGGTACCCGAGGCTACTCTGAAAAGGAGATAGCCCGGTCGCAGACGAAGGAAGCGAGTTGTGGGCGTATTCTGCCCAGGGGAGCTGTTCTGACCAAGACGCAGGGTTGCGAAAAGAAAGACTGCGTAAGATGCGACCAATAGTCTGATTGGCCCGTTCTGCTTGACCGTTAGACTGGGGGTGAAAGCCGGAAGAGAGACTGACGGAAGCCCCAATCAAACGGCAAAACTCCCTCCAAAATTGAGACGTGAATTGCGGACCTCTGTCCGAAACGACGTCTGACGGAAGGCCATGAATTCTGAAAACATTCTCGATGATGATTTGTGCCGTCTCTTTAGCAGAAGGAAGCTTAGCAAGGGGAATGAAATGAGCCGCCTTAGAGAACCTATCGACAACCGTAAGAATAACAGTCTTCCCCGCTGACGAAGGCAGTCCGGTGACAAAATCTAAGGCGATGTGAGACCACGGTCGAGAGGGAATAGGAAGCGGCCTGAGACGGCCGGCAGGAGGAGAGTTACCGGACTTAGTCTGCGCGCAGACCGAACAAGCAGCCACGAAACGACGCGTGTCATGCTCCCGGGTGGGCCACCAGAAACGCTGGCGAATGGAAGCAAGCGTACCCCGAACGCCAGGGTGGCCGGCTAACTTGGCAGAGTGAGCCCACTGAAGAACGGCCAGACGAGTAGGAACGGGAACGAAAAGAAGGTTCCTAGGACAAGCGCGCGGCGACGGAGTTTGAGTGAGTGCTTGCTTTACCTGCCTCTCAATTCCCCAGACAGTCAACCCGACAACACGCCCCTCAGGGAGAATCCCCTCGGGGTCAGTGGAGGCTACTGAAGAACTGAAGAGACGAGACAAAGCATCAGGCTTGGTGTTCTTAGAGCCCGGACGATAAGAAATCACGAACTCGAAACGAGCGAAAAACAGCGCCCAACGCGCCTGACGCGCATTAAGTCGTTTGGCAGAACGGATGTACTCAAGGTTCCTATGGTCAGTCCAAACGACAAAAGGAACGGTCGCCCCCTCCAACCACTGTCGCCATTCGCCTAGGGCTAACCGGATGGCGAGCAGTTCGCGGTTACCCACATCATAGTTACGTTCCGACGGCGACAGGCGATGAGAAAAATACGCGCATGGGTGGACCTTGTCGTCAGAGAGGGAGCGCTGAGAAAGGATGGCTCCCACTCCCACCTCTGACGCGTCAACCTCGACAACGAACTGTCTAGAGACGTCAGGTGTAACAAGGATAGGAGCGGATGTAAAACGATTCTTGAGGAGATCAAAAGCTCCCTGGGCGGAAACGGACCACTTAAAGCACGTCTTGACAGAAGTAAGGGCTGTGAGAGGAGCTGCCACCTGACCGAAATTACGGATGAAACGACGATAGAAGTTCGCGAAGCCGAGAAAGCGCTGCAGCTCGACGCGTGACTTAGGGACGGGCCAATCAATGACAGCTTGGACCTTAGCGGGATCCATCTTAATGCCTTCAGCGGAAATAACAGAACCGAGAAATGTGACGGAGGAGGCATGAAAAGTGCACTTCTCAGCCTTCACAAAAAGACAATTCTCTAAAAGGCGCTGGAGGACACGTCGAACGTGCTGAACATGAATCTGGAGTGACGGTGAAAAAATCAGGATATCGTCAAGGTAAACGAAAACAAAGATGTTCAGCATGTCTCTCAGGACATCATTGACTAATGCCTGAAAGACAGCTGGAGCGTTAGCGAGGCCGAAAGGAAGAACCCGGTATTCAAAGTGCCCTAACGGAGTGTTAAACGCCGTCTTCCACTCGTCCCCCTCCCTGATGCGCACGAGATGGTAAGCGTTACGAAGGTCCAACTTAGTGAAAAACCTGGCTCCCTGCAGGATCTCGAAGGCTGAAGACATAAGAGGAAGCGGATAACGATTCTTCACTGTTATGTCATTCAGCCCTCGATAATCTATGCAGGGGCGCAGAGACCCGTCCTTCTTCTTGACAAAAAAAAACCCCGCTCCGGCGGGAGAGGAGGAGGGGACTATGGTACCGGCGTCAAGAGCTACAGACAAATAATCTTCGAGAGCCTTACGTTCGGGAGCCGACAGAGAGTATAGTCTACCCCGGGGGGGGGTGGTTCCCGGAAGGAGATCAATACTACAATCATACGACCGGTGTGGAGGAAGAGAGGTGGCCCTGGACCGACTGAACACCGTGCGCAGATCGTGATATTCCTCCGGCACCCCTGTCAAATCACCAGGCTCCTCCTGTGAAGAAGAGACAGAGGAAACAGGAGGGATAGCAGACATTAAACATTTCACATGACAAGAGACGTTCCAGGAGAGGATAGAATTACTAGACCAATTAATGGAAGGATTATGACAAACTAGCCAGGGATGGCCCAAAACAACAGGTGTAAAAGGTGAACGAAAAATTAAAAAAGAAATGGTTTCACTATGATTACCAGAAACAGTGAGGGTTAAAGGTAGCGTCTCACGCTGAATCCTGGGGAGAGGACTACCATCCAGGGCGAACAAGGCCGTGGGCTCCTTTAACTGTCTGAGAGGAATGTCATGTTCCCGAGCCCAGGTCTCGTCCATAAAACAGCCCTCCGCCCCAGAGTCTATTAAGGCACTGCAGGAAGCTGACGAACCGGTCCAGCGTAGATGGACCGACAAGGTAGTGCAGGATCTTGAAGGAGAGACAGGAGTAGTAGCGCTCACCAGTAGCCCTCCGCTTACTGACGAGCTCTGGCCTTTTACTGGACATGAAGTGACAAAATGACCAGCGGAACCGCAATAGAGACAGAGGCGGTTGGTGATTCTCCGTTCCCTCTCCTCAGTCGAGATGCGGACACCTCCCAGCTGCATGGACTCAGCACCCGAGCCGGCAGAGGAAGATGGTAGTGATGCGGAGAGGGAGGCGACGGAGAGCGCGAGCTCCTTTCCACGAGCTCGGTGACGAAGATCAACCCGTCGCTCAATGCGAATAGCGAGTTCAATCAAGGAATCCACGCTGGAAGGAACCTCCCGGGAGAGAATCTCATCCTTTACCTCTGCGCGGAAACCCTCCAGAAGACGAGCGAGCAAGGCCGGCTCGTTCCAGCCACTGGAGACAGCAAGAGTGCGAAACTCAATAGAGTAGTCTGTTATGGATCGATTGCCTTGACATAGGGAAGACAGGGCCCTGGAAGCCTCCTCCCCAAAAACAGATCGATCAAAAACCCGTATCATCTCCTCCTTAAAGTCTTGATACTGGTTAGTACACTCAGCCCTTGCCTCCCAGATTGCCGTGCCCCACTCACGAGCCCGTCCAATAAGGAGAGATATGACGTAGGCGACACGAGCAGTGCTCCTGGAGTAAGTGTTGGGCTGGAGAGAAAACACAATATCACACTGGGTGAGGAACGAGCGGCATTCAGTGGGCTCCCCAGAGTAACACGGCGGGTTATTGATTCTGGGCTCCGGAGATTCGAAAGCCCTGGAAGTGGCCGGTGGATCGAGGCGGAGATGGTGAACCTGTTCTGTGAGGTTGGAGACTTGGGTGGCCAGGGTCTCAACGGCATGTCGAGCAGCAGACAATTCCTGCTTGTGTCTGCCTAGCATCGCTCCCTGGATCTCGACGGCTGAGTGGAGAGGATCCGAAGTCGCTGGGTCCATTCTTGGTCGGATTCTTCTGTTACGGTGCGTGAATGAGGACCCAAAAGCGAATCAACTTAAACAGAGCTTCTTTAATTACCAAACATAGGTAGGCTCAGATGGACCGGCAGATTCCGACAGGACAGGACAAGGTTACAGCAAACATGACGACAGTCTGGTTCAGGCATGAATGACACAAACAAACAAGAATCCGACAAGGACAGGAGCAGAAACAGAGAGAGATATAGGGACCTAATCAGAGGGAAAAAGGGAACAGGTGGGGAACGGGGTGAATGGGTAGTTAGAGGAGACAAGGGACAGCTGGGGGAAAGCGGGGGAGAAAAGGTAACCTAACACGACCAGCAGAGGGAGACAGGGTGAAGGGAAAGGACAGAGACAAGACAACATGACAGTACATGACAACCTGGGAATATTGAAGACTCATGTTAAAAGGAACCACCAGCTTTCATATGTTCTCATGTTCTGAGCAAGGAACTGAAACGTTAGCTTTCTTACATAGCACATATTGCACTTTTACGTTCTTCTCCAACACTTTGTTTTTGCATTATTTAAACCAAATTGAACATGTTTCATTATCTACTTGAGACTAAATTGATTATATTGATTTATTATATTAAGTTAAAATAAGTGTTAATTCAGTATTGTTGTAATTGTTATTATTACAAATGCATTAGTTTTTTTAATCGGCCGATTAATCGGTATCAGCGTTTTTGGTCCTCAAATAATCAGTATCAGTGTTGAAAAATCATAATCGGTCGACCTCTAGTATAAACATCTCAAGGATGATCAATGGAAACAAGATGCACTTGATATTCTCAATAACCCATGTCAGCTCCAGTTTCGTAGCAAAAGAGCTATATCTGTAGAATGGCTAACTTAGTGAATCTCCGTTGTGATACACCCCACAAATGAAAACATGGCGGCCTAGTATCAAAACATGGCCGCCCACTATTAAGAAAAAGAAACGGCCCGGTATCATGAAAACATAGTGGCCCAGTACCATGAAAGCGTGGCGGCCCAGTACCATGAAGCCGTGGCGACCCAGTACCATGAAAGTGTGGCCGCCCAGTACCATGAAAACGTGGCGACCCAGTACCATGAAAACATGGCCGCCCAGTATCAAGAAAAAGAAACGGCCCAGTACCATGAAAACGTGGCGGCCCAGTACCATGAAAGCGTGGCGACCCAGTACCATGAAGGCGTGACGGCCCAGTACCATGAAAACGTGGCAGCCCAGTACCATGAAAACGTGGCGGCCCAGTACCATGAAAGCATGGGGGCCCAGTATCATGAAAGCATGGCGGCCCGGTATCACGAAAACATGGTGGACCAGTATCATGTTGAACAGAAGGAGTCAAGAGACACTCTAAGCTAATTAAAGGTGTAAAACAGAGTATGTAATTTAGAACTAATTACACAAGAGCCATAATGGCTGCCTCTAGGGAAACCAGAGAGATAACGATCACTAGGTGATTTTCATCTCCAAGTTCCCAGTTTCGGCTATGAACGCAAGCCCCTGTGTGTGAGAGGTTCCCCTATAATCAACTCGGTTCTGCTTTACCTGCCTATGACGCCGTTGTTAGCCCCACCTACCTATTTTCAACATCCCCTAATGGGGCTGATAGAGGAAGTGAATGGCAAACATTGCCACACCACAGATAACTGAAATAATTAAAACGGGGTGTGTTTTTGAGAGACTAGACCTTATGGAGTTCTGTACTTGAATGACTGTTCAGTTAAATGCGAGAGTGGGTGTAAATAATGTAAGTGTATGACCACAGCAGGCTGCCATAGAACACTACTAGCAGGCTGCCATAGAACTCTACTAGCAGGCTGCCGTAGAACTCTCATAGCAGGCTGCCATAGAACTCTCACAGCAAGCTGCCATATAACTCTAATAGCAGGCTGCCATAGAACTCTAATAGCAGCTTTCAGACACTAAACTGAGCTAAACATCATTATGAAATCATTACACTGTGGCTCTGATTCAGGGAGCTACTTATTGACTGTGAAATCCAATATAAGAAGGCTAGTCATTACTGTCCAGCAAGCTAGGCTAGCTGTTGCTTTCTCCGATTCCAACAGCCCCCATATGGAAAGATAAATCCTTCAGACTAGCTAGCTCCGGCAAAAACAAAATGGACACCTTCATTAGTGTTAGCACTAAATATATATAAGTTACGTTTAAGAGCTTTTTTCAAGCTACCAGGTGGACAGGCAATGTAATCCTCTGAGCAGGGAGAAACCCTAGAGGAGGCCTGTGTTATTTCCACACAACAGGTATGTCTGGTTAGGCATGAACCAGGACATTCAGGCAAGAGTATCCAGCGACAACTCATCCATCCACATCTACACAAATACAAAACGCAGACACACACACACGGCACAAACATCGGGCACACACACACACACAAACCTGTTCCACAGAATTCAGACAAAGATGTGGAGGTAAGATAAACACACCTGGGCACTGAAGTGCACTTACACATACAAACCGTACATTTTGTGCTGTAAATTGACTGGGTCCTGGCAAAGACCAACCCTCTCCTCCCACGCACACTAAAAGAGTCACAACTCCAGGTCTCTCACACTTTCCGACTCTGTCCTCCCAACAGCCCACACTCCATATCCCAGCCCTCTCCTTGCCATCCCTTCATACTCCACTCCTTCTCTCCATCTCTCCATACTAAGTGAACATTTGGAATTATTTCAAGATGATCATACCATGGATCATTTAGCTATTTGATTTTAAAATGTTATACCCCTTTACATTTACAATTAGTTGAAAAAATATTGAATTTGGCCTTTACTTCTATAGCCCATAGAAATGCACTGAATAACACATTCATAAATGTAAATAAAAGACAGTCCAAAAATAAATTTGTATTATGTTACTTAGAGTGACGTGCAGGAATCCTTCATGGTGAATCAGGCACATCCGATGCGATATTACAACAACAAAGAAGTTACTGCAAACAACGAACACCGTTTTCCCCCCTCAGACATTATTGCACGCGTGTTAGAAGAGCACAATATGTAGTGCAAGTTTTTTTTTTACCATGTTGCGTGATGCACCTCAGCTCAGCAGCAAAAACTATAACAATGGTGGTGAGGTGGCCAGTGGTGTCGTTTCCCCCTACTGCAAATTCCATCTTGAAGTTTTCTATATTGTTGGTTGTGGTACATCATGATAACACTACTGATATCGACTACTACTAAACCCCAATGTAATGATAGGTACCTGGTTTATCTCATCCATCCCATTGCTAGCGAACTCAAACACCAACTCGTTGGGCTGCACCGAGGTCGCCATAGTGATGGAGGTCCGAAGGTAGGACGCAGACGGACAGACGGGGAGGGTGATTTCCTACCCCTCTAGGGAGTGTCCAATCACAAGGAAACCACGAGATTGAACCAAAGGTTGAAAGGTCCGTGATACTGAGGGTTAAAACAAAATGGCTTCCCTTCTTGAGAATATCCAGTGGCCTCCTCACTCCTGTTTCTTTTCTCTGTGGTCCCTGTTAAGGTGTGGTGCAAAGTGAGACTGAGAGACCCAGGAATCAGAGAAGAGCCGCACAGATGGATGGAGGCAGCCTCTTCCTGGGGCCTGCTGCGTCTGGAGCATCTACGCCTGCCTGAGAGAGAGGAGAGAGAGGAACATGTCAGTAAACAGTCATTAGGAGCCAAGTGTGTGTGTGTGTAAGAAAAATATCCCAGCCAGCACAGTACTGTTCGTGTCAGCACCAAAGTGTGAAAAGGATCTAGGAGACAGCCATGGGCCTGACTCTCTGCTTGCTCCCATGACAAGACTGCTGGTTCCAGTGGATCATTCAGATCCTTGGTTCCTTGTTGGCTCAGAGGGCCCCAACCGCCTGCCTGCTTGGCTCAGAGGGCCCCAACCGCCTGCCTGCTTGGCTCAGAGGGCCCCAACCGCCTGCCTGCTTGGCTCAGAGGGCCCCAACCGCCTGCCTGCTTGGCTCTGAGGGCCCCAACCGCCTGCCTGCTTGGCTCAGAGGGCCCCAACCGCCTGCCTGCTTGGCTCAAAGGGCCCCAACCGCCTGCCTGCTTAACAGGTCCTCTCACAGTCTTCCAAAGTACAATCAAGAGTAGCACTGAGCAGACTGAAAAATGCACCACGCTTTCCAATACATGCATCACCCGGCTTCACATTGTCACTCTTGCACTCCCTTGAAACTGTGTGTGATTATAGCTGCCTGTCTCCTTGATGAGTACCTATATTCATGTTAAATGTGTGTGATTATATCTGCCTGCCTCCTATAGGTTATACCAGTACGATGTTCAACATTATGTAAAGTGTCACGACCACCATTTCTGCTGGTGTCAGATCATAACTACCATCCAGCAATGTTGTGTCCTTGAGCAAGGCACTTAACCCCTAAATAATAACCCCTAAATAATAACCCCTAAATAATAACCCCTAAATAACAATCCCTACATAACAACCCCTACATAACAACCCCTACATAACAATCCCTACATAATAACCCCTAGAGAATAACCCCTACATAATAACCACTATATAATTCCAGCCAGGGGCGTTGCACTGCGTTAGACCCTGTGCTTTTCCCAAAATGTGTTGGGTGTGTTTCTGCTGTCTGGAAAACACATTTCCTTCGCACAATGACAAACATATTACTGTTCAATTCTACAACCATTTCATGTACTTAGATCAGGTTGCAGAATCTCATGACGGATAACAAACATGATTTCAGGAATCATGACAGAAGCCAATGTTTTTACATAAACTCAGAAGTGGTCGACCTCATAATCATAATCGGTCGACCTCTAACCCAGACTATTTACATTGAACCCCCCCCCCCCAGTACTTAGAAAGCCCCCCCCCCCTCCCTTTCTTTCTCTACTGTTGCAGGGTGGGGCCTGTTTGCCTTGAAATGTCTGACCAAGTGCATTCCTGGTCCAATTGTGTCTCTGAGAGGGGGGTGAGAGAGGGAAGATGTGTGGGGTTCAAATTAGGAGAGGAGAGGAATACTGTAGCATTTCTTAATATTATTCAGTTCCTTTGGCTTTGATGCCTCATGACTGAACGCTCTAAGAGACTCTGGGTTGAGGTCAGTGATAAAGTAGTCTACAGTACTACTGCCAAGAGATGAGCTATATATGTACCTACCATAGGAGTCCCATCGAAGCCTACCATTGACTATGTACATACCCAGTGTTCGTTTCCCAAATTTGTGATTAAAAGTTGCTTGTTTCTTCCCAGTCTGCTCATAACATAAAGCTCAGATGAGAGAAAGGGGGAGTGGAAAGGAATAATGGGACAAGGGGGTGAGGGGACACTTGCCCCCTCCTAGGGGAATGGACCTCCTGGTGTGGGTAAATGGGGGGGTGCTTCCATTCCAGGCACCACATTAACCCCTCTCAGTGGGCACAGTGACAACTCTGACAGCTCGGTCTGCTAGGTGACTCTGCGCAAAAAGCAGTGAGACAGGATAGGGACCACACACGGAGCAGACAGCACACATAAACCTGGACTAGGCAGAATCTCCTCTCTCTGCTTCTCTGGGAACAATGTAAACATCTACAGGTCAAGTTCATATGGGAGCCCAGTGAAGAACGTAGGCATCTACAGGTCATGTTCATATGGGAGCCCAGTCCTGGCTGCATAGAGATAAAGTATATTTATTTTAGGCACATTTCATTCTATGCAGGATACAGTCTATGACATCATTGGTACTGCCCAACTCCAATGCTCCCTTCTAGACTTAAAGGGACAGTTCACTTCAAAGTCAAAATCAATCGCTTAAAATGTAAATCAAATCAAATTTTATTTGTCACATGCGCCGAATACAACAGGTGTGGACCTTATAATACATAAATAAAATCAATTTAGTCTCAGATAAATGAAACATGTTGGTTTAAATAATGCAAAAACACAGTGTTGGAGAAGTAGGTAAAAGTGCAATTATGTGCCATGTAAAAAAGCTAACATTTAAAGTTCCTTGCTCAGAACATATGAAAGCTGGTGGCTCCTTTTAACATGAGTCTTCAATATTCCCAGGTAAGAAGTTTTAGGTTGTAGTTATTATAGGAATTTATAGGATTATGTCTCTCCATACCATTTGTATTTCATATATCTTTGACTATTGGATGTTCTTATAGGCACTATAGTATTGCCAGCCTAATCTCGGGAGTTGATAGGCTTGAAGTCATAAACAGCGCTGTGCTTCAAGCATTGCGAAAGAGCTGCTGGCAAACGTAGGAAAGTGCTGTTTGAATGAATGCTTACGAGCCTACTGCTGCCTACCACCGCTCAGTCAGACTGCTCTATCAAATCATAGATGTCACGTTCTGTCCTTAGTTCTTTTGTTATGTCTTTGTTTAGTATGGTCAGGGCGTGAGTTGGGTGGGTTGTCTATGTTCTTTTTTCTATGATTTGGGATTTCTGTGTTTGGCCTGGTATGGTTCTCAATTAGAGGTAGCTGTCAATCGTTGTCCCTGATTGAGAACCATACTTAGGTAGCCGGGTTTCAATTTTGAGTTGTGGGTGATTGTTTTCTGTTTGTGTCTGTTGCACCTGACGGAGCTGTTTCATTTGTTCTCTTTTGTTACTTTTTATTTAGTGTTCAGTTCAGTTTATTAAAAGGATGAACACTTACCAGTGGGTTAGAGAGTTGGACTAGTAACCAAAAGGTTGCAAGTTCAAATCCCTGAGCTGACAAGGTAAAAATCTGTCATTCTGCCCCTGAACAGGCAGTTAACCCACTGTTCCTAGGCCGTCATTGAAAATAAGAATTTGTTCTTAACTGACTTGCCTAGTTAAATAAAGGTTAAAAAAAAATTACATAAAAATAAAACACTGAATGCAAGAGAAGTGACACAATTTCCCTAGTTAATATTGCCTGCTAACATGAATTTCTCTTAACTAAATATGCAGGTTTAAAAAAATAGACTTGTGAATTGATTTTAAGAAAGGCATTGATTTTTATAGTTAGGTACATTGGTGCAACTATTGTGCTTTTTTCACGAATGCGTTCTTGGTAAATCATTACACGTTTGGCGAAGTGGGCTGTGATTCGATGATAAATTAGCAGGCAGCGCATTGATTATATGCAACTATAAGCTAGTAAGCTAGTTAAACTAGTAATATCATCAACCATGTGTAGTTAACTAGTGATTATGTTAAGATTGATTGTTTTTTTATAAGATACATTTAATGCTAGCTAGCAACTTATCTTGGCTCCTTGCTGCACTCGACTAACAGGTGGTCAGCCTGCCACGCAGTCTCCTCGTGGATTGCAATGTAATCGGCGTCCAAAAATGCTGATTACCGATTGTTATGACCATGCCGATTAATCGGTTGACCTCTAGTCTGGGTGGCAATCTGATGAATTGTTCAGCAGTCTTATGGCTTGGGGGTAGAAGCTGTTAAGGAGCCTTTTGGACCTAGACTTGGCACTCCGGTACCGCTGCCGTGCGCTAGCAGAGAGAACAGTCTATGACGTGGGTGACTGGAGTGTATGAGTGTATGAAATGTATGAGTGTTTTGTGAATACGGGCCTTGAGAAATTTAGATTTTTAAATTAACTGTCCCTTTTAGAGAGGCCAGAATATGATATGACCCCTACAATCCTGTCTCACTTCTCTGTTCAATTTCCCTTTTCTCCTATTCAGCATGCCATCCACCATGACTGTCTGTTAGAACTTGAAAGTGCCATGATCAACCAAACTATTATGTTATCTTAGTCCGAGAGTTTTGAGATAAGCTTGTGACTGAATGAATCATTCGCACCGTCCAATCACAAGTGGGTTATCTGATGCTAGCCAAAAGCCTGTTATCAGATCAATAGAAATATCAAGGTGGAAGGGCCTGGCTTTTCTATATGATGGGTTAAATGTGAACAATGTAAATGTGTGAGAGTGTGTGTGTGAGAGTGTGTGTGCGCACATGCATGTACTCTATATCCCTCCTGTTACTGAATCATTGATTTGGGTGGCCCAGTGCTGAGGGCAGACAGAGATACTACAGTCAGTCATTAGAGAGACCTGCACAGTATTCCAGAGCACATGACAACAGCTGCCTTGTCTGCACAGGCAGAGGGAGACTGAGATCACTCTCAGCCAGAGGAGAGGAGAAACAAGCAAAGCAAAACAGAAGGGAGGAATGCTCTCTTGCTCTGTTAAAGTGTTCCTCAATTTCACAAGCCTCCACAGAGCAAATAAAGCAGTGTGACTTTAGGCTGGGTGGGGCCACTCTAGACCAGCCTCAGACTGCAGGAGTTAGTAGAAGTAATTACCACTCCACTGTGGCTCACGTCACGTGACTGATGGTTGACTTGCTCCACACACTCCCTCCCTCAAACATGGCTATCTGTTGTAGCGTATCCTCAGCTCTATGTGCTGTAGGAGGAGGAGGAGCTAGCTGAGAACAGACAGCAGAAGACTGCTCTCCCTCTCCCAAAGTAACTAGCAGTCGCAATAACAACCAATTAGAGGCCTGGGGTCTGTTCAAAAGGGAGCGATGTTACAGAGCGTTGTATTGTGTAGAACAGATATGACTGTCTGTCAGGTGGAATAGAGATTACCAACTGGGCAAAAAACAGTTGATATGACTATCTGTTATGTGGAATAGAGATTACCCACTGGGCAAAAAACAGTGGATATGACTGTCTGTTATGTGAAATAGAGATTACCCACTGGGCAAAAAAACAGTGGATATGACTGTCTGTTATGTGGAATAGAGATTACCCACTGGGCAAAAAACAGTGGATATGACTGTCTGTTATGTGGAATAGAGATTACCCACTGGGCAAAAAACAGTGGATATGACTGTCTGTTAGGTGAAATAGAGATTACCCACTGGGCAAAAACTGGTTGGAATCAATGTTGTTTTCATGTCATTTCGACCCCAAAAAATCTATCTGATGATGTTGAATCAACTTGGAAAACTGACTGGATTTGCAAAAAGTAATCAACGTAAATTTTTACCTAAATGATTTTGTTTTGAATTCACGTTAGTTGACAACTCAATCAAATGTATATAAAATGTTGAACTGCAGTCTGTGCTCAGTGGGTAGCATAGGCTCAACTTGTTAGGCCTACCTTTATATCTGCAATGTTCTGAACGTTTCACGAAATGTAATACACCCGTGTAACAAACGCACAGCTCCCAGCAGGCCATGCTTCCCTCCTCTTCGCTCTCCACAGCTGAGCTCATTGTTGACCATGAAAGGAGGTAATTTAAGTCAATTGAATGACTAGGCAATGAGTCAGCCTGCATGTGGCAACCACGCAAACATTGTGGGAAACAAGAAAACCGACCAAGAACAAACTATTCTTATCGACCCCGGTTACTTGCTCGAATTACAAAATGTGAGATGTTCAATGTTCAAAAGAGGTGACGTTGTTATAGGGTGGTTGGAGAATGCTCCGATGGTTCTGGTATAACTATGTGATGGGCGGTAGTATTATGGGTGGTGCTGCTTGCTCTAACACTCACTAGCCCTGTATTGAGAGTGTAAGATCATGGCCTCAATGCTGTCAGCTCAAGAGTCTCAGAATAGCTCCTGATCTAATGAGCGCTTTTGGGGTGGAAAGGGGAGAAAGTTAGAGGGAAGACAGGGAGAGTGTGGAGTTCTTTCCTGCTTGGTGATAGCGGGGAAACTGACTATCACTGGCATTTCAGGGTGGATGGAGAGGATAGACAAGAGAGTGGGCATAATTCATTCTACTTCCGGCGCCGACAGAGATGGACGCCTCGCTTCGCGTTCCTAGGAAACTATGCAGTATTTTGTTTTTTTTACGTGTTATTTCTTACATTGGTACCCCAGGTAATCTTAGATTTCATTACATACAGTCGGGAGGAACTATTGAATATAAGAGCAACGTCAACTCATCATCATTACGACCAGGAATATGTCTCTCCCGAAGCGGATCCTGTGTTTTGCCTTCCGCCCAGGACAATGGATCAGATCCCAGCCGGCGACCCAAAACAACGAGGCCGTAAAAGGGGCAAACGAAGCGGTCTTTTGGTCAGGCTCCGGAGACGGGCACATCGCGCACCGCTCCCTAGCATACTACTCGCCAATGTCCAGTCTCTTGACAACAAGGTTGATGAAATCCGAGCAAGGGTAGCATTCCAGAGAGACATCAGAGACTGTAACGTTCTTTGCTTCACGGAAACATGGCTCACTCGAGAGATGCTAACGGAGTCGGTGCAGCCAGCTGGTTTCTTCACGCATCGCGCCGACAGAAGCAAGAAGAGGGGCGGAGGGGTATGCCTTATGATTAACGAGACGTGGTGTGATCATAACAACATACAGGAACTCAAGTCCTTCTGTTCACCTGACTTAGAATTCCTCACAATCAAATGTCGACCGCATTATCTACCAAGGGAATTCTCTTTGATTATAATCACAGCCATATATATTCCCCCCCCCCACCCCCCCAAGCAGACACATTAATGGCCCTGAACGAACTTCATTTGACTCTATGTAAACTGGAAACCACATATCCTGAGGCTGCATTCATTGTAGCTGGGGATTTTAACAAGGCTAATCTGAAAACAAGACTCCCTAAATTCTATCAACATATCGATTGTGCTACCAGGGCTGGTAAAACCCTGGATCATTGTTATTCTAACTTCCGTGATGCATATAAGGCCCTCCCCCGCCCTCCTTTCGGAAAAGCTGACCACGACTCCATTTTGTTGCTTCCAGCCTACAGACAGAGACTAAAACAAGAAGGTCCCGCGCTCAGGTCTGTTCAACGCTGGTCCGACCAATCTGATTAAACGCTTCAAGACTGCTTCGATCACATGGATTGGGATATGTTCCGCATTGCGTCCAACAACATTGACGAATACGCTGATTCGGTGAGCGAGTTCATTAGAAAGTGCATCGGTGATGTTATACCCACAGTAATGATTAAAACATTTCCAAACCAGAAACCGTGGATTGATGGCAGCATTTGCGCGAAACTGAAAGCGTACATTTTTTTTTAGCACTCACTTCCGTCCTCAGGAAGTGCTTTGAGAGACTAGTCAAGGACCACATCACCTCATCCCTACTTGACACCCTAGACACACTCCAATTTGCTTACCGCCCCAATAGGTTCACAGACGACGCAATCGCAACCACACTGCACACTGCCCTAACCCATCTGGACAAGAGGAATACCTATGTGAGAATGTTGTTCATCAACTACAGCTCAGCATTTAACACCATAGTACCCTGGGTCTCGACCCCGCCCTGTGCAACTGGGTACTGGATTTCCTGACGGGCCGCCCCCAGGTGGTGAGGGTAGGTAGCAACATCTCCACCCCGCTGATCCTCAACACTGGGGCCCCACAAGGGTGCGTTCTGAGCCCTCTCCTGTACTCCCTGTTCACCCAAGACTGCGTGGCCATGCACGCCTCCAACTCAATCATCAAGTTTGCAGACGACACTACAGTGGTAGGCTTGATTACCAACAACGATGAGACGGCCTACAGGGAGGAGGTGAGGGCCCTCGAAGTGTGGTGTCAGGAAAATAACCTCACACTCAACGTCAACAAAACAAAGGAGATGATTGTGGACTTCAGGAAACAGCAGAGGGAGCACCCCCCTATCCACATCGACGGGACAGTAGTGGAGAGGGTAGTAAGTTTTAAGTTCCTCGGCATACACATCACGGACAAACTGAATTGGTCCACCCACGCAGACAGCGTTGTCAAGAAGGCGCAGCAGCGCCTCTTCAACCTCAGGAGGCTGAAGAAATTCGGCTTGTCACCAAAAGCACTCACAAACTTCTACAGACGCACAATCGAGAGCATCCTGTCGGGCTGTATCACCGCCTGGTACGGCAACTGCTATGCCCACAACCGTAAGGCTCTCCAGAGGGTAGTGAGGTCTGCACAACGCATCACCGGGGGCAAATTACCTGCCCTCCAGGAAACCTACACCACCCGATGTCACATGAAGGCCATAAAGATCATCAAGGACAACAACCACCCGAGCCACTGCCTGTTCACCCCGCTATCATCCAGAAGGCGAGGTCAGTACAGGTGCATCAAAGCAGGGACCGAGAGACTGAAAAACAGCTTCTATCTCAAGGCCATCAGACTGTTAAACAGCCACCACTAACATTGAGTGGCTGCTGCCAACATACTGACTCAACTCCAGCCACTTTAATAATGGAAATAGATGTAAATGTATGTAAAAAAATGTATCACTAGCCACTTAATATAATGTTTAAATATCCTACAATACTCATCTCAAATGTATATACTGTACTCTATACCATCTACTGCATCTTGCTATGCCGTTCTGTACCATCACTCATTCATATATCTTTATGTACATATTCTTTATCCCTTTACACTTGTGTGTATAAGGTAGAAGTTGTGGAATTGTTAGGTTAGATTACTCGTTGGTTATTACTGCATTGTCAGAGCTAGAAGCACAAGCATTTCGCTACACTCGCATTAACATCTGCTAACCATGTGTATGTGACAAATAAACATTTGATTTGATCACACTTCTCTCTTCACTGAACACCGCAAAGTTTAGGAAAACTGACCCACTGCAGTCAATTACAACAGCTCATCACATCCCAGTGACGGAATATAGCCCTCTACTTGAGGAGTTCAGTCTCAGTCAGAGAGACAAACAGAAAAGCTTAGCCTCAAATACATCTCTAGAGCATGGTCTCGTTCCCAGAAACTGCTAGCTATTAGCCTGGCAAAAGTGACACTACATTGAAGGTAAAAACGAAACGTTGAACTGCAGTCTGTGCTCAGTGGGTAGCGTAGGCTCAATTTGGTAGGCATACCTTTCTGTCTAGAAAGGAGCTGATCGTGGACTATAGGAAAAGGTGGGCCAAACGGGCCCCCCATTAACGTCGATGGGGCTGAAATGGAGCGGGTGAAGAATTTCAAGTTCCTTGGTGTTCACATCACCAACAAACTATCATGGTCCAAACACACCAAGACAGTTGTGAAGAGGGCACAACAACACCTATTCCCCCTCGGGAGACTGAAAAGATTTTGCATGTGTCCCCAGATCCTCAATCAGTTCTACAGCTGCACCATCGAGAGCACCCTGACCGGTTGCATCACCACCTGGTATGGCAACTGCTCAGCATCTGACCATAAGGCGCTACAGAGGGTAGTGCGTATGGCCCAGTACATCACTGGGGCCAATCTTCCTGATATTCAGGACCTATATATTAGGCGGTGTCAGAGGAAGGCCCCCAAAATGTTTTGTCAAAGACTCCAGTCACCCAAGTCATAGACTGTTCTCTCTGCTACCTCACGGCAAGCGGTACCGTGGGCGCCAAGTTTAGGACCAAAAGGCTCCTTAAACAGCTTCTACCCACAAGCCATAAGACAATGAATCAAATGGCCACCTGGACAATTTACATTGACACTTTAGTTTATTTAGTAAATATTTTCTTAACTCTATATCTTTAACTGCATTGTTGGTTAAGGGCTTGCAAGAAAGCATTTCACGGTAAGGAATAGATAATAGATAACCTACACCTGTTGTATTAGGCGCATGTGACAAATACAATTTGATTTGAAACCAAAGCAGCTACATTTTCATACACTACCAATCAAAAGTTTTAAAACACCTACTCAATCAAGGGTTTTTCTTTATTTTTTACTATTATCTAAATTGCAGAATAATAGTGAAGAATTCACAACTATAAAATAACACATATGGAATAATGTTGTAACCAAAAAAGTGTTAAACAGATTCTTCAAATAGCCACCCTTTGCCTTGATGACAGCTTTTCTGCAAAGAAACCACTACTAAAAGGTCACCAATAATAAGAAGAGACTTGCACGAGCAATGGACACCCTTGGCATTCTCTCAACCAGCTTCATGAGGTTGTCCCCTGGAATGCATTTCAATTAACAGGTGTGCCTTCTTAAAAGTTAATTTGCGGAATTTCTTTCCTTCTTAATGCGTTTGACCTTTTTAATGCATTGTGTTGTGGCAAGGTAGGGTAAAACAGGTAACCTAGTGGTTAGAGCTTTGGACTGGTAACCGAAAGATTGCAAGATTGAATCCCTGAGCTGACAAGGTAAACATCTGTCATTCTGCCCCTGAACAAGGCAGTTAACCCACTGTTCCTAGGCCGTAATTGAAAATAAGAATTTGTTCTTAACTGACTACATAAATAAAGATACATTTTATTTTTAAAAGACCAAGCCCACACTATGGCAAGAACAGCTCAGATAAGCAAAGAGAAATGACAGTCCATCATTACTTTAAGACATGAAGGTCAGTCAATACGGAAAATTACAAGAACATTGAACATTTTTTCAAGTGCTGTCGCAAAAACCATCAAGCGCTATGATAAAATTGGCTCTCATGAAGACCGCCACAGGAAGACCCAGAGTTACCTCTGCTGCAGAGGATAAGTTCATTAGTTACCAGCCTCAGAAATTTCAGCCCAAATAAATGCTTCACAGAGTTCAAGTAACAGACACATCTCAACATAAACTGTTCAAAGGAGAACAGTTACCATGAACAGTTACCATGAAGGAGCCTTCATGGTAAAATTACTGCAAAGAAACCACTCCTAAAAGACACCAATAAGAAGAAGAGACTTGCTTGGGTCAAGAAACACGAGCAATGGACATTAGACCGGTGGAAATCTGTCCTTTGGTCTGGAGTCCAAATTGGAGATTTTTGGTTCCAACCGACGTGTCTTTGTGAGACGCGGTGAGGCTGAACGGATGATCTCTGCATGTGAATTTCCCACCGTAAATCATGGAGGAGGTGGTGTTATGGTGTGGGGATGCTTTACTGGTGACACTGTCTGTGATTTATTTAGAATTCAAGGCACACTTAATCAGCATGGCTACCACAGCATTCTGCAGCGATACGTCATCCCATCTGGTTAGGGCTTAGTGGGACTCTCATTTGTTTTTCAACAGGACAGTGACTCAACACACCTCCTGGCTGTGTAAGGGCTATTTTACCAAGAAGGAGAGAGATGGAGTGCTGCATCAGATGACCTGGCCTCCACAATTGTTTTATTTCACCTTTATTTAACCAGGTAGGCCAGTTGAGAACAAGTTCTCATTTACAACTGCAACCTGGCCAAGATAAATCAAAGCAGTGCGACACAAACAACAACATAGGATGGGATACAACACATGGGATAAACAAATGTACAGTCCAATAACACAATAGAAAAAAATCTATATACAGTGTGTGCAAATGAGATGAGATTAGGGAGGTAAGGCAATAAATAGGCTGTAGTGGCGAAGTAATTACAATTTAGCAAGTAAACACTGGAGTGATAGATGTGCAGAAGATGAATGTGCAAGTAGAGATACTAGGGTGCAAAAAAATAATAATAACAATATGGGGATGAGGTAGTTAGATGGGCTATTGACAGATGAGCTATGTACAGGTGCAATGATCTGTGAGCTGCTCTGACAGCTGATGCTTAAAGTTAGTGAGGGAGATATGAGTCTCCAGCTTTATTGATTTTAGTCATTCGTTCCAGTCATTGGCAGCAGAGAACTGGAAGGAAAGGCAGCCAAATGAGGAATAGGCTTTGGGGGTGACCAGTGAAATATACCTGCTGGAGCACATGGGTGCTGCTATGATGACCAGTGAGCTGAGATTTCTTTTATTTCACCTTTATTTAACCAGGTAGGCTAGTTGAGAATAAGTTCTCATTTACAACTGCAACTTGGTCAAGATAAAGCAAAGCAGTGCGACACAAACAACAACACAAAATTACACATGGAATAAACAAACATACAGTCAATAATACAATAGAGAAAGTCTATATACAGTGTGTGCAATTGAGGTAGGATAAGGGGGGGTGAGGCAATAAATAGGCCATAGTGGAAGTGTAGAAGTGTAGTGTGTAGAAGATGAGTGTGCAAGTAGTGATACTGGGGTGCAAAGGAGCAAAATAAATCAAATAAATGACAATATGGTGATGAGGTAGTTGGATGGGCTGTTTAAAGATTGGCTATGTACAGGTGCAGTGATCTGTGAGCTGCTCTGACAGCTGGTGCTTATAGCTAGTGAGGGAGATATGAGTCTACATCTTCAGTGATTTTTGCAGTTCGTACCAGTCATTGGCAGCAGAGAACTGAAAGGAAAGGCGGCCGAAGGAGGAATTGGCTTTGGGGGTGACCAGTAAGATATACCTGCTGGAGCGCGTGCTGCGGGTGGTGCTGCTAAGGTGACCAGTGAGCTGAGATAAGGCTGGGCTTTACCTAGCAACGACTTATAGATGATCTGGAGCCAGTGGGTTTGGCGACGAATATGAAGCGAGGGCCAGCCAACGAGAGCACACAGGTCGCAGTGGTGGGTAGTACATGGGGCTTTGGTAACAAAACGGATGGCACTGAGATAGACTGCATACAATTTGCTGAGTAGAGTGTTGGAGGCTATTTTGTAAATGACATCGCCAAAGTCAAGGCTTGGTAGGATAGTCAGTTTTACTAGGGTATGTTTGACAGGATGAGTGCCTTGTTGTGAAATAGGAAACCGATTCTTGATTGGGATTGGAGATGCTTAATGTGAGTCTGGAAGGAGAGTTTACAGTCTAACCAGACACCTAGGTATTTGTAGTTGTCCACATCTTCTAAGTCAGAACCGTCCACAGTAGTTATGCTGGACGGGTGTGTAGGTTCATTGATAATTTGTGTGAGATTGAAGGCATCTAGTTTAGATTGTAGGACGGCCGGGGTGTTAAGCATATCCCAGTTTAGGTCACCTAACAGTACAGGCTCTAAAGATAGATGGGGGGGCAAGCTGGGGGCTGAAGGTGGTCTATAAGAAGCGGCAACGGTGAGAGACTTGTTTCTGGAAAGGTGGATTTTTAGAAGTAGAAGCTCGAATTGTTTGGGCACAGACCTGGATATTATGACAGAACTCTGCAGGCTGACTCTGCAGTAGATTGCAACTCCGCCCCCTTTGGCAGTTCCCCGACCTCAACCAAATTGAGATGGTTTGGGATGAGTCGGACCACAGAGTGAAGGAAAAGTAGCCAAGTGTTCAGTATATGTGGAAACTCCTTCAAGACTGTTGGAAAAGCATTCCTGGTGAAGCTGGTTGAGAGAATGCCAAGAGTGTGCAAAGCTGTCATCAAGGCAAAGGCTGGCTATTTTAAGAATCTCAAACATTTAATATTTTGATTTGTTTGTTAAACACATTTTTGGTTACTACATGATTCCATATGCGTAATTTAATAGTTTTGATGTATTCATTATTATTCTACAATGTAGAAGATAGTAAAAATAAAGAAAAACCTTGAATGAGTAGGTGTTCTAAAACTTTTGATTGGTAGTGTAGATCTGACCTGAGAGCAAAGCAAAATACCAATGTACAAGTTGTCAGAAAACCCCAGAAAAACAGAGGACAACACCACATTTTTGTGCTCATCAAGTGTGGTCAGCAGAGAAGTGCTGTTTTGCAGGAATCATCTGGGTTCCTGTTGGGGAAATGACTCAGTGGTATTAGGCTGGTGTCAAGTCAATCCTGGAGCTCTGTGATAGCCAGTGCCGGGCCTGAGAGGATTCTGGCCTCATGCACATCAACAGGGACATAAAACACATGGTGTCAGCAGACCAGAGGCTAAGAAATGTACTTAATTTAACAACAACAGCAAAACCCTACTGAGGGAGACAATGAACTAACCACTCTTCTGACATAAGTCACAGACAATTTAACATCAAGTCTTTTAGACATGCAAGTTGCTAAAAACTTTTGAGACATCTCACACCATGTCAGTGGATGTCATGTTAGTGGAACAAAGCATTGACAGCCTTCCAAGGCAAACTAACCCAGTTGTTTGGGAATTATACATAGCAGAAAAGGTCACAGTCCTCCGCAATTAAGGAGGCTGCTGCCTCGGCACCAGAGAACAGTGTACACAGACAATGTCCTTTCACCACCACAGCAACCTACAGCAGTGTGTGTAAAAACTGGCAGTAGTTTTCGCTGCTTTGCTCGGCACATGTTCATGCATGGGCCATGGTAGTGTACAACGCTCACAGTCTCAATTTTTCTCACTGCATTGTTGGAAAGGGCCCATAAGTAAGCACTGCACTGTTAGTCTGCACCTGTTGTTTAGGAAGCATGTGACAAATACAATTTGATTAGACTTGATTTGAGCTGGCGAGTGCGGCCGGTAAAGCGAAACAACAAAACATGCCGCTATGTCTCAAATCAAAACAAATGTTATTGGTCATATACACATGGAAAGCAGATGTTATTGCGAGGGTGGACTGATATGTCTGAGTTCTACAGTGCTGCATTGAGAGTTACATTAACACACAGTTCTACAGTGCTGTTACTGTTTGGTTATGTCTGACGTTTGGTATATGGGATTGATTACGCTGTTGTGTATGAGTCAGTTGAGTTTGATAATAAACAACATCGAGTTGATAATGGACCCGTCATTCTAAACAAAACACCTGCATCCAAACCAACAGTGATGTCTGTCTGTTGTAGTAATGCACAGGGAGGTGGGCTGGTGTGCTACGACCAAATGAAGATGGAGAGAAAAAGGTCACCTCCAGTACAGGGTTTTCAGTGGGAGAGATGGCATTTAATCTGATATCTCTTAAACCTTGTACTATTCCACTGCAGCCCCAGGCTCTGAGTGAGAGAAGGTCTAATATGGACAAGGTCGCAGGCAGCAGCACCCTCACCCAGACAACTGCTGCTAGTGCTAACTTTCTAAGGCCAACCCCAAAGAGCTACAGCATTCTGTGGTGTGTGGCAATACAGACTGGTGCTTCTAGTGCTAACTCGCTAAGGTTAAATCTGAAGAGCTATAGCATTCTGTGGTGTGTGGCAATACAGACCGGTGCTGCTAGTGCTAACTCGCTAAGGTTAAATCTGAAGAGCTATAGCTAGCCCTCTGGTGTGACAACACAGCTCATAGTGCTACCTCACAGCTCATAGAGCCACACGAGTACCATGATCATTTGCATGGTAATTTACTATGTTTTATTAGCAGACAGATCAGCTGTGTGTGTAGAGTCTAGAGCATGATAATCTAATTTATTGATCATAGATTATCAAAATTCACATGACTTCTGCATTGAGTCTTCATACGGATGTGGGAGAGTTAAATCATTCAATTCTAGGAATGTTTTTTGTTGTATTACTAATTGTAGCTTACTTGTAGCCTACACAAGTATCCTAATGCTTTGGAAATATATTGACACACACACCTCCCTATCATGGCAGAGCATACCATGCATGAGGACAGAGAGAAGAGGGAGTAGAAAACTGAAAATAGAGGTGCAAAATATAATTGAGAGAAGAGAAACAAACAGCAGTGACAAACTGACCTGTGAAGCTTGCGCTGACAGGAAATGCATCACTGGGTTTCAGCGACTTCCTGTCTGTTAAACCACATTCAGTAGAAACCCTCTCTCAGTGCAAGAGTCTAATGTTATTTTGCACAACTACCCCTACTCGCTTCTAACTAATTCATTGGGTCTTTGACGTGTTTCTACCCTTCCTCTGTGGCCTTAGAAAGTCCAAAACTCAGGAACTGTGGGGTTTGAAATTATTGACAACCTTGATCAAGATGAGCAATAATGACTGTATAAAATAAATAATATTTTATGCTATATTGTATACAACATTTTGGAGGGGAAATTATATTATTTTCTAACACAATTGCGCAGAGAAAGAGATATAGTTTAACAAGTAATAAAAACAATTCTTAAAGATTCCTATAAATAAAGTAGTCAAAAGTTTTGTATTTGTTCCCATATTCCGAGCAGAAAATGATTACATCAAACTTGTGACGCTACAAACTTTTGGATGCATTTTCAGTTAGTTTTGGTTGTGTTTAAGATAATTTTGTGCCCAATAGAAATGGTAAGTAATGTATTGTATCATTTTATTGTAAATAAGAATAGAATAGGTTTATAAACACTTCTACATTAATGTGGATGTTACCATGACTATGGATAATCCTGAATAAATCGTGAATAATGATTGAGTGAGGGTCAAAGATCATACCCCCAAGACATTCTAACCTCTTACCATTACAATAACGGGATGTTAGCATGTCTTTGGGGTATGATCTTTGACCCTCTGTAACTTTCCCACTCATCTTTATTCATGATTCATTCAGGATTATTTCGTTTATACAGTCCTTATTGCTCATCTTTATCAACAATTTCAGACCCCACTCTATGTACACTACCGTTCAAAAGTTTTGGGTCACTTGATCAGAAATACAGTGTAGACATTGTTAATGTTGTAAATGATGATTGTAGCTGGAAACGGCTGATTTTTAATGGAATATCTACAGAGACGTACAGAGGCCCATTATCAGCAACCATCACTCCTGTGTTCCAAAGGCATGTTGTGTTAGCTAATCCAAGTTGATCATTTTAGAAGGCTAATTGATCATTAGAAAACCCTTTTGCAATTATGTTAGCACAGCTGAAAACTGCTGTACTGATTAAAGAAGCAATAAAACTGGCCTTCTTTAGACTAGTTGAGTATCTGGAGCATCAGAATTTGTGGGTTCGATTACAGGTTCAAAATGTCCAGAAACAAAGACCTTTCTTCTGAAACTCGTCAGTCTATTCTTGTTCCGAGAAATGAAGGCTATTCCATGTGAGAAATTGCCAAGAAACTGAAGATCTTGTACAATGCTGTGTCCTACTCCTTTCACAGAACATTGCAAACTGTCTCCAACCAGAATAGAAATAGGAGTGGGAGACCCCGGTGCACAACTGAGCAAGAAGACAAGTCCTCAACTGACAGCTTCATTAAATAGTACCCGCAAAACACCAGTCTCAACATCAACAGTGAAGATGCGACCCCCCGGGATGCTGGCCTTCTAGGCAGAGCTGCAAAGAAAAAGCCACATCTCAGACTGACCAATAAAAAGAAAAGATTAAGATGGGCAAAAGAACACAGACACTGGAGATATGGCTTTTTCTTTGCAACTCTGCCTGGACGGCCAGCATCCCGGAGTCGCCTCTTCACTGTTGGCGTTGAGACTGGTGTTTGCAGGGAATTTCTAAGTGACCCCAAACTTTTGAATGGTAGTGTATTAAAAATGCCCGTATTCAATTGTAAATACGGAAAACAGTGTGATTGCTAGAGGTCGACCGATTATGATTTTTCAACGCCGATACCGATTATTGGGGGGCCAAAAAGCAGATACCGATTAAATCGGCCGATTTTTTTATTTATTTATTTGTTATAATGACAATTACAACAATACTGAATGAACACTTATTTTAACTTAATATAATACATCAATAAAAATCAATTTAGCCTCAAGTAAATAATGAAACATGTTCAATTTGGTTTACATAATGCAAACAAAGTGTTGGAGAAGAACGTAAAAGTGCAATATGTGCTATGTAAGAAAGCTAACGTTTCAGTTCCTTAATCAATTAAACATGTGAATATATGAAAGCTGGTGGTTCCTTTTAACATCAGTCTTCAATATTCCCAGGTAAGAAGTTTTAGGTTGTAGTTATTATAGGACTATTTCCCTCTATACCATTTGTATTTCATTAACCTTTGACTATTGGATGTTCTTATAGGCACTTTAGTATTGCCAGTGTAACAGTATAGCTTCCGTCCCTCTCCTCGCTCCTCCCTGGGCTCGAACCAGCAACACAACGACAACAGCCACCATCGAAGCAGCGTTACCAATGCAGAGCAAGGGGAACAACTACTAGAAGGCTCAGAGCGAGTGACGTTTGAAACTCTATTAGCGCGTGCTAACTAGCTAGCCATTTCACTTCGGTTACACCAGCCTCATCTCGGGAGTTGATAGGCTTGAAGTCATAAACAGTGCAATGCTTGACGCACAAGGAAGAGCTGCTGGCAAAACGCACGAAAGTGCTGTTTTGAATGAATGTTTACGCGCCTGCTTCTGCCTACCACCGCTCAGTCAGATTCTTATATACTTGTATGCTCAGTCAGATTATATGCAACGCAGGACACGCTAGATAATATCTAGTAATATCATCAACCATGTGTAGCTAACTAGTGATTATGATTGATTGTTTTTTATAAGATAAGTTTAATGCTAGCTAGCAACTTACCTTGGCTTACTGCATTTGCGTAACAGTCTCCTTGTGGAGTGCAACGAGAGAGAGGCAGGTCGTTATTGCGTTGGACTAGTTAACTGTAAGGTTGCAAGATTGGATCCCCCGAGCTGACAAGGTGAAAATCTGTCGTTCTGCCCTTGAACGAGGCAGTTAACCCACCGTTCCTAGGCCGTCATTGAAAATAAGAATGTGTTCTTAACTGACTTGCCTAGTTAAATAAAGGTATAAAAATAAAATGAAAATACATCAAACCAGCACATCGGCGCCCAAAAATACAGATTTCCGATTGTTATGAAAACTTGAAATCGGCCCTAATTAATCGGCCATTCCGATTAATCGGTCGACCTCTAGTGATTGCACAGCGTGACAGTGAGCCTCTTCTTGTTAACCTAGATATGCTATACCTTCCCTTCCAAAACTCACACTTACATCTAACATATAGACACAGACAGAAACCTGACTAGGTAACCCCTTTCCGTTCCTTCCTTCCTTCCTTCCCTGTGTGTTTGTGAGGTTTTACGCCAATTCTAAGAAGAACCAAGCTCCTGTCACACTATGTTCTGCCAGTAAAGCATTGGTCAAACATAATATTTTCTATCTTACCTGAGGTAAATAGCCCACCGTCCAAAGCATGGATTCTGAATGATAGTCATGGTGTGGTCTTGAGAACATTTTCAGAACTACCCCACCACCAGCAATCTGTTTCTATTATGTGGCAACAGGCCACACGCCACAGATAGGAAGAGCCATTTGACTTGTGAAAACAGGACAGGAAATTGCAGAAAGGGGCAAAAAAATACATCTGCCCCCTTATATCTTGAGTAAAGCTAGCAGCTACATGAGTGCTACAGGTGGCTACTCATTAAAATGTAAATTCGGCCATTTTACCTGTTCACAGAATAGCAAGAATGATTAGAATCCAGAAACTGGAAAGGTGCCTATTGGTCATCTGTGATCAAAAACAAAGAATGATATTGAAGAGCAGCGATGCAAATCTCACATGGGAGATGGTTGTTTGTTCATCAACATTGACCCCATCTCCAATCTGGTTCATGCACACTGAGGTGAAATGATTAGCTATTAACAGGATCCAGTTGTGAACTAACATGATTGCAAAATGTGGGTGTAGACGGATGACTCTGTTGTTGAAGAATCTTTACACTTGTCCTTGGTCCAAGAATTAGTTCCCTGCTTCTCGAGACACATCAAAAGAAAGTTTGAGGTTTATGTATGAAGTTAATTGTATATCTAATGGTTTTGACATATGTCATATGAGCCTGGGTGGTTTTTCGGTTAAGTCTCTCTCTGGGCTTTTAGGACCTTATGTGTTTGGGTGACACAATGGGTTGAAATGGAAAAGACAGAGACAATGAAAGTATGCATCTCTCTGCCTCAGCTCAGCTGCCTCTTACTGTGCATTGACAATTCTTCTCTCTCAGAAATATTTGAATTGCTTTGTTTTGAAGACTCTCCTGTTGTTTTGGCTGCTGTGAGGTAACAATTTGGTACATGACCAGACTGGAACTTTCAGCTCCATCCAGCATCCCAAAGTTGCACAGAAACCTCCCTCTATCTCCTAAGCAACAGCTGCCTAAACGCTAACATAGTACCCCTTTAAGTCAAAATTAAGTGGAAACTACTGCTAAGACATGGCCCTGTGAAGCTAATTCCAAGTCCAATGGCCCTCAGATGGACTTTTTTTTAACTCTGCTCCATGGTAGCAGATGTGTGATTGTGAAATACCACCGCCCCCGTCAACTCTCTGTCTCACACACACACACACACACACACACACACACACAAACAAACGCCCACCCCTGATCTGTTTACATTCATACCAATACCGACATGTCACAGCACAGGTCGGCAGGAGGATACAAAAGAAAACGGAAAAATATACCAGCAGCACCATGCTTCACAGTACACACACCCACCATGCTTCACAGTACACACACCCACCATGCTTCACAGTACACACACCCACCATGCTTCACAGTAAACACACCCACCATGCTTCACAGTACACACACCCACCATGATTCACAGTTCACACACCCACCATGCTTCACAGTACACACACCCGCCATGATTCACAGTACACACACCAACAATGATTCACAGTACACACACCCACCATGCTTCATAGTACACACACCCACCATGATTCACAGTACACACACCCACCATGCTTCACAGAACACACACCCACCATGCTTCACAGTTCACACACACACCATGCTTCACAGTTCACACACCCACTGATTTCTAATTTGTTTTGCTTCACAGTTCACACACACACACCACGCTTCACAGTTCACACACCCACCATGCTTCACAGTTCACATACCCACCATGCTTCACAGTTCACACACCCACCATGCTTCACAGTGCGCACACCCACCATGCTTCACAGTGCGCACACCCACAATGCTTCACAGTGCGCACACCCACCATGCTTCACAGTTCGCACACCCACCATACTTCACAGTGCGCACACTAAATCATGCAGCAACAACCTTGAATGAAAAGAAAGTTGACCGTGAGATTCCTGCTTTTTCACCTCACCAGACACCTTGAAACTTTGCTTTGCATATTCCAACAGATAATACTTCAGACATGCCAGTTTGCAAGGCTTACCCTAAGAACCATGGTTCCATAGGCAGCTGTTGTAAAAATGAGGAGGAAAATGCAGTCAAGATACTTTTGTTTCTCCAGTAGTTGCTTGAGGCAGAAATTATAGCATACCAAGTCTGTACTGAGATAGTGTCCTCAAATCGTTTAGCACTATCAGAACACTGAGGCTTTGGCTCCTTATGGGGGTGGGGGCCTGGCTGCTCAGAGCGGTACATACCAAAACAGGTTTGGACACAAGCAGGCTGGTGTGTCCACCCATCGGCAGGCATGCTGCAAGTCAGCAACACACACAGTCAGCATGCCTAAAGAAAGAGGAGCTTAACTCTGCTTCTTTGGCCTCAATCTTCTCACCAGCTTTGGGGTCAAATGCTATAAAAAAGCTACTTGTCTTTGGGTGTCTTTGGGTGCTTTTTTGCATGCATCCAGAGGCAATGAAACTGAGAACAGGGGGAAACTGAAGTGAGCACATGTCCTATGTCCCCTTAATTTGATACATTTTTAGGAGAAAATACACAAGATTTATTGTATTTATTTGAAACATAATCAATTCAAAAGACATTGCATTTGATCTTCAGTGCCCCTTCAAACAAATCACTTGCATGCATCTATAGTACTGCATTGAGAAAGCTCATGAGGTACTAACATTTTGTGCATAATTCCTGTGGGTGAGTCACTTCAGTTAGAAATCACACAAATAAGTGGTGGAATTACTATTTGCAGCTTTAGCAGAGATTTAAAGATTAAGACTAAGAGTGAGCTGTCGGTAAACAGCTAAACAACCAGCAAATCAGCTCTTACATTCTGATACCCTCTAAAGCCAGGACCACTCTCACCCTAGACAACTGAGAGAACACCACCTCTTCTTAATGAGTTTATTTGACTCCAGACAATGAAATGCCAGGTTACCAGAGTATTAGATATCTAATCTTAGAGCCTGTAAAAGTGTGTGTGTCAAGTCAACCCCAGTCTCAATATGAGAAGTTTGTAAGAGTGAGTCATTCCTCCATGATGTCAAGCAGACACATCCCAGAGGAACATGGGGGGAAAATCAGTGGTGGAAAGAGTACCCATTCCTAAAAGTAAAAGTGAAAGTCACCCTGTAAAATACTACTTGAGTAAAAGTCTAAAAGTATTTGGTTTAAAATATACTTAAGTATCAAAAGTAAATGTAATTTCTCAAATATACTTAAGTATCAATGGTAGATGTAAAAGTATAAACTATTTAAAATTCCTTATATTATACAAAGCAGACAGCACCAATTTCATGTTTTTAAAATTGATGGATAGCCAGGAGCACACTCCAACACTCAGACATTATTTACAAAAGATGCATTTATGTTTAGTGAGTCTACCAGACCATAGGCGGTAGGGATGAACACATGTTCTCTTGATAAGTGTGTGAATTTCACAAATATCTGGTCTTGCTAAGCACTGAAAATGTAACAATTACCTTTGGAGTTAAATGTACAATATTTTCTATAGGAATGTAGTGAAATAAAAGTAAAAGTTGTCAAAAATATAAATAGTAAAGTACAGATACCCCCAAAAACTACTGAAGTAGTACTAAAGTATTTTTACTTTAGTACTTTACATCACCGGAAAAAAATATTTAGTTACTAAACTAACCAGCCCCCCAAAAATTCCCTCCGCATTCATTCATCTGTGGCGTTTGGTATGGTATTGCATGCCTGAGATGTTACAGTGGTAGTAGAGAGTAGTCTCTGCACTTGGCCTTTCCTTGTCACATGTTGTCAGAACTGACGGACGTTGGGGGAAGGGTTAAGAGAAGGAAAGAGCTCCGGGACAATGTTGCTTGAAGGCGAGCCACTGTCATTGTATAGGTTATGATTAAGCTTTTCATCCTTGAAAGACTTTCACATAAAACATGTTACGAAATCACCACTTATGATGTCAAATTTGTTCACATTATGCATTCAGTGACATCAGGAGCAGTCAAAGGCTGAATCCCAAATCACACCTTTCCCACGCCGCCGCCATATGCACAAGTGTCCCAAAACTGAGGGAGTGAAAATGATCAAGGGTGTACGTGCTAATTAGGCCCTCCAATAACCATTTCGACCAAGCCAGCAAGGATGCAGGCTCCAGAGCGAAGTGCTATCCCAACACACACCCCAACATGTTTGGAGTTTGCACAATTTCCTACAAAATAATTTAGATACGTTCCTAAATATATCACACGTGTGTTTGTGTCTGATTTAGAGACTTGACACATAAAACAGACGGAATACGTCTCAAATTAAATGTTTAACAGTTACTGAGGTAAAACGACAGGCGATTTGAATTTCATTCTCGTTTAACTATTTAAAACGGGAACATGAATTGCATCATTCAAGTCAGGAGTGTGACCCGAAGTTGATGGGTTTACTGATCCCTTCGCTACTCTGGAAGTCACCCTCTGAGTTTCATCAGCAACACATAACAACTGAGGGCCCACCGAGCGAGGGGGTAGTTTGGGATTCACCGATTCTGCTCAAAATCATAGAATAGACATCAAATTGCTGTGGTTTTTCATGTTCTATTAATTCAATTCCACATTTGACCATGTTGTAATTTGGTTTTCACTGCAGTGTATTGTATTGTGTGAGGTTGGGTGTAGGTGGGAGAGAGGGAGCCGAGCCAGTACAGGTCAATATTTGTGAAGCAGCGCCGGCCAGACTTTATAAAGCAGGTCGTTTGTTTATGATAGCAGAGGGGAAGGTGCAGCATTGATGCAGGAGATGAGGAGGACAATAAACCACATGTCCATAGAGACAGACAAGCATTGTTGTATAAGAGGGGTTGAATGGTGACCTGTTGTTATTCAACCATAGAAGGTGAAAGTAATGTAGTAGGCCTACTTTAAAGCTGAGTGATCATGTATATGATACTAGGTGGAAAACATATTACACTATCCGCACACAACATACATGTAGGGTCTAACAAACAAGGTAGCCTTCACTACTTTGAATAAAGGGAACAGACAACCATCTCTGGGTGCCTGTGACTTCTCCTGATGAGAATCACAATGCAAAAATGCATAGGTAAACAAGGAGTGGCTGTTGCTTAGGAACGAGCAGAGGGAGAAGGTTTGTAGAGCAGGCTCTGTGATAAGAGAGAGAGGGGGGGGGGGGTTGTGTGTCACTGGCAGGGGTTGTGTGTTTGAGAAGACACAGACTGCATCCCAAGCCTGACAAACACACACACACACAATGACAGTGCAGTGAATGAGTCTTTCAGTCACACAACCCTCAAAGACCTACTCTACGTGAGGAACTAAGCAGAGTGGGTAGGGAATAAATTATGAACTGAAGTGTACACACTACTTCCAAGCATCAATTAACTGGCATGAATTTTTAAACCAAATCTTTCTGAGAGTGGAGGATAATGATGTAAATGATGTCATCCTTCACAGTGATGGGAGCTCAGACACTCAATTTAACAATTTGAAGCCGTCAATGGAACATACGATGCCTTCGGAAAGTATTCAGACCCCTTAACTTTTTCCACATTTTGTTAGGTTACAGACTTATTCTAAAATTGGTTAAATGTCCCCCCCCCCCTCATCAATCTGCACACAATACCACATAATGACAAAGCAAAAACAGGATTTTAGAAATGTTTGCTAATAATAAATAAATCAAATTAAGGAAATATCACATTCAGACCCTTCACTTTGTCGAAGCACCTTTGGCAGCGATTACAGCCTTGGGTCTTCTTGGGTATGATGGTACAAGTTTGGCACAGGGTATGACGCTACAAGCTACAAGTTTGGCACAGGGTATGACGCTACAAGCTACAAGCTTGGCACAGTGTTGCTGCACAGCTATTTTCATGTCTCTCCAGAGGTGTTCGATCGATCGGGTTCAAGTCCAGGCTCTGGCTGGTCAACTCAAGGACATTCAGAGACATGTCCCAAAGCCACTCTTGCGTTGTCTTGGCTGTGATTAGGGTCGTTGTCCTGCTTGAAGGTGAACTTTCGACCCAGTCTGAGGCCCTGAGTGCTCTGGAGCAGGTTTTCATCAAGGATCTCTCTGTACTTTGCTCCATTCATCTTTGCCTCGATCCTGACAAGTCTCCCAGTCCCTGCCGCTGAAGAACATCCCCACAGCATGATGCTGCCTCCACCATGCTTCACCATAGGGATGGTGCCAAGTTTCCTCCAGAAGTGATGCTTGGCATTTAGGCCAAAGAGTTCAATCTTAGTTTCATCAGACCGGAGAATCTTGTTTCTCATGGTCTGAGAGTCCTTTAGGTGTCTTTTGGAAAACACCAAGCGGGCTGTCATGTGCCTGATTGGTGGAGTGCTGCAGAGATGGCTGTCCTTCCGGAAGGTTCTCCCATCTCCACAGAGGAACTCTAAAGCTCTGTCAGGGTGACCATCGGGTTCTTGGTCACCTCCCTGACCAAGGCCCTTCTCCCCCGATTTCTCAGTTTGGCTGGGCGGCCAGCTCTAGGAAAAGTCTTGGTGGTTCCACACTTCTTCCATTTAAGAATGATGAAGGCCACTGTGTTCTTATGGACCTTCAATGCTGCAGAAATCATTTAGTACCCTTCCCCAGATCTGTGCCTCGACACTATCCTGTCTCTGAGCTCTATGGAGAATTCCTTTGACCTCATCATTTGGTTTTTGCTCTGGCATGCACTGTCAACTGTGGGACCTTATATAGACAGGTGTGCCTTTCCAAATCATGTCCAATCAATTGAATTTACCACAGGTGGACTCCAATCAAGTTGTAGAAACATCTCAAGGATGATCAATGGAAACAGGATGCACCTGAGCTCAATTTCGAGTCTCATAGGGTCTGAATACTTATTGTAAATAAGGTATTTATTTTCTTTCTTTTAAAAAATATATTTGCTAAAAAAATAATAAAAAAATGTTTTCACTTTGTCATTATGGGGTATTGTGGGTAGATGAGTTTGTTTTATTTCATCCATTTTAGAAAAAGGCTGCAACGTAACCAAATGTGTAAAAAGTCAATACAGTCTGAATTCTTTCCGAAGGCTATGTAACTAAGGAGCAGCACCTGAGAGAGCAGACAGTGATCAAGGTCAAACAGGACAAAGCCACTCTAAGTTTCAAACCATGTGGAAGTTGATTGCCAATTTGCCAAGGGAAAAAAAATGATCACATTGGTTTTGAAGTGACGCTCAAAAACTTGACGGATTTCACTTTCACCGAGCGTCTAAGGCTGAGTTTACACAGGCAGCCCAATTCTGAGCTCTTTTTCCACTAATTGGTCTTTTGACCAATCAGATCAGCTCCTTTGCCAATATGATCAGAAATGGCCGGCCTGTGCAAACGCAGCCTAAGTGACTCTAACCCAATTTGTCATCCAAACAGTCCAGAATGCTTAAATAAACTCAATAAAACATGCATACTGTTGAAAACACACATGGCAATCCCAATGCGCGTTATTTAAGGAATAACAATATGTGTGCATGTACTAACCTGTCCTAGATACAGTTAAACCACGTATTGGTAAGGTGACAGACATTATGGGTACTGTAGTACATCATGCTCCAAACCACAGACAACATTCACTCCCTGTCATCCTCCCTCTCCTCTCAGATCAGTCTGTATCGATTCAGACTGATCTCTGCTGCATTACTGTATTAGTGTTGCTGCTTTGGGAGAGCTTAATGCCTGGAAACTCACACTCTTCCCCTGGAAGCCATTCCCAGCCAGCCTCTGATGCAATTTTCTGACTGCATTAACATTGAGCTTTGATATGGCCAGGGCAGCGGGAATCATTTTAGGAGCAGTTCTAGCTTCTCTTCTCAGACAGAAATATGAGCAGGCTTCTTAGGTCATCATATTATTTTTAGCCATGTTTTCTATGTCAATGTTGGGTACAGTGGGAGTTCCTAAATGAATTAACAGCATTGTGAGTACATACTTATCAACATATTTTCCACTGTTACATTCTATAGAACTATCAAGGTAAAAATGTATCTGTGACATCCTTGGCTGCAACCTTTTAGGACCCACGTTTTGTTAGTTATCAACCTGGCCATTACAGACCAATCTGTATGCAGGAAATAGCTTCATTTCATGGTGGTACATTGTTTTCTCACAACATCAGTCCAGCAGCCACCCTGTGTCTGTTACTTCACACTGTTCTCATGCTCTTCACAACTGTCAAATTATTTTGAACTAGGCTTTGAATTTGATAGAAGTTCTGAGGGTGTCTCTTTGGTGTGAAATAAAAGTGCTGAAAACAAGTTGGCTCACTATTTAAAAAGAAGATGGAGAACAAGATATAGGATGACAAATACCAGAGTTGTTCCACAGGTACAGTCGACTAGTGCTAGCTAACACTACCTAGCAAAATAAATAAATACAAATATTGCGATACGTAACTGTATCGATCCCCCTTAACACTTTATTTGGATAGTCTGAAGAGCATCAACAGATGGACAATCAGTAACATATCAACAAACTATCTATTAATCCTAAGCCTAGCTCTAACTCTTATTCTAAACCTTACCCTAACTGTAACCTTAGCAAGCAGTTGCTTATCAACAGATAGTCAATACTGTATCGAAATACAGTGTTGGGGGGGGGGGGTCGGCATGGGCAGTTATGGAAGGCATGGGCAGTTATGGAAGGCATGGGCAGTTATGGAAGGCATGGGCAGTTATGGAAGGCATGGGCAGTTATGGATGGCATGGGCAGTTATGGAAGGCATGGGCAGTTATGGAAGGCATGGGCAGTTATGGAAGGCATGGGCAGTTATGGAAGGCATGGGCAGTTATGGAAGGCATGGGCAGTTATGGAAGGCATGGGCAGTTATGGAAGGCATGGGCAGTTATGGATGGCATGGGCAGTTATGGAAGGCATGGGCAGTTATGGATGGCATGGGCAGTTATGGAAGGCATGGGCAGTTATGGATGGCATGGGCAGTTATGGATGGCATGGGCAGTTATGGATGACATGGGCAGTTATGGATGACATGGGCAGTTATGGAAGGCATGGGCAGTTATGGAAGGCATGGGCAGTTATGGATGACATGGGCAGTTATGGAAGGCATGGGCAGTTATGGATGGCATGGGCAGTTATGGATGGCATGGGCAGTTATGGAAGGCATGGGCAGTTATGGAAGGCATGGGCAGTTATGGATGACATGGGCAGTTATGGATGACATGGGCAGTTATGGAAGGCATGGGCAGTTATGGAAGGCATGGGCAGTTATGGATGGCATGGGCAGTTATGGATGGCATGGGCAGTTATGGAAGGCATGGGCAGTTATGGAAGGCATGGGCAGTTATGGAAGGCATGGGCAGTTATGGATGACATGGGCAGTTATGGATGACATGGGCAGTTATGGATGACATGGGCAGTTATGGAAGGCATGGGCAGTTATGGAAGGCATGGGCAGTTATGGATGGCATGGGCAGTTATGGATGACATGGGCAGTTATGGAAGGCATGGGCAGTTATGGATGACATGGGCAGTTATGGAAGGCATGGGCAGTTATGGAAGGCATGGGCAGTTTTTCGGTTGACGGACAAGGCTTTGAGCTAGTCTTTGTAACTGTGGGCCCTTGCATGTGTCTGACTGAGGACTCAGAGCATAGCAGACACAGGAGAAGTCTGTGTTCCTGGAGTCATGGAAGGCTTAAAAAGGCAGGGCCCAGTTTTCCACACCACTGAGTGCAGAGGCCCACCCCACTCCCGACCAGCCATAGACACCAATGCAGCTGTGGCGTCTGGGAGCCAAATATCCGAAAACCACATGAAAAATATGAACATTTTCTACTGGTGCCTAAGTTAGAATGGCTGAAATGAAATGATAGCGATACTACATAGGGAGAAGAAGAAGAAGTTGGATTATAATGACTGGATGATGGTCAGACATTTGAAGGTGGTAGTATTGGGCTTGATGTGTCCTGCAGTTGAAGCAGTATTATGTATTTTTGAGGCATGTTACCTCATGAACGGTGGGACCGGACAAACGCAGCTGGAAACATAATGCTGTATATTCATGTGCAGAGGCCACAGAACAATACTGTCCTCTTTGGAGATGTCAGTTGGTGGAAATGTCAATATTCCACCTACCATCTCTTCACTAAACAAGAAAAGCCATGTTGTCTGTATGAGTAAGCCATCAATTACTGAACCTATACATTTCAGAAAAACAATCCGTCTTTTGCCGCCCACGTACATGTGATGTTTCCATGATAGATATCATAGCAAGACAGATAGCAAGAGGTGCTACTGAATCATTGAGGTTTTAATGGGAAGTGGGTTACGGTTGATCTGTAAAGACAAGCAACATACTCCTGCAGTATCCTGCTGACTCACTTCACCAGATGTCCTTTCTAAGAAAGAATCCTAATATTGACTGACTATTTTTCAAGACGATGGATCCCGTTGAAATTCCATGGTATATCAGTAACTAGCCTTGCTATGACTCCTATTACCCAAGGCACCCTGTTGCTGTATATGTACATAGCTACCTCAATTACTTCGTCCCCTGCACATCGACTCGGTACTGGTACTCCCTGTATATAGCCATGTTATTTTTTACTCGTTATTGTTATTCATTATTCACTGTGTATTTATTCCTTGTGTCACTATTTCCAAATGATTTGTTTAATCTTTACCTCTGCATATCACTGTTAGTCTACACCTGTTGTTTACGAAGCATGTGACAAATACCATTTTATATGATATTTGATTGACACTACCAACCCTACTCACAGAGTTGGAAAGATTCCGCCCCCTCAGCTCACAGTCCTGATGTTGAATAACCGGGAACGTTATCAATAGGAAGGTGTGACCACAAACGACTCTCTCTTCCCCCGGAAAATGACTTATTTTATTACCACAACAAGCTGCCTGGGGGGCATGGTGGTGAGAGTCGGGCACAACTGCCCACTCCACAAGGCTAGTGTGGGAAGGAAGGAGGGAGGGATAGGGGGGAGATAATAGAGCTGGCTAATGATCCAGTGAGGCTGAGGACAAAGAGACTTAGGGAGGTAGACGGGAGCGTGTCCCCCAAACATGATTAAGATGTGTGGTCACATGGTCTTGGTCTCCCTGGTTCACAAACCAAACCAGCCTGAGAGACTGACTAGCTTGATTCTTTGTAAGTCACTTGAAATAAGGATGATAATCATGCAGATATTAAAAAGATTTGCCGGTACATTTGTATACTTTTTAGCCAGTATTTCTGAAAGTAGCACACACAAGCCAAAAGTGGTCCCCGAAAATAACTTACTACGTTGCATATGTACAGATATAGCAATGACGTGGTGCCTCTCTCTTTTTTCTGTGTCCACTGAGCCGTTATGCCCGCTCTGCAACCTCATTGGATAACGCTGGGCAGGCCTCTTGCTAACGGTCACTCAAATGCGAGGGGCTAAAGCTCATTGGCTAGAACTCGAATTGCTAGGGGGCTGGCCCGCGTGGGGGGAAATGTAGGGAAAATGGCATGGCAAAGCTTCAGGAAAATTGGCTAATTGAAGTAAGACAGTCATTCTGCTCATAGATTATGCATGTATGAACTACACATTGACACATCCAGCCCAAAGTTGAAAGTTTAAAAAATACTTTCTCAGTCACCAAAGTACCAGTGACTTGAATCCAAATACTGAATGGCCTGTGCAAGTTTAAATAATTAGTAATGTGGAGCTGAATGTTAACCAGATGGAACTCATCAGAGACATACAGTACCAGACACACCTACTCATTCCAGGGTTTTTCTTTATTTTTTACTATTTTCTACATTGTAGAATAATAATGAATACATCAAAACTATGAAATAACACATATGGAATCATGTAGTAACCAAAAGAGTGTTAAACAAAACAAAATAGATTTTATATTTGAGTTTCTTCAAAGTAGCTACCCTTTGCCTTGATGACAACTTTGCACAGTTCCATTTTGAGCTTTAGAGATAGCTCACATTGAGCAGTGACCTAACAAGATCACATCAGCATCATCATCTCCTTTCTCAGGTTTTCTGATTCTGGTGTGAGCAGAAATCTTGCCCTATGTTTCTGCTTCCAGTATTGAGACACCCAGCTTGTATTTCTGGTTCCCCCTGTACCTCAGAACAATGGTTTGCAAGTGTCAACTTGTTTGTGTGAGTCTCAGACAGTTGCAACATTGGGAGAGCTGTGCTTTACTCAATGGAAATGGAGAGACAAGTATGGAAACGCAATGCAAATCCACCTCTGGATCAACACAGCCAGGCAACACAGCGCACTAGATCTTTTAAATGTGACCAATGTCCACCATTTTGTTATTTTACCTTTATTTAACTAGGCAAGTCAGTTAAGAACAAATTCTTATTTACAATAACGGCCTACCCCGGCCAAACCCGGACAATGCTGGGACTCCCAATCATGTCCAGATGAGATATAGCCTGGATTTGAACCAGGGACTGTAGTGACACCTCTTGAACTTAGATGCAGTGCCTTAGACTGCAGCGCCACTCGGGATCCCTGCACTTTTAGAATGAACAGTCAAACACGTAGTTACTGTATACCATTTTTTCCATCAACATGAAGGCTATTGATATTGAATGGGTCCATGTATGTCTCCATCGGTCTCTGGCTAGCTTGAGCCTGCAGCATCCCCCACAATAAAGGAGGGGCAGAGTTTCAAACCAGAGGTGTAGAATTCAGATCACCTCGAGCACATTGTGACTTGTTACAGCCAATTTTCCCATCACTCAGGCCTCAGATGTGTGTGAAAGCCCCTAACAACAAAAGAAAGAAGGGACCACAACCCAACCTAGAATTACCCACCCAAACAGGTTCCTGTCACTGCCGTTACCTGAGATCATGTCACCCGTTACCAGAGGTCGCCTGAGACACATGCCGTGTAAAAAAAAAACTGAAAACTCGGGAAATCTCTGACTTCCGACTTCAGTGGGTTCAAGACAACTGGGAACTCTGGGGAAAGAAACGAGCACCGACTGGGAAAAATCATTTGGAACGGTCATCCAACTCAGAATTCCAAGTCGGGAACTCGGGCATCTTTCTAGAGCTCTGACTGAAGATTACTGACGTCATGATTTTACCACATTTCCCCCCCCCCCCCCCGAGTTCACAGTTGTCTTGAAAGCACCATCTACATGAGAACTTTTTTTTGTTAACGTGTCATAGCAACAAGACCGACAAGCCAGCAGGCCACAGAATCTGCTTATTTACCCATCAACTGCGAAACAGCTTGAACAAACTGCCGCCCTCTGTCATTCAATGTCAACTACAGGCTGGATTGTGAAGGGAGAAAATGTGAGCCAGAACAGACCCAACCCTGTACTGTTCCATATGAGGGCATGTCAAGCCTGGGCTGATTAAATCCAGCCCTACTCCTCTTCCTCAGCCAGGCCAAATGATCTAATTACAGGCTAAGACTTGTTGACTCTGTATTGTGTGAGGAGCCAACCTGATACTACTGCCTGCCCTCCCTCCGTTCCTCCCTCTCTTCACCTCTCTGCCACTCCCTCCCTTGTGACAGAAACTAGGCCCCTCTCTACAGCCACTCAATAGGTCAACAATGGGAGTGTTGTGTTTCTCTCACTTCATGGCCAAACCTCAGGTACTGTGCCTCATTTACAAGCCAAATCAAGAGGCCAGGGTGGGCACAAAGCATGATTACAAAGTTAGCTCAGATGCAAACTGGGAATAGCTTTGGGGTACAATTTAGCAATTCACCAATGTTAAAACCGGGTTATTGACTCATGATATTAAAAGTGTGTAAAGCATTGGTTGAATGCAACATTTTCCAGGTGTAGGCCCTGCTGACCTAAACAGTGACCTCATAACTAACAACCACAGAGGGCTGATTTGATACAGTATCACTAGGTTTACGAGACAGAGTGTAAGCTTCTCCAATGATATGTGAGGAGATCATTGAGCCAACATTGAGTGAAAGTGCTTTATTTTGGGTCTTTCGAGGTCTGATGGATCTCTACAACAAAAACTATGGGGTCACTTTGTTTTGAGAGTTTTCAGATACATTTTTAACTGCCAACCTCAATAAAGTTTGTCAGTGCAGAGCATGTTTCTGGTGAAACAGGAACCATGATTTTATCTCTGCTGCAACTTTTAGCAACCGAAACCTACCACAACTAGGCACGCCAAAGGTAACTCTACAAAAACCATTCATGTGAGAATAGCATGTTGAGATGTGAACTGCTTAGGAGATAATGGTAGCACAACACCAGTTTGTTTGTCATCCACTATGAGTCGCAACGAATACCTGCTGATCCTCCTCTGCCTTACAGGAAGATCAACATTCAACATGATAAGCAAGCCTGAAATCAAACAGAACCTTACCTGACCGTGCAACAGGGTGTGGGGAGAAGCACATTCTAGAATCTAGATACTATTTAATTAATTACTTATTATTTTAGAGGTAGGCTAGCGCCGGGCCAAAGCAGAGTTAGCAAAAATGTATAACCTTTTCAAATTTATGGCCTATGGTCTACTGAGAGTTCCCATGAAAGAGAATTACAAGTATTTCTACACCATGACCAACTGTAAACGCTCACGTGGGCTTGGTCAGGGGGCTTGGTCTCGTGGTCAGGGGGCTTGGTCTCAGGGTCAGGTGGGCTAGATCAGGGGGCTTGGTCTCCGGGTCAGTGGGGTTGGTCTCGGGATCAGGGGACTTGGTCTCGGGGTCAGGGGGCTTGGTCTCGAGGTCAGGGGGCTTGGTCTCAGGATCAGGGGGCTTGGTTACGGGGCTTGGACTAGGGGGCAGGGGGCTTGGTTACAGTACCCTCCCTTGCTAAAGCACGCCATATATGGCAATGACTCTTAAGCAAAACAACAACGATGACAAGTGACAATGATAAACTAACTAGCAATTAGTTTCAGCCAATGAGCTTCAGCCCCTCACCAGAGAGAGAGAGAGATGACGTGGTGCACATATCACGTAGTACACCATTTTCGTGGAGCACTTTTGGCTCATGGGAGATACTTTCAGAACTACTGGCTATAAAGTATACAAAAGTACTGGAGAATATATTTAATTGTATCAACATGAACTTTTTTGTTTCTCGATTTATATTTGTGCAAGTCGTACTTCTGCTTTTCTCGTGACACATTCGCAAATATAGAAAACAAATGAGGAACACATACAATGTTAAATACATGACCCATATAAACAACTCTATTTGGTTTGAACCAACTATTTACCCATAAAGAAACAAAAATACTGCAGTCACTAACCTCAAAGACACAGGGCTTATGTGTCGGACTCCATGTTAACAGTGGAACAAGTGACAGATCTGAATGACTTAAAAACACAGGGGGAAACCAAGACAACTGCAATGAAAGAAAAATAATCCAAGTAAGGGTGTGCCTCCAGAGAGCAGCGGGACCCAGCGCGGTACAGGAGGTGTGGAACACTGACCTGCCCTTTACCTCTCCCACTCACAGCGATAAAACTAAACTGAAAAGGAGAAGAAGAGAAAGCGAGGCAATGGCTGCTGTTGAAAATGTAAAAAAAAAAAAAAAGGAGAAGTGTAGTGAAGCAACTTGCCCTGGCTCTCCCTGTGAGTCACACAGCAGGACAGCCATTGGTGGGGGAGTCCTCAGGCAGTGTGGCTGCACCTGGCCAATCACGAACCAGGGTGGGCCCTGTATGCAAATCCTTTCAGGTGAGTCGCGGCAGGTGTTGGGGATTGGCTGTGGGTCAGACGTGGGGAGGGGAGAGCGGGACGTATCAACCAGCAGGCCACACCTTGAGCAATGTGAAAGACAACAGACTGGTTTCTTCTGCGGAGGAGTGCTGGGGAGGGAGTTGGGTGCTGTAAATGCATAGTTCAGTTTACCATAGGTTGAGGACACTTGGACTTTGACCGAGCACTATAGAGCAGTCTCGTCTTGGTGGTTAAAATCAGTAAATGGAAGACCTGAGAAACACTGGGTTGTAAAAATGTGTCAGAAGAATACAGGGGCATTTTCATCATTAAGTGTTCATTAGAGGGTTGTGAGGTGTGAGGTCATTTAGGTAAAGCAAAGGAGACAGTCAGAGGTAAATCCAGAGGAGTGGCTCTTGAGCCAATAGAAGCCCCATAAAACCAGCTTTTATATGTGACTTCAGTGGGAGGTACCAGCATAGTGGGCTATAAAGACAAAGCAGTCTCACCTGACCGCACTTTGACATCAAAGGCAGGCTACTGGTCTTAGCTAATGCCTCAGCACAGGTGTTTCTATAGACCCCCCTCCTCCCCCTAAACCCCACCTGGATGATATACCGCTGATGTATATTAGTGGCCATACTGTCTGCAGCTCTCATCACATGCTCCCCCATAAGCAACCAACTCAATCAAACACGAGCTAACAGGTGTACAGCTGTCACAGCCAACACTGGATGTATTACTATTCCAAGAGCAGGATTATCCATGTTAGCTTCTCCTGTTTGCCTGATAATGTGCATATTCACACACAGACAGAGACAAAGACACACACACACCTGCCCATTCCTGCCCATTCAGCTGAAAAGGCCTGAAGAGCCAATTAATGTAAATCTGCCACTGGGGCAGCACCATCCCCCACCTCATCCTGTGTTCAGGGCTGTTACATCACGTGTCTTTAGATAGCATCTTTATCGACACAATTCGACTGACAAACAGGAAGCTGAGTAGTTCTGTGGCGTAGCTGTGTGTGTGTGTGTGTGTCAGTGAAGGCTGGTGGGAGGAGCTATAGGAGTACAGGCTCATTGTAATGGCTGGAATGGAGTAAATGGAATGGAGTCAAATGTGGTTTCCATATGTTTTATCTGTTTGATACCGTTTCATTTATTCCATTCCAGCCGTTACAATGAGCCTATAGTCCTAAAGCTCCTCCCACCAGCCTCCACTGGTGTGTATGTGTATGTGTATGTGTGTGTGTGTGTGTGTGTGTGTGTGTGTGTGTGTGTGTGTGTGTGTGTGTGTGTGTGTGTGTTTGTGTGTGACATCTCAGCTACATTTTCAGTAAAAGGAGTTGCATTTGATGTGGTCACCTTTTCACTAACCCCAATCTGAGACCAATCACGAATGGCAGTTTTTACTCAGGCTGGCCCAGGTTAGGACCACTTCGGCACAGAAGAGAGAAATTGCTTCGAACAGAGCAAGTAAACCAAACAACCCCCATTTATCACCACCCCTGGAAATACTGCGTGTCCACTACACAGCCCCAGATCAGACGCATTCAGGAGAAGTCCAAGCAGCCCTCTAGTCCTCTACACCGTCTGACTCCAGTCTTAAAGACCCAGGGTTGTTAGATGGTGAGAGATTTGTACACACCAAGTCACACACAAGACCACACACATACACACACACGCACACGTACGCACATACACACACACACACACACACACTGGTAACTCATTCATAGTGTGGATGAGCTGATTATTAACCTGTAAATAGTGTGGATGTGCAGACTATTGACCAGTAAATAGCGTGGATGTGCTGATTATTGACCAGTAAATAGTGTGGATGTGTTGATTATTGACCAGTAAATAGTGTGGATGTGCTGATTATTGACCAGTAAATAGTGTGGATGTGCTGATTATTTACCAGTAAATAGTGTGGATGTGCTGATTATTGACCAGTAAATAGTGTGGATGTGCTGATTATTGACCAGTAAAAAGTGTGGATGTGCTGACTATTGACCAGTAAATAGTGTGAATGTGCTGACTATTGACCAGTAAATAGCGTGGATGTGTTGATTATTGACCTGTAAATAGTGTGGATGTGCTGATTATTGACCAGTAAATAGTGTGGATGTGTTGATTATTGACCTGTAAATAGTGTGGATCTGCAGACTATTGACCAGTAAATAGTGTGGATGTGCTGATTATTGACCAGTAAATAGTGTGGATGTGCTGATTATTGACCTGTAAATAGTGTGGATGTGCAGACTATTGACCAGTAAATAGTGTGGATGTGCTGACTATTGACCTGTAAATAGTGTGGATGTGCTGATTATTGACCTGTAAATAGTGTGGATGTGCTGATTATTGACCTGTAAATAGTGTGGATGTGCTGATTATTGACCAGTAAATAGTGTGGATGTGCTGATTATTGACCTGTAAATAGTGTGGATGTGCTGACTATTGACCTGTAAATAGTGTGGATGTGCTGATTATTGACCAGTAAATAGTGTGGATGTGCTGAATATTGACCATTAAATACTGTGGATGTGCTGACTATTGACCTGTAAATAGTGTGGATGTGCTGATTATTGACCTGTAAATAGTGTGGATGTGCTGATTATTGACCAGTAAATAGTGTGGATGTGCTGACTATTGACCTGTAAATAGTGTGGATGTGCTGACTATTGACCTGTAAATAGTGTGGATGTGCTGATTATTGACCAGTAAATAGTGTGGATGTGCTGACTATTGACCTGTAAATAGTGTGGATGTGCTGACTATTGACCTGTAAATAGTGTGGATGTGCTGATTATTGACCAGTAAATAGTGTGGATGTGCTGATTATTGACCAGTAAATAGTGTGGATGTGCTGATTATTGACCAGTAAATAGTGTGGATGTGCAGACTATTTACCAGTAAATAGTGTGGATGTGTTGATTATTGACCTGTAAATAGTGTGGATGTGCTGATTATTGACCAGTAAATAGTGTGGATGTGCTGACTATTGACCTGTAAATAGTGTGGATGTGCTGATTATTGACCAGTCAATAGTGTGGATGTGCTGATTATTGACCAGTAAATAGTGTGGATGTGCTGATTATTGACCAGTAAATAGTGTGGATGTGCTGATTATTGACCAGTAAATAGTGTGGATGTGCTGATTATTGACCTGTAAATAGTGTGGATGTGCTGATTATTGACCTGTAAATAGTGTGGATGTGCTGATTATTGACCAGTAAATAGTGTGGATGTGCTGACTATTGACCTGTAAATAGTGTGGATGTGCTGATTATTGACCAGTAAATAGTGTGGATGTGCTGATTATTGACCAGTAAATAGTGTGGATGTGCTGATTATTGACCTGTAAATAGTTTGGATGTGCTGATTATTGACCTGTAAATAGTGTGGATGTGCTGATTATTGACCTGTAAATAGTGTGGATGTGCTGATTATTGACCAGTAAATAGTGTGGATGTGCTGATTATTTACTCCTAAATAGTGTGGATGTGCTGACTATTGACCAGTAAATAGTGTGGATGTGCAGACTATTGACCAGTAAATAGTGTGGATGTGCTGACTATTGACCAGTAAATAGTGTGAATGTGCTGACTATTGACCTGTAAATAGTGTGGATGTGCTGATTATTGACCTGTAAATAGTGTGGATGTGCTGACTATTGACCAGTAAATAGTGTGGATGTGCTGATTATTTACTCCTAAATAGTGTGGATGTGCTGATTATTGACCTGTAAATAGTGTGGATGTGCTGATTATTGACCTGTAAATAGTGTGGATGTGCTGATTATTGACCTGTAAATAGTTTGGATGTGCTGTTATTGACCAGTAAATAGTGTGGATGTGCAGACTATTTACTCCTAAATAGTGTGGATGTGCTGATTATTGACCTGTAAATAGTGTGGATGTGTTGATTATTGGATGTGCTGATTATTGACCTGTAAATAGTGTGTATGTGCTGATTATTTACTCCTAAATAGTGTGGATGTGCTGATTATTTACTCCTAAATAGTGTGTGGATATTGCTGTAAATAGTTTGGATTTATTGACCAGTAAATAGTGTGGATGTGCTGATTATTGACCAGTAAATAGTGTGGATGTGACCTGTAAATAGTGTGGATGTGCTATTGACCAGTAAATAGTGTGGATGTGTTGATTATTGACCTGTAAATAGTGTGGATGTGCTGATTATTGACCAGTAAATAGTGTGGATGTGCTGACTATTGATGTGCCCTGTAAATAGTGTGGATTGACCAGTTAAATAGTGTGGATGTGCTGACTATTGACCAGTAAATAGTGTGGATGTGCTGATTATTTACTCCTAAATAGTGTGGATGTGCTGATTATTGACCTGTAAATAGTGTGGATGTGCTGATTATTGACCTGTAAATAGTGTGGATGTGCTGATTATTGACCTGTAAATAGTTTGGATGTGCTGATTATTGACCAGTAAATAGTGTGGATGTGCTGATTATTGACCTGTAAATAGTGTGGATGTGCTGATTATTGACCTGTAAATAGTGTGGAAATAGTGTGGATGTGCTGATTATTGATTATTGATTATTTACTCCCTGATTATTGACCAGTAAATAGTGTGGATGTGTTGATTATTGACCTGTAAATAGTGTGGATGTGCTGATTATTTACTCCTAAATAGTGTGGATGTGCTGATTATTGACCTGTAAATAGTGTGGATGTGTTGATTATTGACCAGGTAAATAGTGTGGATGTGCTGATTATTGACCCTGATTATTGACCTGTAAATAGTGTGGATGTGCTAAATAGTGTGGATGTGCTGATTATTTACTCCTAAATAGTGTGGATGTGCTGATTATTGACTGTAAATAGTGTGGATGTGCTGATTATTTACTCCTAAATAGTGTGGATGTGCTTATTATTTAGTCCTAAATAGTGTGGATGTGCTGATTATTGACCTGTAAATAGTGTGGATGTGCTGATTATTTACTCCTAAATAGTGTGGATGTGCTGATTATTTACTCCTAAATAGTGTGGATGTGCTGATTATTTACTCCTAAATAGTGTGGATGTGCTGATTATTTACTCCTAAATAGTGTGGATGTGCTGATTATTTACTCCTAAATAGTGTGGATGTGCTGATCCTATTGTGGATGTGCTGATTATTGACCTGTAAATAGTGTGGATGTGCTGATTATTTACTCCTAAATAGTGTGGATGTGCTGATTATTTAGTCCTAAATAGTGTGGATGTGCTGATTATTGACCAGGTAAATAGTGTGGATGTGCTGATTATTGACCTGTAAATAGTGTGGATGTGCTGATTATTGACCAGTTAAATAGTGTGGATGTGCTGACTATTGACCAGTAAATAGTGTGGATGTGCTGACTATTGACCTGTAAATAGTGTGGATGTGCTGATTATTTACCTGTAAATAGTGTGGATGTGCTGATTATTGACCTGTAAATAGTGTGGATGTGCTGATTATTTACTCCTAAATAGTGTGTGGTGGTGCATGTTTTTTTCTTCTCAGAGCCTGGTTGTGTGGCTCTTTCTGGTGAGGAGAGGCAGAATGGCAGTATATTCAGACCACATGGCCAGTGTAATCATGTCAATTAAGATTTTTTTTCTCCCACGGGTCCACAAGAACCTTTTCAATGAGGCTTTTTGATGGCAACATCGCTTTTCCTGGGGCTTGATACTACAGCTTTGATTGGTATCTGAAGTACTTCTGGGAGTCCCAGCTCTCCGTTTCCTATTAACAGCCCCCCAACAAAGACCCCAGTTCAGAGAGCAGAAAATTGCCTCGACTTTTAATCGGCTGTTAATTGCAGTCATTTGCAAAAAACAAATCAACACACTAGTAACGGGTGGCAGGATCATTGACTTTGCTGACAAAAATGTCAAAAGGAGAGAAAAGCAAACAGATGAGAGGGCAGGTTCAATAGACACTTGTGGTTGACACAGATAGCAGCACTCCATTATCCTCTCCAGCTGTTTCATTAAGGAATACTAAGGAGCACATTTTGTTCCACTTTCTGCCAGTGCCCATGCTGAAGACCACCTCATCCCCCACTGCAGTCCCTTTTATCTGCAGAGGGAATAAGATGACAGCTCGGCGGATATAGGCCTCAGAAACTATGACATTCCATCTCTACAACTTAGAGGACTTATGGGTCGCTGTCACTGTCTCTGGTGGTTATTTTCCTCAATGTTCAGCTGTAGGCCATTATTACATGGACCAAATCTAGGATCTGCCTGTACTTTCGCCTTGGAGGGGAGAAAAGTATCAAAGGTTGATATGGGGCCACAATATCAAGCCTGTGAGTGTTTGTTATCTTATTAGCGTGTGAAAGAGATGTGTGCCATATTTTATATTTAAGTGGCTAAACGAGCACAATCATTTAATAAAGGACTTGAAATAGATACAGAAACAGAAAGGCCATAGGGGAAAAGCGACAAACAGAAAAGCTACAAATTAAATAAAAAGTTTCAAAGTCCAAAGAAACTATTTTGGGGTAAAAGTAAGCCAAAACGGCCATCAAGTCAAGACAGAAAAGGGCTCTCTCACACCCTACCCTTGTGGAGGGTTAGAGAGAGAGCTGCAACCTTGATGTTTGCAGAACTCAACCATGTGACCTCGCTGACTAAGTGAAGAGACACACCTTTACTTTATAGCCTAAAAATAAAGACAGCTAAGAGTCATATAGAGTGCATTCGGAAAGTATTCAGACCCCTTGACTTTGTAGACATTTTGTTACGTTACAGACTTATTCAAAAATGTATTACATTGTTTTCTTCCCTCATCAATCCACACACAATGCCCCATAATGACAAAGAAAAAATAGGTTTTTAGACATTTTTGCAAATGTATTTACAATTTAAAAAATAAATACCTTATTTACATAAGTATTCAGACCTGTTGCTATGAGGCTTGAAATTGAGCTCAGGTGCATCCTGTTTCCATTGATCATCCTTGAGATGTTTCTACAACTTGATTGGAGTACACCTGTGGTAAATTCAATTGATTGGACATGATTTGGAAAGGCACACACCTGTCTATATAAGGTTCTAAAGAGCAAAAACCAAGTCATGAGGTCGAAGGAATTGTCCGTAAATCTCAGAGACAAGATTGTGTTGAGGCACAGATCTAGGGAAGGGTACCAAAACATTTCTGCAGCATTGAAGGTTCCCAAGGCCTTCATCATTCTTAAATGGAAGAAGTGTGGATCCACCAAGACTCTTCCTAGAGCTGGCTGCCAAGCCAAACTGAGCAATCGGGGGAGAAGGGCCTTGGTCAGGGAGGTGACAAACAACCCGATGGTCATTCTGACAGAGCTCCAGAGTTCCTCTGTGGAGATGGGAGAATCTTCCAGAAGGACAACCATCTCTGCAGCACTCCACCAATCACGCCTTTATTATGGTAGAGTGGCCAGACGGAAGTCACTCCTCAGTGAAAGGAACATGACAGCCCGCTTACAGTTGACATGAGCATCTCGTCATTATATACAGATGTCTGGTTTCAGCTACTTGTGAATTGGAAAGGAAGGTTGGCGGATACTGGCTTCCCCTAAAGTAAAATTATATTTTGCCCAAATTATATAATTACTCCTGTCTAAATAAAATCATTGAAATACTTCACCAGAGAGCATGACTTATCCGCAGAGGATCATTGGCTTCTAAAAATGTTTGCTGTGGATTGTTTCAAACACAAGTGCATAGGCCTATTCCGATTTGGGAAGCCTGCAATTTGGGCAGAACGTGGGAATAGGCCCAGCTGATTATTGAGTTTGCTGCTGTCAGTGAAAAGCATCTAAAATATGTGTGAAGATAATGTGTCTTGAGCAGTGGAGATTTTAGTTTGTAAATTTTGGTTGGGCAAAAAAATAAATGTGCGATGCATGCCAGAAAAGCCACTACACAACAAAAATACAAACAAAAATACATTAATTGCACTATAATGGTGACAAACAGTGCCCGCAGACTATTAGAGCCTAGATAAAGCTGTCCCAACAGCAGAGTCCCAACAGCAGTCCCAACACCTTACCACTGCTACACCTGGCTATCAGCGGAGCCTTGTCTGGCAGCGAAACAGTTCATTCAGCCTCGGGATGCTGGCCTTCTAGGCAAAGTTGCAAAGAAAAAGCCATATCTCAGACTGACCAATAAAAAGAAAAGATTAAGATGGGCAAAAGAACACAGACACTGGACAGAAGAACTCTGCCTAGAAGGCCAGCATCCCGGAGCCGCCTCTTCACTGTTGACGTTGAGACTGGTGTTTTGCGGGTACTATTTAATGAAGCAGTTGAGGACTTGTGAGGAGTCTGTTTCTCAAACTAGACACTCTAATGTACTTGTCCTCTTGCTCAGTTGTGCACCAGGGCCTCACACTCCTCTTTCTATTTTGATTAGAGACAGTTTGCGCTGTTCTGTGAAAGGAGTAGGACACAGCGTTGTACAAGATCTTCAGTTTCTTGGCAATTTCTCACATGGAATAGCCTTCATTTCTCAGAACAATAATAGACTGATGAGTTTCAGAAGAAAGTTATTTGTTTCTAGACATTTTGAGCCTATAATCAAACCCACAAATGTTTATGCTCCAGATACTCAACTAATCTAAAGAAGGCCAGTTTTTTTGCATCTTTAATCAGTACAGCAGTTTTCAGCTGTGCTAACATAATTGCAAAAGGGTTTTTTAATGATCAATTAGCCTTCTAAAATGATAAACTTGGATTAGCTAACACAACGTGCCATTGGAACACAGAAGTGATGGTTGCTGATAATGGGCCTCTGTACGCCTGTAGATATTCTATAAAATAAATCAGCTGTTTTCAGCTACAATCATCATTTACAACATTAACAATGTCTACACTGTATTTTATATTATTTTAATGGACAAAAAAATGTACTTTTCTTTCAAAAACGAGGAAATTGTGACTCCAACCTTTTGAACAGTAGTATATAAATAAATAAATAAATAAATATATATATATATCTTTTTTGGGGGGGGGGGCTAAAAATGTGTGGCTCAACACAGGTGAGGCTCTGCCCTGAATGATGGGACGCCACTGGTCTTGAGTATAATAAAAAATGTTGACTCAAGAAGAGGGGTGTGGCGAAGATATGGGTGTGTCTCTCTTCAGAATGCATGTGCTCAGCTCTCCAGAATGACTCAGCTGTCTCGCACCAATTCTTGCACATTCATTGTTTCAATGTGTGAATTGATTGCCCTTTGTTTATTTTGATCAATTCCCCATTACATATGTGAACAGTAGTAAATGTACCGTTAATCTCCATAATTTGGTTACATTAATTTCTGTAAATACATATATTCATTTTAGTCATTTACCGTTCTAATTCTCAGAGTAGACTTCAAAACCTGCTACACTTGCGACAAACAAGTTTTGGTTCATTTCATGACCATCATTTACGAGTTTTGTCAATTTTTACATTTTTGTGTTGTTTGGAGTGGTCCATGTGAGCAATGAGCATATTTCTCTGTCCTGGGAGCATGCGCACCTGAGCACGCATAGAAGTACCTGGCCTGCTGCACGCAAATGTAGGAAAGTGCCCATTTAGGGATGGCTGGGTTCTTTTTGTCAGGGTCCCTGCTCATCCGCATCCACCACTAATAAGCTGAATTTCTCAGTAATTTTTTCTTCACCTCACACAGTAAGTCAACGAAGTCTGTTTTATTAACATCCATTGCATACTATACTAGTTCCTCAATCCTATATTCAAAATCTTTCCAACACTCTCCCCCTCAATAATCACCAAGCCTCGGAGTGAATGAGCAAAATATCATGATCTGATTATCCCATATATCAAGTGGAAACATAGTAAAATACCTGAAAACTTTTCCCCAAAACAGCTGTCTGTCCCAAGCTCACTGACATGGGAAACTCTCAGGGTAGGGCCTGGAATAGGCTAGTTGATACAATGTTGCAGGTTCACTAGCAGCAACTTCAGGTCAGACCCAGTTGATTGATTTGATACCATGTGCACGATAGTTCAAGACCTATAGAAAGGGAGGCAGACAGGTGGAGTATAGAGATGAATGCGATTACAAGAACCTGAATTTTCATCAGGATATTTGTCAACTTTATGTATTTTTACTTAGTTGACAATAAAAGTGATAGGCCTACTCCTGCATTGGCCTATAGGCAATCTGAGTCTTGAACTGCCAATGGATCACGATGTATCAATGTGTCCATATGGCATTAGTTGAATTTTACCTTTTAGATTTTTAGCATTTTAATTCAGACTTTTACTATTAAGTGAATGACAACGATTGAGAAAATAATATGTTAGTTTTGAAATGAAACTGTTCCACGAAAATATGCATATGAAAATCATAACTGGCACACAGATCGGCATAAATGGTTTTAAATTGTAAGCTTCCCCAAACTTGAAACTCGCGCATCACCTATTGAGTGATTTGTTTGGGAATCAGATGAAAGTATCATGACTGGTGTTTATGCCACATTGAAATGTAATACATTTTACTATAAAAACCCATTTAAAAAAATGTGCACACATTGGAGGTCCCATGAAAAAAAAAACTGGATATTCCAACCTTGAGCCCCGGCCTGCTCTGCTCTTGCTGATCCAAAACTATTGTGTGCTGCCTAACCAATGGCTGTGCTGCGTAGGCTTCTTCAGAAAATAATTGTTGATTAGGCCTAGTCCCAAAAATTCACTATCTTGCGAGTGGACTAGCCTATAGCCTGTGTTCTGTTCAGTTTGAGAAGGAGCGCGTGAAGATGAGGACCGGATGTCAACTTTGATAGCTTGCTACTACTAGAATAGATTTTATTAAAAACAAAAATGTTTGTCACGTTGTATAAGGATCGGAGACAGGCACAGGAATCCGTAATAGGGTTTTTTAATACTCCACCCAATTTACACAACATGCCATGAAAGGCACGAGGACCCGTAATAACAATTGCACAGGACACGCAGCACGAAAGCCGAAACACAGGTACTCACAGGACCAACGGACATAATAACAATAACCGACTACTTTTAAAAATCCACCTCTCTAAAAACAAGTCTCTCACCGTTGCCGCCTGCTATAGACCACCCTCTGCCCCCAGCTGTGCTCTGGACACCATATGTGAACTGATTGCCCCCCATCTATCTTCAGAGCTCGTGCTGCTAGGCGACCTAAACTGGAACATGCTTAACACCCCAGCCATCCTACAATCTAAGCTTGATGCCCTCAATCTCACACAAATTATCAATGAATCTACCAGGTACCTCCCCAAAGCCGTAAACACGGGCACCCTCATAGATATCATCCTAACCAACTTGCCCTCTAAAAACACCTCTGCTGTCTTCAACCAAGATCTCAGCGATCACTGCCTCATTGCCTGCATCCGTAATGGGTCAGCGGTCAAACGGCCACCACTCATCACTGTCAAACGCTCCCTGAAACACTTCAGCGAGCAGGCCTTTCTAATCGACCTGGCCGGGGTATCCTGGAAGGATATTGATCTCATCCCGTCAGTAGAGGATGCCTGGTTATTTTTTTTAAATGCCTTCGTAACCATCTTAAATAAGCATGCCCCATTCAAGAAATTTAGAACCAGGAACAGATATAGCCCTTGGTTCTCCCCTTAACCAACACAAAAACATCCTATGGCGTTCTGCATTAGCATCGAAAAGCCCCCGCGATATGCAGCTTTTCAGGGAAGCTAGAAACCATTACACACAGGCAGTTAGAAAAGCCAAGGCTAGCTTTTTCAAGCAGAAATTTGCCTCCTGCAACACTAACTCAAAAAAGTTCTGGGACACTGTAAAGTCCATGGAGAACAAGAACACCTCCTCCCAGCTGCCCACTACACTGAAGACAGGAAACACTGTCACCACTGATAAATCCACTATAATTGAGAATTTCAATAAGCATTTTTCTACGGCTGGCCATGCTTCTACCTGGCTACCCCTACCACGGTCAACAGCACTGCACACTCCACAGCAACTCGCCCAAGCCTTCCCCATTTCTCCTTCTCCCAAATAGTCAGCTGATGTTCTGAAAGAGCTACAAAATCTGGACCCCTACAAATCAGCCGGGCTAGACAATCTGGACCCTTTCTTTCTAAAATTTGCTGCAGAAATTGTTGCCACCCCTATTACTAGCCTGTTCAACCTCTCTTTCGTGTCGTCTGAGATTCCCAAAGATTGGAAAGCAGCTGCGGTCATCCCCCTCTTCAAAGGGGGGGACACTCTTGACCCAAACTGCTACAGACCTATATCCATCCTTTCTAAGGTCTTCGAAAGCCAAGTCAACAAACAGATTACCGACCATTTCGAATCTCACCATACCCTCTCTGCTATGGAATCTGGTTTCAGAGCTGGTCATGGGTGCACCTCAGCCACGCTCAAGGTCCTAAACGATATCTTAACCGCCATCGATAAGAAACATTACTGTGCAGCCGTATTCATTGATCTGGCCAAGGCTTTCGACTCTGTCAATCACCACATCCTCATCGGCAGACTCGACAGCCTTGGTTTCTCAAATGATTGCCTCGCCTGGTTCACCAACCACTTCTCTGATAGAGTTCAGTGTGTCAAATCGGAGGGTCTGCTGTCCGGACCTCTGGCAGTTTCTATGGGGGTGCCACAGGGTTCAATTCTTGGACCGACTCTCTTCTCTGTATACATCAATGATGTCGCTCTTGCTGCTGGTGAGTCTCTGATCCACCTCTACGCAGACGACACCATTCTGTATACTTCTGGCCCTTCTTTGGACACTGTGTTAACAACCCTCCAGGCAAGCTTCAATGCCATACAACTCTCCTTCCATGGTCTCCAATTGCTCTTAAATACAAATAAAACTAAATACATGCTCTTCAACCGATCGCTGCCTGCACCTGCCTGCCTGTCCAACATCACTACTCTGGACGACTCTGACTTAGAATACGTGGACAACTACAAATACCTAGGTGTCTGGTTAGACTGTAAACTCTCCTTCCAGACACACATCAAACATCTCCAATCCAAAGTTAAATCTAGAATTGGCATCCTATTTCGCAACAAAGCATCCTTCACTCATGCTGCCAAACATACCCTTGTAAAACTGACCATCCTACCAATCGTCGACTTCGGAGATGTCATTTACAAAATAGCCTCCAATACCCTACTCAACAAATTGGATGCAGTCTATCACAGTGCCATCCGTTTTGTCACTAAAGCCCCATATACTACCCACCATTGCAACCTGTACACTCTCGTTGGCTGGCTCTCGCTTCATACTCGTCGCCAAACCTACTGGCTCCATGTCATCTACAAGACCCTGCTAGGTAAAGTCCCCCCTTATCTCAGCTCTATGGTCACCATAGCATCACCCACCTGTAGCACGCGCTCCAGCAGGTATATCTCTCTGGTCACCCCCAAAACCAATTCTTTCTTTGGCCGCCTCTCCTTCCAGTTCTCTGCTGCCAATGACTGGAACGAACTACAAAAATCTCTGAAACTGGAAACACTTATCTCCCTCACTAGCTTTAAGCACCAGCTGTCAGAGCAGCTCACAGATTACTGCACCTGTACATAGCCCACCTATAATTTAGCCCAAACAACTACCTCTTTCCCTACTGAATTTATTTTATTTTATTTATTTATTTTGCTCCATTGCACCCCATTATTTTTATTTATACTTTGCACATTCTTCCACTGCAAATCTACCATTTCAGTGTTTTACTTGCTATATTGTATTTACTTTGCCACCATGGCCTTTTTTTGCCTTTACCTCCCTTATCTCACCTCATTTGCTCACATCGTATATAGATTTGTTTCTACTGTATTATTGACTGTATGTTTGTTTCACTCCATGTGTAACTCTGTGTCGTTGTATGTGTCGAACTGCTTTGCTTTATCTTGGCCAAGTCGCAATTGTAAATGAGAACTTGTTCTCAACTTGCCTACCTGGTTAAATAAAGGTGAAATTAAAAATTAAAAAATAAACAAAATATGTAAAGTGAAGTAGAACTGCATGAAATGTTTATAAAAGGCTATTTTTTTTCAGACCTGCAAATACGATGATGATTAATTCAATGCTTTTACTATAAAGGAGATCTTTCCACCCCTACTCTTGTCCATGGTGACCTGTGAACCAAAAACCTTCTGGCCCGCAGCCCTGCCCGCTATCAAAATTCCTGCATTGCCATGTAATGCTTACAGGACGAATAACAGTTTCTAAAACTGCATATTTAAGGCTCTGATCTCTCCAAGAAGTGAGGGTAAATGGTAGACATGCTCTCTAATATCCACTTTGTTTTCATTATTATTTTGGGTACAGGGAGGGTTTGCCTAAAATATATTTTGCTGAAGGGAGGGCCATCCATTTTCATTTGGGAGAGGTCCGATTTTCTCCATGTAACCCTTATTATAAATAACGTTCACTCCCTAAATAAGACAAACCTTGAGGGCATGAGATGTGGAGCCTTGTGAAGGACAGGCAGTGCTGTTTGTGCAGCTCCAAGGTCAGCTGATGGCTGTTCCCTGAGTGACTCAGAGCTAGAGGTGTGCGTCCCCTATGGGCCCTGGTCAAAAGTAGTGCACTACATAAGGAATAGTGCTATTTGGGACGCAACCAAGGAAAGTCCTCAGCCAGGGCTAACTGGGCCAATAGCATCCCTCATGCAGATTGGGGTGAAGCGGGAGAAAGGGTCAGCGAGGCATTCTAATGAGCCCCACTGATATGGACAAAGAGGTACAACTAAACACCATGAAACACTTTGAAATGACAATGGAAAACTTGTCAATGTTACTCAGGGCAGACTTACTTCGAACAATGGGTGATAAAATAAAAAGGCCAACATAGTTTATTTCAATGATCCTTAGGGGAGAAAATATTTTCTAGTTCACTAACTCAAACCCTTTCAACCTTTAGTTAATTGGCAGACAATGAATGGTCAGGAAGATTATGCCGCTTTGGTCAGTGTTATGTTACGTGACTGTGACCAGCAGGACTGAGGAATTGGTCAAGGTTATTTCAATGTAGAAGGACCCATAAGCTTCAACATGTGAAGTTCATAGGAGCATGTCAAATTGGGTGTCATATGAAAGGTCAGATTTCAAATATATATATGTATTAAGGCATATATTAATTTTTCAACCATTTTCCATCCTAAAAATGTGAAATAAGCAAAGGCTATGATTTCTGGTCAAACAGATGGAAAAGGGGTCATTGAAATCATCAACCAGAATGTAAAAAAAAAAAAAGATATTAGAAATACATGAAAACACATTAGACCATGTAATTGTTGAATACTCGTTTCTGATTGGCTTGAAAGGCATTCTAGAGCGTGCATTATTTCCCTAGAACGCATAGTATATCAGCAAGGTAGAATTCATAGGCTATAGCTAATTCTTACATATTATTGGTTTGAGCTGCTATTGAAAGCAATAGTCAAATTGAAAACATTGGCATTGTTGAATTCGATTTTCATAATAGCAGGCTAGGACTGATGGTTTGGTTAGCTAAACTAGCAACTCTGTTGGTTTGGTTACCAAGGCAACTACTTTAGCTGTCTGGTAAACTTGCTACCAGCTTCAGTGGATGTTGAACACATTTCTACCTGCAAATTATAAAGTGATAGCCATGGTATGAAAGGGATAATCACCTATGCGTTCTCTGTAAAACAGTGTGACTCCAGGGAAGGTTAGTTCCACTCCGCTAGCGTGTGGTGAAACACACCTTCCACGTTGTTCATTCATTTCCATAGAACGCATAGCCCCCCATTGATTATCCCTTACATAATGTTGAAGTAAAGACCCCTGCCAACTAATATCAACACTTATATTTACTTTGGGACATATAATTCTGCCAGTTAAAGAAATATTGCCTTGTGCATTCCTTTACCAAAAACCCACATATCTTTTTTTATTTATTTACCTTTATTTAACTAGGCAAGTCAGTTAAGAACAATTTCTTATTTTCAATGATGGCCTAGGAACAGTGGGTTAACTGCCTGTTCAGGGGCAGAAAGACAGATTTGTTCCTTGTTAGCTTGGGGATATGAACTTGCAACCTTCCGGTTACTAGTCCAACGCTCTAACCACTAGGCTACCCTGCCGCCCAATCTTTAAGATATTTTCTAATTTCTCCCCCCCATGAGGAGGGAGGATAATTTAATTTCACGAGTAAAGGTAGACCTATTAATTAGTTATAGTGTTTTTACAGATATAAATGTTGTTTATATCATGGAATTGCTGAAAAATCAGTAACAGAATTTCTGCACTTGAATTGGCTACAATGGGAATTCATAGTAATCACAAACCACAGTTGGGTTCACAAGTTTGGACAGCACAGTACAGTATAGTTCAGTACAGCACAGCACGGCACAGAATAGTACAGTACAGTATAGTTCAGTACAGCACAGCATGGCACAGAATAGTACACAGCACAGTATAGTTCAGTACAGCACAGCACGGCACAGAATAGTACAGTACAGTATAGTTCAGTACAGTACAGTAGAGCACAGCACAGGAGAGTACAGTACAGTAAAGAAAAGTAGAGTAGTAGTTCAGTACAGTCCACAGGAGAACACACTAAAGTTGAGTACACTATAATGTACTGTACTGCACTGAACAATAACTGACTACTGAATATACTGTACTCTACTGTACTCTACTGTACTGAACTCTACTGTACTCTACTGAACTCTACTGAACTTTACTCTACTGAACTTTACTCTACTGTACTGTACTCTACTGAACTCTACTGTACTCTACTCTACAGTACTCTACTCTACTGTACTAAACTCGACTGAACTCTACTATATTCTTGTTTGGCATACATTTTAAGTAAAAAATCTGAGTCTCAGCGCAATTCCGTTTGGAATTGCCCACAACTCTGACTCACAGCAATGACTGTGGATGACTGCATTGACTGCAGCCACACAGAACTAACAAAGAGAGAGGTGTAGGCGTATAGCTGAATGGAAATGCATCCAATGCACATTGCCTACAGCTGAGTCACTCTCATAGATCTGCCAAATGAGGTGATGATGCGCTGACCATGGGATGATGCACTGACCATGGGATGATGCACTGACCATGGGATGATGCACTGGATTATAATCTGCAGATGGTTTCATGTTTCAACTACTAACCTGACATGACAACCATTGCACCTGGATGCAGATTAAGTTAAATCTCAACCAGGATAGAAATTGAGCGCACAGTACAGTATAGTTCAGTACAGTACAGCACAGCACAGAATAGGTTATAAGTATCCAGGTTATTGCGGCATCCGAATATTCCGCTCATGTGATAACATTTAACACGTCCTGGAACTTCCTGGTGATGATTATATGTTATTTTGTAAGACTGCAGCCCATTTTGTGTGGTAGTACATCCTTACACAAATAATGCGAGCACTCAACTAAACCTGCAGTTTATAGCTGGGCATATTTTCAGTAGTTAAGAGCAGAATATTCGGCAGGAAGGAGGAGCCTTCCAGCCGAGCCACACAAACACACACCCTTCACATAAAATGCATCCCATTAAACATTAAACACACACGGCAAGGCCAACATTCCAGACAGTCCGCATCAAACCTCTGTGAACAGTATGCGCTTACCTGCAGTCTGGACAAAGACCAGAGCTACCACCACCGAGGCTAATTGACTGACTTTGTGTCTGTGGAAGAACTCTCCTTTTTAATGGCTTAAGAGCTGCTAACACAACAGCTGAAAGGACTCAAGTTTGGTCTAGTATACAGCTTTGCCATTTCATAACAAAGTATTTTGTTCACATGCAGTGTATATAATGTCCACGGGCTTTGGAAGCGTACTGTTGAATGAACACCCAATAGTAGAATGTAGTTATTAAATAATTCAAATATCAGGCATGAACGAGGGACAGTCTGTCACTATAGAACTCCCCTCAGAAAAAAACGTTCTGCATAGCCTATATAGTGTGGTGACAGATAAAGGACAGTAACTTAGCCTATATAATGTGGTGACAGATATAGGACAGTAACTTAGCCTATATAGTGTGGTGACAGATATAGGACAGTAACTTAGCCTATATAATGTGGTGACAGATATAGGACAGTAACTTAGCCTATATAATGTGGTGACAGATATAGGACAGTCATTTAGCCTATATAATGTGGTGGCCGATATAGGATAGTAACGGCTTCTCTGTGTACGTGACGAGCTGCTAACTGGCTAACACATGTTGTCCAGCTCACTCTTTAAGACGCCGTTGCATTTCACACGTGAACTTGTTTGACGCTGTGGATCAGCTGAACGAGGTGAGATCATCAGACACATGGTCACAGGCACACACTGACATGACTTTGCACAAGCTTTCATGACAGACATTAGTAGCACTCCACTGACCGACATGCATCCTAACACATGGCAACAACACAAAGCACCAATTCAAATGACAGTGTAAGCAGAGAGAGAGAGAGAGAGAGAACGTGATGCTCCTTGTGGTGATAGGCTGCTATGTATGTGGTTAGCTTAGCTGGCTATTGTTTGAGCATCACACTAGTAGTCAAACCACAACCCAGCCACCCCCGCCCAATTTAATCAAGCATCGGATACATAGCGTGCTGACTAAAAATACCCAAGATACATACACAACAGTCTCAACAAAAAGTACCCGGACTGAGAGGTGCAACCTTGAATTTGCACCAATCAGATGGTGCCAACAGACGATGACGTGCCAGAAACGAGACAGCAGAAAAACCTCTGCATCAGTCCAGACTGATTGTCAATCACTATTGTGGTTGGTCATCTTTTGCCACCATAATGTTTTAACAGAGTAATAACTGAGTAATGGCACAGTTTCTAAACCCAGAGGCGCTGGGAACGCTTGCGAAACAGGGGTTTGAGAAGTCAATGAGAGAAGTGAAACATTCTTCATTAGTTTTTGAAATATATAAGGCACAACACAACCTAAATTCGAACCAATGCCTTGAGTAGTTGAACATCTTATTACTTCAGCCTCGTGAAACTGACAAATTGACACGTTTACATTTTCATCAAAAATAACTTCACATTGATTTGACAGCCTGCACATGCGCAGTTTGGCATGAGACCCGATGGCGTGTTTTTATGCATGAGCTTAGCTAGCCAATGTCGCTATGACATTGCCTACAAGTATGATCGGGGATTTCAATTGGAGAAGCAGTTTCTGCTTATCTTCATGCTGTACCTTCTTTGGTAATAGCCTATATGTTTCATGGGAAGAAAAGCTATATATTCTGGTCATAGCAAAGTTTACCAAGTCTTAATTAAAGCTACTGCTGAGACATTGCATTGTTATTTTGGAGCTGGTTAACATATATGACCTCTAACATCAGTATATCTTGGCCAAACAAGACACGTTATGTAGTTTACAAGACATCAACACTGAGGTTAACCTGATGACAGTACATATGGAGATATGGAGTCCATTTTTATTGTCTGGAATGGAGTCAAATGCTTCATATTGTGTGAGGCAACATGCAGGCTGGATGGGGTTACAGGTGGAATTTCCCCTGGCTCCCATTTCTCTTTGACGTCACTTCTGCCGCTTGGCTGTAGCGCTGCCTACTGAGATATCAGAGGACGAAGAACTCAGGTGACAGAGCTGTTGAAACCAAATCACTGTGAAATAAGGAACTTTACAAAGCAAGTTCCCCCACTGTCTTTCAACAGAAACGGGCGGCCACAGTTGGATATCTTCGGTGTGAAATAGGGAAGTATGACGATTTTGTTTCAGGTTTTCTGTGTAAATTTGGTTCCTTTATTTGAGTGAGTCACTTCACATTTTGGTCAACTTACATACTTGTTTACATAGACTGAGAAACATATAAACATTGCCACCTTGTGGTTACTTGAGAGGTGTCAAATGACACTAATTTACCTCAGAGAGACTGATCACTGGACTTGATTGGAAAGAAGACATCAAACCAGGCATCTCAAGAGACATTACAGGGGCTTCTAATCTAAAGCTTTTTCAGAGGATGCGATAGAGCATATGTTTCCCACATCATCTGACTTGAACACTGACCAAAAAGGATATGACAAACACAAGAGTAATTTCATTCACTCACCTGTCTCTGTCAAGGCCACTATGTAAGGTATCTGTCCTTTGTGAGGCTATAGTGGTGCTTCAGACACAGCATAAAAGTCTGATACAAGTGAGCTGGTAAGATCGATATCCAGGAGCCCATTAGGGCAGCTCTCTGCCGGTTAAGAAAAACCTCAAGACTGAGGCCGGGACAATGACAGGAACCCTCAATAGTATGGAGTACAAAGGAGCACAGCTCACCCATTGTCTGGAGTCATCGTCACCCAGTCACTCCTCAGCGGCTAGGGCTTCTGTGCCCTGCTGATGGTGACATAACGGTCACACCATAAGTACCAGGGATACCATTTTCCCCAGCCAGGCAGTCACAGAGGCTAGTGTTCCAAGTCAGTGTGTATAAACACACTATCAACTGCAACCTGATGCCTGGCCTGTTCTCATCAGGTTAATCCAAGCACTGTCTCATGAAAGGTGAGGGAAGTTAGTCCCTCAAAGTCCCGTTGTGCGGGAGAAATCCCTTCAGCAACAAAGTTCAAAGGCAGAGAAGGCAGGGTCATTGATGCACATGACTATCAAGGCCGAGAGAGAGAGGGAAGAAGGGAAAGAGGGTGGGAGTGAGGAGTGTGGAGTGAGGCAGGCACCATGGGATTTTTAAAAAACTATTCATAAAGTCTGTGCATGCAACATATGCTAGAGACCACTACACTGCAGACAAGCATATTTAGGAGCTCTTGTTGGAGATAATTGGTTTCAGAAGACTGAGATTTCCAATTATCTGCCAGGCCTCTGGGATAGGCTGGCTGTGTTGCAGGGAGGGGGGGTGGCAGTGGAGGAGAGGTGGGGTCAGAGGGACCAGCTGATATCTGTTGCTGACGGGCTGAGCTGAGAACCACAAGAACCCCCCCCCCACCCACCCCCCCACCGGATAACAAGAGCACAAGTATTCCCCTGTCTCGCCCCTCCCTTTCTCCAGACAACAGCAGGCACGGAAGGCCAATGAGATTTCTCAGCTTGCAATGTCCCTGAGGCCAGCATCTTAACCGAAAAATGTAAACATCTGGCAAACATTTATATTGGCCACAGATATGTTGAGGAGCTCAAGTCATTTGAGAAAACACGGTTTAGTGGAGATCCAAGCATCACATTTTTTGGAGGGTGAAGGTCGTTTATTACATGAAAATAAGCATGAACATGTTAGATGACCATGATGAGCAGACATGGTTCAGACAATTGCCCCAGAAAGAGGGGGTCTTTCTCAATCTCTTGAACTGAATGACAAACTTCAAGATAGAGTAGTGGAACATTGTTAATGGTACCGCATGCCATTTCTAATAATCAGAGGAAATTAGAAGCACTGGTGCAATGACAGACTATTCTCCAATAGTAAATTCAGAGTCTGAAGAGCTATTGGTTATGCTTATTAATGTGATGTCTAATACTTCTGATGGCAACAATAGGGTGTAGTTGAACTCCTCTTTACATAACAGAGAAAACATTAACAATCCATTTCTTTCAGGACTGTATAATTGATCCCTCACACTCACATGAAGCACAAATGGCCACTGGACCCAGGAGACACTGGAGACAGGCTAGCTCTGTCAGCAGCACACAACAGCTTCACACATTTACCACACAGCACCCCTGTCACAAGGCAGGCATGGTAGTGGCACAATGACACAGCTTCTCCGTAAGAGGAGGGTTAATAAAGCAAAACAGTAGGTCATTCAGACTGGAGGCTTTTCACATCAAATGTGGGGTCAGTGGCAGAACATTGGTTTAATAGAAATCTTGAAGTTGAGAAATTAAAGTAGTCCATATCTGTAGTAGCCTAGGTGAATATACAGTATAAACTACAGTATAAACTTCTTATTTACTTTGTTGTGGATTTACATAAATAAATACCTGATGTATGCTATATGAAAATAAATTTAATAAATATAACACGTTACTAAATAACTCTCATAAACGTATTGAAAGGGAGGGTTCTAGAAAATAAGGGACTGCTTGGCAGGGACTGCTTGGGAGATGGTAACACAACTGTTAGATTAATACACATTCCAGACTAATCGTCAAGACAGCGTTAAAAAAACAGAAGTACATCATTAGCTATTCGAGTAGCGAAGACTCACCTTTAGTCCTTATCTTATAGCCTAGAGTCAGACGTTTAAAATTCCAATGTCTTACGCCTCATGAATGATGGCTTCATCAACATCGGACAGTAGCCAAATATCTTCATTAGGCACTTATCAACATCTTGGTAATATTCCCCAAAAAATATGTAATTCTTCAAATGTGAGATAAAAGCTCGACATCATCGGTACAGTACAACGACTGAGGCAACTCCAGTTTCACTACTTTCTCGTGCTTGACGAAAGGTTACACAGTTTTTTTTCTTATTTTTTTCTTACGGAAAGCTGATGCGTGGGGAATTCCTACCGGTCACATTTTCCCTAACCTGACGTAACAGGCGTAAAAGAAACCATAAAACATGATTGTTTAGCATTAAAAACTATGGAGAAACAGGACGTTATGAAAACATAATGTTATGTTGGTTACTCTTATTGAGAAGACTAAAAACTTACCGGTATAGACTAGAATAAACTAGGCCTATCTGAATTTCAACTGAACTGAAAATGATATAGACACTTCGTTTTTATAATTTGAATTATTCTCTATAGCAGATTGTGTTATCACCAACTAGATTTACAATCGCGAACATTATGGAATTCCATGCCTATTAAAAAAACATTAAATATAGAACGCCTAGCATGTGGCTCAGATTGATACATTGAAACAGATAAATGCACACTGTCCCTTAGAATATCAAAATAACAGTACATTTTGAATCACGCCCACTTCAGCGGGATCGCATTTTCGGTACATTTCCTTCTTCGGGAATGTACTTAATCTTATAAACAACTGTGTTGTCCAGTTGAAAAATATACATTCCAGACTTCAGATGTTGTTGCAGAGTGTTTAGCATATTACTGATAAAAACACTGGTCCTGCTCTCTGTGAGGAGTTTTACAATTTATTGTGAAACAACTACATGTTGCTTTTCATGAACGAGACCATATTAAAAACAATTAATTCCCATACCGGGAGTCGAACCCGGGCCGCCTGGGTGAAAACCAGGAATCCTAACCGCTAGACCATATGGGAATAGATACGTCATAAAGGCAAACGTATAGATTTATATCTGACCTGTAGAGGAATAGTAATACTTGTAAATACGTCAGTTATAGTTAGCTGACTCTCCTAAACTGGCCTACATAGCCCCTTAGGGTCATTGTATAAAGAGTTCTACCATTATAATGTTCTAGATTATTACAGATAGGTAGCCTGTAGGTAACCTTGTTTTAAAAAAGTCTGAATTTAACACATCTCCACATTTCTGCTATCCATGTCAATTCAACCCCACCTAGTGTCGACTTCATGTAACTTGTGCCAAGTACTAAAAAACAGTAGCTATAAACAGAGAGGAAGAGGCGAAGAAAGAGGGAGCCCAACATCTGTCTTCTCCTGCAGGTTGCGTTTTTTCGATCACCAAACGAGTTGTTGTTGTATGGAGGTCAATGAGTGTCGAATTTAAGTAACTATAAGTAGGACACGTAACATCCCGGAAACGATGAGAAAAAAACACTTTATATGGGCTCCCGAGTAGCGCAGCGGTCTAAGTAAATGTTTTTGTTTGGTTATCTTTTGGAAATTGTAGAAATAAAACATTTTCCTTATTCAGACGTTCCAGCTAGGAAGGCTAACATTAGTTAGCTAATTAATTTGCTAGCTATCATACAGTAGGCATCTATTAATAATTATATTTTTAATATATGTAGACATGCAATCATAATTGACTGTAGTGCATATGAAGCACCCACAAGTTACCGGTGGCTGAAAACACAATCATGGCATGATGAAGGAGTGACGAATTTCCGGCCAAGGGTGGTCCATTTTAAAAATCATTCCTTCCTCCAGGATGTCCCGGGCAGGCACCCGCACCCACACCCACCCACCCATCAGGGCTGTAGCCCTCCCAGTTTTTTTATTTTACCTTTATTTAACTAGGCAAGTCAGTTAAGAACAAATTCAGGTACTGCAGGGTTTCTTGGACCCGACCAGCCTCCAACAGACGCCGGACCGTGTAGGCCGGGGGACCATCAACAAGTCGAGCAGGCGGAGGTGCAGTTGTGGGGGGAGAGAAGGGACTGGTCCTTACCAGCTTGAAACGGGAGACATGGAAGGATGGACAGACCCTCATAGACCTGGGAAGCTGGAGACGATAGGGTTGATGCGACTCAGGATCTTGAATGGTCCTATGTAGCGTGGAGCGAGCTTCCGTGAGTCCACCTGTAAGGGAAGATCACGGGTGGACAGCCACACCCGTTGCCCCGGTCAGAGGAGCCCGAAAAGGCCTTCGGTAACGGTTTGCCTTGGTCTCGGGCAGAGGAGTGGAGCAAGGAGGATCGCGCTATTGTCTAATGAACGCCTCGGCTGATGGCACCCCCGCTTCGGCCTATTTATTCAGGAAATAGGGAGGCGGGGTCGAACCAGAACTGACACTTGAGCGGCGAACAGTCCAGTGGACGAGTTCGGCAGTGTGTTGTGAGCATACTCTGCCCAGACGAGGAACTTGCTCCAGTTGCTGGCCTGGGATGGAGACAAAACAGAGGAGAAACTCCTACAACTCCTGGTTGGCCCACTCCGTTTGCCCATTCGACTGTGGGTTTGGATTCGACCCCAAGGAGAGACTCACCGACAAGGCTTTCCAATATCGTGCGACGAACTGGGGCCAACAATCCTAGACAATGTATTGGGGAAGTCTGTATAGTCGAAAGACATGGGTAATCATGAGATCAGCGGTCTCCTTCGCTGAGGGCAACTTGGAAAACCGATTGTTGACCACCAGTATAGTGGTAAGCCCTTGGGATGTGGGTAACCCTGTGATAAAGTTTACAGACAGGTGGGACCAGGGCTGGCTGGGGATGGGCAGGGGTTGGAGTAACCCAGCCAGTCACAGTCGTGAGGACTTGCTTTGGACACAGGTGGAGCAGGCCGTAACAAAGGATCTCACATCTTTAATCATGTTGGGCCACCAGAATTTCCGTCTCAGGAACTCCAGTGTCCGATTAACCCCTGGATACCCAGTTAATTTAGAGGAGTGTAGTACTCAGGAACGGGCTGATCGCGGAACATAAAGTCTGTTAGTGGGACCCCTGCCGGGGTCAGGTTCTCGGGTCTGGGTTTGTCGGACTGTGGTCTCAATAATCCATATCACGGGGGCCACAATGCGGGAGCTGGGGATGATGGGCTTTGAGTCCCTCTGTCACGACCGTCGTCAAGGTGGAAATGACCAGACCAAGGTGCAGCATGGTGAGCGTACATTTATTTTTATTATAAAAATGTTGCCAACAAAACAAAGAATAAGGAAACGACTGTGAAGCTTACTTCGTCTATACAGGCCACTAACAAAGACAACTAGCCACAACTAAGGTGGAAAAACAGTCTGCCTAAGTATGATTCCCAATCAGAGACAACGATAGACAGCTGTCCCTGATTGAGAACCATACCCGGCCAAAACATAGAAATACAAAACATAGAATGCCCACCCCCATATCACACCCTGACCTAACCAAATAGAGAAATAAAACGGCTCTCTAAGGTCAGGGCGTGACACCCTCTCCTTGTTAGAGACATCATGTTGGCAGGACAGGGTGTCTGCTTTCTGATTCTTGGATCTCGAGCGATAGGCTAGTGTGAAGTTGAACCTATTAAAGATCACAGCCCACCTAGCCTGGCGAGCGTTCAACTTCTTGGCTTCTTGAATGGAGACCAAATTCTTATGGTTTGTCCATTTCACGAAAAGGATGAGGTGCTCTCTCCAACCAGTGTCTCCACCCCCCAAGGGCCCACTTAACTGCCAAGAGCTCCCGGTTGCCTACATCGTATTTGCGTTCCGTTGGCGAGAACCGCTTGGAGAGAAAAGCACTGTCTCACACATTCTCGGATGCGGTTGTCGAAATTGATGGCCAAAGTTATCAGGGACTCGAGGTCCTCTCTCATTTCCAGAGCGGCTAGTTCATCCTTGATGGAGTTAAACAGATCCTGCTGGAAAGCGGTGACCAGTGCCTCAGTGTTCCACCTACTCTGTGCGGCGAGGGTGCGGAACTCAAATACGAAGCCACTGGTCTGGCCCCTTGGCAGAGGTTGAACAAATGGCTTGCCGCTTCTCGTCCATAGACTGGGTGTGCCGTTGCCCACACTAGGGCCTTGCCCGAGCGTAGAGAGATGTAGGCGATCATGGCCCAATCGGTGTGAAACGAGGAGGACTGTAGCTCGAACACCAGAGAGCACTGAGTGAGGAACCCCTTGTATCCTCCCGGGTGGCCGTCATGCCGCTCGGGGACTGGGATCTTGGATTCTCGGTGCAGGTTCCCTGGGGTAACTACGGCGACGCTTGTAAAACTGGGTGATGAGACTTGGGCATTGGCTCTTCCTGGGTTAGGCCATTGTTGGAGGGAATCGGTAAGTGCCCGGAGGGTCTCTGATATTTGTGTGAGTTGTTCTTGCTGCCGCCCCAGCAGTGCTCCTTGTTGGGTTATAGCATTCTGGATTTGGGTGATCTCTGCTGGGTCCATGTTGAGGCAGAAGCTTGCTGTGACGTGGTAAGATTGGACCCAGGTGCAGAGAAGAGACCAGACGAGGAATCAGTGGTTAAGGATAAAAATAATACTTTACTGAGAAACGGTAGCCACAGGATCACAGTAAACTTGAAAAACCAACAAACACTAAGTCTCGAAAACTCACTCAGGAAACAAACGCACATGGTTAACAATTCAAGCTTCTGCAAAGGACAACCGTCTCTAGGACGGTCTCTGCCGCCCTCTGGTGACAGGTGGAACCATGACATGAACTATATTTTAAACCAAATACTTTTACTCAAGTAGTATTTTACTGGGTGACTTTCACTTCTACTTGAGTAATTTTCTATTAAGGTATATTTACTTTTACTCAAGTATGACAAGTGGGTACTTTTTCCAAAACTGGCAATTTTCCTTTTCCCCAATTTGTATCACCGTATCAAGAATGTAATGTAGGTAATCCGTGAATTACCTCCCACACCAGTACAGTAGGTGGCGGTGTATGCACCTAAAAGTTGGATCCGATCCGCCATACAAATCTTGAAGAAGAAGAAGAAGAAGAAGAAGAAGAAGAAGAAGAAACAAATAAAGAAAAAAAGAACCATACCAATACTCACCTCTCTTTTCCTTGTGAGTGGTAATGTTAGTAGTGGCTAGCCCAGCCAGCTCCTGTCTGAGGGGGAGAAAGACTCGTGGGAAATATAATCATTACTGTGAAAATCGTTTGTTTCAAAACGTGTGACTTGCAACCATATGCGTACGTTTTAGTTCAACTGAATAAGATGTCAACTCCAGCAAGACGACGTTTAATGAGAGATTTTAAGCGGTATGTGTGAGGAGCAGCTTGCTAGCTCGCTTGGAAGTCTAGGTGAAGCGTTTGTCTGACTTGCTAGCTAGCTGAATTGTTTTTTTTGTTGCGAAATGTTATCAAACATCTGTTAACAGTTACTGGATAGCATAAGTTACTAGCTACGTGATAAATAAGTTACTAACACATGGATTGTTAACGTAAAGATAACATTACAGTTGAATATTTGGAAGTTGTAGTTAACTGGCCTGGCTACTACTGCTAACGTTAGCCTATTTTAATTACCTAACTTGCGAACTACTAACGTTTACTAATTAAGCATCGAAAATAATATTATTTCTCAGGCTTCAAGAGGACCCTCCTGCAGGAGTTAGTGGAGCCCCGTCGGAAAACAATATAATGGTATGGAATGCCGTAATTTTTGGGTAAGTGACTGGACTATAAAAGTAGTAGCTAACGTTAGATAGCTAGAAATATATGATTAACGTTACCCGCAAAATCAATGACATGTCGTAACATGTATCCAAAGTAGGGTATAATGAATTATCTGTTAATTTTCAAGAAATTAACATTGAACCTCTTGTCTCTAGCATATTAAAGTTATCAAACTAATGTTAGTTTGATATCTAAAGTGAACTGTTTTCTCTCTTCCCCAGCCCAGAGGGAACACCTTTTGAAGATGGTAAATAGCTCGCTAGCTATGCGTTTCCTTTTTTGTAGCTGGTACATTCTTGTGCATGTGTTTGACAACTCAAACGGAAGTGATCAGTACCATGATATGGACTATTTAATTGCATGGGAGATCTGTTAGTTGGAACAGTACGTAGAGTAGCAGTACTAGTACTACTGCCATATGTACATAGCCATTGAACACTGGTCACTTTAATGTTTACATACTGTTTTACTCACTTTGTGTATACTCTGTATTCTAGTCATGGCTCATGATCATCCTATATAACTACTGCTTTTACACACCTTTTCTATTCATATACTGTCCATACTGGCTGTACACACCCTTCACATATATTTATATTCCGGTCTCTAGTCTGGAAGCTCATTTCCTGCATTTTATCAATGTTGCCTTTTGCTGTATTTAAATACTGTATTCTTGACAGTTTATACTAATATTTCTACTACTGTACATTGCATTTTAGTTACTGTTTATACACATCACATTTATTTATATACTGAATGCTTGACATAGCTCACTGTATATCTACTGCTGTGTGTGCCATTTTTTTAAAATATATTTTGTTTAAATTCACCCAGTGTATATGTATAGATTGCAGTTGGATTACTTTTACAGTATTAATTGGATTTGTTCTGACAGTACAGCATGGCACTGAGTTCTTAGGAAACTATTCAGTATATATATTTTTATGTATTATTTCTTACATTGTTACCCCAGGAAATCTTAAGTTTTATTACATACAGCCGGGAAGCACTATTGGATTTAAGAGCAACATCAATTTACCAACATTACGACCAGGAATAGGACTTTCCCGACGCAGGTCCTCTGTTCGGACCACCAGCCAGGACAATGGTGCTAATTCCAGTAGGCGATCCAAAACAACAACGCCGCAGACGAAGCGGCCACCTGGCCAGGCTTCGCAGACGTGCACACTGCTCTCGAGTATAGTACTCGCCAATGTCCGGTCTCTTGACAACAAGGTAGATGAAATTCGAGCAACGGTTTCTTTCCAGAGAGACATCAGAGACTAACATTCTCTGTTTCACGGAAACATGGCTCTCTCTTGATATGTTGTCAGAATCAGTTCAGCCATCGGGCTTCTCCCAGAGATAAACACTTATCTGGGAAAAGGAAGGGTGGGGTGTATGCTTTATGATTAACAACTCATGGTGTAATCATAACAACATACAGGAACTCAAGTCCTTCTGCTCACCCGATCTAGAATTCCTTCCAATCAAGTGCCGGCCATTTTACCTACCAAGAGAATTCTCGTCAGTTATAGTCACATCTGTGTACATTCCCCCTCAAGCAGACACCAAGACAGCCATCAAGGAACTTCACTATATGGAAACTGGAAACCATACATCCTGAGGCTGCATTTATTGTAGCTGGGGATTTTAACAAAGCAAATTTAAGAACAAGGCTACCTAAATTCTATCAGCATATTGATTGCGCATGCGCAATACCCTTGACCACTGCTACTCTAACTTCCGTGATGCATACAAAGCCCTCTCCCGCCCTCCCGTCGGCAAATCCGACAACGACGTCATCTTGCTCCTGCAATAGCACCTCTTCAACCTCAGGAGGCTGAAGAAATTTGTCTTGTCACCCAAAACCCTCACAAACTTTTACAGATGCACAATTGAGAGCATCCTGTCGGGCTGTATTACAGCTTGGTACTGCACCACCCTCAACCGCAAGGCTTTCCAGAGGGTGGTGTGGTCTGCACAACGCAGCACCGGGGGCAAATTACCTGCCTTCCATGACACCTATAGCACCCGATGTCACAGGAAGGCCAAAAATATCAAAGACATCAACCACCCGAGCCACTGCCTGTTCACACTGCTACCATCCAGAAGGCGAGGTCAGTGCATCAAAGCTGGGACCAAGAGCCTGAAGAACAGCTTCTGTCTCAAGGCCATCAGACTGCTAAACGGCAGTCACTAACTCAGAGGCTGCTGCCTACATTGAGACACAAACAGTAGTCACTTTATACAATGCAGTCTAAATAATGCCACTTTAATAGTGTTTACATAAAAATACATACAATGTATTTTTTTTACCATCTATTGCACCTTGCATATGCCGCTCGGCCATGGTTCATCCATATACTTACATGTACATATTCTCATTCACCCCTTTAGATTTGTGTGTATTAGGTAGTTGTTGTGGAATTGTTCGATTACTTGTTAGATATTACTGCACTATCGGAACTAGAAGCACAAGCATTTTGCTACACTCCCATTAACATCTGCTAACCTTGTGTATGTGACAAATACAATTTGATTGGATTCTTTCTAAATATTTGTTTTAATTATTTGTGTACTTGTTTGACATTGTACTGCATTGTTAGGAGCTAGTAATGCAAACATTTTGCTGTACCCACTATAACAACTGCTAAACTGTGTACACAACCAATAAACCTTTTTGATTTGACATTGTAGACCAGGTGGTGTCTTATCAGAACTACTACAATAATCCAGCTGACCTGTTAAATTGCTGAGATGAGATTACTGCCTGCCAGAAAGTGAATGAATCCTGTAAAATATGGGTTAACTGTTGGTCAAAACCAGGGGATTGTATCTGTTTGACATCATCTGTCAACGAATATGCATATCAGACCCACCAGTAATCCTCCATTCTAGCAAATGTCCCTAATTGAGTTGCATTTATGTACATTTGTGCTTTAGGATGTGTATATGTTATTTTATTGAAATGGTAACAATTTAGTGGCGAATTACAATATGCTATTTGGTTGCTCAAAACATTTTGCAGCAAGACAACTTTGAATTTGTTCTAAGCCATTCTGTTTTGGCCTGGTCCCAGATCCATTTGTGGTGATTGTCAAGCTAACCGGTTACCATTGTGTGATTGATTGTTTTAGTGGCCACTTGATAATTAATATTCTCATATCCTTTATTTTCAGGAACTTTCAAACTCACAATAGAATTCACAGAGGAATACCCTAATAAGCCTCCAACTGTGCGTTTTGTCTCCAAAATGTTTCATCCAAACGGTACGTTTAAAAAATATATATATATATTTTTTTAGAAACATGCTTATTGCTTACAGGATCATTTTATAGTGGAACAGCTGAATATTTGTCAACAAGACAATCCACCAGTCTTTGTTATGGAGTAAATGTATGTTCTGTGTTGTGCAGTCTACGCAGATGGTAGTATATGCTTGGACATTCTTCAGAACCGCTGGAGTCCAACTTATGATGTTTCTTCAATTCTAACTTCAATACAGGTATACACAGCATTAACCATGAATCGTCATGAAATACTTGAATTGTATAAAGCTCCTTTTGTGCTTACATTTTTTTCTCTCAAATAACAGTGTTATAAACTTTGAATTTAAAAAATCTAGTCAAGGGTGCCAGAATACTATTGCTACTGAAGTGTCTACTATTCATCGTCTTAGTCTTTACTGGATGAGCCGAATCCCAACAGCCCAGCCAACAGCCAGGCGGCTCAGCTATATCAGGAGAACAAGCGGGAGTACGAGAAGCGGGTGTCTGCCATCGTGGAACAGAGTTGGCGTGATTGTTGACCCCCTCACAAAGTATGAACAATATCCAGCCTCAAGTCAAAAAGAGAACAGAAGAAACATATCTCAAAGGAAATGAAATACACATGGTTTGAATCTTTCTCCGCAGTATGTTTGTTTCTCTTCATGCATAATGCTCCTCCTGGACAAGAGCACATCAAAGTAAATGTACCTTGTTATATCTAGGTTACTTACAATGTAATTTATCCCCATTTTTTTGTATTATTATCCTGGCACATAAAGGTACTGTGGGGGGGGGGGGTTGAGTTACTCTTGTCATTTTAGTGTTTTAAGTCTTTGGCTTGTAGTGTGATTTTGCTGTATTGATTCAGATAATTGTGTATGTCCAGAAGTTTGAGGGTTTTCGCTGTGGTTTGACTTTTTTGTTTCTAGCTTTCACATGGTTGCCTTTTTGAAGCTATAGCATGATAGTATTCCAACTAAGAAACAATTTGATGAACACCTGTCATGGACTTTTTTCCAACCAATGTCAATTTCAAAACCCTACCTTTTTACATGCACAACCCATGTTCTTGTTGGGGCTTTGTTTTATGAATTGAATGGCTCTTTGAATGATATCTCCAACAGGACTCAAGTGTTTTGGAAAGGCACATACTTGGTGCACTTTTAAATGCAAGTCCTGTAACACTAGTGCAAAAGCATATTTATGATGATTGACAAATTGCCTGCTCTGAGAATTTGTGGTAAACGTTTTCTCATGCACAGAACTCAATGTATCAAGGCAAAGGTTGTCTGTACTTAATGCTCAAATCTTATGGTTTAGATGCCCAAATTACTTGGAGTTTCATTTATTTGTATCATTACATAATTACGAATACCACATGGGAATGTTGCAGTGTCCTTAACACCATTCAAACTGTACATTGTCTTGTAAATAAAAATGATACATTCAACATGCTTTTCTTGAGGGATGATGGAGTGACATGATTTACTAAGTTTCCAGCTGGAAACAGTGGAGGGGTATGGTTCAAATTGCCACTGTTATATAGCAGTTAATTAAGAAAACATTTTTGTAATAACACCAGTCAACTCACATATTGAAGTCCAGACAGTAGACTTAATTTATTAATTAGCGTTATTACAGCTGTGAAAACAAGCAGACGAGTGAACTGTATTCACACAGGCTTATACATCTGACATTCCAAAGGGATCACAGCTTGCACTTTTACCATGTGACAAAGATCAAATTCAAGTCATGGAAGCAGTTTATTTGTAAATCTTCTCAACTATCTGAGGGGGGGGGGACATTACAAGTATTGTGACAAGGATGTTTCAATGTCAGCACATAGTTACAGATGTTTACACCCGTCATCACCTGAGGTGATGCCAACAGTATATACATTTCTAATGAAACTTTTGTGAAGGTGAAATGGCAGGCATTCTGCTGGTTAAGGCTATTTCTGTAGCCATGAAAAACATTTGCTAGAAATTGAGGATTTCTGTCAAAAGATACAACACTAATCAACCGTAACAGCACAAAGCAGTTCAAGACTAGCAGATTGTGCAAATTTGAAGCTGACAGAAGACAAAATAGTGGAATGACACAAGAAGCGTTGATACAATGTCAGAAAATATGCAATTGTATGAAAAGGAATGCAGAAACCACAAGTGTTTCTCCGAAAGACAAGCCTAGAAGATTGAAACATTTTACATTCAGAAACTTTTCTCAGATCAGGTGTGATTTTTTTTTGTGGTAAGTATTGTTGGAGCTATGACATATCCAGTCAGTGTGAGGCCTGAGGTTTCACCAGCTCATAGCGTCCCACCTGCCCTTCCTGCAGGAGCTGGCCAATGAGCTGGTCTTTGTGCACTTTGCGGCTGACGATGAGGAAGCGCAGCCTGCCCTGGCCGTATGACTTACTGCGCAGGCCATACTTCTGGGATATCTGGTGGATCTGCTTGCGTTCATCATTGTTGAGCTCAGTGGAGAAGCGCAGGTCGTCCTGGCGGTCTGAACTGGCATAGTTACGGATGATGTCCTCGATGTTCCGTTTGGTGAGCTGATTCCCAGACTTGTCCATGTCCATACCCAGTCCCTCTCTGGAGAATTGCTCTTTGACCTTGATGGGTTCAGAGATGCCCTCCCCTTCCCGGCCCAATCCGCCACCCTTCCAGCCCATCTTGCGGAGTAGCTGATTCCCGATATTGTCCTCCTTGATCTCCTGTCTCGAGGACTCTTCACCAGAGCGAGTCAGAATCTGGTGGCGAGAGAGGGCGTCAGCATTACCCTCCTTCCTGAGGTTGGATTTCACCACAGCCTGTGTTTGCCGGAGTGTGGCCAGGGCCTCCTCTGCTGCAATGTGCTTCACCGTTTTCTTGGGTCCGATGCCTGCCGCTACGTATTGACCCTCCAGGAACACCTCACACCTCCAGCGGTGGTCTGGTAGCACTGTGAACTTGTAATCGGCAGATACCTTGTTGAACTGGGCAGTGTCATTGATGATGCAGATGGCATTGTCCGAGTTCTCCAGGATGACCAGTTCGCTCAAGTGTTTCTTCCTACCACCCTGGTTACCAAAACGACCACCCGACGGGTCAGAGTGATGGTTCCCTCGAGAGAACTGCTGTGGTTGTTGTTGTTGCTGCTGCTGCCGGGCTGCCTGGTTCATGCGTAGTTTCCTCACTGCCTCTTCAGCTGCTGTATGTTTAGACGTCTTCTTACTTCCCCTGGCCTGTGCCACCAGTGCATCCTGCAAGTACACACTACATTGCCATGCACTGCTGTTGGGGACCACGTCGAACTTGTAGTCAATCTTCATGCGGTTGAAGGCGGCAGAGTTGTTAAGAATGCAGATGGCATCATGAGCGTTGTCAACAACGACAAAATCTGTCCAGTGCTTGCGTTTGTCAGGCTCATATTGACCCTTGGAGCTAGGCGTAGGCTTGTCCTCTGGGTTACGCAGTGCCGGTAGAAACGCAGGGGTAGGGCAGTGCGTTTGGCAGACCACAATATCATTGACCAAGGAGTGTTTGAATTTGCGCTGCACTACACGGACCTCCACCAGTTTAAAGAATAGCTTCATAGCCTGCTCAGAAGCACGGTCCCTGGCCCCGTTTTTGCTGCCAGAGTAGCCAGTAGCAAGGTAAACACACTGGCATCTCAGCTCACAGGCATAGCCATCAGTCGGTACTTTCCTGTTCTTGGGTAGGTCTGCTGGAGGGATATCCTTGAGGTTGACATAGACATACTCCGGATTGGTTTTACAGGCCTGGATGCTACGGCTCAGCATGAAATTGTAGTTAGGAGATTCAGCTCCACACATGAACGCAGGGTCTCTTAAAGTGACAGCTATGGCGGATGCCACACTATTGATCAGCCTTTGCTTTTCATCCAGCACGGCTTGAGATATGGGGATGGGTTGTGAAGAAGACCCAGAGACAGATGAGGGGCTGCTCCTCCCTGGGCTGCTGTAGACTCTGCTGAATGGTCTGCTGGATGTGGGTCTGTCCTGCTGCCTGAAGCCAAGGCCTTGGCGTCCTGAAGCCCCCCAGCCCCCTGATCGACTGCCCCCTCCATATCCATCAAATCTAGGGGCCTGAGCGTATGTGTCCGGATGCCTAGTGCTGTGGAACTCGTATCTGGCCGAGTAGTCCTGCTGCATTTTAGTCATATAATTTGAGGTGGATCCTTGGCTTCCATGACCTAAACCACTTGTACTACCTGAGGGTATGTCTCTATCTCTTTCTCTATCCCGCCAAGAGTCTGAAGAACCATATGATGAAACTCTGTCGAACACAGGCCTAGCTGCAGAGGAGTCTGGAGCTCGGTTGCTGCCATAAGAGGGACGGTCAGAGTCTGAGTCCCACTGTCTCACACTGTTCACCTCACTCCTACGGCGTTCCTTGTCATTCTCCTTCTCATCATTGCCAGACCTGCCACTGCTGCCACCACTAACAAAGTGCACAGGCTCAAATCGTGGTCTGGAACCAAATTTGGACACCGGCATTTTCCTCATTGGCTCTTCTCCTAACATTAAAGAACAAAACAGTGAATCAATCAATGACAAGCGTATAACAATCAATGAGTAATTTTTCATCTTCCAGTAAATTAGAAAAATACTTTAAAACAGTGGCAAGGAGTTCAATTTGAAGAACCAAAATCACTCACTGCCATCTGATGAATTAGGTCGCTTCTTTGCTTCAGCACTTGGAACCAGGTCAAAGGAGGGCATTTCGCCAATGTTAATCCTTTCAGCCATGTCCAGCACCTCTCACCTCAGATCAGAGCCATACCTTTAAAAGAAAACAGAGCTATATAAAAAAGGTAAACAAGCATAATGTGTATTTCTATGCTAGCACAGTAAAACAGTTAACGTGGCTCTACTACAGGAAATACTCTATTAGGGAAAGAACCTTTGTTCCCACATAATTCCCACATCAAACTGAGGGCTAAAAACAAATCTGTAGGCTACATATGAACACAGGTTCATATTAGGCCATGATTCCGACAATGCTATGTCCTTATCCAGGTGTCAGGAAAGGCCTTGTGGGCAGAGAAGACCATCCTGCACCACATGAACAACGAGAACTACTGAGGCTGCTCAATTTTCAATTTGCATTTGTTTCACAATAAATTATTTTATGGCCAACCACCGTTTCTCACTTTCGAAACGCATTGACAGTGACTTGGCTCTGTAAAGGTCATTATTGGAATGATGGCAAAAAATAACTAGTGCTCGCTAACAAGATCAGTTTACAGACTGCAACAAAGAAGATTAGCGAACGTTACCAGGAGTGCAATCATTACCCAGACATGTTTCTATTGGACAAAGTCAAGTAGGCCCCTCCCCATTTCGTTTGAGAAACGTTTTGCAACTGAGACAGCATAATGAATACGCCCCAGCTGACAGAAAGGCCACCATCATGAGTCGCTAAGAATGAATGTTGTGGCTAACGTTAGATAACTAGCTAAGAATAGGCAGACTGATGTGGATAAAAATGCTATTATTTATGGCAACATTAACTACATTTCTGATTAATTATGAATCCTTTGTGTGCACGACTTCTCAAAACCGTATTTCCTACGAAGTATGACCACAGAATTTCTAAACCCAGAGGGGCAACATCGCCGGAACGCTTGCGAAACAGACCAGGGTTTGAGAAGTGAACAATTATTCCTTAGTTAATTTTCTCAAAATCTAAAGACACAACCTAGATTCAAGCCAATGTCTTAAGCAGTTGAAGATGTTATTACTCCAACCTCGTGAAAGTGACAAACTGACACGATTTCATTTTCGTCAAAAACAACTTTACATTGACGGAGAGCCTATAATTTAACAGCCTGTACATGCGCAGTTATGCAAGAGACGACCGTTAGCACCGATGACGTGTTTCTACGCATGAGCTTAACTAGCCAACGTCGCCATGACATCGCCAACAAGTGAGATCTGGGATTTCTATTGGAGAAGCAGTTTTGGCCTATCTTCATACTGTACTGTCTTTGGTATAACATTACCGAGTTAACTAGCACGCTACATAGCAACTAGCTAGCTAACTTTAGCATAACAGCTAACTACGTTATCATTGACGCACACAATTAAGTCTTCGTTTGCTAATTTGAGTTGTCTACAGATTAAATGGTATAACTAACAATCTATTTTAAAGTAAACCAGATTTTAGCAGACGAAACAAGTGACGCAGTAAACGAGCAAAGATGGCTAGCTAGCTAGCTCATTGAAAAAAGATTGATGCATCATCTTGCACGGGAATGTGATATGGAGCACGAGACAGATAGCTAATTGTCGAATTGTTTTTAGCTCAAATTAATATATTAGCCACTTACCTCAATGCAAAGTAATTAGTCCGATGTTTCTTTGTGGCCTTAGTGTCAGTCTTCCACTAACATAGTTCAATGTCTAGCGAGCGGCTTCGCCTTTGGTCATCACCATAACATCCGGGGGGGGGTCGTCAGTAGTCATCACAGTCACAAAGTCATAATTATGGATAAACACCAACATCGCCTATTTATTTCCTTAAAATCTGATTTTAAACCTAATCTTAACCACACTGCTAACCCCAAATTAAGATCAAAAAGCTATTTTTTGTTTTCATTCATTTTTACGATATAGCCAATATTGACTTTGTAGCTGTAGTAACTAGTGACAACCCGTCAACGTCCCATATAACCACAGATAGAACAATGAGACAGATATTTCAGCGAATGTATAAGTATGAAGCATTCGGTTGGCGTATCCACTCACTGCCACATATGGTGGTGAGAGGAAGCCCAATAGTCGACAGTGGGAGAATATTGAGCGGATTCATTTTTTCCAACATTATGGACATTTTCTCATCGATGAAACATTTGATTTCAATACCGTTTTCTGCTCCCAAAACTATATGATACAAACGGAGTGGACTGCGTTTTGTAGATTTTACCCTTTGCCAAAGTTGTAAAAAAAAATGTTGGTTGTTTAGGAGTGCAAGGGCGAATTGAACTATTGCACACGCGCACTCTACAAAGCAGGCGTTCCCTAACAGAAATATGCAAATACATGCTACAACGCGCCAATAGGATATCGTTGCCTGGTGCTTGGCTCTGCCTCCCTACTTGAATCTTCTGCCCACTACCTCATTTGTTCCCATTGAAAATGACGTGTGGTGGTCTTTCTGGGGTTAGTTATAAAAATCTTTGCTTTTACAACCCTCCATTTTCTAGTCCATCTAAAATCATGGCGTCTGGAATGTTTCCGCATGCATGCGCTCCACCTGAGAACCAGAAGGTGTCAGTCTTCCTCTTTACTTTCAAAGTGCACCAAAAATGTGGGCTTATTTCAATGTGTGAATATTTCTATAACACCAATGTTTATTTGCACAACTAAGTAATTTGGCATAACAAAACAAATTTCAATGTGTGAATATTTATACAACACCAATGTTTATTTGCACAACTAAGTAATTTGGCTTAACAAAACAAATGCACACTTTATTTTCATAATTTTATTGAAAAAGTACATCAATGGAATCAAACTACAATAAAATATTTCATAATTACTTTGTGGCGTGGACAGATAATTCACTAGGAGGGGTGATTATGGCAGATGCTAGAAAAATGTATGACAATTTCTTACACCAAAATGTAACTACACAGAGAGAAGAGTCACATCCAAAGATCATATCTCATAAACAGGTCTCCACTTCAATACACAAAATATATCCTTATAAATTATACAAATATTTCCATCTGTACCTAGGATTCAACTCCATCTCATTGTAATATTTGGCAATATAGATGCTGAAAATTGTGGAGAAGGGTATAACAAGGAGTAATACACAAGATAAAACTGATCCAAACAATATAGAGCACCAAATGTGAAATAGTGCAAGACGGAACTGTTAGGTGAGAAAACAGCTATGGGAGCAAAAGGTCAAGATCACAGAAGTGATGAAATAAAAGAGCATTAGACATGCAAAATACAGAATAGGGTGATGGTAGTTAAAGCACAATGTGTAAAGGGCATTAAATGTGACCTACATGGTATTTCAGAACGGAAAAGGTGTTTTCACTAAATAAGTGCTTGACATGAATACGGCTCTGGCTCTTCTAAGTTGCAATGAAACAACCTATGCAGTGAACATAAAGAACACTGTTTTGGATCGCAGTTGTCTTTTGGTTTTTAACTGACAAAAGTATCTACTAGTCACACATGTAAGGTTAGATGTCACACTTTGCTCTATCAATCACCAAATGAATGTATTTTGGTTGTATCAGTGTTTTATTGAGATCTGGGTTATGCTATTTGTATTCAAAACTAACTCCCCCTTTGAATGAGGAGCACATTAATCATATAGGTTATTTGTAATAGTATCGGTTATTTCAAACAGAATAAGCCCTTCTCAAAATGGATGTAATATATGATTGAATGTTATTACATAAAGACTTCCTTAAAATGAACTGTCAATGAAATTCAGATAGTTTTGTGAAAAATATAAATTAATCCAGAGCCTTGGCTCTGTTACAATTGGTAGGATGAAACTATTGATTAGATGTGTTTCTCTTGAACAAGCGTTTAGAATCCTACCTGAGCAAAGCTTTGTTCATTCATACACCAAGACGGAGCTGCAAAATATTAAGTGTGAAGGACTCCCACTAGCCAAAGTGTACCTTGATTAGGTGACAAAACGTAAACTATCCAAAAAATACCATGTGAAGCCCACATTAGGCCATGGTCAACAAAGCAGATGAGATAGAAGTTAAAAAAGGTTGACGCAGAGAGAAAAGACAGGAAGAGGAAACGGGTGCTTAGTTCTCGTTGAAGCTGCAATCCCCTCTTCAGACAGGTGGGCAAGACAGATTAAAAGAAGCTAGAGAGAGGAAGAGACAAATGCAAAGTTACAAGAGAGGCCCAGGCAACAGTGCTTACCAGAAGGCAAGGTTCAAGATAAATAAGAAACAAGGATTACTGACATTTTGGGAGGAAAGACAGAAAGTATTTGGGTTTTCCTAAGGCATGTATAGTTGCTACTGTACTTCAAATTACACAAACTACATTACAAATGTACGGCCAGTGTCGTAAAAAAAACTACTAATATAATACCATACTATAGCTGACTAATTCGATTTGAGCATAATACTGATTTAAAACATTTAATAAATAGCTTAATCCCTTCATCGAGACAAGTCTAATTAACTGCTCGCAGCAGATATTACGTCCTCTGAAAATCCCAAAAGGGTATTCAATGTCATTTAATAAATCAAACATGGACAATTTTAATAAACCTAATATGATGGAAAAACTACCAAGACGTGCACAACAACATAGTCCAGAAATGTCAATCTTACAGAAACAAAGAGCAAATGCTGATATTAGTCATCAAAGTCAGCACAGCAAAAACACACGACATGACAAAAGGCATAGCCATAGACAAGATATTAAGATTAAGCCACATAGTGAGCACATATAGTTAGAGCAGCAGTGATATACATACAGTTGAAGTCGAAAGTGTACATACACCTTAGCCAAATACATTTAAACTCAGTTTTTCACAATTCCTGACATTTAATCATAGTAAAAATTCCCTGTCTTAGGTCAGTTAGGATCACCACTTTATTTTAAGAATGTGAAATGGCAGAATAATAGTAGAAAATGATTTATTTCAGCTTTTATTTCTTTCATCACATTCCCAGTGGGTCAGAAGTTTACATACAGTCAATTAAGTATTTGGTAGCATTGCCTTTAAAAATGGTTTAACTTGGGTCAAATGTTTCAGGTAGCTTCCACAAGCTTCCCACAATAAGTTTGGTGAATTTTGGCCTATTCCTCCTGACAGAGCTGGTGTAACTGAGTCAGGTTTGTAGACCTCCTTGCTTGTACAGGCTTTTTCAGTTCTTCCCACAAATGTTCTATGGGATTGAGGTCAGGGCTTTGCGATGGCCACTCCAATACCTTGACTTGTTGTCCTTAAGCCATTTTGCAACACATTTGGAAGTATGCTTGGGGTCATTGTCCATTTGGAAGACCCACTTTAACTTCCTGACTGATGTCTTGAGATGTTGCTTCAATATATCCACAGAATTGTCTTCCCTCATGATGACATCTGTTTTGTGAAGTGCACCAGACCCTCCTGCAGCAAAGCACCCCCACAACATGATGCTGCCTCCCCCGTGCTTCACGGTTGGGATGGTGTTCTTTGGCTTGCAAGCCTCCCCCTTTTTCCTCCAAACATAACGACGGTCATTATGGCCATTTTTGTTTCATCAGACCAGAGGACATTTCTCCAAAAAGTACGATCTTTGTCCCCATGTGCAGTTGCAAACCGTAGACTGGCTTTTTTATGGCGGTTTTTGAGCAGTGGCTTCTTCCTTGCTGAGCAGCCTTTCAGGTTATGTTGATATAGGACTCATTTTACTGTGGATATAGATACTTTTGTACCTGTTTCCTCCAGCATTTTCACAAGGTCCTTTGCTGTTGTTCTGGGATTGATTTGCACTTTTCGCACCAAAGTACATTCATCTCTAGGAGACAGAATGCGTCTCCTTCCTGAGCAATATGACGGCTACGTGGTCCCATGGTGTTTATACTTGCGTACTATTGTTTGTACAGATGAACGTGGTACCTTCAGGCGTTTGGAAATTGCTCCCAAGGATGAACCAGACTAAAAAAAAAAATCTGAGGTCTTGGCTGATTTCTTTTGATTTCCCCATGATGTCAAGCAAAGAGGCACTGAGTTTGAAGGTAGGCCTTGAAATACATCCACAGGTACACCTCCAATTGACTCAAATTATGTCAATTAGCCTATCAGAAGCTTCTAAAGCCATGACATCATTTTCTGGAATTTTCAAAGCTGTTTAAAGGCACAGTCAACTTAGTGTATGTAAACTTCTGACCCACTGGAATTGTGATACAGTGAACTAATCTGTCTGTAAACAATTGTTGGAAAAATGAATTGTGTCATGCACAAAGTAGATGTGCTAACCGACTTGCCAAAACTATAGTTTGTTAACAAGAAATTTGTGGAGTGGTTGAAAACAAGTTTTAATGACTCCAAACTAAGTGTATGTAAACTTCCGACTTCAACTGTATAGGGGTATCTTTTAGTTAGTACATAGAGCAGATTCATGTTTTTTTAAACCAGGGTCCACAATGCCTCTCCTCAGCCTTGGGGTACCGGCTACCCACAAAGCCTGGTCCCTTAGCAAAGCTTGAGGGTGGAAGCACCTACTCAGTGCAGAGCCAGGGATTACTGCAAAGGAAAGGTAAATACATAGAGCAGTGAACAGCAGGACTGAAACAGGGTGTGAATGACACCACACACCAAGGCACACCCTGCCACCCCAAAGAGCTGAGGACAACAGTTCCCCAGAAATGTTGAGACAAAGAGCAACTTGAGAAGGGATTGTGAGAAGTTGTAAACCATACCTACTACACCCTTGTACAAGAATGTTTTTCCATGCATTTAGATGGAAACAAAATACCTACATCTGTGGACACTCGTCAGACCAACTATCCCACATGATTATATTGAGCAAGGACACACAGACATGTTTTTGGAGGGTGGAAATGTTTTTCTGATAAACAACACCCTGTCCTCAAGATACAGATGTGAAGGAAGTGGATTAGAAAATAAAACCCAACAATCTCATTGGCACTGACACTTATCTGCCAAATAAAGGAGTGTTCCTATCCTGTTTCTCCAGGAGGGAGGGAGAATGACTGCTGGCTCAGTTTGTTCAGACAAAAGCAGTGCAGTAGTATAAGGCTGAATGCTAAAATGCTCATGCAAGTCTCCCACTGAATTCAATTCAGGATTTATGTGAAATTCCAAGTTACGTGCGCATATCCCAAGTTAGGATCCAGCCCTATGAATTCAGGTTAGCAGACAATTTTGCTCTGTAAAAAGCTCTGTAAGGAGAGTTGTTTTGACAATAACAATGGTGTGATATCTCAAAACCCTTGAATGAGAGTTAAATATGTAGACCAAAGCTAGTGTTTTCAACTGTAATCAGAATGTGAAACCCTAATATCCTCACATGCAGAACCCACTTACATACTATGTTACTGCTTCATTAAATATTTCATACACAATAATCGTGGCCACAGTTGAAATATTTGGTGAAATTCCCTCTTTATTTCCCTTGGAGATGAAGTATTTTTTGTGTAACACTGATACAAGTGCAATACTGATCCCTACATTATTGTTATTTGGTTAAAAGGCTTCAAATATGATGTTATATGTAGAAAAAAATCTAAAAGTCACAATTGCACTGGAAATATACAAAATCACATGTGTGTAAAATGTGCAAACGTGAAAAGCTAACAAGTATGCAGATAGCGTACAGTATATGAAAAACAATGAGGAATGGGCAAAGACATGACAAGAAATCATTCATATTTGCACATGCACCAGGCTAAGATGAAATAACATCAGCAGTTGACTAACACTCACTCTCTCCGTAGCCTGAGTGCCAGTCTGTTTGTGCTATCATGCCAACTCCCTGTCGCTCATTATTCATGCCATGTTACGAGCAGGAAAAAGCACAAACAGATCTGGAACTAGGCTACTCTCTTGATAGGTGGTGGACAACATGCCCTCATTCAAAACATACAATAATAGTATCTTAATTTTCAATAATTACACATTATATTGCAACACGATATCAGCGCACATCGTCATAATGTCATACTATTGGAGTGGTTGATTATACCCTGGTAGTGAGTAGAATAGTGGTGGTCTGAAACATGGACCGGAAGATGCTAATGAGCACGCACACAGACAGCTATGTCTTACTATACTAGTGAGGTCTTTTGGGGGACCAACAACTGATTTCCATTCAAAATCAAATTTTCCCTAACCTCAACTCTTAACCTAATCTTAACGTCTAACCCTAATTCTAACCCAAAATCTAACCCTAAAATAGTCATATTACAAGTGAGGACCAACAAAATGTCCTCACTTCTCTGAATTTTAGTTGGTTTACTATTCTTGAGAGGACTTCTGGTACTTACAAGTATAGTAAACATGTGTCCACACACACACAAACACACCCACTCCACTGGCCTGGTCAGACCACAGCTGATATACATTTCACCTTAGCCTCCACAAACTCCTGCCTGTCACAACAGTAGTTGTGCAGTAGTTGTGCATGTAAAAGTAAAAAGCACACTCAGTCATGCAGAACAGGTCAACAACAAAAACAACAAGAAAATAAATCTACTTTCCAACAGAAAGCAAACAGGCAAACAGAGGATGATGGCTCGTAACAAAAAGAACGTACAAAAACAAGCATCTTTAGCGCAAAAAGGATGTGTTTGAGTCAAGGATTCCCATTCACAGTAATGGCTGGAATCTTCCACAGTGCAGCGGCCTGTGTGGGGTTTGGAATGGGGGAGAGGGGGAGGGCTGGAGGGCACAGAGAACAGCATGGCACTGCCAGGGATGGGGTGAAAAATCATTCCTACAGGAATCCTTAACTGGAAACGAGAGAGAAGGACCATTACTGCTTTCTAGGGGTTAACGCTAACACTGGTAGATACCACAGGAGGCTGCTGAAGGGAGGACGGCTCATAATAATGGCCGAAACGGCACTAATGGAATGGCATCAAACACATGGAAACCAGCCATTACCACGAGCCTGTCCTCGCCAATGAAGGTGCCACCAACTTCCTGTGATAGACATACTTTTTAATCAAATGACAGAATCACATTCTTCATGTTAGTGGTAAAATGTAATGTTAAAAGGAACATGCACTTAGGTTGTTACTGTTTATAGGACTTATGAGTGAATGGGGGTGGGGAGATTTAGAGTATCTGTTGAAACTAAATTGACTTGGTATGCTAATAGACACCACACCAACTCAGTGGCCTTGTGGTTAGAGTGTCCGCCCTGGGATTGGAAGGTTGGGAGTTCCATCCCGGCCAGGTCATACCAAAGACTATAAAAATGGGACCTGATGTGTCTCTGCTTGGCATTCAGCATCAAGGATTGGGGGTAAGGTCCTGTGATAGACTAGTGTTGTCCAGGTGGTTTACTTGTACATCAAGCTGACCAACGCTACAGAAACAGGAGATAGGCTCCTGCCGTTTGGGCTTGTGCAAGGCTCCTTACTTTATGGACTACCACAGTTGGGGACAGCCGAATAACTATTTTGGAACCCTTTCTGTTGATGAGTGTATGGCTGAGGCTGTATGAATAGCGTATCTCTCAGTGGGTTTTTCTTTTGTATCAACAAAGAGGTGGGTGTCAAATAGCTGAAGGATCAACAACAAAAACATTGCTATAGAAAATCCTTGTACACAAGGATTGGCACTATAGCTGAACAGCGCACTAGCGTGACCCTGCAGTTTCTGCAGGACTCTGAATGTCTCTTTGTGTAGTGGCTGGGCCACAAATGCAGATTGTTGTGGTGTTGATAGTAGACATATTGTTGCCTGCATTTCTACCAGCTGCTAGAAGTTAAAATACTTATTGAAATACATTTCTAATTATAATTTGAGGACTCCCTTCTCATTTAAGTTCAAATATGTGTAGAACTCACATCTGATTAACATGTATTTAAACATTGATTTATGTGCTTTTTGTCATTGGTTACCAGGGGAACAGTTGAGTATGCAAGCCTTACCAGGACAAGATGCCTCATGCAGCATGCAGCAAGTGGAGGAGTTAACTGTAAAACAGCATGGATGAACATAGGTGACACATGCACTCACAGGAGAAATATGGTGCATTCAAGACAACTTGGAAACTAGGAACCTCAGAGTTAAATATGTTTTTTTTGTGTAGAGCTTTCTATTGGCTGATTCAGATATTTTCAAAGTGGGAAACTTGGGCCTCATCTTTCTACAACCAGTTTATAAGTCGGAAATGTCAGTTTCCGAGTTGTTTTGAACGCGGCAACACATACACATGTCACATCTACACCACTCACTAAAACATGCCATGCTCATGTCCTTTGGTTCCTGAACAAAACATTAATTTGTAGCATAAGCTATCTACAGGCTTATATTTTGCACTAGATAAGGAAATAGAAAGGCTCCAAGTTTGGGATCCATAGGTTTATCAAACGAGGAAGTATTTAACTATCATTCATACGACCAGTTTCTCAGACAAGATTAAGCTAGGCTTTTTAGTCTAGGTCAAGCCTTAATCTGTGTCCAGGAAACTGGCTAATAATGTTTTGATCAGTAACCCAGAGACATGAAGTGAATGGGGAGTAGAGTAAAGTGAACCATGTGAGGTGGAAAAACAGCTGCCTGGCAGGGGGGAAAAGTCCAGAGTTCAGAGATAGTGGAGAGAAAGGACAGAAGAACTGTAAAGAAAATCATTTAGAATTTAAAAAAACCTTTCTCAGTGCAAGTGTCTTCTTTCTTTCTAACGGGGCCGGTGACAGGGCTCACATCAGCTTGAATACACAACCAGGAGTGATTACCAACATGAAGGGACCCACGACAACAACTCTGTCACCATGGCCCTAATACTGCAGCCCTATACTACAGATAAAACAAGCTGTAAAAATGACAACCAACATTCCTATGGGATATAGGCCTATACCAGCAGTGTCCCTAGTCTAGGGTCAATACAATCAGATTCCTGTAATACCAAGTCTAATTTAGATGAATCTGGTTTAGGATATTACTAGATATAGTACTCTACTCTGTAGAAGAATAGCAGATCCACCTCTATACCATAGTTATAAAGGAATAAGAGCAAAGGCTTGCTAGACTGTTAAGCTAAGCATCACAACATCTATTGCTCCTCCATTTCAAAGTAATCAGTCAGTTCCGTTGATTATCACTTAGACTGTGGAGAGAAACCACTCAGTGCTCAGTGACATTAACGGTCAGGCAAAGCGTTCCTGGAAATGCATCGACACAAGGCAAATGAAAGCTTCGATAAGGAGTTTGTCGTTTTTCTAGGTGTGGTGTGTGCCAGACTTCTTTATATCTGAGGTGCAGTGATGCAACAACAGCATACAGTGGTCCACATACATACAGCACAGAATTACATCACATTTCTATTTTGATCAGTCCATCCCACTCTCTGTATCACCAAATACACATGCGTGGATAGGGAAGGACAGTATTACATCATTTTGGATGGCACCTATTCTAAGTGGAATGAATGACCCAGTGTTCCCCTATTATTGTATAGGCGGGGCACCCCTCATTTGTTTGAGGCCCTGAATGTTGATTTGGGGGCCTTTGCGCTCAGCCTGGGAAACAATCTAGGGGAAACACTATAGTCACAATTTATCCAGTTGGTATTTGATCCTCCTAGATCAGACTGCTCCAGTCTAGTATCCCTAAGGAATCCTCAAGTATAGCTGGGTCGTGTTCATTAAGGCAGGCAACATGAACCATGTTAAAGCGTTTCGAACTAAACATGAAAATGAGCGTTTCTCATTTGACAGGTCCAGGGAGTCCCTCCCTGTTTCAGTCTGTTCTATTCTGTTCTGGGTGCCTAATGAACACGACCCTGAACACTGCCTGCTGTGTGAGTAGTAGGGAGGTGAACGCCGGAGACACTTACTTTTTCCTCTCCTTGTCCCTCTTGAGTGTGGTGGAGCCCCCTGCCTGCAGAGCCTGGGACTGGAGGAGCTCAGCGGCCATCTTTTTCTGCTTGAACCCGTTGAGCTCGTCATCCAGGGATTTCTTCTTGTCTTCCAGCTTCTTCTTCTCATCCTGGTGCAGCTTCTTGAGCCGGTCAAACTTCTCGTGCAGCTGTGTTGCGAGGGAGAAGACTTACATCTCAGATAGAAACTAATTTAGGTGTGATATCTGTAGCAAACAGAGATGTCGCACATGTAACCCTAGTTCTTCTTAGGTTGGTAGGATTGGTGATGAGATGGCAGAATTAAAGCGTTAACTAGTAACAGAGATACCTTCCTGTATACACACATACACAAACCTCTTTCTCGGCCTCCTTCAGCTCAGCCTCCTTTTCCTTGACTCTCTGGACGAACATCTGCCTCATCTCTTCCTCTTTCTTCTGCAGCTCTCCCATGAACTCGTTCCTCTTGGCCTCGTACGTCTCCTGCAGACTGGGGTCCACACAGAAAGAGGAAAGACATAAATTATGTCATACTAATGAGTCATATATGTTAGTACTATGTCTATCATTACAGTGGAATAGAGCAGACTGCCATTTAAATCAAAATGATACAAGTGGTTGTGATTAACTAAGGGGGTGGTAGAAAGTGGAAAGTGGTGCATACCGTTCCTTCACCCTTCTCCTAAAGAGTGCTCTGGCACACTCCTCGCCATGGAGTTCAAAGCATTGGAATTATGTTAGGAATTGACTGAAGGGAGTTCCTTTATTTTTTAAAACTATTTTAAAAAAATTAAAAAAGGGTTTTCTACATGACTACAACACAAAAATAAAATGCACACTATACAAAGCATTCTTTAAGGTGGTCAACATATATTTTCCAAATTCGGTCAAACATGCCTGGTTTATGTTTCATTTTATAATATATAGTCTTATGGGATTGTAGCTAGATAGTTCAGTCCTCCTGTTTGTTATTGGAGGTGAATATAAGGCTTTCCAATTGATGGGGTTCCATTTTTTGCAGCAATTAGACATAGATTACAAAACGTCCTCTGATATTAATCACCAATATTTACATTTCCCAACAGACATAATCTTGGCGATGGATGGATATAAATGACTAAACACAATGAAACGATAGCACATACATTGTCAATTTACCACAGGACCACAGCATATGTAATAGGGTTCCTTTGTGCTTTTTGCATCTCCAACAGAGATGTGACATTTCTGGGCGCATTAGATGCATTCTGGCAGGAGTGTAGTAAGTCCTATGAATTATATTAAATTGCAGTAGTTTCTGTCTACCGTTGTAGGAGCAGGTATAAACGATTTCACAGAATATTTTTTATTTCACCTTTATTTAACCAGGTAGGCTAGTTGAGAACAAGTTCTCATTTACAACTGCAACCTGGCCAAGATAAAGCAAAGCAATGCGACACAAACAACAACAGAGTTACACATGGAATAAACAAACGTACAGTCAATAACACAATAGAAAAGTCTATATACAGTGTGTGAAAATGAGGTAGGATTAGGGAAGTAAGGCAATAAATAGGCCATAGTGGCGAAATAATTACAATTTAGCAATTAAACACTGGAGTGATAGATGTGCAGAAGATGAATGTGCAAGTAGAGATACTAGGGTGCAAAGGTGCCAAAAAAAACAATTACAATATAGGGATGAGGTAGTTGGGTGGGCTATTTACAGATGGGCTGTGTACAGGTGCAATGATCGGTAAGCTGCTCTGACAGCTGATGCTTAAAGTTAGTGAGGGAGATATGAGTCTCCAGCTTCAGTGATTTTTGCATTGGCAGCAGATAACTGGAAGGAAAGGTGGCCAAAGGAGGAGTTGGCTTTGGGGATGACCAGTGAAATATACCTGCTGGAGCGCGTGCTACAGGTGGGTGCTGCTATGGTGACCAGTGAGCTGAGATAAGGCAGGAATTTACCTAGCAAAGACTTATAGATGACCTGGAGCCAGTGGGTTTGGCGACGAATATGAAGCGAGGGCTAGCTAACGATAGCATACAGGTCGCAGTGGTGGGTAGTATATGGGGCTTTGGTGACAAAACGGATGGCACTGTGATAGACTACATCCAATTTGCTGAGTAGAGTGTTGGAGGCTATTTTGTAAATGACATCGCTGAATGTCAGGGCTCGGTAGGATAGTCAGTTTTACGAGGGTAAAGGACAACCTTGTGGACAACCTTTTACGAGGTTGTCCACATCTTCTAAGTCAGAACCGTCCAGAGCAGTGATGCTGGATGGGCGGGCAGGTGCGGGCAGCGATCGGTTGAAGAGCATGCATTTAGTTTTACTTGCATTTAAGAGCAGTTGGAGACCTTGGAAGGAGTGATGCATGGCATTGAAGCGCATCTAGAAGTTTGTTAACTTCCTTGGGATAGGGGGCGGTATTGTGACGTCCTGATGAAAAGCGTGCCCAAAGTAAACTGCCTGCTACTCAGGCCCAGAAGCTAGGATATGCATCTATAGTTTCTAAAACTGTTAAAATAATGCCTGTGAGTATAACAGAACTGAAATAGCAGGCACAACCCCGAGGACAAACCATCCCACCCCGAGGACAAACCATCCCCCACTGATTTCAATGGCTGGCACTTTTATAATAGGGTGAAATCGTGCCTGATTGCAGTTCCTAGGGCTTCCACTTGATGTCAACAGTCTTTAGAAAGGGTTTCAGGCTGGTTTTTGGAAAAATTAGCCAGAAATTGTAGTTTTTCTAGGTGGCTCCCATTTTGGCTGTAGTGTTTCCAGTCGCGTGAATGAGAGCGCGTTCTTTGGTATTTTTCTCCGGTAAAGACAATAACGATTCTCTGTCTTAAATTGTATTGTTTATTTGCGTATTAGGGCACCTACGGTTTGATTATAAACATTGATTGACTTGTTTGGATACGTTTATTAAGTTTACTGCTAACGCTTGGGATTCATTTTGTATGCATTTTGAAGGAGGAAACCGAGTGGATCATTGACTGAAGCGTGCCAGCTAAACTGAGTTTTTATGGATATAAAGAAAGACATTATCGAACAAAAGGACCATTTGTAATGTAACTGGGACCTTTTGGAGTGCCAACAGAAGAAGATCTTCAAAGATAAGGCATATATTATATCTGACTTTCGTGTCGCAACTCCCTGGTTGAAAATGATTTGTTATGCATTTGTGTGCTGGGCGCTGTCCTCAGATAATCACATGATTTGCTTTCAGCGTAAAGCCTTTTTGAAATCTGACACGGCAGATGGATTAACAACAAGTTTAGCTTTATTTTGATGTATTGCACTTGTGATTTCAGGAAAGTTTAATATTTGTAGTAATTTAATTTGAATTAGGCACTCTGCAATTTCACCGTAAGTTTTCGAAATGGGACACTAGCGTTCCACTGATCCGCAAGAAGTTAACACAGTGTCCAAAGAAGGGCCAGAATTATACAGAATGGTGTCGTCTGCGTAGAGGTGGATCAGAGAATCATCAGCAGCAAGAGCGACATCATTGATGTATACAGAGAAAAGAGTCGAGAATTGAACCCTGTTGCACCCCCATAGAGACTGCCAGAGGTCCGGACAACAGGCCCTCCGATTTGACACACTGAACTCTATCTGAGAAGTAGTTGGTGAACCAGGCGAGGCAGTCATTTGAGAAACCAAGGCTGTTGAGTCTGCCGATAAGAATGCGGTGATTGACAGAGTCGAAAGCCTCGGCCAGGTCGAGGAAGACAGCTGCACAGTATTGTCTTTCATTGATGGCGGTTATGATATCGTTTAGGACCTTGAGCATGGCTGAGGTGCACCCATGACCCGCTCGGAAACCAGATTGCATAGCGGAAAAGGTACGGTGGGATTCGAAATGGTCGGTGATCTGTTTGTTAACTTGGCTTTCAAAGACTTTAGAAAGGCAGGGTAGGATAGATTGTAAGACTGTAACAGTTTGGGCCTAGAGTGTCGCCCTTTTGAAGAGGGGGATGACCACGGATCTCAGACGATACAAAAGAGAGGTTGAACAGGCTTGTAATAGGGATTGCAACAATTGCGGCAGATACTTTTAGAAAGAGAGGGTCCAGATTGTCTAGCCCAGCTGATTTGTAGGGGTCCAGATTATACAGCTCTTTCAGAACATCAGCTATCTGGATTTGGGTGAAGAAATGGGGTAGGTTTGGGCAAGTTGCTGTGGTGGGTGCAGAGCTGTTGACCGGGGCAGGGGTAGCCAGGTGGAAAGCAAGGCCAGCCATTGAAAAATTCTTATTGAAATGATCGATTATCATAGATTTATCAGTGGTGACAGTGTTTCCTATCCTCAGTGCAGTGGGCAGCTGGGAGGAGGTGCTCTTATTCTCCATGGACTTTACAGTGTCCCAGAACTTTTGGGAGTTTGTGCTACAGGATGCAAATTTCTGTTTGAAAAAGCTAGCCTTTGCTTTCCTAACTGCCTGTGTAAATTGGTTCCTAACTTCCCTGAAAAGTTACATATCGCAGAGGCTATTCGATGCTAATGCAGTACGCCACAGGATATTTTTGTGCTGGTCAAGGGCAGTCAAGTCTGGAGTGAACCAAGGGCTATATCTGTTCTTAGTTGTAAATTTTTTGAACGGGGAATGCTTATTTAAGATGGTGAGGAAAGCAATTTTAAAGAATAACAAAGGCATCCTCTACTGATGGGATGAGGTCAATATCCTTCCAGGATTCCCGGGCCAGGTTGATTAGAAAGGAATGCTCGCTGAAGTGTTTTAGGGAGCGTTTGACAGTGATGAAGGGTGGTCGTTTGACCGCGAACGCAGGCAACGAGGCAGTGATCTCTGAGATCCTGGTTGATGACAGCAGAGGTGTATTTAGAGGGCAGGTTGGTCAGGATGATATCTAAGAGTTTACGGACTTACGGAGTTTACGGACCGTGTTTACGGACTTAGGGTTGTACCTGGTAGGTTCTTTGATTATTTGTGTGAGATTGAGGGCATCCAGCTTAGATTGTAGGAAGGCCGGGGTGTTAAGCATATCCCAGTTTAGGTCACGTAACATTACAAACTCTGAAGATTAATGGGGGGCAAATCATTCACATATGGTGTCCAGGGCACAGCTGGGGGCTGAGGGAGGTCAATAACAAGCGGCAACAGTGAGAGACTTATTTCTGGAAAGGTGGATTTTTAAAAGTAGAAGCTCGAACTGTTTGGGCACAGACCTGGATAGCATGACAGAACTCTGCAGGCTATCTCTGCAGTAGATTGCAGTTCTATCTTGGCAGAAAATGTTGTAGTTGGGAATGGAAATTTCAGAATTTTTGGTGGCCTTCCTAGGCCAGGATTCAGACACGGCTAGGACATCAGGGTTGGTGGAGTGTGCTAAAGCAGTGAATAAAACAAACTTAGGGAGGAGGCTTCTAATGTTAACATGCATGAAACCAAGGCTTTTACAGTTACAGAAGTCAACAAAAGATAGCGCCTGGGGAATAGGAGTGGAACTGGGGACAACAGGGCCTGGGTTAACCTCTACATCACCAGAGGAAAAGATAAGGATAAGGGTAAGGCTAAAGGCTATAAGAACTGGTTGTCTAATGCGTTGGGGACAGAGAATAAAAGGAGAAGATTTCTGGGCATGGTAGAATAGATTCAGGGCATAAAGTACAGACAATGGTAAGGTAAGATGTGAGTATAGTGGAGGTAAACCTAGGCATTGAGTGAAAATTAGAGAGGTTTCATCTCTGGAGGCACCCTTTAAGCCAGGTGAGGTCTCCGCATGTGCATGTGGTGGGACAAAAGAGCTCTCTAAGGCATTTTGAGCGGGACTGAGGGCTCTACAGTGAAATAAAACAGTAAGAACTAGCCAAGGCAGCAGTAGACAAGGCATATTGACATTAGAGAGAGACATAAAGCAAACACAGGTGTTGATCAGGAGAGCTAAGACAACAACGGGTAATTGGCGATAAATGGGCAGGCGGGTTAATTAGGTACATACAGGACCTGAGTTTGAGGCTGGGGCCGACAAGTAAACAAAAAGAGGTACCGTGTTATTGAAACAGTCCAGAGGGCATCAGCTGTGTAGCTGAGTGATCATTGGGTCAAAAGGTCAAAGGAGCAGCAATAGGTGAGTCAGGTGCAGTTCTGTAGTCACTACTACGCTAGGCGAGCAGGGGACACATCGTTCAGAAAAGCTAGCGGGCCGGGGCTAGTAGATAATTCTTCGGCGACATCGTAACAGAATAGCCTGTTGAGACCCCCTCGGACAGTTACGTCGGTAGACCGGTTGTGATGGATCGGTGGGGCTCCATGTCGGCAGTAAAAGGGTCCAGGCCAATTGGCAAAATAGTTATTGTAACCCAAGAATTGGCTGAAGGACCTCTTTGGCTAGCCGGGAGATGGGCCTAGCTCAAGGCTAGCTCCAGGCTAACTGGTGCTTGCTTCGGGACAGAGACGTTAGCCAGGAGTAGGCACTCGGGTAGCAGCTAGCTAGCTGCGATAATCTGGTGTAAAGGTTCAGAGCTTGCTGGAATCCAGAGATGTGGTATGGAAAAAGCAGTCCGATATGCTCTGGGTTGATATCGCGCTGTGCAGACTGGCAGGAATTGACCGGGCTGAGGCTGGCTGATGTCCGAGTTAATGGTGATGACCGCTAGCACTGGCTAACTGACTACTAGCTAGTAGCTAGTTAGCTGGCTAGCTTCTAATGGAGGTTCCAGTTCCAAAGTGTAAAATAATTGCAGATCCGTACTACATTGGGTGAGGAGGGTTGCAGGAGAGGATGTTCAGTCCGTAGATGGAAATTGAGATTAAAAATATAAAAAATATATACGAAGAAAACTATATATACATGGGACGGGACAGAACAAATAGACATCCGACTGCTATGCCATCTTGGAACATATCTGTGACCAATAGTTCTCCTCAATTTCTTCCTTTAGATCTGTTTCCCATGGTTTCCATCTAGGTTCTGAACCATCTGGTAGAGTTTAAATCAACCCTTGATATAACTTGGCAATCAACTTCTTTAGCGTAGCAGCCTCTTTCCGTATTTTTTCTATGCTAGAAGCCGTCGGTTCATCCAGATTCTGTTGAAGTGATTGAATAAGCTTTCTGAATGGAATAATTAAAAAGAAATCGGCCTTGGATAATCCAAGGCTTTCTTGTAATTGATTGAATTAGTAGAGATCCATGTTCAAAATTCATAATGCCACTTTGGAACAAGGACTTAAGGTAAAGTGAGGTTATTCCAAATAGGGGTGCCTGGCGATATTTGTTCTTTCCACCTCATGAATTAATGTACATTTTCCAAAACATTAATGACATTGAGAATCATGGACTGTCTGTTTTTAGTAGTGAATATATTTTAGATCACAACGTATTACATGTACGGCTTCAATAGTCCTCCATGGATAGGAGGATAGACTGATTTCCATTGTTTAAGTGAAAGCAGTTGTACAGCCCAGTAATACATCTTCCTATGAGGCAGTCCAAGACCTCCAGCTTTCTAGAGGAAGTATTAAACAGTCAATTTGACTCTTGAGGTCTTTCCATTCCAATTAAAGTTGGAGAGCAGGCCATTTTATTTTAAAAAGTTGGATGGAATTGAAACTGACAGGGCCTGGAATAAATACATCAACCTATATATTCATTTTGATTATGTTGACCCTATGCATCATAGAGAAAGGGAGAGATCTCCATCTCTGAACATCGGATTCAACCTATCTATTAAAGGAGAGTAATTGATTTTATATGCCTCCTCCAGACTGCATGGTATCAGTACACCCAGGGATGTCATATGTCTTTGTCTATTTCCACTTAGATGTATTTTCTAAGCTTGAAAAGTCATGATTACAAATGGGCATTATTTCAGTTCTCCCAATTTACTTTGAATATGGACACAGCACCATGTGTCCAACAGTAATAAAAGGCATGTCAGAGAATATTCTGGTTCAGATCAATAAAGTAAAATGTAATCTGCATACAATGATGTCACATGTTGATCTCCACCAATCTCTATGCCCCGGATTGAGCCATGAGCTCTAATTATTGTTGCTAGGGGTTTTGTGGCTAAAGAAAATAAATAACCAGACAAAAGTTTTCCCTGTGGAGGCAGTTTACACCATTGTAAAATCCACGACAAGGAGTGTGCAGCAGGGTGGAGAATCGGGACGCAGTCTCTGAGGGATGTAGGGAGTTAAGAGGAAACAGGAAGTAAGGAGGAAATATGAAGAGAAGCAGCTTCACCTGAAGGGTTTGCAGTCGGGGTCTGTGTCCTTGAAGCCCATCTCCTCCAGCTTGCAGCGACGGTAGAGCTCATAGTGTCTGGTGTGAGTCTGCTCTCTAAGATCCTCCATGTTCACCCTGATTAGCATCTCTCTCAGCTTCACAAAGTCACAGTGGTTTTCATTCTCCACTGCCGACGACACACACACACACACACACACACACACACACACACACACACACACACACACACACACACACACACACACACACCACACACACCACACACACCACACACACCACACACACCACACACACCACACACACACACGTCAGACAGCTACTACTCAACAGCGTTTGATTAAAACACTACCACTGGTTGACAACGTGGGTCAATCCATTAACCACTACAGATTGAACAAACAACAGCCATTGTAAAAGACCAGAACCACACATTCACAACACACATAATTGCTTGTTTTAAACACATTTCTGATTAAAGTGTGATTGAAATGTGCAGGCATGTGTAATACTCAGTGAACACTAATAACAAATGTACACAGCTCCATTCATGCCCTATGGAGGGTTCATTTCTGGTTTTAGAATCTAGCGGAGGGCCACGTAAGATGGCCAAATAACAAATTGACAGGTGATAAGGTGTGGGAATACGGAGGAAGTGTTATATAATTTGAATATCTTGTAATTTGATATACTGAGAATACGAGATGTTTCACATTTGTATTCCTATGGTAAATCAGTGACTTACCCTGATAATGCTCACAGGTTTCATGACCTACCACTTTTCAAGCATTATTGACTCGTTTGAAATAAATCAATCCCATAGAAACCTCCGACATTTGTGACATGACTCAAGCAACCGCTGCTGTAGCTCATACAGTTATGGAAGAGTGGGCGCATGCATTGTTAAATAGACAAACTTGAATGAGATTACATAAGCAGCAGTGATAGCTTCCCTCTTGGCGGTATGAATGTAGTTGTTAAGGGAGTTGGGGCGGAATGAGTGGGAGGGAAATGTTGGCCAAAAATGGAAGGACACCCCCCCTCTCATTTCCCCTGTTGTACGTGACCTAGCTTACCCTGTACCGTCCCCCAGGGGTACTGCCGCGCTTTCACCATCTTGTTGCCGATCTTCACTTCCTCCGTGCTTCCCACCACGGCGAACGGCAAATGGGCCTGCGGAGCAGAAGGGATTCTCGTTAGTGCAGTGACACCTGAGTCCATCTTTCTGCCTTTCTCTCTTTTTATCAAACACAACACACAAATACACACACATCATGCAAGCACACACACTATTGACACTTCCTGCAATTATCATCCCATGTTATCACTCCATTACACAACTTGATTATTTATTAGTTTAGATTTGGATCAATTGGAGCACATCTCTTGACAGGCAAAACAATTGGCAGAGTGAACCTAACACAAAGTTAATTGCAAGTGATGTGAATCATGTTAGGTCTATATTGCAAGTTAATACAAGTTCCATTCATCCAACAGCAAGGGCTTCTGACTGCAGTGATGGGAGTGGGCGGCCTTTCTGCCAGAGTGGTGGCGTCTTCGTGAGATCGGAGGGCGAGAGTCTTGAGAGCTAATTGACTAACGCAAATCAGCTGGGTTCTGCTCAGTCAGAAGCATTGGCATTCTCCACTCGCTTATGTCACTCCTCATGGTCCACTCATTTAACCCCGGCCCGTTAGTCAGCGGCCAGGGGCCCTTTCCCACACAGAGCTTCCTGTAGCAAGAGCTAGCTGATTGTCATACACTGTACTTGACTGGTGGAGGAGGAGGACACAGATGGTGCTCGTATCCTGCTCTAGTGCTGCTGTTTCAATGTTCTGAGAATGAACAGAATAAATGACTCACAACTCATAGTGAAAGGAAACTCACTCGAGGGGTACAGATACACAACTACATCTACTCCTGTAGATGTACGTATATTGTATTACTTGGCCTCACAAAAAAAAAAATCCATGAAAACATCAACTATCGTATTCACTTGATATTTCTTCCTAACCAAACCTTGTCAGTCACTCTCATACTTCTCAACTATAACTAGTAAGTCTGTATAACTTTCTGAAATGCTTTCTGAAATTCTGCTGAACTAAAATGAGCAGCATCATAGAAGGGTTATCATACGTTCATGGTGGAGTTGATCTCTGCCACCGTCTCATCGTCGATGGGGAATTGGTAGATCAGAACACCGTTGCTGACCAGCTCACTGGTGATCTTGATCTTGAACTTGGTCAGCTCGCTTTTGGAGATGGCGTCTGATTTGGCGATGATGGGGATGATGTTGACCTGTTGTTTGAGGAGATGAAATTAGATCAGAAAATGTTATTAGGCTATCCGCTAATGAGGAAAAGATATGTGCAGGTGTAACAGTATTAGCTTCCGTCCCCTCGCCCGACCCGGGCTCGAACCAGGGACCCTCTGCACACATCAACAACAGTCACCCACAAAGCATCGTTACCCATCGCTCCACAAAAGCCACGGCCCTTGCAGAGCTTGGGGAACAACTACTTCAGGTCTCAGAGCGAGTGACGTCGCCGATTGAAACGCTATTAGTGCGCACCACCGCTAACTAGGTAGCCATTTCACATCGGTTACACAGGCACATAGACAAAACAGTCATTCAAAATACATACTAAAACACAGGCATTGATTTGTTTGTTTTTTACAGACTTGCATCAAGTTTTAAAATCAGGATTACAATATTGAGTACAAAATGCATGCTAGCAGCTAGGGAGCAGAGCAGATGAAGGATTGTTATGATGGGCTGACAGTGACAAGGTGTGAACAAATAATGCCCACAAATTGGGATGTAGCTAAATAAGGAACAGCTTTGAGGCTCATGTCAAATGCAATTTTACAACCCTCCGCTTTCAGCAGGACAAAAAAAACTACTGAAACTAAATTGGCTGTACTTTCAAATCAGAGCCCACGAAAACAATGTAGATCAAGATAATCCTATAATCATTTGATCCAAAACCTCTCCGCTCCACACATTAAGGGTTTGTTTCCCAGATACAGATTAAGCCTAGTCCTGGATTAAAAAGCCCTTTCCCTGGAGCTTCTGCATTGATAATTTGTAAGTACAAGACTAAACTTAATCTATAATAAACACATACAAAACACTCCCATACGAAAAATAATAAAATGGAGTACATTTCAATAAAATATATACACTACCGGTCAAAAGTTTTAGAACACCTTCTCATTCAAGGGTTTTTCTTTATTCTTACAATTTTCTATATTGTAGAATAATAGTGAAGACATCAAAACTATGAAATAACACATATGGAATCATGTAGTAACCAAAAAAGTGTTAAACAAATCAAACTATATATTTTATATTTGAGAATCTTCAAATAGCCACCCTTTGCCTTGATGACAGCTTTGCACACGCTTGGCATTCTCTCAACCAGCTTCATGAGGTAGTCACCTGGAATGGATTTCAATTAACAGGTGTGCCTTGTTAAAAGTTAATTTGCGGAATTTCCTTCTTAATGTGCTTGAGCCAATCAGTTGTGTTGTGACAAGTTGGGGGGTATACAGAAGATAGCTCTATTTGGTAAAAAAACAAGTCAATATTATGGCAAAAACAGCTCAAATAAGCAAAGGGAAATGACAGTCCATCATTACTTTAAGACATCTTCATATCATATCTTCCAGTCAATAAGGAAAATGTCAAGAACATTGAAAGTTTCTTCAAGTGCAGTCGCAGAAACCATCAAGCGCTATGATGAAACTGGCTCTTATGAGGACCACCAAAGGAATGGAAGACTCCTCTGCTGCAGAGGACAAGTTCATTAGAGTTACCAGCCTCATAAATTTCAGCCCAAATAAATGCATCACAGTGTTCAAGTAACAGACACATGTCAACATTAACTGTTCAGAGGAGGAGACTGTGTGAATCAGGCCTTCATGGTCAAATTGCTGTAACGAAGCCACTACTAAAGGACACCAATAAGAAGAAACTTACTTGAGCCAAGAAACAAGATCAATTAGACTGGTGAAAATGTGTCCTTTGGTCTGGAGTTGGTCTGGAGTTCCCACATATGCTGAGCACTTGTTGGCTGCTTCTCCTTCACTCTGCGGCCCGACTCATCCCAAACCATCTCAATTTGGTTGAGGTCAGGGGATTTTGGAGGCCAGGTCATCTGATACAGCACTCCATCACTCTCCTTCTAGGTAAAATAGCCCTTACACAGCCTGGAGGTGTGTAAGGGCTAGCTAGTTCCCAATTAAATTAAAATGTGTTCATGAACATGAGCAATTTATTCTTCATCTTGTGTGGGATTGTTTCAATGACTTTGTCTCCATAGCCACGGGAAGATGTTTGAAGCTGGGGGGTGCAGCAATTTTTTAGCCGACTCCATCTCTGCATTATCCGCAGGGTAACTGTCAACTTGTAAGTCTGAAAATGTACATTGGAGATGAAGGAATCCACATTTGATATTCAGAGACATTATGTTCAAATAAAGATGTTAAGTGCAAAGTGGTCATTTGTACATTATATTTTGTGTTTCAGATTCAACCTGTGACTCCCATGCCACAATTCAACAATAGACCAAGTTATTTGAGCAAAAAACATTTTGAAAGCACTCTTTTAGTTGGTCATTCAAACTTTTCAAAGTATACAATCACATTTATTTATAAAGCCCTTCTTACATCAGCTGATGTCACAAAGTGCTGTACAGAAACCCAGCCTAAAACCCCAAACAGCAAGCAATGCAGGTGTAGAAGCACGGTGGCTAGGAAAAACTCCCTAGGGCATGCTGTTGTGATTTAGTGCTGAACTATGTAGTTCTATGCATTTAATTTTAATGTAGGCTAGCTACAGTACGTGGTATAAAAAGCTAAATGTTCCATTCGTAAAATACATGGCAACATTCAATGTACAAAACATAAGGGACACCTTCCTAATATTGAGTTGCACCCCATTTTGCCCTCGGAATAGCCTCAATTCGTCGGGGGATGGACTCTACAATGTGTCGAAAGTGTTCCACAGGTTCATGTTGACTCCAATGCTTCCTACAGTTGTGTCAAGTTGGCTGGATGTCCTTTGGGTGGTGGACCATTCTTGATACACGCGGGAAACTGTTGAGTGTGAAAAACCCAGCAGCGTTGCAGTTCTTGACACACTCAAACCGGTGCGTCTGACACATATTACCATACCCCGTTCAAAGGCACTTAAATATTTTGCCCATTCACCTTCTGAATGGCACACAACCACACAACTATGTCTCAAGGCCTTCTTTAACCTGTTTCCTCCCCTTCATCTACACTGATTGAAGTATATTTAACAAATGACATCATTAAGGGAGCATAGCTTTCACCTGGATTCACCTGATCAGTCTATGTCATGGAAATGGGTCCTAATGTTTTGTACACTCAGTGTCTATTTAAGCAATGACGCCCGAGAGGGGTGTGGTATATTGCCAATATACCACGGCTAAGAGCTGTTCATATCCACGACGCAACACATTGCTAGGACACAGCCCTTAGCCGTGGTATATTGACCATATATGACAAACCCAGAAGTGCATCATTGCTATTATAAACTAGTTACCAACATAATTAGAGCAGTAAAAACAAATGTTTAGTCATACCCACGGTATACGGTCTGATATACCACGGCAAACCACCCAGTTTATAATTCTGAAATATATTTGCGAATATATTTTACAACCAACCACAGCATACTGTCAAAATCTATTTCCACAGTATATATTTAAATACAGAAACATATGTAGAAATATATGAAAACATAATTTTTTTTAATGGCTTAAACATATATTTATATCTGTAATTTACATACACTTAAATACATGTACATATATGTTGGTTGTTAAAATCTAGGTTATTATATACTTTTTCTGTATGGGCTACTAAACCCATATCAAACCAAAGTTGTACCCAAGCTGCTGGGTTTAGCCTATATTGTGCAGCAGCATCAAGCTGGTGTTCTGATTGGAGAGTGTACCCAGCTAGAAAATAACCAAAGGAGAACCTTCTGGGAACATTACAGGTACGTTCTGTGTTTGCTGGGGAGACCTCAGCTGGAAGGTAGCAGAGCGGGGCCGGATGATGTGAGCATCTCCTATGCAGCCAGGTCATTACATCACAGCTAGCTAGCTAAACCCCCTGAGACAAATGGGGAACATCTGGCCAAGACAGGATATAAATAGACCTTGAGATCTGGGCCTACACCTCCCTTTCTTATGCTTCTCTGGATGCCTTGTGCCTTGGTCTACAGCAGGGATATCAGGCAGACGGATACAAAAGCTAGAAATGTAACATGTATTTTTATATCTGAACACCTCTAGCCTCTACTAGCTTCAGGGATGTTTGATTTGGGCATATCTATGTGCATTTCCGCCATAATCAGAGCTTGGAACGAAGCAAAGATAGAAAAATTGACAGCAGAGCAGTAAGAGCATTTACCAGAGAGGGTAGTACTAGTTCATCTCTAACGCAGGATCTATCTCGTGAAGAAATCTCCAAACACAATGTTAATGATGAGAGCCTACTGATCCAGCTGGTTTAGAAGAAACACATCCTCCAGCCCCCATGCTTGGTGTCAAAATCAGAACATGAAGAGATAGGGAAGGGATATGCAGGAATATCTGCTTCAATGGAGGCATAGGACGAAAGAGGAGGCCTGAGGATGCAGGGGAGTCTTTGTCAAACAACACCCACCACCACTTCTCACCCATAAACTCAAGAGACACTGCACTCCTATCTACGCAACAGGCTTTGTTTCATTGTAGCTGCCTGCCTACACAGGGAGGCTTTGGCTTTGGATCACAGAGGCTGGAAGGTGGCTAGGGTACAGCTGCTCTGGCAAACACTCGAAAGTCAGGAAGTTTCTATGCAAATAGGGCCTTTTGGGTTGGCCTTAGAAAAATAGAGCTAGTGTCACCATGACGACCAAGGACCGTTTCACGGCTGACCTACACCGTCACGGGACAGGAGCCCATCTTTGAGCGTGCAAATGGTGTAGAAGAGTTTATGAGCCACGATGCTCTGTGATGACATCAATGATGCCCTGCATCTACATGGTGACATTATCTTGAGGCTAGAGAGCTTTCCCCCTGCATTTTATAAATAGCTATGAAAAAATTTTAACTCTTCAACCCGAGGTTATCATACTAGGGAAGCTGCTTTTCAAGTGGCACTTCAAATCAGCAGAGTTTAATGAATGAATTGCATAATATGGTAATTTAGCAGATATCTTTTTCCAAAGCGGCTTACAGAGAAGCCAACCTTGACAGTGACACATATAGGTCAACTCAGTGTACTATATCTGTCCCACGCAGGATTTGAACTCAGTGAACCATTGGAATCATAGTGTCATTAGCTAGCCTTGCAGCCCACCTTGCTGTCCAGTTTCTTCATAGTGACCAGGTCCAGGGACTTGAGGGAGTGTCCGGTGGGCGCGATGAAGTACAGACAGGCATGGATGCGTGTGTCATGGTAGCTGTGTAACGTGCGCTTGATTTTCAGCTCCTCCTGCAGATAGGCCTCAAACTGGGTGTCGATAAACTCCACAATAGACTTGTAGCTGAGGAGAGAAAAGCATGTGTTTCAAGGTGTTATAAACACACCATAAACAGCTGATAAGGAAACCGGAATGAAGATGTTGCTGTGCACCAAAAAGAGAAAATGTGTCTTACTATAGTCATATAGGATTACGGGTAGGGTATACCTTTACCTTTACACCACCATAGAATACGAGAGGGTGTTGTAAAGCCTCTCTTAAAGAGATTTTGGCAATGAAGCCCTTTACCTATTTCCCCAGAGTCAGACGAACTTATGGATACCATTTTTATGTCTCTGCATCCAGTATGCCAGCTGACACACACATGGTTAATCTGACTCTGGGGGAGTAGATAAAGGGCTGCAATGCCAAAATCCAGAAGTATCCCTTTAAGTAAGAGATTTAAGCCAGTTTGTACTTTAATCCCAGAGTGTTGTCAGTGGGAGGTAGCTAGATGCTAAGTGAGTACAGCTCAGCTCCATAATAGTGATCTGCTGATCCATCATTCAGCTGAGCTGGGTCTCATTAGCTGGGAGTCATCAGGCAGAACACGGTGGGGAAGAGACGTGGGAACGCACGGATCAGGGAGCAGAGGAGAGGCATACCATCGCCAAGGAAGGGGAAGATTCACCGCACAGCCGAAGGCGGATAGGAACCTCTGATTAAGCACAGGTTTTACCTCTGCCCTTCAACACACACACACGTGTGAGTGCACAGACACACACACACACACACACACACACCTCTTCCCACACACCTCTTCCCACCTCCACTCCCCCTCATAAGAAACTCATCCGAGGTAAACTGCTAGCCCTTAGCTCACCCTCATCCAGCCACCATTTGATAGTGATGTGAAGCAGTTTGAACCTGGAGCGCTGACCTACATGAGGGTTCCTGTAACTAGCACAGCCTCCCCCTCGGGGCCCTAACCAGAGCAGCTAGAGAGGTCTGGGACAGACTGAGGACTGAGATTAGAGAGAGCTGCCTGGTGCTCACATGACATCATCCATCCTCTCTCTGATCTCTCATGACGAGGAATGAGGTTCACATGACAGGAGGGAGGGAGAATTTAGCCCTTGAGACTCATGCTCAAGTGTCAGACTACTGTTATCCATATTGTCTAACAATAAATCTATCAGTGACTCACTGTTTTCATAAGGTATGGGAGAGGCATCATAAGAGTAGTACCTAAAGTTCCACCAGACTCCAAAGGGGATGACCTCAAGTCCACACTTCATAGGGGGCATCTCAGACACATGAAGCGGAATCTGGGGCTCTAATCCCAAAAACAGACAGATAGACAGACAGACATACAGTATATTCATGTTTATCTACATCATTGTCTCTCACCTGTCCTCTTTGTTGATCTGGTCTCCAAAGCCCACAGTGTTGACCACGGTCAGCTTGAGGCGCACATTGCTCTCCTGGAGCTCGTAGGTGTTGGACTTGAGCTGCACGCCCGGCTGGTTGTGCTGGGTGGGTTCGCCCTCGAACTTGGTGTTGAACAGGGTGTCCATGAGAGTGGACTTGCCCAGGCCCGTCTCCCCTAAAATACACACATACCTTTCAGTTCATTCACCATTGTGTAATTTATTTGTGGACTCTACTATCTGGAGTTTTGATTTGTGTGAGATAGTTGTACTAAGCTCATTAGGCATTCATAAGCTATATTCTTCTAGAGTCAATGGGTATAGGTTACAGTATATCATTAATGGAAATTAGCATTGAACAGCAGGGAATATTCCAGATTGGGCCATTGTCAGAATAAATGTGGCCTTAAAATATTCTCCCATACTGTACATTACAGGATTTAGTACATCCTGTTGAAAATACTTCAGTTTTACAATTTGGACTCGGGCTGCAGAGCAGATCTCTCTAATGCCACCAGAATGTTAATTATATGGACTCTTCCCATTTGTCACTTCCCTATACATTTAGCTATGTGAGCCCCTCCCTCTGGCTCCTCCGCTGCTTTTGGCAGGAGGCGCTTTTTAATGGAATAAAAAAGATGCGCTGCAGAAATGTCTAATAAGTTGGGTGCCTTTAGGAGGGACTCCATTGAATGGGACATCTTGCAGCGGCGCAGCACAACAAGCTAATCCTATGTCCACCAGAGTTGATATCTAGAGCAGACCATCATAAAAATGGCTGCATGGGTCTGAGTCACGGATGTCCTGATGCGTTCTGACAAACTCACACTGTTCAAAGCTGTCAGTCGAGTGTGAAGGCACCTTCCTTTCCCAGTGCAAGAAAATCTAGTTGTACATCCCAAATGGCACCGTATTCACTAAGTAGTGTACTATATAGGGAATAGGGTGCCATTTGGGATGCTACCCTAGGCTTACTTCTGTTCATCAGACACCACATCTACACTCAGAGCACGCAGAGCTCTACACTGCCAACGATATATTAGTCTTCCTTTCACAAGGCATCAGGCTTTCACTCTGAGTGCACACTAAATAGTGTAGGGGGAGGGGGGTTAGAATGGAACAGCACAGTGCCAGATTCTCCCCTCCCATTTCCTGCATCTGAGGTTAAGTCCACCTCAGGTCATCGTCAAGATGTTTCCATGGTCTCTCATCATCCTCATAGAAATTTGGCAGGGCTGGATAAGCATCTCGCTTGGCAGGGACCCAAGCTGAACCCCATGCTAAAGATGGGGCCCTGACATCCAAAGGTTTCCATTTGAATGTACCAGCAAAAAGCATAAGAAATCTAAGTCTCGTGAAGACAAAATGTTTTGCTCTCAATTAAGTTCTTGCCACATGCCTCCGGATCACATTTCTGGGGCTTGAGCTGTAGGCAGGCCTGTGCAATTTTACAACAGCTTTGCTTTCTGGGATCCACACACACCAGACTTCATAGAGTAGACTGTAATAATAGAGGTTCTAGGGCTTCTGCCATTGCTTTTGAATGTTTTGAGTGCCACGGATAACTTTCAAGTAATTTAGAGTATGGAAAATTGAGAGAATTATATTATCTGTTTCCTACATTCAACAAAATTGACAAAATTGACCATTTGCTTTAAAATAAGGCTAATATATGAAAACTATATCTGTCAATAGGCAGGTTTCCATTGAGCCAGGTTTATTTAGACAAAAGCAATGTCACCAAAAGAATGTTTGCGACATGTGTAATGGAAACAGCTGTCCAATCAAAAACGCGTCTTTTGACCAATGAGGAAAATTATATGTTCATTGTGTAGATAATACTCTAAGAAAACCCATGGTCCAAACCTCATCTCTTTCAAAATATGTTCAAAACTTATTGGCCGTTTTACCCTTGTAGGATGGCCAAAATTAGGGCGAATAAATAAACGGAGGCCAGAGAAAAAGTGTGAGAATTAAGGCTAACTGACATCTTTCTTCTCCAATCCGGATGACATAAAACAATATAGAGGTAAGATCTATATCGATTTTGAGACATGACATTATCATAGTTTAGTATACACTGTTCATATTAAAGCAAAGTTTGTGTTCTTTTTCCGAAGACTTCTTACAGAAACGCTTTATTTTCAGTCTTTTACATTCAATTCAGCTCATCATGCTAATTTAGATTTTTGCGAACCCGTTTTTTTTTGAGAAAGCTGCGCCGCTCTGTAAACAGAGCTTGGTGCTCATTACCGGATATATTAGGTTACGAAGTCTGACCTTTTGGATATCATGTTAATGATATGGGATAAAAAATATAGGACAAAACACATCACGACAAGAGAGACAACACAACACTACATAAAGAGAGACCTAAGACAACATAGCCAGTCAGCAACACATGACAACACAGCATGGTAGCAACACAACATGACAACAATATGGTAGCAGCACGACATGGTAGCAGCACAAAACATTGTACTAACATTACTGGGCACAGACAACAGCACAATGGGCAAGAAGGTATAGAGACAACAATACATCACGCAAAGCAGCCACAACTGTCAGTAAGAGTGTCCATGATTGAGTCTTTGAATGAAGATATTGCGATAAAACTGTCCAGTTTGAGTGTTTATTGCAGCTAGTTCCAGTCACTAGCTGCAGCGAACTGAATAGACGAGCGACCGAGGGATGTGTGTGCTTCGGGGACCTTTAACAGAATGTGACTGGCAGAACGGGTGTTGTATGTGGAGGATGAGGGCTGCAGTATATATCTCAGATAGGGGGGAGTGCAGAGATGTGTCCTATAAGGAGCACTGGTGGCAAATCTGATGGCCGAATGGTAAAGGACATCTAGCCGCTCGAGAGCACCATTACCTGACGATCTATACATTTAGTCTCCGTAATCTAGCATGGGTAGGTTGGTCATCTGAACCATGGTTAGTTTGGCAATTGGGATGAAAGAGGAGCCATTACGATAGAGGAAACCAAGTCTAGATTTAACTTTAACCTGCAGCTTTGATATGTGCTGAGAGTAGGACAGTGTACCGTCTAGCCATACTCCCAAGTACTTATATTGAGGTGACTACTTCAAGCTCTAAACTCTCAGAGGAGGTAATCACACCAATGGGGAGAGGGTCCTTCTTCTTACCCAACCACATGACCTTTGTTTTGGAGGTGTTCAGAATAAGGTTAAAGAGAAAACTTGCTGGATATTAAGAAAGCTTTGTTGTAGAGTGTTTAACACAAAATCTGGGGAGGGGCCAGCTGAGTATAAAATGGCATCATCTGCATATAAATGGATGAGTGAGCTTACTGCTGCCTGAGCTATGTTGTTGATGTAAATTTAGAAGAGCGTGGGGCCTAGGATCAAGCCTTGGGGTACTCTCTTTGTGACAGGCAATGGCTGAGACAGCAGATTTTCTGGCTTTATACACTGCACTCTTTGAGAGCGTTAGTTAGCAAACCAAGCCAAAGACCCCTCAGAGACACCAATACTCATTAGCCAGCCCACAAGAATGGAATGGTCTACAGAATCTAAAGCTTTAGCCAAGTCAATAAAAATAGCAGCACAACATTGCTTAGAATCAAGGGCAATGGTGACATCATTGAGGACCTTTAAGGTTGCAGTGACACATCCATAACCTTAGCGGAAACCAGATTGCATACCAGAGCGAATACTATAGACATCAAGAAAGCCAGTCAGTTGATTATTGACAACTTTTTCCAACACTTTTGATAAACAGGGCTAAATAGACATTGGCCTATAACAGTTAGGATCAGCTTGATCTCCCCCTTTAAATAAAGGACGAACCGTGGCTGCCTTCCAAGCAATGGGGAACTCCCCAGCGAGGAGAGAAAAAAAGGTTGGAGATGGGCGTGGCGATGATAGGGGCAGCAACTTTAAAGAAGAAAGGGTCTAAACCGTCTGACCCAGATGTTTTTTGGGGGTCAAGTTAAAGGAGCTCCTTTAGCACCTCGGACTCAGTGACCGCCTGCAGGGAGAAACTTTGTAGCGGGCAGGGGAAAAAGCGGGAGGAGCGTCGCATTAGAAGGGGTGAGAGATGAGGAAATGTTGGACGGGCAAGGAGGCATGGCTGAGTCCAATAGGAATCCTGACTTAATGAAGTGGTAATTAAAGAGTTCAGCAATGTGCTTCTTGTCTTGTCAGTAAAAACCACATCAACAACATTGAGGGACATGGGCAGCCGTGAGGAGGAGGGTTTATTCTCCAGGTCTTTAACCGTTTTCCAGAACTTCTTGGGGTTAGACCCACAGAGAGAGAACTGCTCCTTAAAGTAACTAACTTTGGCCTTTCGGATTGCCTGAGTGTACTTATTTCTCATTTGCCTGAACGAGAGCCAGTCAGCCTGAGTATGCGTGTGCCGAGCCTTTCGCCAAATGCAATTCTTGAGATGGAGTAACTTTGCAAGATCACGGTTGAACCAGGGGCTGAACCTGTTTTTAATTCAAATTTTCTTTATGGGGGCGTGTTTGTTAACAATACCACTGAAAATATTAAAAAAGAATGTTCCAAGCATCTTCGATAGAGGGTATCAAGCTGATTCTATACCATGCTCATTAACGTTTTTTAGCAAGCATTTATGACAAATCAGGACAGGTCATTTCACGGAGCAGCCATTACGAACACAGGCTGTATAACAGTGATCACTAAGGTCATTACAGAAAACACCAGACTGATACCTATCAGGATTATTTGTGAGGATAACATCGAGGAGAGTAGCCTTTTCTGGGTGTTTGGAGTCATACCTTGTGGGATTGGTGATAATCTAAGAAAGATTTAGGGAGTCCCATTGCTTTTGGTAATAATCTAAGAAAGATTTAGGGAGTCCCATTGCTTTAAGACTTGGTCAGGTGGTTTAAGCATGTCCCAGTTTAGGTCATCTAGCAGAACAAATTCAGACTTAGTGTATGGGGCCAGGAGAGATCTTAGGGCAGGTAGGAAGTTTCAACATGGCACGGACAGTGGCGAAATGTTAGCACATGAAAAAAATTTAAATATGTAAAATGACTTTTAATCCTTCCGTCTACATATTTGAAGACATGGCATATGGGCTTGTAGTGAGATACCCAATGGGCTGGACGATTCATTCTCATCACTCATCTTGAAAAACACAGGGACACAGGGACAAAGACACAGAGGCACACAGGCACACAGGCACACGTGGAGGCAGCGGAGGAGGAGGGGAAGATGGCTCATAATTACGGCTGGAATGGAGCGAATGGAAGGGCATCAACCACATGGAAACTGTGTTTGATGTATTTGATACCATTCTACTCATTCCGCTCCTGGCATTACCACGAGCCTCCCCCCAATTAAGGTGCAACCAACCTCCTGTGACGCACACACAGGCTAATTAACTTGTGAATCTTATGAGAGCTTTACTCAGAAATGCTTTAATTAATTAGTATAGTATACTATTTATTTATTTTATCTCAGACTTGTATAGCCTACTGGACTCTTAGAGAGCTACTCTCTCAAGTTATTTTGTTGGGGAGAGTGACTCTTTGAACTTACAATGGCTAGTCCCATTTCTTCTTGTGCTTTGTGGTGCTCTTTCCATGACTCCTGCGAACTTTGTTGACTATAAAATTACTTGTTTAACAGACCGTGGGACAGACAATGTTGGTTCCCACACTTGCGACTCTGACTCTATTGGTTACAAAGATTATTGGACTCCCATCCTAATCTAACCCTCTCTCGCCGGCTTTGCTGTACAATATGATCTTGTTGCCATCTGATGCACGTTTAAATGTCATAACAAATCAACACTGCAGAGCTCTCTTTGTCCTCTGCCATGCCCTGATTGTATTACTGCTGATGATATCTGGAAATGTGCATGTACACCCTGGTCCGTCTACTGTTGCTAGCCCAATTCTGACTTGTGCTCTGATGATTTCTACTTCACTGATTTCTGCTCTCATTAAAGCCTGGGTTTTCTGCACGATAACACTAGAAGCTTATTACCTCAAATGTATCAATTGAAAGTGTGGGTTCACAGCTCTTATCCAGCCAGATGTGTTGGTCATTACTGAGCCATGGTTAAGAAAGAGTATTCTGAACACGGATGTTAACCTTTCTAGTTATTACCTTTTTCGGCAAGACAGATCTTCCAAAGCTGGTGGAACGTCAATCTTTACCAAGGAACCCGGTCAGTGCTCAGTTGTCTCCACAATTTGATTTGCTGGTTTTAAGCATTAAGCAAATAGCTCTTTGTTGACTGTTGCTGGGTGTTATCATCCACCATCAACACTGACCTGTATCCTACCTGCCCTAAGCTCTCTCCTGGCCCCACTAAGTCTGAATTTGTGCTGCTAGGTACAGTACCTTGCGAAAGTATTCGGCCCCCTTGAACTTTGCGACCTTTTGCCACATTTCAGGCTTCAAACATAAAGATATAAAACTGTATTTTTTTGTGAAGAATCAACAACAAGTGGGACACAATCATGAAGTGGAACGACATTTATTGGATATTTCAAACTTTTTTAACAAATCAAAAACTGAAAAATTGGGCGTGCAAAATTATCAAGCCTCCGTATAAATGCGTAATCAAGCCTCCGTATAAATGCACCTGCACTGTGATAGTCTCAGAGGTCCGTTAAAAGCGCAGAGAGCATCATGAAGAACAAGGAACACACCAGGCAGGTCCGAGATACTGTTGTGAAGAAGTTTTAAAGCCGGATTTGGATACAAAAAGATTTCCCAAGCTTTAAACATCCCAAGGAGCACTGTGCAAGCGATAATATTGAAATGGAAGGAGTATCAGACCACTGCAAATCTACCAAGACCTGGCCGTCCCTCTAAACTTTCAGCTCATACAAGGAGAAGACTGATCAGAGATGCAGCCAAGAGGCCCATGATCACTCTGGATGAACTGCAGAGATCTACAGCTGAGGTGGGAGACTCTGTCCATAGGACAATAATCAGTCGTATATTGCACAAATCTGGCCTTTATGGAAGAGTGGCAAGAAGAAAGACATTTCTTAAAGATATCCATAAAAAGTGTTGTTTAAAGTTTGCCACACGCCACCTGGGAGACACACCAAACATGTGGAAGAAGGTGCTCTGGTCAGATGAAACCAAAATTGAACTTTTTGGCAACAATGCAAAACGTTATGTTTGGCGTAAAAGCAACACACCATCCCCACTGTCAAACATGGTGGTGGCAGCATCATGGTTTGGGCCTGCTTTTCTTCAGCAGGGACAGGGAAGATGGTTAAAATTGATGGGAAGATGGATGGAGCCAAATACAGGACCATTCTGGAAGAAAACCTGATGGAGTCTGCAAAAGACCTGAGACTGGGACGGAGATTTGTCTTCCAACAAGACAATGATCCAAAACATAAAGCAAAATCTACAATGGAATTCTATATAGTGTTGTGGTGTCTCTCTTTATGTGGTGTTGTGGTGTGGTGTTGCTGTTTATGTAGTGTTGTGGTGTCTCTGTTTATGTAGTGTTGTGGTGTCTCTGTTTATGTAGTGTTGTGGTGTCTCTGTTTATGTAGTGTTGTGGTGTCTCTGTTTATGTGGTGTTGTGGTGTCTCTGTTTATGTAGTGTTGTGGTGTCTCTCTTTATGTAGTGTTGTGGTGTCTCTCTTTATGTAGTGTTGTGGTGTGGTGTCGCTGTTTATGTAGTGTTGTGGTGTCTCTGTTTATGTAGTGTTGTGGTGTGGTGTCTCTGTTTATGTAGTGTTGTGGTGTCTCTGTTTATGTAGTGTTGTGGTGTCTCTGTTTATGTAGTGTTGTGGTGTCTCTGTTTATGTAGTGTTGTGGTGTATCTCTTTATGTAGTGTTGTGGTGTCTCTGTTTATGTAGTGTTGTGGTGTCTCTGTTTATGTAGTGTTGTGGTGTCTCTGTTTATGTGGTGTTGTGGTGTCTCTGTTTATGTAGTGTTGTGGTGTCTCTCTTTATGTAGTGTTGTGGTGTCTCTCTTTATGTAGTGTTGTGGTGTGGTGTCGCTGTTTATGTAGTGTTGTGGTGTCTCTGTTTATGTAGTGTTGTGGTGTGGTGTCTCTGTTTATGTAGTGTTGTGGTGTCTCTGTTTATGTCACATATGTCAGAGTCAAGGCCCGCGGGCCACATCCGGCCCGCAAGAAGGTTTTTTACGGCCCCTGGGATGATCTTGATTTATTATTAGAACCGGCCCGCAGCAAGCCGGCAGCCCGCAGATCTTTTACACGCACCAATACTACATTTCCCACAATGCAAAGGTGACGCACCGAGCAGTAGGCTGCTTCATTTCAATATTTATTGGCACAGCAGTCGTCAGCATCACAGTAAAATTAACTTTCAGATACCCATCAAAAATGGCAAAACGGAAGGTGGATACTGAGAACCGGGGGTTTCAAACAAGGTGGGAGTCGGAGTATATGTTCACGAAGGTAGCTGGAAAACCTGTGTGTCTTCTGTGTGGAGAAAGTGTGGCGGTACTGAAAGAGTATAATCTGAGACGACATTATGAAACGAAACACGCGGACACACACGCGGACGCAACTGTCAAGGCCAGTTTTATTTTGGCAGAAGAGATCGCTAAATCAGCCCGGCCATTTACGGAGGGGGATTTCATCAAAAACTGCATGATTAAAGTTTGTGACGAAGTTTGCCCAGAAAAAAGGCAACTCTTTTTAAATGTGAGTCTGAGCAGAAACACCATTGCCGAGAGAGTAGACCAGTTGTCCATCAATCTAAAAGAGCAGCTTGTGAAAAAGGGAAAAGATTTTATTGCATATTCCTTGGCTGTGGATGAGAGCACCGACATTTCTGACATTGCCCAGTTGTCAATTTTCATCCGCGGAGTGGACTCCAACCTAAGCGTGACAGAGGAGTTTTTGGCTTTACGTCCTATGCATGGCACAACTACGGGGCATGATTTGTATGAAGAGGTGTCAAGATGTGTAAATGAGATGGAGCTGCCTTGGGAAAAACTCGTGGGTTTGACAACCGACGGAGCACCTGCGATGTGTGGACACAGGAGCGGACTGGTGGCGAAGATACGGGAAAAGATGCAAGAGGAAAACGCGACAGGTGAGCTGACAGCTTATCATTGTATCATACACCAGGAAGCGTTGTGCGGTAAAGCCTTGAAAATGGAGCATGTAATGAGCATCATCACGCGCACAGTTAACTTTATCAGAGCCAAAGGTTTGAATCACCGCCAGTTCAAGGCATTTCTGACGGAGTTAGAAACGGAGCATGGTGATTTGCCTTATCACACAGAGGTGCGATGGCTAAGCCAGGGAAAGGTGCTTCAAAGATGTTTCGAGCTTCGTGAGGAGATTTGTCTGTTCTTGGACAGCAAAGGGAAAGACACAACACAACTCCGAGACGAAATGTTTCTGTGTGAAATGGCTTTTCTGTGTGACATTACGAGTCATCTGAATGCAATAAACTTGCAGCTGCAGGGTCGGGATCGTGTCATCTCTGATATGTACAGTACAGTGAAGGCATTTAAAACCAAACTGACTCTGTGGGAGACGCAGATGCGGAAAGAAAATTTGAGCCACTTTCCCAGCTGCCAGACCATGAAAGAGAAGCTCTCTACCAGTGCGTTCCCGAGCACACAGTTGGCTGATAAAATAGGTATGCTTGCCGCTGACTTTCGACGCCGATTTGCTGACTTTGAAGCACAAAAAAGCAGGTTGGAACTGCTCGGTAACCCATTTGCTGTTGACGTGGAAAGCTCACCACCAAACCTCCAAATGGAGTTGATTGACCTCCAATGCAATGATGCACTGAGGGCAAAATATGCGGCAGTGGGTGCTGCGGAGTTCGCCCGTTTCCTCCCCGGCACAATGCCCCAGCTGCGCATCCAGGCTGCTCAAACGTTGTCTATGTTTGGCAGCACATACCTGTGTGAACAACTGTTTTCTTTGATGAACCTGAACAAAACATCACACAGAAGTCGACTTACTGCTGAACACCTCCACTCAATTCTGAGGATTTCTTCAGCTCAGAGCCTTACCCCGAACATTGATGAACTTGTGGAAAAGATGGGACACCACCAAGTATCACCCTCAACCTCAAACAAGTGAACATTACTGTGCAATCACATATTTAGAGTTTTTACTCAGTTCAAGTTTAAAAGTTAAAATTTAATATTTGTTTTCACTGCATGTTACTTCTCCTTAAACAAAGTGTTGTTTTTGATTAATAGATTTTTGCACTTTATTTTTTTGTATTTCAATCCAATTATATTTTAAAAATATTTCAGTTGAGTGGATGATAGAAAATTGCTATTATTGTTTTTTCTTTGAAGTAAATTTAGCCCACTTTTGCTAAAATAGAAAATATAGTCTACTGATGGTGCCTTGAATACCGGTTTCTTTCATTTAATGTTCATGTTATGGGGATATTTATATAAAGGAAATTTGTCTTTTGTGTCTGTTGAAAATTAAAGATTACTGACAGAGCCATAAGAAAATATTGCTTTATTTATCTGATCATATTGTAATATATTTGTTAGGTTTTCAGTAGGTTCAATTAGGTTCACTAGACTATATGCGTCATTTAAAAAATTTTCAATGAACATTCGAACAGTCCGGCCCTCGTCTTGTAGCTGATTTTTTTATTTGGCCCTCCGTCCATTTGACTTTGACACCCCTGGTTTATGTAGTGTTGTGGTGTCTCTGTTTATGTAGTGTTGTGGTGTCTCTGTTTATGTAGTGTTGTGGTGTATCTCTTTATGTAGTGTTGTGGTGTCTGTTTATGTAGTGTTGTGGTGTCTGTTTATGTAGTGTTGTGGTGTCTCTGTTTATGTAGTGTTGTGGTGTCTCTGTTTATGTAGTGATGTGGTGTCTCTGTTTATGTAGTGTTGTGGTGTCTCTCTTTATGTAGTGTTGTGGTGTCTCTCTTTATGTAGTGTTGTGGTGTCTCTCTTTATGTAGTGTTGTGGTGTCTCTGTTTATGTAGTGTTGTGGTGTCTCTGTTTATGTAGTGTTGTGGTGTCTCAGCCCCCAGCCGTCCCCACACTAGGGCTTTTGCCTCTTGGTAGGTTGTCATTGTAAATAAGAATGTGTTCTTAATTGACATTGTTGTGTGTGACATTACGTATTACGTCCAGCTGTATTTATCGATAGAAGTTAAATGAAAATGCACCGTAGCAGGCAACTGTCTAATTTATTTTCTATGCAAACTTTCTAAATGTAGACCATTTATACGCTCAGGTCAAGACTATAGAATGGTTAACTGCACCCTTTGTAATTCCTCTTTTTCAATTGGCAGCGGGGGAAGAACGGCAGTGGTAGAACATCAACAGACGAAAAAGCATAAAGCTTGTCTGATTGGCCGTGTTGGTATGCCCTCTGTCACCACATTCTTCAAGAAGGTAGAGCCTTCCCAAGAAGAATATGATTTAGCTGTGCAGGAGGGTGTCTTTGCATACCACACTATGCGACACAATCATAGTTACAGATCTATGGACTGCACAGCACAACTCGCACGGAAGCTTTATGAGCCAAAGTTTACATGTGCTAGGACAAAATGTGAAGCCATAGTGAGTAACGTGTTAGCACCATGGGCAACTACATTGGTAACACAGGACCTAGACCAGGTTGAATTTGTGTCCCTGTCCATTGATGCGTCCAATCATGGACATGTAAAGCTGCTGCCAATAGTAGTCAGATATTGTAAGATATATGATGGCAGCACATCTGTGGAAACAAAACTGCCTGATTTTGTTGAATTGAAAGGAGAAAACAGCAGAGGAAATTGCAGCTGAGGTCCTGGTGGTCATCCAAAAATGTAACCTGGAAAACAAAGTCGTGGCATTCTCTGCCGACAACACAAATACCAACTTTGGTGGACTGAATAGGCTGGGGAGGGTCAATGTCCATACCAAAGTTAAAAATGCTCTGCAGCGGGAGGTGATTGGCTTAGGTTGTCCTGCTCACATCATTCATAACACTGCCAGAACAGCTTCGGATATGATTCCCCTTGATGTTGAGTACCTGCTCACAAAGATATTTTGTATATTTTCATATTTTCACCGTCAGAGTAGAAAGACTGAAGAGCTTTTGCGATTTTGTTGGCCAGGAGTACCATAACATTTTAGGACACAGCAATGTTCGCTGGCTGTCCATGCTCCCTGCTCTAGAAAGAGTGCTGAAAATGTATGTGCCATTGAAATCCATTTTTATTTCTGAATACAAATGCCCTGTTGTCCTGCGAACAATGTTCAAAGATCCACTGACTGAACTTTGGCTGTCATTTGTCCATGGAAACTTGACCGTATTCAGTGACACGATCAAGATGCTTGAAGGCCAGGACCGCTGTGCTGTGGAGTCCTCTGCAATCCTGAGAAACGTTCAGGCAAAATTGACTGCAAGACCTGATGACAACTTCATTTCAGTTTTGGTTTGAGGACTTCTGAGAGAGCTAGAGGATAATGGAGCCATGTCTAAAGAGAGCTTTCTCAAAACATCCCAATCATTCTTCACTACGGCTGGGAACTACTTGCAAGCATGGGGAAAGCACACAGATAATCTAAAAGATTTACATTGTCTCCTTTTAAAAAGGCAACCTCAGTGTGAAGAGATCCTGAAGGCAGCAGGCACACTGCAGGAAAAATCCCCCAATGTGACCATCAATGAGGATGCATTGTTTGACGAGGTTACTGGCCTGCAAGAGTTCCTAAAGGGGGGATCGCTTGAAGAATGGAAAACATCTGAGACACAGCTTAGTCAGAGATGGAGCACGGTGGTTACCCACTTCGAAGAGAACGACATCCCACACAACCTGGCTAGATTAGCGTCTGTTGTCATGTGCTTACCTGGAAGTAATGCACCAGTCGAGAGAGTGTTCTCCCAAATGAATGATCTATGGACAGCAGCAAGAAATATGTTCACTGTTCCTACCATCAAGGCCATGCTTATTGTGAAGACAAACTTCAACCTCCCCTGCCAGGAGTTCATGGAGAAGCTGGCCAAAGACAGAGCAATCCTGAAGAAGATACATTCTTCTGAGAAATATACAGATATGGTTGGTATCAGTATACAATGTAGGCACCAACCTCATCGTCTTATTTCTTTATTATGTTGTTAAGTATTTCACATATACTATTGTCTGTTTTCTCAATTTTGCTAATGTTCTCTTCTGCTCTTATTCTACCCAGACTACCAGGACCACTGTTCAGATCTGACAGTTCTGTCTTGTCTGTAGTGTTTCTGTAATATAGTTGTTTTCTCTATCACAGTGGGCCTGTTAGACTAAATACATGAAACCGGAATTGTCTCCATTTTTTATTTCATAGATAATAACATTGGATATTTTAATGATATATTGACTGCCGAGCTGGAAATGTCCCCGGTTTTCATTTCAGAAATCTGGTCACCTTACATCAGTGGCTAAAACGATTTAGCTTAACTTGCTAAGAAAATACAAACTAGCTGTTTGCAGATGTAAGAAACACAAACTAATAGTGTAATTATAGAATACTTGTGGAATTATATTAAGATCAAAGTGGAAACAACATCGTTGTCATCAACATTACTGCATTTGCTGCATTGACCATGCAGACTGAACGAAAGTGTCTTGTGGTCAAGCAACAACAAATGCGCTCCTTGAGTGACAGGAGGTGGAACTAAGTCTGTGTGGAAAGCAGCATGGAGAGAGAGAGAGCGGAGAGGGATGACTAAAGTAGCGGAGTAAACTATAAAAATGGACGTTACACACGGCGTTTCACATTTAACAAACCAAACATTAAAATACCGTTATAGAAGGTAAAGTAAAAACCCAAAACGGTCTGTGCATAAATACCAGTATATAGTAAAATACGGTATACCGCCCAGCCCTACTATTGACCAGTGAGAAACAACCAAAGTGGGTCAAAGACAGAATGAATTAGGCATTCTTTTGCCAATGTCCAGTCTCTTGACAACAAGGTTGATGAAATCCGAGCAAGGGTAGCATTCCAGAGGGACATCAGAGACTGTAACGTTCTTTGCTTCACGGAAACGTGGCTTACTGGAGAGACGCTATCCGAAGCGGTGCAGCCAACAGGTTTCTCCACGCATCGCGCAGACAGGAAAAAACATCTTTCCGGGGGCATGCCTTATGACTAACGTGACATGGTGTGATGAAAGAAACATACAGGAACTCAAATCCTTCTGTTCACCTGATTTAGAATTCCTCACAATCAAATGTAGACCGCATTATCTACCAAGAGAATTCTCTTCGATTATAATCACAGCCGTATATATCCCCCCCCAAGCAGACACATCGTTGGCTCTGAATGAACTTTATTTGACTCTTTGCAAACTGGAAACCATTTAATGCAGAGGATGTTGAAGCAAAAGCCGTGGTTGACAGACTTGTTGACCAGCTGGTCAGGCATGCTGTCGAAACCGACATGGCCGGCGAGACAACAACATTGACGAATACGCTGATTCGGTGTGCGAGTTCATTAGAACGGGACGGCGCGAGCACCTTCTCTAAATAACTTTTTTGCCCGCTTTGAGGACAATACAGTGCCACTGACACGGCCTGCAACGAAAAAAGACAAGAGAATGATTTTGAGATTAGGAACACTGAGTAAAGATGTGTAATTAATCATTAACACCAGGTATAATCACAGATACATATGAAACAGGGGTGGTACGGATTAGGCTATCGTAATTTAGGTTAACATAAGGCTGATCATAATAACATTCTTATTTCACCTCAGCGAGGTCAGTACAGGTGCATTTACACTTTAATAATGGGAATTGATGGGAAATGATGTAAATATATCACTAGCCACTTTAAACAATGCTACCTTATATAATGTTACTTACCCTACATTATTCATCTCATAGGCATACGTATATACTGTACTCTATATCATCGATTTCATGCCACTTTGTTTACATACTCATCTCATATATGCTGCTCTGAACACTGTGTACAATGACTACACAGCAATATAAAGACAAGAGAATGATTTTGAGATTAGGAACACTGAGTAAAGATGTGTAATTAATCATTAACACCAGGTATAATCACAGATACATATGAAACAGGGGTGGTACGGATTAGGCTATCGTAATTTAGGTTAACATAAGGCTGATCATAATAACATTCTTATTTCACCTCAGTTTACACATTTCATGTAGAACATGACTACACAGCAATATGACATGTCAAACATTCCCTCCCACAACTACTGCTGGTGTAAATTCTAAATTCAAACTGTTGAAGTGTTAACCACAGCTACAATCTATGGTTTAAGATACAATTTCGGTATTTTTGCCAGACTAGTTTCACACATTCCATTGTATTCTAGCAAGATAACGCATGTCAGCTCAATTCTCAGGTTAAGAAACTCCCTCTGCAACTGGACTTCCTGACGGGCTGCCCCCAAGTTGTAAGAGTAGGCAAAAACACGTCTGCCACGCAGATCCTTAACACTGGGGCCCCTCAGGGGTGTGTGCTTAGTACCCTCCTGTCCTCCCTGTTCACCCACGACTGAATGGCCAAACACGACTCCAACACCATCATTAAGTTTGCTGACCGACAACAATGAGACGGCCTATAGGGAGGAGGTCAGAGGGTAGTGCATACGGCCCAGTACATTACTGGAGCCAAACTTCCTGCCATCCAGGACCTATATAATAGGCGGTGTCAGAGGAAAGCCCATAAAATGTCAGTCACCCAAGTTAAAGACTGTTTTCTCTGCTACCGCACTGCAAGCGGTACTGGAGCGCCAAGTCTAGGGCCAAAAGGCTCCTCAACAACTTCCACCCACAAGCCATTAAACTGCTGAACAATTAATAAAATCGCCACTGGACTCTTTACATTGACCCCCCCCCACCCGCTCCCTTTTGTACACTACTGCTACTCATTGTTTATTATCTATGCATAGTCACTTCACCCTTACCTACATGTACAAATTACTTCAACTAACCTGTACCCCCGCACACTCACTCGGTACCGGTACACCCTGTATATAGCCTTATTATTCTTATTGTGTCAATTTTTTACTTTAGTCTATTTGGTAAATATTTTCTTAACTCTTCTTGAACTGCACTGTTGGTTAAGGGCTTGTAAGTAAGCATTTCACGGTAAGGTCTACACTTGTTTGTTTTGGCGCATGTGACAAATAAAGTTTGATTTGATCTGTGCTCTAGTTGTAATACACTTCCTGTTTCCTGTATGCTGACATATTTGCTTAAAGCACAGCCTACTGTTGAAATCACAATGTCCATATATGGCAGGTAAAACATTACATTTTGAGGGGTACTGTAGAACAAGGGCATTGTTATGTGAGAGTAACACATGTATTATATCAGATGACCCAACTTGATACAGGAGGACATGGATCCTACAAATCCAATAGGAAATGTTGTAGGCCTTACCCCAAATCCATAAGGGCCTAATATGGATGTGTGTGTGTGTGTCTGTGAGAGAGAGAGTAGAAAGCTAGCATCATCAGACATCCTGTTTCGAGAACTGCACAGGGTGGTGGTGTCGGTAGTAAAACAAGGAATTTAGATGACATGGAACTGACATGTGTGCCATCAATAGTGAATCAACTGAAACACTGTAACGCCACCACTAAAATGACTAAATGTAACAAAAATGTGCTTTTAAAATATTTTGAGGCAGACAGCAAAATCCGCTCAGCTAAAAGGGGAGGTTGAAAATAGTTACACAGACTTGGGTAAACAGTTGTCAATTATTTGGATAGTTCGAATTGGTTATAAAAGCTGAAAGGCTATTGGTTAAACAGACAGTATTTCTTGGTTAAACAGACAGTATTTCTTGACTCAACACACTCCTCAGCTGGCCTACATGTGCAGCATTCCCAAACCCAAGGCCTACTTGGGGTCACAATGACATAAGGCATGTTGTTGACTTCCATTTTTTGAGACATTTGGGTTGAATTAATTGCACAAAAAAGCGTTGATGTAGGTGAACATAACCGGAAAACCTATTTAGTTTAGCCTACCAATCTTTCACCCAGTGATTTTTCAAGCTGACACATTCTGAAATTAAGTAAATCCCTTTTGATGAATCCACATTATTAGCCTCATTATTATTTAGTTGTATATCAATAATATGAATCATCCCCAAGCGGTTAACCTATATGATTCGTTATGCACACCAGACAACGCCCAGCGAAGTAACGGGACTGAGGACCAGAAACAATGTGATAGTCTACTAACATAATCGAACTCACGAGAGACGGCGGATATGCATGCAAGTTGCAATGTCCAGAAATAAATACAGTCATGATATCAAATCAATAATACCATATCAATGTTATGTATAAATAGTTTTAACTGCGAAATGGAGAAAGGATGAGGATACTGGATCGCAACGATAACCAAGTAAGGGAACGCACGCGGGCAATAGCCTAAATCAGACAATTGAATGTTCGCGATCATTTTTTCCCCCATAAACCATGCGGTTTCGTAATGAGCGATATTTATCTAGATATATTGTATCAATGCGATATTAACGTTGTAATAAAGAGGTAATTTGATATGGAGCTAGCTTGTAAAAACAGTACAACAACCATGGGGAGATGGGCTTTCCACCTACATGTATCTATGCTGTTTGAGTTAAATTCACCCATTACTCAAATGTATTAATTTTAGCAAGTTACATCGGTGCCCTAGCCAAAAGAGCAGGAAAAGCATCCTTAATTATAGTACTCACCGCTTGCCTAGCTATTTCAGTGGCCGCCATGGTTATTGTTTGGGATGAAGACCCTTATGCAGGAAGCTGCATACGAGAAGAGTTGGCTTCATACACGAGAGAATGTACCACTTGTCCGCAGATATTTATATAAACAAAATAAAATATCCAAAATGGTAAGAGCATTAATTAAAATATAAACTTTTGAAAACGGGTGGTAGCATATCATTATACACCATGTTAAGCTGATAAAATAACGTTTGCATAACCAATTAATTACATACATAACATACACCTTAATTATATGGTATACCCCTATTTTTATTGGAACCTTCTGAGTAGGCTGGACCGGCTGGACCAGTAAGATGCCATGAAATGCTCATCTTTTTGCTGAAATGGTAAAATACGTGTGCCATTTTTATCAAAGCCAATAGCCTTTCCATCAAATAATAAGCTTTAGAGTACGATTTATCAAGAGGGAAACAAATAAAAGAGAGAGGGAATTTTATATCAGTGCAAATATTTTACATAAGTGATAACATCAAGCTGTTTTAAAAAGTGAACAATTGATTTATGATATTACAGAGCAAGTTTAATATCAGAACTAAAAAACACATTAAACACACTGTCTGCAGTAGAGGTGAATGACAATCACTAGTGTCATGGAAGTGTCATTGTTACAATGCAAGTTTGGTGTTTGGTAGTTAACTGTTATCCTTGCTATTCGGGGTCCTTGGGACGTTCCAACTCAGACTTTACCCCGTTGACGTGGTGAAGATACGGTTAAGTGAGGGTTGTGGTTATTAGGGTATGGATGTCCCAAGGGTCCCGTAATGCACTAACCGTGCGACTGGCTCCCCCGTGCGCACGTAAACCAATGCAATGGGATGAAAAGGAAGCCGCGAAGACGTTTCTGCTTATACAAATCAAAACAAACGGACAAGCCCATGATACCGGACACGAATACGATAAAATGCACTCATATGACCACTAGCCACCAAACGGCAAGTCCTTGACACGGTATAATTTAGCACATTATAAGCAAGGTAACTGGCGCTTAAGTTTTGCATAACAAAAGTATGCATGACTGTAGCTAACTAGCTCTAGCCAACGTTAGCATGCCACCAACTAGCAGAGTTTCTCACGATGCAATGTAGCAAATCGATGCAATGTAGTTAAATCGTGAAGTTAAGAAACTGCTAGCCACCAACCAAACCAAAGGTTTTCTGAACATACTTGGACCCTGTCTTCACAAATGTTACTCTCGGGGTTTTCTGGGTTGTCACAAAACTCAAGCGTATTTTGATACCCTGGTAGTTGATAATACTGTAACGACCCTGGCTTTATAAGCGCGGAAATCGACTCTGCCGCACGAGCATGCTTTTGCGGCACAGTCGATAGCGCGCCGGACCTCGGGCTCGAAGGTCGAGGGTACGTGACCTGCTCCCTGCTGTTTCATTACATTGGTGTCAGAAGTGGTTGGACCTTGCATCCACGACAGTGCGTGTGCTTGTCCGGTGAGCGCGTAAGACGTAGAGCAGCAAGCTAGCGCGAGGACGCGCTCTTTGAAAAGGACGACCCTGGGTTTATAACCGTGGAAATCGAGTCTGCCGCACGAGCATGCTTTTACGGCACAGTCGATAGCGCGCCGGACCTCGGGCTCGAGGGTTCGAGACCTGCTCCCTGTTGTTTCATTACAATACATAGCCTAGGTAATTGTCTGAGATAGCTAGGTAACAATATTTTACTAATTAGCTAATACTTTACCCAAACAGGAAATGGCTTCAATAATCTTCGCAGAGAGAGAAAATGCCACCCTACATACATACATACACCTGTGCTAAAGACGCGCCAGCGGTTGATATCTGCTCCAGGTAGTCTGCCCTATACCTACTCACAATTGTCAATCATTGACCTGTTTGTCTACCTTACTAGAGTTCTCTGCGATGCTTCATAACCTACATTGGTTGAGTTAATTCCAATGAGAACTCGCATGCACTATACCATCCTCTTGAAGACTCTGCTGACAGGAAAAAAGTTGCATGTTCCTTTAGTCTGGTCGTAAGGCTTTGGGGGTAGTGAACAAGATCACCTCAACTCCAACTGTAAATGGACAAAATAAACTCCTTGAGACACAGGTCAGAAACTCAATTTCACAAATCATGTTAGCCAGGTGATGTGCTTATATCTGGTTTTTGAGTTGCTGTGCGTTTTGTTGCCAACCTGTTTTGCTACCTGACAAATTTACGGTTTTTACTTTTTAATTACCGTTTATATTTTTGTTTTTTCCTACTCAACTTTTTCACTCCGGACGCTTTATCTGGACACGGTTCGTCAGGACCTCCAACAGCCGAAGCTAAGTAGTAACATTAACATGATGCCTTCTAATTGCAGTCGCTGTACTCGCCTTACGGCGAGGATAGCTGTGCTACAAGCCCAGCTTCAGACGCAATCGCTAGGCAAGGGTAATTTCAGTGTAGGAAAGGATGAAACCGCGTCTGTGCCACCAGTAAGTACAGATAGTAGTATAAATCCCCTGGCACAGTCCCCGCAGCCGGACAACTTTCTCACGGTTTCTGGAAGGAAATGCTGTAGGAACGCTCAACCGGTGTCGCTCATTCAGCCGACAGAAACCTTCAACCGGTTTTCCCCATTAAGCAGCGGGTCGGAGTCAGAGGCCGAGTCTTCTCTGGTCTCTCCTCCTCCCGTTACGGGGTCTGAGACGCCGAAGCTTCCCACCATTAGCTCTGACAAATTGAAAACTCTAGTCATTGGCGACTCCATTACCCGCAGTATTAGACTTAAAACGAATCATCCAGCGATCATACACTGTTTACCGGGGGGCAGGGCTACCGACGTTAAGGCTAATCTGAAGATGGTGCTGGCTAAAGCTAAAACTGGCGAGTGTAGAGAGTATAGAGATATTGTTATCCACGTCGGCACCAACGATGTTAGGATGAAACAGTCAGAGATCACCAAGCGCAACATAGCTTCTGCGTGTAAATCAGCTAGAAAGATGTGTCGGCATCGAGTAATTGTCTCTGGCCCCCTCCCAGTTAGGGGGAGTGATGAGCTCTACAGCAGAGTCTCACAACTCAATCGCTGGTTGAAAACTGTTTTCTGCCCCTCCCAAAAGATAGAATTTGTAGATAATTGGCCCTCTTTCTGGGACTCACCCACAAACAGGACCAAGCCTGACCTGCTGAGGAGTGACGGACTCCATCCTAGCTGGAGGGGTGCTCTCATTTTATCTACCAACATAGACAGGGCTCTAACTCCTCTAGCTCCACAATGAAATAGGGTGCAGGCCAGGCAGCAGGCTGTTAGCCAGCCTGCCAGCATAGTGGAGTCTGCCACTAGCACAGTCAGTGTAGTCAGCTCAGCTATCACCATTGAGACCATGTCTGTGCCTCGACCTGGGTTGGGCAAAACTAAACATGGCGGTGTTCGCCTTAGCAATCTCACTAGGATAAAGACCACCTCCATTCCTGTCATTATTGAAAGAGATCATGATACCTCACATCTCAAAATAGGGCTACTTAATGTTAGATCCCTTACTTCAAAGGCAATTATAGTCAATGAACTAATCACTGATCATAATCTTGATGTGATTGGCCTGACTGAAACATGGCTTAAGCCTGATGAATTTACTGTGTTAAATGAGGCCTCACCTCCTGGCTACACTAGTGACCATATCCCACGTGCATCCCACAAAGGCGGAGGTGTTGCTAACATTTACGATAGCAAATTTCAATTTACAAAAAAAAAATGACGTTTTCGTCTTTTGAGCTTCTAGTCATGAAATCTATGCAGCCTACTCAATCACTTTTTATAGCTACTGTTTACAGGCCTCCTGGGCCATATACAGTGTTCCTCACTGAGTTCCCTGAATTCCTATCGGACCTTGTAGTCATAGCGGATAATATTCTAATCTTTGGTGACTTTAATATTCACATGGAAAAGTCCACAGACCCACTCCAAAAGGCTTTCGGAGCCATCATCGACTCAGTGGGTTTTGTCCAACATGTCTCTGGACCCACTCACTGTCACAGTCATACGCTGGACCTAGTTTTGTCCCATGGAATAAATGTTGTGGATCTTAATGTTTTTCCTCATAATCCTGGACTATCGGACCACCATTTTATTACGTTTGCAATTGCAACAAATAATCTGCTCAGACCCCAACCAAGGATCATCAAAAGTCGTGCTATAAATTCACAGACAACACAAAGATTCCTTGATGTCCTTCCAGATTCCCTCTGTCTACCCAAGGACGCCAGAGGACAAAAATCAGTTAACCACCTAACTGAGGAACTCAACTTAACCTTGCGCAATACCCTTGATGCAGTTGCACCCCTAAAAACTAAAAACATTTCTCATAAGAAACTAGCTCCCTGGTACACAGAAAATACCCGAGCTCTGAAGCAAGCTTCCAGAAAATTGGAACGGAAATGGCGCCACACCAAACTGGAAGTCTTCCGACTAGCTTGGAAAGACAGTACTGTGCAGTACCGAAGAGCCCTTACTGCTGCTCGATCATCCTATTTTTCTAACTTAATTGAGGAAAATAAGAACAATCCGAAATTCCTTTTTGATACTGTCGCAAAGCTAACTAAAAAGCAGCATTCCCCAAGAGAGGATGACTTTCACTTTAGCAGTGATAAATTCATGAACTTCTTTGAGGAAAAGATTTTGATTATTAGAAAGCAAATTACGGACTCCTCCTTAAATCTGTGTATTCCTTCAAAGCTCAGTTGTCCTGAGTCTGCACAACTCTGCCAGGACCTAGGATCAAGAGAGACGCTCAAGTGTTTTAGTACTATATCTCTTGACACAATGATGAAAATAATCATGGCCTCTAAACCTTCAAGCTGCATACTGGACCCTATTCCAACTAAACTACTGAAAGAGCTGCTTCCTGTGCTTGGCCCTCCTATGTTGAACATAATAAACGGCTCTCTATCCACCGGATGTGTACCAAACTCACTAAAAGTGGCAGTAATAAAGCTTCTCTTGAAAAAGCCAAACCTTGACCCAGAAAATATAAAAAACTATCGGCCTATATCGAATCTTCCATTCCTCTCAAAAATTTTAGAAAAGGCTGTTGCGCAACAACTCACTGCCTTCCTGAAGACAAACAATGTATACGAAATGCTTCAGTCTGGTTTTAGACCCCATCATAGCACTGAGACGGCACTTGTGAAGGTGGTAAATGACATTTTAATGGCATCGGACCGAGGCTCTGCATCTGTCCTCGTGCTCCTAGACCTTAGTGCTGCTTTTGATACCATCGATCACCACATTCTTTTGGAGAGATTGGAAACCCAAATTGGTCTACACGGACAAGTTCTGGCCTGGTTTAGATCTTATCTGTCGGAAAGATATCAGTTTGTCTCTGTGAATGGTTTGTCCTCTGACAAATCAACTGTAAATTTCGGTGTTCCTCAAGGTTCCGTTTTAGGACCACTATTGTTTTCACAATATATTTTACCTCTTGGGGATGTCATTCGAAAACATAATGTTAACTTTCACTGCTATGCGGATGACACACAGCTGTACATTTCAATTAAACATGGTGAAGCCCCAAAATTGCCCTTGCTAGAAGAATGTGTTTCAGACATAAGGAAGTGGATGGCTGCAAACTTTCTACTTTTAAACTCGGACAAAACAGAGATGCTTGTTCTAGGTCCCAAGAAACAAAGAGATCTTCTGTTGAATCTGACAATTAATCTTAATGGTTGTACAGTCGTCTCAAATAAAACTGTGAAGGACCTCGGCGTTACTCTGGACCCTGATCTCTCTTTTGAAGAACATATCAAGACCATTTCAAGGACAGCTTTTTTCCATCTACGTAACATTGCAAAAATCAGAAACTTTCTGTCCAAAAATGATGCAGAAAAATTAATCCATGCTTTTGTCACTTCCAGGTTAGACTACTGCAATGCTCTACTTTCCGGCTACCCGGATAAAGCACTAAATAAACTTCAGTTAGTGCTAAATACGGCTGCTAGAATCCTGACTAGAACCAAAAAATTTGATCATATTACTCCAGTGCTAGCCTCTCTACACTGGCTTCCTGTCAAAGCAAGGGCTGATTTCAAGGTTTTACTGCTAACCTACAAAGCATTACATGGGCTTGCTCCTACCTATCTCTCTGATTTGGTCCTGCCGTACATACCTACACGTACGCTACGGTCACAAGACGCAGGCCTCCTAATTGTCCCTAGAATTTTTAAGCAAACAGCTGGAGGCAGGGCTTTCTCCTATAGAGCTCCATTTTTATGGAACGGTCTGCCTACCCATGTCAGAGACGCAAACTCGGTCTCAACCTTTAAGTCTCTACTGAAGACTCATCTCTTCAGTGGGTCATATGATTGAGTGTAGTCTGGCCCAGGAGTGGGAGGGTGAACGGAAAGGCTCTGGAGCAACGAACCGCCCTTGCTGTCTCTGCCTGGCCGGTTCCCCTCTTTCCACTGGGATTCTCTGCCTCTAACCCTATTACAGGGGCTGAGTCACTGGCTTTACTGGGGCTCTCTCATGCCGTCCCTGGAGGGGGTGCGTCACCTGAGTGGGTTGAGTCACTGATGTGGTCATCCTGTCTGGGTTGGCACCCCCCCCCTTGGGTTGTGCCGTGGCGGAGGTCTTTGTGGGCTATACTCAGCCTTGTCTCAGGATGGTAAGTTGGTGGTTGAAGATATCCCTCTAGTGTTGTGGGGGCTGTGCTTTGGCAAAGTGGGTGGGGTTATATCCTTCCTGTTTGGCCCTGTCCGGGGGTGTCCTCGGATGGGGCCACAGTGTCTCCTGACCCCTCCTGTCTCAGCCTCCAGTATTTATGCTGCAGTAGTTTATGTGTCGGGGGGCTAGGGTCAGTTTGTTATATCTGGAGTACTTCTCCTGTCCTATTCGGTGTCCTGTGTGAATCTAAGTGTGCGTTCTCTAATTCTCTCCTTCTCTCTTTCTCTCTCTCGGAGGACCTGAGCCCTAGGACCATGCCCCAGGACTACCTGACATGATGACTCCTTGCTGTCCCCAGTCCACCTGGCTGTGCTGCTGCTCCAGTTTCAACTGACCTGAGCCATAGGACCATGCCCCAGGAATACCTGACATGATGACTCCTTGCTGTCCCCAGTCCACCTGACTGTGCTGCTGCTCCAGTTTCAACTATTCTGCCTTATTATAATTTGACCATGCTGGTCATTTATGAACATTTGAACATCTTGACCATGTTTTGTTATAATCTCCACCCGGCACAGCCAGAAGAGGACTGGCCACCCCACATAGCCTGGTTCCTCTCTAGGTTTCTTCCTAGGTTTTGGCCTTTCTAGGGAGTTTTTCCTAGCCACCGTGCTTCTACACCTGCATTGCTTGCTGTTTGGGGTTTTAGGCTGGGTTTCTGTACAGCACTTTGAGATATCAGCTGATGTACGAAGGGCTATATAAATACATTTTATTTGATTTGATTTGATATCTGTGTAGTGATCATAATGTTCTCATTATGAGTCATCTTGTGCTGGCAGGACTGGTATATCTTCCACAAATGCCATGTTTGCCTGAAGAGGACTTCGAAGTGCTCGAGACATACACACGTTTGTCTCCATTGAAGAACCTGCATAGGATTTGGGGTTAAATTCCATTGTGAGATTGTCAGTATATTGTCAGTCATATTTCAATTTCTCTCCTTTTTTTCTGACAATTGCACTACGGAATTGGGTGCCTTCCTTGAAACTAGCAACGAGCTGACCATTGACCTGCCCCCAGAGATGAATGTATGAGTCTATAGCTTTGTACAGTTGAAAACTTAATCTGTATAATAGTTTTTTTTTTTATGAATAAAGTTTTAGCCTGAATAGTTTTCTATAGTTTAATTTTATTTTTGTCACATTGGCTGCCAGAAATCTAGGACACTTGCAATATGATCATGCTGAAAGGATCCCTTGGTAGTCTCACAAGTCAGTGTTGCCTATACCTAATCAAGGCTAATCCTTTAGGATATGTGTGAGCAGTGCTGTCAGTGATTCCTTGCCTGGTCCAAGACCTGTCTGTGCTGCTGTCTTGTCAACTCATATGGTAATTGTAATGCCCCAATGGCCATAGGAGTTGGCATGACTGCAGAAACATCTGGGGCCAGGAGACCTGATTCCAGAGACAGCATGAAAATACAAGCTAGATAATGTAATTGCATGTACTCTCTACCTGCATGTAGGCTACATGGTATAGTCCACACCTAACAGTAACTCCTTATCTCTGTGTATTAATAAGTGATGAATTGGGAGTGAGTCAACAGTTTTTACTTCCCTCCCTTTGAGAAGTCCACTAGTGGTCACGTGTGCTTGTGGTTGTAGTGCTGTTGGTTTAATCACGAATTAGAATTGAACTTTGTCAGTTACTGTTGAGGCTAGGGGAGAGAGGAGAGACTAGGAAGTTAAAATGATTTAACATTTTTTTGGAGGGCGAACTTCAACTTTAAATTAGTTACAGAGAGCCTATCGGTGTAGAGGGGTGGTTGCTGTTGACAAAATAGGTTTAAGCTTGAATCGCTGGTTAAAGGGAAAGTTAAAATGACTCGCGCTAAGAGGATATACGTAAATGCTTCTTGGCACCAAGTAGACTGACTACAGGTGAGCGGAACTGTTATTTATGACCTATCCAATATAAAGAAAAACAGCATTTTTTACTTTGTTTACATGTGAGTCTACAAGAGATGTCACTAAACTGTCTGCTTATCACGATGTAGCCAATGTCTACAAGCCTGTGTAATTGGGCTACTGGAAACAGGAAAGGAAAGGTCTAATTTGGTTTTTAAACGAGCAATGAAGGATTATAAATAAAAAAAAAACATGTTTAAGTTTCACAAAAATGTAGGCTTATATGCTATAACTTTATTGGGGAGAAGTACGTCTACACTACCATTTTCTTATTTTCAAAGACCGAATAGAATTAAACGTTTTAGCCTATAACATGTATTTTTTTACTAAATAATAAAATACAAAATGAGTGGCCTATAGGCTAATAAACATTTTGTTGTTTTTTTCAGAGACAAGTATTGAAGGTCCAATGCGCAATGGAGACAAGCATTTCCTTGTTTAATGCTATCCAAAATACTTATCTAAATTGAGGAAACGAGAAAAGGCAACTAAGTCAGGCAACATGTATAACGGCACCAGCATCAGAGAGCCGACAGACAACTCGGTGACACATTTCCAACCCCTGCAAGACGAAGGCGCATTGGAGTCTGGATCTGAACAAACTAATAATGGGCAAGATTCCCATGTCAAGCAATCTGGACAGGCCAACGTCTTGGACCGTTTGTCTAGAGCTGGTGTACGGGCATTCCCTGCCAGTGTCACTACTTATGCTTCGGCACGCAGATCAAGACTGCAGAGACAGCCAGTGGTGTGTGACACCAACAATAGCTCATCCGAGAGAGGCTCGCTCACACCCGCCATGCGTAAAATATATTTGAAGGACTTATTTTTGAACTCGTCCGGTGGATTTGCAAGTGTTCGATCTTCGACAGGTTCCGGTGCATCTTCAAGGGAGATTGGCGAGGAGGTGGTGGAAGGTTGGGCTCTGTGCCCCATGGAGCATGCATGGATGTTGTCTGTTGTAGATGGAAACTATGAAACCATCATGGACTTTCTTTCCGAAGATTCTAGTCTACTAACCAGGAAAGATTTTGTCAGTGGGTTTACAGTGCTACACTGGTTAGCCAAAAGTGGCCAGGATGAGACACTAATACAATTGCTAAGGCATGCTGAAAAGGAGGGGATTCCAGTCAACGTGAATTTGAAGGGCAGTGGGGGGCTCACCCCACTCCACGTAGCAGCTATGCACAGTCGATACATGGTAATTAAAATTCTAGTCGGTGCGTTCGGTGCCAATATCGATGCCATGGATTACAATGGAAGGAAAGCTTGGCAATATCTGAAGGGCAACGCTCCTGAGGAGATGAAGGAGCTTCTTGGCACTTGGGATGATGAGCACCGTAGCGTGGGTCAGCAGAACACTAACAACAGTGCCACACTAGTGCCCAAGTCAGAATTGAGTGATGAGGAGAGAGACGATCCAGTCTACTTTGATCGGACTCGAAGGAATGGCAGCTGGCGCGGCTCATTTAAAAAGTTGTTGGCTCCATTCTTGTCATTTGTGAACAAAAATTAAAGGTCAGATGGCCACATGTTTTCCCACGCGAAATCAAGCGTTTTCATCACGACTCATTGAGCATCGTTTGTAAAGACCTTTACGCACCCCAAGGCTTGGCGAAAAAAAGATTATGGGTTGCAGTGGAACAGTTTTACGTTAATCTTCAGAATGTTCTGTATTCAACAATATTGACATTAAATACACTTCTATTTGAAGGCATTCGCGCGTGCTCTTGTTTTCTAAGAGTTGTCAACACTAATTTTGACACTTCCTGCAAATTGTGTAAGCATAGGTATAGCAATTGCTACAGAACCAGATACATGTTATATTCTCAAATACAGCCTATCATTCTAAAAATTGTAAAGTAACAATTCTGCTTAGGATTTTATGGTCATTATAAAAACGAACACTAGTCTTCGCTTCAATTACACACTGGTTTATTTGGATTGAACATTTTAGACTTGCGCCCATGTAAACCCGTTCCTAAATAAACTTTCAATAGTAATGTTTCTGTTCAAGTCCGAATCACTGATCGATGCATAAGCCTCATTTAAGTGTAGTGCATTTGTAGGTTTTTTAGTGGACAAACATCATTGCGCCGGCAGAAAGGGCACCATTCTCCCCCTGGTGGCTAAAAGTAGAATAATCTTACCATTCCATATTTCATTTTGGTTTGAGCAAACAATTCTGAAGTGACAGGGTCACAAGCCCGTTATTTAGTAAACTTATCATATGCCCTGTGACCCTAGAGTGTAATGCCTTTATCAGATGTAGAGCTTTGCACTAATGCCCACGCTATCAAAGTAAATAACACCAATGAAACATGGCTGGCAAATATTGGGTAAGCGACATTAACTGGAAGCTTTCTACATTTTCATACAAGCATTTCCTGAGTGAAGGATGTATTGCAGTTTCCCCAAACTCAGTCCCGAGGACCCTCGATGGAGCACAATTTGTTTTTTTTGTCCCAACTAATCATGAAGCTTTGAGTCAGCAGTTTGGTGCTATGACAAAACTATATGTGCACCCCTTGGGGTCTGCAGGACAGTTTGGGAAACACTGATTTATTGAGTTTTGAATACACTCACATGGCACAACCAAATCTAATTTATCACAAATCTTTAATTGTCAAACACAAGCATAACCAGAGTATCTGTACAAAAAGACCACTGTTCCAGATAGTATGGCTTCCCCTCCAGATCAGGGCCCAGCAGGTAGAAGATGCTGGAGATCTGAAGACCTGTGCATTTACAAGCCCAACTTGGTCCTCCTCCAGTGTCTCCTCTTGGAGTTGTACCTGGAACATTGAAACAAGGAATGAGTTGGACTGATAAAAGAACTACCAAGCAGTCTCCATGGTGGCGTTAGTAAAAAAATATATATATATATATTTTTTTAAATCATTAACGTTCCTTGGTATTAAGACAGGTTGTACTTAGGCTTGTTAACACTAGCTTGTTTCTATATGTTTCTATACAATAACTTGGCAGACATCCAATTAGTCATTTCCATATGCCCAAAAGCAAGGAAATGAGGTTGAGGTAGGCCAATAGATTACATCCACAATGGGGATGTCAGCCACAATATGATTGAAAGACGTTCAACCTTACTAATGGATAAGAACCACATTACTTCAGTAGACAGCTATGATACTTCTCCATTGCTCTACTGAAAGAGAATACGTCACAGGTGCTGTGAACTCCAAAGTGGATGGCACATTTAATCATTAACTACTTTTTGGTTAAGGGCTTGTAAGTAAGCATTTCACTGTAAGATCTACACCTTTTGTATTTGGCACGTGACAAATACAATTTGATATAGATTAGATTACTCTCAGCAGGATTAATGACACCACTCCCACTGAATGGAAGCACTGCAATTGCAGACCTGCTTTAGACCGACATATCGTGCATTCAGCACCAGTTACACCGTACAGAGGGAGGCTAGGCAGCATACCTGATCTTGTTGCCAGTCTTCATTCTGATCCACTGTGGAATTGGCCTGTTCTGCTTCTGCTTCTTGGCGAGAAAGCGTTTGATCCTGAAAGTCTTGTGGGACGACTGAAATGAAGAGATGAGCCATGTTATCTAGCTAAACCTGCATTTATTTAATCACGTGCCAGGCGTAACTGACGTGTTTTTCTTGCTAAGCCTGCTAGCTAGCTTAGTGTTTTGCACTTATGTTACCGGTAGACGAGTGTAAGTAGAAACGTCACAATTTTGACATTACATTTATGAAAATATTGTTAGTGTGACAACTGTTACTGTAGGCAGCTCTGCTTACATAACATGTCATTTTTCAGTAGAAACCGTCTTGGTTTACACAATACTAAAATGTACTTTTCTAAGGACTGAATACTACTATCGGAGACAATATAAAGGCTTTCGGTGTGGCCGTAAAAAAACACTTTGCGAATGATATGAACAAGTACGCATTTCACTTAACTGGACAAGGATGTTATAAGATTTCAACTTACCATTTCGTGTACAGTCCTTACACCACAATGGCGGAGGCCGAAGAGAAAGAAGGAGGGGAAGCGGTGGTGATGTATGCAATCCGAACCAATCAGAGTGGAGAAAATTCTTGCGCTACGCGCCCACAGCGCCATCACGAGGATCCCTTCCGCATTGCATCATGATGTCTGTGTACCACTTGTAAAAAGTTCGAGTTATGTTTTTTCTTTCTTGAAACTATTTACAGTACATACCAATATGGAGTAATGAATAAATCCCATACACAATTTAGAACAAAACATTATTTATTGCAGTCATTTGTCATTGTTTAGCAAGGCTACATCAATTATGAAAGAAACACAAAATGTTTATTCCAATTAGAATTTTGTTAACCATACAGTAGCATTGTTTACGTATGAAGATGCATATATGTATGACGGGGAAGGCCACAAGTTAAGGTTAATAGTCACCCATTGGGGTTACATGTAGTCTCAAATCAAGGCATAGCTCAGTTTAATATGTTCAATTAAATGGCTATTTCATTCTCCCGAATCGGTGAAATAACATAACTTAATATTGTATTATTGTTTTGTTACCTGTAGACTATTTCTGTTGCTTATTTAAAAAACTAGATATCAGTCTTGTATACGTGTTTGGTTTTGTCCCCATGACTGTAGACGCGGATGCCTATTTCACTCCCTCAATATCCCCAGAATGAATCTAACATAACTTAAATTAATAACAGATTTTCAGAGTTTTTGCCGAGGATGTTTTAGTTGCGCGATTTTACATCTAAGGTGTTTGGTAGTATTTCTCAAGTTTAAAAAACTAACAAAATCCACAAGGTGTTGTCTTACGTAAACAACGTCGGCGGTGCTGGGCAGGTCTGACTCACTGTCGATGCTATTGGATAAAGCGCAATCACTGCAGCTGTTCACCCCATGTTAGTGGGCAAATGGTCATCGTCAAATCAAAACACAAACCTTAATTTACCCGTTGTGACGCACGGATGTTCCAAACTCCGTTATAGACGAGACTGACTTTATGACCAAATGTATCCAATTTACACTTTGTCCATTTTGACACTAGAATAGCAGTTTGACTCATATCGATGCCACATTGGCCATCTTCAAAGGGATTTGTTGCTTTTTAAAGGCAGTCGCTCCTTAAATGTACAGAGTATAAACCTAAAATATGCCTAAAAGTTAACAAAATAGATTTTAATAGATGCAACAGGATATCTTTAAATCAGTAATCTCCTATACTGTTCCGAAAGTAGAGAATGTTCTATTTTATGTGATAAAAAGAGAATACACAACCAATCAGGGTGAAAGCCTATTCAATATAAGAACCGTGCTTTGCAACTGTGTAGCACAGACTGTGTACCAATACTGTAGTAAGGTCACTTAAAATTCATGTGGTCCTAGAAAGCTTTGGCTTTGTCTCGTTGTACCCTATAATCAAACTCTCACAAACATTAAAAGGAAGTGCTAATTTTCCCTTGATTTTCTTCAGAAACAAAACTAAGAGGGGCACATTCAGGCACTGAGGGGGGCACCATGGTCACATCCCTGCCTCTGGTTGTGAGTGGGAGGATGGGATGTGGCTCTGCAAGATTATCATTGTAGGCGCCTCTCTGGCACCAGTTTGCTTGGCTCAGAGCAAATCTCTCTCCCTCTCCTCACTCGTTTTATCATTCTTTATTTGTGGTCATTTTTTTATCATTCATCTCCCTTCTCTTGGGATCGCTTGCTCTCACTCTCTGACTTTCTCTCCCCAGCATGAGATTCTCCTCCTCCACCACCTCGAGCTCCTCGGTTCCTAGCACCTGGCTGGTAAAGCTGAATGGCAGGCCGATCCTGATGCACAAGGGAACAACATGACTATGGTTAAGAGACAAAAAAAATTGACAAAAGTATTCAGGAATGTGATCGGGAGAACATTTTATAAATATAATAAAAAGTATCCCGATTACCCCAAGTCAAAACATCAGGACAGAATTGATTGATACAGAAAAATGTATATTTGACTACTTTCCAAAAAAGACTGAAGTCTTCTCTTCTCACCTTGTTTCTTAAACGATCTCTTTTAGCTTTCTCCTCCCTCAGGGTTTCTTCTGACTTTTTAGGCTTATCGGTATGGCTTGAAGTATGGCTTACAGAGTCTCCTGCATTCTCGCCCTTTCTCTTTTCCCAGACACGATCTCCTTTCTCCTTTTTCCCTTCGTCCTCTCGCTTTCTGTACGAGTTCTCTCCATCGTGCCGTTCCCTCCTCCTTCGTCGATCCTCATCCTGTCGTCTGATGCGCTCCTTCTCTTTCTGCCGCCGTTCCCTCTCCCTGTCTCGTTCGCGATCCCTGTATCTTTCTATGTCTCGCTCTCTGAAGTCTTTGTGTCCATCTCTATGTCCCTCTTTGTGTCCATCTTCCTCAGCTCTGTGAAAGACAAACACATTAACATGAATACAATATAAGCCTTAAGGATCGTACCCTTTTTTTCAATTTTTGCCTAAAATGAAATAGATTTGGCTAACGGCCTGTAGCTTCGGACCTGAAGCAAGGATATGCATATTCTTGATTCCATTTGAAAGGAAACACTGAAGTTTGTGGAAATGTGAAATTAATGTAGGAGAATAACACATTAGATCTGGTAAAAGATCATTCAAACATGCGTTTTCTTTGTACCATCTTTCAAATGCAAGAGAAAGGCCATAATGTATTATTCCAGCACAGGCGAAATTTCAATTTTGGCCACTAGATGGAAGCAGTGTATGTGAAAAGCTTTAGACTGATCCAATGAACCATTTGATATCTGTTCAAAATGTTTTATCATGACTGCCAAAATGTGCCTAAAAGGTTAACTAATACATTTAAGTTCATAATTGTGCACTCTTCTCAAACAATAGCATGGTATTCTTTCACTGTAATAGCTACTGTAAATTGGACAGTGCCTTTAGCTTAAATTCTTGTTAATCTTTCTGCCCATATCAGATATGTCTACGTCCTGGAAATGTATTTTGTTACCTACAACCTCATGCTAATCACATTAGCTCAACCGTTGTGTGGTGGGGGGGGCTATCCTGTAGAGGTTTTAAAGACCTGTAACATCTGTAAAATAAAAATGGCAGTGACAACTTACTTCCGTGATCCCCTATCCTCCCTGCTTTCATGGTTTTGGCGCTTCTTCATATCAGAACCCCCTGGAGCTCTGTCGTCTTTCATCTTGTCCTTCTCAGGTTTCTTTGACTTCTCTTTAGGCTTTTCCACATCCACGTCATCTCCCCGGTCTGGTTTTCTCAGGAGCTGAACAGAGACAAACGCATTACCAACATGAAAAAAGCAGTCTGTGTTATTCTGCTACAATCGCTTTGGGATCCCCTGTATCATCATGCAGTTGAGTAGTTTGAAAGGATTCCTCCTTTCCTTACCTTGATTTTTGGCTCCTCCTTTGCCTGGTCTTTATCTTTCTCTGCAGTTTTGTCCCCTTTCTTAAACTTCTCGGCTTCTTTGCGCTTCCTCCTGTCCTCCTCCCTCCACTTCCGACGTTCCTCATCCCGCTGGCGCTTCCGTTCTAGCTCTCGTCTCCTCCTCTCCTCTTTCTTTTCCTCACGGATTCTCTGACCATCAGCAGTCAACGCCACATGAATAGTCTGTCCAGCCTCATATACTATGCAAGAGAAGCACAGCTAAAATACATAGATTCCAAACTGGCTATACATACCTGTTTGTTTTTCAAGAAGTCCAAGAGGGGAGTCGTTTTCTTAGCTAAAGGCGGAGAAAATAAGCAAAATCCTCCATTACTGAAATACCCCTTTGGCAGACTAATTCATCTCACATTAACACTCATCTAGCGTGTTTCAACTGACTTGGGTTTCAACCAAATGGAACCAGAAAATGTTTATCGCCATGTTTACATACCCACTAGTTCCTTTGTTTTAGCCTCTATTTCCTCCAGTAGAGTCTCAGGAGTGGATGTAAACTTTTCATCATCACCATTATAAATCTCCAGGAATTTCTTGTAGTCAGCATCTAATGAACAAACAGTGTCTCAGTGGGACATTACAGCTAGAGGATCTACACTGAACAAAAATATTAAAACGCAACAATTTCAAAGATTTGAATTGAGTTACAGTTCATAAGGAAATCAGTGAATTGAAATAAATCCATTAGGCCATAATCTATGATTTTCACATGACTGGGAATACAGATACGCATCTGTTGGTCACAGATACCTTTAAAAAAAACGGTAGGGGTGTAGATCAGAAAACCAGTCAGTATCTGGTGTGACCACCATTTGCCTCATGCTGCATGACACATCTCCTTTGCATAGAGTTGATCAGGCTGATTGTGGCCTGTGGAATGTTGTACCACTCGTCAATGGCTGTGCGAAGTTGCAAGATATTGTCAGGAACTGGAACACACTGTCGTACACGTCGATCCAGAGCATCCCAAAAATGCTCAATGGGTGACATTGAGGATTCTCCTATGAAATCACACTTCTCAAACGTGCCATTGAAGGTGAGAATTTGTCCACTGCGGATGGTTACGATGCCGAGCTGCAGTCAGTTAAGGACCCTGGTGAGGATGACGAGCACACAGATGAGCTTCCCTGAGACAGTTTGACAACTTGTGCAGAAATTCTTCAGTTGTGCAAACACAGTTTCATCATCTATCCGGGTGGCTGGTCTCAGACGATCTCGCAGATGAAGAAACCGGATGTGAAGGTCATGCATGGGCTGGCGTGGTTAGCTTCTTGATATGCTACACATCAGGTGGATGGATTATCTTGGCAAAGGAGAAATGCTCAGTAATGGGGATGTAAACAAATGTGTGCACAAAATATGAGCGAAATAAATTTTGTGCGTGTACGGAACATTTCTGGGATCTTTTATTTCAGCCCATAAAAACACGGGAACAACACCTTACATATATATTTTTGTTCAGTGCATTTGGAAAGTATTTAGACCCTTTGACTTTTTCCACATTTTGTTACGTTACAGCCTTAGTCTAAAATTTATGACATACATTTTTTCCTCACCAATCTACACACAATACCCCGTAATGACACACCAAAAACATGTCTAGAAATTTTATCAAATTAATATAAAACAGAAATATCACATTTACATAAGTATTCAGAACCTTTACTCAGTACTTTGTTGAAGCACCTTTGGCAGCGGCTTTGCACATCTGTATTTGGGGAGTTGCTCCCATTCTTCTCTGCAGATCCTCTCAAGCTCTAAGGTTGAACAGCTATTTTCAGGTCTCTCCAGAGATGTTCCATCTGGTTCAAGTCCAGGTTCTGGCTGGGTCACTCAAGGACTTGTCCCGAAGCCTGCATTGTCTTCGCTGTGTGCTTAGGGTCGTTGTGTTGGAAGGTGAACCTTTGCCCCATTCTGAGATCCTGAGCAGGTTTTCATCAAGGATCTCTGTACTTTGCTCCATTCATCTTTCTCTGCACCCAAAAAACATCCCCACAGCATGATGCTGCCACCACCATAGGGATGGTGCCAGGTTTCCTCCAGACATGATTCTTGGCATTTAGGCCAAAGAGTACAATCTTGGTTTCATCAGACCAGAGAATCTTGTTTCTCATGGTCAGAGTCCTTTAGGTGCCTTTTGGCAAACTCCAAGCGGGCTGTCATGTGCCTTTTACTGGCTTCTGTCTGGCCACTCCACCATAAAGGCCTGATTGGTGGAGTGCTGCCGAGACGGAAGAACCTTCCAGAAGGACAACCATCGCCACAGAGGAACTCTAGAGCTCTGTCAGAGTAACCATTGGGTTTTTGGTCACCTCCCTGACCAAGGCCCTTCTCCTACGATTGCTCTAGGAAGAGTCTTGATGGTTCCAAATTTCTTCCATTTAAGAATGATGGACGCCACTGTGTTCTTGGGGACCTTCAATTTTGTAGGAATTTTTGTACCCTTCCCCAGATCTGTGCCTCGACACAATCTTGTCTCTGAGCTCTACAGATAAATCCTTCAACCTCATGGCTTGGTTTTTGATCTGACATGCACTTCCAACTGTGGGACATTATGTAGACAGGTATGTTCCTTTCTAAATCATGTCCAATCAATTGAATTTACCACAGGTGGACTCCAATCAAGTTGTTAAAACATCTCAAGGATGATCAATGGAAACAGGATGCACCTGAGCTCAAGTTCAAGTCTCATAGCAAAGGGTCTGAATACTTATGTATATAAGGTATTTGCAAACATTACTAAAAACCTGCTTTCGCTTTGTCATTATGGGTATGGTGTGTTGTTGATTATATATTTTTATTTTAACACATTTTAGAATAAGGCTGTAACATAACAAAATGTGCCAAAAGTCAAGGGGTCTGTATCCAAATGCATTGTACATGGTGTGCAATTGCAACCAATCATATAATGACTAATGTAACATTTTCACCTTCGTCGATTGTTCCACTTTTGGCATCCTTTTTCTTACTCCTTTTTTTGGCAATCTTTTGAAAGGGAGCAAATTCAACAATGGCTGGATACTCCTGCCCTGTTGAAAACAAAGCGGCAACACTAATACACAATTCACTCAGAAGTTGCTGCAATGTATGCTTATATTGTGTGGTTCTTATTAGATGTCAATCTTATTTATTTTTTTACCCCCTTTTCTCCCCAATTTCGTGGTATCCAATTGGTAGTTAGTCTTGTCCCATCGCTGCAACTCCCGTACAGACTCGGGAGAGTCGAAGGTCGAGAGCCGCGCGTCCACCGAAACACAACCCAGCAGAGCCGCACTGCTTCTTGACACAGTGCCCGCTTAACCCAGAAGCCAGCCGCACCAATGTGTTGTATGGCAACACTGTGCACCTGGCGACAGTGTCAGCGTGCATTGCGCCCGGGCCGCCACAGGAGTCGCTAGTGCGCGATGGGACAAGAACCTCCACCTCCCCTAACCCAGACGATGCTGGGCCCCATGGGTCTCCCGGTCGTGGCCGGCTGCGACAGAGCCTGGACTGGAACCAGGATCTCTAGTGGCACAGCTGGCACTGCGATGCAGTACCTTAGAACACAGCGCCACTCGGGAGGCCTTAACCGTCAATCTTTTAATGAACTGAAATGAATCACACCTCTATTATCAATGAACACATATCCATCAAACCGGTCTCTGAAAAGGACAATATCTTCCTGATTCTTGAAGTTGATGTATGCTCTGGCGAAGACGTGGGGGTACATGCTGTACAAGAGAAAAGCTAAGTAAGTAACCAGGGTACCAAATATGTGATTCTGACAGACAATGGTAATCAACAACAGACTATATGCACCTGCTGTCATTGGAGAAAAATTCGAGGTAGTCCACTTCTGGAAGTGGCTGCAATTGATCCTCCAGTTCCTCCTTGGTTATGCTAGGAGGCAGACGTCGGATAATGATCTGTCGAAAAACAAGACACTCAAATGTTAACCAACTTATCAATTGAATATCCGAGCCCTCAAAGCCAGATGGTTAAAAGTATTAGTTAAGTCTCACTAGCTAAATACACTGAACAAAAATATAAAACGCAACACGTAAAGTGTTGGTATCATGTTTCATGAGCTGAAAAAGATCCCAGAAATGGTCCATACACACAAAAAAAACATTTCTCTCAAAGTTTGCGCACAAATGTATTTACATCCCTTTAAGTGAGCATTTCTGCTTTGACAAAATAATCCATCAACCTGACAGGTGTGGCATATCAAGAAACTGACTAAATAGCATGATCATTACACAGGTGCACCTTGTGCTTGGGACAAAAGGCCACTAAAATGTGCAGATGTCACAACACCACAGATTTCTCAAATTGAGGGAGCATGCAATTGGCATGCGACTGCAGGAAAGTCCACCAGAGCTTTTGACAGATAAATGAATATTAAATTATCTACCATAAGCTGCCTCCAAAGTTGTTTTAGAGAATTTGGCATTTATGTCCAACCAGCCTCACAACCGCAGACCACGTGTATGGCGTTGTGTGGGCAATCGGTTTCATGTCAACGTTGTTAATAGTGCCCCATAATGGCGGTGGGGTTATGGTATGGGCAGGCATAAGCTACGGACAACAAACACAATTGCATTTTATTGATGGCAATCTTAATGCACAAAATACCGTTGGGAGATCGAGGCCCATAAGGTATGTGTCCAACAAATACATATCTATATTCCCAGTCATGTGCAATCCATTAGGGCCTAATGAATTCATTTAACTTGACCGATTTCCTCATATGAACTGTAACTCAGGAAAATCAATTACATTGTTGCGTTTCTTTTTTTTTAGTATAACTTAAATATATCTCTTCAATATGCAACATTCAAAAGCTAGCTAACGTTAACCAAGTTCAATTATAAAAGGTTAATCACGCCTGCTCTACTAGCTAGCTAGCTTGCCAGCAATACAGGAGTAGCTATCCTAGTGAAATCCATGTAGCTAGCTAACGTTAGCTATTTGGCTTAGCTAGCTAATGTTGTTAGCTGGCGTACCTTCGTCATTGCTTCTTTCTTCTCCGGCTTTGGCTTCTCCGTTTTTTCAGTATTTTCGCATTTTATCTCCATCATTTTCTCAATCGGACGAGTGTTTTCCTTGTCCTCTTTCATCGTTATGCTATAAACCTGTTGCAATCAACAGCCCTGTATCAACTTTTTTTACTTGCTTGTTTGCTAACGATTGTTGATTGGCTTTTGGGAGACCAAAGATTATGGATATACGGACGAGATACATCTCTCTACGCCCTAACAATTGGAGCCGTTGTCCACAAAGCTGCACGACGGGCTATCTAGCTCCCGCCTATCCTTTCTTTGGATTGGTGGATAGAGCTCATTATTGTAATCATGCTTTAATATTTGACGAGGGTTGTTGACGTCAACTGCCTGTATTCAATTGAAATGCGATGCTACTAACCTCGTGACATGAATATGCATAGCCATTTTGAGACATCTCTGATATAAATTGTTTTTCTCAATTTCCTGGATGTTACGTGTCCTACTTATACCAGTACACTCGTAACAACTTAAGCATTACGAAACTTATATTCGATCAACCTCACGAAGCAAATAAACCATTATTATTATTATTATTTTTTTGGGGGGGGGCAAATTCGACACTCATTGACTTGCATTGAAACACTCCTTGGTTGGTGGGCGAAACATCGAAAAAACGTCACCTGCTTCGAGCGAGACAGATATCCGCGGAGTTGGGCCTCTCTCTTCCGCTTCCTCAATGTGAAACTTCCGGAAGTGAACGGATGACCGTGAACTATTCAGGTTGGTCGACATTTTGTTAGCCTTTCTTAGCAAGTTAGCAAAATAAACTGTCGCATTTCGCGTGTCTGACAAATAAACGCCTTTGTCACTTGCGTCACCCACATTGCAGCTATGTGGTATGAAATTCTTCCCGGTCTCGGAGTCATGACTGTTTGTCTCATCCTTCCTGGGGTTTTCACTGCACAGATCCACAAACTCACCAACGGGGGGAAGGTGAGAGATATTTGCTTACCGATGTGTTGAATGACAGCAATCGCTAGCTAGCTAAAAGTTTTGAACTGGTTGAAGTAATACCATTAGCTAGTTCTATATACTAAATTAGCTATGCTAACACTTCTTCTCTTTGACTTTTAGGAAAAGAGAATCGCCCGGGTTCCATATCAGTGGTATCTGATGGAGAGAGACAGACGTGTGTCAGGAGTGGATTTGTATTACAAATCGAAGGTAAACAGGCAATGAATTCACGTTTTTGCAATAACGAAGTACTGTAACGTTATATTACTAGTGTCTGTCAGGCATTGCTTGGGTCTACCTAAATCTTTCTCTTCTTTACAGGGACTTGAGAATATCCACTGATCCCAGATCTCACCTATGGAATGGATTTCTGTCAAGAATTCGTTGTACATTAAAAGTTATGTATTGTCTGAATTAACCAGTTTCTTTGTGTAGTTACTGCTGATTATGTTGAAAACCGTATGAAATAACACGTCAGGTTTACAGAGTTTTGAATGTATTCAATAGACAATTTGTAACTACTTTCTATGGCTCCTAAGGAATTGCTCCTATTCACTGATATCAGGGGAGAACAGCTAATAATAATGGCTGGAGCGAATGGCATCAAACACATGCAAACCATGTATTTGATACCATTCCACTCCAGCCATTACCACAAGTCTCAACTAAGGTGCACCAACCTCCTGTGACTGATATTCATAACATGTTATGTCTGTCTGATGTATGGTTCTAGATGACCCTAGTTGCTTGACTGGGCACGTACCAGGTCGTCTTTACTGCAGTCATGCTGCACATATATCATGTGGTTCCTGAGATGTTAAACACTTGAAACGAATCACATTTAGTAATCTCAGAGCATAATGATATCTGAAAATATGTGTAACAAGACTGCATCAACGATGGCCTGGAACACAGCCTATCATTGCGTTCAAGGATTGGCCTGAGGGTGCGTTCATAAATTCACTCTGGCTATCTACTCTGATTTCAGAGCGCTTTTGAGTGTGCTAGAGCACAGAATAACTGATTAATTTACGAACGCTCAACACCCGTTGAATATGGCCGGCGTCAGTAAACGTCGGCATTAAATTGTTGCCAGCAGCACCGTTACAGTCACCAGTGCTCTGGATAACATAAAAACAACTTAACCAGCTCTGCTAGGGGTAGTCAACTGGTCAGTGAGATTTTCTCTAATTTGACTGGAAGTAGCTATCTAACTAGACAGCTTGGATGCTTGACTGCTGTTGTGAGGTCAGAACGCTCGGCTCAACCCTACTCCTCCACCAGAGCGTCCAGTGCACACTCTGAACGCTCCGAGTGAAACGCTCTGAATAACGGACAATCTGACAACACTCTGAATTTATGAGCGCACTCTGAGTTGCAATCTTGCACTCCAGATTCAATTTACAAACTCACCCTAAGTAACCTGCTCCACAGACTCACTGATCTACAAATCTACCATACACTCAGCATTGTGCCATCTCTGTACATAAGAGACTGGTGGTATTGAATTTCAAGGACATCATAAGGCTGCACAAGCACATCGTGCCAAAGAATTACAATTCTTCCAGTCTAGACAGACTATTTGTATTGACCTCCAACGTCATTTTAGAGAATTTTGCAATACGTCCAACCGGCCTTACAACCGCAGACCATGTGTAACCACGCCAGCCCAGGAACACCACATCTGGCTTCTTCACCTGCAGGATCGTCAGACCAGCCAGCCGGACAGCTGATGAAACAGGAGTATTTCTGTCTGTAATAAAGCCCTTTTGTGGGAAAAACTAATTCTGATTGGGTGGGCCTGGCTCCCAAGTGGGTGGGTCTATGCCCACCCATATTAGTTTATTTCAATATCCTTATATGAACTGTAACTCAGTAAAACTGTTGAAATTGTTGCATTTTGCATTTATATTTTTGTTCAGTATTTAATACATTTCCCAGAGAAAGATCCAACCTAATTTTAAACATCAACTAAATTCACCTATTGCATAAAGCCCCACTATTTTTAAATTATTTATTCATTCTGAATATGTGATATTACATACACGTTTCCTACGTTAAACGTTACATAGGTAGAAGGTTCTTGGATGGATTGGATTTGAATTACAATGAGTGTACAAAACATTAGGAACACCTTACTCATATTGAGTTGCGCCCCCATTTGCCCAAAGAACAGCCTCAATTCATTGGGGCATGGACTCTACAAGGTGTCGAACGCGTACCACAGGGATGCTGGCCCATGTTGACTCCAATGCTTCCCACAGTTGTGTCAAGTTGGCTGGATGTCCTTTGGGTGGCGGCCATATTCAACGGGTGTTGATACACTGTTGAGTGTGAAAAACCCATCAGCGTTGCAGTTCTTGACACGAAAACCAGTGCGGTTGGCACCTACTACCATTCCCCGTTCAAAGGCACAGCAATCTTTTGTCTTGCCAATACACCCTCTGAATGGCACACATACACATTCCATAACTCAATTCTCTCAAGGCTTAAAAATCCTTCTTTAACCGGTCTCTTCCTCTACACTGATTGAAGTGGATTTAACAAGTGACATCAATAAGTGATCATAGCCTTCACCTGGTCAGTCTATGTCATGGAAAGAGCAGGTGTTCCTAATGTTTTGTAGACTAAGTGGCTTTTGTGGAGCGATGGGTAACGATGCTTCGTGGGTGACTGTTGTTGATGTGTGCAGAGGGTCCCTGGTTCGCACCCAGGTATGGGCGAGGGGACGGTCTAAAGTTATACTGTTACAGATGCACAGTATTGTAATAGCCCAATACAAAATGGCTTTCCGGATGGGTCTCCAAATCTATACACCATACATCTGCATGGTCCAGTCTTGTGCTCATCTTTGAAAACGTTTGCTTTGTGACAAACAAGCACTTTCCAATATTCAATTGACTACTTTCTAAATAAACAAAATAGTCCACTGTGTCAGAGAGGTTTTAAAATATAAGTAATATAAGCCTAATTCCCAATAAAAAGAGGAAAGAAATAACATTCTCAAATCATGAAACGATGAGAAAAAAAAACAACGAAAGATAATGCTGGGAGAAAAAGTTATCCGAAGCTGAAAGTTCCCGAAAGGGGAGGAACAAAAAGGCTAATTTGTCCTCTTTGCCTTTAGTTTTCCTGTACACCATTTCTCTGAAGCTGGAGAGGATTTTGCTCTCCCTCTTTCCTCCTGGTTGAATGATGCCAAGGCTCTCTTTTCATCCACACTGTCGATCTGGTTTTCCTTTCTTAGACGCACAGCCTCCATACGACGATGTCTGGAGGGTAACAAAATTGCAATGAGCGTTACAAAGCAGTCGACCAAATGTGTAAAATATGATGAAATATTGGAAATGTCCAAATGAAAACAGAAGAGTAGTAATGTACCTGCTACCGCTCATCACGAAGCCAGACATCTCAATGGTTGTGATTTCGTCACTAGTCAACCCGATTTCACCTCTTCTTGGGATACGCTTGCTTGCTTTCACATATTCTGCCATAGCGGCACCCTCACCTGGCAAGCAGGGCATGACCAAAATTAGGGGGAAAGAGAAAAATGATAGTAGCACACTAAAATTAAGGCGCTTGGGTCATAGTCACTAAGAAATAAACTGGGCTACTTGAATGTGTCCAATAAGAAATGCTGGTTTTCGTTTTCAATCGCAAACTATTCTATCAAAGTGCAAAACATTTTGCTACAGTGTGCACTAACAAATATGACCCTGGCTTTGTTTTCTACTTAATGCCATATAATTACAATGTGATTAACTACTGTCAAGAGTTGTAGACAGTGTGGAGTTTCCCTTATAATGTTAACAATAGTAAGCTATTAACATCTCTAAAGTTATAATAAAACGTGGTAATAAAGTTATTATAATTTCATAACAACATCTGAGAGGAATTTCAAAATGTTTCCATAACTTTGCTATTGCATAACCCCAGCCACAGCACAAGGTAGATTATTAAATGTAAGAAAGATTACTCTATGCATACTTACTCGAGAGGCTTTGTCGTCCTGGGACAGGTGGGTGAATGGGGCCTCTGGGCCCACCATGTGTTTGTCAATGCAGGTCCTCTCCACCCACAGATCCCCGTTGGTGTCCTCCTCCTCTGACCCGTCGCTTCTGGAGTCGCTCGCTGACTGCTTGCGGTTCTTCATAGTCTTCTTCTTCTTGAACTTCTTTGACCTGTGAAGAGAAGACAAAACACGGTTAAGGAAAATGCTGTAGTGTATAGGTATGTCATGTATTTATGTTATGGACGGTTGACTAGAGGTAGATTGTAGAATCATTTACTTTTTGCTCTAATATAGAATGCCCAGTTTCCACTTTGTTCTTGACTAGTCGATGCATGTCATTCAGTCAGATATAGGCTAACTCAGGGCAGACTTTCATAGAAAAATTATTATAAAGACTACTACAGTAGCTAATTCAGCACACTCACCCGATGAGCTTGAATCTGAGCCTCTGTTTTCCACATACTCTTCAACTGGTGAATGGTCCTCAGAGCTTATTGGAAAAGGTCACAAAATTATCTAAATTTAGATAATTTGATAGTTGGTGTGTATAGCCCAACTCTTCATAATCTTGTACTTGATTAGTTCAATAATATGCATAAGAATAAGTTACTCTGGCGCCATTACTCTTGGTGAATAGCCCCAGACCTCAGGTCATCCAAGTTGGTCTGATGAGTCCAAATTTGAGATTTTTTGTTCCAACCGTTGTGTCTTTGTGAGACGCAGAGTAGGTGAACTGATGATCTGCGCATGTGTGGTTCCCACCGTGAAGCATGGAGGAGGTGTGATGGTGCTTTGCTGGTGACACTGTCAGTGATTTATTTAGAATTCAAGGCACACTTAACCAGCATGGAGAGTGATGGAGTGCTGCATCAGATTACCTGGCCTCCACAAATCACCCGACCTCAACCCAATTGAGATGGTTTGGAATGTTGTTGTCTTAGGTCTCTCTTTATGTAGTGTTGTGTTGTCTCTCTTGTCGTGATGTGTGTTTTGTCCTATATTTATATGTTTTTTTTTATTTATTTTAATCCCAGCCCCCATCCTCGCAGGTTTTTTTTAACCTTTTGGTAGGCCTAGTTAACTGACTTGCCTAGTTAAATAAAGGTTAAATTAAAAAATTAAATACTACAGCATTCTGCAGCGATATGCCATCCCATCTGGTTTGCGCTTAGTGGGACTATCATTTGTTTTTCAACAGGGCAATGACCCAACACACCTTCATGTTGTGTTATGGCTATTTGACTGAGAAGGAGAGTGATGGAGTGCTGCAACAGATGACCTGGCCTCCACAATCACCCGACCTCAACCCAATTGAGATGGTTTGGGATGAGTTGGACCGCAGAGTGAAGGAAAAGCAAGTGCTTAGCATATGTGGGAACTCCTTCAAGGCTGTTGGAAAAGCATTCCAGGTGAAGCAGGTTGAGAGAATTCCAAGAGTGTGCAAAGCTATCATCAAGGCAAAGGGTGGCTATTTGAAGATTCTCAAATATAATATATATTTTGATTTGTTTAACACTTTTTGGTTACTACATGATTCCATATGTTATTTCATAGTTTTGATGTCTTCACTACTTTTCTACAATGTAGAAAAGTTTAAAAATTAAGATAAACCCTTGAATGAGTAGCTTTGTCCAAATGTTTGACTCGTACTGTATATCCATTGATTCTTGAAGAATATAACTTATAAATGCCTCATGAGCTTAGTTCAACTGTGACACTCCATGAGAACCCAAAATATAAGCTTGTTTTTCTCCAATGTTTGTAAACATTGTAAATGTAAACAACCACTGTATATCCTCATAACATGGTTAAAACAATAATGTTGATATCATGGATGGTCAGTCCTTGCATCCATAGCTCTGTCTATTAATCTGAGTGGTTACATTTCTCCAGGCCCATCCCTCAGCTTTTTACAAAAAAAGTGGATTGTCAAGATATCAAAGTGTCACCAACAAAACATTTAAACAATAGGCCTACAGCAAATGCTGCATATGGCATTCATTTTTCACATGTAAATAGCGCTATTCAGTAGTGCTCAAAGCATGCCATTCCATGAGCACAACATTTCTTTTGAGATGGGTGAGAAGAAGCCTACATAACCAACCCATAAAGTAAAATGTAACACCCATATATGGCCAGCTATGTAAACTTTAACATTGATTTATCCTGTAACAGATTTCGTTCAATTGTTAACATACATGTGTGTCTTTGTCTAATGCCTCCTAAGGGGAAAGTAATCTAAAAGTAACGGCATGTAATCAGGAGATGCTGATTGGCTGACAGCTGTGGTATATCAGACCGTATACCACAGGTGTGACAAAACATGTATTTAATTACATTGGCAACCAGTTTAGAATAGCAATAAGGCACCTCAAGGGTTTGTAGTTAAGGCCAAAATCTAGGAACTCTGCGCTGCACATAAGAACAGCCCCGAGCCATGGTATATTGGCCATATACCACACCCCATTAGGCCTTATAGATTAATTAACTCCTCCTCCACATTTACTGGATTGGTTGAACAGTGCAGAAGAGAACCTCCCCCGAAAGTTGAGTATGTAGGGGATCAAGTGACTTCACAAACCCCTGAAACAATTTTGTCGTTAGATTGTGCGAGTCATATAACGCTAACTAGCTGGCTGTGAGTAAACACAGCTGTGAGACCAGGTGGTAACTAATTAACTTGCGCAAGCGAACTACATTTACCCCGAGATGAAGGCGTTTTGTCTCTGGCGTTGATCATCATTCCTGCCGCCACATCGCTGATTGCTGTACCTCTCGCGGGTTTTTTTTTTCCGTACGAAACCCTTTGTCATTTCTCTCTATCTCGAATATTCGAGGAGGTTTATGCTCTTCTTCATTTTGGGGGGCCTTGGGCATGGGACCAAAGACTGGACTGGAGTCGCGAGATCGACTGCCGCTGCCAGATCGGTTCCGTCGTCTTCTGGGGCTTCTCTGGTCTTGATCGGACAGCGTTCTTTATGCTAACATCCTAAATAACGTTTTTTATGCTAACATCCTAAATTAGAGAGCTTGGTAAAGAATAAACAAGAATGACTACCTAATCTGCTGTTTTGGTCATTCTGCGTTGTTTATATACGAGCTTCAGAAACAGTACATGATGGGGTGCGAGTGTAAACAGGTCTCCCTTGAAACACGCAGCACGATGTTCTTTGTTCCGCATAGTACATTAGACTGGAACTGACTTTTAGCAGTCGCTTAAGCAATGTCGCTGGCTTAAAAAATAATAATTTTGGTCTGTATTAATTATCTCAAATAATGCCATTTAGCATATCTAGTTTCAAACGTTTGAACTGCAGCCAATGTGCTCTCGCTACATGGAACTATTTTGACACAGAGTTGTTGCGACTCCTGTTGGCTATGCATGAACTAGCAGTAGGTCACACCGACGGTAACAAGGAGATTGACGTTTTGTTGTCTACAACCATCTACCGATACTTCGTTTGGAAAGAACATCAATCATACGGCTTGGCGTTGCAGGTAAATACCAAGTGTTAGCTACTTGTAGAAACCAACATCGTATATTGGCCTCATACAATAAATTTGTAATGATGGAAGATCAACTCTCACCAAAAGGCCGCGAACCAGGAAGGGAACATCCGTACCTATGTTAATAGCTAGCTAAACTAGATCCTCTTCATATAATCAATCAATATGAAGCCGTATTTCCCTAATGTAAAATAATACATTGTACAAGGCTACCTTAAATCACTACCATAATAGCTTTTTATTTGAAAAATATATTAGATGTTTTGGCATGCAAGACTATTGTGTAGACCGGCCTTCTATTTGTGAATGGTGTTAGGCTAACTAGCTAACGTTAGCTAGATGGCAAGTTACAAACAATGCATATTGGTTTTCGCTCTCTCCTCCCCAACAATATTTGTACAGACCTTGACTTTTATTGATCAATTATGGCTTTAGCTCGTTAGCTAGCTAGCAATGTAGCTAGTTTGCCAACTATTTTATTCACCCCCAACAGCCAGCATAATGGGTAGCTTGCTGACGCCCTCTGCCTTTAAAACAATGAGTTACTATGAATGCATGATGAGGTCATCCAACAAGAAGTGAAAGGTGATTTGCAATTTACAGCTAATAGGGCAGTAAAGGAACTGTAAGACCTGGGATGGAGGACATTTTTGTATATTGATATAATAGACTGTCAAGTGAATGCATTTATTCGCTGCTCTTGTCTTCACCCCACAGGGATGTCGGGCCTAAAGCTGATCTCTGCAACTGACACCCGATATTCAGGAACGGTGCTGAAGTCGATGAATAGACAACGAAATAACGGATTGTTCTGCGACGTCACCATAATTATACAGGACCGTAAATTTCGAGCGCACAAAAACATATTGTCAGCGTCGAGTACTTATTTCCACCAACTCTTCTCAGTGGCTGGACAGGTGATTGAGTTGAATTTCATAAAGGCGGAAATCTTTGAGGAAATCCTGAATTACATTTACAGTTCCAAGATTGTCCGCGTTCGCTCTGACATGCTCAAGGAGCTTATCAATGCTGGGCAGATGTTGGGGGTGAAGTTCATTGCGAATCTAGGCGTACCGCTCTCACAAGTCAAGGGCCTACCTGGCCTGTCCAAAGACACGGAAAACAATGAGGTGAGCTCTGTGGACAAAAACAGTACAGAGCCAACGATGCCCATTATCACCGAGTCCTTTTCACTGTCTGCAGAGGAGTTCAACCAGACTGACCGAAGTACGGATCAGGACTCAGACGATGACATTATGTTTGTGTCCAAAACGGACGCCATCAAAAAATGCAAGCCCTCTGAAATCATTGATTTGGATGCACCCGAAACAGAGGAAGCCTCTGTGACAAAGCAACCGGGAGAGGACAGACCCCCTGCTTTGACTAAGGACCAAGAGAAAACGGTCAAAGCAGCCCTGCACCTTAACAGCTCCTCTCAGACCCTGCGAGACCACAGTCCTCTGAACATCCCTATGGTGTCCCCTGACACCAGTTCCAATATTCCATCTTCACCTGCTGTAGCCTCGTCTTGCAGCACATCCACAACGCCAGCTAGAATTGGCACTTTCATCCCCAAACTCCACAGCACCTCCCTGCCCTCAGAAACCCCAGAGATAATAGGGATCCATAAGAAGCAGGTCACACTAGCTCGAAAGGGCAACTTAAAAATCAAGCTCTCGGATGTGACGTCACCAGGCGGATTCATCAATGAGGCAGGCATTAGCATTCCCCAAGCGGCTGCAGCTGCAAAAAAGACAATCACACTAGATAAGGCCTCAGAGCTCGGCTCACTTTCACCAGGCTGCAAGGTGTATGCCAATATCGGGGAGAACACATATGACATTGTCCCTATGAAGGACGATCCCGGGGAGGGAGATTCTAAAAACAGTAGAGGGGCAAAGAGGTCTCTGATGGCCACACCTCTTCAACCTTTCAACACCTCTCAACTGCCACAGGGTGCTTCGAGCAAGAAGAAGGCCAAAAGCGAGCAGGAAGATCACTATGAGCTCATCATGGACGGGAAGACCTTCTTTGTGTGCGTGGTCTGTAAGCGTCCCTACGTGTGCCTGACGAGCCTCCGGCGCCACTTCAACACCCACTCTTGGGAGAAGAAGTACCCATGCCACTACTGTGACAAGGTGTTCGCCCTGGCTGAGTACCGGACAAAACACGAGATCCACCACACGGGTGAGCGGAGGTACCAGTGCCTACTGTGCAACGAGATGTTAATCAACTACCAGCTACTGTCAACTCACTGCAAACAGGCCCACAACCAAGACCCGTCTGGGAGGAAACAGAAGGATGACACCGACAACAACTTGTACCGCCTGCTCCCTTGCAAAACGGTGCAGTTCAAAACCTACTCATATGAGACGGACGGTTCAGATCCAGGAGGGGTCCCTATTATCCAAGAGGATGGGAGCGTCCAGCACATTAACCCTGGAAGGGGGCAGCCCAACCCACTACCGTTACGGTCCACCCAGGGCAAGATGTTAAACTGGGATGACATATTTGTGGCGCCTGAGGCACAGCCTCGACCAGCTGCGCACGCCCACCGACCAGGGAGCCACCCCATCCAACCTCCCCCAGGCTCGTCTGAGTTTGAGTTTGTCATACCAGAGACCTACTGAGCAGGGTGGCTCACCGATCTGTGCCTTGTCAGTGGGGTCCCCTTTTCGAATTATGTTTCCTAGGTCCATGTCAAATATCATCCATGTTGTCTTTTTCAAATGTTCAACAGTTGTTCTGTAGGAAGATCCTATGTGCACTAGCTAACCCATCTGGAGTGTAGTATGACTTTTTTGTTCTTATCAAGCTCGTCATTGAACTGTCTATTGCCTCATTGTATTTCTACTGACGCTTTTTAATGGTAAATATTTCCAAGAACTTTGGAGTGCTCATGCTGTTCAACAGAAGGACCCTCAATCTAGTCATATAAATGTATTTATTGTTAGTACATATTTTTATTATGATTTTTTTTTTATAGAGGCAAAGTATGTTATGCCTTTGAGAAGATAATGTACAGTTTATTTTCAAACCACAGATATTGGATCAGGATGTGGGATATTGATGGAATTAATTGATACTGAAACAATGCTCTTTCTGCACACAGGGATTCAGATACCAGCTCATTGATGGGATACATTGCTTCAAATACCATATGTGTTGATTAAAATCTGGATTGTTCAAATTTCTATTGGATTATTTTTGTGCCACAAATGAAGAGGCAATGAGCACAAATGACTGGTTTTGCTGTGTTTAATTAATGGTTGATTATAACACTTCTGCCCAACGTTGAAGGGAAACGCAATTGCAATAATTATTTAGTAGTTGAATTGGTTGCACAAACCTATAATTTAAGATTTAATTATGTCCATTAAATATTGAAGTCCTTGCAAATGGTTTGATCATGACTTACCTTACATGGTCTACTATTTTGTTGGGTCCTTTTTTTTTATTTTCATATGCTGGCCATATATTTTGCAGTCTTTCTAAAAGTCATGTTCTGTCAAGGATGAAGCTGCCTGCTACTCTGTATGTATAAAGTTAGCCTATGTAGTGTATCATAGTACTCATGTAACTCATTGGAATCATGTTCCTTTTTCTTCCCATTCTTGTCTTGTCAGTATGTAGTTGAATAGAGTTGGACTGTAGAGCTAACTTGACATTTTATACTGCTTCAGTATGTCCTTCAATAAGGGCACTTCCAGCTTTTATGGTTTAAAGCAAAAATTACTAAATTAACAGTGGTGTCTTCTACATAATTGTGCTAAACACCTTTTTAATTTTAAAATGTTCTTTGTTTAAATAATGTATTTATTAGGTCTTAGTGCTGAACAACTGTTAATAAAGTAAATAAAACCAAAGTGTGTCTCATTTCACAGAAGGGAAGAAATCTTTAGCTTGAGATGACTGTCCTTTTTGTATGAAGAAGGATAATTCTGGTAGTTGTCCTCACTCCCATAGTAATGAAGGAAGATACATCTGGTAGTTGTCCTCACTCCCATAGTAATGAAGGAAGATACATCTGGTAGTTGTCCTCACTCCCGTAGTAATGAAGGAAGATACATCTGGTAGTTGTCCTCACTCCCGTAGTAATGAAGGAAGATACATCTGGTAGTTGTCCTCACTCCCGTAGTAATGAAGGAAGATACATCTGGTAGTTGTCCTCACTCCCGTAGTAATGAAGGAAGATACATCTGGTAGTTGTCCTCACTCCCGTAGTAATGAAGGAAGATACATCTGGTAGTTGTCCTCACTCCCATAGTAATGAAGGAAGATACATCTGGTAGTTGTCCTGACTACCAAAGTAATGAAGGAAGATACATCTGGTAGTTGTCCTGACTCCCATAGTAATGAAGGAAGATACATCTGGTAGTTGTCCTGACTACCAAAGTAATGAAGGAAGATACATCTGGTAGTTGTCCTGACTACCAAAGTAATGAAGGAAGATACATCTGGTAGTTGTCCTGACTCCCATAGTAATGAAGGAAGATACATCTGGTAGTTGTCCTGACTCCCATAGTAATGAAGGAAGATACATCTGGTAGTTGTCCTGACTCCCATAGTAATGAAGGAAGATACATCTGGTAGTTGTCCTGACTCCCATAGTAATGAAGGAAGATACATCTGGTAGTTGTCCTGACTCCCATAGTAATGAAGGAAGATACATCTGGTAGTTGTCCTGACTCCCATAGTAATGAAGGAAGATACATCTGGTAGTTGTCCTGACTCCCATAGTAATGAAGGAAGATACATCTGGTAGTTGTCCTGACTCCCATAGTAATGAAGGAAGATACATCTGGTAGTTGTCCTAACTCCCATAGTAATGAAGGAAGATACATCTGGTAGTTGTCCTGACTCCCATAGTAATGAAGGAAGATACATCTGGTAGTTGTCCTGACTCCCATAGTAATGGAGGAGGATAAATCTGGTAGTTGTCCTGACTCCCATAGTAATGAAGGAAGATACATCTGGTAGTTGTCCTGACTCCCATAGTAATGAAGGAAGATACATCTGGTAGTTGTCCTGACTCCCATAGTAATGAAGGAAGATACATCTGGTAGTTGTCCTGACTCCCATAGTAATGAAGGAAGATACATCTGGTAGTTGTCCTGACTCCCATAGTAATGAAGGAAGATAAATCTGGTAGTTGTCCTGACTCCCATAGTAATGAAGGAAGATACATCTGGTAGTTGTCCTCACTCCCATAGTAATGAAGGAAGATACATCTGGTAGTTGTCCTGACTCCCATAGTAATGAAGGAAGATACATCTGGTAGTTGTCCTGACTCCCATAGTAATGAAGGAAGATACATCTGGTAGTTGTCCTGACTCCCATAGTAATGAAGGAAGATACATCTGGTAGTTGTCCTGACTCCCATAGTAATGAAGGAAGATACATCTGGTAGTTGTCCTGACTCCCATAGTAATGAAGGAAGATACATCTGGTAGTTGTCCTGACTACCAAAGTAATGAAGGAAGATACATCTGGTACTTGTCCTGACTACCAAAGTAATGAAGGAAGATACATCTGGTAGTTGTCCTGACTACCAAAGTAATGAAGGAAGATACATCTGGTAGTTGTCCTGACTCCCATAGTAATGAAGGAAGATACATCTGGTAGTTGTCCTGACTCCCATAGTAATGAAGGAAGATACATCTGGTAGTTGTCCTGACTACCAAAGTAATGAAGGAAGATACATCTGGTTGTTGTCCTCACTCCCATAGTAATGAAAGAAGATAATTCTGGTTGTTGTCCTGACTCCCATAGTAATGAAGGAAGATACATCTGGTAGTTGTCCTGACTACCAAAGTAATGGAGGAAAATTAATCTGGTAGTTGTCCTGACTCCCGTAGTAATGCAGGACAATGAATCTGGTAGTTTTCCTGACTCCCGTAGTAACGAAGGAGGATAAATCTGGTAGTTGTCCTAACTCCCATAGTAATAGAGGAGGATGAATCTGATGGTTTTCCTGACTCCCATAGTATTGGAGGAGAATGAATCTGGTAGTTGTCCTGATTCCCATAGTATTGGAGGAGAATGAATATGGTAGTTGTCCTGATTCCCATAGTAATGAAGGAGGATACATCTGGTAGTGGTCCTGACTCCCGTAGTAATGAAGGAGGATAAATCTGGTAGTTGTCCCAACTCCCATAGTAATGGAGGACAACGAATCTGGTAGTTGTCATGACTCCCGTAGTAACGAAGGAGGATACATCAAGTAGTTGTCCTGACTCCCATAGTAATAGAGGAAAATTAATCTGGTAGTTGTCCTGACTCCCGTAGTAACAAAGGAGGATACATCTGGTAGTTGTCTTAACTCCCGTAGAAATGAAGGAGGATCATTCTGGGAGTTGTCCTGACTCCCATAGTAATGGAGGAGAATGAATCTGGAAGTTGTCCTGATTCCCATGGTGATGACGGAGGATAAATCTGGTAGTTGTCCTGACTCCCATAGTAACGTAGGTGGATAAATCATCTGGTAGTTGTCTTAACTCCCAAAGTAATGGAGGAGAATTAATCTGGTAGTTGTCCTGACTCTCATAGTAATGCAGGACGATGAATCTGGTAGTTTTCTTGACTCCCGTAGTAACGAAGGAAGATGAATCTGGTAGTTGTCCTAACTCCCATAGTAATGAAAGAGGATACATCTGGTAGTTGTCCTAACTCCCATAGTAATGAAAGAGGATACATCTGGTAGTTGTCCTGACTCCCATAGTAATGGAGGAGGATAAATCTGGTAGTTGTCCTGACTCCCATAGTAATGGAGGAGGATAAATCTGGTAGTTGTCCTGACTCCCATAGTAATGAAGGAGGATAAATCTGGTAGTTGTCCTGACTCCCATAGTAATGGAGGAGGATAAATCTGGTAGTTTTCCTGACTCCCATAGTAATGAAGGAGGATAAATCTGGTAGTTGTCCTAACTCCCATAGTAATGGAGGAGGTTATATCTGTTAGTTGTCCTTACTCCCATAGTAATGGAGGAGAATTAATCTGGTAGTTGTCCCAACTCTCATAGTAATGAATAGAATAGCATGTCATATCACTTAATCCGGCATAGCCAAAGACATGACAGTGGTCCTAACTCTCGTAGTAATGAAGGAGAATGAATCTGGTAGTTTTCCTAACTCCCAAAGAAACAAATGACGATAGATCTGGTAGTTGTCCTAACTCCTATAGTACTGAAGGAGGATACATCTGGTAGTTGTCCTGACTACCGTAGTAATTAAGGAGGATTAATCTGGTAGTTGTTCTAACACCCATAGTAATGAAGGAAGGTAAATATTGTTGTATGGTTGTTGCCCTAACTCTCATATTAATGAAGGCCCCTCCATTGGCATTCCCTCATCCCCAGTTGATTCTTTTATTTAAAGAAACTAAAATCCAATGCTCCTTGTGAGTTGTGTATTCAACACCGTATGATGTTTGTTGACTTTATTTACCCTATACTGATAGTATACACTGACTGTACAATACATCAGGAACGTCTGCTCTTTCCAATGACAGACTGACCAGGTGAATCCAGGTGAAATCCACCCCTTATTGATGTCACTTGTTAAATCCACTAAATCAGTGTAGAAGAAGGGTAGGAGACAGGTTAAAAAATTATTTTTAAGCCTTGAGGCAATTGAGACATGGATTGTGTAAGTGTGCCATTCAAAGGGTGAATTGTCAATACAAAATATTTAAGTGCCTTTGAACAAGGTATAGTAGTCGGTGCCAGGCTCCCCTGTTCGTGTCAAGAACTGCAATGCTGCTGGTGATTTCATGCTCAACAGTTTCCCGTGTGTATCAAGAATGGTCTACCATCCAAAGGAAATCCAGGCAACTTGACACTACTGTGGGAAACATTGGAGTCAACATGGGCCAGCATCCCTGTGGAACGCTTTCGATACCTTGTATAGACCATGCCCCGACGAATTGAGGCTGTTCTGGGGGCAAAAGGGGGTGCAACTCAATATTAGGAAGGTGTTCCTAATGTTTTCTATAATCAGTGTACGTTGTCTATGGAAAGTAACACTGTACATGCATTTTTTCACAAAAAGTATTTTTAATGGCGAGACAATCAATCCACTCCAGTCAGCAGAAGTACATCTTCAGCTGTTGAGAAAGTGTTGTTCAAAAAAATTATGCAAAAACAAAGCTGATTACTTTAATCGATGATCTCAAGACGCTGCTCTTTACTCTGAGGTCTATGCATATTGTGATTAAGATACAACACACAACGCTGTTTTTTGCTATATTCAAGTGTAAAAGCCTGTTATATCACACCTAGAAAGAAACAGAATAGGTTCGTGTTTAGCCAGTCCCTTTGCAATTTATAAAATACATTACATAACGTTCGGAGTGATAATTTATGTTTCAGATTCCCCCTAATCCACCCCTTACAACAAACAGACTTAGAGTATGTTCTCATTATTTGCTCTGCTATAACCCTGTTCACAATCTATAACAACAATAATGCGAGGTATAGTATTAAGGTGAACTATCTATAACAACAATACTGTGAGCTAGATTAATAGGGTGAACTGTGACCTATCTATAACAACAATATTGTGAGCTAGATTAATAGGATGAACTGTGACCTATCTATAACAACAATATTGTGAGCTAGATTAATAGGATGAACTGTGACCTATCTATAACAACAATAGTGTGAGCTAGATTAATAGGGTGAACTGTGACCTATCTATAACAACAATACTGTGAGCTAGATTAATAGGGTGAACTGTGGCCCATCTATAACAACAATATTGTGAGCTAGATTAATAGGGTGAACTGTGGCCCATCTATAACAACAATATTGTGAGCTAGATTAATAGGGTGAACTTCAGTATCGATTCTTCAATACCTTAATTTTCAATTGCACTACTAGAGAAAATTGTGTACCTTTACATAAATCCAAGCACCGTTACAGCTGATATATCTTGTACTGGGGTGATAATGATGTTGTAGAGTACATCACAGGAGAGCACATTGTCCAAGGAGGAGAGCACATTGTCCAAGGAGGAGAGTACATTGTCCAAGGAGAGCACATTGTCCATGGAGGAGAGCACATTGTCCAAGGAGGAGAGCACATTGTCCAAGGAAGACACCACATTGTCCAAGGTGGAGAGCACATTGTTTGAGGAGAGCTTCTCATCTAACCAGGATAACTAGTGCTTCTCTTGAGTTGACAGATATGGATAAGGCATCTTAAGAAAGGTCAGCTTGTTTTTGATACACTACAGCCAATCCCAATTCGCTCCTACCCCTTCCCCTTGGCTGTAACCTTTTGAAATTTACAATTATTTGAATGACTATTTCATTGGCAAAGTTGACAAACTCATGCCCAAAACAAACTGTGAGCCATCATATTTATGGTTGAAAAATTGTTATCCATCAATAATGAGAAATCACCTGGCATTGACAAATTAGATGGAAAGCTACTGAGGATGGTAGCTGACTCTATAGCCACTCCTATCTGTCATATCTTTAGTCTGAGCCTGGAGAAATGTGTTTGTCCTCAGGTCTGGAGGGAAGCCAAAGTCATTCCGCTACCCAAGAATGGTAAATCAGTCTTTACTGGTTCTAACAGCTGACTAATAAGCTTTCTGCCAGCTCTTAGCAAACTTCAGGAAAAAATGGTGTTTGACCAAATACAATGCTATTTCTCTGTAATCTAATTAACAACAGAGAAGGGCACTCAACATGTACTGCACTGACACAAATGACTGATGATTGGCTGAATGAAATTGATAATAAAAAGATGGTGGGAGCTGTATTGTTAGACTTCAGAACAACCTTTAATATTATTGACCATAGCCTGTTGTTGGATAAACGTATGTGTTATGGCTTTACATTCTTTACCATAGGATGTAAAGCCATAACACATATTTGGTGCAAATCATTCCCTAAGTTCTAGACCTCAGCTGAATCTGGTAATGAATGATGTGGCTGTTGAACAAGTTGAGGAAACTAAACTTCTCGGTGTCGCCCTAGATTATAAATTGTCATGGTCAAGACATATTGATTCAATTGTTGTAAAGATGGGGAGAGGTCTGTCTGTGATAAAGAGATGCTCAGAATTATTAACATCACAGTCAACCAAAAGCCCAGTTTTATCTAATCTTTTGACTATTGCGCCGTGATATGGTCAAGTGCTGCAAAGAAGAACCTAGAAAAGTTGCAGCTGGCCCCTGCAGCACGTCTTACCCTTCAATGTACTCTGAGGGCAATTGTCTACAGTATGCACGTCAGTCTCTCTTTGCTCAAAATAGAGGAGAGATTGACTGCATCAATTCTTGTTTTTGTCAGAAATATTAATGTGTTGAAAATCCTAAATTGTCTGCATAATCAACGTACATATAGCTCTGACAGAAATACTTACCCCACCAGACATGCCACCAGGGGTCTCTTCACAGTTCCCAGGTCCAGAACAAATTCAAGGAAACGTACAGTATTATATAGAGCCACGATTGCATGGAACTCTCTTCCCTCTCATATTGCTAAATTGAACCGCAAACTTGATATCAAAAAACAAATAAAGCAACACCTCTCCCCCATGTGACCTACTTGTTGTGTGTATGTACTGACATGTATGTGTAACTGATCGATGCACATGCACGCACACACACACGCACGCACGCACGCACGCACGCACGCACACACACACACACACACACACACACACACACACACACACACACACACACACACACACACACACACACACACACACACACACACACACACACATTATTATTCTTAAGTTTTATTAAATGTGTCCTTAGTTGTAGTTTATATTTAAGTCTGTAATGTCACTAACCACGTTTCCATCCACAGTTTTTATGCGGATAAAGTCATACCGTACAAAAAACAATCATGACAGCTGTGAAGGAAACAGGATGTTTCAGTACAATTTTATAAACGCCGACAGATCATTTGTTTGTTCGACATGGTGGGATCTTTTTGTGTCTGTACAATTAATTAGGCAAGAAATGGCAGTGGAAACACCTTTATGCGCAAATGTATCAAAGTAAACTTGAAGTCATGCGATGATATGGTGTGTGATCCTCCCACTACAACTCGGGAAACCATGCAGTTTATTAGGCTACAGATGAAATATGTTATGATGAACTTCACAGGGTGCTGAAAGTGCAAAGTGATCTTGTTGCTCCTTTCCAATAACTATTGAGGGTCCTTTTCTGGTGTCATGATGATCGATGCTTGACTGCCATTTGACAAATAAAAATATTCTTGCTCTTATCCATAATAATCTTATCATTTTTTACTACCTGCATAGCCTACCCGCACTGTATCTGTGAGTTGTTGGCTAGAGCACACTGCCAAGACCAGAGTAGGCACATTAACGCAACAGTGTTAGTAGTAAGTAAAGTTAAAAATGCGATGGAAACACATTGAACTTAAAAAATGTATTCTGTACATGAAAACTCATGTGAAAAAGTAAATTGTCATCACGCACTGATTTTTATCGGCAACAAGTCTGTTTGGTGGAAACACACCTCTGGTGGGAAAATGCGCATGTTTTCTTAATGCGGATTCTAGAATATTTGCATGAAAATCTGTCCTCAATGGGATGGAAACCGAGCTAGTGTTAATATTTTTAGATGTAAATTATAGTATTTTTGTCTGTAATGTATTTTTTCGTTGTGTATCAGACCCCAGGTAGACTAGATGTCACCATTGGTGTCGGCTAATGGGGATCCTAATGACATCAAATCAAATAACCCTTTGATGTTTGCAGACCTGTAAGGTGTAAACGATAGGATGTTGCCTCCCCCACTATGCTGCTTATAGTTATCCAGACCCCTTAGAAATGCAGACATGGAAGAGTTAGGGCCAAGGGGAAGAGTTAGGGAGCAAACTAGCACCAACTGAGAGAGTCTGCTGAGAAAAGGGGGTGTAGGCCAAGCAGGGTCTTGCTATACGCTCCATCCAGGTTTGGCTGAATCCTAACAGGCTATACTTACTGGGGGATGAATTAAACCTCACCGCACTGGCTTCTAGTCACATCAGTGACTCATGATCTTTCTTTCTTCCACTAACTCCTTGTATCTTTATATTCCACACAGCTCAGGCAGGCTTGGCTGCTCAGGAACAGTTTGGAGCACCAGATGCAGCAGCAGCTCGCGTTCAAACAGGTTAATATTCAAGGTCCACTAACACCCATCAATACCCATTGCCCTTTGTTGCCAATGTAGCTGGCAAAAGAGGAGACGATACCGTATGTCCTCCCCTGTTCTTTCCCAGTTCCAGCCTCTCTCCTAGGGGCTGTATGGCGGGGGCTTCTCATCGGGTGGGCAGTAAGGTGGAGAGTAGCACGGGGGGACCAGGGAGGACCACATGTGGCTGGCCCCCGACTGGGACTCATCAGACAGGCCAGAAGAGTCTGGGAACATCATACTGGAGCCCTGAAGAGACATGAGCCGGGGTTAAAACAAGACAGGCGACTTGAGTTTGTACAGTACTCATCCTATGGTCAAGCAGTGAGGACAGAATCATAACACCATTGACATAAACTCGTGATCTCCTCAAGAGTTTGAGCTACCCACACATAGTTTAAATGAATCTTCAGTCCTAATGAAATATTCCTGTTAGTTGTGGCTTTCTCGGGGCTAATGAATGATGGGTATTAGTAGTTTATTACCTGCAGGTCGTAGGCAGTATAGGGTGGCAGGTAGGGGGCATTGCTGTAGTAGCAGTTGAAGGAGGAGGTGCTGGGAGCTGGAAGCTCTGTGGAGACAGGGGCTGCTGGGAGGGGCTCTGACTCACACGAGTCAGGGGTCAGCATGGGCGTCTGTCCAAAACACATACAGATAGAATGAGCAATACTGATACCTGTGGTTCATGGTGTGCACACACACTCTCACGCACACACACGCGCACACACACAACAATGATTGACGAAGGGCCACGCTAAGGGTCACACTAAGGGCCGAGGTGCTAAGTTTTCATCTTGAGCAAACCCTAAGTAAATCAAATGCCTAAAATGCCTAATTAACATCATTCAACCTTTTAAGAATGGTTAGTTTCTGCCTACCGGGTTACTATCTTATATCATGTCTGCTCCTCCATCTCTGGGTCAGTGTCTTATATTATGTCTCCTCCATCTCTGGGTCAGTGTCTTATATCATGTCTCCTCCATCTCCGGGTCAGTGTCTTATACCATGTTTGTTCCTCCATCTCCGGGTCAGTGTCCTATACCATGTTTGTTCCTCCATCTCCGGGTCAGTGTCTTATATCATGTCTGCTCCTCCATCTCCGGGTCAGTGTCTTATACCATGTTTGTTCCTCCATCTCCGGGTCAGTGTCTTATATCATGTCTCCTCCTCCCATCTCCGGGTCAGTGTCTTATACCATGTTTGTTCCTCCATCTCTGGGTCAGTGTCTTATATCATGTCTCCTCCTCCATCTCTGGGTCAGTGTCTTATACCATGTTTGTTCCTCCATCTCTGGGTCAGTGTCTTATATCATGTCTGCTCCTCCATCTCTGGATCAGTGTCTTATACCATGTTTGTTCCTCCATCTCTGGGTCAGTGTCTTATATCATGTCTCCTCCTCCATCTCTGGGTCAGTGTCTTATACCATGTTTGTTCCTCCATCTCCGGGTCAGTGTCTTATATCATGTCTGCTCCTCCATCTCTGGGTCAGTGTCTTATACCATGTTTGTTCCTCCATCTCCGGGTCAGTGTCTTATATCATGTCTGCTCCTCCATCTCTGGGTCAGTGTCTTATACCATGTTTGTTCCTCCATCTCTGGGTCAGTGTCTTATATCATGTCTGCTCCTCCATCTCTGGGTCAGTGTCTTATACCATGTTTGTTCCTCCATCTCTGGGTCAGTGTCTTATATCATGTCTCCTCCTCCATCTCTGGGTCAGTGTCTTATATCATGTCTGCTCCTCCATCTCTGGGTCAAATAAATCCAATAAATCCATTTAAATTGATTCAGCTTGAGGTTTGCACATTTGGGACTATTCCATTGCTTCCATTATACCGCGTTAAACTCAATCAATCGCAGCTCAAGTATTTCAAACTATTTGACATAACTAGGTAGGGGCGACAGGTAGCCTGGCGAAAGGTTGCTGGATCGAATTCCCGAGCTGACAAGGCAAAAATCTGTCGTTAACACACTGTTCCCCAGGCGCCGTGGATTTCGATTAAGGCATCTGTCCTCACCTCTCTGATTCAGAGGGGTTGGGTTAAATGCGGAAGACACAGTTCAGTTGAATGCATTCAGTTGTACAACTGACTAGGTATCCCCCTTTCTTTCTTGAACTAAGTACACTATATACGTCCCAGGGTCATATTCATTAGGCACCAAACGGAAGAAAGCGGACTAAAACTGGGAGGGAATACCTGAACTAGTCCAATAAGAACCACTTTCTTTAGGTTTCTGTTGAAAAACACTTTAAAACTTAATGCAAGGATGTGCCCTAAATAATACAACCCAGATATGTCCTGCTGTTCATCTCACCATGTCCTTGAAGCCTCCCAGCACGGCGGCGGTGATGATGCCCAGGAAAAGAGCGATGATGTTGAGGATGGTGACGGACCACAGCAGGTGATAAAGGTGTACCACATCCTCGCAGCTCCCCACCTCCGTGTACTCGTGGTAGCCCCCCATCAGCTCCACACGGCTGGGCCAGTGTGTGGGAGAGGTGGGTGTACGAGATCAGGAAGGACAAAGAGTAAATACATACAGAAGTAAGTAAGAACCACCTACTTGAGACGCAAGGCTACAGAGAAAAGTGTCATTTGTACCACATTCACTGTGTATTTAATTATTTGATTGAAAATGACAACAGAATATAAATACATGAACATAAGTTGGCCTTTGGCTGTCAAATGGAGCAGAAATGGAGGAACTAGCTACAACTACTAGAGAGTAAGAGCTGGGAGACAGGTAGGTGGACTGGTCTTCATGCAGGAGTGATACACTCATTCCCATGGTCTTCATACACTCATTCCCATGGTGTGTTCCAAGCAAGAAGACTTCTACACAGCTACTGTTAAAATCAACCACAACAACAGAAAATGGGTTGTTAATGAGTCTCAAGGGGCTAAAAGAAAGGGACCTACTTCCAAATCATGGACGTTTTCCTAAACTTTTTCAAAACATCTTTATTCGCATGTCCCAAAAGAGGATGTTCTCTGAAACATAAGCCCAAAAAAGTTTTTACAATTTCATTTTTCTACCGGTGCTGACCTTACAGCAACAAAAAATACACTAAAACAGCACAAGGGTAAATACATGAGGTAAACAAGGAAATAATCCAACTAAGAAAACAATCAAATTGAGATGAGTTAAGCTGCCTCACAGACTGCAAGATAATATCAAAATAATCCTGTGATGACAGAAGTTGGTGAAAGAGGCTTGGGAAACTCACTTGCCACAGTTGTAGAGGTCACAGCAGTAGCAGGTATTAGATTTCACACGTAGGTTACAGGTTGCACGGGATGCTGTCTGGCAGTGAACCTAGATTTCACACAGGTAGTCACTGTTATCACACAGTAAAGCATATGGATCATGCTCTCTATATTGGGAAACTGATGGATTTTCAACTCTAAGGCAATGTTTAAACCACTTTAAGGCAACTTTTTAACTTTAAGGCAACATATAAACAACTTCAAGGCAACCTTTCAACAAAGTGGTGATATGAGTGTGCACTTACGTCCTCATAATCCACAGAAGATTTTGAATTGGTGTAGAAATCACAGCGGCCGGCATAGTAAGGTCTAAGGTCCTGGGGCGTAACAAAACATACAAACATTTCATCCTACTGTTTAGGTTTTACACATCACTAGAGAAGAAACAACAGCATCAACCACACCAGCAGGATACACTGCAACAACACTAGATTCAAATTAACTTATGTCTTTTAGTTACTCTATATGTAAGTAACCAGTATGTAATTAATACTTTCTCATGGAAAATACAGAAAAGGTACAAAAACAATGATATAATTAAGCAATAAAGCACGAGGGGGTGTGGTATATAGCCAGTATACCATGGCTAAGGGCTGTTCTTAAGCACAATGCAACGCGGAGTGCCTGTACACAGCCCTTAGTCGTGGTATATCGGCCATATATCACAAACCCCTGAGGTGCCTTATTGCTATTATAAACTGGTTACCAACGTAATTAGAGGAGTAAAAATACATGTTTTGGTCATACCTGTGGTATAAGGTCTGATATACCATGACTGTCAGTCAATCAGCATTCAGGGCTTGAACCACACAGTTTATAATTGAAAATAATTGACAATGGTCATATTATATATGAAATCAGTTACTAGTGTGGTTACTGTGTAATAACACCAAAACATTGATATTCCATATGACTGCATGTTAACTGCATTAGAGCTTGGCTTATTGCCTCTGCTTGGTACTGCTACTCACTATGTGTCTGGCTGCAAACACCCCGTCCACAATGGCACAGCAGAAGGCAGCCACCACTCCAAAACTGATGAACACAATGGACGCCACCAGCTGTAAGAGAAACAAAGAGTGAGGAGAGAAACAAAGAGTTATCCACTCAGACCTTAGTCTTATTACCTTCCATCACCTCAGGGGAAATATTCTCATTCCATGAATAAATTATTGTGTTTGTTGTTCTGCATCTAATGTTGGACATGATGTATTATCCACTACATGATGTATTATCTACTACATGATGTATTATCCACTACATGATGTATTATCTACTACATGATGTATTATCTACTACATGATGTATTATCCACTACATGATGTATTATCTACTACATGATGTATTATCCACTACATGATGTATTATCTACTACATGATGTATTATCTACTACATGATGTATTATCCACTACATGATGTATTATCTACTACATGATGTATTATCCACTACATGATGTATTATCCACTACATGATGTATTATCCACTACATGATGTATTATCTACTACATGATGTATTATCCACTACATGATGTATTATCTACTACATGATGTATTATCTACTACATGATGTATTATCCACTACATGATGTATTATCTACTACATGATGTATTATCTACTACATGATGTATTATCCACTACATGATGTATTATCCACTACATGATGTATTATCTACTACATGATGTATTATCTACTACATGATGTATTATCTACTACATGATGTATTATCTACTACATGATGTATTATCTACTACATGATGTATTATCTACTACAATATTATCTACTACATGATGTATTATCTACTACAATATTATCTACTACATGATGTATTATCTACTACAATATTATCTACTACATGATGTATTATCTACTACAATATTATCTACTACATGATGTATTATCTACTACAATATTATCTACTACATGATGTATTATCTACTACATGATGTATTATCTACTACATGATGTATTATCCACTACATGATGTATTATCTACTACATGATGTATTATCTACTACATGATGTATTATCCACTACATGATGTATTATCCACTACATGATGTATTATCTACTACATGATGTATTATCCACTACATGATGTATTATCCACTACATGATGTATTATCTACTACATGATGTATTATCCACTACATGATGTATTATCTACTACATGATGTATTATCCACTACATGATGTATTATCTACTACATGATGTATTATCCACTACATGATGTATTATCTACTACATGATGTATTATCTACTACATGATGTATTATCCACTACATGATGTATTACTACATGATGTATTATCCACTACATGATGTATTATCTACTACATGATGTATTATCTACTACATTATAATTCCTGAGAAGCCAGTGTTTGGAGGATATATTGGCATGGGTGTATATCCTCCAAACACCAGCTTTGAGGGCATTATCACTTTTACGGGTTACCAACATATTCAAATAATGATTGACATATTTTCATGAAAAACGTTATTTTGATAAGTTTATTCATATTATTTCATCCTTCCACAAGATATAGTCTCGACACAAATCTAGGATTGCTACCCTAGCTATGGACGCGACCCAGTCGTTCTAAATGTTCCATTGCCAGACTGACTGGCAACATTCTTATCCCTTGCTTGCTAGCTAGCCAACTACAGCTAACTTACAGTCACGTCAAAAAGTGCAGCCAGAATAATGGCAAAGAAGCTGCATTTGCATTTGTTTAAGCTGTTTTCTAGTGACATTTATTTGGATACATCAATAACAATGAGGTAATGAGGCGAGATTTCGCCTGGCATAGAAAATGTGCTCACTTGTCAGGACACTGTTGTTCAGAGGAGCTGGCCAACAACACAGCTAACACAATCACTTCAAACTGAAGCTGGAAAGACTGCAAACTAGTTGCACTTTGTTTCGTTTGACCTTTTTTCAATTGACATTTATTTGTGGTATTAGGCCAACATACCATGGCTAAGGCCTGTATCCAGGCACTCCGTGTTGCGTCGTTCTAAGAACAACCCTTAGCCGTGGCCATATACCACACCCCCTCACACCTTATTGCTTAAATGTATCTATTACATTATGTATTATCTACCACATGATGTATTATCTACTACAGTATTCAAATCAAATCGTATTTGTCACGTGCAACAGGTGTAGTAGACCTTACAGTGAAATGCTGAATACAACAGGTGTAGTAGACCTTACAGTGAAATGCTGAATACAACAGGTGTAGTAGACCTTACAGTGAAATGCTGAATACAACAGGTGTAGTAGACCTTACAGTGAAATGCTGAATACAACAGGTGTAGTAGACCTTACAGTGAAATGCTGAATACAACAGGTGTAGTAGACCTTACAGTGAAATGCTGAATACAACAGGTGTAGTAGACCTTACAGTGAAATGCTGATTACAACAGGTGTAGTAGACCTTACAGTGAAATGCTGAATACAACAGGTGTAGTAGACCTTACAGTGAAATGCTGAATACAACAGGTGTAGTAGACCTTACAGTGAAATGCTGAATACAACAGGTGTAGTAGACCTTACAGTGAAATGCTGAATACAACAGGTGTAGTAGACCTTACAGTGAAATGCTGAATACAACAGGTGTAGTAGACCTTACAGTGAAATGCTGAATACAACAGGTGTAGTAGACCTTACAGTGAAATGCTGAATACAACAGGTGTAGTAGACCTTACAGTGAAATGCTGAATACAACAGGTGTAGTAGACCTTACAGTGAAATGCTGAATACAACAGGTGTAGTAGACCTTACAGTGAAATGCTGAATACAACAGGTGTAGTAGACATTACAGTGAAATGCTGAATACAACAGGTGTAGTAGACCTTACAGTGAAATGCTGAACACAACAGGTGTAGTAGACCTTACAGTGAAATGCTGAATACAACAGGTGTAGTAGACATTACAGTGAAATGCTGAATACAACAGGTGTAGTAGACCTTACAGTGAAATGCTGAATACAACAGGTGTAGTAGACCTTATAGTGAAATGCTGAATACAACAGGTGTAGTAGACCTTACAGTGAAATGCTGAATACAACAGGTGTAGTAGACCTTACAGTGAAATTCTGAATACAACAGGTGTAGTAGACCTTACAGTGAAATGCTGAATACAACAGGTATAGTAGACCTTACAGTGAAATGCTGAATACAACAGGTGTAGTAGACATTACAGTGAAATGCTGAATACAACAGGTGTAGTAGACCTTACAGTGAAATGCTGAATACAACAGGTGTGTAGACCTTACAGTGAAATGCTTACTTACAGGCTCTAACCAATAGTGCAAAAAAGGTATTAGGTGAACAATAGGTAGGTAAAGAAATAAAACAACAGTAAAAAGACAGGCTATATACAGTAGACAAGGCTATAAAAGTAGCGAGGCTATATACAAACACCGGTTTGTTAGGCTGATTGAGGTAGTATGGACATGTAGATATGGTTAAAGTGACTATGCATATACGATGAACAGAGAGTTGCAGTAGCGTAAAAGAGTGGGTGGTGGGTGGCGGGACACAATACAGATAGCCCAGTTAACCAATGTGCGGGAGCACTGGTTGGTAGGCCCAATTGAGGTAGTATGTACATGAATGTATAGTTAAAGTGACTATGCATATATGATAAACAGAGGGTAGCAGCTGCGTAAAAAGAGGGGTTGGGGGGGCACACAATGCAAATAGTCCAGGTAGCCATTTGATTACCTGTTCAGGAGTCTTATGGCTTGGGGGTAAAAACTGTTGAGAAGCCTTTTTGTCCTAGACTTGGCACTCCGGTACCGCTTGCCATGCAGTAGTAGAGAGAACAGTCTATGACTGGGGTGGCTGGGGTCTTTGACAATTTTTAGGGCCTTCATCTGACACCGCCTGGTGTAGAGGTCCTGGATGGCAGGCAGCTTAGCCCCAGTGATGCACTGGGCCATACGCACTACCCTCTGTAGTACCTTGCGGTCAGAGGCCGAGCAATTGCCGTACCAGGCAGTGATGCTCTCAATGTTGGATGCTCTCGATTATCTACTACATATTATGTATTATCTACTACAGTATTATCTATTACATGACGTATTATCTACTATATTATTATCTACTACATTATGTATTATCTACTACATTATGAATGATCTACTACATTATGAATGATCTACTACAGTATTATCTATTACATGACGTATTATCTACTACATTATGTATTATCTACTACAGTATTATCTATTACATGACGTATTATCTACTATATTATTATCTACTACATCATGCATTATCTACTACATTATGTATTATCTACTACATTATGAATGATCTACTACAGTATTATCTATTACATGACGTATTATCTACTATATTATTATCTACTACAGTATGTATTATCTATTACATGACGTATTATCTACTACATTATGTATTATCTACTACAGTATTATCTATTACATGACGTATTATCTACTATATTATTATCTACTACATCATGCATTATCTACTACATTATGTATTATCTACTACATTATGAATGATCTACTACAGTATGTATTATCTATTACATTACCGTATGCATTATCTACTACAGTATGTATTATCTATTACATTATGTATTATCTACTACATTATGTATTATCTATTACATTATGTATTATCTACTACATTATGTATTATCTACTACAGTATGTATTATCTATTACATGATGTATTATCTACAACATTATGTATTATTTACTATATTATTAATGATCTACTATATTATGAATGATCTACTACATTATGCATTATCTACTACAGTATGTATTATCTACTACAGTGTTATCTACTACATTATGTATCATCTACTGTATTATGTATTATCTACTACATTATGTATTATCTACTACAATATTATCTACTACAGTATTATCTACTACATTATGTATCATCTACTGCAATATGTATTATCTACTACATTATGTATTATCTACTACAATATTATCTACTACAGTATTATCTACTACATTATGTATCATCTACTGCAATATGTATTATCTACTACATTATGTATTATCTACTACAATATTATCTACTACAGTATTATCTACTACATTATGTATCATCTACAACAGCATTATCTACTACATGATGTATTATCTACTACATTTTGTATTATCTACTATATTATGTATTATCTACTACAGTATTATCTACTACAATATTATCTACTACAGTATTATCTACTACAGTATTATCTACTACAATATTATCTACTACAGTATTATTTTCCACCATAATTTGCAAATAAATTCATTAAAAATCCTACAATGTGATTTTTCTTCTCATTTTGTCTGTCATAGTTGAAGTGTACCTATGATGAAAATTACAGGCCTCTCCCATCTTTTTAAGTGGGAGAACTTGCACAATTGGTGGCTGACTAAATACTTTTTTGCCCCACTGTATGAGTGTGTGAGGACACGTGTAAACCAAGTCACTGAGAATGCAACATTGGGTGCGTGAGTATGAATGTTCCCGGTGAGGAGAGGGGGTGGGGGTGTATATTGGGAGTGGGCACAGGACAACTGTGATAGAGTGCTCTGACTGTCACCTCGGTCCAGCGGTGCCCGCCCCACGTGGCACAGTGCCCAGCTCTTTTCAGGCACCGCTACCCTCACCCTCAAGTCCTTTTACTGCTCAAAGAAAGACAGCATGTATTCAATGACACATCACCCCACCCTTTCTACAACACTCTACAGCCCTCCCTGGGAGGAGAGGAGAGGAAGGAAGCAGTAGCCAGGGACAACACACATTCAAAAGCAACCAGCAACTGTAGGGACTTGGGTCTGAGCCAAGATTCATTTCATGGGAATATATTCCATTTATGTTTGGCAACATCAACAACAACAATATTTCCACATTTTGACATCATGTATACATGTGTGGATGGTGCCGGATATATCCATATGTTGTCCACTGTATTATGTGGGAGGAATGCACTAGGGTGGCAACAACTCCACTGTATTATGTGGGAGGAATGCACTAGGGTGGCAACAGCTCCACTGTATTATGTGGGAGGAATGCACTAGGGTGGCAACAGCTCCACTGTATTATGTGGGAGGAATGCACTAGGGTGGCAACAGCTCCACTGTATTATGTGGGAGGAATGCACTAGGGTGGCAACAGCTCCACTGTATTATGTGGGAGGAATGCACTAGGGTGGCAACAGCTCCACTGTATTATGTGGGAGGAATGCACTAGGGTGGATACAACTCCACTGTATTATGTGGGAGGAATGCACTAGGGTGGCAACAGCTCCACTGTATTATGTGGGAGGAATGCACTAGGGTGGCAACAGCTCCACTGTATTATGTGGGAGGAATGCACTAGGGTGGCAACAGCTCCACTGTATTATGTGGGAGGAATGCACTAGGGTGGCAACAGCTCCACTGTATTATGTGGGAGGAATGCACTAGGGTGGCAACAGCTCCACTGTATTATGTGGGAGGAATGCACTAGGGTGGATACAACTACACTGTATTATGTGGGAGGAATGCACTAGGGTGGCAACAACTCCACTGTATTATGTGGGAGGAATGCAGTAGGGTGGCAACAGCTCCACTGTATTATGTGGGAGGAATGCACTAGGGTGGCAACAGCTCCACTGTATTATGTGGGAGGAATTTACTAGGGTGGCAACAGCTCCACTGTATTATGTGGGAGGAATGCACTAGGGTGGCAACAGCTCCACTGTATTATGTGGGAGGAATGCACTAGGGTGGCAACAGCTCCACTGTATTATGTGGGAGGAATGCACTAGGGTGGCAACAGATCCACTGTATTACGTGGGAGGAATGCACTAGGGTGGCAGCAGCTCCACTGTATTACGTGGGAGGAATGCACTAGGGTGGCAACAGCTCCACTGTATTATGTGGGAGGAATGCACTAGGGTGGCAATAACTCCACTGTATTATGTGGGAGGAATGCACTAGGGTGGCAACAGCTCCACTGTATTATGTGGGAGGAATGCACTAGGGTGGCAACAGCTCCACTGTATTACGTGGGAGGAATGCACTAGGGTGGCAACAGCTCCACTGTATTACGTGGGAGGAATGCACTAGGGTGGCAACAGCTCCACTGTATTACGTGGGAGGAATGCACTAGGGTGGCAACAGCTCCACAGTATTACGTGGGAGGAATGCACTAGGGTGGCAACAGCTCCACTGTATTATGTGGGAGGAATGCACTAGGGTGTTAACAGCTCCACTGTATTATGTGGGAGGAAAGCACTAGGGTGGCAACAGCTCCACTGTATTATGTGGGAGGAATGCACTAGGGTGGCAACAGCTCCACTGTATTATGTGGGAGGAATGCACTAGGGTGGCAACAGCTCCACTGTATTATGTGGGAGGAATGCACTAGGGTGGCAACAGCTCCACTGTATTATGTGGGAGGAATGCACTAGGGTGGCAACAGCTCCAATGTATTATGTGGGAGGAATGCACTAGGGTGGCAACAGCTCCACTGTATTATGTGGGAGGAATGCACTAGGGTGGCAACAGCTCCACTGTATTATGTGGGAGGAATGCACTAGGGTGGCAACAGCTCCACTGTATTATGTGGAAGGAATGCACTAGGGTGGCAACAGCTCCACTGTGTTATGTGGGAGGAATGCACTAGGGAGGCAACAACTCCACTGTATTATGTGGGAGAAATGCACTAGGGTGGCAACAACTCCATTGTATTATGTGGGAGGAATGCACTAGGGTGGCAACAGATCCACTGTATTACGTGGGAGGAATGCACTAGGGTGGCAACAGCTCCACTGTATTACGTGGGAGGAATGCACTAGGGTGGCAACAGCTCCACTGTATTATGTGGGAGGAATGCACTAGGGTGGCAACAGCTCCACTGTATTATGTGGGAGGAATGCACTAGGGTGGCAACAGCTCCACTGTATTATGTGGGAGGAATGCACTAGGGTGGCAATAACTCCACTGTATTATGTGGGAGGAATGCACTAGGGTGGCAACAGCTCCACTGTATTATGTGGGAGGAATGCACTAGGGTGGCAACAGCTCCACTGTATTACGTGGGAGGAATGCACTAGGGTGGCAACAGCTCCACTGTATTACGTGGGAGGAATGCACTAGGGTGGCAACAGCTCCACTGTATTACGTGGGAGGAATGCACTAGGGTGGCAACAGCTCCACAGTATTACGTGGGAGGAATGCACTAGGGTGGCAACAGCTCCACTGTATTATGTGGGAGGAATGCACTAGGGTGGCAACAGCTCCACTGTATTATGTGGGAGGAATGCACTAGGGTGGCAACAGCTCCACTGTATTATGTGGGAGGAATGCACTAGGGTGGCAACAGCTCCACTGTATTATGTGGGAGGAATGCACTAGGGTGGCAACAGCTCCACTGTATTATGTGGGAGGAATGCACTAGGGTGGCAACAGCTCCACTGTATTATGTGGGAGGAATGCACTAGGGTGGCAACAGCTCCACTGTATTATGTGGGAGGAATGCACTAGGGTGGATACAACTACACTGTATTATGTGGGAGGAATGCACTAGGGAGGCAACAACTCCACTGTATTATGTGGGAGAAATGCACTAGGGTGGCAACAACTCCATTGTATTATGTGGGAGGAATGCACTAGGGTGGCAACAGCTCCACTGTATTATGTGGGAGGAATGCACTATGGTGGCAACAGCTCCACTGTATTACGTGGGAGGAATGCACTAGGGTGGCAACAGCTCCACTGTATTATGTGGGAGGAATGCACTAGGGTGGCAACAGCTCCACTGTATTATGTGGGAGGAATGCACTAGGGTGCTTTGGATGTAAGTTGTTTACTGCTATTTGCTCCTCATCCAGCCTGTCTGTAGTTTCTGTGCGTTAAGGCTGTCATGCTACACACTCATTATTTATTTTGGGAGCTATGGAGAGTGGCTATGCCCCTGGCAACACCCTTCATCTGCAGTTCCTTCTGTACATTCCTGCGTGGACATCTGTCCTCCTCCTCTTACACATATCTATTTCTGGGTGCATCTCACAAGAAGCGCTAGGAGCTATTTTCTGATAGCCACGCTAAAACCCCCGTGAGCCAACTGTGTCATTCTGCTAGAGAAGGTAGCTGTGGTTGTGTGCCCATGCCACATGAAGACCGCAATTTGGATGTAGTCTGTGTCAAGTGAATGCAGCTTAAAGAATAGGATTGGGTTATTGGTGGTGTATGTCTGCAGAGAGATATAGAGCCGTGGCATAGAAACTGATACGGAAGTGCAGGCGTAATATAATTCCTCTTACCATCTGCCTCTTGTTTTCTATCAGATGGGCTCCGATGATTCCCAGAAAGGAGCCAAAGCCCAGCTGAAAAAAGAGCAGACTGTTGATAGGGCGCCAGTGGAACTGGAATAAATAGGAAATTCATTTGAATCAGCAATTACAACACAACACTGATTCCCTGAGGATCAGGAAATGGCCTTTCCATTCGGTTCACCCAAATGACCTTTCCCGAGAAATAATCAAATGGCCCTGTTCAAATACTGTACAAATGCATCCTCCCTTCCTTGTTTCCTTGAGGTAAGTCAAAATCTATAAATGATTGCATAAGTGTCCAAGATCACCACCTTATTACTTTCATCAATCAAACAAATTCAGATCTGTGATTACTTCATGGAAGTAATCACAGGTCTGTAACAGTTTACCCACCTTTTGCTGAAAAAGGCATTGAAAGTATAGGGTGCGTTACTTTTTTCACCACGATCGGTGATCAGCGTTTACCCACCTATTTTTTACCACAACATCACTGGTAGGAAGGTAAGGAAGGATGCATTTCTGAAGTATTCGAACAGGGCCCATATCTATGATCGTGACATTGATCACTCAGTAAGATACATCTGGTGAAAGTACAGCCAGTCTCAGCTCTATTCACACAAGTTCACAATAACATTTATCTTGATCTATCCTAGCCAATGCTGTTCTTAAATATCTGGCTTATTATTGTATCTGAAATTTGATTCACTGGTATTTCTTCAGAAGAATGACCATAGTTGATTTATTCTTATAGACAGCCTAATCAACATCCACTGTCACGCCCTGACCTGTTTCTTGTGTTTGCCTCCACCCCCTCCAGGTGTCGCTTATTTTCCCCAGTGTATTTATCCTGTTATTCCTGTCTCTCTGTGCCAGATCGTCTTGTATGTTTTTCAAGTCAACCAGCGTGTTTTCCCGTGCTCCTGCTTTCTCTTTTGCTAGTCCTCCCGGTTTTGACCCTTGCCTGTTTTCTGGACTTCATACCCGCCTGCCTGACCATTCTGCCTGCCCTGACCTCGAGCCCACCTGTCACTCTGTATCTCCTGGACTCTGAACTGGTTTTGACCTTTTCCCTGACCACGACCATTCTCTTGCCTACCCCTTTTGGATTGTCAATAAATATCAAAGAATCTAACCATCTGCCTCCTGTGTCTGCATCTGGGCCTCGCCTTGTGCCTTGATAATCCACACTGAATAGAATAGAACAAAGGACATGTATTTTTACTGTTAGGAAGCTTCTTCTTTAAAAGCATGTATGACTTTTTATAATGGCTTAGAATAAGGCTTACAATATATTAGTATAAGCTCTATAGGACCACCACTGTTGCTTTCTTCTGAGGCAGAATGCTGAGGGTTGTATAGATGGGGATTATGAAGCCAATTTATGGATGATGAGTACATGTTTCCTCCTCTAATGACAAACATGCTAAATAATGAATGTGGGGGAAATGCCACCCCCTGAGAGACCATCATAAATGATCACTCAAAAGCAGCTAAAAGAGAGCTTACATCAGCCAGAGCATATTACCCTGGATGGTATACTCTTTTCAGAAACACTTAAAGTTAATTAAAGTCTGCAGGCATAACGCGCTTTAGAGTAGAAAAGAATAGAGTAGAACAGAATAGAGTATAATAGAATACAATGGTATAGAATAGAGTAGAATAGTAAATCTGTGACGGAATTTCTTGTTTATCACTAATTATTATAATAATAATAATAACAATAACAATAATAATGCTATTATAGAAGCATGTATAAGCATGTATAAAATATGTATAATGTATTATAAGAATCCAGCTTTTAATATGTTATTTTGCTCTGTGTAACAACATTTCAACTTTCTCAAAATGGCTGGTATTTAGTCAGGATCGAGAGGATGATAAGCCATTACAAGAGGGTCATATACTCATGACAAGTCTTGTGATGCATTATAGTGTTACCCTCTTCTCGTTGAGGTATGACATATCGCTAAGACAGTAAATTGTTAGACCTACTTACAATGACTCCAGGGTAGTAGCCACCGACTGTGATGTTCTGTGTCCTGGTGGTGGCTGCCAGTCCAAAGATAAGGATGAGTACAGACACAATGAGCAACATCATAGTGACCATGATGGACTTCCGTTTCCTCTGTTTGAATGATCCTGGAAGACAAACACAGAGTTAGACAATATACCCTCAATATACCTGTATATACCATCAATACACAGTGGTGGAAAAAGTACCTAATTGTCATACTTGAGTAAAAGTAAAGATACCTTAATACAAAATGACTCATGTAAAAGTGAAAGTCACCTAGTAAAATACTACTAAAAGTCTAAAAATATTTGGTTTTAAATATACTTAAGTATCAAAAGTAAATGTAAATGCTAAAATATACTTAAGGTTCAAAAGTAAAATAATAAATCATTTCAAATTCCTTATATTAAGCAAACCAGACGGCACAGTTTTCTTTTTGATTTATTTATGGATAGCTAGGGGCACTCTCCAACACTCAGACATAATTTACAAACAAAGCACCACCTAAAAAAATCTAATTAACAATAATAATTGGTACCCTTCCCCAGATCTGTGCCTTGACACAATCCTATCTCGGAGCTCTATGGACAATTCCTTCGACCTCATTACTTTGTTTTTGCTATTACTGTCAAATGTGGGACCTTGTATAGACAGGTGTGTGCCTTTCCAAATCATGTCCAATCAATTGAATTTACCACAGGTGGTGTCCAATCAAGTTGTAGAAACATCTCAAGGATGATCAATGGAAACAGGATGCACTTGAACTCAATTTCGAGTCTCGTAGCAAAGGGTCTGAATACTTACGTAAATAATGTATTTCTGTTTTTTTGTTTTTATACATTTACAAAAATGTCTTTGTCATTATGGGGCTTTGTGTGTACATTGATGAGGAATTTTTTTAATTTAATCACTTTTAGAATAAGGCTGTAATATAAAAAAAAATGGAAAAATACAAGGGGTCTTAATACTTTCCGAATGCACTGTACCTGTATATACCCTCAATATACCTGTATATACACCTCTATATAACCACAATATACCTGTATATACCTTCAATATACCTCTATATACCCTCAATATACCTGTATACACTGTCAATATACCTCTATATACCATCAATATATCTGTATATACCGCCAATATACCTGTATATACCCTCACTATACCTATATATACCCTCAATACACACTATATATACAAAACTATATGGACACCCTTTCAAATTAGTTGATTTGGCTATTTCAGCCACACCCGTTGCTGACAGATGTATAAATTGAGTACACAAACATGCAATCTCCATAGACAAACATTGGCAGTAGAATGGATTTACTGAAGAGCTCAGTGACTTTCAATGTGGCACCGTCATTGGATGTCACCTTTTCAACAAGTCAGTTTGTCAAATTTCTGCCCTGCTAGAGCTGCCCCCGTCAACTGTAAGTGCTGTTATTGTGAAGTGGAAACGTCAGGAGCAACAACAGCTCAGCTGCGAAGTGGTAGGCCACACATGCTCGTAGAATGGGACCGCCGATGGCTGAAGTGCATAGCTCGTAAAAATCTTCTGTCCTCGGTTGCAACATTCACTATCGAGTTCCAAACTGCCTCTGGAAGCAACGTCAGCACATGAACTGTTCGTCGGGAGCTTCATGAAATGGGGTTCAATGGCCGAGCAGCCGCACACAAGCCTAAGACCACCCTGAGCAATACCAAGGGTCGGCTGGAGTGGTTTAAAGCTCGGCGCCATTAGACTCTGGAGCAGTGGAAACGCGTTACCTGGAGTCACACTTCACCATCTGGTAGTCCGACGGACTAATCTGGGTTTGGCGGATGCCAGGAGAACGCTACCTGCCCGAATGCAGTGTCAACTGTAAAGTTTGGTGGTAGAGGAATGATGGTCTGACACTGTTTTTCATGGTACGGGCTAGGCCCCTTAGTTCCAGTGAAGGGAAATATTAATGCTACAGCATTCAATACATTCTAGATGCTTCTGTGCTTCCAACTTAGTGGCAGTTTGAGGAAGGCCCTTTCCTGTTTCAGCATGACAATGCCCTTTGTGTAGCCGATGTGAAATGGCTAGCTAGTTAGCGGTGGTGCGCACTAGTGGCGTTTCAATCGGTGACGTCACTTGCTCTGAGACCTTGAAGTAGTGGTTCCCCTTGCTCTGCAAGAGCCGTGGCTTTTGTGGAGCGATGGGTAACGATGCTTCGAGGGTGACTGTTGACGTGTGCAGAGCGTCCCTGGTTCGGGGCGAGGGGACGGATGTAAAGTCTATACTGTTACATTTGCACAAAGTGACAGAAATGGTTTGTTGAGATTGGTGTGGAAGAACTTGACTGGCCTGCACAGAGCCCTGACCTCAACTCCATCTAACACCTTGGGAATGAATTGGAACGCTGACTGCAAGCCAGGCCTAAAAGCCCAACATCAGTGCCCGACCTCACTAATGCTCTTGTGACTGAATGGAAGAAACTCCCAGAAGCAATGTTCCAACATCTAGTGGAAAGCTTTCCCAGAAGTGTGGAGGCTGTTATAGCAGCAAAGGGGCGACCAACTCCATGTTAATGCCCATGATTTTGGAATGAGATGTTTGTTGAGCAGGTATCCACATACTTTTGGTAATGTAGTGTACCTATATATACCCTCAACAAACCTCTATATCGCCTCAATATACCTCTAGATACCCTCAATATACCTGTATGTACCCTCAATATACCACTTTTTGGGGATTGTACTAATATAGTTTTTGACAGTAGTATTCCTGTGTAAGTCATAATTACACTCCTCTTCAACTGATAGGGCAATAGCAATAGGAGTGTATTATGGTTAGCTGTGTAATAAACCAAGGAATCTAAAGCCTTGATTAAACTAACAATGTCGTTCCCCTTGCTCCATTCCATTCAAAATGCATGCATGTGTAGTTAAAATATATTATCATCTAGACATTGATAATTTGTTTCTCATTATTAACATTATCGATTCAATGTGACGATTCACGGTAGCATACATTTTTGATAATACTGGCTTTATCTAGTATTATTTTGTCTTTAACAACATGATTTGGGGTATTTAGAATGCTATATAGTTAGAGAATTGAACATAACAAGACTATTTAAAGAACTAAATTTCGACAAAAAATGTATATGTGTCCTAAGCGCTCGAATTGTCTGATGTCGAATCAGGTGCACGTGTTGTTATAACCGTGTAATTAATGAATAATTGCATGGTAATAACATCTTATAGAACTACTTTGTAAGAATCACAAATACGATGTAACGTGCCGTGGGTGTGTGAATGTTGTTGGCAAAGTAACAAATACCTAATCGCTGTATCTAATGCTGCATGGCTGCACCTGCAGTGGCCCGAGCAAAAAGAACAGAAATGTACTGTCTCTATCTAATGTAAACTAACGGCTTTCCCATATTAATCAAGAACTGCCCTGCTTGTGTCAAACACATTTAATTCCCACAGAGTTAGTATTACATCCTATCTATTTATCCTGACAATGTGACAAATTGTACCTTTCTTCAGGATTTTGACAAACCCACAAAAAAGAAAAACAGTCAGCCAGTCCAATGTAACCTACATTAGCCATACTAGCGAGTAGGCTACAGACAAAAATATATTGCACCAAGTAGCCTATCATTTTTGCTGTAACCATGCGGTTGACCTCGCACATACTGTACCTATAGGAGTTTCTGTCAAAATGATTCCGGCTTGTTGATTCTGTACAAGAGGCATTTTCTAATTAACCGCGGGAGCTGAATATAGGCCCAAAATTATGATTCAAGGTTAAAAACTAGACACAAAACAAGCGGAACAAAAACGTGTTTACTGCTAAGAGCTAATGCACGCGTGACATTTGATTTTAGTGGCATTCTCTAATAGCAGACCTCCCCGCGCCACGTCCGTGGCTGTCTCTTTTACATTAGTGTCTATTGACATGTCCACTCTCTACTGTTTTCATCCGTCGTGAACCGCGGAGCGTCAATAGGTGCACAGTTTTACGCATGCACCACGCTTCAGTCACAGTCACACTCAGGACATTAACTAATTTAAATCAGTCCAAAATAATCGTAGGCTTATTTTATCTCAATTTATTAGCTGAACATTTTCATATAGCCTACTTATAGCCAAAATATATATATGTATTTAGTTTCTGCTTTTTTGCATTCGTCTTTATTATTGTTATATACTGTCATTAGAATATAACCGTTATTTTGATCAGACAGGGAGACATTAGCTGATAAAAAGGCTCATAATAAGCAAGAGTGGAGCAAGGGGAACAACTACTTCAAGGGCTCAGAGCAAGTGACGTCACTGATTGAAACGCTATTTAGCGCACACCGCTAACTAAGCTAGCCGTTTCACATCCGTTACATAGGCTAGGAATTTGGAGACGTTCGAGCGCCACCCAATGTCAACATTCAAAATTGTTACCATCAACTGCTATAATCTTCATGGCCTAACCTCTGAGTAATCTATTCGTTCTTCCAGGTTTCCTTAAACTGCTCCCTTTCATTGTGATCTGCGCTAATAGGTCCTATATGCGTCATGATTAGGTTTATGCAGATAGCTCTTGATGACTAAGACTACTTGAACTTCACAGAACAACAGTTTTATGGCAAGCAGCCGATGGTGGTCGGTTGCAAACTTGCACACGTTGGGTCTGATCGTGAATGAAGTCTGCACCTCTCTCTGACAGTGACAGACCCAACGTGTGCATGTTTGCAACCGACCACAATCGGCTGCTCGCCATAAAACTGTTGTTCTGTGAAGTTCAAGTAGTCTTAGTCATCAAGAGCTATCTGCATAAACCTAATCATGACGCATATAGGACCTATTAGCGCAGATCACAATGAAAGGGAGCAGTTTGAGGAAACCTGGAAGAACGAATAGATTACCATATTAGGCCCAGAGGATCACACTATTGGAATTTACTCGTTGCGTTACATTTAGCATAGCCTACATCAAGCAGTGGCCATTTAAAAAGCACAAAAATAGATACATTATTAATTTAAAAAAACCAGTTAATGCAGCTTTAAGCACGACAGTGATTGACAGACAGTAGCATGTTGGGAATAACATATAAATAGTATTTTCGGTGCTGCGTCTATGCCTGAGTCTCAGTTCAGCTCAACAGACAATGTGACTGGTGTGCGTGTGCAGAATGCCGTACATCGGCCCCTAAACTGTTGCCAAAAGTTCGTCTGGGATTAAAAAAAGACATTGCTCCCTCTCTCCCACGAGCCCCCCCCCCCCCCCCCCTCCCCCGAGCCCCCCCCCCCCCCCCCCCCCCCCTCCCCCGTGTTCCTCTTTTCAGTATGCACTCATTCACTATGATGCTCGCCTAGCTGTGAGGAGCTTCTTGTGCCCGGCTCCCCTTGTGTGCGTAAAACTTTCTAATGAAATCCCAAATTTATTTTTGACCAATTTAGAATTCGTTCTACTTAGGGTCAAGAGGGATTCAAGACACTCAAAGAACTTTCCCTGCTAAAGAAAACTCAGGTATGTCAAGATTCGTTTAAAACATATATATCTTTTTGGGAAATCACACCCTGGAGCTGTGCCAAAATCAATTGTGGATAAAAATATTTGTAATGGTTTTTCAAAGTTATTTGGTAGACCTCACGCAAAAATGTCGGAAACAGTGGGTGCAATGGATTTGTATTACTTTCCAAGGATGTTAGGATGTGCCGCTTTAATTCCTTGGAGAAGGTAGTAGATGTGATTGGTTTAACAAGTACCTTTCTCTCTGTGAAGAATCATGGAGCCCATTTCTACGGCGGGAGGGGCTGAGGAAGAGCACCATGGAAACTACTCACCAAATCCAGTAAGTCCACTTTAGAAAACAGAGGATGACATGAAAACTAATTGATTTCTGGGACTCATTCTGCTGTCTACAAGTGCACCTTGCAAGAGGATTGGGGTACCGTACCTCATGGATTTAATTAATAATTAATTCAGTTCTTACCCATTTATGTCAGAATATAATACAATTAAATCCCTATCTGCCTGTAACTGTTAACCCATCAAACCTGCATGCCATATATCAGATCGAGTTCTGATTTGGATTCTTTAAACATCCAGAAGGCCTACCAGTAATTGATCCATCTGCAAATAACAAGATGCTTTTTTAAAAGTGCATTTGATCTTACAACAAAGCCATAGAAAAAGTTCTTAAAAACTCCACTTCATTAAGAAAGTGACATTCTTAAAACCCCAGGGGGTTTCACTGACCACTGGAGATCTTTCTGTGGCCTCTCTATGCTGAGAATCAGTGTTTTACATCTGGCTGTCGTCGTGACCCTCCAGCTCGGATGCAGCTGTTGCTCCAAGCAGGAAGGTCAATCTCGAGGAGGAGAGCCCTCCCAAAGAGGACTACGAAACATGATGGGACAGGACCATCGCGGAGGAGCGTTGCTACAGCGGATGTCATGCTGTTTTGGAAAATTGCATTTACTCGATAAATAGGGAATAATAGTCTTTATGTAAAAATATTCATGGCGCTTAACCTAAAAAACATGGCTGATTATAATAATCCAAAAATGGCTTTCTATAATGAGTTAGAACCAATATATATTGATTGACAACATCGTGGCAAGGCAAAGTCGGACTGGGGTGATTCTTACCTTCCTTTTCTCCCTCTATTTATTCCTTGTGCCAGTCTGCAGAGGCGCCGTCTGGAAAGCACGCAGTGTCAGAGGCCTTGGAAGAGGTGCAGGAGGAGTTGATAGAACATCAACCTCTGGAGCAGGAAGATCTGAACTTTGAGAAATGGAAGCCCAAGCCCAAACCTAAGAGAACGCTCCACGAGAAAGCAGGCGATGTGAAGACATATCTATGGAACGCAGAGACCAGAGAGTTCATGGGCCGCACTGGGCATAGCTGGTGTAAGTAGAAGTGCTCAGTAGTAGCAGAACTGCATGTTGCGCTTACATATCATATCACACAAAATATTCCACCCCCAAGATAACAGCTAAAGCGTGTACATTATGCAGTGTTCAAAACTGCAACATTAGGTCTACTGACACATTGGTACTTAACCTCTTTATAGAGCCATTAACCTCTCTCATTTGTAATCATTACAATGTTAATCGCCAATGGTTGAAGCAAAAGTGGTCGTTTCGTGGCTTATTGTTTTTGGATGATGGGCTGGGATGGGCTGTAGCTGGGGGGGGGGGGGCTCGTTCCTCGCCTCTGCTCACTGGACTGTGAGTGTGTGTGTCCCCGAGCTTCATGTTTACATAGGTGCACAGACAACTCTGTCCCGATGTGGACAAAAACAAGGCTGCCTGGGGACGGATTCCCGGCGGGAGTGCGCTGTTCCGGGCAGCGCACTGGCCAGGAATCACATTCCTCATACCCCTCACCTGGCTTTCCACTGCCTCTTTCCCAAAGCTCCCGTGAACTCTGCATTTGACCCTAGCGTGCTCGCGGCCTCACGGTCACAGGCGAACACATAGGGAGTAGACAAGTGACTGTTCGGCGCAGTCGTCAGACAAACTTTCTTGGCAGAGGCTGTTTCCTGGGGTTTCAGAGGCTGTTTCCTGGGGCTTGTTGAATCAGTGATGATAGAGCAGGGCTCTTGATCCGACAGCCTTGTTGCTATGTGACGCGTTTGGGTTTGAACTCTACCATACGAGAGCAGTCCAAGGAGCCAAGCTTTGAAAAATGTCTCAAGAAAGAGCATGTTCCTCCTGAAAACGTCAGAAGCTGAAAACTTGCTGTTTTTTCATCATTGTGCCCAGTAATACAGAAGACAAAAGGCCAGGCTCAGGAAAAGGAGCGATAGTTTCAGAAAGCAATGTATGCACACTTGTGAAGGAATGGGGCCCCATGTGCCCCCTGGCAAGAAAGGAGAGGGGACTGAGTTTGAAGTCTGTGATGTGTCTCCTGTGTGAGAGGAGTGTGAGAGGGGGACACATTAACAGAGTGGGGTGATTGGGGCTACTTGGAGCTGGCCATGGTTCTATGGCTGCAAAAGACTGTCACTACGATGGCAACCGGAGGTTCACTGTGTTCCTGAGTGAAAGGACTGCTGGGTGAATTCTCACTGAGCTCAAACAGTAAGGCCTTTGTGGGCTCAGGGGACGCAAGGCTGGCTGCAACTAGTCTCCTGTGAAATTGCCTGCGCAGTAAAAGCCATTAGTTTAGGGCACGTTTGGGTTTGATTAGTTGCTAATGGACTGTTAATTGCAATCGGGGGAGAACAATGGCAGTTCCCAGGGTTTTCTTTTTTTCATATAGTTCAGATAATGTGAATGAGTTTGTTAACAAATATATTTTGTAACAAAATACAAACTGATTGGAGTGATTCCCATTTGCAGACTTGGAGAGACAACTCTTTTGTATTGGTTTAATTAACACAATAGTGAGCATCCTGAGCAAAGCCATTAGGAGTGTCTAGACAGCCCAGACAATTCCAACTTCCAACATAATAACAGGGGATTCATTATACTTCATTATATAGGCAATTCAAATCAATGACTTTCTGTTCTGATGCTGTGCTTGTGTCTTTCCAAATCACGCTGATAGCCATAACCACTGTTACCCTCGCCGTTCTTCTCATCATCTCCATGAAATTGAGTTATAATGACTGGTTTGAATTCATTCTCTTTATCTGCCATCCATGTTACCTCCTTCTAGTTCTGATCATCCTCTTCTACACGGCACTGTATGCATTCCTGGCGGCCATGTTTGGTGCCTGTATGTGGTGCCTCATGCTGTCTATCAGCCCCTACCATCCAACCCACAACGACAGGGTGATGCCACCAGGTAAATATAAACTCTAACCCACAACTCCCTATTTCTCTGTCATTCTATCCCTCTATCACTCCTCCATCCTTCTATCTGTCCATTCTATCTGAACGTAAGCACAGTTGACTGTCTATGGGTTTCCTTTGGCAGGTATGACGATGTCCCCACAACTGGATGGGCACTATGAGATCGCCTTCAATGCATCTGACCGCAAGTCTTGGAAGAAGTATGCAAAGCTAATGGAAGAACAACTAAGACGTGAGTCAGATGCATGATGGAATAGTTGGCATTTGGCCAAACTTGAATAGAAACATGAATTCCACCGTGAACATGACATTACCATGTTGATTCCAATGCTACTTTTAGCTGTACAAAAATGCGGGAGTGTGGGCTGAAAGTTAGCTGAGGATAGTGTTTGTTTGTGTTGGGTTCAATGGGATTCAAATGTTGGGGACATGTTGGGGAATGTTGGGGGTATGATATTGAAGCAGAACAGGCACACAGTAAGTTAATCCTCTCCCCCCACCTTCCCCACCTTCCCTACCTTTGTCCCATGCCCAAACCGCCACTGGCAGAACTGCATGCTGGGAAGGGAAGCCTCTTTGTGGGCAGAGCGTATCCATTGAGTTCTGCTACATTTTCCCCCTTCTTCAGTTCCCCGCTTTGGTCAGGCTGCCTGAATCAGAGGCCTGGCGGAACAATTGGTTTATTTATGGGAGCCCACCCCTCCCCATCCACCTCATGTCCCTATTTTTTCAACCAGTCACACTCCTTGACATACAGTAGCATATACCATTCTTTAAATTATCAATGGTGTTTCAGTGCTAACCATGAACCCCCCATGAAAAAAGGACCATTTTCTTTTATGTATCTCTTTCAGCATACAATGACGCCGTGCAGGAGCAGAGGAACATCCAGTGTCCGCAGGACGCGTACTTCATGCAGGATGAACAAGGGGAAAGCGCAGAGAGGAAGGCGTGCCAGTTCAAGAGGTCCTGGCTGGGCGAGTGCTCGGGGCTCCAGGACCCCCACTTTGGATTCTCCCAGGGGAAACCCTGCATCCTCCTCCGAATGAACCGGGTAAGACACAGCTCAGATCAGATCGTAGAGATCTCCCCCATGGAGGACCCATTGTTTTAATATAATTTTGATGAGAAACAATGTTGTAAATCTATGCATATTTAAAATTCACAGTGGTTATCTTCATTTTTTTACCTAGCGATAATATTAAAAAGTTCATAATGGGGACAATAAAACTATATGCTACAGTAGAGTCACAGGAACGCTGTAATCATATCACAAGACCGTTTTTATCTGCTCCTCACAATGGCCACAATATGATGCTATAGAGGGATAGCCTGATCCCAGATCTGTTTGGACTGTCTTTGCCAACTTCTATGAGCGTGCCAAGCACGTTTGGCATGACAACGATCACAGGAGTCATTCTCCCAGCACAAACAGATCCAGGACCACACTATCCCTCTACAGCATCAGTCACCTAACATGAACTTCATCCTAAAGCTGCATATATATAATCAGTGTTTGCTAACAGATAGTGTTATCTGTGTTATAGACGTAAAGTAGAGTTTATCGATGAAATGGAGGATGCCATTGAGGTAATCTCAGATAGATAGATTTCAGTGACATCTTGTGGCCATTGTGAGGAGCAGATAAAAACTGTCTTGTTATATGATTACAGCATTCCTGTGAATCAAATCAATGTTATTGTTACCATTATATACTGTAGCATATAGTTTTATTGTCCCCATTTTTAACGTTTTAGAGTGAAACCTGGTGGGGATATCCAAAATTAATATTATCGCTAGGTAGAAAACGGAAGATAACCACTGTGAATTATAAATATGCACAGATTTACATGGTTTCTCATCAAAATGACGTTATAACAATACAAGGGTCATTTCTTTGCTCTCATTTCTTTCCCTGTAGATACTGGGCTATTTACCTGGCCATGGCACTCCTGTAAACGTGACCTGCGGAGTCAAGGTACAGTAACGATCAGCATTCCTTCCTCCAAACATCATCTCTTCGTAACTGAATATAATAACTGCTTTAGTCACCAAAATATAACTCACTAGGTGACCTCTCACTCTTTCAGAAAGGTGCGCCAGAAAGCTTAGGAGAACTTCAGTTCTTCCCAAAAAGCATTTTCAACCTGATGTACTACCCTTACTATGGGAAGCTGAGACATGTAAGTGAGGATTTTCAGCATCATGACTTCCACTGTTGCTCTCATGATCTAGATTATATGCATGATCATAGTGACAATAGCCACTCAAGTTGCTTGTGTCCCATATCCCTTCTCCCAGGTGAACTACACAGCACCGGTGGTGGCCGTGCGTTTCAATGGGCTGCAGTATGACACCCACATTGTTGTAAAATGCAAACTCAATGGCAAGGGCATCATCAATGATTCGCCTACCGATCGCTTCCTAGGCAGTGTGTCCTTCTCCTTCGATGTGGGCGCATAGTAGTATTCCCCATGCTGAATGCTGTCCCCATGACAACCAGGAGACAAGAGAATATAGGAAAAAATCTCATTATGTTGAATCCTTGTTTTGCATAAAATAGTTGACCAGCTTCTCTCTTCTCCCATTTCCTCATGTACTCTTGTGCCTTTTGCTGAAAAAAGCAATCATTTGGAATGTTAATGGATCATAAGCACACACACACACGACAGACACCTCACCGATAGTCTTGAGCACAAGCTAAGTATAGAAACTGAATATTACCATTGAATACTTAGCTAGATTAATGCCACTAGCTAGGTTTATGAAACACAAGGCTCATCTCACAGGTAGTTCGTCTCTGTAGCTATGCAATTTATAATTTAAGACATTATTAATAGACATAAATACCCACTGTACAATAAGGATATAAGAGGAACATGTTAAGCACATTTTGATTTTAAATCAAATTGTGTACTAATTTCTTTTGAGTTTGTACTTTTCAACAGCATATCTATTGTGTTTTGTAGACTCCAAGGGCTACAATATGAAGAATGGTGAAGGCAGGACACTTTTACTTACACAGTAAGATAAACAGTAAATGACTAGGTTACATTTCAGGTTTTACATAGTAAGCTAAACAGTAAATGACTAGGTTAAATTTCAATAAGATAAACAGTAAATGACTAGGTTAAATTTCAATAAGATAAACAGTAAATGACTAGGTTACATTTCAGTAAGATAAACAGTAAATGACTAGGTTAAATTTCAATAAGATAAACAGTAAATGACTAGGTTACATTTCAGTAAGATAAACAGTAAATGACTAGGTTAAATTTCAATAAGATTAACAGTAAATGACTAGGTTACATTTCAGTAAGATAAACAGTAAATGACTAGGTTACATTTCAGTAAGATAAACAGTAAATGACTAGGTTACATTTCAGGTTATATTGTTTTTTGATAGCTCCTTATTCTACATTTATTGATAATATACATTGAGTGTACAAAACATTAATATTGAGTTGCACCCCCGTTTGCTCTCATAACAGCCTCAATTTGTTGGGGCATGGGCTCTACAAGGTGTCGAAAGCATTCCACAGGGATGCTGGCCCATGTTGCTCCAATGCTTCCCACAATTGTGTCAAGTTGGCTGGATGTCCTTTAGGTAGTGGGCCATTGTTGATACACATGGGAAACTATTGAGTGTGAAAAACCCAGCAGCGTTGCAGTTCTTGACACAAACCGGTGTGCCTGGCACCTACTACCATACCCTGTTCAAAGGCACTGAAATCTTGTGTCTTGCCCATTCACCCTTTGAATGGCACACATACACAATCCATGTCTCAATTGTCTCAAGGCTTAAAAATCCATATTTAACCTGTCTCATCCCCTTCATCTACACGGATTGAAGTGGATTTAACAAGGGATCATAGCTTTCACCTGGATTTACCTGGTCAGTCTGTCGTGGAAAGAGCCGGTGTTCTTAATGTTTTGTATACTCAGTGTATGCTGCCATTTTGTTTTATTTTGTATGAACACAAGACTGCTACTGAGACTGTAATACTGCAGGCTGACTTTGATCTCTATATTAGCTGATGGAAAGTAAGATCTACTGTGGAAACCGACAGAGGTCACATTGTTGCTAAACTTGTACGCCAGTCTTGCACACTCTTCATGAAATAACAGGCTATTTTGATTTAGGCCTATAATTAATCCTTGTTACTGTACCTTTGCTATGATTCTACTAAACCTGGTATCCATGTATTTATTCTGATATATACTATAATAAATACAATGTTGATAAGAACAATGCTTTTTTTCCCATAGGAATGTATTATATATTTTTTACATGCAACTCTTTTCTTACGTTGAAGGTTGTCAAGCACAGTATATTAAACATATCTTATTACACATGCACAAACAAGATGAAGTAATGACTATCCTTTAGCCATCATTCTCTGAAGGTCTACTTTGCCCAGATATACACTTCCCTACGTATTTATTTGGACAGTGAACCTAAAATTTCTCAATCATTTTGGATTTGAGATCAAATGTTTTTTTTTGTATGAGGCGACAGAACAGAATGTCACCTTTTATTTGAGGGTATTTTCATATATATATTGGTTTTACCATTTAGAAATTAAAGCACTTTATGTATCTAGTCCCCCCATTCGATGGTGTCATAAGTATTTGGATAAATTCACTTATAGTGTATTACATTTAGTTAAACGTTAAGTATTTGGTCCCATATTCATAGCACGCAATGACTACATCAAGCTTGTGCCTCTATGTAAGCTATTTATGCTTTTGTAATTCTCACTCATCATTATTCACGATTCATTATCCGTAATCACGGTAGCAGCCACATTAAATGTTGAAGTGTTCAGGAACATATTCTATTCTTATTTACAATAAAAGTGGCTACAAAATTACACAATACATTATTTTCCATTCATTTCTATTGCGCAAAACATCTCACTCATCATTATTCACGATTCATTCATGATTATCCGTAATCACGGTAGGAAACACAACCAAAACAAACTGCAAATGCACCCATTGCCATCCAACAAATGTGAAGAGTCAAAAGTTTGATGCACGCATTGCGTGATAGGAATATGGGACCAAATACTAAACTTTAGACAAAAAGTGATACACTAAGGGTTGGTTTCCGGGAAATAGACTAAGCCTAGTCTTGTACTAAAAAGCTATTTTAATGGAGATTCTCTACAAGCTTTTTAGTCTAGTACTAGACTTAGTCTGTTTCCAGGAAACCAACTCTATACGTGAATTAGTCCAAATGCTTATGACACATTGAAATATGGGGACTAGATAAATAAAGTGCTTTAATTTCTAAATGGTAAAACAGATTTGAAAATACCCTCAAATAAAAGGTGACATTCTGTACTGTCGCCTCATGTCAAATAATTGATCTCAAATCCAAAATGCTGGAGTAGAGTGCCACATTAAAAGTTTTAGCTTCACTATCCAAATAAATAAGTAGTGGTGTGTATATTTAAAGGCATTGCAGAATGATTTATTAATTTTATTCATTATGTTGATATGGTACAGTCAATGATCAAAACTGCCTAAGAAATATTAAAATGGTGAGCGTTATGCCATATTGTTTAATAAAACCACTGTAGCAAATGTTAACAATAAACATTCAATTATATTGACTAATTGAACAATGTGTATCTGTCATGTACTATAAACATTAAGGAATTCACACAAAATCCTGAAAAAAATGACATGATTTGACACATCAAGTATAAAACCACAACGTATCAAGTCAGATTAAATGACATTGTTAATTTGAGGCTTATTGATGCGCAAAACACTAAACAATATGGGAATCCAACCAATCCATTGGAGAGATTAACTGTAGATCTATCCATTGTTCTCTGCAACACATTGAACTTCCATAGAAAAAGGCTCATATGACCTTAAAAGGAGACAAAATTTGGGCACCTACTAATATACCAGTGATGACTGCACCCATAACATAGCACTGGGACGTCCATAATGGACACTCTATTCCCTTTATCGTGCACTACTTTTGAACAGGGCCTATACAGAATACAGTTCCTTCATAAAGTATTCACACCCCTTGACTTTGTCCACATTTTGTTGTGTTACAGTCTGAATTTAAAATGGATTAAATTGAGATTGGTTGGTCATTGGCCTACACACAACACTCCATTTCAAAGTGAAATTATGTTTTTTGAAATCTTTTTGAAATCTCTGAAATGTCTTGAGTTAATAAGTATTCATAGGAGAAAACTGAGGATGGATTAAGAACATTGTAGTTACTCCACAATACTAACCTAATTGAAAGAGTGAAAATAAGGAAGCCTCTACAGAATACAAATATTCCAAAACATGCATCCTGTTTGCAACAAGCCATTAAATACTGCAGAAAAATTGGCTAAGCAATTTACTTCTTGTCCTGAATACAAAGCGTTATGTTTGGTGCAAATCCAATACAACACATTACTAAGTACCACTCTCCATATTTTCAAGCATAGTGGTGGCTGCATTATGTTATGGGTATGCTTGTTATTGTGAAGGACTGGGGAGGTTTTCAGGATACAAAATAAATGGAATGGAGCCAAGCACAGACAAAATCCTAGAGGAAAACCCAGTTCAGTCTGCTTTCCACCAGATATTGGGAGATTCATTTACCTGACAGCAGGATAATAACCTAAAACACAAGGCCAAATGTACACTGGAGTTGTTTACCAAGAAGACAGTGTTCCCTGAGTGGACGAGTTACAGTTTTGATTTAAATCTGCAAAAAGATCTACGGCATGACTTAAATGGTTGATTAACAAAAAATCAACAACCAATTTTACATAGCTTGAAGAATTTAGAAAATAAAATGGGCAAATATTGTACTATCCAGGTTTCGAAAGCTCTTAAGAGACTTACCCAGAAAGACTCACAGCTGTAATCGCTGCCAAAGTTGCTTCTATAAATTATTCACTCAGGGGTGTGAATACTTATGTATACAGAACAAAAACATAATTGCAACATGCAACAATTTCAAAGGTTTTACTGAGTTACAGTTCATATAAGGAAATCAGTCAATTAAATTAGGTGCAGCCATGGGTGGGCCTATGCACTTGGGAGCCAGGGAGCCAGATTTTGAGTGAAAACCTCCTTCGATCAGCAAGGGCATTGAAGATGAAACATGGCTGGGTCTTTCAGCATGACAATGATCCCAAACACACCGCCCCGGCCAACGAAGGAGTGGCTTCGTAAGAAGCATTTCAAGGTCCTGGAGTGGCCTAGCCAGTCTCCAGATCTCAACCCCATAGAAAATCTTTGGAGGGAGTTGAAAGTCCGTGTTGCCCAGCAACAGCCCCAAAACATCACTGCTCTAGAGGAGATCTGCATGGAGGAATGGGCCAAAATACCAGCAACAGTGTGTGAAAACCTTATGAAAACTTACAGAAAACGCTTGACCTCTGTCATTGCCAACAAAGGGTATATAACAAAGTATTGAGATAAACTTTTGTTATTGACCAAATACTTATTTTCCACCATAATTTGCAAATAAATTCATTAAAAATCCTACAATTTGATTGGGTTTTTTTCCTCATTTTGTCTGTCATAGTTGAAGTGTACCTATGATGAAAATTACAGGCCTCATATTTTTAAGTGGGAGAACTTGCACAATTGGTGGCTGACTAAATACTTTTTTGCCCCACTGTATATATTTTGAATTCAGGCTGTAACACAAAACGTGGAACAAATCAAAGTGTATGAATACTTTCTGAAGGCACTAGGTAATAGGGTGCCATTTGCAATGTATCCTGGACGACAGTCATGCCAATAGAGATTATACAGTCATGATCCTGATCAAAGTCTGATCTATGGGCCTGGACATTGCATTCGTTTTTATTTACTAACTCTATTTTATCAATGTACCAATCGGGCTTCAGGAAGAAGCATAGCACAATTACAGCTATGAAGGTTTTAAATGATATCACTGAAGCCATTGACAAAAAACAGCACTGTGTCTCACTTTTTATTGATCTCTCGATACAGTTTGATACAGTTGATCATGCTATACTAAGGCAGAGATTGTCGAGTGTAGGTCTTTCAGAGCATGCAGTTGCATGGTTTGCTTACTATCTGTCTGATAGAACTCAGTGCACTCAATTTGATGGGTTTGTCTGTTAAATTGTCTGTCTTGAATGGTGTGCCCCAAGGCTCTGTAGTTGGTCCTCTCTTATTTATATAAATTATTTAGACAAAAATGTCCAAAATGCACAACCTCTTTTTTATGCTGATGATACTGTTATTTACTGTTGTGCCTCGTCTCTTACAAAAGCTTTCCAGAACTTGCAAACTGCTTTTTCTACTGTTCAACATACCGTGTCAATTGAGGCTTATCCTCAATACTGACAAAACTAAACTAATGGTGTTTTCTAATGCAAGAAATAGACCTCTGAACCTTTCACCTATTACTACCTGTCAGGGCAAGGAGATTGAGGTTGTAACCTCATAAATATCTTGGAATTTTAATTGATGACGGCCTCTCTTTTAAATTGCATATTCAACAACTGACAAAAAAATTGAAGCTGAAATTGGGATTTTATTTTAGGAGTAAGGCCTGTTTTTCTTTTGAAGCCAGGAGGCTAGTATCAGCTACATTTATGCCTTTACTAGACTATGGGGATATTTTATATATGAATGCTTCCGCTCAATGTTTGAGATCAATTGACACTCTTTACCATGGCACTTAGATTTATTTTAAACTGCAAAACCCTTACGCACCACTGCAGTTTGTATACCAGGGTTGGCTGGCCGTCTCTAGTCACTCGTAGGCTCAGTCACTGGTTTACTTTTATTTACAAAGCCATTTTGAGTTTACTACCTTTTTGTGTGTGAATTTTTATTGTTCAGAAATGTGGTGGGTACTCTCTTCGTTCGCTGGCCTTTATCCTGCTAACTGTTCCAAATGTCCGAACTGAATTTGGTAAAAGGGCTTTTATGTTCTCTGCGCCATCGTCTTGGAACACCATACAAAATACTTTTAAACTGGAAGAACTTGTCCCGATTGGTGTTTTTAAATCACTGATGAAGGATTTTGAGGCTGATTCCCTGACCTGTCAATTTTTTTAATTTGCTGTTTTATACTCTTGTGAATTCCATGGTTTTTACTAGATTACTTGTAGTTTCATGTCTGTCTAATTTTTTTTGTAATGACTTGGTGCTGCCCATCTTGGCCAGGGCGCTCTTGAAAAATATATTTTAATCTCAATGAGCCCTTCCTGGTTAAATAAAGGTTAAAAAAAGAAAGAAAAAGAAAAAGAAAAAAAAGAAGTGTGTAACATTGCCAGGGCTAGATTTACAACTGTATGCAACACACACACAATGTCCTTGTCATAACAAGCGCAGTAAAAGGAAAGGGAAACACCAGTGGGTAACGAAAGAAGAGGCAAAGTGCTACAAAACAGGAAAGCAACTATTTTAATTCTCCGCTCCAACTGAAGTTCAACAAGTTAACATCATCTCAACATTCTTCATCAGATTTAGACAGGCTTGGTTGAGGGGAATACTAGTGCAACAAAAAAAAGCACAAAACCACATCTTGGGGGCAAAATTAACCAGAGGTCTTATGTATTGGTACGGAACAGAATAACAAGCCTGATAATAGAAACATCATCCTTGGTCAAACACAATGCATTTCACGGGTTTATTAAAAACTCAGGTTGTTCATTTACCTGCTCTGAAATGCAGAGGTCCGGAAATAAGTTTCCTTTCTGTCCAAGCTTTGGTCATAAAATAATTTGTGCTAGAATATGTAAATTATTATACTTTCTATTATGAGGCCTGGGCAGTGTTCAGAAGGACACACCGTAGCAACTGTTTGCAACGAAAAAAGGTTATTGTTCAGGCAGTACCTCCCCGTTTCACTAAGTTTCAAAACGCCCTACCTACTGAACATGATCCAGGTAGTAAACACCTTTAGAGGAAAAGGCTATAAGGACACTCCTAACAGCAAACCAACATCACATTTAGTTTAGTCTATTGCAGAGTCCCTATAGCCTCCGTCTTAACAGAGCCATTTGTGATACACGACCGGAGTCTATACCGCTGTCTTCCTTTCCCTGAGAGGGGACTTCTTAACATTATATTTTCTCTAAAACATCAAAATCACATGTTTATGCAACTGCTCCAAATGCTGGTTGGTACGCGTCTTTGTAAAGTTAGTCCTAGTACAATAAAGGGACACTAAGAGAAGATTAGTGCAGGTGGTATAATAACATTCAAAATACAGGGAATTCACAAAAATAGGATATTTTCAAATTCTACAAATATTTAACAATGGTTACTTATGAATAGCAATGCCTCGATTTGTATCTATGAACTTTCAATCAATTCTTTGCACAAGTTCAAGTCCCTATTTATCCAAAATCAACATAATTAATTCTATACAAGAGAGTAATTAATTAGAAACACAGAAATATAATGCAACACAAAACAGTGAGAACAAACAGCCTCATTCATATGAGCCTCTCTGGGAATAAAGAAACTGATGATGGCCTGTTATTAAGATGACCCATGATACTTCACTCTGTGCAATTTACATCCACACACACCTGGTGCAATACCACTGATTATGTTGACAGGTTTTGATGGTAAATGATTTCAGTCATTGTTGGTGTCAAAAAAAATAGCAACAGACGGTCAACTTTCAAAATGACTGTTGGGTGGGGTGATACTTCGGGTGGGAGTCTGAACAGGGAATTTGCTGGGGGTAACGTCAAGGAAAGATACATTTTTTCCTTCCATTTTCAATCGGATGCCATAGAAGCTTTGGGGATGGGGAGCCAACGTGTTGTGACGGGCTTGGGTGGGGGAGGATGGGAAGGAATGGGTAGAGGCAGAAGCAGCTGGGATTGGTTAGATTATACAGACTGGTAGCCGGTGCGACTCTTCCTCCGGCCAATCAGGTAAGAGATAAGCACAAGGATGATTAGGAAGCAGAGGGCCACGCCCACAGCAATGGGCACCAGAAAGCTCAAATCAGAGTCCATGAAGCACTCCACGGCTGCCACAGAGAAGAGACAGAAGAAGGGTTAGCGACATTAGCATGCTAGCAATTAGTTAGCAGAAAACACATTTTAGTGAAGAGAGAAGAAACAGGATTTGGTTAAGCTCTTCACAGACAACATGGGTGACAAGGCTCGAAAAGCAGCAAGACATCAGATCAGAACCCAGACATTCATCAACAACATGGGGGCGGTTCTGTCAGAGCATATTCGGTGATGGCAGATCTACAACAACACCGGGGATTCCGTCAGAACATGGGCAGTGACAGCAGTTAGGAAAATATTTGGCCATCATCTGCCATCTATAGTCAACCATGTTATAAGTAAGGAATAAGAGTCAGCCAATCAACTCTAAATATATCTACAAGAACTGTTACATGCCAAATGTTATCAATGGAGCCGAGCAATTTCTTTAACACAAACATCTTCTCCAACTCATTGTTTCATGGGAAAGAGCTTTGCTTCAGGTGAATTGTACATTAAGGTTAACTATGCACAGCACATATCAATTTGTAGTTAAATTAAAATCAACATGTATCCTGATGAGGAAAGATACAACCTCAGCATAGCCAGTGGGGTCATTTAGAAGTGCTCATAGCTAGAGCCTTGGTTTCTCTTTCTCCCAATAAAATATGCGATCAATACAATGAGGATCAGCACAGCCAGAGCAACCCCGACGGCTATAGGAACGATCCAGCTCCCTGTCGTGTCGTCTCCGCAATCCTCCGCTGGGTGACAGTAAAGAAAGTGGGCATGAGGGACGTTGCAGGGTGGAAGAAAGGTGAAACATGAAAATGGTCATACTAGGAGGCTTCTCAGTCAAGAATAGTTGGAAAACAAAGAGCAATTTACTAAAATGACCAGGGACCAATAACACTTATTTTCATAATTGTAAAATATAAAAACATGTTCCACGCCATTGTTTTGGGGGACAATTTCCATTCCCATTTATTGCAGCTAAAAGCCTATTGAAAAGGAATTCAAAAATGAACATTTGTTTGGAGTTACACAGAAGAAAATACAATGCATCTTACATTTGGAGGATGGGCCTCTCCTGAAATAGGGATTTCCCTTTTCTTAACATGATGCATTTTGAATTCATAAAATAGAAGACATTTAGACTAGTGGAGAATCCATTAAATGTAAAGATATCAAACCTGAATGAATCTCAAATGGACAAGCTTCATTGAGTAAGGCACAAATTTGTCACAATCATAACATTGTCAAGTGAATGAAAATTGGGAGTAGTAAATGTTAAGATTCCAAAGTGTATTTTAGAATTGACTTTATACAGGGTCTGAGAAGCCAATATCATAGTAATCATATTTTGTAGAAAAGCAGTCAATTTTCCAAGACACATCACACCGGACTGTAATGCAAGAATCAAAAATAATATTTGATAAGGAATAAATGAATCATTCACATAATCTGAAGAAAAATTGGTTGATTCAAAAGCAACTAAAGGCAGCAATCAAATGTATTCATGCCTCATGCTGACCACCAACACTACAACATAATACCCACTGTATCCCATCCTAACAGTACAAAAATATACACATCCTGTGGACAATGTCCTTTACTACCACTCTATGTCGATAGGTACAACTTACAAGGGGTTAACTGGGCAGGGTTGGGGTTAATTCCATTTAATTTTAGTCAATTCAGGAAGTAAACAAAAATTCACATTCAAATGTTCCTCACTGAAGAGCAGAGAGGACAATTGGAATTAGAAATCAATTTACTGAAATTGACTTGATTGTAAAAATGGAATTGCCCCCAGCTCTGTTTACAAGTTCCCCTTACTAACTGGCAGCTTTCTGGCGCAACACTGGAGCAAAGACTATACTATACACAGGTGTAATATTGCAGCATGCATTTTGAACTTACGTCAAACTTACTGAACGATTTAATGCATTTATATGTACAAAATAATCACCATCTGCGAAGAACACATTTGAATGGCAGCAAATAAGTCAACTACAGCTATCCCTTTTTGAAACCTAATGCCAACATGTCATGACGGGAGAGGGGGTTTGGTTTCATTTCTCCTTTCAGGTTCATCTTTTACATCCTCATGGACTTTTCAGAGTTAAAGTAACACTTCAAGGTAGATTTCACACCTCACAAAATGAGCCAGTCAGTCAAAGGGTTAACACATAATTCTGAGACAGACAGACATTAGTGGCAAACATTATGTCAACTAGTGCCGTGTGTGAACATATAGGGACAGATCCCTTGTTTGGTAGCGTCAACTTGGAGAAGGCACTACATGCCAATAATATCACTGTTTTTTAATGTGGCCACACAGATTTCAGTCGTAAAGTCTTCCCTTTCCAGATTCAAACTACTGTGACTAGTGGATTATCAGTAAGGTGAGAGAGGAGAGCCAAGCAGCAGACCTTTATCCTGGTTAGTTAGTAAGGAGTTCCTGAGACAAATCAACAAAGCTACTCAATGTCGTCTCATTGAGCTGCGAGGCAAATTCTAAAATGTTCAAGTTGTCAAAATGTTGCGCTGCTACAATGAATTGTGAGGATGAATGAAACCACAAAAGAAAAAGGTTAAACTAAAATGTACACAGACATTAAATAAAAACGTATGAAACAAAAAAAGGTGAAGGAGAGGGGGAGGGAGCATGATTCACAGTGACAAGGGCACAGCACCCAATTGTCACAACTCCTCGTGAAAATGTGCAAACAGTAGCACAAGTACTCTGACTGGAGTTTCTATAAAATGTGCTACTTGATCAAAAGAGAGCCTACACTGAACAAGAATCTGGAAAGTGATGCAAGGGAAATGGAGTGTCATAGGAAACAACCACTTTCAGATATGCTGCAATAAATAAGGCCTTCTTTACTGTACAGAGGCAGAGAATCCTGCACTGCTCCTTTCAACAAAGGGGGGGACACACAGACAAAGCAAATCAAACAAAAAGGGAAATTACACAAAGAACATGGGTGGTCCAACCTGGTCCTGGAGAGCGTTTTGAGTATTCAGAATTACCTGAACAACGCTACTCAAGTCTAAACCTAAGTGAAGCTAGCCTAATCTCAAGTCTAAAAGCAGCTCTTAAGAGTGGCTGAAGTAAAGAGACTATAGTCTGACTATTCCAGTTTGTGAGTCAGTCATTAATGGAAAGATTACACAGCCAATCCAGGATCAGGTTTTGGGACCCCCCTGACACAAGGATCAAACTGTGTTCTGGATTCATGATCACAGATAGCTTTTTAGAGGGTTTGATATCCCACATAGGTCTTCCTTCGACCAATCACGTAAGCAATCACTACAATGAGAATCAAGATGGCCAGGGCGACACCAACAATGACTGGGATTAAGATGCTGGTGTCATCCAGTGAACATTCATGGGCTGCAGACGAGAGAGAGAATCAATGAGCATGACTCGGAACATCTCATCTTCTCATGCTCATTTGGTTGTTAATCAGTTTAAGCAGGGGCAGAAACATGGCATAGTATAAAATACATATGAACATTTTAGTCATTTAGCAGACGCTCTTATCCAGAGCAACTTAAACGAGCAATTAGGGTTAAGTGCCTTACTCAAGGGCACAGATTTTGTTTACTTAGTTGGCTCGGGGATTCGAACCAGGAACCTTTCGGTTACCCACGCAAAGCTATTAACCGCTAGGCTACCTGCTGCGCTAAATACTTAGCTGTTTCTCACCAAACTGGACAGTTGACCTATTCTACTGATACCAAGAGTGGTTATTATGGCCTATGCCTCAGTTTCAAGCATATTTGCTGCATTTGGCTCTAGTAACCCTAGTAAACTGTAGCATATAGCTAATACAACACAAAGGTATTGATAACAATTCACCATCTCAGAGTCACCTACCTGTAGCAAATTCCCCTTTTTCAACCCCAAAGGGCTGGACGCGAAGCTTGAACGTGTAGAGAGTGAGCGTTTCGGTGACAGTTAATGTCTGCTCCTTGTTGCACATGTAGGAGCTGCCTACCGCCGCCACCCAAATGGACATGTTGGTATTGGCTGCAACAACAGCCACCCCTGGACGTAACACACAGAGTGAGCAAAGAGAGTAGAGGTTTTAATATGCATTGTATATACTGTGTATGTATGTAATGTATAGTGTTTATTTCTTATAAAGCCGCACTGTGTCCAAGACAACTTTCCCCTGGCGGACAATAAAGTTGATCCTATACTAACGTTCAAATAGGGACTTGGTTTACTACACTAGTGCTTTCTGAAAGGGTTTGTAGTGCTAGGTTGCCTACCAGTGGCTGGTTTCACTGTGACGTTCAGAGCGTGCAGGTGGAACTTCTTGCTGTCCTGTAACGAGCAAGGAAACACCTTGAACAGGAGACAAACAGACCTTACGCTGCATCCTACCGCCTTAGTCCAGCTTTCTACAAGTTAAATGCAGACAACCAGGATAATAACGGCCTTGGTTTCAGATATTTGGCCTCGTCAACTTACGTTGCTGAAAGTGAACATGATGGTGATTGTGTCCGATGTCAGTATGAGGATGCTGCTGTTGACCCCACAAGCCCCGCCCACTTCAGTCGCACTGGGCACCAGATTGATGGTCTCCACTTTCTAATAAAGGGGAAAGGGAGTGTGGGATACCTAGTCAGTTGTACACCAACGCATTCAACAGAAAACACAGGTTGATAAACAACAAGAATATTAACATACTAGTAACAACAACCTATCTTCATAGACAAGTCAAGTTCTCTGCGACAAACATGTCTGAACCCTTTCTACTGAACAGGCAATTGCATGACAACATCAAAACAGCCCATTTTAAAATGGCTATACTATGTGTATACATACGTCTCCTTGCTTGAAGCCGATCCGCAGGCCGAAGGTGGCCATTAAGCAGGCTGTACTGTTGAAGTCGGGTGCGATGCTGTAATTTCCAGTGGTGGGTGTGGGCAGTGTAGGGGTAGGGGTAGAAGTGGGGGCAGCTGTGGTGGTAACGGTCGTGGTGGGCGCCACAGTGGTGGAGGTTAGGTCAGCAGTGCATACAGTGTCTGTGTAAGAAGGACAGAGAAAGACTTTTCAGAGAACAAACAGGGTTGGGATCAATTCAGTAAGTAAACTGATATTCAGTTCACTTCTTGAATTGATATTGTATTGAAATGGAATAGACTTCAAACCTGGAGAACAGACACAGTAATAGTGTTTGACATAATGCACAATAAATCAGATCATTTTGTCACAGTTGATCCTACAATGGCCTGATGCTTGTTCTCGTACAACCTACCGGTGTCACTTTTGCTGCCGTTTGTGACAAACGCCTGTAAAGTAACATCATACAGTGTCTGAGTGACAGACTCTACTCTCTGGACATTTTCACTCTTGCAGGAGTAGTAGGTATCCACACCCACATTGGTGATCCTTGGCTTTGCTGTCACAGACTTGGTTTCTAAACCCAAGAGAGATTCAGTCAAATATCAGTATGCGTCATATCAACTACAGTACCGAATTGGTATATCATGAATGAACAGTATCATGACAAGGCTGTGTAGTCACTAGTTACCGTTTGACGTGGAGTTGGTGAAGACGCTTGAGTCATTGAGGTTGTAGGTGAAGACAATGGAATCTACTTGGTACGTTTTGTTGTCCTTAGTGAATTCAACCGCCCAGCTGTGCCCGTCTCCAAAACCGAGTTTCAATGTTGATGTTGTGTTATTGCAGATGCTCCCTTCTGTTGTCACATTTTCAGGCAGTACAAAAAGAACCGATTCACTCTGAAAGGGGCCGAAAATATTGGACAGTCATTAAGAAAGTGACAAGAGGGGAATCCCATTCCTGTCAAGTACTTTCTCAGGAACAGGGCTATTTCAGATGCTTAGGTCATGAGAAAATAGTATTGTTGACATAACTTAACAGTGTGTCCGTTCTTATGATGGATTAGGAGGAAAAAAAGGAACAAAATAATATATTTTATATCCTGGGAAATATCTAGGCCTATAAATCAGACTGAGATGGGAGTTAAAGAGAAGAAAAAAAGCATTTTATATAAGGGCTATAACTTTGATGAACCCTGGTGAAATAGACAAGCCATGACAATTACAGGATACAGTTGTGGCCCAAAATAATGGCACCCTTGCACTTTTTTCAAGTAACTCACAATGTCCCACCAAAATAAGTTGAAATTGACTAAAGTATTTGGACTCCACAATTCTTTATTTCACTGTTATTACAGAACCTTTATTTTTTATTCAGAACTTAATATATCCATTTAAAATAAACAGAAATGGCATTGACAAAATTATCCACACCCTAGACTATTTGGTCAAAATAACCGCAATCAAGCACATCCTATAGCCATCGATGAGCTTCCTGAACCTCTGCACTGGAAGTTTGGCCCACTCCTCATGTAAACTGTTCCAGTTCTCCCAGATTTGAAGGGTGCCTTCTACCAACTGCTGTTTTCAGATCTCTCCACAGGTTTTCAATGGGATTTAGATCTGGGCTCATTGCTGGCCACTTCAGAACAGTCCAGCGTTTTGTCTTGAACCATTCCTGGGTGCTTGGGGTCATTGTCCTGCTGGAAGAACCATGATATTCGATGGAGACCCAGCTTTCTGACACCGGGTCCGACATTGCGCTCTAAAAGGCCTTGGTATTGTCCTGATTTCATGATGCCATGCATACGTTCAACACACCCAAAGCAACCACAAATCATCACTGAACCTCCATGTTTGACTGTAGGGAAGGTGTTCTTTTCTTTGAAGGCTTCATTTTGTTTTCTGTAAACAGAGATGGTGTGTTTTACCAAAAAGCTCTAAGTTGGTCTCATCTCATTCTCCCAGACAGATTTTGGCATGTTCAGGTGTGTTTTGGCAAATTGCAGTCAGGCAGCTTGCGTAAGTATTCACCCCCCCCTTGGCATTTTTCCTAATTTGTTGTTTTACAACCTGGAATTAAAATAGATTTTTGGTGGTTGGATCATTGGATTTACACAACATACCTACCACTTTGAAGATGCAAATGATTTTTTCTTGTCTCTATAAGTTGGCATATCTAGCCACTGTGATTTTTGTCCATTCTTCAAGACAAAACTGCTCCAGCTCCTTCATGTTGGATGGGTTCTGCTGGTGTACAGCAATCTTTAAGTCATTCCACAGATTCTAAATTGGATTGAGGTCTGGGCTTTGACTAGGCCATTCCAAGACATTTAAATGTTTCCCCTTAAACCACTCGAGTGTTGCTTTAGCAGTATCCTTAGGGTCATTGTCCTGCTGGAAGGTGTACCTCCGTCCCGGTCTCAAATCTCTGGAAGACAAAACCGGTTTCCCTCAAGAATTTCCCTGTATTTAGCGCCATCCATCATTCCTTCAATTCCGACCAGTTTCCCAGTCCCTGCCGATGAAATATATCCCCACAGCATGATGCTGCCACCACCATGCTTCACTGTGGGGATGGTGTTATCGGGGAAATGAGAGGTGTGGAGTTTGCACCAGACAAAGCGTTTTCCTCATTGGCCAAAAAGCTACATTTTAGTCTCATCTGACCCGAGCACTTTCTTCCATATGGTTAGGGAGTCTCCCTCATGACATTTGGTGAACACCAAACATGTTTGCTTATTTTCTTTAAAGCAATGGCTTTTTTTTCCTGGCCACTTCTGTAAAGCCCAGCTCTGTGGAGTGTACGGCATAAAGTGGTCCTATGGACAGATACTCCAATAACCTTGAAGGAGCTGCAAAGCTCCACAGCGGACATCTTCGGTCTCTTTGTTGTCTCTCTGATTAAAGCCCTCCTTGCCTGGTCCGTGAGATTTGGCGGGCGGCCCTCTCGTCAGGTTTGTTGTGGTACTATATTCTTTCCATTTTTTAAATGTTTAATAATGGATTTAATGGTGCTCTGTGGGATGTTCAAAATTAATTATATATTTTTTTACAACTCAACCCTGATCTGTACTTCTCCACAACTTTGTCCCTGACCTGTTTGGAGAGCTCCTTGGTCTTCATATTGCCGCTTGCTTGGTGGTGCCCCTTGCTTAGTGGTGTTGCAGACTCTGGGGCTGTCAGAACATGTGTACAGTTGAAGAAGTCAGAAGTTTACATACACCTTAGCCAAATACATTTAAACTCAGTTTCACAATTCCTGACATTTAATCCCAGTAAAAATTCCCTGTCTTAGGTCAGTTAGGATCACTACTTTATTTTAAGAATGTGAAATGTAGGAATAATAGTATAGATAAATAATTATTTCAGCTTTTATTTCTTTCATCACATTCCCAGTGGGTCAGAAGTTTACATAGTCAATTAGTATTTGGTAGCATTGCCTTTAAATTGTTTAACTTGGGTCAAACGCGTCAGGTAGCCTTCCACAAGCTTCCCACAATAAATTGGGTGAATTTTGGCCTATTCTTCCAGACAGAGCTGGTGTAATTGAGTCAGGTTTGTAGGCCTCCTTGCTCGCACACACTTTTCCAGTTCTGCCCACAAATTCTTCTGCCCACAAATTGTTGTCAGGGCTTTGTGATGGCAACTCCAATACCTTGACTTTGTTGTCCTTAGGCCATTTTGCCACAACTTTGGAAGTATGCTTGGGGTCGTTGTCCATTTGGAAGACCCCTTTGCGACCAAGCTTTAACTTCCTGACTGATGTCTTGAGATGTTGCTTCAATATATCCACATAATTTCCCTGCCTCATGATGCCATCTATTTTGTGAAGTGCACCAGTCCCTTCTGCAGCAAAGCACCCCCACAACATGATGCTGCCACCCCCGCTCTTCAGTGTTGGGATGGTGTTCTTCGGCTTGCAAGCCTCCCCCTTTTTCCTCCAAACATAATGATGGTCATTATGGCCAAACAGTTCTATTTTTGTTTCATCAGACCAGGGGACATTTCCCCAAAAAGTACGATCTTTGTCCCCATGTGCAGCTGCAAACCGTAGTCTGGCTTTTTCTATGGTGGTTTTGGAGCAGTGGCTTCTTCCTTGAATAGTGGGCTTTCAGGTTATGTCGATATAGGACTCGTTTTACCAGCATCTTCACAAGGTCCTTTGCTGTTGTTCTGGGATTGATTTACACTGGAAATTGCTCCCAAGGATGAACCAGACTTGTGGAGGGCTACAATTCTTTTCTGAGGTCTTGGCTGATTTCTTTTGATTTTCCCATGATGTCAAGCAAAGAGGCACTGAGTTTGAAGGTAGGCCTTGAAATACATCCACAGGTACACCTCCAATTGACTCAAATTATGTCAATTAGCCTATCAGAAGTTTCTAAAGCCATGACATCATTTTCTGGAATTTTCCAAGCTGTTTAAAAGGCACAGTCAACTTAGTGCATGTACTGTTCTGACCCACTGGAATTGTGATACAGTGAATTAGAAGTGAAATAATCTGTCTGTAAACAATTGTTGGAAAAATGACTTGTGTCATGCAAAGTAGATGTCCTAACCGACTTGCCAAATCTATATTTTGTTAACAAGAAATTTGTGGAGTGGTTGAAAAACGAGTTAATGACTCCAACCTAAGTGTATGTAAACTTCCGACTTCAACTGTATATATAACGAGATCATGTGACACTTAAATAAAGTCCACTTGTGTGCAATCTAACTAATTATGTGACTTCTGATGGTAATTGGTTGCACCAGATCTTATTTAGGGGCTTCATAGCAAAGGGGGTGAATACATATGCATGCAGCAATTTTCTGTAATTTTTTTAATTTCACTTCACCAATTGGGACCATTTTGTTTATGTCCATTACATGAAATCCAAATAAAAATCCATTTAAATTACAGGTTGTAATGCAACAAAATAGGAAAAATGCCAAGGGGGATGAATACTTTATTTGGCACTGTAGGTCTTTCTCTCAGCAGTGGGGTCCTCTTGGGTCTACTACCATATAAATCCCTTAAGGGCCCCCTTAGTGGCCAAGTCCAGGGAGGTTGGCTACAGTGGCATCGGCCTCAAACTTCTTGTTAACATTACATACAGTGGGAATATGAACATCAAGGTCTCTGGAGATTGTCCATGCTTGGCTACAATCTTGTATCTGACCTCAAATAATTTTCTGGTTTTCTTTCTTTCCCCTATGCTCATTGTGGTACACAGTGACACGAAATAGGAGAATGAGTCCTTTTCTCTATTCAAACTGGTTGAATTAGTAATTTTTTTAATATAGTAGACACCTGCAACTCACCACAGACAAGTTCAATTCCAAAGTAAAGGAGAATCACCTGCTTGAAATTACTTATTTGTAACTACTTCTAGAAGGTGCCAATAATATTGTCCGGGCCATTTTATGATTTCTTTGTGGAATAAGCTAACATTTAGTAAATTATTCAGATTTCTTTTTTTTTCAACTGCAAACCAAATACATGAATATGTGGATACCAAAATATGTATTCATTTCAAGACTTTTCAGGAAGAAATTATTCATTACTTGAAAAAAGTGCAAGGGTGTCAATATTTTGGCTCACAACTATTTAGTCAACAGGGGGAAAAAACTAAACAGAAAACGGATGAACAGAAGACATTTCTCAGCAGCTGGGCTACACCCCTATACCCACAGTCAATATTCATGTAGTCCGTTTATTTGTGTGGCTGTTCTTAGCTCGCTTAATGTTCTGTTCGGTAGCCAACTAGCACTCACGTGGCTGCAAGTAATGCTTAAGTTGTAAAAAGTGTATTGATATAAGTAGGACAGATGATGACTGAAAAAAAAAAAAAAAACACATCGGAGTTGTCTTTCGATGGCTATGCATATTCATGGCATGAGGCTAGTAGCATAGCATCCCTCTCCCTTGATACCTGGACTGTTTTAGGAGTTCTCTAAAGGCTTAGATGTACTAGCCTGCAAATTAAAAACAATTTAAATAGGAGTAAATATACAGATTACGCACCTTATTTACACCAACTTCATAGGCGACGGAGAAGTTGACCATCAAATTGGCGTAGAGGCATAATTTATTCTCTGTGTTGTTGACTGACACCTCAGTCGCATGTGACAGGTGGAGTTCTGCAATAGAAATAAAGTCTTGCATTTCATAATGAGAAGACAAAAAAAGATGAGGCAGATGTGTAAATAAACCCCTTTTCAATATATTAAAGGTAAACGCACATCTTACCAGCATAGGTAGGCTAGTCAAACATGCGTTTTGGATATTTTCTACTTCCCTTATATAAAAGTAGCCTAATGGCCTCAAATCACTGTAAATGTCAGAGTGGGGAACACGCCATGGGCTAACGATTTCCTAACCTTCATTTTTAAACTGTTGAATAAACCGTTCATCAGCAGATTACTCTCACATGGGACTAAATGGTAGGTCACGGTTAGGCTTGACCTGGAGTGACAGGGACCACGTCACCCCGAGTGACCTGATATCAGAGGCCCTAGCTTGCAACAGAGGACTCTGGGGCCATTTCTCAGGCCAAATGAACACATTGATGTAAATATAAACTTTATGCATATGGGGGGGCGATCAGAGATTTACTACTGAAAACAAAACTAGGATTCTGACTGTATTGAATATTAAAAGTGAATCGTGGCAGACAAGTGATTGCTGTAGCAGCTGCTGTCTATCTAACTGGGAGGGTTTAAGACACGGTTCCCCAACTTCTTTTATTTGGCCCCCCCAAATTTTAACAAAAAATACATCATGTTTTTAATATATATTTTTTTATTGTTGGACATAAGACTAAAAACACCAGGAAATCCGCTCCAAGTGATTTTCATTTTTGAAATCTGTTACCAAGTATAATAGAGAGTCGTGATCATAATACAACTAATAATTAATTGGATTTATATAGTGCTTTTCCACCAACTGGGGTACTCAAAGCGCTTTACATAGTAGGGGGAAACTAACCTTTCCCCCTATCAATGTGTAGCACCCACCTCAGTGCTGCACAGTAGCCATTTTTGTGCCAGAACGCTCACCACACATCAGCTATCAAAACAAATTGTATTTGTCACATGCACCGAATACCTTAGTGAAATGCTTGCCGTTAACCAACAATGCAGTTATGAAAAATAAGTTAAGAAAGTATTTACTAAAATAAAATACATGTAAAGAATACATGTAAAAATAAATAATTAAAGCACAACAAAGTAATGAGGCTATATACAGGGGGTACCGGTACAGAGTCAATGTGCTGGGGCACAAGTTAGTTGAGGTATTATGTACATGTAGGTACAGTGACTATGCATAGATAATAAACAGATAGTAGCAGCAGTGTAAAAATGGAGGTGAGGGTCAATGAAAATAGTCCGGGTAGCCATTTGAATAGCTGTTCAGGAGTTATGTCTTGGGGGTAGAAACTGTTAAGAAGCCTTTGGGACCTAGACATGGTGCGCCAGTAACGCTTGCCGTGCGGTAGCAGAGAGAACAGTTTATGACTAGTGTGGTTGGAGTCTGACAATTTTTAGGGCCTCCATCTGACAACGCCTGGTATAGAGGTCTTGGATGGCAGGAATCTTGGCCACAGTAATGTACTGGGGCTTACGCACTACCCTCTGTAGTGCCTTGCGGTCGGAGGCCGAGCAGTTGCCATACCAGGCAGTGATGCAAGCAGTCAGGATGCTCTCGATGGTGCAGCTGTAGAACTTTGAGGATGTGAGGACCCATGCCAAATCTTTTCAGTCTCCTGAAGGGGAATAGGTGTTGTCGTGCCCTCTTCACAACTGTCTTGGTGTGTTTGGACCATGATAGTTTGTTGGTCGTGTGGACACCAATGAACTTGAAGCTCTCAAGCTGCTCCAAAACAACCCCTTTGATGAGAATGTGGGCGTCCTGTAGTCCACGATCATATATCCTTTGTCTTGATCACATTGAGGGAGAGGTTGTTATCCTAGGCACCACACTGCAGGTCTCTGACCTCCTCCCGAAAGGCAGTGTCATCGTTGTTAGTGATCAGGCCTACCACTGGTTGTGTCATCAGCAAACTTAATGATGGTGTTGGAGTTGTGCCTGGCTGTGCAGTCATGAGTGAACAGGGAGTACAGGAGGGGACTGAGCCCGCACCCCTGAGGGGCCAATGTGTTGAGGATCAGTGTGGCAGGTGTTGTTACCTACCCTTACCACCTGGGGGCAGTCCGTCAGGAAATCCAGGCTCCAGTTGCAGAGGGAGGTGTTTTGTCCCAGGGTCCTTAGCTTAGTGATGAGCTTTGAGGGCACTATGGTGTTGAACGCTGAGATGTAGTCAATGAATAGAATTCTCACATAGGTGTTCCTTTGGTTCGGGTGGGAAAGGACAGTGTGGAGTGCAATAGAGATTGCATCATCTGTGGATCTGTTGGGGCGGTATGCAAATTGGAGTGGGTCTAGGGTTTCTGGGATGATGGTGCTGATGTGAGCCATGACCAGTCTTTCAAAGCACTTCATGGCTACAGACGTGAGTGCTACGGGTTGGTAGTCATTTAGGCTGGTTACCTTGGTGTTCTTGGACACAGAGACTATGGTGGTCTACAGGGGCGGACTGAAACAACAATTCAGGCCAGGAATTTGACTCCATCCCAGGACACCCTGTTCACGCAAACCACCAGACGGCTAATTTTGTAGGCTAACCCTATTTGTTAAAGTAACGGGTACCAAACTAGTTATACATTTGGCCACTATGCTCATTGGGGAAGAAAGTTATCCACATTACAAAATACAAACATTTGGGACTGACCAACAAGTAGCCTATCTGAACACTGAGTAAGGTAAACTATGGTTATGGGTCCACCATCAATCTCACTAGGAATACACCAACCATAGCACATACAAATGTACAAGGCTAGACACACAAAACAATTAGCCTACACTTTTTTTTAAAGAGAATGAGATATACAGAGTTAGCTCAAATGATTCTCTATATTCAAGCATCAAGCATATCAAAAAACTTCACACACACATTCACTGAACATAAGGTACAACAATGTAAGTAAGTATAATACAAAAGTCAAAAAAGCATTCTTCAACAAAATTTAGATTACAATGTTCACTCACTGGTGCCCATAAAGCAAACAGCACAAAAATAAACACATCTAAACACTGAGTCAATGAAATTGAACATTGGCTACATAACTTCAAGTATAATACGAAAGTCCAAAAAAAACATGCCTCTGTACAAAAGCTTTAACTCACAGCAAATTGTCTTTCACCCATGTCAGCCTGTAATTACCACTAGTAAACCAGCAGGTGGCACAGTAACTCACTGGCATCTTGTCAATGTCATCATCTTTGTCAAGTCCCATAAGAATCTCCCTCTCGGTTGCCATCAAAAGGAACGTGTCAAGGTTCTCTTGAGTGAGGGAGGTTCTTAGGCAGTTCTTCATGAATTTCAGGGTGGAGAAGGTCCTCTCACAAGCCACTTGAGTGATGGATAGGGTGAGGAGGAACTTGTAGCCCAAACCAATGATGTGAAACACTTCCTTGAGCAGATTGTACTGAGACAGGAGAAGATTGCAGCACATCGGTCAGTTTTTACACGTGGAACAACTTCTGCTCACCAACTCCACACTTTCATCAGGATCCTCAAAGCCTTCCCATGATTCATCACTGGCGGCGGCAGCCCTGGTGTTGTCCTCCTCCAATGCTGACTGTTTCAGTCTTTCCCACTGTTGTGCAAGGCTGATCAGTTCAGCCTGCAATGCCTCAACAGTGGCATGTTCATCAAATTCCAGTAAGCATTCGCTGAGCTCCTTCATGGCTGTCTTTGGAAGGCACTTTTCTCTGATCTCAGGAAAATGCTTCGGATTCATGCAGGAGACATCTGCACACAGCACTGTACTTTCAACAAGTGTCCAGTACCACAATGTGGATCTTGATTTTGTAATCCATGTCAGCATTAGCAATGGACTTATCTTCTGCCAACTCACCTGGTTCTCTTCATTTTTTTGTTCTCTTCTCTGGGAGAGCAGTCTGAGCTTCAGCATCACAGTTCTTCTGCTCCTCCAGAATGCCATTGGCCCACCCAACAAAGTTGTCTGCTGCCCTCTTCACACCCACAAAGACTCGGGCACACTTTTTCAGGTTATCCTCTGTTCCTGTCACCAAGTGCTGTGCTGTTACGATATCCATGCCACTTGTTTGCAAGTATTTAGAGAGAGGGGACATCTGCTCAAGAATCCTGAGAAAAACCTCAGCTGTAAGTATGGTTTCATACTTTAGGAGAGCATCCTTGTACCCTTGGGCCTTGCATCGGATGGCAGGTTTTATGGTCGCATCATTTTCAATTCTTTCCATCGTGATGACCACATCCGTGTAAAGTGCATGGTCAGGCTTTGCAAAGCCTCCAAATACTTTCCTCAAGGCATCAACTTTGACCCACCAGTGTGTTTCACCAATTGCATCAAGCCGTCTGCGTCTCCTGTCCTCACTGGTTTCCTCCCATAGCTTCATGCGCTTGTAGGAATCTTGAACGAACACAGCAATGTCATTCAATAGTGAGAAAAGGGATTCACTTGCCAAACCCCAGTGGTGTCAGTTAGCACAAGGTTGAGGACACCATGTGTACTTGGTTAGGAGACTCTCCTGTTAGCAATGCAGAGAAGACCCTGTATTGTCCTGCATATTAGCTACTCCGCCTGTTGCATTACCAACACACTGTTTGATATCTTTGTCCATCTCTCAAGGGTCTTTTTCACAAGGTCCACAAAGTACTGTCCAGTCGATGACTCACGGTCAATGACAGCAATGAGTCTCTCGTGGACATCAGTGAAATATCGCAGAACTACTACCCACTGTCCTTTGGATGTTAAATCCTGTGTTGTGTCCATTTGTACTGAGATCATCCCTGCCTTTCTCACTTCAACAGCAAGTGTCTACTGAATCAACATTCTGACTTCAATTACTTTATTTGCTGTTGTTTTGGACATCATAGTTACCAAGAACCTTCTCCCTTTACTTTCCATCTGCTTCTTGCTCTTCTCAATGCAATCACTAACATGCTCAGGTAGGAAGAGATCATATTTGCTTAGCAACAATATAAGCTCAAGAAACTTGCCATGATTGACAGCCATGTTTTCCAAGTTATATGCAGCTTCGTGTCTGTGTCCTCCGTAGTTAAGCCCACATTTAGCAATAACTTTAACTACATCAATCACATGTTCCATGACCTGCCTCCTCTTTCTGACCTGTTTTAGTTGAACTGACATTTGCTTATCACTCAGAAGGGTACGGATGTCTGTTTTGCTGGCTTTGAGGAAAAAGGCTTCTGCACTTTCTCTATGGTTCTTGCTTCTCTCATGTTCCTGTACGCTCTGATGGGCATGTTTCAGGCCTACATGCCTCCTTTGACAAATGCACTATCACTGGCTGAAGGTTTTGCGAACGAAAGACATATTGAGCAGGGACAAGGAGTGAGTTACTTCATTGTATGTCAGCCATTTTCTGTTTGTGCCATCTTTGGAGTGGAATACATTCGGAATGACTGAGGGGTTTGTTTTGGGTGGTACTGAAAAAAATAAGTCAAAATCCTTGGACTGAGGATGGGCAAAATAATCAAATGGATTTTCAGTGCTTTCACTGTCTCTTTCTGTTTTCCCTGTACTGGGCTCTGAACTTCTCTCTCTGCACATCTGGTTGCTCTGCAGAATGAGATTAACATTGTAAATAACCTAAACTTAAACTTGTATTACTTGTGCAGTCATCGATTGTATGCCCCCGATTACAGTCCTACTGATAATCTCATAAATAAAGAACATATTAACCTAAAATCATAGCCTATATGTTTAGGTTTGTGCTCAGGTTGTACCTGAAGGTTCCTGCTCTGAGTCTGACTCTGAACTGACGCAGACGCTCTAGTGCTGCTGCTGCTTCCTTCTCCACCTTTGCAAAGAAAATACTATTATCAGACTCACTATCATTAGTGTATCAGTAGGCTCTTAATTTTTCCCAGAGCTGTATATTATTGTAGTAACTTGTAATGCTGGTACTAATGGCGCCAATGATCTTTGTCATTGCCTGTGCTGTGTCACACAGGCTACTGTGTTACATTCATGGATGTATTATGGCTACATTACTGTAGCCTGTTTCGCTGTACAGTGTATGTGCACTTTCCCTCGCTTATGTGGCATGAATCATGAATGAGTCCATTGCCGAATGCTGGCATGTCCATAGTCTAGGTTTACTATTTTTTACTAGTTGAAACATATTGCCTTCAATGTCATTATGATCACTGTTGCACTCATTGCCATGATATAATTCCTCCACGAAGACATGCAAACTGTTTAGCCTACTGGCCGTTGTGTCACTATTATTAACTAGGCTACTTAGCTAACCATGCTGGGTGTCGTGTGGGTGTGTGTTTTAGCTAGTGTTTTTGACTCCCTTACTGGTCCCTTACTGGCAAACATGTTGCTTATTTTGCAGCGTCTGTGGCAAGGGCCTTTCTCTTTTTTTATTCTCACTCTCTGCTCCACCTTTCCTTTTCTGGCCGTCCATTTCGCCATGTGACTTGTCGAAAATGTTGTCGGTAGAGAAGCAGGTTGACGGTTGCTATGTGCGTCGCGGAGAGACCTGATGTCATTTTTGGCACGGGGACACTGCAGCGAGAGGGAGAGTCACGCCTGATGTGTGGATTCTCCGTCAACTCATTCCTGCTTGCTATATTGTCGCTTGTCAAGTTTACTATTCATGGCAGGCCAAAACAACCCTCAGGCCACCGGGAACTGTCCCAGTGCACCTGGCGGCCAGTCCGCCACTGGCGGTCTGCCTAAAACATGTTGGTATTACAGACTAGGTCAGGGACAGGTTGAAAATTTCAGTGAAGACACTTGCCAGTACACGTCCTGGTAATCAGCCTGGCCTTGTGAATGTTGACCTGTTTAAAAAGGTCTTACTCACATCAGCTACGGAGAGTGTGATCTCACAGTTGTCCGGAACAGCTGGTGCTCTCATGCGTGCTTTCAGTGTTGCTTGCCTCAATGCGCACCTAGAAGTCATTTAGCTCCTCTGGTAGGCTCGTGTCACTGGGCAGCTCGCGGCTGTGCTTCCCTTTGTAGTCCTTAATAGTTTGCAAGCCCTGCCACATCCGACGAGCGTCAGAGCTGGTGTTGTCTTAGTCCTGTATTGAAGCTATGCCTGTTTGATGGTTCGTTGGAGGGCATAGCGGGATTTCTTATAAGCTTCCGGGTTAGAGTCCCGCTCCTTGAAAGCGGCAAATCCAGCCTTTAGCTCAGTGCGGATGTTGCCTGTAATCCATAGCTTCTGGTTGGGGTATGTACATACGGTGCTCCAGCTGTTATTGACAAATAGACACAGACCGACAACCTCGTCTTACCGGAGGCAGCTGTTCCATCTTGCCGATACATGGAAAATCCAGCCAGCTGTAAGTTATCCATGTCGTCATTCAGCTACGACTCGGTGAAACACAATATTTGACCGTTTTTAATGTCTCGTTGGTAGGATAGTCTTAAAATCGGAGCTCATCCAGTTTGTTATCCAATGATTTCACGTTGGCTAATAGGACTGATGGTAGAGGCGGATTACCCACTCGCCGTTAAATCCTTACAAGGGACCCTGACCTACGTTCCCGATATCTTGGCTCTTCTTCATGCAAATGATGGGGATTTGGGCCTTGCCAGTGTCTGAAGTAAATCTTTCTCAGCTGACTCTTTAAGAAAAAGTATTCATCCAGTACGAGGTGAGTAATCGCTGTCCTGATATACAGAAGCTCTTTTCGGTCATAAGAGACAGTGGCAGAAACATTATGTACAATATAAGTTACAAATAACGCACACAAAAAACACAATAGCACAATTGGTTAGGAACCTGTAAAACAGCAGCCATCTACTCCGGCACAAGGTGGGGACATGAGGAGTGATATGCCAATTAGGAATGAGGGGGATGATTAGGTGGCCATGATGGAATGTGGCCAAGTTGGGGCTTTACCCATGAGGGGGGTGAACACCCCTACTCTCACAATAAGTTTTATGGGATTTTGATTGACCAGTCGATGCACACCCATTTTAACATCCCATATGAAAGACATCACCCTAAGCAGGGCAATGTCTCCAAATTTAATCAAGGTTTGAAATGATTATATTTTTGTCAAATATGATCTGTTTAGCTTTCTTCCAGTCAATTTGTAGTCTAAACGTATTTATTGTTAAGTTCCTCCCCCCGGACGGCTGGATCTAGTTGATCCCTTGTTTAAGATTTCACAGCAGTCAGCAGCCGTTTCACAATTGAACAACACTGTTGGGAAAGGGCAATCAAGAGATGCTTGGTCATGAGTTGCTACAGATTGTACGCGAGCTAATGTTAAAAACCAACGACTGTTGGTGTCCATTACTTGGCGTTACAGGAAAGCAGGTTAGTTTGTATGGGGCTCTCTTGTAATGGACACCAATCTTTGGTATATCACTTTATCTGGGGTAAAATCTGTAGCTAGGTCATGAGACAACTTCCTGATCAACAATCTTGCAAGGTAACGTTAGCTAGCTAAATAAGATACAACCTTCGAGGTGTGAATCCTTAATTTTCTTTAAACCAAGATTTTGGATTGAACTGGATTTACAACAGTAACTGGTTGCTGTTGCGAACTACGAAAATGTCATGCAACGAAGTGACTAACGACGTTAGCAGATTAGTAACTAGCTAGATAGGTGTTCTGAGCCAAGTCATCTTATCACATGTTCCAAATAAATTGGGTGAATGGAACTGGTGGATTGTTGACAGGTTAAGGTTTGATAGACACAATAATGACGATATAAAGCCAAATACAATGTCTAAACATGACATTGGGTTATAGCCAAAGACAGAGGAAAAACTCGTCATTTTCCCTGTCCATCCGGGAAGAAGTCCTATCTGCAACTGCTAAATAACACAACAGGCGCATTACCTAGCTAAATAAGCATGACAGTTCCATAAACTTCAAGTCTGAGATTATGGACAGCATTTTCTTTTTTGAAACAACGTTAAACTAAATTATAGTTTGCTAACTACTGGCGTAGAAAATAAATAGCTATCAAGCTAACAATCTGGTAGAGGATAGGCCTGAAGTGACGGAGCACCGAAAGTTTCCTCTTTTGTGACCCACAATATTAGCCAACGGTGACACAAAGCAATATTAATTTCAATTGTCTAAACATACCATTTCCAAGAGCCAGGAAGAAAACCACAAACGCGCACCAAAACATGATAACTTGGTAGCCAAAACACTTCACCCGGAAACAGCGTTCGACTTCGGCTACCTTCCAAATGTGCATCTACCGCAAAAGCACCAGGAAATTAAAGTCATATGACCTGCGGGCAGAGCTTCCTATATACTAAGCACGTATCGGAACTCCACAATAAATGTGCTTTGAATAAACTTAGTTGCTACTTCTCCCCCTGAATAAGTGACAAAATATGGATTTTGTAGAATCATGTTCCTGTTTATTTTGTGACACACATCACCCAAACAACCAATCAAAAGATACTATTTCCTCCCTCTTTTTGAGGGAACACATTTTACTATTTACATTGTATGACAATACGGACAAAGATGGTTTAGAAACTCTGATATGGATAACTTCTTGTAATAAAAAGGTGCAGCTGATATGTTGGTAACCCAATATTATATACTACATGCCAATACTATCTTACTATTGGGGGGGGGGGGGGGGGGGGGGTGAGATGTCTATGAAAATTAACAGATATGAAGTGGGGGAAACAAAATATAAACACTGACAATTATTTTAATCTGAAGCAGTAAGACAAACAGTTATTCAGACAGGGCATAAAGTCCAGTCAAGCATGATTTCTCAATAAACAGTTTCATCTGTTGAGATATCAAACAACTCCATCTATCCACAAACACATGGCCTTCCATAAGGCCTACAGAGAGGACTTACAAAGAATATAATGCTTGGAACATAAGAGATATCATACTTGGGAACATGAAGGGAAACAGGGGCTGATGTGGCTGTGCTTTTAATAGTACATAATCTCTGTCGAAGTTCGCAACTAAAATTAATACATTTGTAAAGTCTTGTCTATAAAAAAAGAAAACATTGAAACAGTCAGGGCTAAAGTAAAATGGAAAACTAAATGCATATAACATGTACAAGTTAAAGTGTTTGTTTAGCAGCATTAACAAATCATATAACAAGTGCTCTATTTTTGGCACATATTGTCAATTCCTCATATTGCTCCTTAACAATCGTCCCATTGATTGCTGTTGTTGCTGTTAATAAACAGGAGTAGGTTGCGACTAATAGATACTGAGAATTGTTTGACTTGGCTGCAGGTGCGCATATTTGACACTGAAATCAACCACGGAAAAATAATATCCTACTGTGAATGTTTATCCATGGGTCTCACATACAACATTGATTGATGAGACAAGCTTTACTTTTGTATTTCTCTTTTCTTCCAAGTGTAGTATGTTAAGAGCCATGTTAGGTGTTTGGACATTTGCATGGGACAGTACAGAGTGAATTAAAATCAAATAAAGTAGTGACTTAAAAACAAGGGACAGAATGCCATAAACAAATGACAATGGACAGAGATCTAAGTTTGAAAATAAATACTTTTTTTCCCTCTCTGTAAAAAAAGAACAAACTGAACAACATTGGTTTGTCTTTTTTTGTCCAAGGTAGCTAGTCCAATTCTCACCGAGGGGCACTGAGAAATGAATGGACAATATTCTTGTTTAATGGGCATGCAGTCCACAGGAAAACAGGCCCCTGATAAAATCCCGCTGAGCAGTATCCATTCAGTTGTCGGTTGCTGGGTTAAAGAGGGTAACGCTGACATCCATGTGTGCAGAAGAGCAAGAGGAAGAGCATCCATGGGACAGAGTGCTCAGGGAAGCCTTCAGCCTGACTAGACCACCTGCTCTCCATCTCCCTCTCTTCATCCCTCGCTCTGTCTAACTCGCTTTAAGCCACATAGTTGTATTGGTTGGGGTTCTCCTTGTCGCGCTCCATGTAATCTCTGTCAATGAGAGACTCTATTCTCTTCTTTAGGTCAGCAGGCTGTTGAGAAAGTGAGTGTCAGCAAACAGAAAATCTCAAAATTACAGTCCACTCTGAAGTGCTTGGAAATGTACTTGGATCATACATGAGTTTTCCTAAAGCCTCGTAGCTAACAAGGCACTTTCTCTCAGCCACCAAGTCACACAGCAAACTGGTCTCAGAGCATTTCATATTATTCTGTACATATAGCCGAGACACTCCATTTGGTATGATCAGTTTTGTTTGGTAACATAAGACAGATGGTTACTTAAGGCAAAAACAAAAGGAGGTTGGTTGGGGTGGAAGGGTCTCCGAGGACATCATCGGACGGGGCCACAGTGTCCACTGGGGGCTAGGGTCAGTCTGTTATATCTGGTGTAATTCTCCTGTCTTATGTGGTGTCCTGTGTGAATTTAAGTATGCTCCCTCTAATTCCCTCCCTCTCCTCTCTGAGGATCTGAGCCCTAGGACCATGCCTCAGGACTACCTGTCCTGATGACTCCTGGCTGTCCCCAGTCCACCTGGTCGTGCTGCTACTCCAGTTTCAACTGTTCTGCCTGCGGCTATGGAAACCTGACCTGTTCACCAGACGCGCTACCTTGTCCTGGACCTGCTGTTTTTGATTCTCTCTCCCTCTACCACACCTGCTGTCTCGACCTCTGAATGACCCTGCTGGTCATCTATGAACAGCTTGAAGAACAATCTGGCCTTCATGGCCATGTTCTATCTTCACACGGCACAGCCAGAAGAGGACTGGCCACCCCTCAGAGCCTGGTTCCTCTCTAGGTGTCTTCCTAGGTTCCTGCCTTTCTAGGAAGTCTTTCCTAGCCGCCGTGCTTCTACATCTGCATTGCTTGCTGTTTGTGGTTTTAAGCTGAGTTTCTGTTTTAACTAACCCTTCCCCTAGTGGTTAGAGCGTTGGACTAGTAACCGAAAGGTTGCAAGATCGAATTCCCGAGCTGACAAGGTAAAAATCTGTCGTTCTGCCCCTGAACAAGGCAGTTAACCCACTGTTCCTAGGCCGTCATTGAAAATAAGAATTTGTTCTTAACTGACTTGCCTAGTTAAATAAAGGTAAATAAAGGTAAAAATGCTAACTCCTAAACTTATCCCTAACCCAGCTAACATTAGTGAGCTAGCTAACTTTAGCCACATAGATATATTTAGTGAGCGAGCTAACCTTAGCCACTTTGATATATTTCAAAAAATATCATACGATTTGCAAATTCGTTACATTTTGCAAATTCGTAACACATTGTACGTTTCGCTAATTCTTAACATATAATTTGAATTGTAATTCGTAACATATCATACGAAATGGGTGATGGACATCCACAAATAATAAATACCATACAAAACGTAACATATAATACTAAATGGATTGTTAGATTTGCATACAGAATAATACAAAATGCTCTGAGACCAGGTTATGCACAGGGACCGGAGTAACAATTGCAAAATGTATGTTGGAAGGTCAGTCTGTGTAAATAAAGTACCACGTTCCCTACATTGCTTTCAGAAAACCACCCCTGAGTGAGTAGTCTTCTTGCACACAGGGTCATGTGTTTCACACGTTTGTTCTTTGTTCACTCACCTTGACAGGGAACTTGAGTTGGTTGTACACTTCCGACACCAAGAGGTTATGGCTCAGAGTCTTCCTCATCTTCATGATCCTGACAATGGCGGCATCGATCTGATACTGCCGGTCCTGGTAAACTCGTTCCGTGGTGCTGGCTTGCTCCTCCACCTACCAAGGACAATCCACCAAATGAATGAGTGGCTTATATCTCCCCCACCCATTTTCCTTTTAGTTATAGATAGACAGTACAGATAGAATCAAATGGGTGAGATTGATGAAGTAGCTCAGTTAGTAGCCCATGGCACTGGCAACGCCAGGATAGTGGGTTCAATTCCCGGGACCACCTAAAAGTAAAATATATACAGTTGAAGTCAAAAGTTTACATACACTTAATTAAGTTGGAGTCATTATAACAAATTTTTCAACTACGCCACAAATTTCTTGTTAACAAACTATAGTTTTGGCAAGTCGGTTAGGATATCTGCTTTGTGCATGACACAAGTAATTTTTCCAACAATTGTTTACAGACAGATTATTTCACTTCTAATTCACTATATCACAATTCCAGTGGGTCAGAAGAGTACATACACTAAGTTGACTGTGCCTTTAAACAGCTTGGAAAATTCCAGAAAATGATGTCATGGCTTTAGAAGCTTCTGATAGGCTAATTGGCATCATTTAAGTCAATTGGAGGAGTACCTGTGGATGTATTTCAAGGCCTACCTTCAAACTCAGTGCCTCTTTGCTTGACATCGTGGGAAAATCAAAAGAAAATCAGCCAAGACATCAAACAAAATTGTAGACCTCCACAAGTCTGGTTCCTTCTTGGGCGCAATTACCAAATGCCTGAAGGTACCACGTTCATCTGTACAAACAATAGTATGCAAGTATAAACACCATGAGACCACGCAGCCGCCATTCCGCTCAGGAAGGAGACGGGTTCTGTCTCCTAGAGATTAATATACTTTGGTGCAGAAAGTGCAAATCAATCCCAGAACAGCAGCAAAGGACCTTGTGAAGATGCTGGAGGAAACAGGTACAAAAGTATCTATATCCACAGTAAAACGAGTCCTATATTGACATAACCTGAAAGGCCGTTCAGCAACGAAGAAGCCCCAAAACCGCAATAAAAAGCCAGACTACGGTTTGCAACTGCACATGGGGACTAAGGTCGTACTTTTTGGAGAAATGTCCTCTGGTCTGATGAAACAAAAATAGAACTGTTTGGCCATAATGACCATCGTTATGTTTGGAGGGAAAAAGGGCGAGGCTTGCAAGCCAAAGAAAACCATCCCAACTGTGAAGCACGGGGTGGCAGCATCATGGTGTGGGGATGCTTTACTGCAGGAGGGACTGGTGCACTTCACAAAATAGATGACATTATCCTGATGGAAAATTATGTGGATACTATTGAAGCAACATTTCAAGACATCAGTCAGGAAGTTAAAGCTTGGTCACAAATGGGTCTTCCAAATGGACAACGACCCCAAGCATACTTCCAAAGTTGTGGCAAAATGGCTTAAGGACAACAAAGTCAAGGTATTGGAGTGGCCATCACAAAGCCCTGACCTCAATCCTATAGAAAATGTGTGTGCAGAACTGAAAAAGCGTGTGCGAGAAAGGAGGCCTACAAACCTGACTCAGTTCCACCAGCGCTGTCAGGAGGAATAGGCCAAAATTCACCCAACTTATTGTGGGAAGCTTGTGGAAGGCTACTTTGAACGTTTGACCCAAGTTAAACAAATTAAAGGCAATGCTGTCAAATACTAATTGAGTGTATGTAAACTTTTGACCCACTGGGAATGTGATGAAATAAATAAAATCTAAAATAAATAATTCTCTCTATTCTGGCATTTCACATTCTTAAAATAAAGTGGTGTTCTTAACTGACCTAAGACAGGGCATTTTTACTGGGATTAAATGTATTTTGCTCAGGTGTATGTAAACTTCTGACTTCAACCGTACATGACTAAGTGGCTTAGGAAAAAAAAGTCTGCTAAATGGCATAATATTATTATTACAACATAGTGGAGAGTAGCAGACTTGAACACCCGCCTCTAAGGGGCAATGCATAGTTCAGAAACGTTAGTGCTAGAACTAGACTGGACTGAGACTCATATTCCCATCTAAATAGCATTGGGACATATTCATTATGCACTAAAACAAACCTGTCCAATAAAAACATGACAAATATTTCCTCCTAATGACTACAGCCCTGCTGAGAAAGAAAGAGAATATACCGTTTCTTTCATCTGGATCTGGTTGATCTTGATCCTGAAGAGTTTGTGTTTGAAGTCATCGTTACACGAGAACTTGTCTCCGTCCTCCACGTCTTTGCTTTTGGGGACTTTATGGATGACGCGCGCCTTGCCACACGCCAACGACTGCAGGGTCCGCCGCAGCTCGCCATCCTCTGCACACACATCTCACTTTAGGTCAACGCAAACTCAAACCAAAAAGACTGGGCAAAAGCTTGTGTTTCAATCAAATAGAAAAGATGATAGTGATAATAATTGATACAGTTTAAGCAACATGTCTGAAAATGTCTCAAGAGGACTGCTATATTGGATCCATTAGGATTTGTGTCATGACTGAGTACATTGTGATCATACAGACCTATTCCTGTAGCTAGCTTGATCTCCTCTAAGGTGAATTCCTCTCCTTCATTGAACATGAGCAGCACTAGTGTCTGAAACAGGGATACCTGAAGCTCCTTTTTGCCCTGTTTGTGGAAAAGGAAATGTTATCACAATGAATTTCTGCCTAACATACTAAATTAATAAAAATGACTAGCTACTGTACCTCTTTAAATTCAGCTTTTAAAACACAATGGCCTAATGTCGACTGCCACTGGAGCTTTCTGCCACTGTGCTTGCCGAGGTAAAACGTCTTGAAAATCTCCTGCAGCCGCACCATCTGGCCAAGAAAGAGTGTTCAAATAATCATAGACAATGACTATGGCTTTGTCCCAAATTGCACCTTATTCCCTATATAGTTCCCTGGTCAAAAGTACTGCACTATAAAAAAAGGGAACATGGTGTGACATAAACCAAATGTATTACATAGCAGGTCATAAAATAACAGAGCCTGAAGGGTTTGATACTTGCACTAACCTCTGGGAGCAGATGGACCTCCATTGGGACGTAGGTGGGCCAGTATCCCATGGTGAGGATGTTCACCGTCAGCTCAATGTTACCAGGGAGGTTTTGACACTATGTAATAGGAAAAGGGAGAAACAAACCAACCAATCAATGATGTCTAATGAGACACATCTAGGCTAATAATTCTAAAGTTAGTTGTGAAAATATTGCCACAACAACAAGTTGCAAAGACAATTATTATATATTTTTTTACATATGGATAGCTGTCTTTGATTATGTTGTCCTAAAACAGAGAAGGACAAAAGCATGTGTACCTGTTTGAACTGCACCATGATGTCCTTGGAAAGCTCCATGTCCTTGAACATGCCTTCCAGCTTGCTGGTGAATGCCGCTCCACATTCTAAAGAAAGGACCAAGGTTACGAGTCCCTAGTCTCATTCAGTGTCACATGCTTCATCGTTGTTGGTCAAAGTTCTATGTGTACAGTTAATAGTAGTAGCTAGTGATGGGGGGGATTGATATAGTTACGTACTGCAATATTATATTGATACTTTGACTCGAAAGTATTTTTGTAATAAAATAATACATAAACACATATATACTGATATATATTAATCACATACACCTACCTTGACATTTTCCACATTTTGTTACGTTACAGCCTTATTCTAAAATGTATCCAAATTGTTTTTCCCCCTCATCAATCTACACACACTAGCCCATAATGACAAAGCAAAAACAGGTTTTTAAAATCATGGCCAATTTATAAATAAAAAAACCTGATATTACATTTGCATTCAGTTGAAGTCAGAAGTTTGCATACACTTACGTTGAAGTCATTAAAACTCATTTTTCAACCACCCCACAAATTTCTTGTTAACGAACTATAGTTTTGGCAAGTCGGTTAGGACATCTACTTTGTGCATGACAAGTAATTTTTCCAAAAGAAATTTACAGACAGATTATTTCACTTATAATTCACTGTATCACAATTCCAGTGGGTCAGAAGTTTACGTACACTAGGTTGACTGTACCTTTTAAAAATGGCTTTAGAAGCTTCTGATAGGCTAATTGACATCATTTGAGTCAATTGGAGGTGTACCTGTGGATATATTTCAAGGCCTACCTTCAGTGCCTCTTTGGTTGATATCATGGGAAAATCTAAAGAAATTAGCCAAAACCTCAGAATAATTTGTTTGTAGACCTCCAAAAGTCTGGTTCATCCTTGGGAGCAATTTCCAAACGCCTGAAGGTACCACGTTCATCTGTACAAATAATAGTACGCAAGTATAAACACCATGGGACCACGCAGCCGTCATACTACTCAGGAAGAAGACACGTTCTGTCTCCTAGAGACAAACGTAATTTGGTGCGAAAAGTGCAAATCAATCCCAGTACAACAGCAAAGGACCTTGTGAAGATGCTGGAGGAAACAGGTACAAAAGTATCTATATCCACAGTAAAACGAGTCCTATATCGACATAACCTGAAAGGCCGCACCATCGCAGCCATGAAGCACAGGGGTGGCAGCATCATGTTGTGGGGGTACTTTGCTGCAGGAGGGAATGGTACACTTCACACAATTCTTCCAAATGGACAATGACCCCAAGTATACTTCCAAAGTTGTGGCAAAATGGCTTAAGGACAACAAAGTCCGGGTATTGGATTGGCCATCACAAAGCCCTGACCTCAATTCTATAGAACATTTGAGGCCAGAACTAAAACAGTGTGTGCGAGCAAGAAGTTCTACAAACCTGACTCAGTTCCACCAGCTCTGTCCGGAGGAATGGGCCAAAATTCAACCAATTTATTATTGTGGGAAGCTTGTGGAAGGCCACCCGAAACGTTTGACCCAAGTTAAACAATTTAAAAAGGCAATGCTACCAAACACTAATTGAGTGTATGTAAACTTCTGACCCACTGGGAATGTAATGAAAGAAATTAAAGCTGAAATAAATAATTCTCTCTACTATTATTCTGACATTTCACATTCTTAAAATAAAGTGGTGATCCTAACTGACCTAAGACAGGGCATTTTTACTGGGATGTCAGGAGTTTTGTATATGTAAACTTCTGACTTCAACTGTAAGTATTCAGATCCTTTGTTGAAGCACCTTTGGCATCGATTACAGCTTCAAGTCTTATTGGGTATGCCGCTACAAGCTTGGCACACCTGTATTTGGGGAGTTTCTCCCATTCGTCTCTGCAGATGCTCTCAAGCTCTGGTCAAATTTATTGGATATTTCAAACTTTTTTAACTAATCAAAAACTGAAAAATTGGGCGTGCAAAATTATTCAGCCCCTTTACTTTCAGTGCAGCAAACTCTCTCCAGAAATTCAGTGAGGATCTCTGAATGATCCAATGTTGACCTAAATGACTAATGATGATAAATACAATCCACCTGTGTGTAATCAAGTCTCCGTATAAATGCACCTGCACTGTGATAGTCTCAGAGGTCCGTTAAAAGTGCAGAGAGCATCATGAAGAACAAGGAACACACCAGGCAGGTCCGAGATACTGTTGAGAAGAAGTTTAAAGCCGGATTTGGATACAAAAAGATTTCCCAAGCTTTAAAACATCCCAAGGAGCACTGTGCAAGCGATAATATTGAAATGGAAGGAGTATCAGACCACTGCAAATCTACCAAGACCTGGCCGTCCCTCTAAACTTTCAGCTCATACAAGGAGAAGACTGATCAGAGATGTAGCCAAGAGGCCCATGATCACTCTGGATGAACTGCAGAGATCTACAGCTGAGGTGGGAGACTCTGTCCATAGGACAACAATCAGTTATATATTGCACAAATCTGGCCTTTATGGAAGAGTGGCAAGAAGAAAGCCATTTCTTAAAGATATCCATAAAAAGTGTCGTTTAAAGTTTGCCACAAGCCACCTGGGAGACACACCAAACATGTGGAAGAAGGTGCTCTGGTCAGATGAAACCAAAATTGAACTTTTTGGCAACAATGCAAAACGTTATGTTTGGCGTAAAAGCAACACAGCTGAACACACCATCCCCACTGTCAAACATGGTGGTGGCAGCATCATGGTTTGGGCCTGCTTTTCTTCAGCAGGGAAGATGGTTAAAATTGATGGGAAGATGGATGGAGCCAAATACAGGACCATTCTGGAAGAAAACCTGATGGAGTCTGCAAAAGACCTGAGACTGGGATGGAGATTTGTCTTCCAACAAGACAATGATCCAAAACATAAAGCAAAATCTACAATGGAATGGTTCAAAAATAAACATATCCAGGTGTTAGAATGGCCAAGTCAAAGTCCAGACCTGAATCCAATCGAGAATCTGTGGAAAGAACTGAAAACTGCTGTTCACAAATGCTCTCCATCCAACCTCACTGAGCTCGAGCTGTTTTGCAAGGAGGAATGGGAAAAAATTTCAGTCTCGATGTGCAAAACTGATAGAGACATACCCCAAGCGACTTACAGCTGTAATCGCAGCAAAAGGTGGCGCTACAAAGTATTAACTTAAGGGGGCTGAATAATTTTGCACGCCCAATTTTTCAGTTTTTGATTTGTTAAAAAAGTTTGAAATATCCAATAAATGTCGTTCCACTTCATGATTGTGTCCCACTTGTTGTTGATTCTTCACAAAAAAATACTGTTTTATATCTTTATGTTTGAAGCCTGAAATGTGGCAAAAGGTCACAAAGTTCAAGGGGGCCGAATACTTTCGCAAGGCACTGTATAGACAGGTGTGTGCCTTTCCAAATCATGTCCAATCAATTGAATTTACCACATGCGGACTCCAATCAAGTTGTAGAAACATCAAGGATGAATGGAAACAGGATGCTCAGGAGCTCAATTTTAAACCTCATAGCAAAGGCTCTGAATTCTTATGTAAATAAGGTATTTCTGTTTTTATAAAAGTAGAAAAATAAAAACCTGTTTTCGCTTAGTCCAAAAAATGTATTTAAATAAATTTTAGAATAATCAAATTGTATGTCACATGCGCTGAATACCATAAAATGCTTACTTCCAAGCCCTTAACCAACAAAGCAGTTAAGAAAATATAGTTAAACAAATATTTACTGAATAAATTAAAGTAAAACATTTTTTTTTTTAAATGTTACAATAAAATAACAATAACGAGGCTATATACAGGGTGTACCGGTACCGAGTCAATGTGGGGGGTACAGGTTAGTCGAGGTAATTTGTACATGTAGGTAGGGGTAAAGTAACAAAAAGTGGTAAAACCGAAGGGTTCTGAATACTTTCCAAGTGCACGCACACACATACACGTCAAAAGTTTGAACACACCTACTCGTTCAAGGGTTTTTCTTTATTTGTACTATTTTCTACATTGTAGAATAATAGTGAAGACATCAAAACTGTGAAATAACACATAGAATCATATAGTTAGCAAAAAAGTGTTAAATCTAAATATATTTTATATTTGAGAGTCTTCAAAGTAGCCACCCTTTGCCTTGATGGCAGCTTTGCACACTCTTGGCATTCTCTCAACCAGCTTCACGAGGTAGTCACCTGGAATGCATTTCAATTAATAGGTGTGCCTTGTGAAAAGTTCATTTGTGGAATTTCTTTCCTTAACATGTTTGAGCCAATCAGTTGTGTTGTGACAAGGTAGGGGGGTGTACAAAAGATAACCCTATTTGGTAAAAGACAAAATCCATATTATGGCAAGAACAGCTCAAATAAGCAAAGAACGACAGTCCATCATTACTTGAAGACATGCAGGTCAGTCAATCTGGAAAATGTCAAGAACATTGAAAGTTTCTTCCAGTGCAGTCGCAAAAACCATCAAGTGCTATGATGAAACTGGCTCTCATGAGGACCACCACAGGAAAGGAAGACCCCGAGTTACCTTTCCTGCAGAGGGCAAGTTCATTAGAGTTACCAGCCTCAGAAACTGCAGCCCAAATAAATGCCTCACAGATTTCAAGTAACAGACACATCAACATCAACTGTTCTGAGGAGACTGCGTGAATCAGGCCTTCATGGTCGAATTGCTGCAAAGAAGCCACCACTAAAAGACACCAATAAGAATAAGAGACTTGCTTGGAATGGTGGAAATCCGTCCTTTGGTCTGATTAGTCCAAATTTGAGAATTTTGGTTCCAACCGCCGTGTCTTTGTGAGATGCAGAGTAGGTAAACGGATGATCTCCGCATGTGTGGTTCCCACTGTGAAGCATGGAGGTGTGATGGTGTTTGTTGGTGACACTGTCTGATATATTTAGAATTCAAGGCACACTTAACCAGAATGGCAACCACAGCATTCTGCAGTGATACTCCATCCCATCTGGTTTGCGCTTAGTGGGACTATCAATTGTTTTTCAACAGGACAATGACCCAACACACCTCCAGGCTGTGTAAGGGCTATTTGACCAAGAAAGAGAGTGATGGAGTGCTGCATCAGATGACCTGGCCTCCACAATCACCTGACATCAAAACAATTGAGATGGTTTGGGATGAGATGGACCGCAGAGAGAAGGAAAAGCAGCCAACAGGTGCTCAGCATATGTGGGAACTCCTTCAAGACTGTTGGAAAAGCATTCCAGGTGAAGCTGGTTGAGAGAATGCCAAGAGTGTGCAAAGCTGTCATCAAGGTAAAGGGTGGCTATTTGAAGAATCTCAATTATAAAATATATTTTGTTTTGTTTAACACTTTTTTGGTTACTACATGATTCCATGTGTTATTTCATAGATTTGATGTCTTTACTACAATGTAGAAAATAGTAAAAAATAAAGAAAAACCCTTGAATGAGTAGGTGTGTCCAAACCTTTGACTGGTACTGTATATAGTTTTTAAATAGTGAGCCAACATGTTTCCAGGACTTATATTTATATGACTGATCAAAACTAATCTTCTCATACTCTCTCATGTCTCTCTGCAGCAAGTAAATTGAACCTGTTGCATGGGGTGGAAAACGCCAGAGCATCAGTTTTTACACGCTGAAATTGGAAACTAACGTGTGTTTGGCACTACCGCCACCGTACCGCCAGCCGAAGTTAGAACCCATATAGTGAGCAATATGTTTGGAACATCAAATCGCAATACATGTAGAATCGTGAGAATTGCAATACATATCGTATCGGCACCTAAGTATTGTGATATCATTCCCAGTCCTAGTGGTGGATTCTGATGTAGACAGTGGTGGGGGATTGTGTGTGGAATTGTTCTAAAATACTATTTGAAATATTTAAAATACTTTTGAGCGTTTGATTGAGCTTGCCTGAAGTGTCGGATGGTTGGGGTAGGTTGAGCACCTTTCCACTGCCTCAGTCAATCAAGCACAGCCATTTGATGGAAAATGTATACTATTTGAACCCAGGTCTGATGGGGAACCCACTGACCATGTTTCAGTTTCGACAGCATGGACTTCTCGGCATCCACGGAGGCACTCTTTCCCACCAGCAACCTCTTGGCCAGATCTTTCTTGTAGAAGGCCTCAAAAACGTCTTTTCCTATTCAAGAATTCAAAAGGTTAAAGTTAAAGTACAAAGACAGACTTCAACAGGCTTCTAAGAGTCCTGTCAAATAGGAAAGTTAAAAGGACCTGGAAGTAGATGATGGTTTGGCGAAATATGTTGGGACCACATGACCATAAATGAATATGTTGGGACCACATGACCATAAATGAATATGTTGGGACCACATGACCATAAATTAATATGTTGGGACCACATGACCATAAATGAATATGTTGGGACCACATTACCATAAATGAATCGGAAGATGATCATGATCTTGTCCAACATCTTCTCCAGCTCCTCGTCCGTGGCCTCCTTGTTCCCCGCCCTCAGCTTCCAATCCACGTGTTTTGCTACAAAATACAACCATGTGTTGTTTTATTTAAATTTTTGTAGTTTACTTGCAAAAAAAAAACTGGAATATAATTTTTGCTTAATAGCTTTATTCTGAAGCTTTAAACTGATGGGAGCATAATGCACACAAACATCTATGAACGAAGACAATTTGAAAAGATGAGTTCTCTTTCAGTCAGTTCACTCGTTGTAGTGCTATCTTTATCATGTTTCCCATAGCGATTATCATGAGATACCAACCAATGAGCTCAGCAGGTTTGTTTGTCCTCTTGTTGATGAAGGTCTCGAAGGCTTCCTTCATGGCATTGACAAACTTCTCATTCTTCATGAAACAGACGTGGATGATGTGGTCCACCTTGTCCTTGAAGTCCAGCAGCTCCTGTACCATGGTCTTGTCCTTCTCAGGGTTAATGACCATCGTACTTCCAAAGGCCTGTGTGATGTTGGTAGAGGTGTCAAGGGTTGCTTTAGGTTATATACTATACACATGAATGATCCAAATCTCCAGCTGTTTTGTACTTGGAAGGAAGTATCCCCACACCTTCAAAAAGTGAATTAGTAAGAGTAAATTACAGATTTGGACTACTGATGTTTTCAAGCATACCTTGATGTACTCGATCCAGTGTTGTAGGAGGACTAGCACGCCCCCTCTCACCCGACTGAAGAGCTGATAGAGAAGACACAAGTCCTGGATTCTGTTCTCATCTAGCAGGTGATTCAAGCCTAGAGATGGAAAATAGTAGTTTAGTTTAAGGTATTTAGTGACAATTTAGTTCATGTAACTAAACAAAAAACAGTCCATATATTTTTTTTATTTTTACATTTGATGTTCTCTTCATGTGATAAGTGATATGACAATAGCATCGTTATTTTTTTTTACTCTGTTAAAATGTCATCCATTGTAAGCAAACAAATGCCCCAGTGTGGTAAGTCTGTAGTCTCTGATATATACCTTTCTGCAGTGTTGCAGTGAGATGTTCACCCAGTAGTTGCTTTTCCACAGTGGCAATGAGAGGTTTTCTGAAAAAATAATGCAGGAGAGGGAGGAAATGAGGAGTCAAATCTCTCTTTTTTCATTCTTTATATTTAGACAGGTAGATCCCGTTGAGACCGGTGCCAAGGCAGCAGCAAATCAAAAATTAATTACGTCAAATGTGGAACTGAAAACAGATGACACCAATACTGATGGACTCTTGGAAGACGAACCCCTTGTATTCTAACAAAGAATACTCACTGTGTGCTCTGGTCTAGATACGTGATGACTCTGTCTGCTTCCTCCTCTAAGCGTTTGTTGACGTGATGGAGATAATCTGGGACCTGACGAGATATTTAAGAAGTGATCAGATTAAACCATCAAGTAGCTGCTAAATCATTTGGGATACGAAGTCAAAAGCAACCTATCCTTACTGGGTCAGACAAACATCTAGTGCCATGTAAAACCACTCCACATATCACATATTTTCTTTACCAGAAGTAACTGTAAGATGATGCAAGACTCTAAATGCTAGCCATGTCCCAGATCGGTTTGTGCTGTATAGCCAAACAATACATTTTACTGTCAAACATGACGATCATTGGAGTTAGCAAAAGAGCAAGAACAGACCGTGCCAATTTCTATGATCATTGTCAAGTTTTGGCAGTACAATGTCATGTTTGGCTATACAGCACAAACAGATCTGGAACCAGGCTATCAAAATGTGGCCTCCAGTCAGACTCAGAATATTCTAATGTATGATGACATAGGGCACTGAGGTCTGGAGTAGACAGTCAGTGGTGTTGCACTGCCCAGGGGGATAAATCACCTCTCTCTCCTGCATCAGCCTCTGTCCCTCAGCGGCATACAGACGATTAGTCTCCTCCAAAAAGCGCTGCTCAAAGGAGTCCTGATAAATCTGTCAGGAGGAGGGAGAGCATTGGGTGTCATTAAAGCCATTTCTTAAGTGGGGGAGGTGATAATACATCAACTCAAATCCCGACGCGGGTGTTGTTGATCGCTAATAACACAGCTGACAAACACCCCATGATGTCTTAGACACAGCAGTGTCGGAGATTCGGTATTTATTAGGATCCACATTAGCTGCTGCAAAAGCATCAGCTACTCTTCCTGGTGTCCACATGAAACATGACATAATACAGAACATTATTAGTCAAGGATTGAACTGCATACATTTATATCACACACAGCCTACAAATGAGTACACACACACAATATCTACACTACCGGTCAATAGTTTTAGAACACCTACTCATTCATGGGTTTTCTTTATGTTTACTATTTTCTACATTGTAGAATAATAGTGAAGACATCAAGACTATGAAATAACACACATGGAATCATGTAGTAACCAAAATAGGAATGGAAGAGCTGTCATCAAGGCAAAGGGTGGCTATTTGAAGAATCTCAAATATATTTTGATTTGTTTAACACTTTTTTGGTTACTACATGATTCCATGTGTTATTTCATAGTTTCAATGTCTTCATCATTGTAGAAAAGAGTAAAAAAGAAAAGAAAAACCTTTGAGGTGTTCTAAAACTATTGACCGTTTGTGAAGGTCTAATTCATCACAGTCGGAATTGCAATACAAGATATATAAAATGGCCGTGTCTCTTCACAGTCCCCTTTGTGCAGTAAGGTGTCCTTTTATCTGTTTTTTTAAAACTGGTTTTATTGCTAGCTTGAGTTACCTGGGATGTCAGAGTTCCATGTAATCATGGCTCTATTTAATACTGTGCATTTCCCAGCCTCTGTTCTGGAACTTGGGACTGTGAAAGACCTCTGGTTACATGTCTTGTGTTGTACCGATGCCTGTCCGAACTGTGTGCCAACTGCTTGAACAGACAGTTCGGTACCTTCAACACATCAATGCCTCTCACAAAGACCAATAGTGATGCAGTCAATCTCTCTTCAACTTTGAACCAGGAGGGACTGACATGCATGTTACTGACACTTTATGTCTGTGTACATCTAGGTGCGATACGTTCTGCTTTGTTCTGGACCAACTGCAATTGTCCTATGTCTTTCTTTGCCTTACATGACCACACAGCTGGGCAGTAGTCCAGTCTGGTCGACACGGATGTCAAGAAGGCAGAGCAATGCCCAATCGTGGACAAACCTTTCCCATTTTAGCAACCATTGAGTATGTTTTGACCATGAAAGCTTGCTATCTAGGGTTACACCCAGCAGGTTAGTCTCCTCAACTTGCTCAATAGCCACATTATTCAATAATAGATCTAAACGAGGTTTAGCGTTGAGCGAGTGATTTGTCCCAAAAATTATGCTTTTAGTTTTTGAGATATTTAGCACCAGCCTATTGCCAGTTACCCATTCTAAAACTGACTGGAGCTCTATGTTAAGTGTCTAATTTATTTTACGGTTGCAGCCGATGCGCATACTGTTGAGTCGTCAGCATGCATAGACACACAGGCTTTATTCCAGGTCAGTGGAAGGTCAGTTGTAAAAACAGAAAACAATAACAGCCCTAGCCGGCTGCCCTGCGGTACACCACACTCAATTGAAATTGCATGAGAGGCTTCCATTAACAAAAATCCTCTGTTCTATTAGATAGGTAACTCTCAATTCATAATAAAAGGCAGAGGATGCAAATCCATAACACCAACCTTTTTTCAACAATAGATTATGATCAATAACATCAAAAGCTGAACTGAAGTCTAACAAAACAGCTCCCACATTCTTACTATACATGTCTTTCAGCCAATCATTAGTCATTTGTGTCAGTGCCGAGCATGCTAAAAGTTGTTCATTTGTTTTCTGTAAAATAACTTTGTATTTGATCAAACACCATTTTTTCCAAAAGTTTGCTAAGCACTTTTGGTTGGCTGTTTGAACGATTAAAGAGTGCTCTGCTATTCTTGGGTAGCAAGAATAGCCTCACTCCCTCCCTCCCTCCATTTAAAAAAACAACAACAACCACCTTTATTTAACTAGGCAAGTCAGTTAAGAACAAATTCTTATTTTCAATAACGGCCTAGGTTAACTGCCTTGTTCAGGGGCAGAACAACAGATTATTACCTTGTCAGCTCGGGGATTCGATCTTGCAACCTTTCGGCTACTTGTCCAATGCTCTAACCACTAGGCTACCTGCCACCCCAGTAGCCTGAGGGCACACACTGTCTTCTAGGCTTAAATTGAAGATGTGGCAAACATGAGTCACAATGTATTCCGCAACCAATTTCAGCAAATATACCATCCAGTTTTTTGGTACATGGTAGATTGTCCTTACTTATAGATAGATTTTTTTTTAAATAATCACCTCTTCCACACCCACTTTGTAGAACTCAAAACTACAGTGATTGTCTTTGATTATTTGGTCCATTATGCATGAATATGAAGGCTCAGAATTAGTTGTTTGCATGCAAGTGTGCTAATCTTGTCACCAAAAAAGTTTAAGTGGTTGGCAATATCAAAGGGATATCATAGTGCAGGATCAACCCCTATCCACCCTGCACATCTGGAAGAAATGGAGAAACAGCTTTCATATACCTGTCCAATCCTTTCTGATCTAAACAAATGCTTAGGGAGTAGGGCAGGGGTTCCCAAATGTTTTTGGCCCAGGACCCCATTTTGATATCTGAAAATTCTCACGACCCAAACCATGTGAAAACAATGTAATTAACAGCCAATGTTTACTTTTATTTTATTTGGGGCTTTGGCAGTCAATTTAAAACCATTCTAACAGTAATTCTGATTGTCTTCAACTCACCATCACATACTTTTAATGTGGGGCTATGACAGTCAATTGCAAATTATTCAGACATAATCTCTCTTATCTCACCACCACTAATGAGATGGATGTGCTTGATGCATGTCGCGTCGGAATTTTTCAGTCAGGGGGCGTGGTCAACACCTCTCATCTCTGCTGTCACATCCAACCTGGGTCGATATTTGTTTTTTAATGCAGTTGAGAGCACCGAATCCAGCTTCATACAGATATGAGCTGGTGAAAGGTAGCCTACCATGAGTTTTACGGTGCTTTCAAGACAACTGGGAACTGAAAAATACGAGGTCAAATCATGACGTTAGTGATCTTCTAGGTCAGAAAGTCTATAAAAAGAGACCTGAGTTCCCGACTAGGAATTCTGAGTTGGATGACCATTCAAAATGATTTTTCCAAGTCTGCGCTCGTTTCTTTCCGAGTTCCCAGTTGTCTTGAACGCACTGAAGTCAGAGATTTCCGAGTTGTTTTGAACGCGACATTAATTCTCAAAAGGGAGACGGCAGGGCATTCCCTTTGAGTCAGGAACCAAAACCCCTCTGTAGTGACCCGTGAATGCGTTGTCTGCTGCATTCGAGCACATGACAGCTCGATCAACTGTTCGATTTCACTTACAGGCATGTCAACTGAGCCAGGATCACAGTCAAATGGATTGGGAAGTAGGTACCAAACTGCTCTTCCAATGAGAAAAATATTTCCAATACTCCCCCTCTATAACCACCAAACCTCAGTGTGAAATAGAACATTGTCATGCTCTGATCCCATATTTCCACAGTTGTGAACACGTGTGCCTACAGTGGATGTGGTTTGATGTAGTTTACAATCAAAAGTTACCTGCTGCCATATACAGTATCTCAGAGTTCTGTGCTCAGCTCTTTTGCCAGCAGTTTTTTTCGGTGTATCATACAATGTGTCCATATGGCAGAGGAAAACACATTCATAACTAGAGTGCAGAGGCCTGCCCGCCATACTGTAGATGGAGCCCCATCTGTGCAAAAGCCCACCATTCGATCCCAACATCCGCTATGCTGTTTCATGCTCAGGAATCGTGGGACAGAACAATATGTCCTCATGAATAACATCCCCGACAAAAGTCAACGCATGGGCATCTTGGCCCTCTCGCCCATTTGGAAAGCATAAGCTGGGGAGCTTGAGTCAGTCAGACTTTCTGCTTGATTGCTAGCAATAGCATAAATTCTTTGTTTACCAGTTATCCGACATAGGTAATGATAAGAGTTTATGTGCCTCACCACACATTTTTTTCACCATATCAATTGCCGCCGAAAATATAAAAGTCTCTGCAATAGTGTTCGTCGCGGTCCTAGCCTTTCACCATGGGAATGATTCAAGTGTTTCATGAGCTAAAATAAAAGATACCCAAAATGTTCCATACACACAAAAAGCTTACTTCTCTAAAATATGTTTACATCCCTGTTAGTGTGCATTGATTAAACAGCATGGTCATTACACAGGTGCACCTTGTGCTGGGGACAATAAAAGTCCACTCAAATGTGCAGGTCACACAACACAATGAAGTCTCAAGTTGAGGGAGTGTGCAATTGGCATGCTGACTGCAGGAATGTCCACCAGAGCTGTTGCCAGACAATTTAATGTTCATTTATTTTCCACAAGCTGTCTCCAACATCGTTTTAGAGAATTTGGCAGTATGTCCAACCGGCCTCACGACCCCAGACCACGTGTAGCCATACCAGCCCTAGACCTCCATGTACGGCTTTTTCACCTGCGGGATCGTCTGAGACCAGCCACGCAGACAGCTGATGAAACTGAGGAGTATTTCTGTCTGTAATAAAGCGTTTGTGTGTGGAAAAACTAATCCTGGCTCCCAAGTGGGTGGGCCTCTACCCTACCAGGCCCACTCATGGCTGCGCCCTTGCCCAGTCATGTAAAATCCATTGATTAGGGACTAATTTATTTATTTCAATTGAATGATTTCCTTATATGAACTGTAAATAAAATTGTTGAAATTGTTGCGTTTACATTTTTGGTATATATTTTTTTCCTTCAGGATTTTGGAAATTCTCCTGTGACCCTATTTTCATCAGATGACCCCACATGGGTTCAAGACCCCTTGTTTGGGAACCACTGGGGTAGGGGCTAAGGGTTGATTAACCGGGTGAATAGGACAAGAAATCCACTGAGTAGGCTTTCCCATGCCCTGTGTGAAGGGGCGTAGCCATACCTGCAGGTCAGAAAGCATGCTCAATAGGCTCCGCAGCAGGCTACGGTCGACGGTCTCGCCGCTGCGCTCCCTCTCGATGAGCAGCAGGATTCCGTCGATGGTCTTGCTCTGGACCTTCATGTCGCTGATAATGTAAAACCTAAACAACTCCAGGCCCATGTCCCTGAAGGGAAGAGGGGTGATATTAATATGAACCAAAGCCAATTACTATTGACAGAACACAGTTAGAAATTGAACGTTTTCTACAGAATTTTGATTTGAGGGAGAGAAACTCACCAGACTGACGGGAGCATTGAATTTTGTAAAACATAGGTGCGGTCCAAGAACAAAAATATACTTCTAATCATGATCTGTAAAAGAGGAAAGAAATCCTTTATAGGAAATTATTTGAATGAGATTGAATCAAATTACATCCTATCAAGGACAGAGTCCTAGACATACCATTTGTCTGCAGTGATCTTGCCAACACTTGTCTATTTTCTTCAGGAAGAGTGTACTGTCCAGTGCATCCGTGAGCACTGAGTCAAGGATGTAGCAGGTTTCATATGCATAACAACACAAAGCAGCCGCAGTGTCCTTTCAGTACACATGATTAAAAGGACATGCATTCAATATCAACCTTTATAAGAACATGATTTCAGTTTCTGTAGTTCAAATGACAAAAGCTATCCCCTAGTAAATACTTGAACAAAATAATTAGACTTATGAAAGCCTACATTGAGTGATCAAGGATTAAGCAGTGTCTAAACATATATTGAACCATCTTTCTAGTACCATCTATTTACACACACAGAAAAAGATATTCTCTGAATTGATCGATTTGTGCCTTGATGTGGTCTTCACACACAACCTGCAGTTGTTTGTAGAGCTTGGCTGATATCTTATGGGAGCAGAGGTTCTCCACAGCCTAAAACAACAAACAGAAAGGAGAGTGCTTAAAGAGTTTATTACATTTCAGGGCTAAAACACTTGATTATCTATGCATGTAATATCCTACAGAAGACACCGCCACCAAGTAATCTAAACATCCCATAACTCAACACAGCTATTAAACAGTGCAGACATATCACACAAATTATTGTCAAGCTCTTTCGCAAGATACTAGCCTAGAGACATGAAGAAAAAAATAGCTTGTTTGTTAAGACTGTGTTTAGCTTACTGACTGCAAAATCATAGGTTTGAATAAGAAGTCAAGGTCACAGGGGAGGAGGGCTTCCCATCTGTGGCCAATCATCATAATAACCATAACCACAGAGTAGTTTTCATTAGGGCAGGGAGCATAAAACATTTTGCATTCGTCAATGAAAACAAGCACTTCTTATTGGACAAGTCCAGGTTTGGTGCCAAATGCCATGTTATTTTTACTCGTCATTGTTATTTGTTAGTCACTGTGTATTTATATTTATTATCTTTAACTCTGCATTGTTGAAAAACAACCAGTAAGAAAGCATTGCACTGTTAGTCTACAAAGCATGTGACAAATAAAATATTATGTGAACATGACCCAGGGCTGTTCTGAAGGGAAATGAGGCAGGTGCAGCATTGAGGTACCTGGTAGAGCTCCTCAAGATTGTACTTGATTGAAATGCTGTTCTGAATGGCCTCAACCGCCTCCTTTAGCTTTTGCCAGGTCTCGTGTGTGTAGTTCTCTGGCAATTTGGGCTTTTCTGTGAAGAAAATGAAAGAGAGACAGGGAAGCAGTTTCAGAACAGTAATTTTCTGATGTGTCATTCTTTTATCTGTACCACTGTTTTTTTTATTTTTTATTTAGGTTTTTTTTTACACATAATCAGTCTAACATCTAAAAAAATAAAAATATTCACACAAATGAACTACATCATGTCAGGCATTTAAATAGTAGTGTATCATTGTGCATTTTATAACTAAGCAATAATGCCCGAGGGGGTGTGGCATATGGCCACTGGCTAAGTGCTGTTCTTACGCGCAACGCGGCGTGCCTGGATACAGCCCTTAGCCGTGGTATATTGGCCATATACCACAAACCCCCGAGGTGCCTTATTGCGATTATAAAATGGTTACCGGTGTAATTAGAGCAGTAAAAATAAATGTTTTGTCATATCCGTGGTATACGGTTTGATATACCATGGCTGTCAGCATTCAGGGCTCGAACCACCTATTTTACAATGACACATATTCAACTGTAAAATTGCATAGATTAGCCAGACTAAAGCACATATTTTAGGCAAGGCCAAGTAATTAACACAATTTTAAAAGAAACGTTCACTATAAGGGACAAGTGGGATTACAGCAAGCAATTCCTTGCATCCATCCATCACTAGAATGTTTTGAATATCACACTACCTTTGAAGTTCTTGATGACTAGTTTCTTTGCAGCGCCAGGTTTGCTGTTGGAGAAGGTAGTGGAGCCTGCCGTTTTCGTCAGCCCGTTTGCATGGTGCCCAACACCCCCAGCCAAAAAAACTGTTTTCATCTTGTTAGAAGAACACGATGCAGACGACTCCTCGGCCATTTTCACATCCAGTCCAATGAAATCTACTGAATCTTCGAACCTCAACTTCTTCTGAATGTGTTGCGAAGTGGAGGTGCAGGAGGAAGATGAATAATTTGTGGTTTTAGGAGATGAAGAGATTGAATCAATGTCTTCCCTCTCAGAACTGTTTATTTTCCTCTTCTTCGAAGGCGTGATACTGCTGTCGTTATTTACATCTGAAGCTGCTGGTCTAGCCTCTTGGGTTGGCGGTGGGGGATTAGGGGAAGGTAAACCTATTGGAAACATGAAAAAATGAATACAAATTCTAATAGCTATAGCCAGTCTACTAATCATAAACCTCCATATGTGCCGTGGGTTAACAAGTCGCGATTCCAAGGTTTATCTTGCTATATTCCAACCGAGTCGTCCGGTCTTTTACAAGTATCTAGCTAAGAAACAGACAATACATTGCAAACTACAGCCCCATTTGGACCAGCTCAATGACTTGGACCCTCTCACTGTTCTTGTTATTTCTGCTGGCAGAAGAAAGATGGTTGATTACTGCTTCCTATTGCTTGGCCTCTCTTTAATATCCACGTTGTGGAGCGGTAGTTAGTTTTGTCGGCATCCAATAGAGACTTATTTCTAGCCGAAAAATGTAATGTATCAAGTGTTAAATTGCCATAACACCTGGGAAGTTCAATATCAAAACGTACCTTCTACAAGCGATTCCATGACCTACCGGAAGTGCTTTACCCACATGTTACTGCTGCAAAAGTGGTTTCCACTAGTTAGCACAGCCATAAAATAAAAATAAAATGTATGCTTTTAATCTTAATTTAAGGTTAGAGTTAGGCATAAGGTTAGCAGTGGGGTTAGGGTTCGGTTTAAAATAATACATTTCAGAGGATAAATTGTAGAAATGGGCGGGGTTTAGGACTTTGTGTCTGTAGTAACTAATGACGACCTGCAAAAGTGGCTATGCTACTTAGCAAGCTTTATTTAGCTGTACAACTGTCATGTACCGCAAGATGGCGCCAGAGATGGTGTAAATGTATTTCCATTTTATTAGGCAAGTCAGTTATGAGCAAATTCTTATTTTCAATGACGGCCTAGGAACAGTGAGTTCCTAGCCTTGTTCAGGGGCAGAACGACATTTTTACCATGTCAGCTCGGGGATTCGATCTTGCAACCTTTCGGTTACTAATCTAACGCACTAACCACTAGGCTACCTGCCTGCTACATGTAGTAAAATCTTCTGACATGGTCTAATAGTGTGCTTTAATGTACCCAAGTAACCCAACTATGTTTTCCTATCTAAAGTTTTTTGGTTTACTGTCAAAAGTTATGGTTTACAACGTATTTTCAACATATAGAAAGGACATGGAAAAGAATAAAGTATAGAAAGAAGGGAGGAAGGAAGGGCTCATCTTTAAAATATTCGAATGGGGCCTTCGGGTTCGGATCCTGCCGTATTTCGTTCGAAACTGTCGCATGCATGTCGCAAGTTGACGTCACTTGCTGCCTATAAACTGCGAAACAGGCGTGGGGAGACTATTGAATTGAAATACATGTTATTGGATTTTTGTTCATCAAAGTCAAACATCAAGCAAAAATAATATACTTGTCTAGGTAGAGAAGAACACAGCAAACGCGACCAACGAGGATGTTTAAGAAGTAGGTATTACGCATGATTTCCCTAGCTAACTTGCTATCTACATGACCAGGCAGCTAGTTAGCTAACTATAGCCACTTAGCTAGCTAACTATAACATGTTCTTAGTCTTCCAAATAGACTTATCAACTGATAACTCTTGATTAGCTTTCATTTGAATGAAGGGTCAAACTAACATGAATGTGTTTCTATTGTCTCGTTTCAGATTTGATGAGAAGGAAAATGTTTCCAACTGTATTCAGCTGAAGACCTCTGTAATCAAAGGCATCAAAAACCAGCTGTTGGACCAGTTTCCAGACATTGAGTCATGGCTCAACCATATCATGCCAAAAAAGGACCCTGTCAAAATAGTGCGATGGTAAGTCAAGAAGATAATCTTTTCCCCCTTATCAGTGGCTGTGTTCGAGACTATGCACAGTCAATGGTTTCAGATCAGCAAGTCCATGATGCACCTCTCTGATTGAGGGGTTGGGTTAAATGCGGAAGACACATTTCAGTTGAATACATTCAATTGGACAACTGACTAGGTATCCACCTTTCCCAGTGTGGGTAAATGTTGACTAATTGACTGATCTACAAATAATAATTAGTAGTTATTTATGATCATGCAAGGTGATTCGTTGATCAGTCAGTCACAAGTCACCAGCACTGTCTGCTGCAATGTCGAACAAGTCCATTGTATTTTTAATATTTGTTGACATCAGTTTTACTAGGCCAAGATGGACTGTGAAGGAGTGTAGTCTAGCCTACTCCTTACCATCCTGGGCCCTTAAGTTATGTCTAGAGGCAAATTGACTCTGGCATCCAAAACGGTCTGATACTCCATATAAATGTAAATGGATTCTCAATTGCAATTGGGTTCAAGAGATAAGGCCCTCTATTTTCATATCACATCAAAATAATTTTACAAATGCAAAAAACACTTCTACATTTTAACTGTTGCAGCCAACAGTATTTAAAAAAATAAAAACGTTCAACACTTTTCTAGCTTCCTTCTTCCGTTACACACAGGTGTTCGGAGATGCTGGATATCTATTTAGAAACGGTGTCGGGATTGTTGTACACATTGGCCGCGTTGCATGCTTCGGCTGAGAAGCCAAGAGGGCTGGGTATTGCCCCCCCTTGGGTGAACAAGAGAAGAGTTTGACATGTTGTTTTGTGTTCCGTCATCCAACCTGCAGCCATGAACACATTGAAATATTGACGGTGAATGGAGAATTGCTCTTCTTCAGACAAAGAGAAGGACCGTTCTACCCAACCCTCCGACTGCTGCATAAGTGTAAGACCTCTGCTCTTTTTGATGTGCAGGTGTCTGATGAATTGCTGTGTTGCAGTGTACTGTTCAGTAAGTTTCTCTGTTCATATTTTACAGACCCCTTTATTCTTCCACACCAACAAGTAGACAAAGGGGCCATCAAGTTTGTCTTAAGTGGAGCCAATATCATGTGTCCTGGATTGACGTCCCCAGGCGCCAAACTCTACCCCTCTGCCTCAGAAACAGTAGTTGTATCCTTCCTATGACCGCTTTATGTTGATAATTTATGTTCAGTACAACATCTTACTGGGCTATATTCTCAGTGAATAATAGTGAAAGTGTTTATTTAGGATCAGGCCCCCTGGCCCCCATCCATCCAATTATATTCATTGTGATCATGATGATGCTATCAGAAACTAGGAGGTCCAAGTTCCTGTTGGAAATGTCTTACCACTAGATCGGCCCTCAAGTCGGAGTTCCAAGTGGGAAACTCAGACCAGCATTTTGATACCAGAGTGTATGAGTCACTGACCTTTCAACTCTCTGACCAAAAGATGCTAAAACAAGGCCAATTACAACCTTAATGTGTATAATGTTGCAGTTTGACCCATACATGTTTTTACACATTTTTACCTTCTGAACCGTTATGTCAGCTTGTAATGATGTCATACACCAGCATTGGTGTTTTTGGTTCTTCCTGTTAGTATCAAGTGCATGTGAGATGGTGTTTCCTTGACAATTGGTTTCAGGCCATAATGGCGGAGGGCAAGCAACATGCCCTTTGTGTCGGAGTCATGAAGATGTCTGCAGAAGACATGTAAGTATCATATCATGTGCTTTTTCCTATTTGGGTCTTTCTATAATCTAGGGTACCAGGGAGTATTTCCTACACTGAACAACTTGTTTCAGCTGTTGATAAGTTATTGATAATAATCTGCAAAAAATATTCTTCATGTCATTACATTAATATAAGGGGGCATAGCTATATTCAATCAAATTCACGAGTTGATGTTTAACCCTTTATCATGGTTGGTGTCTTGATGGATTTTTCCCAAAATTGAGCGGCATGAAACATTACTTTTCTGACCTTGCATTTAAGATGGCGTTTATCATGTATTAAGCATTCATCAGTTAAATTATACATTGAACTTGAACCCTTTAAGAATCCTGGATCTAGCTGTCAGTTTATTTTTTGTATAGAGCTCTCAGAAATGCAGTGCAGCTATTGTGGTGGAAAAACCACTCAGAAGGCAGTCCGATCTCAATATAAAAAGCTTTATTACAAGCATGCATGCAAGGTAAAAACCAATTCGACTCGCTCTTAGATTTCAGACATTTATACAGACCCAGGATGGGAGGGGTGTTGCACATGCCCTTTGAATGAGCCTGTTACTTCTGCTTATCAATAGATGGATTGTTTCACAGGAAGTTAGAACACAGTAGTTTAGAAACAGACTGGTTATATTTAGGGATGCGCCGATATTACATTTTTGCCGGATACCCGATTGTTTTCCTTGCCAATATACCCAATACCAATAATCAATATTTAAAATTTGAGGCCTTTAAAATATTCTAGTACAGTTAACTATTTAACACACACGGACCAAAAAGTTTTGTTGGCATTTACATATGTCCCCATTACCTGTAAAACAATCAAAACCCATTTATTTTACTTATTTGCTGGGTTTCGTTGTTCATTTGTTCAGTCTTTTCATTCTCAACCAGGATTTCATCATATTGTCAAGCAGTGAAGTTTCAGCTCTGTCTGTCCGTGGCCTCTTCTGTCATGGGTCCTCTTCCTCGGTGCGCACTGTGTCCATTTCCATCTTGTCCAGCTGTGTCTAACATTTCACATAACCCTGTTTGTCTGCATCGAAGTAGCGGCCCTTGTCCCTAGCATCAAAAAAGGTGGCGACACAGTAAAGCAGGTCAGAGAATGCCACCGAATCGCTTGTTCACAGCCTCTAGTAGAGTACTTTTGCAAGTTAACCCCACGGTCTGTGTCTGCAGTTTTGTTGAGCAGGTGTTTCACTGCCATGACAGAGGGTATCACGTCTGCTGCAGACCGTTTGAGCTTATTTCTCCAGTCAGTTGTTTGAATGTAGTTAGGAGTGTTCATGTTTACAAGTTTCAAAACATGTTCTCAAATGCCATTGAAATGGCAGCAGCGGTGTGAGAACCAGCACATTCTGGAGCAATACGGCTTTCCTTAGTACGTAATCCTTGTTGACCCACTGTGCTGTCAGACTCATAATGCTTATGGGGCTGACATCACTGGTCCAAATGTCAGTCGTGAAGCTAATAGCAGTGACGCCCATAGCAAGTAGCTCATGGATGCTGTGTAACTCTGGTAGGGCAGCATCTGAAAAATAGCGCCTACTTGGTAGTGTGTACCGGGGCTCGAGGTGCTCAACCAGTCGGCGAAAGCCAACATCCACAACAGAGCACAGATTGTCATTATCTTGGCGTTAATGGATTTCGCCTTTGAGTTGTCTCGCTGAAATGTTCTTACTCTTTCAAATGACTGCTGGACTTGAACCTGTTTAGTTGTTGGAAGTGTGGCAAGTTTTTTTTCTGCTTTGGTTCTAAGTAGTCGCTGAACGTCTGGGGGGATGCACTTTCAAATGGGTGATTAGGTTTGTGGTATTGAAATATTTCACTTTCTCCCCTCTGGAAATAATAGCAGCACAAACGTTACATATGGCCTTTTTGTTAGTTTCCTTTGAAACTTGAAAATGGATCCACACAGCAGACATTGTGGGCCAGGTTAGGAATGCTGTGTTGCACATGTAGCGCTGTATTTTTCGTGCCGTCATTACGTCATCTACCTACATTATATAGGTATTCATGTCAGCTTTGACATCGGTTTTACTCAACAGCGTTAAACTAGACAGATCCGATGCTGACATTTGTAGCTAATATCGGCCGATTCCGATCTGCTTACCAATATATTGCGCATCCCTAGTTATATTACAAAAGGGCAACTTGAAACAGTGCGATTTGAGCATATCAGGGAACAGAGCAACCTTACAGACAAGATGAGGAACAGAATGACCTGTCCCTTCTATATAAGATAACAAATCAAAATGTACTCTGCAACAATCTCCCCTTTTTTATGGTATCTCAGCATAACTAGTCCTGGTGCTCTGTAAACCAGGGGTTTCAGACTTCCCTGTCTGGGGGGAAATGGCATTTCAGTCATAAGAATGTTCTGTCCCTCTTCTTCCAGATAGGGAGCAGAGGGGACAGATAGGTTAACATTATTGCTCACACTTTGCGTGAGAATCCGTTTGACACAAAGGCACATACAAGTTACCAGCCAATGAAAACGTAGAAAACAGAATAACAAAGGAACAGATGGTGAGCTTATCAATGCTGTAAACATCTTCCCAGGAGAAAAGGCTCTCAGAATTGTTCAGTCACAATGGCTGATATAACCGATTCTCCTGCCTTAGATTGTTCTACCACCAGTCTGTCAGCCGCTAGCACCTGATTACTGACAGACTCATGGACAAGTCCTTCAGATTTTCCCCATGCTAGTATAAAGCAGTGGTAACTATAGCGGTTATTTTTTCTAAGCGTCAACAAGCTAGTATTATTAAAAAGTTCAGGCACCACTGGGTTGACTAGCTCTGCACCTATCAGAGTCCTAGGGAGAAGGGCATACTGGTCATCCATTAACAGAAATGATCTAGCATCCAAGCAGAAATCAGATGGAACTGGACAGGAGTGAGTGGTGTTTTCCAGGAGTCCAGTAAATAAGTTTCTGCAATAGGATCCATTTCCAGGTAGCAGTTCAGTGTCTCATGTTATGGGTATGCATATCCAAAATGATCTATGAGATTGCAAAACCCATTGCTTCTAACCAAAAAAGTCACCTTAAAACCTAAACTGATACGGTCATTAACATGGTTCTAAAATAATTATGCATTGATACTTGGATGCGCATTTGGTGTCCAGCTGATTTATTTAAGTGTGATATTTTCTCACATCTGATCCAGGAAGGTATTTTCAGCTGTTGTGATAGCGCATGTAATGTTTGAGGAATGTCCAGAATGTGTCTCATTCATTACACCAGTGAAGACAGTTGTGCTTGGATCCACATTGGTTTTAATATCCCAAGATTGAACTGAGAAAGCCTCAAGGTAATGAGTTCCTTTACATATGTTTTTGCGCCTCGGATTGGACACGGAGTCTACTGTGCAGAATTCTATAGGATAGACTATTGCACAACACCCAGTGCTTTTCCTATTAATTATTCTGGATATACAGTGCATTCGCAAAGTATTCAGACCCCTTGACTTTTCACATTTTGTTACGTTACAGCCTTGTTCTAAAATGTATTAGATTCCCCCCCCCCCCAATTTACACACAATACCCCATAATGACAAAGCAAAAACATTTTTTTAGAAATTTTAGCCAAATTATACAAATATTTTTTAATACATTTACATAAGTATTCAGACCCTTTACTCAGTGCTTTGTTGAAGCACCTTTGGCATTGATTACAGCCTTGAGTCTTGGGTATTATGCTACAAGCTTGGCACACCTATATTTGCGGAGTTTCGCAGATCCTCAAGCTCTCTATCAGGTTGGATGGGGAGCATCACTGCACAGCTATTTTCAGGTCTCTCCAGAGTTGTTAGATTGGGTTCAAGTCCAGGTTCTGGCTGGGCCACTCGGACATTGACTGTGTGCTTAGGGTTGTTGTCCTTTTGGAAGGTGAACCTTTGCCCCAGTCTGAGGTCCTGAGCGCTCTGGAGCAGGCTTTCATCAAGGATCGCTCTCTGTATTTTGCTCCATTCATCTTTCTCCTCGATCCTGACTAGTCTTAGTCCCGCCTCTGGAAAAACATCCCCGCAGCATGATGCTGCCACCATGTTTTACCATTGGGATGGTGCCAGGTTTCCTCCAGACGTGACGCTTTGCATTCAGGCCAGAGTTCAATCTTGGTTTCATCAGGCCAGAAAATCTTGTTTTTCATGGTCAGTCCTTTAGGTGCCTTTTCGCAAACTCCAAGTGGGCTGTCGTGCCTTTTACTGAGAAGTGGCTTCCGTCTGGCCACTCTACCATAAAGGCCAGATTGGTAGAGTGCTGTAGAGATGGAAGAACCTTCCAGAAGGACAACCATCTCCACAGAGGAACTCTAAAGCTCTGTCAGAGTGACCATCGGGTTCTTGGTCACCTCCCTGACCAAGGCCCTTCTCCCCCGATTGCTCAATTTGGCTGGGCGGCCAGCTCTAGGAAGAGTTTTGGTGGTTCCAACTGTGTTCTTGGGGACCTTTTCATGCTGCAGACATTTTTTGGTACCCTTCCCCAGATCTGTGCCTCGACACAATCCTGTCTGAGCTCTACGGACAATTCTTTCGACGTCATGGCTTGCTTTTTGCTTTGGCATGCACTGTCAACTGTGGGACCTTTTATATAGACAGTTGTGCCTTTCCAAATCATGCCCAATCAATTGAAATTACCACAGGTGGACTCCAATCAAGTTTTAGAAACATCAAGTATGATCAATGCAAACAGGATGCACTGGAGTTCAATCAAGTCTAATAAAAGGGTCTGAATACTTATGTAAATAAGGTATGTTTTATTTGTAATACATTAGCAAATGTCTAAACCTGTTTTCGCTTTGTCATTATGGGCTATTGTTTGTAGATTGAGAGGGGAGGGATAGTTAGAATAAGGCTGTAACGTAAGTCAAGGTCTGAATACACTGTGAATAACATTTCATAGCCCAGTGGGCTTATTCACAATATGATCTGGTAATGAAATAACACGAAAGTGGTGGAAAAAGTACCCAATTGTCATACTTGACCGTAATAAATGGCTCATGTAAAAGTCACCCAGTAACATTCGACTTAAAGTATTTGGTTTAAAATATACTTAAGTATCAAAAGTAAAAGTATAAATAATTTAAAAACCAGATGGCACCATTTTATTTATTTATGGAAAGCCACAAACTAAGCATGTGTATTTAGTGAGTCCGCCAGGATGACCAGGGATGTTCGGTTGATAAGTGCATGAATTTGACTATTTCTGTCCTGCTAAGCATTCAAAATGTAACAAGTACTTTTAGGTGTCAAGGCAAATGTATGGAGTAAAATGTACAATATTTTAAGGAATGTAGAAAAGTAAAATATAAATAGTTAAGTACAGATACCCCCCGAAAAACAACTTAGGTAGAAATACTTTACACCACTGATGAAATACATTTTGTTTTCCTTGTTACACCTGCAATTTTAAACAATACCAGGGGCTTGAAAGTAGCCAACTTGAATTGGAGCTCAGAAATTCAAGTAGACTGCTGGTATAGGCCTAGCTTAAATCAAATATTGACCTTAATTTGGTGTTTGAAAAGTCCTTGTAATTATTGTAGCCAATTTGTAAGTTCTGCTCCCATATAATTATCAGTGATTTAATTCTTGATCTGTTTGTGAGCGATGTGGCCAGTTTTGTTTGTTTTCCGCTGCTTCAATTGAAGGGTGAAGCTCTACTCTGTTGCGGTAAAACCACGTGCTGTTATTGAGGACGACAACATCTGTTGGCTTATGATACAAATCCTTCCATTATGTGTGCCTGCGTTGGCCACAGACTACAGAAAGATGGCCATGCATCCAGTCTATTTATTCAGGCAATGTCCACAATATTCTCACATTTTAGAAATTAATCATTTGAATATCAATGCATTGCAGAGGCCTAAAAATACATTCTTATTTTTGGTATGTTTCATTAGTCTATGGTTGCTATACAATAGTTACAAAATGTTGCATCATATGGGACAGAATGCAATATTTTGAAAGTTCCATATCTTAAACCTGATTGCTGACATCTTTATATATTTTGGCAGTATATCAACAATGGACTAAACGTTTTTGTGTGGAGTTTTCCTTAAGTGGTAATGGCCTACTTTTGACACTTTACGCTTTTTGGGGGGGTTCTATATTAGGCCCTATAAACAAATGACAATTAGGTTCTTGAAAAAGTCCCTGAATTTGACTTGCCAATGTATGTGTACTCTACTTAAAGGATGTGTAGTCCAAGGTCTATGTTGTATGGGTGGAGTTATGGGCCACTTTGCATATTTACTTTTATTCCTCTAAAGTACACGTTGAACTGCATAAAACATTTTTTCAAACCATTTTGAAATGTTGATCAGTCACACATTTGCCCCCTTATTTATAGAAAGACCCATTTTCACTGCAGAAATGTACTTGTATGTGCACACTCCTACTGTACTTTTGTAAACTTGCCTAATGCTCATTCCACTTCACTTTTTTTGTGAGCAGAGAGAAAGTCAACAAGGGAGTAGGAGTTGAAACTGTTCACTATCTTAATGATGGACTGTGGCACATGAAGACGTATAAGTGAGATGTCTTCACCAACCCCCCTGGACAACGTGAAGCTCTTGACAGTGAGGCTGCCAGTCAATTGTTTACACCAATGGACTTAGCTGTGTAACTAGCTGGAGGCTTTGAACCAATCCCCAATTAATGCACAAATAAAAACCTGCATTCAAGATATTTTCCCTTCTTTTTCACAGTCTTTACAGTTCATGGTTTCTTTGCCAATGTCGTTGGGATTCACTTGCTACCAGGAGCAAAACATTTTAAATGGATTGTAGATCATAGTACCACATGCTGTTACATGGATTTATGATGTTAAATCAAATAACTCTTTAGTGAATTGGAGGCTAACTGAAGATAAACTCCCCAAATAAATAAAAATGGTCACATTCAACATTTCAGGTGTTGCTTGTTTTCTCATACATACAATCTAGCTGACACTTGTCCATATTAAATCTATTCCAGGGTGTACAATGACACTTGATGGGGCATGAATACAGGCGTGTTTTTAAACGTGTGCGCATTTCTCAGAAATGATTCAAAAGGGGTGTGGCAGATTTCAAAAGGCTTCAGCGATAGGGAGCCAAGAGGATACAGTTGTCCGCTTCTCCTCGATAGCACACCTGCTTATTAACAAATTCACACTCCTACATATGGCGGCCCCTTTTCGGGTCACAAAGCAGACTTTCTCCCAATTGAGAACCACATATTGGTTGTTGGATACAGCCGTGGTCCTGTTCTGACAGCATTGGGAAATCAGTAGAGAAGATGTGATCCGGAAATAAGTTGTCTCCTTGCATGGTCTCGACTGAAAAGCAGACTTGGCCTTGGAAAAACCTGTCATACCTGCTTTCCAATCTCAGTAGGCGTTTAAAGGTTATGGGTATGAAATTAGGGCTTTGACATCAGTGAAAACAAAATCCATAGAATACTTCCACATAAAATATAATGGACACAGATATACTGGCGCAAATTAACTGATTACAAAATGAGGGTTACAGTTTCTGCCAGTTATCAGATAGTGGGGTATTAAGGAATGGGCCTGACAAGCATTTGTATGTCCTTCAAAAATTATCAGACTTAGCCATATTACAGTCATTAGTCCCCAAAAGAAGTGTACAAAACATTAGGAACACCTTCCTAATATTGACTTGCACCCACTTTTGCTTTCAGAACAGCTTCAATTCGTCGGGGCATTGACTCCGATGCTTCCCACAGTTGTGTCAAGTTGGCTGGATGTCATTTGGGCTGTGGACCATTGATACACACGGGAAACTGTTGAGCGTGAACCAGTATAGTTGCATTTCCTGACACACTCAAACCGGTGTGCCTGGCACCTACCACCCCTGTTCAAAGTCATTTAAAATCTTTTGTCTTGCAATGGGCAACAATCCATGTCTCTCGACTTAAAAATCCTTCTTTAACTTGTCTCCAAGTGGATTTAACAAGTGACATAAATAACTTTCACCTGGTCAGTCTCATGGAAAGAGCAGGTGTTCCTAATGTTTTATATATAGTGTATTCACACCCCTCGACTTTTTCCACATTTTGTTACATCCGGAATTTAAAATGGATAGAGATTTGTCAATGGCTTACACAGAATACCCCATAATGTCAAAGTGCAAGGGTTCACATTTTTTTACCAATTTAAATTGAAAAGCTGAAATGTCCTGAGTTAAGTATTCAACCCCTTTTCTATGGCAATCCTAAATGAGTTTAGGAGTAAAAATGTGCTTATCAGGTCATAAATTGCATGGACTCACTGTGTATAATAAGTGTTTAACATTAATGACTACCTCATCTGTTCCCCACACACAGATAATTGTAAGGTCAAGCAGTGAATTACAAACCGATTCAACCACAAAGACCAGGGAGCTTTTCCAATGCATCGCAAAGGGAACCTATTGTTAATGTTTTGTTTTTTTAAAGCAGATGTTGAATATCCCTTTGAGCATGGTGAAGTTATTAATTACATTTGAAGGTGTATCAATACACCGTCACCACAAAGATACAGGCGTTCTTCCTAACTCAGTTGCCGGAGAGGAAGGAAACTGCTCCGGGATTTCACAATGAGGCCAATGATGACTTTAAAAACAGTAAAATCCTAGAGGAAACCCTGGTTCAGAATGTCCTTGAGTGGCCCAGCCAGAACCTGGACGAACAACTGGAGAGACCTGAAAATAGCTATGCAGTGACACTCCCATTCAACATGTCAGAGCTTGTGGATTTGCAGAGAAGAATGGGAGAAACTCCAAATATAGGTGTGCCAAGCTTGTAGCATCATACCCAAGAAGACTCAAGGCTGTAATCGCTGCCAAAGATGCTTTAAAGTACTGAGTAAGGGCCTGAATACTTGTAAATGTGATATTTTTATTTTGTATAATTTGCAAAAATGTCTAAACCGGTTTTTGCATCGTCATTATAGGGTATTGTGTTAGGGGAAGAAACATTTTAGAAAAAGACTAACGTAACCATGTGGAAAAGGTCAAGGGGTCTGAATACTTTCCTGAAAGCTCTGTGCGTGTAGATCTATTAGCTTATCAATAACAAGGGGTAAGAAACTGCTTCACTATGAGATAGGCCTATTTGGCTTTACAGTGCTCAGTATTTGGTTTAGCACTTGTCAGTAAGAACTGATTTCCCATTATGACTAAATGCAGCAACAGTCTCAGCAGAACAATTCATTTCATTTAGTTTTTGGTATTAGGAGGATAAACATGGCTGCCAATTTATTTAATCGGGTGTTTCAAGTGAGTAAAATAGTTACCCCAAAATTAAACAAACAAATCCACCAACAATTTCTATTACAATGGTGGCAACCAATCATGTGTAGCAAACTGTTTAGAGACATCTCAATACTTCAAGATTATTTCAAAATGTTCACTCCATGTGGCCTTATAAACTCAGCAAAAAAAAGAAATGTCCCTTTTTCAAGACCCTGTCTTTCAAAGATAATTCATAACATTCCATATAACTTCAGATATTCATTGTAAAGGGTTTAAACACTTTCATGCTTTTCTTTCTTTTACAATTGTGGAACGGTCGTTAAGACACTAACAGCTTACAGACAGACGGGTAGGCAATTAAGGTCACAGTTATGAAAACGTAGGACACTAAAGAGGCCTTTCTACTGACTCTGGAAAAACACCAAAAGAAAGATGCCCAGGGTCCCTGCTCATCCGCGCGAATGTGCCTTAGGCATGCTGCAAGGAGGCATGAGGACTGCAGATGTGGCCAGGGCAATAAATTGCCATGTCTGTACTGTGAGATGCCTAAGACAGCGCTACAGGGAGACAGGAAGGACAGCTGATGGTCCTCGCAGTGGCAGACCACGTGTTACAATACCTGCACAGGATTGGTAGAGCCGAACATCACACCTGCGGGACAGGTATAGGATGGCAACAACAACTGCCCGAGTTACACCAGGAACGCACAATCCCTCCATCAGTGCTCAGAATGTCTGCAATATGCTGAGAGACGAGTCGCGGTTTTGTCTCACCAGGGGCGATGGTCGGATTCGCGTTTATCGTCGAAAGAATGAGCGTTACACCGAGGCCTGTACTCTGGAACGGGATCGATTTGGAGGTGGAGGGTCCATCGTGGTCTGGGGCGGTGTGGCACAGCATCATCAGACTGAGCTTGTTATCATTGCAGGCAATCTCAACACTGTGCGTTACAGGAAAGACATCCTCCTCCCTCATGTGGTACCCTTCCTGCAGGCTCATCCTGACATGACCCTCCAGAATGACAATCCACCAGCCATACTGCTCGTTCTGTGCATGATTTCAGGCAAGACAGGAATGTCAGTGTTCTGCCATGGCCAGCGAAGACCCCGGAACTCAATCCCATTGAGCACACCTGGGACCTGTTGGATCGGAGGGTGAGGGCTATGGCCATTCCCCCCCCCAGAAATGTCAGGGAATTTGCAGGTGCCTTGGTGGAAGAGTGGAGATAACATCTCACAGCAAGAACTGGCAAATCTGGTACAGTCCATGAGGAGATGCACTGCAGTACTTAATGCAGCTGGTGGCCACCAGATACGGGCTTACTTTTGACCCCCCTTTGTTCAGGGACACATTATTCCATTTCTATTTGTCACATGTCTGTGGAACTTGTTCAGTTTGTCTCAGTTGTTGAATCTTATGTTCATACAGATATTTACAAGTTAAGTTTGCTGAAAATAAACGTAGTTGACAGTGAGGACGTTTATTTTTGTTGAGTTTAATAGCCTAAACTAAATCAGCCACAAATACCAATAAAAATTTCAATTGTGTTAATGAAAATTATGTATACTCTAGATTACAGGAATGTCAAACTCATTCCATGGAGTGTTAAACCATGCAAGGGGAGTTCCTTACTAATTAGTGACCTTGATTCATCAATCAAGTACAAGGTTGGAGCAAAAACCTGCAGACACTTGGCCCTCTGTGGAATGTGTGGCACATTTGCTCTTCAAATTTCTTCATCTGTTCATTACTTTTCCACAATGGTATTATGTGCAGAGTGCAAATTCAAAAAAGGTATAAAAAACTAAGAATAATGATTTGCCTCCCTTGAGTACTTGCCAACCTCCCTCATGCTCACAAACTGAATAAGAAAACTGTCTTTATTCACCACTTGACAGCAGCAGTCTGGTTAATGCCATATCTGCCCCAAAGTGGGAAGCCTTGCACTTTAATCATTGTCAGAGCCCTCAGGGGGCAGGAATATCAAGGAATCATGAAAGTTGTGCCCATACGGGCGTAGTCTGTAAACTCCAAACATCATGACCTGCATCTGGTTTGGTGACATTCCGCTGAAGGTGATGGCTAAGTCCGAGCAGCAGCCCTCCACCACATCCAAGTTTTTTTTGTCCATGCTGTCTTGGATGAGTGAACCCACACTCTTACTGTTGAACAGGCCCTTACCCTGTGTGTCCTCGCCATTCTCTGCAAAGACTCCGGTGTACTTCAGACATATAGCTAATTGTTTCTCCTCGCTCAGCTTCCACAGGGCTCTGCCTCGCTCCGGACACTTCTCCTCATCCTTGAACACATTCACCAGCCTCTTGAGTGCCTCATAGCTCAGCACAATGCCGCTCTGGTACTCCACGTACTCCAGTTCACCCGATTTCATGGCATGGCCAATGTAGAAGGGCTCGTTGGGGTCCTTGGCCAGAATGAGATACTTGAGGTTCTCGATAATGGCGAAGGTGGTGGGCCGCGCCACGAAGAACCAGCGCAGGTCGCCGGCATTGTCATACGCATGCTTCAGGGCCTTGCGCAGCTTGGCCCACTCGTCCTGTTCGTTAAGGTCCACCGCTTCCAGAGCTTTGGCCGACTCAGAGCTGTAGAATACGGCTTGGTCGCAGTGTTTACCCCAGGTGTCCTTGGCTGTGGACCAATACACCAGGACAGAAGGCTGAACCATGATGACGCAATAGACTCGCACTCTCTGGCTCAGCTCCACCATCTGGGAATCAGACAGGCTCTGTAGCTCGTCCTTGGTGGGAGCCTTGATGTGGTGGTGGTGGTGGTGGTCCTCTGGGCTGGACTGCATGCCTGGTGCAAAGCTCCCCAACAGGGACAACAACAGGCAGAATGTGCCTCCCAGGGCTATCCCCTTCACAAAGGAGCTGCCTTCCGACAACATGTTTGTCAACAGTACACGCTGAAAGTAGGAACAAACCATTAATTCACCATATTACTAATCAAACTGGATACTCATGACCGTTAAAAAACACGCTAGTTACATACCTAACAATGACTGTCATTTCATGTTATTCGAGTGTGTTGCTAGCTAACTACTGTTAGCATTAGCAAGGACATGACTCAACTGTCAGTGCAAAACTATAAAACTATTTAATGGCTGGCTGGCTGGCTACCCTAGCTATAACTTGACAAGCAGGTTTCAAGTAATGAAGCAAGGCGAATAGCTAGTTAGCTTGATTTCTAGCGAACGTTACAGATAGCTAGCTAGATTAGCTATAGTCACAAAAAGGCATCTCAGTAAGAGAAACGTTTCAACACCCCCCCCCCCCCCCCCCCCAAAAAAAAAATCAAGAAAACACTTACCTACAAACGACTGCAGCTGACAGAGAATTCCCTCCTTTCCTGTTTTGTTTCCACTCCTGTCGAAGGAGGTTTCCGTATGCTGATATACCTCAGGGTTGCAAGGTAGCTGTTGGATTTACAAACACAACGAACTTCCGGGTTCTTCTTCTTTGCTATCATGGCGTTCGCACACCTTGTTTGTGAATGCCGCCACCTACTGTGTTCAATCACTTTACATTTATGATACAAAAAATAAAATGGGGGGGATAATAAAATTGCACACCAACCAACCATACACCTATATACCGCTATTTCATAAAGAATCTCAAAACATCTTATAACTCTTCTGCGGTAAAATCTCATACACCCAGGTACTTCACTGCAGCTGCCACACCTACACTCATTAAAAAACCCTCTACCCCATTCCACTACTTTGACTCTATTTTCTCCCGCACCATGCCTATGGCCTGGAAGGATGGGGCACCCCCACTCAACACACCCTGTAACTCTTCAGAAGTCAAATCTCGTTTACCCAAATACTTCTCTGCAGCTGCCACCGCCAACATCTAATTTCTGTGATTTATGTTCCATTTCTGCAATACAGATGATAACCATTGGTATGAAAGCTAAGAAGCCAACCTTACTGAAGCTCAAAACACTTAATGGCCTATCCCTCTGTACTGACACAAATCTACTACCTACTCACTGGGATCACGGTTGCCAGGTCAAGCAAATATTTCTAGCCCAATGACCACTCAAGACCTGCCCAAAAGGCTTGAAAACTAGCCCAATTCATTTTTTCACAGCGAGAGGAGGCCATATTTATACAATAAAACTTTTTTCTATAACATTATCGAGCCAACTAAGAAAGAATATCATAGTAACTTGTAACGACGTTAGAAGCAAAATGTAGGTTTCCTCAAAATAATAATTATTGCAAGATATGACGTGACGTAATAAAGGAATTTGAATATGTGGCAAGAGAAAAGATAATCGCTCTCATTAAACTCACCAGATCATTTGCACAAGGGGGTATGGTATATGGCTAATATACCACGGCTAAGGGCTGTTCTTAAGCATGACGCAACTCGGAGTGCCTGGATACAGCTGTTAGCCATGGTATATTGGCCAAATACCGCAAACCCAGGAGGTGCCTTATTGCTATTATAAACGTAATTATAACAGTAAAAAGTCATATTTTGTCATACCCCTGGTATATAGTCTGTTATAAACTGGGTGGTTCGAACCCTGAATGCTGATTGGCTGACAGCCTTCTTATATCAGACGGTATACCACGGATATGACAAAACATTTATTTTAACTGCTCTAATTACGTTGGTAACCAGTTTATAATAGCAGTAAGGTCCCTCAGGGGTTTGTGAGATATGGCCAATATACTACGGCTAAGGGCTGTACATAGGCACTTGGCGTTGCATCGTGACTAATAACAGCCCTTAGCCGTGGTATATTGGCCATATACCTCACCCTAATTGCTTAAATATACCACGGCTTTCAGCCAATCAGCATTCAGGGCTCGAACCAGGTTTATAATTGTAAATAAATCCCCTTTGCACATGTGCATAACTGTAGATACACCCGACAGATCTCAATCTATGAGCAAGAAAAACTTGAATGAACATAAAATAACTAATGTAGGCTATTTTCTGGCAATTGTGCTGTTATTATGTGCCAAATGTTAAGACTACAAATGGCCCATTTGCAGATTGATTTATCCTTCCGATAGGCATGGGCTACAGATTAAAATCTTGGTTTATGATTGTAATTCAATTTTGCCATGGTTTGCTTTGATAAAAGCAGGTAGACTATAGCCTCTGATAGGCCTACATCTAATTTCAGATAGTCTACAGTGGCCTAGACATGAGGCAAGTGTAAACGGAACGATTTAGCAGCTTGCTTAGTTCAAATGAACAATCTCATTTATTCAACATGAATAGCAAGGTGATGAAAAGGTAAGAAGTGCTTGTGTTTATCAATAGCCTGCTGGAATAGGTTACTGAGGATGGGGTAATAATTTCTATCACTGAATTAAATATTAATAATATGTATATGAACTGAATATACTTGTCAACAACAGCCAGTGTTTACTTTTTTTGTTTTTACCTGTAACCTAATCTGACGTTAACGTCAATCTGATGCTTTCTATCAACTGATCGGCAATTGCGATAGAGATAACTAAACATGTCCATTAATAATTGCATAGTAACACAAGGTTACAACAACAATAAACTGAAGTTATAGGCTATATTTATTAAATTAGTTTGCCAGCTCCAGGTAGGCTACACAAGTGCCACAAATTGATTTGCAATGACTCCAGTGATATCGTCATTTCAACATATTTATTGTATCAAATGGTAGCCTACAATGGCATATACATTAAGGCTACTTGATGGCCAACAGAGGCAAATGTATAATTCTTCACATTTAGACTAATGTCAGTCTCATTGAGGCCTTTTCCCCATAACTTCAAATTTCCATTCGGGCAGCCCCCGAGACCGAATAACTGAACATGCATAAAGCACTTCGCTTGATACCGTTTTCTTTCAAATTAAGCAGTCGACATTAGAATGCAGTTTTAACCACCTCTGAGCGAATTTATGTAATGCGCCCAACGTCTTTTTCCAGTGCTTTGTCTCCATTATTTCTTGATGTGCATCAGTTTTAGTGTATTAATATGTTTTATGGAAGATGCGTTGGAAAAAGGTGTCTCCATAATGACAATATACCCTACCTACAACTGGTAAAAAAAATGTTATATACAACAAGGAAACACTGCCTGGGATCATCTCAGGGTTCATCACCCACTTCCTGGTTCTGAAGTCATGTGACTCACTTATCATTGACAGCTCATCTCTGTGGCGGTGCGATAAAAAGAACACAAAAAAGCAAAAAATTATGTCTTATGTCAACTTAAACTATGTGTTGAATATATAAAATTCCAGTTATGTTGGTGCAAACCAGATTCAAAGCCATGGTACAAACTTACATGGATGACATAACTCGTCATATAACATTTTATTTTATATAGCCTTACATTGAAATTAGACGTTGACACATCATATATGGTTTTTATTTTGAAATTGAGAACCACAATACTGTATGTAGGAAGTTCTTCTTGCTTTCAGCACAATTTTTTCAGCAAAATGTTTCACCTAAGAATGAGCAGTTGAGATGATGTACACCAGGTGTGTCAAACTCATTCCATGGAGGGCCTAGTGTCTGCAGGTTTTTGTTTTTTCCTTTCAATTAAGCTCTAGACAACCAGGTGTGGGGAGTTCCTTTCTAATCAGTGACCTTAATTCATCAATGAAGTACGAGGGGGGAGCTAAAACCCGCAGCCACTCGGCCCCGTGGAGTTTGACACCTGTGATGTTTTGCGAGACACCAGATTGCTTTCAACAGAAACCTGTGCAGACACGCTTATGATAACCATATCAATCACTTACAACAGTCTGGGCCTTTTGATCATACTCCTATTTCCTGTTTATTAGAAACCTTTCATTTTGACAAAGAGACCGCTAAAACTCAGAGCAATGACACACCACCTTATGTCATTCTTTGTTCCCTTTTGAACTTTAGTGTTCTATTTTCTACGGATCACAAGGTTATGTATGATCAAGGTTATGTGTGAAATGTAAATGATTGGATAGTTTTGCAAATACATATACAACAATATTTATTTATTTATTTATGTACAACATTCAAATGACTTCCCATATAAATTGACATTAGAAAAGCAGGGCACACAATTATCTTTGCCAGTAATTGGGTGTTGCTTCATGTTAGGACAATGAGAAATGGCCGAAGACTACAGAGTGAGCGATTTCCCTGAAGCTTGCCCAATGATGGTCTCTAAACACAAAATTATGTAGACAACTGTTACTTAAAGGGGTACAAATGCTTGTTACTTTAGTGGAACCCTGTAAGGTATGTCCATTGTACCTTTAGTTATAGGTACCTAATTGTACCCTCGCAGTTCATACCATTAAGAGCCAATAGTATACTTTAGAGCAGTGGTTCCCAAATTGGGGTACTAAAATGCAGATGAGAGGGTACTTCAGGAGTACTCCATCCAGATTAAAATGCATTTGGTGGTACAGTAACCAAAAAAGTTTGGGAACCACTGCCTCAGGGGATGAAACATGGTTGTTGCATTCAATGGCTTTCAGTCCTGTAGCCTTCACCAAGTGCCTAAATTAATATTTTATCATAGAACCTTTTATGACCATACATTACACATATCATGAAGCCATACTTTAACAGTCTAGCTTTATCCCAACACAGTAATCTGAAATCAATTAAATTACATTATGCTGGTTTGCAAAGTGATATTTATTCCTGTTTGAAGTGAGGAAATCACAAAATCTGAACCTTTAATCACCCACAACCTGCATTTAGCATGACTGCCACAGTATCAGTTTATAAATGAGATTAGCTAAACCATTTAAACAGGAACAACTATCTCAGTAACGGGTGCAATAATTACTAATAGATTGGATTAGTAATTACTTTTTGTTGTTTTTTGTCTTTGTGTAACATAAGATCAATCTATCAATCAATCAATGTACATGCAAAAACACACAATGTGCATCTAAAAACAAACATGTTGAATTAAAAAATAAAAAATAAACTAGCAATACAGCATGCTGGGAAATATGCTAATGAAGGGTGTGGTTTTATACCCCGGGGAACAATACTGTACCCTAACCATACTCTTTTTTTCTGAGAGTGTAAGACAAAGAAAATAAACAAAGAGACCACAACATATTTCTAAAGAGTCTCTGTGCTTAAAAGGGGCCTTGATCAGAACAGTGATACATGTTGTTCCACCATGTTGTCTGGGGTAGGATGAACAACCCATTAGAACAAGAAAATGGTTTCAGTCACATATAAAGAATTTGAGGTTGCTGACTGGCCACTGATTGCTATTGGAGGGGAAACATTTGTAGGGCCCTCTGAACAAGCAGAGATAGGCCCCAGTTGCTTTGACAGAGCCCCCTGAATTGTGTTCATGATGACTGAGACTGAGACTGGGTGACATGACGATGTATCGATCCCGTCGTGATGGATGGTCGAGTAAGACATAAAAGTGAAGTTCCTAGTCGAGATAAAGTAGTGCAGTACAGAGCCACATAAGCTATTGTCATCATGCTGTCCTTAGCACTGTTCTACTTTTTAGCTGTTATTTGCTCTGCCAGCATGCTCTACCACTGTATCCAGACACAAGCTTGGAACCCCAAGAAGGTAGGCAAGAGAATCTGTGGTATCTTTGAATTCTTTTGATCTGACCATGTCTATGATGTTCTATTTTAGGGCATGTCTAGCTGAACCTTCCTTATGAGACATACTGTAAGATGTCTCATCTTTTCTTGGTATCATTTATAGTGTTTAGATTTCTGGTATTCATTCTTAGATCCCTTTGCATAATGTTGTGAGGGCAATGTTGAACTCTGAAAGTCTCAGTTCATTATCTACAACCATGTCAAAAGTTTGGACACAGTTACTCATTCAAGGGTTTTTCTTTATTTTTACTATTTTCTACATTTTAGAATAATAGTGAAGACATCAAAACTATGAAAAAACGCATATGGAATCATGTGGTAACCAAAAACTTTTTTGGTTACTACATTATTTCATGTGTGTTATTTCATAGTTTTGATGTCTTCACTATTATTCTACAATGTAGAAAAGAGTAAAAAAATAAAGAAAACCCCTTGAATGAGTAGACGTTCTAAAACTATTGACCGTTTGTGTAGGTCTAATACATCACAGTCGGAATTGCAATACAAGATATATAAAATGGCCGTGTCTCTTCACAGTCCCCTTTGTGCAGTAAGGTGTCCTTTTATCTGTTTTTTTTAAACTGGTTTTATTGCTAGCTTGAGTTACCTGGGCTGTCAGAGTTCCATGTAATCATGGCTCTATTTAATACTGTGCATTTCCCAGCCTCTGTTCTGGAACTTGGGACTGTGAAGAGACCTCTGGTTACATGTCTTGTGTTGTACCGATGCCTGTCCGAACTGTGTGCCAACTGCTTGAACAGACAGTTCGGTACCTTCAACACATCAATGCCTCTCACAAAGACCAATAGTGATGCAGTCAATCTCTCCTCAACTTTGAGCCAGGAGGGACTGACATGCATGTTACTGACACTTTATGTCTGTGTACATCTAGGTGCGATACGTTCTGCTTTGTTCTGGACCAACTGCAATTGTCCTATGTCTTTCTTTGCCTTACATGACCACACAGCTGGGCAGTAGTCCAGTCTGGTCGACACGGATGTCAAGAAGACAGAGCAATGCCCAATCATGGACAAACCTTTCCCATTTTAGCAACCATTGAGTATGTTTTGACCATGAAAGCTTGCTATCTAGGGTTACACCCAGCAGGTTAGTCTCCTCAACTTGCTCAATAGCCACATTATTCAATAATAGATCTAAACAAGGTTTAGCGTTGAGCGAGTGATTTGTCCCAAAAATTATGCTTTTAGTTTTTGAGATATTTAGCACCAGCCTATTGCCAGTTACCCATTCTAAAACTGACTGGAGCTCTATGTTAAGTGTCTCATTTATTTTACGATTGCAGCCGACATGCATACTGTTGAGTCGTCAGTGTACACAGACACATTTTTTGGTTAGTACATGATTCCATGTGTGGTATTTCACATTTTTGATGTCTTCACTATTATTCTACAACGTAGAAAATAGTAAAAATAAAGAAAAACCCTTGAATGAGTATGTGTGTGCAAACTTTTGTCTGATAATGTGGGTCTACCATAGATGACAAATGGGGATAGATTTTCCTCTGAGAACATTGAAGGCAATAGCTATTTTGACAGTTAACTTCACTCGGAGTCTGGATTTTTAACACCAGTTCTGAGTAACATGACATTGGGTTTACTGGAACTTTCAGCAATGGTGTGAATCTCAGTATTGAGATAATACTGTTTGATTATTGAGAGCTGTTTGGTCTGAGCAGTGCTGATCCAGCAGTTGGTGGCAGAGGTGGAGGATGGAGAGAACACTGAATTGACTGACCAAAGAGAGGTGAAGAATCTCTACCCTCTCCTGCTGCAGCACGATGGAGTCAGGGATACATGGAATAAAGCAGGTGAGGAGAGACTAAACCTTCAATGAAGATACCAAGGATTGGATGTGAATGTTCTGATATCCCATGACTATTTGCCATATGCAGAAGAGTTAGTCAAAAGGACAGTTGGTTTTATTCTAAGCAGCTAGTCACCCATATAACGTGATGAGGTCTATATTTACTGGGTTTATTTTCTCAATTTTCCTTTAGGAGCTAAAGATTCTGTGCAGCAGGATAAATTTGTCAACATGGTAAGTGTGCTAGACATTTCTATTGACTGTGTGATACAAAAGAACCCTCTGGTGAACCTGTTCTATTCTATTACATTCTATATGGATCAATGTGTAATAAAATATATTCTGTCTGTTTTTTTAGGTTGATGATCTGAAGGTGGTGGTGTTGAAGCTCGCTGCAGCCGACAAGCTTCGCTCTCCGGGCTTCCTTCGTTCTGAGCAGAACTTGCCGAAAACTAACAAGAGAGGTGAGTAAAATCAACGTTATCCTGGACCGACTCTGTCGCAACACCTTTCCTTATGTGTTCCTTAGGATCATAGTACGAGCAGGTGTTTGCTGAGGACAATTAAAAGCACAGTATCGCGTCAACAACTTAAGAAAATACCATATACAGTAGGGCAAAAAAGTATTTAGTCAGCCACCAATTGTGCAAGTTCTCCCACTTAAAAAGATGAGAGGCCTGTAAACTTCAATCATAGGTACACTTCAACTATGACAGACACAATGAGAAAAAAAATCCAGAAAATCAAATTGTAGGATTTTTAATTAATTTATTTGCAAATTATGGTGGAAAATAAGTATTTGATCAATAACAAAAGTTTATCTCAATACTTTGTTAAATAACCTTTGTTGGCAATGACAGAGGTCAAACGTTTTCTGTAAGTCTTCACAAGATTTTCACACACTGTTGCTGGAATTTTGGCCCATTCCTCCATGCAGATCTCCTCTAGAGCAGTGATGTTTTGGGGCTGTTGCTGGGCAACACGGACTTTCAACTCCCTCCAAAGATTTTCTATGGGGTTGAGATCTGGAGACTGGCTAGGCCACTCCAGGACCTTGAAATGCTTCTTACAAAGCCACTCCTTCGTTGCCCGGGCGGTGTGTTTGGGATCATTGTCATGCTGAAAGACCCAGCCACGTTTCATCTTCAATGCCCTTGCTGATGGAAGGAGATTTTCACTCAGAATCTCATGATACATGGCCCTGTTCATTATTTCCTTTACACAGATCAGTCATCCTGGTCCCTTTGCAGAAAAACATCCCCAAAGCATGATGTTTCCACCCCCATGCCTCACAGTAGGTATGGTGTTCTTGGATGCAACTCAGCATTCTTTGTCCTCCAAACACGACGAGTTGAGTTTTTACCAAAAAGTTATATTTTGGTTTCATCTGACCATATGACATTCTCCCAATCTTCTTCTGGATCATCCAAATGCTCTATAGCAAACTTTAGACGGAACTGGACATGTACTGGCTTAAGCAGGGGGACACGTCTGGCACTGCAGGATTTGAGTCCCTGGCGGCGTAGTGTGTTACTGGTGGTAGGCTTTGTTACTTTGGTCCCAGCTCTCTGCAGGTCATTCACTAGGTCCCCCCGTGGGATTCTGGGATTTTTGCTCACCGTTCTTGTGATCATTTTGACCCCACGGGGTGAGATCTTGCATGGAGCCCCAGATCGAGGGAGATTATCAGTGGTCTTGTATGTCTTCCATTTCCTAATAATTGCTCCCACAGTTGATTTCTTCAAACCAAGCTGCTTACCTATTGCAGATTCAGTCTTCCCAGCCTGGTGCAGGTCTACAATTTTGTTTCTGGTGTCCTTTGACAGCTCTTTGGTCTTGGTCATAGTGGAGTTTGGAGTGTGACTGTTTGAGGTTGTGGACAGGTGTCTTTTATACTGATAACAAGTTCAAACAGGTGCCATTAATACAGATAACGAGTGGAGGACAGAGGAGCCTCTTAAAGAAGAAGTTACAGGTCTGTGAGAGCCAGAAATCTTGCTTGTTTGTAGGTGACCAAATACTTATTTTCCACCATAATTTGCAAATAAATTCATTAAAAATCCTACAATGTGATGTCTGTCATAGTTGAAGTGTACCTATGATGAGAATTAGGCCTCTCTCATCTTTTTAAGTGGGAGAACATGCACAATTGGTGGCTGACTAAATACTTTTTTGCCCCACTGTATATGCTGGCATATTTACAATGCAATAAAGTGTTTGGTAAGGATGTTTAACTAAGGACTGTCTCGTCGAAGGTGAGATGGAGTAACTACCCATTGGGCACACAGTGGTTGAAGCAATGTTGTTTATTGAACTAATGTGGAATAGACGTTGAATTAACGTCTGTGCCCGGTGGGTATAGCCTAGCAGGAAACAAACAGTATATGATGTAACATGATAGGACTCATGAAGAAAGAATTGATGCACATAATCTTGACATGTGTCTATCTTTGTCGCTTTCTTCCCTGGATAGCATGCTTCTGGAAATACTGTCTGACCAACTAGAAGCTGTGCGGTGAAGGAGGATAAGAGACGTTTCGAAGATGCCTGGACAACAAGCTGTGTCCCTTATTACATATTAAACGTACGTCCCCAACACAATGTTTATACTTATAACCCTAGACTAAATTATTTATGAAAATATATTTTTTAATCCGGTTGACAAGGGCCTTGCGTTGAGACTGGCTGACAATAAAATGAAATATATCATCTGGATTGAACGGAACAACTTTGTTTTTGAGAGACCAACACTGTGTAAGATTGCATATCAATTCTATACAAATACACAACGTATATGCCTCGAACCAATGCTTGGAAGCAGAATAAAGTCAACAACATTAAACACTAAAATTAGACTAATTTAGAAATGCACAGTAAATACATATTTTGTGTAATCATACCACATAAATCACTGACTGCATATACTGTATATGGGATGCTTTGAAATGATCAGCAAACACACACACACACACACACACACACACACACACACACACACACACACACACACACACACACACACACACACACACACACACACACACACACACACACACACACACACACATACAAACAAGCATACATACACACTCAAGGGTCAGACATTTTCTTTCACATCATAGTTTGAACAGGTGTACTGTATTATAGTAAAACATATTTTCCTGATACCTAAACTTATTTACATGCTAGTTGACTGCAGTCTTGTTGGTGAGAGCTTAATATTATGAGTGGTAATGGTAACTATCAACAATAGGTTTTGTATCACTAGTTTCAATCACACATAAACATAATTAGAATACACTCATATATTCTTATAGTATGGGTGTGCAGGTCATAAACAACAAGGTAAGAAATATATATTTACACTATGGACAAAGAAACTCACTAAATTAGATAAACAGTCAAATTGCACACTTGGCCTATTTAGTGTGGCATATAATGAAATTTGCCAGTATAATTACATGAAATAAATAGTCTGTACTTGTCTTCATACATAGACCTTAGTTACTGTAGCAGCCTACTATTACACACTCTGTAAAACATATTGTTCATCTTGTGCATGCCCTAGTGCTAAATTAACCTAATGCACATTAAGCAGGAGGGGGTCTCTTTGTGAACTTTGATTTCTAGAATGCCTATCTGCATCCTCACACAGGAATTTATAAATGTTGATTATTAAACAGTTGACATGAGATATTTCAATAATGATTGCTGGCCCCTCCCAAAATTCCTTCATGTTTTGTGAATGGCTTACCAGTTCCATGGTAACAGTAAAAGAGGAAATGTTGTGTAATAGTTGTGTAATGGTTGTGTAATTGTTGGCTAAAGATTGTTTATAGGTTTACAGCCTCTTATTGGCTACGTCCAGGTAAGCCTTCTCGATCTCGATGTTGGCAGGGCAGGTCTGACTGAACTCCTCCCTCTCGTAGGCATTGTTCAGGTACCTCCATACACCAGTGAACTGGACCGGGATGTCAAAGTCACAGTACTTCTTGGCAGCAATCTATCAAATAAAACCAAACCAAAGCAGTTGAATTGTGAGACACTATAAACAATAATAGTCATATTACACTATTAAAGTAATGGAGAATAGAGAATATGTGTAGAGAATGTTCCCAATGGTTAAAAATTGAGTTATACTTCTCCTAGGATTTTTTAAAGTTTATTTAAATTGAACCTTTATTTAACTAGGCAAGTCAGTTAAGAACAAATTCTTATTTACAATGACTGCCTACCAGGGAACAGTGAGTTAACTGCCTTGTTCAGATTTTTACACTGTCAGCTCGGAGATTCGATCTAGCAACCTTTCAGTTACTGGCCCAACGCTCTAACCACTAGGCTACCTGCCACCCCAAAATGATTAGAAAGTAAGGATGGGCCCTGTCATTGCATAGGTTGTGTAGTATAGTCATAAGACATGCCTAATACCAGAAAATAATCAAATTCATATTTCAAACCGTTTATGTCATATGCCTATTTGTTTCACCTTGATGACATGCAGCTTGGGCAGCAGGTTGCAATCTGCCAGGGTGAGATGGTTGCCATCCAGGAACTTCCTCTTGGAGACAAGGATGTTTTCTCTGGAGTTTTGGTTAATCTCTTCAGGGATGGGGGAGGTCAGGTAGAGATCCAGACGCTTGAACTCCCGCAGCAGCGCCTTCTCATGGACTATGGATTTAGAGAGACACAGGCATGTATGTCAAACAGGTCTGGAGCTTCGGAGATATTCCTTATGGATAAAAAAAAACACTTTCAGTTGAGATTCTCTATTGAGCATGCTATACAGACCAGGAGTAGGCTTGGGCTGGGCCCTAAAATTCACATCAAACCAGCATTTCATTAAGGCATATGCCATTGCCAGTGTGCTTTAATAACTGAATCATGGGCATTGTTGGAATTCCATTAGTATATTTAATTGTCATATTTTCCATTGCCTCATAAGACATTGTCTAATCTAAAACATGAATGTGGACTGACTGAAACTTTACTTACAAGTACTGTTGGCTGGTCTATTCTTAATGAAAGCGGAAAACTTGGCGAAAATGTCAGCGCCCACGTCAAAGGACTCTTTGCTGAGTGGGCTAAGGTGTGGATACCTGAAGGGAGTGGAACGAGAGGAGTATGAGTTTGTTTGAAGAAGGTTAGTGCCATTCACTTTTTCTTTAATGTAATAATACTTTACCTGGGAGGGGCCAATGTCTGTTCCAGAAACTCCTCGATCTTGATAAAGTCCGTCTTGAGGGTGCCGTTGTACAGGAGGAACGGAGGGTTGGTCCCAGGTGCCAAATCCTTCAGCTCTGCTGGTTTTCTAGAGTGTACCAGGGCAGGGTTGGGTGGAGAGGTTGGCAACGGGCAGGAAAAAAGAAAGGGAGTAGACATGGTCATATATGGGATCATTCCAGCTTTTATTTCAACAGATACCATGCTTAATCATTCATTGACACAGTCACAACGAACACAAAGGTTATCAAGCCATGATTCCAGCAATCTATGATTCAGTAAGTAAAACACACTGGCATGGGAGTGGCTCCTCAATCACTCAATTATCAGCATCCTTTCAACGTTTCCTGATCCTATTTGCTCACCGGTAATGGGCCTGAGAATTTTACACAAGAAAGGGGATGGATTAAGAAAAGGTGTTTGTTCAATTCTACACAGAAGCTCTTTCTCCTTTCTGCAAATGTTTTAGTTTTTCAAGCCCCGCCCTCTATCACCTCTCTGTATCACACCCCATTAAACAGTTTGGTTTCTGAAAAACATCCTTGTTCTTGCTGAACTCTTTATAGAGCCCTGTGTGAGCGACCTTTAAACAGATGAACAGGAATTGGAAGGGCGGGAAGCCAGGGAGGCGGGGGCTTACTTCCTCATGTCGACGGTTGTCACGGTGAACTTGACTCCTTTTAGCCACAGGACCATGAAGAGCCTCTGGCAGAAGGGGCAGTTGCCCATGTTCTCTCCATCGTGGCCAGCCTGAAAGACAAGGAGCATAATTTTTTTAGTTTAGGTTTAGTTATAGCCTGTTGCCAAATCTGTTTGTGCTGTCTTGCCAACTCCTAGGGTCATTGTCACACCAAACAATGACCATAGTAGTTGGCAAAACAATACTAACACATCTGGGACAAGGCTAGTTTAGTGGTAGTTTATTTCACAGACAGAAATATACGATAACTCCTCAAACACAGAAGACTCATGGTCACACATAAGATAGGGAGCCCTATTCAAATTCCAATGGTTGATGTTGACATTGTCCATGTTATCTATTACAGTAAGTCCTGATCTCCTGTCCTATCATGCAATTCATATTCATCTCATGATCAAAGACACAAATACACGCACTTGTAGTGTTGGGACTGGCTGGGTTATTTTAGGAACTGCTACTTGAGAGGAAAAGCAGGCATTGAGTTGGAGAGGAAGCTTACAGAAATTGACATGGGCTCTCCTCAGTACCCACCTATTCCACAGAATCTGATTACTGACCCACCAACGCTACTCTACCTCTGGTATGGATAAACAAATGGGATGGTTCTCTGCGTGTGTGTGTGTGTGTGTGTGTGTGTGTGTGTGTGTGTGTGTGTGTGTGTGTGTGTGTGTGTGTGTGCTTCAAATATGTACCATTATGTACTGTACGTATATGACTTTACAAAGATACAGTCCATATCTACTTATTTGCAATCTTATTTCAGTTTTCAGAATGTGCATGTGTGTTAGAGCGTGTGTGTGTGTGCCTGCCTCAGGGGGGGGCAGGCGTTCCCAGTGTGCCGCCTGCTCCTCTAGGGCATGTGGTGATAAGGTGGCCTCCAGTGTCTGGTGTCATTACACAGTGATAAAGGCCACCGTCACTCTCACTGACACACCCTCACACACTCTCACACACACACACACACACACACACACACACACACACACACACACACACACACACACACACACACACACACACACACACACACACACACACACACACACACACACACACACACACACACACACACAGGGTGGCAGGGTAGCCTAGTAGTTAGAGCGTTGGACTAGTAACCGGAAGGTTGCAAATTCAAATCACAGAGCTGACAAGGTAAAAATCTGTCGTTCTGCCCCTGAACAGGCAGTTAACCCACTGTTCTTAGGCCGTCATTGAAAATAAGAATTTGTTCTTAACTGACTTGCCTAGTTAAATAAAGGTAACTAGGCAAGTAAAATAAAATAAAAAAACACACACACACACACTCTCAGAGTGCTGTTAAGTGAACATGAAATCTTGCTCAGATGCCAGTGTTTACCTAACACTACACTACAAGCATTGAGCCATTCTGTGAAATAGAGGCTATGGCTGAAGTGACTGAAGCTTTACATTACATCTTGTACATTTTATTAGCTTTCACATGAAACAATTTTGCGGTATGTTTTTCTGTATTACAATCATCACACGATTTACATCTTTTCACATATTGTTGAAATTATATGCATAGACTATGTTAGAATTAATACAAATTATTATTTTCTTATTCTAAACTAAAGGATGAACAAAATACTGACCTTTATGAAGAGTTCAATAGTCGGGTCTTTGTCGGAGTTCTGTCGTTGTGCCATTCTTTTCAAAAGCTGTGCTGTGTTGTGCAAAGTTCAGAAATGCTTCTCCAACAAGTGTCCTCAGGTCTCAGCAAAACAAACCTGTTAACTCTGAAGACTCCAAGTCCACGAATGTAAAACGTCACTCTTCCCTTGAGTCTTCTATATATCTCTGTGCTCTAGTGTGCTGGTTTATATATGGATCTTAGGAGGCAGTGTAAGACCCTTGTAGCTGGGACGTTTTGTTTGTGGGCTCCTTAAGGCTATCACTCTGAACACATTTTAAACGTAGGAGGAGGGGGAGGGCCCTGAGGATGGGTGTGGTTCTCTCTCATATAAACACAGTGCCAAGCTCTCTCTATGAGGAGAGCTTAAAATAGGTCCTAGTACTTGTCAGTTAATAATGGTTAATCAAACAATGTAGAAATATAGTTTTACCATGTGACATAAAACCATCATATCCCCCTATAACGCCAACCGTAGCACCATATTGAATACAGTGTTTTCATGATCTGTCACACTAATAACAGTGGACACTTTGAAGTTTTTGTCTCTCCCTATACAAAGCATGTACTGTGTTGGAATACACTGGGAACCAGTAACACCTCATTTGGAAATGTTTTGATACCTGCTACTGTAAGTCAACAAAGTCTGAACGTGTTGTGCTCATTAGTTAACGCTCACTGAGGATATCTTGTGACGAGATGCATGAGACACAAATAAACATGACATATTATTTATGCTGTGTTAGGATTTCTGACCAATTTTTCAAAAAAATTGGCCCAAAATGTCCCATAACCTTTACACGGTTAGTTGCCTAAATATAAAACTAACATCTACCAACATCAACACAGCTGTATTCCCTCCCTGGAAAAATGTGTGATAAAGCGTTTATTGAATTACATTTAGAATATGTCAGGAATGCATGATACCTGGCCAGGCAGTAGATACTGGCCAGCATGATTTTAGTGAAACCACATGGGTGTTTGTGGGAAATGTTGGTGCTTGGTGAGTCACAGGGGAGGGGAAGGTCAGGGTCATTGCGTCATGATGGGAGAACCCCCAGCCTACATCCCCTGGGTGAGGGCATGGAGCAGATGAGTGGCAGGAACTGTAAGGAAACGGAAAGGGTTTAACCTCTTGAAGCTAGGGGGCACTATTTTCATGTTTGGAAAAATAACGTTCCCAAAGTAAACAGGCTATTTCTCAGGACCAGATGCTAGAATATGCATATAATTGACAGATTAGGATAGAAATACTCTAAAGTTTCCAAAACTGTCAAAATATTGCCTGTGAGTATAACAGAACTGATATTGCAGGCGAAACCTTAGGAAAATCAAACCAGGAAGTGGTTTCTATTTTGAAAGCATGTTCCATAGCCTGCCTTCGCTCCATTTAAAGGGATATCAACCAGATTCCTTTTCCTATCGCTTCCTCAAGGTGTCAACAGTCTTTAGACATAGTTTCAGGCTTTTATTTTGAAAAATTAGCGAGAAAGATAACATCGCGTCTGGTGTTCGCATGAGTTTTGCTCACGCAACAGAGTTTGGGCAGCCATTGCCTCTCCCTCTCCTACTGATAAAGACAGTTGCAGTTGATATATTATCGATTATATATTTTAAAAACAACCTGAGGATTGATTATAAAAAACATTTGACATTTTTCTGTGGACATTACGGATATTATTTGGAATTTGTCTGCGCTGTCGTGACCGCTCTTTCCTGTGAATTTCTGAACATAACACGCCAAACAAACGGAGGTATTTTGGATATAAATATAATCTTTATGGAACAAAAGGAACATTTATTGTGTAACTGGGAGTCTCGTGAGTGAAAACATCCGAAGACCATCAAAGATAAATTATTAATTTGATTGCTTTTCTGATTTTCGTGACCATGCTACTTGATGCTAAGTGTACATAATATTTTGTTGAGCGATTGATAAACTTACACAAACGCTTGGATTGCTTTCGCTGTAAAGCATATTTTTAAAATCTGAGACGACAGGTGGATTAACAAAATGCTAAACTGTGTTTTGCAATATTGCACTTGTGATTTCATGAATATAAATATTTGTAGTAATATTATTTGAATGTGGCGCTATGCAACTCAGTGGTTGTTTTTTTATTTTATTATTATTATTATTTTTTACCCCTTTTTCTCCCCAACATCGTGCACCTGGCAACCTTGGTTAGCGCGCACTGCACCCGGCCCGCCACAGGAGGCGCTGGTGCACGATGAGACAAGGATATCCCTACCGGCCAAGCCCTCCCTAACCCAGACGACGCTAGGCCAATTGTGCGTCTCCCCACGGACCTCCCGGTCGCGGCTGGTTACGACAGAGCCTGGGCGCAAACCCAGAATCTCTGGTGGCACAGCTAGCACTGCGATGCAGGGCCTTAAACCAATCCGCCACCCGGAAGGCGATATTCAGTGTCTTGGCAATTTCTCACATGGAATAGCCTTCATTTCTCAGAACAAGAATAGACTGATGAGTTTCAGAAGAAAGGTCTTTGTTTCTGGCCATTTTGAGCCTGTAATTGAACCCACAAATGCTGATTCTCCAGATACTCAACTAGTCTAAAGAAGGCCAGTTTTATTGCTTCTTTAATCAGTACAAGAGTTTCCAGCTGTACTAACATAATTGCAAAAGGGTTTTCTAATGATCAATTAGCCTTTTAAAATGATAAACTTGAATTAGCTAACACAACGTGCCATTGGAACACAGGAGTGATGGTTGCTGATAATGGGCCTCTGTACGCCTATGTAGATATTCCATGAAAAATCTGCCGTTTCCAGCTACAATAGTCATTTACAACATTAACAATGTCTACACTGTATTTCTGATGAATGCGATGTTATTTTAATGGACAAAAAATGTCATTTTCTTTAAAAAACAAGGAAATGTTGAAGTGACCCGAAACTTTTAAACGGTAGTGTACCTCATACCATCTGTTGCACCTTGCCTAAGCTGCTCGGCCATCGCTCATCCATATATTTATATCTACATATTCTTATTCCATCCCTTTAGATTTGTGTCTATTAGGTAGTTGTTGGGGAATTGTTAGATTACTTGTGAGATATTACTGCAATGTAGGAACTGCTAACCGTGTATGTGACCAATTAAATTGGTTTTGATTTGATTTAATTTGAGTGTCCCGAGTTTATATTTACTATGTTACATCTACATCTACATCTACGTCTATGACACCAGGCTGCTATTAACGTAGTTCGAAGTATTTGGTCCCTATTCCTAGCATGAAATCTACAACTTTGTTGGATGCAATTGCTGTTTGTTTTGGTTGTGTTTCAGATTATTTTGTGCCCAATAGAAATGGAATGGTAAATAATGTATTGTGTCATTTTGTAAATAAGAATAGAATATGTTTCTAAACACTTGTTTAATTTGGATGCTACCATTATTACGGATAATCCTGAATGAATTGTGAATATTTATGAGTGAGAAAGTTACATAAGCACAAATATCATACCCCCCAAGACATTCTAACCTCTCACCAATACAATAACAGGGGAGGTTAGCCTTTTGAAGGGTATGATGTTTATGCCTCTGTAACGTTCTCATCCATCGTTTTTTAAAAGTGCATTTAAAGTTTGATTCGATTTAGTCCTATTCTTTAACTTAGATTTCTGGTTGTGATGGAGACGTGAATCAAACATATCAATTATTAATTTGCTGACAAACTGAAACTAAAGTCAGACTAAGTCAGTGGCACAAAATTGCGTTGACAACCAAACACAATTCAACATCACTTTTGCAATACAGTAAATAGTCTATTAACTTGTCGACAAAGTAACAAAGGATCTGCAACTAAACCAAAAATAAACATCCATGCATGGGATTAAACTAGTGGCTCAGATGGAACTATCCAAGCAGTAGATCTACCTTAAATGTTGATATTGCTTGTGTTTGCTTGCTTGTGTTGTCAACCTAACACAATTCAATATGACTTTTTTAATACAGTAGATAGGCTAAAGTTAAGACTATCTTACAAACTAATGTAACAGTCTTTATTCAACCTGAAAATGAGTAACTCATCCATGACCACATTTTGAGGTTAACGTAACTATAAATGTTTTCTTATGCAATCATAGAAAGTGTGCCTGTTCAAGATGGCATGTAAAGGTCATATATATATAAATATCTGTGCAGACTCTTGAACAGCATTGATCAATCGCGCTATGTACTGTTCATGTAATATCAAATACAATCCAGGTAATTTGGTTGTGCTATTAGATTCAGCACAGTAATAACACATTAACTTGTTGTATAAATACAAAATATCTGACATTGTATTCCCATTTGAACTTTGTTGTGCTTTTAAATGGTTGAAAGTGCTATTATAATACATTTACAGTAGGTGACAACTAAACCAAAAATCTTACATGGTTTTTCCATTGGAATTTGGTTGTTCTTTTGGATGGTGGAAAGCATAGTGATAACACATTGGGATGTCAACAAACATCTGACTGTCTTTTTAAATGGGTGAATATAGATTGAAATCTTATCAACATCTCAATCAGAAATGGCCCACATTTCCACGTTTGAAGTAGTTGGAGTCGGATATCACGGCCCTCATCTCTTACACACGCTCTTCTCACCCCTCCCAGTACTCCCATTAAGTATTGATGTCCGGTATTCTACAGTCCACCCAGCTCCACAATGCAATCAAATAAAAAATGGTTTCCGAAGAACCCTTTTAGGTTGTAGATAGCACCTTGTTTCTAAGTGTGTAGTAGACATAGTGGGAGTTCCCTAGAGGACTTAATCATCGTAGTGACACTCCTTGGGAGGTGTTCTGGATTTCAGTGGTATGTATGCAGGATCACTTGTCATGTTAAAAGAACTGAATCATAAAGTGGTGAGGGAAAGAGTGGAAATGTGGGATGAATAGGGTTTCTCAACAGGATCAGCAGTGATGTGTATCTACCCAAGCCCTTATGAATTCCATTTGAATTACTGGATCAGTCCATTGCAGTAGGAATGTCCAAGAGTGTGACTCCTCTTGATCTTGTTTGACCTCTAGAGACAAGGAGGGAGTTTGTGTTTGGGAGGGTTCATAATAAAACACTGGAGTGCCATTCCTAAATGTGATGACCTACACCATAAACAACTAGCTATCTGCTCTTATCCAAGACAGTCAACTCTCACTGATAACACTGTGCCATTCCTCACTCCACTTGGTGCAATGGTGAACCTACATACTGAGTTTCCTAGTTATATTTATCAATGTTTGGTTGCTATGACAACTGCGCTGAGTGGTGCTGATAGCTCATTTGAAAAATGGTAGGTTTGGTTACCACGCTGGTCACATCTATTGAACATACAGGTGTGCATTTAAGTCGCTTTGAATAGACCTGTCTACTAAAAGACAATATTTATTAATGAGTTTTGCAGGAACACTACTGTTATTCAAAATATTACTTATTTTTTACTTTCATCCCTTTTTACTTTTAGACAGCTGATACGCAACTTTTCTTCGGGTAATGTACTTTTCCTAGTCAATCTAGGATGAAAAGGGGAAACAGCAGGTAAGTCACAAACATATGGAGCAATGAAATCACTATTAACAAAAACATTGTGAGAATGACCTGTGAGATCTGAAGTGTTACTGAAAAATGCAGAGCTGGCTGGAAATGTGTTACTTGCCATTGACCTCTCTCTTCCCTTTCCTCAGAGCAAAGGAAAAGGAAAGGCCTATCTCAGGAAGATAGATCAGCCATATCTCTATTACAGTTTTCCCCAAATGTTTACACACTAAAACTGGCCCATAAGGCACACTGACACAAACCTGTAACTCATTTAGCAGCACCAGACACCAAATTTGGAGTACTACTGGCACATGTTTTGCCTTACCCTCAGATTGCAATTCTACAACAAACATTTGGCAAAACACAACACACAAACTCAAATTTCATGTGTGCAAATGAAAAGCAACACTGTTCAACAAGCTAAGCTCAATTACCAATTGATCACTTTCACTCTTCACATGTTCAAACACTAATTGCTTAAATGTTCACTTTGCAATCAGACCTTTGTTATGGATAAAAAGGCCCCGGTGAGTACTCCGGTGTTTGGAGAACAAAGCACAGTAAAGAATGTAGATTCCAATACATACTGTAAGGGGAATTAAAGTAAATGTTTCATGTATGAAATTGGGAGCTATACTATTTTGTAACACGTTTATCTTGTGTACTGTATGCTATTTTGTTTTTGTAGAACTGAAAGACGACCATCACGTGGTGGTAGAACAAGTCTATTTACAGACGAACAGGAGGCTGCCATTGTGAAATTCAACAACAGATTATTGAAAACCCTGCGATCTTCCATAACATCAGAGTGATCTTATCAACCATAGCCCGATTCCTTAAGGAACCCCATTCCGTAAAATTGATCTAACATAAAGTACAGTACTACAAATACAGTAGCATATGCAAAATATATTTACTGTATGTTTGCATTTTTACTGTATGTGTGCATACAGTATGCTGTTTGACATGTATTGATAAATGTGGACACCCCCCTCAACAATAACGTACCTTACCTGCTGCTCCCCCCCACCCCAAAACATGAATCACTGTTGTAGTTGTTAATATGTATATTATACGTTTTTTTATAAAAATGTGTCTTGTTTTTATTTTACTTGGTCCCCCCCACCCCTCAATGGTCATGCTGCTCCCCCTATGGTCACCCCCCCCTCACTCCCCCAATGGTCATGCTGCTCCCCCCTCACTCCCCCAATGGTCATGCTGCTCCCCCTATGGTCACCCCCCTTCACTCCCCCAATGGTCATGCTGCTCCCCCTATGGTCACCCCCCCTCACTCCCCCAATGGTCATGCTGCTCCCCCTATGGTCACCCCCCCTCACTCCCCCAATAGTCATGCTGCTCCCCCTATGGTCACCCCCCCCTCACTCCCCAAATGGTCATGCTGCTCCCCCTATGGTCACCCCCCCCTCACTCCCCCAATGGTCATGCTGCTCCCCCTATGGTCACCCCCCTTCACTCCCCCAATGGTCATGCTGCTCCCCCTATGGTCACCCCCCCCTCACTCCCCCAATGGTCACTTAGTCCTGCATGTTGGAGCTAGGAGCCTAAGATTTTCATTGTATCCTGCAATCACACCTGCAATCCTGTACATGTGACTATTAAACAGTCTGAATCAACCCTGTACATGTGACTATTAAACAGTATGAATCAACCCTGTACATGTGACTATTAAACAGTCTGAATCAGCCCTGTACATGTGACTATTAAACAGTCTGAATCAACCCTGTACATGTGACTATTAAACAGTCTGAATCAACCCTGTACATGTGACTATTAAACAGTCTGAATCAACCCTGTACATGTGACTATTAAACAGTCTGAATCTGAACACACACAGAAGCTGTCAGATGTTATTTTTGACCGTGAACAGGGTTAAGACAACAGGTATCATCACCACAACATCCTAACCACTTGCTCATGGTCAGTAACAGCCAAGCAGCATCTCGTAGTGGTTAACCCCCCTGGTGGTCTGTAATGTAGGATGGGCACCATGACCAGCCCATGGAGCTTCTGGAGGTCCTGCTGGTCTTTGTCCCTCTTCCTTATCTCGGCTCTGAACACACACAGATCATGGTCCGCTCCACATTGCTCCGGTGAGTGCAGTGTTTTTGACCTTCGTTGTTGCTGTAGAGAAAGAATGTGGGGGTGGGGAGGGGGGGGTAGATGCTGGTACGGCTCCCTCAGCACTACATGCTCTGTGGAGAGGAAGCGTCCACAAGACACTGGCCGCATCCCAAATGGCACCCTGTTCGCAATGGAATGCTTTACCTTTGACTAGGGCCAATAGGGCTTTAGCCAAGGTGATGCACTGTATAGGGAATTTAGGCCAGGACACTCTTGAAAAAGAGATTTCAAATCTCAATGAGCCCTTCCTGGTTAAATAAAGGTTAAATAAAAACAACATAAATAAATTAGTCTTTTTCATTCTGAAAATATTACAATTCTTGTTAAATTCTCCACATATCACTGAGAATGGCCATCACGACGATCTGTTTCAACACACATATCACTGAGAATGGTCATCACGACGATCTGTTTCAACACACATATCACTGAGAATTGCCATCACGACGATCTGTTTCAACACACATATCACTGAGAATGGTCATCACGACGATCTGTTTCAACACACATATCACTGAGAATTGCCATCACGACGATCTGTTTCAACACACATATCACTGAGAATTGCCATCACGACGATCTGTTTCAACACACATATCACTGAGAATGGTCATCACGACGATCTGTTTCAGCACACATATCATTGAGTGTGGTCATCACGACGATCTGTTTCAGCACACATATCATTGAGTGTGGTCATCACGACGATCTGTTTCAACACACATATCACTGAGAATGGTCATCACGACGATCTGTTTTAGCACACATATCACTGAGTTTGGCCATCACGACGATCTGTTTCAACACACATATCACTGAGAATGGCCATCACGACGATCTGTTTTAGCACACATATCACTGAGTTTGGCCATCACGACGATCTGTTTCAACACACATATCACTGAGAATGGCCATCACGACGATCTGTTTTAGCACACATATCATTGAGTTTGGCCATCACAACGATCTGTTTCAACACACATATCATTGAGTTTGGCCATCACGACGATCTGTTTCAACACACATATCACTGAGAATGGCCATCACGACGATCTGTTTCAACACACATATCATTGAGTTTGGCCATCACGACGATCTGTTTCAACACACATATCACTGAGAATGGCCATCACGACGATCTGTTTCAACACACATATCACTGAGAATGGCCATCACGACGATCTGTTTTAGCACACATATCATTGAGTTTGGCCATCACGACGATCTGTTTCAACACACATATCATTGAGTTTGGCCATCACGACGATCTGTTTCAACACACATATCATTGAGTTTGGCCATCACGACGATCTGTTTCAACACACATATCAAAGGGAATCTAGAATGATAGTAATAGCCATTTTTTGTTGTTAAATATGAATGACATTGACATCCATTTGCGATAATAGCAGTGATTTATTTGTGTTGTCCTGGTTACATCTTTATCGCCGAATGAAAGACACATCATCATGACAACAAACAGATGTTACATGATGATTTGTTTGGACAAGATAGACAGCCAGTCCACACGAGGGGTGACCGCCACTGACCAGTGTTGCCTCTGTCTGGGGGCTTGCCGTTGTCACTCTACTGCTACATTATATTTGATCCTTACAGGGATCAACATCTGTGTACGGGTGTGAGCTAAGAGCTGCCCTAAGAATAGCTTATTGTGAGGAAGAACCTGGTACTGCCCTACTGGGGCTCTGTGGAGCTGCCTGTCACTGGGGAACACAAAACAGACTCAGCCAGGAAGAGTCATAGAGGGGTCAGGAAGAAGAAATGACTAGAATGACTAGAAATTATATTCCGTCTAGTCATTCTATTTCTATGGCCCAGGATATCGTGACAATGGGATGAGGGCAGACCGAACCATAGAATAAGAATGACTCGAATGAATAATACCCATTTAAGTCAACGTTTTGTCCTTTCTAGGGGATTCTATTTCTATGGATCCAACTCTATTAGGAACTCTGTTCTCCTATGTGTTTTTCTAGGTCTATGTATCATACTACAACACTGCTCAGGAGAGATACTCCCAGTGTTTGGGACACAACCCTCTTGTAACCATGGCTGGGTGACCATGAGGACAATGACACAGGACACACATTGTGTAATGTGTCAAACTGTTTGTTTGCTCTTGCAGATTAAGCTATGGTTAAGAAGCATGTTCAATTAAAGGAGATTCTCAATATAAAGTGCTTTTTAGTCCAGGATAGGCTTAATCTGTTTCTGGGAAACCAGCCAACAGGGTTTAGGAGAGGTCATGTAATTTCATTGTTAAAAGATGATGACTTAGGAACAGAAAACTAATTCTGTGTAAGGTCGGTTCTTCGATTTGTATGGCAAATTATTTACTACTATCTCTATTTAGTCTTGGTTCAAGTGTATCAAGCCCTATACGGCTTCTTGGATGTGACGTCATCCTTTATTTCTGACATATGTTTCATAAACTCTGAACAGCTTGTCAAGTAATAAAAAGATGATTAAAACCACTCCTGGGAGATTACATTTGACATGGTGTTTGACCAGCGTCATATTGTACTGTTGGCATTTGGCTGAGATTGCCTGCCTGTTAAATGTAGAATAAATTACAGTACAGTATTTCTGCATAATAATCCCCATCCACGCTGTTTAGGGCCTATTTGTTAGAACAATTTCTATGTGAAATTGATGCTAAATTTCTTTAGATGTGGTGATAGGACATTTTGATCAACAGCAGGACACCAGATTGATGCGTGAGGTTTAAGTCTCTTCTCTATGCAAACCATCTGTTCCTTTTCAGTCCTGAGAAACCACACTGCTCATGCCTGTGATGGGGACACCCTGTCTATCAAGTGTCCCTCCAGGTCCTCTGTATCCATCCTGTCAGCGTTCTACAGACGCCGTGTCCCAAGCAAGAACTTGTGTCACCCACGCAAACAGAAACATAACCAAGGACAACACTGAATGCACTTCCTCTTTTGCTATCCAGGTAGAGTTCAGTACTGTACCATCAATCAATCAATCAATCAAATTTATTTTATATAGCCCTTCGTACATCAGCTGATATCTCAAAGTGCTGTACAGAAACCCAGCCTAAAACCCCAAACAGCAAGCAATGCAGGTGAAGAAGCACGGTGGCTAGGAAAAACTCCCTAGAAAGGCCAAAACCTAGGAAGAAACCTAGAGAGGAACCAGGCTATGTGGGGTGGCCAGTCCTCTTCTGGCTGTGCCGGGTGGAGATTATAACAAAACATGGTCAAGATGTTCAAATGTTCATAAATGACCAGCATGGTCGAATAATAATAAGGCAGAATAGTTGAAACTGGAGCAGCAGCACAGTCAGGTGGACTGGGGACAGCAAGGAGTCATCATGTCAGGTATTCCTGGGGCATGGTCCTAGGGATCAGGTCCTCCGAGAGAGAGAAAGAAAGAGAGAATTAGAGAGAGCATATGTGGGATGGCCAGTCCTCTTCTGGCTGTGCCGGGTGGAGATTATAACAGAACATGGCCAAGATGTTCAAATGTTCATAAATGATCAGCATGGTCGAATAATAATAAGGCAGAACAGTTGAAACTGGAGCAGCAGCACAGCCAGGTGGACTGGGGACAGCAAGGAGTCATCATGTCAGGTAGTCCTGGGGCATGGTCCTAGGGCTCAGGTCCTCCGAGAGAGAGAAAGAGAGAAGGAGAGAATTAGAGAACGCACACTTAGATTCGAATAGGACAGGAGAAGTACTCCAGATATAACAAACTGACCCTAGCCCCCCGACACATAAACTACTGCAGCATAAATACTGGAGGCTGAGACAGGAGGGGTCAGCCACTCAGAGTTGTACTCTATCCAGGTAAAGTACAGTACTGTACCACTCAGAGTTGTTCTCTATCCAGGTAGAGTTCAGTACTGTACCACTCAGAGTTGTCCTCTATCCAGGTAGAGTTCAGTACTGTACTACTCAGAGTTGTCCTCTATCCAGGTAGAGTACAGTACTGTACCACTCAGAGTTGTCCTCTATCCAGGTAGAGTACAGTACTGTACCACTCAGAGTACAGAGTACGAACTACAAACATCTCTGAAACTGGAAACACTTATCTCCCTCACTAGCTTTAAGCACCAGCTGTCAGAGCAGCTCACAGATCACTGCACCTGTACATAGCCCATCTATAAATAGCCCAAACAACTACCTCTTCCCCTACTGTATTTCTTTCTTTATTTCTTTAGCTCCTTTGCACCCCAGTATTTCTACTTTGCACGCTCATCTACTGTCAAATCTACCATTCCAGTGTTTTAATTGCTATATTGTATTTACTTCACCACCATGGCCTATATATTGCCTTTACCTCCCTTATCTCACCTCATTTGCTCACATTGTATATAGACTTATTTTTCTACTGTATTATTGACTGTATGTTTGTTTTACTCCATGTGTAACTCTGTGTTGTTATATATATCAAACTGCTTTGCTTTATCTTGGCCAGGTCGCAGTTGTAAATGAGAACTTGTTCTCAACTTGCCTACCTGGTTAAATAAAGGTGAAATACAATTAAAATAAATAAATAAAATAAAGAGTTGTCCTCTATCCAGGTAGAGTACAGTACTGTACCACTCAGAGTTGTCCTCTATCCAGGTAGAGTTCAGTACTGTACCACTCAGAGTTGTTCTCTATCCAGGTAAAGTACAGTACTGTACCACTCAGAGTTGTTCTCTATCCAGGTAGAGTTCAGTACTGTACTACTCAGAGTTGTCCTCTATCCCGGTAGAGTACAGTACTGTACCACTCAGAGTTGTCCTCTATCCAGGTAGAGTACAGTACTGTACCACTCAGAGTTGTCCTCTATCAAGGTAAAGTTCAGTACTGTACCACTCAGAGTTGTCCTCTATCCAGGTAGAGTTCAGTACTGTACCACTCAGAGTTGTCCTCTATCCAGGTAGAGTTCAGTACTGTACCACTCAGAGTTGTCCTCTATCCAGGTAGAGTACAGTACTGTACCACTCAGAGTTGTCCTCTATCCAGGTAGAGTTCAGTACTGTACCACTCAGAGTTGTCCTCTATCCAGGTAGAGTTCAGTACTGTACCACTCAGAGTTGTCCTCTATCCAGGTAGAGTTCAGTACTGTACCACTCAGAGTTGTCCTCTATCCAGGTAGAGTTCAGTACTGTACCACTCAGAGTTGTTCTCTATCCAGGTAAAGTGCAGTACTGTACTACTCAGAGTTGTCCTCTATCCAGGTAGAGTTCAGTACTGTACCACTCAGAGTTGTCCTCTATCCAGGTAGAGTACAGTACTGTACCACTCAGAGTTGTCCTCTATCCAGGTAAAGTACAATACTGTACCACTCAGAGTTGTTCTCTATCCAGGTAAAGTACAGTACTGTACCACTCAGAGTTGTTCTCTATCCAGGTAGAGTTCAGTACTGTACCACTCAGAGTTGTTCTCTATCCAGGTAGAGTTCAGTACTGTACCACTCAGAGTTGTTCTCTATCCAGGTAGAGTACAGTACTGTACCACTCAGAGTTGTCCTCTATCCAGGTAGAGTTCAGTACTGTACCACTCAGAGTTGTCCTCTATCCAGGTAGAGTTCAGTACTGTACCACTCAGAGTTGTCCTCTATTAATGAAAGCAAAACAGAAGCAGTTATCAGCAGTTGGCCCCAAAAGTTGACAAGTCTATGAAAATGTTGCTCTTCACCTAAATAATATTAATCACATACTGTCAAGAATAACTCCAACAGTGATTTAATAAGTTGTGGGTTCGAACTTGGGTCTCTGGTATGCCTCAAGACTGTGTAAGTCTGCTCTGGGAGCTAATGAAAGTCCTTAGGCCTCAGGCAAGGTTACTCCTGAGACGTAATGACTTGAATGTTATGTTATCTTGTCCCTGCCGAAAGTGGTGGTCAGAGTGTCAGGACCAGCGTTCCTGTCATATACCTGTCATCAATCCAGTGTTTGGTCGGGAACCTCACCAGCAAGTACCTCATTGTGTCCTACAAGCCTCGGTGAGACGAGTCCACAGGGTAATATAAACGGTCATAAACTGTGGTTGTGAATTTAGGAGACAAAATATCTAAGAAAGTATTCCTGGACACATCAGCTATATCAGGAAATGTATCATCGGACTTAGAATGACATTTGTCTGTTTCTATTTAACTGAATAAAATACAATATTATTATCGAATTCTATTGAAATATATTATACAGTCACTTTGTCAGTGATGATACTGCTGTTTTAATCTTTCATAGCACCACCGTACTAAGTTTGTTGTGTGAAAGCAAGACACTGAAGCTGGTGTGTAAGAATGACACTGTCCTGGCTATCAATTCGGCTACGTTTGGCCACCTGCTGCATGGGAGTCTCAACTGTCCTCAGGAATCTGCGACACAGCCTGACATGGGTCTGAAACCAGACAGTCATTGGTCTGATAAAGGGAACTAAAGTGTCATCTAGTGGTCAAATACTAGGATGAAAATAATGTGCATATCAATAGTGTGTTAGTGTGTTACTAATATGTCACTTACTACATACACATGGCTAACACACGAGTAGGCATGAGGTATATGGATATACCCTCAACCTATGCATGTTTTCAACCTTTATAGCCTGCTGTATATCAGAGTCAAACCAGGGTCAAATACCTATCTCAAATATTTTTGCTTGATTAAGCTTGTAGTTTGTCCTTTTGGTCAGTGGTGGAAAGAGTCCCCAATTGTCATACTTGAGTAAAAGTAAAGATACCTTGATAGAAAATGAGTCAAGTAAAAGTGAAAGTCACTCAGTAAAATACTACTTGAGTAAAAGTCTAAAAGTATTTGGTTTTAAATATACTGAAGTATCAAAAGTAAATGCAATTTTAAAAATATACTATAGTATCAAAAGTAAAAGTATAAATCCTTTAAAATTGCTTATATTAAGCAAACCAGAAGCCACAATTGTCTTTTGTAATTTCTTTTTTTTACAGATAACCAGGGTCACACTCCAACACTTAGAAATAACTTACAAACGAAGCATTTGTGTTTCATGAGTCTGCCAGATCAGAGGCAGAGGATGACCAGGGATGTTCTCTTGATAATAAGTTTGTGAATTTGACCATTTTCCTGAAAAATGTAACGAGTACTTTTGGATGTCAGGGAAAACGTCCATTATTTTCTTTAGGAATCTAGTGAAGTAAAAGTACAGATACCCCCAAAAACTATTCAAGTAGTACTTTAAAGTATTTTTACTTCAGTACTTTACATCACTGCTTGTGGGACTACACCATTGGCTCTTTGTATCTGACTAAATCAAGCACAGCTCAAGCATTTGAACGTATTTGACATTTGACCCACGTCTGATCAGAGTATATATCTATCCTTCAGAGTGTCTGTCACTATCTGCCCTGAAGACGGTGTCATGCAGGTGTCATGGCCGAGCCAACTGCTCAGTTCAGGGGGACACTCAGAGCTTTGGGGACCCATGTTTCCCTGGCACCAGGTCACATGTAGTGAGTGACCGGAGGTCTTTTGGGGTGCTGCTATAGGCAACCAAGTGCTAACAGTCAGTATTTGGATGATATGTGTGCAATGCTTACTAGTGTGTGTGATGTTACCAGAGATGTATATTTTCCTGATGACCTCAACATTTACTGGTTAGCAACTAGATGCCCTCTCAAGAGGAAGCTTCTAAATGTGTCTAATGCCTATTATATGACCCAGGTTATCACTCAACCAACTAGAGTGTATACCAATAATGTTGGATCTGTGACATCCACATGTATTGATCATATCTTCACTAATGCTGCAGAGTTTTGCCCCAAAGCGATAATAACAAGGAAAGCCAAAGTGCCAAAGGTTGGGCCTAAAGTAATTCATAAGAGATCATGCAAAATGTTTTCTTAGGACTTGTCACGACTTCTACCGAAGTCGATGCCTCTCCTTGTTTGGGCGGTGCTCGGGCGGTCGACATCACCGGTCTTCTAGCCATCATTGATCCATTTTTCATTTTCCATTGGTTTTGTCTTGTCTTCCCACACACCTGGTTCCAATCCCATTCATTACCTGTTGTGTATTTAACCTTCTGTTTCCCCTCATGTCCTTGTCAGAGATTGTTTATTGTTATGCTCAGGATTTATGGATTGGCGTGTGACGCGTTCTTGTACCCACGTTTATTTTATTATGGACGTTGGTTTTGGAGTTTTTGTTTCACGTTATTTAACTACTCCATTACACCAAGCTTGATTCTCCTGCGCCTGACTTCCCTGTCACCTACACACACGTCTTGACAGGACTCTTTAAGGTGACGATGTGAAACATTTATGCTGTTCTGATGTGTATGAGGAAGTAAATCTAGATGCATCACTGGAAGTATTTCTACAATTATTCATGCAAATTGTTGACAAGCATGCACCTGTTAAGAAATGAACTGTGAGAACTGTTAGAGTCCTCTGGCTTGATGATTCAATATTTGTATGGTTCAATGAAATGATGGAAAAGAGGTGGCAAACAAGTCAGGCTACTCAGCTGATTGGTTGACATACCGTAAATTGAGAAATTGTGACTAAACTTAACAAAGAAGAAACTATATTACCAAACCAAGGCAAATTACATAAAGCAGAATGGAAAAATAAGTTGGAATACCTTAAATGATATCATAGGCAGAAAACCCAATTCCTCTCCATCGTTCACTGAAGTTGATGGGTCATTTATAACAAAACCTTTACATATTGGCAGTCATTTCAATGACTAGTTACTAGTAAAGTGGAAAAACTATTGAATACATTGAATAGTGAACCATATCTTTGTATAAAATATCTAATAATTAAGGAGTAGGATTGCTGTTTTGAATTTGGTCAAGTTAGTGTGGTAGAGGTGGAAACTATTGTTATGAACTTTCTCAACCTTCAGTCTCTTGGTCGTCGATCAACTTTTTTATATAATGAATAGCACTATATAAGTTGAATAAATTATTATTATTATTACAGTTTTCCCCAAATGTTTACACACAACTGGCCCATGAGGCACAATGACCCACATCTGTAACTCATTTAGTAGAACCAGACACCAGATCTGCAGTACTACTGGCACATGTTTAGCTTTACACTCAGATTGCAATTCTATAATAAACATTTGACAACACGCAATTCGCTACCTTTGACACAACCTTCACAACTAAAATATATTGTGTGTAAATTAAAAACAACACTGTTCAACAAGCTAAGCTCAATTACCAATTGATCACTTTCACTCTTCACATGTGCAAACACTAATTGCTTAAATGTTCACTTTGCAATCAGACCTTTGTTATGGATAAAAAAAGGCCACCAGTGAGTACTCTGGTGTTTGGAGAACAGTGGAAGTGTCACACAGCTAGGAGTGGTGGGTGCGGAGTCAGGCGCAGAGGGCAGAGGATTCATAGAAAACAGACTTTATTTCGGTCAATGGGAAAGTGGTCAACGCCAACACAACAGGCGAAAAAATATGACCGACCCAAAACGGGACACCAAAAAGGTCAGAGAACATACCACACGCAACCATCCACAGACAAACAGAAAACAGGCCCGCACTAAAGCAGGCGGGCCTAACCGGCTTAAATAGCCCTAAAACAAATCTCAAACAAGGATCAGGTGAAATCAATACAGACATAACAAACAGAAAAGGAAAAAAGGCGGCAGCCAGTAGACCGGTGACGACGACCAAGAGTGCCTCCCGAACAGGCAGGACAAAGGTGGAGGTGGACAGAGTAAACTCTGATGAAATTTGGGCGACTATGGTGGACCATGTTGTCAACCATGGTTTGACCATGCAAGAGGCTGGGCAGAGAGTGCTGGCCAATCTGAGCTGCTTCACCATAGCATCCATCATCCAGACGTTCCAAAATGAGAATTGGTATGTACTGCAGACATTGGACCTCTCTACTACTTTTACTACCTGACAGTAGTACATCAAGCTGAGTAAAGACTGTAGATTCCAATACATACTGTAAGGGGAAACAAAGTCAATGTATCATGTATTACTGTATGTATGAAATTCGGAGATATACTACTTTGCAACATGTTTATTTTGTATACTGTATTACTGTAGTGTTTACTGTATTTTATGCTATTTCGGTTTTTGTAGAACTGAAAGACGACCACCACGTACGTGGAGGTTGCCATTGTGCAAATGGTAGTTGAAAATAATGCCATAACACTGCGGAAATCCAACAACCGATTATTGAAAACACTGAAAACATCAGTGAGCTTATCAACAATAGCTCACATCCTTAAGAAACACCATCTCCAGATGAAGCAAATCTACAGAGTCCCATTTGAAAGGAATTCCCAAAGAGTGAAGAATAAACTGTACGAATATGTGCAAGTAAGCAATGTAGTGGTATTACACTCCTGAAACATTAGACTCATTGATGTTGCCAGTGAACTTTACCATACAGCAATTACAATGTTTACTCTTATTTCAGAGAATCATGGATTTGGATGCAAGTCCTGTCCCCCAGAAACTCATATTCATAAGTGAGGCTGGATTCAATTTAGCATCATTGGTCAACGCGCCATCATTGAGGTATCTGACCAGCGCGAGGGAAATGTCACCATATGCGCAGCTATGAGCCTCAATGGGGTCCTCCACTGCCATGCCACCCTTGGACCATACACACTGCCCATCTCCTTAATTTCCTGAACACTTTACATGACAATCTTTTTCAGACAGAGCAGAGAGGGCCAGGCGATTCTGAGCAGCAAATGTATGTTCTAATTTGGGACAACGCGAGTTTTGCTACTACTTCCATGACCAACCCAGGTTTACAATTCTCAATCTCACACCATATTCACCATTTCTCAATCCCATTGATTTGTTTTCCGCATGGGGGTGGAAGGTGTATGATCGCACACCCCATGAACGTATGGCTGTTCTCCAGGCAATGTCGCCTGTGGTGACATTCCGATCCTTTCAGGGGTGGATGAATCATGCCAGAAGGTATTTCCCCCGCTGTCTGGCCAAGGAGAATTTTGCCTGTGATGTTGATGAAAATCTGTTGCTGGGCCAAAACAACAGATATGACTGATTTTGTTTTTGCAATAGAGTATTTGTTTCCTGACTTATGATTTTACTGTATTTTGAGAGTTTCTTTATCTATTCTGTACAATTGATCTAACATACAGTACAGTAGTACAAATAGGCCTATTTTTATTCCTTTGAATATGCAAAATATATTTGCTGTATGTTTGCATTTTTACTGTATGTGTGCATACAGTATGCTGTTTGACATGTTGATAAATGTTGAAATATAAAACGTACATTTTTGCAATTGTGTTACTTTCTAGTTTGAGTACACACAAACAACAGACAGTACAACAAAATCATAGTCTTTACACTGAAATAGGTTCTGATAGTAGTGTTTTGAATGTCCCATTAGTGTGATCTTCGTTACCACAAAGTTAGATTAATTTGATGTATGTTTTTATTTTGAGCAGGGAGTAGATTATTTTGATTGCTGTGTTTCATTTTGCAAGATGTCTGTGGGGTTTGGAGAAATTGGCTAACTGTTTTGAGTACCTGAGATGTAGTTTCAGCAAACGTGTGTTAATTGTGAAACTGTAAAGCACCCTTTGCTGGCTCTAACAGCCGTCCAATCAGTTTGCTGCATGCTCTTAGTAAACTGATGGTGGGAATTGTGTTTGACCAAATACAATGCTATTTTTCAGAGAACAAGTTAACTACTGACTTTCAGCATGCATATAGAGAAAGGCCCTCAACTTGTACTGCACTGACTCAGATGACTGATGATTGGTTAAAAGATATGGATTAAAAGAGGATAGTTGGAGCTGTATTGTTATATTTCAGTGCAGCCTTTGATGTTATTGATAATGTTGCATATAAAGGGTGTGACCGTTGAGCAAGCTGAGGAAGCTAAATTCCTAGGTGCAACACTGGATGGTCAATTATCATGGTCAAGTCATATTGACAAAGTTGTGAAGATGGGGAGGGGTATGGCTGTTACAAAAAGATGATCTGTGTAACACAAAGATCTAGATGTTCAGTCTCTGGTATCATTCCATCTTGATTACTGTCTGGTAATATGCCTGCAAAGCTGCAGTTGGCTCAAAACGGAGCAGCACGCCTTTCCCTTAATTGCACATACAGAACTAACATCAACAGCATGCATGCCAGTCTTTCTGGGTTGAGGGTTGACCAGAGATGAATAGCATCTCCTAGTTTTTATGAGAAGTATTACTGTAATGAAAATTCCAGATTGTCAGCATAATCAAATACACCTGGCTATCAGCGGAGCCTTGTCCGGCAGCGAAACAGTTCATTCAGCCTCATTTACTGCCTTAAAAAAAACAAAGCTGAAATGGTGACTTGCTTAAACAAATGTGGTTTTTACTGACAATTGAGATGTACAAACTATGGCATAAGGGGACAACTAGCGGATAAGAGGCTATTTATTTACTTTTTACATTGTTTGCAAACTGATATCTGACACATATTAATGCCAAAATAACATGCAAAACCAGCAACAACCCCCCAAAAAAACAGGTGGGGCTCAGCCCACCTGCCCTGAATGACGTGTTGCCATCACTCCCTTCCATCTCCAATTACTCAAGCAAACAGCAAAATTATCTTTAAAAAAAAGATTCAACAACATATCATGGAACAGCGGGGACTGTGAGGGGACACACAGACACACTTTAACACACAAACACACACACTTTAAGACACAGACACACACACTTTAACACACAAACACAGACACACTTTAACACACACACTTTAACACACAAACACATACACAGACACACTTTAAAACACAAACACACACACTTTAAGACACAGACACACACACTTTAACACACAAACACAGACACACTTTAACACACACACTTTAACACACAAACACATACACAGACACACTATAAAACACAAACACACACACTTTAAAACACAAACACACACACTTTAACACACAAACACACACACAGACACACTTTAAAACACAAACACACACACTTTAAGACACAAACACACACACTTTAACACACAAACACAGACACACTTTAACACACACACTTTAACACACAAACACATACACAGACACACTTTAAAACACAAACACACACACTTTAAAACACAAACACACACACTTTAACACACAAACACACACACAGACACACTTTAAAACACAAACACTTTAAGACACACTAACACAGACACACACACACATTATTTTTTTATTGTATTATTTGAGTTGTATTGTTTGTATATAATTGTATTTTAAATGTGTGTGACTGTCCTTGTCTATCAGTGTATTGGTGTTTTGTTACTGGAACACCGGCCCCAGCATCATCAGGCCTCAAAACGTGTTTCATACAAACTCTCTTGAAATCTTTACTGGGTATGTCTATTGTTTGCTGTGTGCATGTAGGCTGGTTTCTCATATGCAGGGCTTTTTGTACTGTATATAGTATGCCTTGTTTTACTTTAATGATCAGCAGGCACCAATCGTTAGCCTGGTCCCAGATCTGTTTGTGCTGTATAGCTGTAGGAGATGGAAAGACAGCATAAACAGATCTGGGACCAGGCCAACCAAATGTAACTCTCTTGATTGTATAGCTGCCAACATAGGCTTTGTCTTCTATGTATTCCTCATTGAACAATATCCTGCTAGTTCTTCCATTTATACCTCATTGAATAATATCATGTTACTTCTATCTATTTCTCATTGAACAATATCCTCCTAGTTTTTCTATCTATTCCTGATTGAACAATATCATGATAGTTCTTCTATTTATTCCTCATTGAATAATATTATGCTAGTTCTTCTATATATTCCTCATTGAACAATATCATGCTAGTTCTTTTATTTATTCCTCATTGAACAATATCATGATAGTTCTTCTATTTATTCCTCATTGAACAATATCATGATAGTTCTTCTATTTATTCCTCATTGAACAATATCATGATAGTTCTTCTATTTATTCCTCATTAAATAATATTATGCTAGTTCTTCTATATATTCCTCATTGAACAATATCATGCTAGTTCTTTTATTTATTCCTCATTGAACAATATCATGATAGTTCTTCTATTTATTCCTCATTGAACAATATCATGATAGTTCTTCTATTTATTCCTCATTGAACAATATCCTGCTAGTTCTTCCATTTATACCTCATTGAATAATATCATGTTACTTCTATCTATTTCTCATTGAACAATATCCTCCTAGTTTTTCTATCTATTCCTGATTGAACAATATCATGATAGTTCTTCTATTTATTCCTCATTGAATAATATTATGCTAGTTCTTCTATATATTCCTCATTGAACAATATCATGCTAGTTCTTTTATTTATTCCTCATTGAACAATATCATGATAGTTCTTCTATTTATTCCTCATTGAACAATATCATGATAGTTCTTCTATTTATTCCTCATTGAACAATATCATGATAGTTCTTCTATTTATTCCTCATTAAATAATATTATGCTAGTTCTTCTATATATTCCTCATTGAACAATATCATGCTAGTTATTTTATTTATTCCTCATTGAACAATATCATGATAGTTCTATTTATTCCTCATTGAACAATATCATGATAGTTCTTCTATTTATTCCTCACTGAACAATATCATGATAGTTCTTCTATTTATTCCTCATTAAATAATATTATGATAGTTCTTCTATTTATTCCTCATTGAACAATATCATGATAGTTCTTCTATTTATTCCTCATTGAACAATGTCATGCTAGTTTCACCCAAGAAACTCCATCCACAGGTCTTCCAGAGAGAGTGGTCCTCTACTTTGTCTAAGGCACATATGTCAGAGTCAAGGCCCGCGGGCCACATCCGGCCCGCAAGAAGGTTTTTTACGGCCCCTGGGATGATCTTGATTTATTATTACAGGGGTGTCAAAGTCAAATGGACGGAGGGCCAAATAAAAAAATCAGCTACAAGACGAGGGCCGGACTGTTCGAATGTTCATTGAAAATTTTTTAAATGACGCATATAGTCTAGTGAACCTAATTGAACCTACTGAAAACCTAACAAATATATTACAATATGATCAGATAAATAAAGCAATATTTTCTTATGGCTCTGTCAGTAATCTTTAATTTTCAACAGACACAAAAGACAAATTTCCTTTATATAAATATCCCCATAACATGAACATTAAATGAAAGAAACCGGTATTCAAGGCACCATCAGTAGACTATATTTTCTATTTTAGCAAAAGTGGGCTAAATTTACTTCAAAGAAAAAACAATAATAGCAATTTTCTATCATCCACTCAACTGAAATATTTTTAAAATATAATTGGATTGAAATACAAAAAAATAAAGTGCAAAAATCTATTAATCAAAAACAACACTTTGTTTAAGGAGAAGTAACATGCAGTGAAAACAAATATTAAATTTTAACTTTTAAACTTGAACTGAGTAAAAACTCTAAATATGTGATTGCACAGTAATGTTCACTTGTTTGAGGTTGAGGGTGATACTTGGTGGTGTCCCATCTTTTCCACAAGTTCATCAATGTTCGGGGTAAGGCTCTGAGCTGAAGAAATCCTCAGAATTGAGTGGAGGTGGTCAGCAGTAAGTCGACTTCTGTGTGATGTTTTGTTCAGGTTCATCAAAGAAAACAGTTGTTCACACAGGTATGTGCTGCCAAACATAGACAACGTTTGAGCAGCCTGGATGCGCAGCTGGGGCATTGTGCCGGGGAGGAAACGGGCAAACTCCGCAGCACCCACTGCCGCATATTTTTCCCTCAGTGCATCATTGCATTGGAGCTCAATCAACTCCATTTGGAGGTTTGGTGGTGAGCTTTCCACGTCAACAGCAAATGGGTTACCGAGCAGTTCCAACCTGCTTTTTTGTGCTTCAAAGTCAGCAAATCGGCGTCGAAAGTCAGTGGTAAGCATACCTATTTTATCAGCCAACTGTGTGCTCGGGAACGCACTGGTAGAGAGCTTCTCTTTCATGGTCTGGCAGCTGGGAAAGTGGCTCAAATTTTCTTTCCGCATCTGCGTCTCCCACAGAGTCAGTTTGGTTTTAAATGCCTTCACTGTACTGTACATATCAGAGATGACACGATCCCGACCCTGCAGCTGCAAGTTTATTGCATTCAGATGACTCGTAATGTCACACAGAAAAGCCATTTCACACAGAAACATTTCGTCTCGGAGTTGTGTTGTGTCTTTCCCTTTGCTGTCCAAGAATAGACAAATCTCCTCACGAAGCTCGAAACATCTTTGAAGCACCTTTCCCTGGCTTAGCCATCGCACCTCTGTGTGATAAGGCAAATCACCATGCTCCGTTTCTAACTCCGTCAGAAATGCCTTGAACTGGCGGTGATTCAAACCTTTGGCTCTGATAAAGTTAACTGTGCGCGTGATGATGCTCATTACATGCTCCATTTTCAAGGCTTTACCGCACAACGCTTCCTGGTGTATGATACAATGATAAGCTGTCAGCTCACCTGTCGCGTTTTCCTCTTGCATCTTTTCCCGTATCTTCGCCACCAGTCCGCTCCTGTGTCCACACATCGCAGGTGCTCCGTCGGTTGTCAAACCCACGAGTTTTTCCCAAGGCAGCTCCATCTCATTTACACATCTTGACACCTCTTCATACAAATCATGCCCCGTAGTTGTGCCATGCATAGGACGTAAAGCCAAAAACTCCTCTGTCACGCTTAGGCTGGAGTCCACTCCGCGGATGAAAATTGACAACTGGGCAATGTCAGAAATGTCGGTGCTCTCATCCACAGCCAAGGAATATGCAATAAAATCTTTTCCCTTTTTCACAAGCTGCTCTTTTAGATTGATGGACAACTGGTCTACTCTCTCGGCAATGGTGTTTCTGCTCAGACTCACATTTAAAAAGAGTTGCCTTTTTTCTGGGCAAACTTCGTCACAAACTTTAATCATGCAGTTTTTGATGAAATCCCCCTCCGTAAATGGCCGGGCTGATTTAGCGATCTCTTCTGCCAAAATAAAACTGGCCTTGACAGCAGCCTGGCCTTGTGATTTGGCTTTTTTGAACAGAGCCTGTCGAGATTTGAGGCCTCGTTTTAATTCCTCTGCCTTTTGTAGCCTTTGTTCCATGTCCATATTCTTGTTTTTGTCCGCGTGTTTCGTTTCATAATGTCGTCTCAGATTATACTCTTTCAGTACCGCCACACTTTCTCCACACAGAAGACACACAGGTTTTCCAGCTACCTTCGTGAACATATACTCCGACTCCCACCTTGTTTGAAACCCCCGGTTCTCAGTATCCACCTTCCGTTTTGCCATTTTTGATGGGTATCTGAAAGTTAATTTTACTGTGATGCTGACGACTGCTGTGCCAATAAATATTGAAATGAAGCAGCCTACTGCTCGGTGCGTCACCTTTGCATTGTGGGAAATGTAGTATTGGTGCGTGTAAAAGATCTGCCGGCTTGCTGCGGGCCGGTTCTAATAATAAATCAAGATCATCCCAGGGGCCGTAAAAAACCTTCTTGCGGGCCGGATGTGGCCCGCGGGCCTTGACTCTGACATATGTGTTCTAGAGGCATACCTGTCAATCATCACTCACCCTCAAACATTATGCTGCTAAAAACATAATGAGGAACCTTGTAATGCAAGGTAGACTACAGAACACCATGGCAAACATTGGTATGGTCTTTCTGCATAGTCTTGTACAGATGGTCCACACAAGCAAAAATGTCCTGCAAGTAGCAGTCGGACAGGAAGAGGTTTTGCAATGCAATGTTTCATCTCAAATTGTACACCACTGCTTGACAGAAATAAACCTGACCACTTGAGTACAACTCATCATTATGACCCAGTATGGGTGAGAAAGGCAGATATGAATGAACATACATTTTCAGACACTGAGTTCTCTAATGTTAGTACTTACATAAACTCCCCAGAGAACTCAATCAGTGACAGTAGCCTGGGCTCCTTCTGACCGGACAGCCTTACCTCCTGTCCTCTTACAGTTTGAGCATCACTATTAAGGAACCAGCAGTAATGATGAGAGGGCAGGGACACACACTAGGGCAGGCTAGAACTTGAAGATGAAACTACAAATAGGCCGAGTGACCAGAATATTGGCTATGATTTGGTCAACAAATATTTAACCACACTAGCTATTCCAGACTGTTGTCTATTCAAGGTTGTTGTGAAATACTTCAAATGGAGCTATATGTTAATAACAATGGAAGACGTGTATAAGGCTTATGTAGTATTATTGAGAGAAAAAATTGTTAAGCTAGTTAGTACAGTTGCACAACCTACAAACAGTAAGTCATCATGACCATATACTGTTTTGTTTTGGAAACTGAAGCAAAAAGCAAGAGTTTGTAGGCTGTTGCGATTCCAAGACATGCACAGCTGGACAGAGCCATAGAGATCCTATTTAATTCTATTTTGTATTATAATTCTATGGACAGAATATTCCTAGCTAGCTAACTAGGCTTACTGGGTTAACAAATCAAACTTTATGGATGCAAATGCAGAGAACAAGGACTGTAGAGTCTAATCCGTGGTAAAAAATAATAATAATAATAATTTAAAAAGCTGAAATGTAATAAAATAATATATACAAAATATGAATTATCTAAAAGAACTGAATGACTAAAAGACTAAGAGCACCCTGTGGAAAAACAAAGATAAAAAGGTGTTAAAGATCTCTTTTAAAAAATGCCCAAAGTTTCACAGTTTAAAAACTCAGGTTCTCTGGCAGGCTGTTCCAGGGGCTGAGGGCATAGTAACTAAAGTCTGCCTCTTGGTCCAAGGCTTTGGGATAGTTAAAAGGCTAGTGCCAGAGGAACTGTGGGACCTACTGGGTACATTCTGCATGTCTGTCATGTATTGGGGTGCACAATCGTGAAGTGATTTAAAGACTAATAAAATAATATTGTCTAAATAAATTCTAAAACTTTCAAAATCTATTCTAAAACACACAGAAAACAAACACAGATAATTAAAAACCGGTGTAAGGTGTGCTCTCCGTATGGTCTTGGTCAGTTGACCAAAGGCTTTCTTGGGTAGTATTAAATCAACCCTGCTAGTAAAACATGGATCATTATTTCAGTGTCAGACTGAGAAAAACACTAATCAGCTGAAATATTCAGAGTAAACACAACAAAATGTTTGACCTGCAAGACAATATTATTACAAATATAAAATGCAACCAAACCTAAACAGTTAATTTAGCTGGATAACTTAGCGACCTAAAAACCTATAGCTATGTTAGCATGTTAACAGCTACCTAGTTTTAAAAAAGCTAAACAAAAAAAATGGCAGACTTTCATAAGGATATTGCCAAGCACTGCTCGTCACTCCCGAAGCCCGAGGAGGAATCCATTCTCACCAATATATATTTAGTAACTAATGGTATATACACGGACCGTCCAGACGTTTACCCAAGGAAAGTTCCAGGTGACAGCTGTCTACCGGGACGTTTAACCGGCGGGGGAGTGCTAGGGCCTAGGCTAATGTAGTCATGCTATGTTGATATTGCTGTCATGAGAAAATGTTAGTCTGGTCCTGGAAGTTTGTTTTCAGACGCCACTCGCGTTCGCAGTCACACAAAATATGCGTGGCAGTTAACTAACGTTAGCTGTGTTTATCAAAATGCCGGTAGCATAGCTAGCTTTTATAATAATGTATTTAGATCGCTAGTAAATCCTCCATGTGGCACCTTGTCTTCAATGCTGTCTTCCCTCCTCTTCAATGTCACAGCTTCCAGATGCCAGGCTAGACAACTAGCCATCCAGCTGCTACGAAAACCCCGGACTTGCGAGGTGTGGTTACAGCCAGTGTCAGATTTCGCTAATGAGAACTTCTACGCTGCGCATCATTTGCGCATATATATTAAAAGAGAAGGACGGGTCATAATATGGAAAGGGAAAACAATATTAATTCCCATACAAAGGCTACATCAGAACAGTATGGACGTATATTATCAGAATCATAAGGCCTGCTCCAGCATCAAAGTGTGTTAGCCCAAAGGCCGGCAGATGGAGATATTGATTGAGTCTTTTCCATCATACCGTCCAACGCATTGTATGCAGCCGGCAATACAATCATATCCCCGTGGATTGGTTTGTACCTAAAACCTTCTCCATGCAGGCTGCAAATGCATCGATTTCCTCCTTAACTAGATTTAATGGCAAGAAGGGGGGAAATATGCGTACTTTCTTTATGAAACACAATTTTCCACAACTAAATGTTACATATTGCATCCTGGTGGTGGAAAATTGAGTTTCATGAAGAAAGTAGTCATATTTTCAGACATTAAATCTAGTTAAGGAGGAAATCGACGCGTTTACAGCCTGCATGGAGAATGTTTTAGGTTGAACCGGTCCATGGGGATACGAGTTTTTGCCGGCTGCATTCAATGCATTTGGACGGTAAAATTAAAGCATTAATACCAGCTCAACATAGCCATCTGCCGGCCTTTGGGCTATATGTGTGGGTATGATGAAAGGTATAGAATATAATTGGTTGCAAATTGATCATACCTTAAGGAATGAGTCCATAAAAACCCCTTTAGCTCCTATTCACTTTATTAGGATAATACAGTACCTAATTAGGGACTACGTTTACAAAGCTCTCTGATCCGTTTATAAAAATGATAATCTCTTACCTGGACTAACATTATCAATAATGTGTTTGAGACACAGTTGAACCTATGCGGCAGGAATCCTAGTGGTTAGTGTTGGGCCAGTTTTCAAAAGGTTGCCAATTTGAATCCCAGGGCCGACAAGGTGAAAAAATCTGATGTGCTCTTGAGCAAGGCACTGAATGCTAATTGCTTCAGGGTCGCTGTTGATAATGGCTGACCGTGATCCCATTATCCAAGGGTGTTACAGGGGGAGTTGGGATATGCAAAAAAAAAACGTTTCCAATTGTGAAATAGGACAAATATAAGCACCCACCAAATTATTATTATTTGCTTGATGGACAGTTTAGTGTAGGCTACATTAAGATCAAATCAAATGTATTTATAAAGCCCTTTTTACGTTAGCAGTTGTCACAAAGTGGTTATACAGAATCCCATCCTAAAACCCCAAACAACAAGCAATGCAGATGTAGAAGCACAGTGGCTAGGAAAAACTCCCTAGAAAGGCAGGAACCTAGGAAGAAACCTAGAGCGGAACCAGGCTCTGAGGGGTGGCCAGTCCTCTTCTGTCTGTGCCGGGTGGAGATAGTACATGGCCATTAAGGCCAGATTGTTCTTCAAGACGTTCATAGATGACCAGAAGGGTCATTTAGAGGTCAAGACAGCAGGCGTGGTAGAGGGAGAGAGAGTCCTCTTTACAGTTGAAGTCATTTAATAGTACAAAATCAAACAAACATTTGATTTGACTCAGTGCAACTGAAATTGATCTGTAATTTCCCAAAACTTCAAAGCAATAAGTTGAAAGACCTCACCAACTAAAACCATGATGTCATGTTATTGTGTGTATGGTTCACTCAAGTCATCTCAATATAAAGAGGTTAGGTCACCATATCATATACTACCAGAGTTGGGTAGGTTACTTTCTGAACGTTATCTGTTACAGTTACTAGTTACCTATCAAAATTGTATTCAATAGCGTAACTTTTGGATTCCACAAATTCAGTAATGTAATGTGATTACTTTCAGTTACTTTTGAATTACTTTCCCCTTCAGAAGCGTTAGAAGAAGACAAAAAGGATCCAACAACAAACTTCAACTTGCTCCTTTTTTTCCATGCTGAATTGAATGTCATTGAGAAAACAGAAAGGTTTCATCATGAAAAAATAACTATCGGAAAAATCCTTTCTGAATTTAAAAGTAATCCAAGAAGTAATCATCTAGTTTTTCAAAGGTATCTGTAATCTGATTACAATATTGTCACTGGTAATGTAACGGATTAATTTTTTGTAAACAGATTATATGTAACATTTACATGTAATCAGTTACTCCCCAACCCTGTATACTACATATATTAAGGAAAGGTAGATCACATGAAATAACAAGAAAAAAGCCTCCCGGGTGGTTAAGGGCGCTGTACTGCAGCGCCAGCTGTGCCATCAGAGTCCTGGGTTCGCGCCCAGGCTCTGTCGTAACCGGCCGCGACCGGGAGGTCCGTGGGGCGACGCACAATTGGCCTAGCGTCGCCCGGGTTAGGGAGGGCTTGGTCGGTAGGGGTGTCCTTGTCTCATCGCGCACCAGCGACTCCTGTGGCGGGCTGGGCGCAGTGTACGCTAGCCAAGGTGGCCAGGTGCACGGTGTTTCCTCCGGCGCATTGGTGCGGCTGGCTTCCGGGTTGGATGTGCGCTGTGTTAAAGAAGCAGCGGCTTGGTTGGTTGTGTATCGGAGGACGCATGACTTTCAACCTTCGTCTCTCCCGAGCCCGTACGGGAGTTGTAGCGATGAGACAAGATAGTAGCTACTACAACAATTGGATACTACGAAATTGGGGAGAAAAAGGGGTAAAATTCAAAAAAATAAAAAATAAATAACAAGAAAATAAATAATAATTGGTACTAAATGTTAATTTTCAGTCTATGATTAATGTGTTGTTGCTGTCTATTCCTACCAGCTTCCCCGTGGATTCTCAGGTATTGCAGGCCTTTTAGAATATACATACATACAATAAATCCCTGTAGATATTCAGACACTGCAGGCCTTTATGCCCCATCTCTGTCAAGTCCTTGACGTCCCTCGCCACGGTGGAGCGCAGGCCGAATAGACAGAGCAGGAAGACTAGACCGGGGCAGATCCCTTAGACCAGGGGTGTCAAAGTCAAATGGACGGAGGGCCAAATAAAAAAATCAGCTACAAGACGAGGGCCGGACTGTTCGAATGTTCATTGAAAATTTTTTAAATGACGCATATAGTCTAGTGAACCTAATTGAACCTACTGAAAACCTAACAAATATATTACAATATGATCAGATAAATAAAGCAATATTTTCTTATGGCTCTGTCAGTAATCTTTAATTTTCAACAGACACAAAAGACAAATTTCCTTTATATAAATATCCCCATAACATGAACATTAAATGAAAGAAACCGGTATTCAAGGCACCATCAGTAGACTATATTTTCTATTTTAGCAAAAGTGGGCTAAATTTACTTCAAAGAAAAAACAATAATAGCAATTTTCTATCATCCACTCAACTGAAATATTTTTAAAATATAATTGGATTGAAATACAAAAAAATAAAGTGCAAAAATCTATTAATCAAAAACAACACTTTGTTTAAGGAGAAGTAACATGCAGTGAAAACAAATATTAAATTTTAACTTTTAAACTTGAACTGAGTAAAAACTCTAAATATGTGATTGCACAGTAATGTTCACTTGTTTGAGGTTGAGGGTGATACTTGGTGGTGTCCCATCTTTTCCACAAGTTCATCAATGTTCGGGGTAAGGCTCTGAGCTGAAGAAATCCTCAGAATTGAGTGGAGGTGTTCAGCAGTAAGTCGACTTCTGTGTGATGTTTTGTTCAGGTTCATCAAAGAAAACAGTTGTTCACACAGGTATGTGCTGCCAAACATAGACAACGTTTGAGCAGCCTGGATGCGCAGCTGGGGCATTGTGCCGGGGAGGAAACGGGCGAACTCCGCAGCACCCACTGCCGCATATTTTGCCCTCAGTGCATCATTGCATTGGAGGTCAATCAACTCCATTTGGAGGTTTGGTGGTGAGCTTTCCACGTCAACAGCAAATGGGTTACCGAGCAGTTCCAACCTGCTTTTTTGTGCTTCAAAGTCAGCAAATCGGCGTCGAAAGTCAGCGGCAAGCATACCTATTTTATCAGCCAACTGTGTGCTCGGGAACGCACTGGTAGAGAGCTTCTCTTTCATGGTCTGGCAGCTGGGAAAGTGGCTCAAATTTTCTTTCCGCATCTGCGTCTCCCACAGAGTCAGTTTGGTTTTAAATGCCTTCACTGTACTGTACATATCAGAGATGACACGATCCCGACCCTGCAGCTGCAAGTTTATTGCATTCAGATGACTCGTAATGTCACACAGAAAAGCCATTTCACACAGAAACATTTCGTCTCGGAGTTGTGTTGTGTCTTTCCCTTTGCTGTCCAAGAACAGACAAATCTCCTCACGAAGCTCGAAACATCTTTGAAGCACCTTTCCCTGGCTTAGCCATCGCACCTCTGTGTGATAAGGCAAATCACCATGCTCCGTTTCTAACTCCGTCAGAAATGCCTTGAACTGGCGGTGATTCAAACCTTTGGCTCTGATAAAGTTAACTGTGCGCGTGATGATGCTCATTACATGCTCCATTTTCAAGGCTTTACCGCACAACGCTTCCTGGTGTATGATACAATGATAAGCTGTCAGCTCACCTGTCGCGTTTTCCTCTTGCATCTTTTCCCGTATCTTCGCCACCAGTCCGCTCCTGTCCACACATCGCAGGTGCTCCGTCGGTTGTCAAACCCACGAGTTTTTCCCAAGGCAGCTCCATCTCATTTACACATCTTGACACCTCTTCATACAAATCATGCCCCGTAGTTGTGCCATGCATAGGACGTAAAGCCAAAAACTCCTCTGTCACGCTTAGGTTGGAGTCCACTCCGCGGATGAAAATTGACAACTGGGCAATGTCAGAAATGTCGGTGCTCTCATCCACAGCCAAGGAATATGCAATAAAATCTTTTCCCTTTTTCACAAGCTGCTCTTTTAGATTGATGGACAACTGGTCTACTCTCTCGGCAATGGTGTTTCTGCTCAGACTCACATTTAAAAAGAGTTGCCTTTTTTCTGGGCAAACTTCGTCACAAACTTTAATCATGCAGTTTTTGATGAAATCCCCCTCCGTAAATGGCCGGGCTGATTTAGCGATCTCTTCTGCCAAAATAAAACTGGCCTTGACAGCAGCCTGGCCTTGTGATTTGGCTTTTTTGAACAGAGCCTGTCGAGATTTGAGGCCTCGTTTTAATTCCTCTGCCTTTTGTAGCCTTTGTTCCATGTCCATATTCTTGTTTTTGTCCGCGTGTTTCGTTTCATAATGTCGTCTCAGATTATACTCTTTCAGTACCGCCACACTTTCTCCACACAGAAGACACACAGGTTTTCCAGCTACCTTCGTGAACATATACTCCGACTCCCACCTTGTTTGAAACCCCCGGTTCTCAGTATCCACCTTCCGTTTTGCCATTTTTGATGGGTATCTGAAAGTTAATTTTACTGTGATGCTGACGACTGCTGTGCCAATAAATATTGAAATGAAGCAGCCTACTGCTCGGTGCGTCACCTTTGCATTGTGGGAAATGTAGTATTGGTGCGTGTAAAAGATCTGCCGGCTTGCTGCGGGCCGGTTCTAATAATAAATCAAGATCATCCCAGGGGCCGTAAAAAACCTTCTTGCGGGCCGGATGTGGCCCGCGGGCCTTGACTCTGACATATGTGTATTATTAGAACCGGCCCGCAGCAAGCCGGCAGCCCGCAGATCTTTTACACGCACCAATACTACATTTCCCACAATGCAAAGGTGACGCACCGAGCAGTAGGCTGCTTCATTTCAATATTTATTGGCACAGCAGTCGTCAGCATCACAGTAAAATTAACTTTCAGATACCCATCAAAAATGGCAAAACGGAAGGTGGATACTGAGAACCGGGGGTTTCAAACAAGGTGGGAGTCGGAGTATATGTTCACGAAGGTAGCTGGAAAACCTGTGTGTCTTCTGTGTGGAGAAAGTGTGGCGGTACTGAAAGAGTATAATCTGAGACGACATTATGAAACGAAACACGCGGACAAAAACAAGAATATGGACATGGAACAAAGGCTACAAAAGGCAGAGGAATTAAAACGAGGCCTCAAATCTCGACAGGCTCTGTTCAAAAAAGCCAAATCACAAGGCCAGGCTGCTGTCAAGGCCAGTTTTATTTTGGCAGAAGAGATCGCTAAATCAGCCCGGCCATTTACGGAGGGGGATTTCATCAAAAACTGCATGATTAAAGTTTGTGACGAAGTTTGCCCAGAAAAAAGGCAACTCTTTTTAAATGTGAGTCTGAGCAGAAACACCATTGCCGAGAGAGTAGACCAGTTGTCCATCAATCTAAAAGAGCAGCTTGTGAAAAAGGGAAAAGATTTTATTGCATATTCCTTGGCTGTGGATGAGAGCACCGACATTTCTGACATTGCCCAGTTGTCAATTTTCATCCGCGGAGTGGACTCCAGCCTAAGCGTGACAGAGGAGTTTTTGGCTTTACGTCCTATGCATGGCACAACTACGGGGCATGATTTGTATGAAGAGGTGTCAAGATGTGTAAATGAGATGGAGCTGCCTTGGGAAAAACTCGTGGGTTTGACAACCGACGGAGCACCTGCGATGTGTGGACACAGGAGCGGACTGGTGGCGAAGATACGGGAAAAGATGCAAGAGGAAAACGCGACAGGTGAGCTGACAGCTTATCATTGTATCATACACCAGGAAGCGTTGTGCGGTAAAGCCTTGAAAATGGAGCATGTAATGAGCATCATCACGCGCACAGTTAACTTTATCAGAGCCAAAGGTTTGAATCACCGCCAGTTCAAGGCATTTCTGACGGAGTTAGAAACGGAGCATGGTGATTTGCCTTATCACACAGAGGTGCGATGGCTAAGCCAGGGAAAGGTGCTTCAAAGATGTTTCGAGCTTCGTGAGGAGATTTGTCTATTCTTGGACAGCAAAGGGAAAGACACAACACAACTCCGAGACGAAATGTTTCTGTGTGAAATGGCTTTTCTGTGTGACATTACGAGTCATCTGAATGCAATAAACTTGCAGCTGCAGGGTCGGGATCGTGTCATCTCTGATATGTACAGTACAGTGAAGGCATTTAAAACCAAACTGACTCTGTGGGAGACGCAGATGCGGAAAGAAAATTTGAGCCACTTTCCCAGCTGCCAGACCATGAAAGAGAAGCTCTCTACCAGTGCGTTCCCGAGCACACAGTTGGCTGATAAAATAGGTATGCTTACCACTGACTTTCGACGCCGATTTGCTGACTTTGAAGCACAAAAAAGCAGGTTGGAACTGCTCGGTAACCCATTTGCTGTTGACGTGGAAAGCTCACCACCAAACCTCCAAATGGAGTTGATTGAGCTCCAATGCAATGATGCACTGAGGGAAAAATATGCGGCAGTGGGTGCTGCGGAGTTTGCCCGTTTCCTCCCCGGCACAATGCCCCAGCTGCGCATCCAGGCTGCTCAAACGTTGTCTATGTTTGGCAGCACATACCTGTGTGAACAACTGTTTTCTTTGATGAACCTGAACAAAACATCACACAGAAGTCGACTTACTGCTGACCACCTCCACTCAATTCTGAGGATTTCTTCAGCTCAGAGCCTTACCCCGAACATTGATGAACTTGTGGAAAAGATGGGACACCACCAAGTATCACCCTCAACCTCAAACAAGTGAACATTACTGTGCAATCACATATTTAGAGTTTTTACTCAGTTCAAGTTTAAAAGTTAAAATTTAATATTTGTTTTCACTGCATGTTACTTCTCCTTAAACAAAGTGTTGTTTTTGATTAATAGATTTTTGCACTTTATTTTTTTGTATTTCAATCCAATTATATTTTAAAAATATTTCAGTTGAGTGGATGATAGAAAATTGCTATTATTGTTTTTTCTTTGAAGTAAATTTAGCCCACTTTTGCTAAAATAGAAAATATAGTCTACTGATGGTGCCTTGAATACCGGTTTCTTTCATTTAATGTTCATGTTATGGGGATATTTATATAAAGGAAATTTGTCTTTTGTGTCTGTTGAAAATTAAAGATTACTGACAGAGCCATAAGAAAATATTGCTTTATTTATCTGATCATATTGTAATATATTTGTTAGGTTTTCAGTAGGTTCAATTAGGTTCACTAGACTATATGCGTCATTTAAAAAATGTTCAATGAACATTCGAACAGTCCGGCCCTCGTCTTGTAGCTGATTTTTTTATTTGGCCCTCCGTCCATTTGACTTTGACACCCCTGGTCTAAGGGATCTGCCCCGGTCTAGTCTTCCTGCTCTGTCTATTCGGCCTGCGCTCCACCGTGGCGAGGGACGTCAAGGACTTGACAGAGATGGGGCATAAAGGCCTGCAGTGTCTGAATATCTACAGGGATTTATTGTATGTATGTATATTCTAAAAGGCCTGCAATACCTGAGAATCCACGGGGAAGCTGGTGGGAATAGACAGCAACAACACATTAATCATAGACTGAAAATTAACATTTAGTACCAATTATTATTTATTTTCTTTTTTTTTTTTTGAATTTTACCCCTTTTTCTCCCCAATTTCGTAGTATCCAATTGTTGTAGTAGCTACTATCTTGTCTCATCGCTACAACTCCCGTACGGGCTCGGGAGAGACGAAGGTTGAAAGTCATGCGTCCTCCGATACACAACCAACCAAGCCGCTGCTTCTTTAACACAGCGCACATCCAACCCGGAAGCCAGCCGCACCAATGCGCCGGAGGAAACACCGTGCACCTGGCCACCTTGGCTAGCGTACACTGCGCCCAGCCCGCCACAGGAGTCGCTGGTGCGCGATGAGACAAGGACACCCCTACCGACCAAGCCCTCCCTAACCCGGGCGACGCTAGGCCAATTGTGCGTCGCCCCACGGACCTCCCGGTCGCGGCCGGTTACGACAGAGCCTGGGCGCGAACCCAGGACTCTGATGGCACAGCTGGCGCTGCAGTACAGCGCCCTTAACCACCCGGGAGGCCTTTTTCTTGTTATTTCATGTGATCTACCTTTCCTTAATATATGTAGTATACAGGGTTGGGGAGTAACTGATTACATGTAAATGTTACATATAATCTGTTTACAAAAAATTAATCCGTTACATTACCAGTGACAATATTGTAATCAGATTACAGATACCTTTGAAAAACTAGATGATTACTTCTTGGATTACTTTTAAATTCAGAAAGGATTTTTCCGATAGTTATTTTTTCATGATGAAACCTTTCTGTTTTCTCAATGACATTCAATTCAGCATGGAAAAAAAGGAGCAAGTTGAAGTTTGTTGTTGGATCCTTTTTGTCTTCTTCTAACGCTTCTGAAGGGGAAAGTAATTCAAAAGTAACTGAAAGTAATCACATTACATTACTGAATTTGTGGAATCCAAAAGTTACGCTATTGAATACAATTTTGATAGGTAACTAGTAACTGTAACAGATAACGTTCAGAAAGTAACCTACCCAACTCTGGTAGTATATGATATGGTGACCTAACCTCTTTATATTGAGATGACTTGAGTGAACCATACACACAATAACATGACATCATGGTTTTAGTTGGTGAGGTCTTTCAACTTATTGCTTTGAAGTTTTGGGAAATTACAGATCAATTTCAGTTGCACTGAGTCAAATCAAATGTTTGTTTGATTTTGTACTATTAAATGACTTCAACTGTAAAGAGGACTCTCTCTCCCTCTACCACGCCTGCTGTCTTGACCTCTAAATGACCCTTCTGGTCATCTATGAACGTCTTGAAGAACAATCTGGCCTTAATGGCCATGTACTATCTCCACCCGGCACAGACAGAAGAGGACTGGCCACCCCTCAGAGCCTGGTTCCGCTCTAGGTTTCTTCCTAGGTTCCTGCCTTTCTAGGGAGTTTTTCCTAGCCACTGTGCTTCTACATCTGCATTGCTTGTTGTTTGGGGTTTTAGGATGGGATTCTGTATAACCACTTTGTGACAACTGCTAACGTAAAAAGGGCTTTATAAATACATTTGATTTGATCTTAATGTAGCCTACACTAAACTGTCCATCAAGCAAATAATAATAATTTGGTGGGTGCTTATATTTGTCCTATTTCACAATTGGAAACGTTTTTTTTTTGCATATCCCAACTCCCCCTGTAACACCCTTGGATAATGGGATCACGGTCAGCCATTATCAACAGCGACCCTGAAGCAATTAGCATTCAGTGCCTTGCTCAAGAGCACATCAGATTTTTTCACCTTGTCGGCTCTGGGATTCAAATTGGCAACCTTTTGAAAACTGGCCCAACACTAACCACTAGGATTCCTGCCGCATAGGTTCAACTGTGTCTCAAACACATTATTGATAATGTTAGTCCAGGTAAGAGATTATCATTTTTATAAACGGATCAGAGAGCTTTGTAAACGTAGTCCCTAATTAGGTACTGTATTATCCTAATAAAGTGAATAGGAGCTAAAGGGGTTTTTATGGACTCATTCCTTAAGGTATGATCAATTTGCAACCAATTATATTCTATACCTTTCATCATACCCACACATATAGCCCAAAGGCCGGCAGATGGCTATGTTGAGCTGGTATTAATGCTTTAATTTTACCGTCCAAATGCATTGAATGCAGCCGGCAAAAACTCGTATCCCCATGGACCGGTTCAACCTAAAACATTCTCCATGCAGGCTGTAAACGCGTCGATTTCCTCCTTAACTAGATTTAATGTCTGAAAATATGACTACTTTCTTCATGAAACTCAATTTTCCACCACCAGGATGCAATATGTAACATTTAGTTGTGGAAAATTGTGTTTCATAAAGAAAGTACGCATATTTCCCCCCTTCTTGCCATTAAATCTAGTTAAGGAGGAAATCGATGCATTTGCAGCCTGCATGGAGAAGGTTTTAGGTACAAACCAATCCACGGGGATATGATTGTATTGCCGGCTGCATACAATGCGTTGGACGGTATGATGGAAAAGACTCAATCAATATCTCCATCTGCCGGCCTTTGGGCTAACACACTTTGATGCTGGAGCAGGCCTTATGATTCTGATAATATACGTCCATACTGTTCTGATGTAGCCTTTGTATGGGAATTAATATTGTTTTCCCTTTCCATATTATGACCCGTCCTTCTCTTTTAATATATATGCGCAAATGATGCGCAGCGTAGAAGTTCTCATTAGCGAAATCTGACACTGGCTGTAACCACACCTCGCAAGTCCGGGGTTTTCGTAGCAGCTGGATGGCTAGTTGTCTAGCCTGGCATCTGGAAGCTGTGACATTGAAGAGGAGGGAAGACAGCATTGAAGACAAGGTGCCACATGGAGGATTTACTAGCGATCTAAATACATTATTATAAAAGCTAGCTATGCTACCGGCATTTTGATAAACACAGCTAACGTTAGTTAACTGCCACGCATATTTTGTGTGACTGCGAACGCGAGTTGCGTCTGAAAACAAACTTCCAGGACCAGACTAACATTTTCTCATGACAGCAATATCAACATAGCATGACTACATTAGCCTAGGCCCTAGCACTCCCCCGCCGGTTAAACGTCCCGGTAGACAGCTGTCACCTGGAACTTTCCTTGGGTAAACGTCTGGACGGTCCGTGTATATACCATTAGTTACCACCCGTAGCTAAATATATATTGGTGAGAATGGATTCCTCCTCGGGCTTCGGGAGTGACGAGCAGTGCTTGGCAATATCCTTATGAAAGTCTGCCATTTTTTTTGTTTAGCTTTTTTAAAACTAGGTAGCTGTTAACATGCTAACATAGCTATAGGTTTTTAGGTCGCTAAGTTATCCAGCTAAATTAACTGTTTAGGTTTGGTTGCATTTTATATTTGTAATAATATTGTCTTGCAGGTCAAACATTTTGTTGTGTTTACTCTGAATATTTCAGCTGATTAGTGTTTTTCTCAGTCTGACACTGAAATAATGATCCATGTTTTACTAGCAGGGTTGATTTAATACTACCCAAGAAAGCGTTTTGTCAACTGACCAAGACCATATGGAGAGCACACCTTACACCGGTTTTTAATTATCTGTGTTTGTTTTCTGTGTGTTTTAGAATAGATTTTGAAAGTTTTAGAATTTATTTAGACAATATTATTTTATTAGTCTTTAAATCACTTCACGATTGTGCACCCCAATACATGACAGACATGCAGAATGTACCCAGTAGGTCCCACAGTTCCTCTGGCACTAGCCTTTTAACTATCCCAAAGCCTTGGACCAAGAGGCAGACTTTAGTTACTATGCCCTCAGCCCCTGGAACAGCCTGCCAGAGAACCTGAGTTTTTAAACTGTGAAACTTTGGGCATTTTTTAAAAGAGATGTTTAACACCTTTTTATCTTTGTTTTTCCACAGGGTGCTCTTAGTCTTTTAGTCATTCAGTTCTTTTAGATAATTCATATTTTGTATATATTATTTTATTACATTTCAGCTTTTTAAATTATTATTATTATTATTTTTTACCATGGATTAGACTCTACAGTCCTTGTTCTCTGCATTTGCATCCATAAAGTTTGATTTGTTAACCCAGTAAGCCTAGTTAGCTAGCTAGGAATATTCTGTCCATAGAATTATAATACAAAATAGAATTAAATAGGATCTCTATGGCTCTGTCCAGCTGTGCATGTCTTGGAATCGCAACAGCCTACAAACTCTTGCTTTTTGCTTCAGTTTCCAAAACAAAACAGTATATGGTCATGATGACTTACTGTTTGTAGGTTGTGCAACTGTACTAACTAGCTTAACAATTTTTTCTCTCAATAATACTACATAAGCCTTATACACGTCTTCCATTGTTATTAACATATAGCTCCATTTGAAGTATTTCACAACAACCTTGAATAGACAACAGTCTGGAATAGCTAGTGTGGTTAAATATTTGTTGACCAAATCATAGCCAATATTCTGGTCACTCGGCCTATTTGTAGTTTCATCTTCAAGTTCTAGCCTGCCCTAGTGTGTGTCCCTGCCCTCTCATCATTACTGCTGGTTCCTTAATAGTGATGCTCAAACTGTAAGAGGACAGGAGGTAAGGCTGTCCGGTCAGAAGGAGCCCAGGCTACTGTCACTGATTGAGTTCTCTGGGGAGTTTATGTAAGTACTAACATTAGAGAACTCAGTGTCTGAAAATGTATGTTCATTCATATCTGCCTTTCTCACCCATACTGGGTCATAATGATGAGTTGTACTCAAGTGGTCAGGTTTATTTCTGTCAAGCAGTGGTGTACAATTTGAGATGAAACATTGCATTGCAAAACCTCTTCCTGTCCGACTGCTACTTGCAGGACATTTTTGCTTGTGTGGACCATCTGTACAAGACTATGCAGAAAGACCATACCAATGTTTGCCATGGTGTTCTGTAGTCTACCTTGCATTACAAGGTTCCTCATTATGTTTTTAGCAGCATAATGTTTGAGGGTGAGTGATGATTGACAGGTATGCCTCTAGAAAGACACAGTGCAACACTACAGCATAAAACGATAGACCGGTGCAGCATGCCTGAATTGATCCGCAGGCTGTGTCCTGATGGGAGTTCACCTCCAAATGCATGCAGACCATTTAATTACAAACCTCAGATTGCCTAGTGGTTTTCATGTCAGAATCTCATGTTGACGCAGTCAGCTGCCAAAGTGGCTTTTTCTGCAATCAGATGTTTTTATATATTGTTTTGATATCGGGGCACGGACCCCCTGCAGTACCTCTCCACTTTTAGAAGCCTGGGTTTACAGCACCACTCTAGGCTTTATCTGACAGCCAGCACATGAGGAGATTCTCAGTCATCAGCTCTGAACATGGTTGCTTGTTTGATGTTTTTGTTTAGTGTGTGATAATACTCAGGACCATTTCAGCTGGTGTGTGTGTGCAGTAGAGAGACAGAGGTTAGCCCCAGTGCCAGCCATCACGTTGCCTATTATGTCTGTATCCCACCACCACTCTAATGAGACTCACATGAGAGCGCACACAAACTCCGTGGTCGACTACGTAAATGCATTAAAACTATGTACACACTGAGCCAAGGCACTTAACCTGCTCCGACCTCTATGTATCTAATAGCCCCCTGCTCCAACCTGTATGTATCTAATAGCCCCCTGCTCCAACCTGTATGTATCTAATAGCCCCCTGCTCCAACTTGTATGTATCTAATAGCCCCCTGCTCCAACCTGTATGTATCTAATAGCCCCCTGCTCCAACCTCTATGTATCTAACAGCCCCCCTGCTCCAACCTGTATATATGTACTTTGCATTCTGAAAATATTCAGACCCCTTGACTTTTTCAGCATTTTGTTACGTTACAGCCTTATTCAAAAATGTATTTAATGTCTTTTCCCCTCAATCTACACACACTATCCCATAATAACAAAGCAAATTGCTAAAAAAAGAAGAATAACTATCATATTTACATAAGTATTCAGACCCTTTACTCCGTACTTTGTTGAAGTACCTTTGGCAGTGATTACAGCCTTGTCTTCTTGGAACACCGGTATTTGGGAAGTTTCTCCCAATCCTCTCTGCAGATCCTCTCAAGCTCTGTCAGGTTGGATGGGGAGCATCACTGCACAGCTATTTTCAGGTCTCTCTAGAGATTGTTCGATCGGGTTCAAGTCCGGGCTCTGGCTGGGCCACTCGAGGACATTCAGAGACTTGTCCCGATGCCACTCCTGCGTTGTCTTGGCTGTGTGCTTAGGGTCATTGTCCTGTTGGAAGGTGAACCTTTCCCCCCAGTCTGACGTCCTGAGCGCTCTGGAGCAGGTCATCAAGGATCTCTCTGTACTTTACTCCGTTCATCTTTCCCTCAATCCTGACTAGACTATTAGCCCCTGCTGCAGAAAAACATCCCCACACCATGATGCTGCCACCACCATGCTTCACCGTAGGGATGGGACCAGGTTTCCTCCAGACGTGACGCTTGGCATTCAGGCCAAAGAGTTTAATCTTGGTTTCATCAGACCAGAGAATGTTGTTTCTCATGGTCTAAGAGTCCTTTAGGTGCCTTTTGGCAAACTCCAAGCGGGCTGTCATGTGCCTTTTGAGGAGTGGCTTCCGTCTGGCCACTCTACCATAAAGGCCTGATTGGTGCTGCAGAGATGGTTGTCCTTCTGGATGGTTCTCCCATCTCCACAGAGGAACTCCGGAGCTCTGTCAGAGCCAGCTCTTGGAAGAGTTTTGGTGCTTCCAAACTTCTTCCAGTTAAGAATGATGGTGGCCACTGTGTTCTTGGGGACCTTCAATGCTGCAGACATTGTTTTGGTACGCTTCCCCAGATCTTCCCCAGTGCTTCGACACAATCCTGTCCCAGAGTTCCGCTGCTCTGATATGCACTGGCAACTGTGGGACCTTATATAGACAGGTGTGTGCCTTTCCAAATCATGTCCAATCAATTGAATTTACCACAGGTGGATTCTAATGAAGCTGTAAAAACATTTCTAGGATGATCAATGGAAACAGGATGCACTTGAGCTCAATTTCGAGTCTCAAAGCAAAGGGTCTGAATACTTATGTAAATAAATAACGTATTTCTGTTTTTTTTTTTAATAAGAAAAACCTGTTTTTGATGTGTCATTATGGGGTATAGTGTTTAGATTGAGAAAAAAGATTGAATACATTTTAAAATCAGGCTGTAATGTAACAATGTGGAATAAGTCAAGGGGTCTGAATACTTTCTGAATGCACTGTATGTGTGTCTTTCGGAGGTTGGGATGAAGTGGAAGTCTCATTTCGGTTGGACATTGTGTACAATTGGTGAATAAAGTGAACTTAATCTAAGCCCTGCTCTAGTCTGAGTAGTAGGCCTATGCTATGCTCTCATAGGCTGAGATTTATAATTTATTTATCTAGGCAAGTCAGTTAAGACAAATTCTTATTTACAATGACAGCCTACCCCGGTCAATCTCGGACGATGCTGTGCCAATTGTGCGCCGCCCTATGGGACTCGCAATCACAGCCGGATGTGATACAGCCTGGATTCGAACCAGGGACTGTAGTGCCGCCTCTTGGACTGAGATGCAGTGCCTTAGACCGCTCATAAATGAGAGGTACCAGGAGGGGAAGATGTCAGGCATGTGTACTTCCAATGTCAAATGGGTTTTCAATTATGTTATGTCACTCTAGAGCTGGGACGATAAACTGAAAACTATCGACACGATCAATTATCGCAGGCATTTCATTATGATAAAGTTAAGTCTATACTAGCCTATAAGTTATGAAATTAAATAAGTTATGGTTGATTGTTAATGGGACAATTGATGGCTACAGCCATCAAACTAGTAGTAGCTTAAAGGATAATAAAAAAAAAACGTTAAACTGTGGTAGATATCTATGTTATGATCGTATCGTTCTATCTATCGTGGTCGCATCAATTCATGGAATTTATCGCAATATGGGTTAGAGTTAGAGTTAGGGTTATCGCCCAGTTCTGTCACACATTGAATTGATCGTTTTCTTTCTGGGAAACTGGAGGGACAGAGCTTGCCATAGTATTATTAGGTCTACTTGTTGACAATAGGTGGAACCTATTAGGTCTATACAGTGCCTTGCGAAAGTATTCGGCCCCCTTGAACTTTGCGACCTTTTGCCACATTTCAGGCTTCAAACATATAGATATTAAACTGTATTTTTTTGTGAAGAATCAACAACAAGTGGGACACAATCATGAAGTGGAACGACATTTATTGGATATTTCAAACTTTTTTAACAAATCAAAAACTGAAAAATTGGGCGTGCAAAATTATTCAGCCCCCTTAAGTTAATACTTTGTAGCGCCACCTTTTGCTGCGATTACAGCTGTAAGTCGCTTGGGGTATGTCTCTATCAGTTTTGCACATCGAGAGACTGAAATTTTTTCCCATTCCTCCTTGCAAAACAGCTCGAGCTCAGTGAGGTTGGATGGAGAGCATTTGTGAACAGCAGTTTTCAGTTCTTTCCACAGATTCTCGATTGGATTCAGGTCTGGACTTTGACTTGGCCATTCTAACACCTGGATATGTTTATTTTTGAACCATTCCATTGTAGATTTTGCTTTATGTTTTGGATCATTGTCTTGTTGGAAGACAAATCTCCGTCCCAGTCTCAGGTCTTTTGCAGACTCCATCAGGTTTTCTTCCAGAATGGTCCTGTATTTGGCTCCATCCATCTTCCCATCAATTTTAACCATCTTCCCTGTCCCTGCTGAAGAAAAGCAGGCCCAAACCATGATGCTGCCACCACCATGTTTGACAGTGGGGATGGTGTGTTCAGGGTGATGAGCTGTGTTGCTTTTACGCCAAACATAACGTTTTGCATTGTTGCCAAAAAGTTCAATTTTGGTTTCATCTGACCAGAGCACCTTCTTCCACATGTTTGGTGTGTCTCCCAGGTGGCTTGTGGCAAACTTTAACCAACACTTTTTATGGATATCTTTAAGAAATGGCTTTCTTCTTGCCACTCTTCCATAAAGGCCAGATTTGTGCAATATACGACTGATTGTTGTCCTATGGACAGAGTCTCCCACCTCAGCTGTAGATCTCTGCAGTTCATCCAGAGTGATCATGGGCCTCTTGGCTGCATCTCTGATCAGTCTTCTCCTTGTATGAGCTGAAAGTTTAGAGGGACGGCCAGGTCTTGGTAGATTTGCAGTGGTCTGATACTCCTTCCATTTAAATATTATCGCTTGCACAGTGCTCCTTGGGATGTTTAAAGCTTGGGAAATATTTTTGTATCCAAATCCGGCTTTAAACTTCTTCACAACAGTATCTCGGACCTGCCTGGTGTGTTCCTTGTTCTTCATGTCTTTCGCTGTTTCTCTCTGCGCTTTTAACGGACCTCTGAGACTATCACAGTGCAGGTGCATTTATACGGAGACTTGATTACACACAGGTGGATTGTATTTATCATCATTAGTCATTTAAGTCAACATTGGATCATTCAGAGATCCTCACTGAACTTCTGGAGAGAGTTTGCTGCACTGAAAGTAAAGGGGCTGAATAATTTTGCACGCCCAATTTTTCAGTTTTTGATTTGTTAAAAAAGTTTGAAATATCCAATAAATGTCGTTCCACTTCATGATTGTGTCCCACTTGTTGTTGATTCTTCACAAAAAAATACAGTTTTATATCTTTATGTTTGAAGCCTGAAATGTGGCAAAAGGTCGCAAAGTTCAAGGGGGCCGAATACTTTCGCAAGGCACTGTATATAATGACAAGGGACTTTATAGGGGTGTTTTGGAAGAGAAGTTGGGTATACTACTTACGGTGCCATCTCCAGCTAGCCTATTTGGAACAGAGTGTCCTGACCTGACACATTCAGACAAGCAGCCAGGGTTGCATCATGTTCCACTTCTGCACAGTAATCACATTTCTTGTTAAGAGTTGAAAGGAAGTGTGGACATGTTCTGACGCCCTGCCTGCTGCTGTACAGTCATTGGTAGGGAGTGAGACTTGACCTACATTAACCCTCATCACAGCTCAGACAGACGCTCCATTTGAGTTGGATTAGAGCTCAGGCCTTGTGATCATTTTCATATGAGGCTCTCATTTATTTGAATGTCTTGCATGGATTTCAGTTGGAATCGACTTCAGTTCACTGATGTTTTGGCTGTTGCATTGTCATCATCAGGGAGAGAAATATGACCCTACATTAACCCACACATCACAGCTCTGAAGCTCTAACATAAATACCTAATCATTTACTTTTCATTGCGCTTGCATTTGAATATCTTGCATCATGAAACGGCAACTGTTTGGGCTAAGTTACATAAGTTCTGTTTACGTTGATCTTTTTCCACTTAAATGTTTTAGGGAAGTCTGTAAAATCACTATGACAACACCTCTCTTGCTCACTATACTGCTCACTAACACTCTCTGAAGTGTTATTGAATGGTACCATTGTTTGCAGTGCATGCTAAGGAAATGCTATTGAACTGCTACAGTTCAGAGCAGATTTCAGAGATTTGATATAGAACGGTTCCTGTACCAACAGACAGCTGATTGTGATGCAGAGCCCCTCTCTTGTAAAGCCTGCAGGCATTTAAACTTGACATTCCTTAACTCCCTACCATGGTAGCAGTATTAACTCAAGGTTATTGCTTGTCGTAGTGGAACAAGTCCAAGGTGCTTTGTTTACGATGGCCAGACATTTGAAAGTCAACAGCTAGTAGCAAGAGCCTATTGAAACCTGTTGTCATGACATATTCACTCTTCCCCACAGACCTTTGAGCCTCACGTTTACAACTCTTTAATGTTCTCTTTTTAACTGCTTTATTTCAGAGGCCGAAGAAGCGCTGCTCATTGACTTGCCATCAAAAAGTAAGACTTTTCTCCTCATACTTCCGTTTTTTAAATGGTCATCCACCTTGATAGGAATTGTTTCTAGTGGAGGTTTGCTATAAGTAATTCAGCATCATTATGTTGTTGTTTGTACCTTTATTATAGGAGCTTATGTGCAAGACCAGTGTTGTGGCAACAGTACTACAATAAAAACATGACAATCGTTTGTAACAGAGCTCTTCATCCAATTTGGTTACATTTTTAGTGCATGCCATGCATGCCCTGAGCTCCATGCCTGGTTGTCTCTGCAGATTTATTTAGTTGCAAAAGTTGGTCATGAGTTGCCTGTGGCGATGGGACCACCTGCACTCTGTTGAAATAGCTCACTGTTGGCAAATCACTGTCTACCTCATTTTGTGCGGAGTTGGTAGACATGCAAGTGGACATGGGTAGTGTCTCCATGGTTGTGGTGAGTGAGTAAATGGTATATTTGTATAGGCTAAGTTGTGGTGAATGTAACAACGTATCCTGTCATGTGTTGTCTGCCTGCCCCTCCTGCCCTGTCACTCTATACCCAGCAATAATTGCCCCTTAGGAATAAATAGTGTATTGAATTGAATGAGTCTGTGGTAGCCATAAGGGGAGTCAATGGTGGATGTGTGTTTCTCCCTGCCCCTCCAGCTTGCGTTAGGATACGGGTCAGAGGGGAGAAAGCCCTGGAGCTGATTCTGGAGCTCCAGGATGATGAGCGCAGCCAGTCCTTCTTCTCCCAGTTGAAGAGAGCCAAGCAGCAAGGTGAGCCAGTCTCTCTCTCGCCCTCGCTCTTTCTCTCTTTTTCTCTTTCTCTTTCACTCTGTCTTTCACACTCAGTCTCTCGCTCTGTCTCTCGCTCTCTGTCTCTCGCTCTCTGTCTCTCGCTCTCTGTCTCTCGCTCTCTGTCTCTCGCTCTCTGTCTCTCGCTCTGTCTCTCGCTCTCTGTCTCTCGCTCTCTGTCTCTCGCTCTCTGTCTCTCGCTCTCTGTCTCTCGCTCTCTGTCTCTCGCTCTCTGTCTCTCGCTCTCTGTCTCTCGCTCTCTGTCTCTCGCTCTCTGTCTCTCGCTCTCTGTCTCTCGCTCTCTGTCTCTCGCTCTCTGTCTCTCGCTCTCTGTCTCTCGCTCTCAGTCTCTCGCTCTGTCTCTCGCTCTCTGTCTCTCGCTCTCTGTCTCTCGCTCTCTGTCTCTCGCTCTCTGTCTCTCGCTCTCTGTCTCTCGCTCTCTGTCTCTCGCTCTCTGTCTCTCGCTCTCTGTCTCTCGCTCTCTGTCTCTCGCTCTGTCTCTCGCTCTCTGTCTCTCGCTCTCTGTCTCTCGCTCTCTGTCTCTCGCTCTCTGTCTCTCGCTCTCTGTCTCTCGCTCTCTGTCTCTCGCTGTCTCACGCTCTCTGTCTCTCGCTGTCTCATGCTCTCTGTCTCTCGCTGTCTCACGCTCTCTGTCTCTCGCTGTCTCACGCTCTCTGTCTCTCGCTGTCTCGCGCTCTCTATCTCTCGCTGTCTCGCGCTCTCTGTCTCTCGCTGTTTCGCGCTCAGTCTCGCGCTCTCTGTCTCTCGCTGTCTCTCTCTCGCTGTCTCTCGCTCTCTGTCTCTCGCTCTCTGTCTCTCGCTCTCTGTCTCTCGCTCTCTGTCTCTCGCTGTCTCACGCTCACTGTCTCTCGCTGTCTCGCGCTCTCTGTCTCTCGCTGTTTCGCGCTCTCTGTCTCTCGCTGTCTCGCGCTCTCTGTCTCTCGCTGTTTCGCGCTCTCTGTCTCTCGCTGTTTCGCGCTCTCTGTCTTTCGCTGTTTCGCGCTCTCTGTCTCTCGCTGTTTCGCGCTCTCGGTCTCTCTCTGTCTCGCGCTCTGTCTTTCGCTGTCTCGGGCTCGCTGTCTCGTGCTCTGTCTCTCACACTCTGTCTCTCGCTGTCTCGCACTCTCTCTCGCTGTCTCGCACTCTCTCTCGCTGTCTCTCGCGCTCTCTCTCTCGCTCTCTCTCGCTGTCTCGCGCTCTCGCTGTCTCGCCCTCGCTGTCTCTCGCTCTCTCTCTCGCTCTCTGTCTCTCGCTCTCTGTCTCTCGCTCTCTGTCTCTCGCTCTCTGTCTCTCGCTCTCTGTCTCTCGCTCTCTGTCTCTCGCTGTCTCATGCTCTCAGTCTCGCTGTCTCTCGCTGTCTCGCGCTCTCTCTTGCTTCTCTCTTTCTCTTGGTTCTCTCTCTGCTCAACACTACTGTACCCTACAGACGCCCTTACTCACTAGTGCATGTATTATTCATGAACTCATCCAACATGTATTTATTTCCCCAGGGTGACTGACTTCCACGCCTTAGTAATTTCCCCCTACGTCCTCTTCTCTCACGTTTCACCTATGTCCACCGGTTACATTCCTCAGCTATGTTTACGGTCAGAGGCCCCTTTCAAGGTGGCAGTGGCACCGTACCTACTGGTATGTCCTATCTCTGATGTTGAGTTACCAGAGCCACAGTTGATAATCTCCTGTAGCCGTGTCTTTTTGATTTAGTTTTGACTGTGGTTGATGTGGATTGTGGCTTATGTAAATGGGATTACTCGTATCACGTTAATATTGGTGTCCACTGTCTTCATATAATTTGCCACAGTTAAAAGACTGGCAGGGCTCTACGCTGACCTTTATTACAAGGTGCATGTGTGTGTGTACGTTGAAAAATGTAGGCGCACACAAAGACATTTAGGAGCACAATTAAAAATATGAACGGTGTTATAGATAGAGTCCTTCATTCTTCTAAGCGCACTGGTGCTCCTAAATTAACATTCCAGGTTAAACAACAAAATATTTAGGCGCATACGCGAGTGAAATGGTCTCACTGTAGAGCCCTGACTGTGTCCCATCACTACTCTGTTATAGATGCATTGTATATAGACTAATGTTTCAACCCCCCAAAAGTGCTAAAAATATAGAAAATCCATTACATTTCTTAATGATTATGACCTCATTTACAACACCCACTCCTGGAATATTGAAAGCAATAGGCTATCTATTTTAAATATAGGTCCCCAAGCAGTTTGGCTTGATTGGGGACAGTAACAGTTTTTGAAATGTCGAACCATTGCCTTGGCATGGCTGATTAATGATTGAGACAGTGTAACCCCATTACCACAGGCTGAGGGTTGCTTCCCAAATGGCACCCTATTTCCTATGGGCCCTGGTCAAAAGTAGTACACTTTATAGGGAATAGGGTGCCATTTGTGACACATCCTCTTTCTCTCTAACAGCCCTGATGTGCTGGGTGTTGCCTCATTTCCCTAACATTTTATCTCTAGTAGTATTTGCGTTGTGAAAGGTCAATAGAAACAAGATGGGTGTGTATAGAACAATGAGTGTGATCCTTGGAAGGGAGTGTTGTTGTGCTATTGTCATTGTATTGCATTTCTCTTTAGATCTACAAAAAAACAACCTAGATTTACTGTAATCTATGAGATCATTCTTGGCACTCGTATTAGGTTGCTTTCCACATTTGCAGTTTCCAACGTGTAGAGAAATGCTGTCTCATGTAACTCACAGAGTAGCTTTGTCTCTTGATTGAGTGATCCAGCTCTGCCAACTTTTCCACAGTCGAGTCCAAAAGCAAAGCGATGGATCCTATCATGCCGGCTCCCCGCAAGGTCTCTGTCCCAGTCCCACCCATCCCTCCTCAGAGAGGGATCCACAAAGCTGTCAACTCTCACACCAAGCCCACCGGCGTACCGCCACCGCCTCCCAACCTCAACAACAGCTCTTCAGCCAACCAGACCGGCACAGGTATGGACACATGGATAATATTGGTCAAATTGAGTGAAGAAGTTCAAATTGATTGCATTTTATATAGAGCTTTTCCAGATTCTCAAAGCCCTTGACATTGTATAGAGAAACTTAACCTTATCCATAACCAATGTCCAGCGCCCAGCTGGGTGATGCTACTGCAGCCATTTTGCACCGGATAGTTACCGGACATCAGCACACATTACAGTCAAGAGGTCAGGTGTGAATCCTAGACACTTATTGCATATGACGGTTGAATGATACAGTGAATGTCACAAGGTTTCTCACATATGAATCTCTCCTCTATCTCAGCTGACAGACAGGACCCAGCTCTCTCTCTGGCCATAGACTTTGGCTTCGAGGACAACTTCAATAATTCCCTTAAAGTGGAGGAGAAGAAGAACCAGCAGAATGGCATCGGGCCCCCCCGGGAAGCTCCTCCAGTTCCCCCTCTGCCTCCACGTAAAGGCTCCTACACTCCCTCCAATCCTCTCCCACCCACGCCCATCCCCACTTCCAAAGACAGAGTTTCGTCCATACAGGCTAAAGATGCCGCCTTCATCACGCCTGCCAAAACAGAGTGAGTGTTACCAGTAGGACCGTCCCATAGTATGCTCATCCTATTGGAGATGTTTTTTTTCCCTTTAAAGAACTATCTGTATTTGGCTTCTGTAGAGTACCACAGTGAGAGTCATAATACTTATAAAACCTAGTTGTCAAACAGGGAAATGGTTCCTAACACTTTTCCACTGTTCATTTGTCCCACAGGGGATTTTTAGAAACACTTAAAATAGGGTCTATGTTTCATGTAGGCTTACCCTGGCATGATGTTTTGATAGCTATGTAAATTTCTCTAGGACAAGGTGACTTCTATCATTATATTCACCTGTATTTAGTTTAGTTTAGTTTATTTTTTATTTTTACAGGGACAGTGCACATTAATCAACGTTTCAGTAAAAGTGCCGGTTTTAGCCAGCCGGCTAATTTTCAACCGCAGTCCCTGGGCAGGTTATTAAAAACAATTACAATATAGACAATAGCAGCATAGAACAAGCAAGACATAGCAACATAGGACAAGCAAGACATAGCATACAGACAGAGCAACATAGGACAAGCAAGACGTAGCATACAGACAGAGCAACATAAAACAAAAAGCAGCAATTGAACCCTCAAAAATGAAATCCTAATTAGCTGCTAATGTGGCTATCATAAAGAACTACAAATCCCATGATGATCTGGACGAGACTGCTGAACCGAGTCAACGGTAAGGATCTCTGGATGAACTATCTGATGTTAGCTAAATGTAGTAATAAATAAATTGGCAATATTTCTTTAAATGGACAATTCTATGAACTGTCTTGTGCAAGTTTTAAATTGACACAATACCTGTTAGCAAAGGTGTTAGCTAGAGATGACGTGCAGGAGCTTGTAGTTTTGCATGTAATTTACTTTGATGCTAATTAGCATTTTGATAAAAGTCACCTTGTCCTAGAGAGATATACATGGTTATCTAAATGTCACAGCAGGGTAAGCCTAAACGAAATACAGACCTTATTTTAAGTGTTTATCAAATCCCCTATGGGAAAAATGAATAGAAAAACGAATGGAACCATTTCCTTGTTTGACCGCTAAGTTTTATGGGTATTATGGCACCTTCACTGTGGGGCTCATTTGGTGTCAAAGGGCCTCTATTTATAATTTCGGTGGCCTAGATCTTGATTTGTAGCCTTTACATCACACCCTACCTGAAAAATAATGTAATGGAATAACTGTGGGAATGACTCATCCTCACCTGATGTTGCAGTCTTAGTGTTGACCGGCCCACCTCGTGGTGTGACAGCCCCACCACCAACAGCATGCGGAACGCCATGTTCTCCACTCAGGCCAGCCAGAGAGAGTACCTCATCAAACACCGCCTGGCCAAGAAGGAGAAGGAATACGTAGACATCAAGGACTTCAGGTGACTGTCCATGGGTTTGTGTGGATGGTGGGTGGGGCAGTGAGTCACCGGCTGGGTTCAAACCTGGGCCTCCTGTGTGACCACATTAGCTTGTGGAGATGATGCAAGTCTTCAGGTCTCAGCCAAGGTAACATCACAAGAGTGGTTCATTGAACCAGCTCCATTACATATGCTCCCCTGCAGTAGCCACTTGTGAGTCTGGCCAGAAAGTTGAGGAGATCCATTGAAAGTTGAGGAGATCCATTGAAACTTGAGGAGATCCATTGAAAGTGGGTTATAGCAGCAGTTATTCCACATTTTTCTGTCGTTTTTCCGTGGTCCATTTTCAAAATGTGCAGTGTCCTGGGTTGAACTAAAAGTGTCTAAGCCAACTTTTAGTCACTGAGCTGTAAGTTCTTATTCTTAGCTGTAACCCTTATCAGGCTACACTCTAGCACTAAACTCACACATGTTTCTGTCTACATAAGTATGTGAATGTCTATATAAGAATGTTTTGTGTGTTTCAGATTCTTTTCTGGAACGTGGAATGTGAATGGCCAGTCTCCAGACAGCAGTCTAGAGCCCTGGCTGTGTTGTTCGCTAGAACCCCCTGATGTCTACGCTCTGGGGTCAGTGACATGTCTATCTGAGTACCCAATGTCTTCTACACAGCATGTATGAAGGAATGAACCTGGGTCGTATTCATCAGTGCACACCGTAGCAAAAATGTTTTGCAACGAAAAACGAAGACAAGCGTTTCTTATTGGACAACTTCAGGTAGTCCCTCTCTTCTTCAGTCCGTTTTCTTCTGTTTGTTGCCTCGTGAATACGACCCAGAGTTGTGGAACTAACAATTGGATCCTCTTAATTCCTCATTAATGATGGGATGGACGTTGCTAGTTGTAAACTAGACATTTCATTACATACTATAAAGAGTGCTTTTGAAGACTTTCCCAAACATTGGAACTACCGCACTGATTTCCCTGTGCATTCTGGGTGCTGTAGTTTCCAGGAGCTGGACCTGAGCACAGAGGCCTTCTTCTATCTGGACTCCTCTAAGGAGCAGGTGTGGGTAGAGGCTGTGGAGAGAAGTCTGCACCCCAAAGCCAAGTACAAGATGGTGAGTCAATAAGCGGAATCTTCTCATCTTCAGTGGAAAACACAAATGGTTTAATCAACTACAAAATTTCATTCTTGTAATTATACACTGAGAGCAGTTGATAAAAGGACACGTTTGTAATAGGTTGATAGAAGCATCCATATCCAAATTCTGTCTTCCCAGGTGCGTACCATTCGACTAGTGGGCATGATGCTAGTGGTGTTTGTCAACAAGGTGCACAAGAATCACATTAAAGAGGTTGCGGCGGAGCACGTGGGAACTGGCATCATGGGGAAAATGGTACGAACGAGTCAAGTCAACTAAGAGGAAGTGTTTGCCTTTTGCTCCCATTAACTTTACGACTTAATAACATCATAACTTTAAACTTTATGACATTTATAGATACAGTAGGTACATAGAACATAGACATCATGTAAATGATTAGATATTTGAATACCGCAATAATATACTGCTACTGCAAAGTATTGTATTATTATGTTCATATACTGTAAAAAGGTATAGTTTTTCATATAACTAGTGTCCTTTAAACCCATACGGCCTGAGCATCTGTTGCAAGACGCTTTATTAAACAAACAAATCAATCAGTCAGTCAACGTACAATCTTTTCTTTTCTCATTCCAGGGCAACAAGGGAGGTGTGGCGGTGCGCTTTGTGTTCCACAACACCAGCTTCTGCTTTGTCAACTCCCACCTGGCGGCCCACGTCGAGGACTTTGAGAGGAGGAACCAGGACTACAAAGACATCTGTGCCCGCATGAGATTCCACATGCTAGACCACCCTCCCCACAATATCATCAAACACGAGTCAGTCCCCTCCAAGACCCATACTGTAGAGTCATAGTTCCAATGTCTACATTAGCATACCACTTAGTGCATTAGCCATGTATTCTCAGTACTACTATATGTTTCAGGGTCAAGGGGCTTACAGTAGTCATTACTATTATAGATGGAATTCTTTGGTGCTAATGTAATTCAATCCCAGAGAGAGAGACATTCTCAGGTAATAGTCCGGCATTTCAACATGTCATTTAACTGTAAAATAGTGTAACCATGCCACAGTATTTTTTTCTTCATACAGTGTAATGTGTAAACGTATGGTATTACTGTAAGACTGTTTACATGCTGTTGTGTTACAATACATAACTCTTCATCCATTCTGTGGTCCAGTGTAGTGATCTGGGTAGGAGATCTGAACTACCGGTTGTTTGTGTACGATGCAGCTGAGGTCAAACAGCTCATCTCCCACAACCAACTGAGGAAACTGCAGGAGTATGACCAGGTGAGAATACACACACACACACACATCTGTTATCTAGTCCGTTGTCAATGTTTTAAACACTTTTTAAAATGTATATTAAAATACGAATGAACTAATACTGCTTGAAGTCATGTTGGCATTTTAAAGTTCTGCACAACAACAAAAAGAAAGACATTCAATATAACAAAGCCGGATTTAATTTCCTATTTTCTCTGGTTTAAAGGGTTATAAATACTGGAGTTCCTCTGTCTGTCTCTGAATAATGTGTTGTTGGTATATTTCCCCTTCTGCCTCGATGAAGCTGAATATCCAGAGACAGAACAAGCGAGCTTTCACAGACTTCATGGAGGGAGAGATCAATTTCATGCCCACGTACAAGTATGACGCCAAGACGGACCGCTGGGACTCTAGGTAAAATACCACTGATCCGGATTCCTTTTCCACCAATCACATACTTCTAGAACACCCATAGAGTTTTGTAGTCTGATGTGTCAGCTGTTACCCCCCCCACCCTCCACCCAACTGAGTCCAAAGGATATACCCCGTGTAGGCTAATCCTCATATGCCATAGCACCTTGATTATTCATGTTAACATACCTGGTAAGATCAAACCTGAAAAGTCATATTTCCAACCATTCTCTCCAATATTGACGAGGTGGGCCGGGCCCCCTAAGCAGCTTTGTACCCCACTGCCTAAATAACACCCCACTGCCTAAATAACCCCCCCCCCCCCCCCCCCCCCCCCCCCTCCCAGTGGTTCCCACAGTTTGGGAACCACCCACTAAGTCCACGTTGTCAATCACTGTTTCAATCTGCTATCTTTCATTTGGTGCCGAATGAACAGCTGACCCCGTGTCTCTACCCCTTGTCTTTTTCTCTGGGGTTCTCCTGCAGTGGGAAGTGTCGTGTCCCAGCGTGGTGCGATCGGATCCTGTGGAGGGGCAGTAATGTGAAGCAGCTCCACTACAGGAGTCACATGGAACTGAAGACCAGCGACCACAAGCCTGTCAGCTCCCTCTTCAGTGTCGGGGTGAGGATCATGTAAACACACACACAGAATCTGGAAATCACATCTGACTGATTGAGGTCGAGACAGTCAAGGGAGACCTGACTTTAGTAAAATACACGTACCTTTAACATACTATACAGCTCATTGAGGATCATAAAATACAAGTTTGTTCTTGAGCAGCGTGCTTTATGCTATATTGAATGAATCGTTGTTGGATTGATAAATTCTATTTGTGTGTGTCACAGGTGAAGGTGGTGAACGAGGCACGCCACAAGAAAGTCTTTGAGGAGATTGTGCGCATGATGGACAGGATGGAGAACGAATTCCTCCCGTCTCTGGCACTGACCCACAGAGAGGTGAGTCGACAGAACACAGAGACATGATTCTCATCTTATTGATTTCCTGTCCAGCATTTCCTCCCCCCTGATATTTTGTGTCATATCAATAAGTCTGTTTTGTCAGTGAAGTCATGTTGATACCAAGACAGCAAGTATTGAGTCAGGGACTTGTGATTTTAAAATCCTGATGAAAAATGATAGCCTAAGAAAATGGACAAGTCTGCCCAGATGCTTGAGTTACTTTGCAGGTGTAGAATGGTATGGGGATCTATTTGCATTTCAAACAATCTACTGCATAGATCAAACAAACATTCTTGCACTCTAGCTTACTATAGCAATGTCTGTGAGTCTGTCCTCCTCTCAACCTCTCTCTTCCTCTCCCCTGCTCTCCATCTCTCCCTCGCCTCCCATAGTTCACCTTTAAGGACGTCAAGTTCCGCCAGCTGCAGCGAGAGAGTTTTGTGATCTCTAACGACGGGCAGGTCGCCTGCCACTTTGTCTTCATCCCCAAGCTCAACGACTTGCAGTACTGCAAGAACTGGCTCCGCGCTGAGCCCAGCGAAGGCTTCCTAGAGCCCAGTAAGTCTCCTTCACTTTCAGCCAGGCAGTCACACATAATTATCACACCATAATTTGCAAATAAATTAATTACAAATCCTACAATGTGATTTTCTGGATTTTTTTTCTCATTTTGTCTGTCGTAGTTGAAGTGTACCTATGATGAACATTACAGGCCTCTCTCATCTTTTTAAGTGGGAGAACTTGCACAATTGGTGGCTGACTAAATACTTTTTTGCCCCACTGTATGTACTGTTCTCAATGGTGTCATTCATCTTTTGTCATACCACCAGGGCTGTTTTCTTGAGGCACCAAAACCAAAGAAAATAGACAAACAAATCCTACCTGGATTTGTTCAATAAGAAACGCTCATGTCTACTTTTATTACAAATTGTTGTCAATGGCATACCCAAATGAACACTTCCCTTCTCGGTCTCTCCCCACCAGACGAAACTTTAGAGATCTTCCTGGATGTGTACGTGAGCAAGGACTCGGTGACGCTGCTCAACTTGGGAGAGGACGCCATCGAAGACATCCTGGTGCTGCACCTGGACAGAGGCAAGGACTACTTCATCACCATCTCCGGCAACTACCTGCCCAGCTGCTTCGGTACCTCGCTGGAGACCCTGTGCCACATAAAGAAGCCCATCCGGGAGGTCCCCATCACCAAGCTCATCGACCTGGTGAGTGTAACTAGCTAATGTGAAGTTGCTGTAGCAACCAGGGAGGGATACGTTCAAGGTAGGATAGGAGTGATGTATGTATTGAAAAGCCATTTAAATAGTGTTCATTGCAGGATTAATTGAACAGTCAATACATTTAATGTTCATGCAGGATTAATTGAACAGTCAATACATTTAGTGTTCATGCAGGATTAATTGAACAGTCAATACATTTAGTGTTCATGCAGGATTAATTGAACAGTCAATACATTTAGTGTTCATGCAGGATTAATTGAACAGTCAATACATTTAGTGTTCATGCAGGATTAATTGAACAGTCAATACATTTAGTGTTCATGCAGGATTAATTGAACAGTCAATACATTTAATGTTCATGCAGGATTAATTGAACAGTCAATACATTTAGTGTTCATGCAGGATTAATTGAACAGTCAATACATTTAGTGTTCATGCAGGATTAATTGAACAGTCAATACATTTAGTGTTCATGCAGGATTAATTGAACAGTCAATACATTTAGTGTTCATGCAGGATTAATTGAACAGTCAATACATTTAGTGTTCATGCAGGATTAATTGAACAGTCAATACATTTAGTGTTCATGCAGGATTAATTGAACAGTCAATACATTTAGTGTTCATGCAGGATTAATTGAACAGTCAATACATTTAGTGTTCATGCAGGATTAATTGAACAGTCAATACAATGTCAATTTTTTATATACTTCTTTAGTCATTGAAGGCCGCAATGGCAGATAGTTGTTTTTCTCCATGACACTTTTGGCACGAGACTCCGCTAAACTTGGCTTCCCTAACCCTAAACCCTCTAAATGGGTAAGAAATCAAAAGCAGCTAACACTGCAGCAGGCCTCAAAGACTGGTGTTGAAGAGTACATAGATTTGGTCTAGATATTTGTCCATGTCTCAACCTGTGGCTGTGTTTAGAATCCCCAAGGGGATAAGGAAGTGGCAATTAGTGTGTACAAATGTCAGAAGGGTTTTCCTGAAACATTGGGAGCACTGACTAAGTCTAGACTAGTCATATACTCGGGTCTACTTTATAATACAAAAAGTCTGTCCATGCATTTCTCCATATTGTTATTTTACACGGGCTATCTATATCCACCTTGGCCTTAGTTAGAGTCTATGTTTATATGATCCATTTCAAATGATCTCTTGCTTCCACGGTCACTATTCTAATGTCATTCTGTTTGACTCTGCACGGGTACATTTGTTTGGAATAATTCCATTTTAAAGGTTCAATCTGTAACTTTTTGACCCCCTGAAATGCTCAAGAAATCAATGCTGAAACAAAAAACCACTACAATCAGTGTGTATTACACTCGCATAAAGACCCTCTCCCAGTCTTGGCAGCCCGGGACAATACTTTTTTGAAATCAGAAATGACCTACAGATCGCACTTTTAACACAGCCTATCATTATCTTCCTGACTCCTTGGTGGTTATGCATTATCTCCTGTCTACAGTATCTCCTCTGTTCTCTCTTCTTTCTGTCTCCTCCCTCATTGCCTCTCATTGCCTTGATCATTCCTTTCCAACTCTTCACTGCTCTGCTGGGGGCGAAGGGAGAGGACAGCTACATGGAAAAGGTACATTCTACACGGTGTGTCCACCGTAGAAATAGAATAGTTAGAGTCGTTCTATTTCTATGGTGTCCCACTCTCCACTGTGAGGCTAATCTGATGCCCTGCTGTTGCTCAGCGATGTAGGCAACCCAGGTTCTAGTCAAGTAGTGTTGCTTTTCTGATTTGACATAAAAACACCTGAAATTGACCAAATATATACAGGACCTCGTGTTCTGGATTAGGGAAGCACATTGGTTCAGACAAAACCATGGCCAATTTTTACATGCTAAGGGCTTCAGTCACTGCAGGTCACTAGACCCAGTGGTGTCCTGTCTGTCCCTGTTACAGTAGTAGTAGTTATAGTACAGGTCTCTAGACCCAGTGGTGTCCTGTCTGTCCCTGTTACAGTAGTAGTAGTTATAGTACACGTCTCTAGACCCAGTGGTGTCCTGTCTGTCCCCGTTACAGTAGTAGTAGTTATAGTACAGGTCTCTAGACCCAGTGGTGTCCTGTCTGTCCCTGTTACAGTAGTAGTAGTAGTTATAGTACAGGTCTCTAGACCCAGTGGTGTCCTGTCTGTCCCCGTTACAGTAGTAGTAGTTATAGTACAGGTCTCTAGACCCAGTGGTGTCCTGTCTGTCCCTGTTACAGTAGTAGTAGTTATAGTACAGGTCACTAAACCCAGTGGTGTCCTGTCTGTCCCCGTTACAGTAGTAGTAGTTATAGTACAGGTCTCTAGACCCAGTGGTGTCCTGTCTGTCCCTGTTACAGTAGTAGTAGTTATAGTACAGGTCTCTAGACCCAGTGGTGTCCTGTCTGTCCCTGTTACAGTAGTAGTAGTTATAGTACAGGTCTCTAGACCCAGTGGTGTCCTGTCTGTCCCTGTTACAGTAGTAGTAGTTATAGTACAGGTCTCTAGACCCAGTGGTGTCCTGTCTGTCCCCGTTACAGTAGTAGTAGTTATAGTACAGGTCTCTAGACCCAGTGGTGTCCTGTCTGTCCCCGTTACAGTAGTAGTAGTTATAGTGCAGGTCACTAGACCCAGTGGTGTCCTGTCTGTCCCCGTTACAGTAGTAGTAGTTATAGTGCAGGTCACTAGACCCAGTGGTGTCCTGTCTGTCCCCGTTACAGTAGTAGTAGTTATAGTACAGGTCTCTAGACCCAGTGGTGTCCTGTCTGTCCCTGTTACAGTAGTAGTAGTTATAGTACAGGTCTCTAGACCCAGTGGTGTCCTGTCTGTCCCTGTTACAGTAGTAGTAGTTATAGTACAGGTCTCTAGACCCAGTGGTGTCCTGTCTGTCCCTGTTACAGTAGTAGTAGTTATAGTACAGGTCTCTAGACCCAGTGGTGTCCTGTCTGTCCCTGTTACAGTAATAGTAGTTATAGTACAGGTCTCTAGACCCAGTGGTGTCCTGTCTGTCCCTGTTACAGTAGTAGTAGTAGTTATAGTACAGGTCTCTAGACCCAGTGGTGTCCTGTCTGTCCCCGTTACAGTAGTAGTAGTTATAGTACAGGTCTCTAGACCCAGTGGTGTCCTGTCTGTCCCTGTTACAGTAGTAGTAGTTATAGTACAGGTCTCTAGACCCAGTGGTGTCCTGTCTGTCCCTGTTACAGTAGTAGTAGTTATAGTACAGGTCTCTAGACCCAGTGGTGTCCTGTCTGTCCCTGTTACAGTAGTAGTAGTTATTGTACAGGTCTCTAGACCCAGTGGTGTCCTGTCTGTCCCTGTTGCAGTAGTAGTAGTTATAGTACAGGTCTCTAGACCCAGTGGTGTCCTGTCTGTCCCTGTAGTAGTAGTAGTTATAGTACAGGTCTCTAGACCCAGTGGTGTCCTGTCTGTCCCTGTTACAGTAGTAGTAGTTATAGTACAGGTCTCTAGACCCAGTGGTGTCCTGTCTGTCCCTGTTACAGTAGTAGTAGTTATAGTACAGGTCTCTAGACCCAGTGGTGTCCTGTCTGTCCCTGTTACAGTAGTAGTAGTTATAGTACAGGTCTCTAGACCCAGTGGTGTCCTGTCTGTCCCTGTTACAGTAGTAGTAGTTATAGTACAGGTCTCTAGACCCAGTGGTGTCCTGTCTGTCCCTGTAGTAGTAGTAGTAGTAGTAGTAGTTGTACTAGTCCTCAATGTAATATCCCCATAAGACTGTCATTAAATGTGCTTGAGTGCATATTATAAGCTCTGTATTTCAAAACCCTTATGAAGGCCAGAAGCCCCAACTGCAATAAATAAGCTTTTTTTATTTAATTCCATTGTCCTCCAAGTATTGCTGAATCTCCTCTCTCCTCATTTCATGCATCTTGATTGGAAAGAGACCCATGGCTCCTCAGGAACAGGGTTAGAGTTAAAATGTACAGGAGGGTAGCTCTCCAGGAACAGGGTTGGAGTTAAAACCTACAGGAGGGTAGCTCTCCAGGAATAAGGTTGGAGTTAACCTACAGGAGGGTAACTCGCCAGGAACAGGGTTAGAGTTCAAACCTACAGGAGGGTAGCTCTCCAGGAACAGGGTTGGAGTAAAACCTACAGGAGGGTAGCTCTCCAGGAACAGGGTTGGAGTTAAAACCTACAGGAGGGTAGCTCTCCAGGAACAGGGTTGGAGTTAAAACCTACAGGAGGGTAGCTCTCCAGGAACAGGGTTGGAGTTAAAACCTACAGGAGGGTAGCTCTCCAGGAACAGGGTTGGAGTTAAAACCTACAGGAGGGTAGTAAATCAACATCCAGGGCCTGATGTAATAGAGTTCTGTAAAAGCCTTTATTTCTGGTTGTAGCCAAGGCGACATCTTTCTTAGAAGCTGCACTCAAATACCCTTAAGGAACAACGGTAGCACTTTGAGAGGCTCTCTAACTCTTACAATAACTTCGGCCTAGCTCTTGATATTGTAATTGGCTCTGCAGGCTATCACGGTGTCCCACTCCAGTCCTGTGAGTGTGTGTATCCGTATGTGTGACCCCCACTGCCAGAGCTTATTTTTGGACCCACTCTCGCTTGTTCTCAGCTAGATACGAAACAATGCGATCCACTCCCAGTTAAATGGCTGTCCTCCAAGACGACCCGACATCCAACCCTCGAGATAATCCACTCTAATATGTTCCCTATACCTGAAATGACACGCAATTATTATGTAATAATTTTAGGAATGGAATCAACGTTCTGATCAATGCAAAGGTGATGGCACAGGATTAATCAAATCCTCCTTAGGAATTAAGCAGCTCATAAGTTTATGAATCGACCGGGTAAAGTTGGGTAAAGCTGGTTCCAGTCACGTTACAAACCATAGAGATGATGTGTCAGAATCAGCCTGTGCTCTGACACCATTTCTTCAGTATACTGTAGTATCTATGATGGTTCTCTCAGTATAGTATCTATGTTTCTAACATGTTGTGATGGTTCTCTCAGTATAGTATCTATGTTTCTAACATGTTGTGATGGTTCTCTCAGTATAGTATCTATGTTTCTAACATGTGATGGTTCTCTCAGTATAGTATCTATGTTTCTAACATGTTGTGATGGTTCTCTCAGTATAGTATCTATGTTTCTAACATGTTGTGATGGTTCTCTCAGTATAGTATATATGTTTCTAACATGTTGTGATGGTTCTCTCAGTATCGTATCTATGTTTCTAACATGTTGTGATGGTTCTCTCAGTATCGTATCTATGTTTCTAACATGTTGTGATGGTTCTCTCAGTATCGTATCTATGTTTCTAACATGTTGTGATGGTTCTCTCAGTATAGTATATTATGTTTCTAACATGTTGTGGTTGTGTGTTACTTCAGGAGAAGTCCAGGCTGAGCTTCCTGATGGTGGACAGTGCCGGCACGGAGGACAAGCCCTTAAAGATTCCCAAGGAGGTGTGGCTACTGGTGAACCACCTCTTTACCATGTCCTGCCAGCAGGTGAGAGGATAGTTAAGGGAAATGTTCACAGCACTTTTATTTCTAGGTCGTACCACATCTGAGTGTGTTCTCAGTAATGAAGATTCTGAAATGCTGTTTGCAGTGAATTTGGATGATTTTCAGAATGAGGTATTCCTTAGAGGAGTAACCTTGGTTAACAAGGAATCCAAACAGAATATCACTCCATTTCACTATTGTCACTTCGGTTTTTTAAGAAGTGAAACAGCGCAAAATTCAGTTTGTATTCCAGGCTAACTCTTCTAGGCACTATTCTAGACTTAGTCTTTCAGCCCGTAAATAGTATTCTACCCTACCCTTATTTCAACGTCATTTCAAAACGACATTCTCCTGTAAACTCCTTGCCGTTCTTCCAGGAGGACCTGTTCCAGACACCGGGCCTGCAGGAGGAGCTGCAGGGTGTCATCGACTGCCTGGACACCAGCATTCCTGACTCCATCCGTATCCTTACTCATATGTCCCCAGTCATTCCTGACTCCATCCGTAATCCTTACTCATATGACCCCAGTCATTCCTGACTCCATCCGTAATCCTTACTCATATGACCCTAGTAATTCCTGACTCCATCCGTAATCCTTACTCATATGTCCCCTGTCATTCCTGACTCCATCCGTAATCCTTACTCATATGTCCCCAGTCATTCCTGACTCCATCCGTAATCCTTACTCATATGTCCCCAGTCATTCCTGACTCCATCCGTAATCCTTACTCATATGTCCCCAGTCATTCCTGACTCCATCCGTAATCCTTACTCATATGTCTCCAGTCATTCCTGACTCCATCCGTAATCCTTACTCATATGACCCCAGTCATTCCTGACTCCATCCGTAATCCTTACTCATATGTCCCCAGTCATTCCTGACTCCATCCGTAATCCTTACTCATATGACCCTAGTCATTCCTGACTCCATCCGTAATCCTTACTCATATGACCCTAGTCATTCCTGACTCCATCCGTAATCCTTACTCATATGTCCCCAGTCATTCCTGACTCCATCCGTAATCCTTACTCATATGTCCCCAGTCATTCCTGACTCCATCCGTAATCCTTACTCATATGTCCCCAGTCATTCCTGACTCCATCCGTAATCCTTACTCATATGTCCCCAGTCATTCCTGACTCCATCCGTAATCCTTACTCATATGTCCCCAGTCATTCCTGACTCTGTCCGTAATCCTTACTCATATGTCCCCAGTCATTCCTGACTCCATTCGTAATCCTTACTCATATGACCCTAGTCATTCCTGACTCCATCCGTAATCCTTACTCCTATGTCCCCAGTCATTCCTGACTCCATCCGTAATCCTTACTCATATGTCCCCAGTCATTCCTGACTCCATCCGTAATCCTTACTCCTATGTCCCCAGTCATTCCTGACTCTATCCGTAATCCTTACTCATATGACCCCAGTCATTCCTGACTCCATCCGTAATCCTTACTCAAATGTCCCCAGTCATTCCTGACTCCATCCGTAATCCTTACTCATATGTCCCCAGTCATTCCTGACTCTGTCCGTAATCCTTACTCATATGTCCCCAGTCATTCCTGACTCCATCCGTAATACTTACTCATATGACCCCAGTCATTCCTGACTCCATCCGTAATACTTACTCATATGACCCTAGTCATTCCAACCCCCCTGGCCCAGATCCGCTAGTAAGCCCAGCCCTGTAACAGGACACTGTGACTGAGATGCCACACAGTTAGTTGGGTCACTGCGATAAAGCGGCTGCTATACACAGACTGGTGCCAAGGCATAGATTAGCAGTGTGGAGGAAGTATGATATCTGTGGTAGTTGGGGGGTGTACGGTGTGCAATCTTCCTGTCCGTCCGTATGCTCACGCACCAACACACACAACCAGCTTGTTTGAGGGTAGCTGTTTAGGATTCAAGGGGATTTGTAGATCAGGGATTCAACATGTAGTCATGTTCAAACACTGTACACCCACCCTCGGCCAAAAATCTGTCCCCCTCAACTTTGTCTGACTGTTTCTGACTGTTCCCTGACTTTGTGTCAGCTGGTTGTAACCACTCCGTGGCCGAGGCCCTGTTGATATTCCTGGAAGCTCTGCCGGAGCCAGTGGTCTGTTACGAGCACTACCAGCGCAGCCTGGACTGCTCCCATGACAGCCGCCTCTGCAAACAGGTGCAGTGAATTCAATTACGATTTTAGGGTGGCCTAACATTAAATATTTTCACATAAAAGTCATTTTATATGAATCTGGAAATGGATATGAGTAGGAGTCATTGACTTCTGTTGAATCAATCAAGTTAATATGTATAATCATTGTAAAACATACGACACACATCCTCTCGGATCTACAAGGGGCTGGTTGTAGTTCTCATCTGTCTTTTCTCTGGGCTGTTTTGTCAGTTGATCTCCCAGCTGCCCCGGGCTCACCGCAACGTCTTCCGCTACCTGATGGCCTTCCTCAAGGAGCTGCTGAAATATGCCCACAACAACAACCTCACTGCCAACCTCATAGGTCAGTTCCCCATGGCCACATTTTCTATAACCTACATGTGCTTTTTCAGTAGGGTACACTGTAGCAAAGCGTTATGCCACGGAATGCAAATATCTGTGTTCTTATTGGACATGTTCAGACAGTAGTATGTCCCCACTTCTCTCCAATTCAAAACGTATCTTCCATACTGAACACGACCCAGATTTAGGGTCAATACTACTTCAATTCAATAAATTCAGGAAATGAAATTCCCAAGTCTAGAATAGAAAAATGTGATTTATTTTCAGTAATGTTGATAAAACATTTAACTGGAGTTTCAATTCTGACTGAATTTAAATGAAACGGCTCTAAACCCATGTTGCTTTAGAAATGCCTCTTTCTCACATCTTCCTCTACCTCTCTTTCCTCCACTGTGCCCCATGCCAGCTACCCTCTTTGCCAGCCTGCTCATCCGACCCCCGCCCAACATGGTGGGCCGACAGACAGCGCAGGACCGACAGAGAGCCATCGACTTCATTCTGGGCTTCCTCATGGGAGGGGACGAGGAGTGAGGGGTCAGGGGATCAGACCGCCGGGACCTTTTGATGACATACTGAGGAATGGGGTTTTGGTGGACACATGGTCCATGTATGTGTGTAAGGGACCATGGTGGATTGTGTTGTGGGAGAACAAACAGTGCAATTATATGGGACCCTCTCTTATCAGACTCTTATCAATGCCCCAGCCCCCAGCCTTTGTAGTGCTGTACTTCAGTCACTCACAACCATCACCATTAACCAAGTCCCATAGTTTTCATCTCTGCTCATTGTGTGGCTGCAGGACCAGGAGTTTAGGTGTTGGGCAGCTTGGAGTGACAGTGAACAGTCAACTGACTGACGCCCCACTCCCCAGGCAACCCCCACTGAGGACTGTTCCGTGCCCCATTCAACCCCCACTGAGGACTGTTCCGTGCCCCATTCAACCCCCACTGAGGACTGTTCCGTGCCCCATTCAACCCCCACTGAGGACTGTTCCGTGCCCCATTCAACCCCCACTGAGGACTGTTCCGTGCCCCATTCAACCCCCACTGAGGACTGTTCCGTGCCCCACTCAACCCCCACTGAGGACTGTTCCGTGCAAAAACGACTCCCTTTACCTGATTTGAATGTGAACTCTGAATGGAAGTACAATATGTATGTAGGAACCCACAGATACTAAGATAATGATGATCTGTTAGTACGTTACACTAAAGATACACGTAGAGGGTCGTGCAGAAAATTTGGATCGCATTCTACCTGGTGGATATTCCTCTCAGAGGGAACGATTCAGCCCATGGGTACGTAGTGATATCGCACGCAAGAGACTTCTGGTGAACACAGAGAGACTAAATGAATCCTTGCTTGTCCGAAATACCGACCAAGGAAGTTTGACGTTTTTCTACAAGATAATGATGACAATCCGGAGCAGTCCTTTCTGGGATCTGGGAGACATATTGGGGGATATGTTAGAACTCTTAGTGGGCTATGGTTTAAACAAATGTTATTTATGATTTATATTTTTTCCTTACATAACTTTGTACCATCTTTAGAGTTTATTTCAACTTCATACTTCTTTTAAGAGACCACATTTTGGATATTGAGCGTTATCGTGAGTTAGGCTGATTTCTCCATTCAAGTACATTACAACTCTGAACCCAAGTCACACTAACTTGACACTAACTTGACAGTAGAGTGATCAGTCATCCCTCCTGCTTGTACGGTATGTGCTATTCTACGGGCCAGTTTCTCAGACCCAGATTCATCTTATTGGAGAGTTAACATTCGCGATTGAGCATGCTTTTTTTTTTTTGTTCAAGAGTGGTTCAATGTGGTTGTCTCATCCAGCTATCTTAAGATGAATGCACTAATTGTAAGTCGCTCTGGATAAGAGTGTCTGCTACATGACTAAAATGAGTTGGCTTTTAGTCTTGAGTCTGGGAAAAACCCTCCCTACAGTGTGCTACAGAACATAACAAAGACAAACCCACTACGGCATCGATGTCTTAACTGTTGCAAACAGTCCCTCTCCTGTCCGTATTGACCTCTTGTGGGTTTTTTGACTGCTGTCACCTCTTATTATGGTGGTGCAAACTGTGTGTTCAATATGTATGTATTGTTTGTTGGTCATGCAGGTACCATCGTTTAAATGCTTGTTTATATGTTTATTTTCTCGCTTCAGCCTCGTCTGCCTCGCTGTCTGCCTCGCTGTCTGCCATCATACTGGTTAGAGCCTCATTGTATTGGGCCGGTGTGCTCAGGCAGGGGCCTTTCTTGTCACAGTCGATTCAGACAATATAATGCCCTGTTTTACTGTCTTGAGTATCATCTAAAGTAGCACCCTATACCCTATATAATGCACTACTTTTGACCCGAGAGCTCTGGTCAAAAGTAGTGTGCTATATAGGGGAAAGGGTGCCATTTCGGACGTACGGAATACTTTTTTCAGTTGCAAAGCATTTTTTTACAGTGCAGGTTGAACAGGATTTAGATGTTCATTACTCTCCGCTGAGACAAAACTGTTTTTTCCCCCCTAATGCTGTCGTGGAACGTGTTATGGTTGTGAAACGAGGAACTCTAATGCTGTGACATTTCTACAGTGTTTCTTCCCTTTGTTTTCCACACTGTTGTCTAGTAACGTTGGTAATAAGGCGTGAAAACAGCTCCTGGCTGGCCTGTTGTGTGACACGCTTGGTCTATGACACTTGTTTCCACTGGAAACGTTTCCCTCTCTTATGTCTCCAGTCAACTAATCTAGCCAGAAAAGCCTGTTACTTAGTCAACAGACATGTACTGTAATCTAGCCAGAAAAGCTACAGAAAAGGCATTCAAAGTTTTAGTGTTTTTTAATATCGCATGATATTGTAGCTAACACAATGACAGGCTGTTAATTAAAGCACTTAACAGTTTGGTTGTCTCTCTGTCAGCTCTCACCCAGAGAGGATTTTGAGTGGAGTTGGCCCAAGTCGTGTGTGACTTCCGGACTGCAATCATCCGTACAGTACATTCGCTTTGCTTAGCTTTGCCAAACCATGATTGGCCCTGGATGGATTGGTCCTACCTGTTGTCTCGGACTCTAACCGAGGAGGAACAGTGAATCTGAGATTGTCATCTCATTCACAACACAAAGCTTTTACATCAGAGACGAGGTCATCTCCAGCTGCAGAGATATTGTCAGAATTGAATATTCAAATTGGGAGATGAACCCACACTCATGTTGTCCTAGCTGTCCCTTCATCTGTGGTCTGTCTGTGTTTTCATGTGTTGTCTTTTCCTGCTCTGCTCCCCTTCATACTGTGGCTTTTGTAATGGTCTGTCTAGTAATAATGCTACATGTGCACAGCTGTTTTTGGTATTTTTAATTTATTTAACGGAAATAAAATAATGTATGAAAAAAACACTTTGTATCTAACCTCTTTAATTGGTGTACCCAGTTGTTCACAGGTGAAACACTCAACAGCCCTTTGGGAATCCTTTCTATCTTGTAAACACCATCTAGATAAAAAAATAATAATATTGTGACATACTTACTATGGCTGACTTGTCTGCTCCATGTCAAATGTCCAGCTGCTGACGCTAACCCCTGTAGTTAGACCAGTCAGCGGGCTGGGAGAGATCCATTGCCTGGATGAAACACTCCCCCCTCATCTTCATGTATAAAGTCCTCAACCTGGACTCACTATCATCCGTTTGGCTGTGTTAGTTACTGTAGCCCCCGCTTGCAGTACCAGTCCCAGTAAACCAACCATGGCCATGGTGAGAGTGTCTTCCTACCGCCGGCAGTTTGAGGAGGAGCAGTGGAGTCAGAATGGAGGGTCCAACAGAGATTGTGGGGCGGTATGGAGAACACTGTGCACCGAAGATGGTTTACTACAGGAGATGGACTGTATGGACAACACTGTGCACCGAGGATGGTTTACTACAGGAGATGGGCTGTATGGAGAACACTGCACTGAGGATGGTTTACTACAGGAGATGGACTGTATGGAGAACACTGTGCACCGAGGATGGTTTACTACAGGAGATGGACTGTATGGAGAACACTGCACTGAGGATGGTTTACTACAGGAGATGGACTGTATGGAGAACACTGTGCACCAAAGATGGTTTACTACAGGAGATGGACTGTATGGAGAACACTGTGCACCGAGGATGGTTTACTACAGGAGATGGACTGTATGGAGAACACTGCACCACTGCACCGAGGATGGTTTACTACAGGAGATGGGCTGTATGGAGAACAGGATGGTTATGGAGAACACTACAGGATGGTTTACTACAGGAGATGGAGAACACTGTGCACCGAAGATGGTTTACTACAGGGACTGTATGGAGAACACTATGGATGGTTTACTACAGGAGATGGACTGTATGGAGAACACTGTGCACCGAGGATGGTTTACTACAGGAGATGGACTGTATGGAGAACACTATGCACCAAAGATGGTTTACTACAGGAGATGGGCTGTATGGAGAACACTATGCACCAAAGATGGTTTACTACAGGAGATGGGCTGTTTGGAGAACACTGTGCACCGAAGATGGTTTACTACAGGAGATGGACTGTATGGACAACACTATGCACCAAAGATGGTTTACTACAGGAGATGGGCTGTATGGAGAAGACTATGCACCAAAGATGGTTTACTACAGGAGATGGACTGTATGGAGAACACTGCACCGAGGATGGTTTACTACAGGAGATGGGCTGTATGGAGAACACTGCACTGAGGATGGTTTACTACAGGAGATGGACTGTATGGAGAACACTATGCACCGAAGATGGTTTACTACAGGAGATGGACTGTATGGAGAACATTGTGCACCGAGGATGGTTTACTACAGGAGATGGACTCTATGGAGAACACTGTGCACCGAAGATGGTTTACTACAGGAGATGGGCTGTATGGACAACACTATGCACCAAAGATGGTTTACTACAGGAGATGGGCTGTATGGAGAACACTGTGCACCGAAGATGGTTTACTACAGGAGATGGGCTGTATGGAGAACACTGTGCACCAAAGATGGTTTACTACAGGAGATGGGCTGTATGGAGAACACTGTGCACCGAAGATGGTTTACTACAGGAGATGGACTGTATGGAGAACACTGTGCACCGAGGATGGTTTACTACAGGAGATGGACTGTATGGAGAACACTATGCACCAAAGATGGTTTACTACAGGAGATGGGCTGTATGGAGAACACTGCACTGAGGATGGTTTACTACAGGAGATGGGCTGTATGGAGAACACTGTGCACCGAGGATGGTTTACTACAGGAGATGGGCTGTATGGAGAACACTGCACTGAGGATGGTTTACTACAGGAGATGGACTGTATGGAGAACACTGTGCACCGAGGATGGTTTACTACAGGAGATGGGCTGTATGGAGAACACTGCACTGAGGATGGTTTACTACAGGAGATGGACTGTATGGAGAACACTGCACTGAGGATGGTTTACTACAGGAGATGGACTGTATGGAGAACACTGCACCGAGGATGGTTTACTACAGGAGATGGACTGTATGGAGAACACTATGCACCGAGGATGGTTTACTACAGGAGATGGGCTGTATGGACAACACTGCACTGAGGATGGTTTACTACAGGAGATGGACTGTATGGAGAACACTATGCACCGAGGATGGTTTACTACAGGAGATGGGCTGTATGGAGAACACTGTGCACCGAGGATGGTTTACTACAGGAGATGGACTGTAAGGAGGACACTGTGCACCGAGGATGGTTTACTACAGGAGATGGACTGTATGGAGAACACTGCACTGAGGATGGTTTACTACAGGAGATGGACTGTATGGAGAACACTATGCACCGAGGATGGTTTACTACAGGAGATGGGCTGTATGGAGAACACTATGCACCGGGGATGGTTTACTACAGGAGATGGACTGTATGGAGAACACTATGCACCGAAGATGGTTTACTACAGGAGATGGACTGTATGGAGAACACTGCACTGAGGATGGTTTACTACAGGAGATGGACTGTATGGAGAACACTGTGCACCGAGGATGGTTTACTACAGGAGATGGACTGTATGGAGAACACTGCACTGAGGATGGTTTACTACAGGAGATGGACTGTATGGAGAACACTGTGCACCGAAGATGGTTTACTACAGGAGATGGACTGTATGGAGAACACTGTGCACCGAGGATGGTTTACTACAGGAGATGGACTGTATGGAGAACACTATGCACCGAAGATGGTTTACTACAGGAGATGGACTGTATGGAGAACACTGTGCACCGAGGATGGTTTACTACAGGAGATGGACTGTATGGAGAACACTATGCACCGAAGATGGTTTACTACAGGAGATGGACTGTATGGAGAACACTATGCACCGAAGATGGTTTCCTACAGGAGATGGGCTGTATGGACAACACTATGCACCGAAGATGGTTTACTACAGGAGATGGGCTGTATGGAGAACACTGTGCACCGAGGATGGTTTACTACAGGAGATGGGCTGTATGGAGAACACTGCACTGAGGATGGTTTACTACAGGAGATGGACTGTATGGAGAACACTGTGCACCGGGGATGGTTTACTACAGGAGATGGACTGTATGGAGAACACTGTGCACCGAAGATGGTTTACTACAGGAGATGGACTGTATGGAGAACACTGCACCGAGGATGGTTTACTACAGGAGATGGGCTGTATGGAGAACACTGCACTGAGGATGGTTTACTACAGGAGATGGACTGTATGGAGAACACTATGCACCGAAGATGGTTTACTACAGGAGATGGACTGTATGGAGAACATTGTGCACCGAGGATGGTTTACTACAGGAGATGGACTGTATGGAGAACACTGCACTGAGGATGGTTTACTACAGGAGATGGACTGTATGGAGAACACTATGCACCGAAGATGGTTTACTACAGGAGATGGACTGTATGGAGAACATTGTGCACCGAGGATGGTTTACTACAGGAGATGGACTCTATGGAGAACACTGTGCACCGAAGATGGTTTACTACAGGAGATGGGCTGTATGGACAACACTATGCACCGAAGATGGTTTACTACAGGAGATGGGCTGTATGGAGAACACTGTGCACCAAAGATGGTTTACTACAGGAGATGGGCTGTATGGAGAACACTGTGCACCGAAGATGGTTTACTACAGGAGATGGACTGTATGGAGAACACTGTGCACCGAGGATGGTTTACTACAGGAGATGGACTGTATGGAGAACACTATGCACCAAAGATGGTTTACTACAGGAGATGGGCTGTATGGAGAACACTATGCACCAAAGATGGTTTACTACAGGAGATGGGCTGTATGGAGAACACTGTGCACCGAAGATGGTTTACTACAGGAGATGGACTGTATGGACAACACTATGCACCAAAGATGGTTTACTACAGGAGATGGGCTGTATGGAGAACACTGTGCACCAAAGATGGTTTACTACAGGAGATGGACTGTATGGAGAACACTGCACCGAGGATGGTTTACTACAGGAGATGGGCTGTATGGAGAACACTGCACTGAGGATGGTTTACTACAGGAGATGGACTGTATGGAGAACACTATGCACCGAAGATGGTTTACTACAGGAGATGGACTGTATTTAGAACATTGTGCACCGAGGATGGTTTACTACAGGAGATGGACTCTATGGAGAACACTGTGCACCGAAGATGGTTTTCTACAGGAGATGGGCTGTATGGACAACACTATGCACCAAAGATGGTTTACTACAGGAGATGGGCTGTATGGAGAACACTGTGCACCGAAGATGGTTTACTACAGGAGATGGGCTGTATGGAGAACACTGTGCACCAAAGATGGTTTACTACAGGAGATGGGCTGTATGGAGAACACTGTGCACCGAAGATGGTTTACTACAGGAGATGGACTGTATGGAGAACACTGTGCACCGAGGATGGTTTACTACAGGAGATGGACTGTATGGAGAACACTATGCACCAAAGATGGTTTACTACAGGAGATGGGCTGTATGGAGAACACTGCACCGAGGATGGTTTACTACAGGAGATGGGCTGTATGGAGAACACTGCACTGAGGATGGTTTACTACAGGAGATGGGCTGTATGGAGAACACTGTGCACCGAGGATGGTTTACTACAGGAGATGGACTGTATGGAGAACACTGCACCGAGGATGGTTTACTACAGGAGATGGACTGTATGGAGAACACTATGCACCGAGGATGGTTTACTACAGGAGATGGGCTGTATGGACAACACTGCACTGAGGATGGTTTACTACAGGAGATGGACTGTATGGAGAACACTGCACCGAGGATGGTTTACTACAGGAGATGGGCTGTATGGAGAACACTGTGCACCGAGGATGGTTTACTACAGGAGATGGACTGTATGGAGAACACTGTGCACCGAGGATGGTTTACTACAGGAGTTGGACTGTATGGAGAACACTGCACTGAGGATGGTTTACTACAGGAGATGGACTGTATGGAGAACACTGCACTGAGGATGGTTTACTACAGGAGATGGACTGTATGGAGAACACTGTGCACCGAGGATGGTTTACTACAGGAGATGGACTGTATGGAGAACACTGCACCGAGGATGGTTTACTACAGGAGATGGACTGTATGGAGAACACTGTGCACCGAAGATGGTTTACTACAGTAGATGGACTGTATGGAGAACACTGTGCACCGAGGATGGTTTACTACAGGAGATGGACTGTATGGAGAACACTGTGCACCGAGGATGGTTTACTACAGGAGATGGACTGTATGGAGAACACTGTGCACCGAAGATGGTTTACTACAGGAGATGGACTGTATGGAGAACACTATGCACCGAAGATGGTTTCCTACAGGAGATGGGCTGTATGGACAACACTATGCACCGAAGATGGTTTACTACAGGAGATGGGCTGTATGGAGAACACTGCACTGAGGATGGTTTACTACAGGAGATGGACTGTATGGAGAACACTATGCACCGAAGATGGTTTACTACAGGAGATGGACTGTATGGAGAACACTATGCACCGAAGATGGTTTACTACAGGAGATGGACTGTATGGAGAACACTATGCACCGAAGATGGTTTACTACAGGAGATGGACTGTATGGAGAACACTATGCACCGAAGATGGTTTACTACAGGAGATGGACTGTATGGAGAACACTGTGCACCAAAGATGGTTTACTACAGGAGATGGGCTGTATGGACAACACTATGCACCAAAGATGGTTTACTACAGGAGATGGGCTGTATGGACAACACTATGCACCAAAGATGGTTTACTACAGGAGATGGGCTGTATGGAGAACACTGTGCACCGAAGATGGTTTACTGCAGGGTGTCTCAACCTTTTTTATAACAGGCTGGGAAGCTTATTGGTGGACTTCTTCCATTAAACTAGAATGTAGCAGACAACCCTCTGAAGGACCGGGCAGCAACATCTTAGGGACCGTTTCTGGTCCAGTCACCAGAGTTTGAGTGACACTGGTTTACTAGAAGGAGGCTAATGGAAAGAATATGATGTTTGTATTGTGTTGTGCAAATTGGAGATGGGTTGAGACATACAGTACTTGTAAGGTTTATGGTAATTTGTCCGTTTCAGAATTCAACAAAGTTTGAGTTATGACCAGATGTTTGTTTTCTTTCACTGAAGTATGTCTGAGTAAGCTTTGCACTATTTCTATATACATTATAGAAGGTCACTCCGTTTAACATAGTGTTTAGTGTTAGTTACGCCTTGTTCGTCCCAAGGGAAAAGTTTGACAGGTGATGACAAACGCCTTTTGTACTTGCATCAAACAATGAAATCAGGTTACCCCGGGCGGTGTTAATTTACACAGAGCTGATTTGGGAGAGGCAGCTATGCTATTCATTCAAAACTTTTCAGAGATTGCGATCTTGTGGCCCTTGATTTTCAATGTACATGCACAAAACCAACCAATACTTGTGATATTTAACCTATAGGTGTGTGTGTGTGTGTGTGTGTGTGTTGTGGTGTGTGTGTGTGTGTGTGGTGTGCACCCCTCCCACTGGGGTGTGGCTGCTGAGGAGTGTACGTGTGAGAAGCTGGACTTCGTGGCTGCCAAGGCGCTCGACAAGGAGAGTCTGGTCCAATTCACTGAAGACCACAGCGTTATTCTCGCCCTGATCGTTTTGTGGCACTCATCAACATGGTGAAGCCGGGATGGATTCAACCCTCTAAACATTGTCCTACGGTTGTAGGAACATTGTCCTAAGGTTGAGCAAACATTGTTTTGAGATGGACCAATATCATATCACCATATATCCAGTGCAAAACGCTACGATAAATCAAGTGTTTTTCTTGTAGTCAGTCTGTTGTAGTCAGTCTGTTGTAGTCAGTCTGTTGTAGTCAGTCTGTTGTAGTCAGTCTGTTGTAGTCAGTCTGTTGTAGTCAGTCTGTTGTAGTCAGTCTGTTGTAGTCAGTCTGTTGTAGTCAGTCTGTTGTAGTCAGTCTGTTGTAGTCAGTCTGTTGTAGTCAGATGCTCCAAGGAAGCAACCCATTAAATGTAACATACACAGGGTTGTACAATTCCAGTAACTTTCCCCAAAGTCCCATCTTTCTCAGATATCGTGGTTAGAATATACCTGAAATCAGACAGAAATAAGCAAATCATCTGAATCCTCCAACCGGGATGTTTGGAAAACCAGGCAATTTTCTGGACAATTATCAGAATTTTTCAACCCTAACCATGCATGTCATTTCCTGTGTCAAAAAAAACATGCTATATCATTGTACGTGCTGTTTGTGCCCTTTTAGGTGCGCTGCTTTGAGGAGGACAATGACTCTCTGGAGGCCCAGATCTGTGAGCTGCAGGAGAGGCTGGCTGGCCAACAGACCACCTCCCAGCTGTCCCTGAATGCAGCTTGGATGACATGGTGGAGAGACTGCTTAAGGAGAGGGTACATATTAACAATATAGTGGAATGGAGGCATTCAAATCACACTAGGAGCTAGGAAACAGACCGTTACCACTACCTACCAGTGCCAGACTGATATGCCACTGCGTGTCCAGGATTGGAGCCTGTGTGATGTGGAGGAGCTGAGGAGAGAGCTGGACTGTCTGCAGGAGCAGTATGAGCAGACCGTCCAGCAGAGGACACTCATCCGACTGGAGTGGGAGGATGTTGGCCTGGTAATGACCTCACTCCTGCACCCCTGGCGGCCATTTTGGTGTTATTGTTTAGTATGTGTTGATTTGTTGTCTTCGTTTGTTATATATTCTCTAACAATGAGTAGACTTTTAATGTGTGCTACTGTCGATATAGAACATGCATAAAGACATAGATCTAACTTGTGGTAGCTCAACTTCTGTACCCAATCTTCATCTGCAATGAAGTACAATCATCTTCAAAAAGAAAATATTTCGAAATGCAAATAGGCAAAGAAGGGTGGAAAGAAAGATAATTCATCTGAACATTCAGAGGGCCAATATTTGGGAGCGTTAATGCAACTGCACTAAACTATAATAACCACTAGATGGCACTATTGCCACGACTTGCCAACACTGTTTTGTCCTCTCCTATTAAACACATACCAGCTGTGTGTCTCATCATAGCCCAGCAGCTCCTCTGTAGCTCTATAGATCTCTACCCACTTTGTTGAACTGATCATCAGTCCTACAGTCTGGGCCGGCAGCCACAACGCAACCCGAGAACCCCAGTCTTAACAAACCCTACTATCCCATTTCCTCTCATTCCCTCCCTGCCTGCCACATCACACCCCTCTCCAATGTCAGCCCAGATGTGGGAGAAGCTGTTTTCATGTCTCCTTATTGAGTCATTCAGGCTTTTATCCCATACAGATGTAATACAGACAGTAATATAGTCGGAGCAGTAATGCTGCTGGCTGGCTCAGCCTCTGGCTCCGATAGGAAAGCAGCTGGAGTGTGGAGAGAGACTAGAGCCGGTGGGAAAAGGACACAGGCAGGGAGTGGAAAGGAGAAGAGAGATTGAATGTGATTGTGAACCAGTGTTGGAAGCAGCTCCTCGGGAGGAGGCTACTGTCTTTCTCGGAAGACAGACAGGCCGACAGACAGGCCTTGGAAGGGGTCAACAAGGCATGGCTGGGTATTTGAAGTCCAGCCTTGCCATTGGCTATTGATTAAGCTACATTTTGGACAGCTTCCATTGTCTGGTCTGGTCTTGTCTGGTCTGGTCTGGTCTTGTCTGGTCAGCCAATTCTCTGAGTGTTCTTTTGAGCTTGTATCTGGGGCTATGGATACAATGTTTGGTTCAGCAGCAACAACGTGTTGAAGGCTGGAGGAGCTAGCATATTCTAATTCAAAGCAGTAGATGGTGCTATAAAGCATAGCTAACCTTAAGCGACGAGAGGAGAGGAGAAGGGTCATGTAGGGGAGATTTCTTTAGTCTTTACAGTCCACAGTCTGCGAGCGCAAAACTCTCTCCAATTGACAGGCTCATGTTTGCCTAGAGATAACAGCAACAGACCGCCTGCCTCTTGTGTGACATCCATCAGGGCCCCATGTGTTCCAGCAGCCACAGCAGAAAGGTTCCCACCTTGGACCCGTTTTTCATTCAGATGTAAATGCTAGCACCAGGAGTAATTGAATTCATCACCAATTAATCAGGCACTTAAAAAGGGCTGGATGAGCTAAAAGCTAATTAGCTCTCTCCATCCCCCCCTCTTCTCTGCATTGCAGTGTCTAGCTTGCTACCTGCTGGCTGAATGAATAGAGTGTGTCATGGTTCTTATGTGCTGAATTTCAAATAGAACCTAGCCCCTTCTTCTTACCTCTTACCCCCTAGGCACTCATGTAGATATTAAAGGATTGGATTGGTGTAAGCCAGTGTTTTCCACTACTGGTCAAGGGGACATATGTTTGTTTTTGCCTAGCACCAATACACCTGATTAAACTAAAGACTTTATGACGAGTTGATTAGTTGAATCAAGTGTCTTATTGCTCCCCTTTGGGTCCCCAGAACCAGGATTGGTAAATACTAGTGTAAGCAATATTGTGAAAATGCCATCCAGCCTATCAGAAGACAAGCTGGAGCTTTCAACATATTGTTAACACCTATCCAAACAAGTTTGATCTAAACAAGTGCATAGTGGGTAGGGACTACGGGTTTAGTTGGAACAACTAATAGTGTTTGTGGTTTTCTGATGAGCGCTGTTGGTTTTCTATTGATCTAGCTCTCTGCTGCGAGGGGGGGGAGGGAGGGAGGGCGAGCGAGGGGGGAGGGAGGGAGGGCGAGCGAGGGAGGGAGGGAGAGGGGGAGGGCGAGCGAGCGGGGAGGGCGAGCGAGGGAGGGAGGGCGAGGGGAGGGAGGGAGGGCGAGGGGAGGGAGGGAGAGCGAGGGGAGGGAGGGAGAGCGAGGGGAGGGAGGGAGAGCGAGCGAGGGAGGGAGGGCGAGGGGAGGGAGAGCGAGCGAGGAGGGGTGGGAGAGCGAGCGAGGGGGGAGGGAGAGCGGGTGAAGGGGGGAGGGAGGGAGGGAGAGCGAGAGAGGTGGAGGGAGGGAGAGCGAGCGAGCGAGAGAGGCGGAGGGAGAGCGAGGCGGAGGGAGGGAGAGCGAGAGAGGAAGGGGGGGAGCGAGGGTGAGCGAGCGGGAGGATGAGCGAAAGGAGGGAGAGCGAGGCAGAGGGAGGGAGAGCGAGGCAGAGGGAGGGAGAGCGAGGCGGAGGGAGGACAAGCGAGGCGGAGGGAGGGAGAGCGGGTGAAGGAGAGGGAGGGAGAGAGAGGCGGAGGGAGGACAAGCGAGGCGGAGGGAGGGAGAGCTGGGGAGGGAGGGAGAGCTGGGGAGGGAGGGAGAGCGAGCGAGGCGGAGGGAGAGCGAGGGGGGAGAGAGGGAGAGCGGGTGAAGGGGAGGAAGTGAGAGGGAGGGAGAGCGGGAGGGAGGGAGAGCGAGAGGGAGGGAGAGCGAACGAGAGGCGGAGGGAGGGGGGGAGAGCGAGGGTGAGCGAGCGGGAGGGTGAGCGAAAGGAGGGAGAGCGAGGCAGAGGGAGGGAGAGCGAGGGAGAGCGAGGCAGAGGGAGGACAAGCGAGTCGGAGGGAGGGAGAGCTGGGGAGGGAGAGCGAGCGAGGGGGGGAGGGAGGGAGGGAGGGAGAGCGGGTGAAGGGGATGGAGGGAGGGAGGGAGAGCGAGAGGGAGGGTTGGAGGGAGGAAGAGAGAGAGCGAGAGGGGAGGGGAGAGCGAGGGTGAGCGAGCGGGAGGGAGAGCGAGGCAAAGGGAGGGAGAGCGAGGCAAAGGGAAGACAAGCGAGGCAGAGGGAGGGAGAGCTGGGGAGGGGGTGGGAGGCATAGGGAGAGCGAGGGGGGCAGGGAGGGAGAGCGGGTGAAGGGGAGGAAGAGAGAGAGAGGGAGGGAGAGCGAGAGGGAGGGAGGGAGGGAGAGCGAGAGGGAGAGCGAGCGAGAGAGGCGGAGGGAGGGAGAGCGATAGGGGAGAGGGGTGAGCGAAAGGAGGGAGCGCGAGAGAGGCGGAGGGAGGGGGGTGAGCGAGCGGGAGGGTGAGCGAGGGGGAGGGTGAGCGAAAGGAGGGAGAGCGAGGCAGAGGGAGGAGGAGGGAGGGGGAGCTGGGGAGGGGGAGGGCGAGCGAGAGAGGCAGATGGAGGGAGAGCGAGCGAGAGAGGCGGAGGGAGAGCGAGCGAGAGAGACGGAGGGAGAGCGAGCGAGAGAGGCGGAGGGAGGGAGGGAGAGCGAGCGAGAGAAACGGAGGGGGGAGGGAGAGCGAGAGAGACGGAGGGAGAGCGAGCGAGACGGAGGGAGGGAGGGAGAGCGAGCGAGACGGAGGGAGGGAGAGCGAGCGAGACGGAGGGAGGGAGAGCGAGCGAGAGAGACGGAGGGAGGGAGAGCGAGCGAGAGAGACGGAGAGAGGGAGGGAGAGCGAGCGAGAGAGACGGAGGGAGGGAGGGAGAGCGAGCGAGAGAGAGGGAGGGAGAGCGAGCGAGAGAGACGGAGGGAGGGAGAGCGAGCGAGAGAGACGGAGAGCGAGCGAGAGAGACGGAGGGAGAGCGAGCGAGAGAGACGGAGGGAGGGAGAGCGAGCGAGAGAGACGGAGGGAGGGAGGGAGAGCGAGAGAGACGGAGGGAAGGAGAGCGAGCGAGAGAGACGGAGGGAAGGAGAGCGAGGGAGAGCGAGCGAGAGAGACGGAGGGAGGGAGGGAGAGCGAGCGAGAGAGACGGAGGGAGGGAGGGAGAGCGAGCGAGAGAGACGGAGGGAGAGCGAGCGAGAGAGACGGAGGGAGAGCGAGCGAGAGAGACGGAGGGAGAGCGAGCGAGAGAGACGGAGGGAGGGAGGGAGAGCGAGAGAGACGGAGGGAAGGAGAGCGAGCGAGAGAGACGGAGGGAAGGAGAGCGAGCGAGAGAGACGGAGGGAGAGCTGGGGAGGGAGGGAGGAAGGGAGAGAGCGAGCGAGGCGGAGGGAGGGAGAGAGAGGCGGAGGGAGGGGGAGCTGGGGAGGGAGGGGGAGCTGGGGAGGGAGGGAGAGAGCGAGCAAGGCGGGGAGCTGGGGAGGGGGAGGGGGAGCTGGGGAGGGGGAGGGCGAGCGAGAGAGGCGGAGGGAGGGAGAGCGAGCGAGAGAGACGGAGGGAGAGCGAGCGAGAGAGACGGAGGGAGGGAGGGAGGGAGAGCGAGCGAGAGAAACGGAGGGGGGAGGGAGAGCGAGCGAGAGAGACGGAGGGAGAGCGAGCGAGACGGAGGGAGGGAGAGCGAGCGAGACGGAGGGAGGGAGAGCGAGCGAGACGGAGGGAGGGAGGGAGAGCGAGCGAGCGAGCGAGAGAGACGGAGGGAGGGAGAGCGAGCGAGAGAGACGGAGAGAGGGAGGGAGAGCGAGCGAGAGAGACGGAGGGAGGGAGGGAGAGCGAGCGAGAGAGACGGAGGGAGAGCGAGCGAGAGAGACGGAGGGAGAGCGAGCGAGAGAGACGGAGGGAGAGCGAGCGAGAGAGACGGAGGGAGAGCGAGCGAGAGAGACGGAGGGAGAGCGAGCGAGAGAGACGGAGGGAGGGAGGGAGAGCGAGAGAGACGGAGGGAAGGAGAGCGAGCGAGAGAGACGGAGGGAAGGAGAGCGAGCGAGAGAGACGGAGGGAGAGCTAGGGAGGGAGGGAGGGAGGAAGGGAGAGAGCGAGCGAGGCGGAGGGAGGGAGGGAGAGAGAGGCGGAGGGAGGGGGAGCTGGGGAGGGAGGGGGAGCTGGGGAGGGAGGGAGGGAGGGAGAGAGCGAGCAAGGCGGAGGGAGGGAGAGCGAGGCGGAGGGAGGGGGAGGGAGAGCGAGGCAGAGGGAGGGAGAGAGAGCTGGGGAGGGAGAGCGAGCAAGGGGTGTGAGAGCTGGGGAGGCGGAGGGGGGGTGAGCAGGGCGGAGGGAGGGAGATCTGGGGAGGGAGAGCGAGCAGGAGGCAGAGAGAGGGAGGGCGAGCGAGCATGAGGGAGAGAGTGAGGGCGAGCGAGCAGGAGGCGGAGGGAGGGAGAGCGAGGCGGAGGGAGGGAGAGCGAGGCGGAGGGAGGGAGAGCGAGGGGGAGCGAGGAGGAGGGAGGGAGAGCTGGGGAGAGTGAGCGTGGGGGAGGGAGGGCGAGCGGGAGGGTGAACGAAAGGAGGGAGAGCGAGGCAGAGGGAGGGAGAGCGAGGCAGAGGGGGGGTGAGCGAAAGGAGGGAGAGCGAGGCAGAGGGAGGGAGAGCGAGGCAGAGGGAGGGAGAGCGGGGGAGGGGGAGCTGGGGAGGGGGAGGGAGAGTGAGCGAGGCATAGGGAGAGTGAGCGAGGCATAGGGAGAGTGAGCGAGGTGTAGGGAGAGCGAGAGGGAGGGAGAGCGGGAGGGAGAGAGAGAGAGGACGGAGGGAGAGCGAGCGAGCGAAAGAGGCGGAGGGAGGGAGAGCGAGGCGGAGGGAGGGAGAGCGAGGCGGAGGGGGGGTGAGCAAGGGTGAGCGAGCGGGAGGGTGAGCGAGCGGGAGGGTGAGCGAAAGGAGGGTGAGCGAAAGGAGGGAGAGCGAGGCAGAGGGAGGGAGAGCGAGGCGGGAGGAGGGAGGGAGAGCGAGGCGGGAGGAGGGAGGGAGAGCGAGGCGGGAGGGAGGGAGAGCGAGGCGGAGGGGGGGTGAGCAAGGGTGAGCAAGCGGGAGGGTGAGCGAGCGGGAGGGTGAGCGAAAGGAGGGAGGGAGAGCGAGGCAGAGGGAGGGAGGGAGAGCGAGGCAGAGGGAGGGAGGGAGAGCGAGGCGGGAGGGAGGGAGAGCGAGGCAGAGGGAGAGCGAGGCAGAGGGGGGAGGTGAGCAAGGGTGAGCGAGCGGGAGGGTGAGCGAAAGGAGGGAGAGCGAGGCAGAGGGAGGGAGAGCGAGGCAGAGGGAGGGAGAGCGAGGCGGAGGGAGCAGGAGCTGGGGAGGCGGAGGCGGAGGGAGAGCGAGCGAGGGGTAGGGAGAGCGAGAGGGAAGGGGGAGGGAGAGCCAGAGGGAGAGCGAGCGTGCGAGAGAGGCGGAGGGAGGGAGAGCGAGAGAGGCGGAGGGAGGGAGAGCGAGCGAGAGAGGCGGAGGGAGGGAGAGCGAGCGAGAGAGGCGGAGGGAAGGAGAGCGAGCAGGAGGCAGAGGGAGGGAGAGCGAAGGAGAGCGAGGAGGAGGGAGGGAGAGCTGGGGAGAGTGAGCGTGGGGGAGGGAGAGCGAGCGGGAGGGTGAATGAAAGGAGGGAGAGCAAGGCGGAGGGAGGACGAGCGAGGCGGTGGGAGGGAGGGAGAGCGAGGCAGAAGGAGAGAGAGCTGGGTAGCGGGAGGGAGGGAGAGCTGGGGAGGGAGGGAGAGCGAGCATGAGGGAGAGAGGGAGGGCGAGCGAGCAGGAGGCAGAGGGAGGGAGAGCGAGGCGGAGGGAGGGAGAGCGAGGCGGAGGGAGGGAGAGCGAGGCGGAGCGAGGAGGACGGAGGGAGAGCTGGGGAGAGTGAGCGTGGGGGAGGGAGAGCGAGCGAGCGGGAGGGTGAACGAAAGGAGGGAGAGCGAGGCAGAGGGAGGGAGCGCGAGCAGTAGGGAGAGCGAGCGGGAGGGTGAGTGAAAGGAGGGAGAGCGAGACGGAAGGATGGAGAGCAAGGCAGAGGGAGGGAGAGCAAGGCAGAGGGAGGGAGAGCTGGGGAGGGGGAGGGAGAGCTGTGGAGGGGGGAGGGAGGGAGAGCGTGGGGGAGGGAGGGAGAGCGAGCGGGAGGGTGGGAGAGCGAGCGAGGGGGATGGAGCGGGCGAGGGGGAGAGGGGGAAGGAGATCGAGCCGCGGCTGGAGGGACAGCGAGGGAGGGAGAGCGAGAGGGAGGGAGAGCGAGCGAGCGAAGGATAGGGAAGGGGGGAGAGCGTGGGGGAGGGAGGGAGGGAGAGCGAGCGGGAGGGTGGGAGAGCGAGCGAGGGGGATGGAGCGAGCGAGGGCGAGGGGGAGAGGGGGAAGGAGATCGAGCGAAGGATAGGGAAGGAGAGCGAGCGAGGGGTAGGGAGGGAGAGGGAGGGAGGGAGAGCGAGCGAGCGAGGGATAGGGAAAGAGAGCGAGCGAGGGGGAGGGAGGGAGAGCGAGCTAGAGAGGGGAGGGAGGGAGAGCGAGAGAGGGGAGGGAGGGAGAGCGAGCTAGAGAGGGGAGGGAGGGAGAGCGAGAGAGGCGATGCGAGAGAGGCGGGAGAGCGGGCAAGAAAGGCGGGACGGCGAGCAAGAGAGGCGAGAGAGAGGTCGAGGGAGACTGAAAAGGAGCAAAGAGAGAGCTGAGAGAGGGCAGTGAGAAAGGGAAAAGGAGAGTTCCATCTCTCCATCACTGTTTTTCCTCTGTGGAGACCGGCCACTAGGCTGCTGGCTAACACACTCCCTCAGGTACACGCTCGCTAACTCCCTGCACCGGATGACTCACAGTGCCCCTTTGTTTTATTAACTGCTATTATTATCAGACATATTCCCCTGATGAATGGACTGCCTCATCATTACTCAAGGTTCAGGCTGCTGGGGTGTTTCATTCTGCTGTGATGGATGCCTGGAGGTTGGTCGTGGAGTTGTATTGCTACCTGAAGATGTACATGACGGGGTCTTAATGGTGTGTCTGTCTGCAAAGGGTTGAGAGTCTATCCTGCTGAGCATACAACACACACCTCACAGCCTAATGTCTGTGTCTTAATGTTGTGTGTGTGTGTCTGCAGACGGTTCAGAACATGGTGGTCCCTGTAGAGGGTCCAGCTGCAGCAGGGAGAGAAGTCCTGGAGTTTTACAACCCTGACATCCTGGATATCAAGGAGTACTACAGCCGGCTGGCTGAGACCCTCCAGGTAGGGATTCTGGAGAACACACGCGCTTAGCATGCGTGCACGTGCGGTGTACATTATGTGAACATACCTGCACACAGAACACCCACACAAACACCCTTCAACGTAACCGCCTGGCCAGTCCAGGGGTAACTCTGAGCCTTCAGATGTTCCTCCTGACTTAACACTGGAGACGAACCTGAGAATCAGAGCTGCTGCACCAGAACAGACCCACTTTGTCCCACTGTGTGTGTGTGTCGGTGTGTCTGTGTGTGTGTTAAAATGAGTGAGTGTGTTACAAGCTAGAGGTGCTCTGCTGGGGTCAACCTGGCTCTCCGGTGTGTCTGACCCTCCTCGGGGTCCCTGGTTGGGGATTTTGGCCCTCCTGGTGAGATCACGTCCGTAATCAAACCGCTGGGGTGCTTCCTAGGTGGTGTGATGTGTCTGTGTGGAGGCTTTGGCCCAAATTGACAGCAGCTTTTATGGTAATAATTACACTCTCCTATCTCCTCCTTCCCTCATTCGTTGCCAGCTGGACAGCTTGCTGGCCTCCATTATTGTCTCACAAGGTGCATTGTCTCCAGCCCCAAATGATTGCCATTGGGATTGAAGTGTGATTTTCTGGCTGACTCTGGTACACGTTGCCCTCGTTGCCATTCATTTACGGTCTCATTTGTTCCCCTTCATCAGGACTGCGTTCCAAATGGCACCCCATTCCCTTAATGGTGCATTATTATTCTCCCTGTCTGGGTGGTACAAAGTACAGGACACTGATTATTCTCCCTGTCTGGGTGGTACAAAGTACAGGACACTGATTATTCTCCCTGTCTGGGTGGTACAAAGTACAGGACACTGATTATTCTCCCTGTCTGGGTGGTACAAAGTACAGGACACTGATTATTCTCCCTGTCTGGGTGGAACAAAGTACAGGACACTGATTATTCTCCCTGTCTGGGTGGTACAAAGTACAGGACACTGATTATTCTCCTTGTCTGGGTGGTACAAAGTACAGGACACTGATTATTCTTCCTGTCTGGGTGGTACAAAGTACAGGACACTGATTATTCTCCCTGTCTGGGTGGTACAAAGTACAGGACACTGATTATTCTCCCTGTCTGGGTGGTACAAAGTACAAGACACTGATTATTCTCCCTGTCTGGGTGGTACAAAGTACAGGACACAGATTATTGGAAGGGTATTTACATAAGGACTTCTTTGCACTTGAATAACCCACACATACTGCTTTTCTAAACAACAACTGGAAGACAATGGACATTTTAACTTGTGGTTGTTGTACTGCTTATGAATATGTACAGCCTAAAATAATGTGACCCGCCTAGGAAAGTCATTCATCAGACACACTCATGGAGTGTCATGCAGTAAATGAATGGTAGTGACTATGTTGATATGTTTCCAGTGCGAGTTCAAGGAAACTGGTGTGGTTGTTGTCAACGTTGGAGCTGGAAAGGCGCTGGCGGTGGCCAGAGCTGCGGGGGTCACAGCCGTTGCCCAAATAACAGACGTCAACGAACTGAAGAAACTGGTGAGTAACCTCCCTCTCTCTCTCTGGCATTCACCTACTTTTTAGACAATCATAACCTGCAGATTTTACTCCTTTCTTTCTCCCTGATTGTTCACCCTGCAATCACTACCTATAGATTTTTTTTTTTTCTCTCTCTCTCTCTCTCTCTCTCTCTCTCTCTCTCTCTCTCTCTCTCTGTGTGTGTTTGTCTCTCTGTCTCTCAAGCTTCTTTTTCTCCAGTAAATTCATACTTCTTAGACGTCTAATCAGAAAAGCCCACAATGAGTTCAGAATCAAACATCAGCCACTAAATCAAGAGAAATGGTAGAAAGTGAATGGCTTCTTCCCACAGACAGTAAGGTTTAGGGAGGGAAAGGCAGTTCACTCCATTATTTAACATACGTTTCACAATACTCTCTTTCTTCTTCATCATCTTCTGAACCTTCTCACATTTCTCCTCTGTGTCTCCAGAGACTTCAACCCCAAACTGAAGAATAGAAATAGACCCTCATGTGTCACATCTAGCACATCCACCCCCTTCTCATAGAGATACTGAAACACACAACAGAGAGGCTTCATTGAGAAAATTGTAGAAAATCTCAGTACAGTCATTCAACAATTAGTCTCGAACCACCCTAAAAGTCAGACTTACTCAGTAATTGACAACTCATTGAATTACTCAATGACTAAGTTTACAGTATTCAAGGAAATGGTGGAATGTTCCATTATAGTCCATCAATCAAGAATTAAACCCTCCCCAAACCACTTAATATAATCAGTCAATGACTTAAGTCTACAGTAACTAATAATAACTAGTAACTAATCATCAGTGGTCGACTGCAGCCGACACCGGATCATTTATTTGATTTGATTTATTTAACCCTTATTTTACCAGTTAAGTTGACTGAGAACACATTCTCATTTACAGCAACGACCTGGGGAATAGTTACAGGGGAGAGGAGGGGGGATGAATGAGCCAATTGGATGCCAGGGATGACAAACATGGCGGTTTGGTTCCCATTACTGTGGTTGTGGCCCTAGCCCCAGCTCTTTAAATAAACAGTCCCCCTCGGTAACCGCAGTCGCACTCTCATAACACCGTCTCCTCTTCCCTAATGTACAGCACGCGAGCCCACGCTTGGCCCAGCCTGGGCCTAGTTTGATGGACAGGTCCCTCCATCCCTCTTTTACTCCCTCCCTTCATCTCTCTCTCACCGGCTGTGATGGATGTCCCAGGTCTGGTTTCTCACCCAGACACAACTTGGCCAAACAAACCAGCTTGCAGTGAAGTCCGTCAGGCTCAGCCCAGAGATGTGTATAATAGTGTAGAACAGGCATTGATATGGATGACAGACACACCCCTGCCCGCACATGCAGGGCATTCGGCCAGGGCTCACTTATCATGCCAGAAAGAGAGAGAGAGCAGAGGGAGAGAAGGAGAGAAAAGAGAGATGGCCAGGTTGGGATCTCATCAGCCCTATGTTAGTTCTGGGACTGACTGGGTCCTCCTGGCAAATGGCACCCGATTCCCTATATAGTGCACTACTATTGACCAGAGCCCAGATGTAGTGCACTATAATAGGAAATAGGGTGCCATTCTGGACGCAGCCTGGAGCTCCTGTGATCTACCTGAAAGAGAAGCAGACGGCCTGGACCCTCATCATCCGTCTCTGACAGCTAATTGTTGAACTTCTCTGATTGCTGTAATTACTCACAGCCGGGCGGCGGGTGTGTGCTGGGATTGTGCGTGCGTGCTTGTGTGTTTGGCTTGTTTGGAAGAGAGTATTCCGTTTGAGCTTTTAATGTGCAGTTTAGAATGAAATTGGCAGATCCATTTTCTCTAGAGATGAACTACAATGATTGTGCCAAGTCACATCTCGATGAGTGTGGAATGTGGATCAATTACATTTATACCGATGCACGTTGTTATGATGTTACCTCCAACCATGAACCTGAATCTCTGGTTTTGTGTGTCTGTGTGTTTGTACTTGTGTGTCTGTGTGTTTGTACCTGTGTGTGTAGATTGTAGAGCTTGAGAAGGAGGTTACAGAGCTGGGGAGGTGAGATTGAGGTGAAGAGAGAAGCAAATGTGGAGGAGATCGCTGACCTGGAGGTAAGAGAGATCTAGGAACAGTTTACACTACCCTCAATCCTAACCACAGATCTAAGAACAGTTTACACTACCCTCAATCCTAACCACAGATCTAGGAACAGTTTACCCTTCCCTATCCTCAAAATATCAGACTCGAGACTAGTGGTTAGGGTCAGCTTCTACCTCCATCCATCCCTTAAACCCAATGGCTCTATTCCAATAACTTATACCTCCATCCACCCATCCCATATACCCAATGGCTGTATTCCAATAACCACATTATCATACCACTTAGAATGCGTAAAATACATAGATAGTGTACATGGCTTTATAATAAGTGGTAGTGTGGTTATTAGAACATGGCCCTTTATCTGTCTGTTTCTTCTCAGTGTCGTATTGAGGAGAGGCAGGAGCAGCAACATGGCCTGCCGGTCCAGATGAGGGAGCAGTGTGGGGAGTACGAGGGGCTGCTGGGTCAGACGATAGCCCCCGACATCGAGATCGCTGCCTACAGGTGAGACCTTTCACTGATGTGTTTCACCGACAGGGCCCCATGCACAACAACAGATAACGTACAGTGTGATCATCAAGGCCTCTGTAGTAGTGAAAAAGATGGAGAGGTCCTGCATCGTTTACTTATGGGCTTGTTCAGGAAGGAAACTGAAGTACCCAAAACACATGAAAAAGCACACTTGGAAAGACCATGACTAACCTTAATATAATATTCTCTGTAGTTTTACAATGACAATAGCATCTTCAGATGACATGTTGACCTAATATTTAAAATTTTCTTCACAATATTTGTGTAGCCCTACATTGTGAATGTGTGAGTAGTATGGGTGGCAGAATGTCACCTGGGAATCCCCATATCCATAATATCCATATTAAGACATTCCTGAGGACAAAGGCCTGACATCCAAGGTCATCCGGGGTCACAGGAAACAGGCCCTACGACAGTCCGAGAAAACATAATGCAATTTCCTGTCCGGTGTCCATGAAGAAGTTTTTGTGTTTCTGTCTTACTGCCCTCCTGTTTTGTCTTGTGTCCCTCCCTGTCTGTGTCCCTGTCTGTGTCCCTGTCTGTGTCCCTGTCTGTGTCCCTGTCTGTGTCCCTGTCTGTGTCCCTGTCTGTGTCCGTCTCTGTGTCCGTCTCTGTGTGTCCCTGTCTGTGTCCGTTTCTGTGTGTCCCTGTCTGTGTCCCTGTCTGTGTCCCTGTCTGTGTCTGCCTGCCTGTCTGCCTGCCTGCCTGCCTGCCTGCTCGCTCAACCATCTGGCATCCTGGTATGTAGAAGGATGCACTTTGCCCTTCCTGACCCCTACCTTTGGACAACCCTTCGCTCACCCCTCTGCTGCTCTGAACACATCCTCGTGGCTCAGGAAGAGGCAGCCTTACACAATGCCTCATTAGAATGGACAGGGGGACCTCACACTGTTGGGACTTTATTATCCAGCCTGTTAATGTCAACAGCCCCGTAACATAGTCAGCCTTACCAATGTAGAGTTCTTTAAATACTGGTCCCCCAACAGACTGTTCCAAAGACATACACACACACAGACTCAAGACGCACACACACACATTTTCATTAACACACACGCACACACAAAAATGTAGTCAAGGCAGACAGTCTGGGGGCCAAGTTGCCTAACTTTTTTACAGGGCTGTTTTGTCATCCATGATTAAAACCATGAATAAGAAATGAAAATGTTTTCTCCTCTCCGTGCTGCAGGACACTAGTGCCACCTGTAAAATGTATAGAGTCTAATGACACTAGTGTCACCTGTAAAATGTATAGAGTCTAATGACACCTGTTAAATGTACACCGAGCGGGCGGAGCTAGCATGTTGGAGTGAACGGCTGTGCGTGAGAGGCTCCTGCAACTTTTTTGCGAAATAATCTAATTTAACCTACTTTATGGCACTTTTTACAACACATGTTTCTTTCTAATATAAGATTGTAACTATTTATATGAAAATGCCGAGTAATAAGCGACCAAAGGACAATAAATCCACAGCGGAGGCCTACTTCCCACTAAACAATGAGACAGACATGGCGGGAGGCACATGCAACAACGTGACACTTACAGAACTTACCCGGGCTTTGGGGGAGCTACGTGTTGCTATAGCTGAGGATCTTAAGGCCACTATTGCTGCTGAACTGGACACCAAAATCGAGAGCATCATTCGAACGGTCGCTTCGCATGGCCAGAGTATTGTGGACCTTGAGAAAGCTTCTGAATTCAACGCTGGTAGGATCGACGAGTTAGAGAAGCTATGCACGTCATTGCAGGATAGTGTGCAGAGGCTTTCTGTGAAAGTGGTGGACCTGGAGGTCCGATCCAGACGTAATAACCTTTGCGTTGTTGGTCTGGCAGAGGGGGTAGAGGCGGGCTCTCGCCCCACCGACTTCTTCGCCAAGCTATTGAAGGATGCAATGGGATCGGATGTTTTGGATTCGGATCCCCAGCTGGACCGTGCACATCGATCCCTCGTCCCAGTGCCTGGACCGGGCCAACGTTCTCGCCCAGTAATCATCTGTTTTCACAGTTTCAAGACCAAGGATCTTATCCTGCGTGAAGCTCGAATGAGGGGCAACCTGTCACATAAAGGGCATCCATTCCGTGTCTATGAGGATTATGCGCCCGATGTGGCAAAGCATCGCGCCGACTACAGAGATGTCATGACCAAACTCTACAAACTCCATCTTCTTATTTTACAATCCTTACATTATTCTTACTACCATACCATTTATTTATTGCTTGCCGGGGACTGGGGATGATGGTTGGGAAGGGGCAGACGCAGACACCTGGTTAGCAAGTTGATGTTTTGTGCCGTTCTGCCTTTGTCTAGCCGTAGGCCGCTCTCCCGACTAGAGTCCCACCAGCCCTCTGTAGTGCTTATGGCTGTGTAAGTGTGCGTGCATATAATTACTATTTGTACTTTATTACTATTTTCTCTTAGCATTTTAGTATTATGTATGTTTATATTTTAAATCAGTGTAGATTGTTATTCTTGGGTATGCATGTTTGTATGTGTATATGTGCAAATGGATGTATATACATATTTTTTTAATATATATATGATATTTTTTGTTTGTGTGTGTGTGTGTGTGTGTGTGTGTGTGTGTGTGTGTGTGTGTGTGTGTGTGTGTGTGTGTGTGTGTGTGTGTGTGTGTGTGTGTGTGTGTGTGTGTGTGTGTGTGTGTGTGTGTGTGTGTGTGTGTGTGTGTGTGTGTGTGGGTATATGTATATATGTATATATATTATTCGGGGGGAACGTTTAATTTAGCAATCCTTGTTCTGATCTCCTGACCCACAGTATGTAAAGGTACGGCTGACTATGTCGGTTGCGGATGGTTTATTTTTTGACCGGCAGTGCTTAGCAATATAATCTTGAGGCTATATCTTGCTTATCTCTGGGATTGACCCAGGATGACGCTTAAATGCGCAATATGAGTTGCAACTTATTCTGTTTAGGTTTATTAGATGCTAACTGAACACTTTATTCGCGGGAGCCTCCTCCGTTCATATGTTAGTAGAAGTTCTAGGATAGTGAGAGGTGAACGTATAGTTGGGATTTTATTTTTGTTTTACCTCTTGTTCGAGGTCGCGCCGTGCTTTTTTGGCATTGGCCAGACAATGTGCTTATTATTTTTACTTTTCCTTTTTTTTCTCTCCTGTTTGTGCATGCCTGTTAAATGTGGGTTGATGGGGGGGGTGTAAGTGTTGGGTAAATTAGGGGAACAGGGTGGGAAGTAAAGGTGCTTGCAGGGGGGGAGGGGTTGGTTTGGATACTGCTCGGGTGTAGGTGCTACATATGCTGATCGTGATGGTTTGGTGTGCTTTCTTACTTTTTTATCAAGTTACATGTTATGCAGGCCACCATAGGAACTACAAACGAGAGGAAGGCGGGGCTTACATTCACTTCCTGGAATGTCAAGGGTTTAAACGAACCAATTAAGAGAGGCAAGGTCCTAGCCCACTTGAAAGCACTCTCATCTGATATTATATTTTTTCAAGAAACCCATCTGAAGAATAACTCTCATAGCAGACTTAAGTGTAGGTGGGTGGGGCAAATGTATCACTCTAACTTCTCTGCCAAAACGAGAGGCACAACGATTCTGGTACGGAAAGGAATTCCCTTTCTACATAAAACCACTATTGCGGATAAAGAGGGTCGGTATGTGATCGTAATAGGAGAAATCCACTCTACCTCAGTAACTCTACTAAATATCTGTGGGCCAAACATTGTTAACCCCTCTTTTTTCAAAAGAGTCCTTGCCCTGATTCCAGATATCTCACATACTAACCTGGTCATTGGAGGGGACCTTAACTATGTGCTAGACCAATATTTGGATAGATCCTCTACCCGGCGCACCCCTACCTCCTTTTCTTTTATTTATTTATTTTTTTCTTTTTTTTACCCCTTTTTCTCCCCAATTTCGTAGTATCCAATTGTTGTAGTAGCTACTATCTTGTCTCATCGCTACAACTCCCGTACGGGCTCGGGAGAGACGAAGGTTGAAAGTCATGCGTCCTCCGATACACAACCAACCAAGCCGCTGCTTCTTTAACACAGCGCACATCCAACCCGGAAGCCAGCCGCACCAATGCGCCGGAGGAAACACCGTGCACCTGGCCACCTTGGCTAGCGTACACTGCGCCCAGCCCGCCACAGGAGTCGCTGGTGCGCGATGAGACAAGGACACCCCTACCGACCAAGCCCTCCCTAACCCGGGCGACGCTAGGCCAATTGTGCGTCGCCCCACGGACCTCCCGGTCGCGGCCGGTTACGACAGAGCCTGGGCGCGAACCCAGGACTCTGATGGCACAGCTGGCGCTGCATTACAGCGCCCTTAACCACTGCGCAACCCGGGAGGCCACCCCTACCTCCTTTTCAAGCGAATTCTTGAATACCTACATAAAAAATTCTAACTTATTTGATATATGGAGGATCGCTAACCCTACGGGTAGGGAATACTTCTTTTACTCTCATATTCACAATGTTTACACTCAAATTGACTACTTTTTGTTGAATGCTAGACTACTCCCCTATACCTGTAATGTGAGGTATCATGATATTATAATCCCGGACCACAGTCCACTCACCTTCTCCCTGAGATTGGGTGACATTGTACCAAACGAGAGGGTCTGGAGGTTGAATCCTCAGCTCCTCACAGAACCAACATTCTGTGAATATCTTAAAGACCAAATTACATTTTTCTTTGATACCAACGACAACACAGAGACTTCCCCAGCATTATTGTGGGAAACACTGAAGGCTTATCTGAGAGGCTGTATCATCTCCTTTCAGGCTGCCAGGAGTAGGCAAAACAGAGGAAAACTGGAAGAACTGGAGGGACAAATTTACTTACTGGATAGGGAGAATGCTAGCCATCCATCTATGGAGAAACATAAAAACATTACCTCTTTAAAATTAGAATATAATCAGATTCCCTCAGCTAAAATTGGGGGGGGGGGAAATGTATAAGAATTGTATACCTGTCTTGTATACACCATTCTTGTGTGTGTTTAATAAAAAATATTTGAAACGAAAAATGTACACCGAGCCATTTGGACTAGATGCTCACCATCACGTTCAGCCTTATTTTTTAGTTATTTTACCAGGTAAGTTGACTGAGAACAGGTTCTCATTAACAGCAACAACCTGGGAAATAGTTACAGGGGAGAGGAGGGGGATGAATGAGCCAATTGTAAACTGGGGATTATTAGGTGACCATGATGGTTTGAGGGCCAGATTGGGAATTTAGCCAGGACACCGGTGTTAACACCCCTACTCTTACGATAAGTGCCATGGGATCTTTAATGACCTCAAAGAGTCAGGACACCCATTTAACGTCCCATCCGAAAGACGGCACCCTACACAGGGTAGTGTCCCCAATCACTGCCCTGGGGCATTGGGATATTTTTTTTTAGACCAGAGGAAAGAGTGCCTCCTACTGGCCCTCCAACACCACTTCCAGCAGCATCTGGTCTCCCATCCAGGGACTGACCAGGACCAACCCTGCTTAGCTTCAGAAGCCAGCCATCAGTGGTATGCAGGGTGGTATGCTGCTGGCATATCAATTAATCTTATTGATTAAAACACACTGTTTTGCAATGAAGGTCTACAGTAGCCTCGACAGCACTCTGTTGGGGAGCACCATGGTGTAGCTGGAGGACAGCTAGCTTCCATCCTCCTCTTGTTACATTGACTTCAACACAAAACCTAGGAGGCTCTTGGTTCCCACCTCCTTACATAGACTTACACAGTAATTATGACAACTTCCGTTGGACGTTCTCCAACCTATCAGAGCTCTTGCAGCATGAACTAACATGTTGTCCACCCAATCAAAGGATCAGAGAATTAATCTAGTACTGAAAGCATAAGCTACAGCTAGCTAGCACTGCAGTACATAGAATGTGGTGAGTAATTGACTCAAAGAGAAAGACAGTTATAAAGTTTTCAACAAATTCATTTCTTCAAAAATATGAGAGAGATTTCGTATCTTTTTTCTCCATTTCACTTACTTAGCTTGCAAATGCAGCTGGCTAGTTTAGCCTACTGAAACACCCTGCTCAAACAGATGGATGCTATGTTAGCTAGCTGGCTATGACTTTCCAATACATCACTGGAACTCTTCCAAGTCAATGTAAGCTTCTGGTTTTATTAATTTATTGCCACCGGTGTAACTTCTTACTGACTTTACACTGTAATGTTACTGCATGATTGTAGCAGGTTTACTAACACATTAGTTATATTAGCTATGTTGACTAGGACGTTACTTTAGCTAATATGGTGACAACGATGTAGGCTGTGTGTAGCGTTTATGACATGGTTTGGCTTTTTTGCCCAGTCACATACAACTGATGTGCTGTGCATTGAAGTCCACAAACGAGGGGAAAAGTTGAGAGGAGGAGAGTGCATAGAGGCGAGAAGGAATACAACATGGTGTTTACGTGTGATCAGGGGTGTATTAATTCCACAGATTCTGTTGAAATACTTTTCTTAAACGGAAGCAACAGAAACAGGGATAAAAATACCTGCATTTGTCCAATAGAAACTCTCGTTTGGAACTGTTGGACTAATGATAAGCTAGATGCAGGCAAGAGCGCGCAAGGCACTATTGAATGTGTCTGTCCATCGTGTCCGGTCATCATGTCATCATGTCCGGTCGGGCTGGGGTGTCTGTCCACTGTCTGTCCATGTGTCACTGTCTGTCACCTCAAATTTGTCTCTCGACGTTTCAATCTGGTTTTAGACCCCATCATAGCACTGAGATTGCACTTGTGAAGGTGGTAAATGACCTTTTCATGGCGTCAGACCGAGGCTCTGCATCTGTCCTCATGCTAATAGACCTTAGTGCTGTTTTTGATACCATCGATCACCACATTCTTTTGGAGAGATTGGAAACCCAAATTGGTCTACACGGACAAGTTCTGGCCTGGTTTAGATCTTATCTGTCAGAAAGATATCAGTTTGTCTCTGTGGATGGTTTGTCCTCTGACAAATCCACTGTAAACTTCGGTATTCCACAAGGCTCTGTTTCAGGACCACTATTGTTTTCACTATATGCAGTGGGGCACATACTTATTTTCCACCATAATTTGCAAATAAATTCATAACAAATCCTATAATGTGATTTTCTGGATTTTTTTTATCATTTTGTCTGTCATAGTTGAAGTGTACCTATGATGAAAATTACAGGCCTCATCTTTTTAAGTGGAGAACTTGCACAATTGGTAGCTGACTAAATACTTTTTTGCCCCACTGTATTTTACCTCTTGGTGATGTCATCCGGAAACATTATGTTAACTTTCACTGCTATGCGGATGACACACAGCTGTACATTTTGATGAAACATGGTGAAGCCCCAAAATTGCCCTAACTGGAAGCCTGTGTTTCAGGCATAAGGAAGTGGATGGCTGCAAAGGTTCTACTTTTAAACTCGGACAAAACAGAGATGCTTGTTCTAGGTCCCAAGAAACAGAGATATCTCCTGTTGGATCAGACAATTAATCTTGATGGTTGTACAGTCATCTCAAATTAAACCGTGAAGGACCTCTGCGTTACTCTGGACCCTGATCTCTCTTTTGATGAACATATCCAGACTGTTTCAAGGACAGCTTTTTTCCATCTACGTAACATTGCAAAAATCTGAAACTTTCTGTCCAACAATGATACAGAAAAGCTTTTTTCACTTCTAGGTTAGACTACTGCAATGCTCTACTTTCCGCCTACCTGGATAAAGCACTAAATAAACTTTGGATAAACACGGATGCTAGAATCGTGACTAGAACCAAAAATGTGATCATATTACTCCAGTGCTAGCCTCTCTACACTGGCTTCTTGTTAAGACTAGGGCTGATTTCAAGGTTTTACTGCTAACCTACAAAGCATTACATGGGCTTGCTCCTACGTATCTTACCGATTTGGTCTTGTCGTACATACCTATACATACGCTGTGCGTCACTTGAGTGGGTTGAGTCACTGACGGGATCTTCCTGTCCGGGTTGGCCCCCCCTCCTTGGGTTGTTCCGTGGTGGAGATCTTTGTGGGCTATACTCGGCCTTGTCTCAGGATGGTAAGTTGGTGGTTGAAGATATCCCTCTAGTGGTGTGGGGGCTGTGCTTGGCAAAGTGGGTGTGGTTATATCCTGCCTGTTTGGCCCTGTCCGGGGGTATCGTCGGACGGGGCCACAATGTCTCCCGACCCCTCCTGTCTCACCCTCCAGTATTTATGCTGCTGTAGTTTGTGTCGGGGGGCTAGAGTCAGTCTGCTATATCTGGAGTATTTATCCTGTCTTATCTGGTGTCCTGTGTGAATAGAAGTATGCTCTCTCTTTTTCTCTCTCTCTTTCTCTCTTTCTCTCTCTCTCTCTCTCTCTCTCTCTCTTTCTTTCTTTCTTTCTTTCTTTCTTTCTTTCTTTCTTTCTTTCTTTCTTTCTTTCTTTCTTTCTCTCTCTCTCTCTCTCTCTCTCTCTCTCTCTCTCTCTCTCTCTCTCTCTCTCTCTCTCTCTCTCTCTCTCTCTTTCTTTCTTTCTTTCTTTCTTTCTTTCTTTCTTTCTTTCTTTCTTTCTTTCTTTCTTTCTTTCTTTCTTTCTTTCTTTCTTTCTTTCTTTCTTTCTTTCTTTCTTTCTTTCTTTCTTTCTTTCTTTCTTTCTTTCTTTCTTTCTTTTCTCTCTCTCTCTCAGAGGACCTGAGCCCTAGGACCATGCCTCAGGACTACCTGGCATAATGACTCCTTTCTGTTCCCAGTCTGGCCGTACTGCTGCTCCAGTTTCAACTGTTCTGCCTGCTGCTATGGAACCCTGACCTGTTCACCGGATGTGCTGCCTGTCCCGGACCTGCTGTTTTCTCTCTAGAGCACATATGTCAGAGTCAAGGCCCGCGGGCCACATCTACGGCCCCTGGGATGATCTTGATTTATTATTAGAACCGGCCCGCAGCAAGCCGGCAGCCCGCAGATCTACATTTCTCTGCTTCATTTCAATATTTATTCAGTCGTCAGCATCACAGTAAAATTAACTTTCAGATACCCATCAAAAATCGGAAGGTGGATACTCGGGGGTTTCAAACAAGGTGGGAGTCTCTCTCTCTCTCTCTCTCTCTCTCTCTCTCTCTCTCTCTTGTGAAAAAGGGAAAAGATTTTATTCATATTCCTTCTCTCTCTCTCTCTCTCTCGGGAAAAGATGCAAGAGGAAAACGCGACAGGTGAGCTCTCTCTCTCAGTTCAAGGCATTTCTCTCAGAGGTGCGATGGCTCTCTCTTGGACAGCAAAGGGAAAGACACAACACAACTCCGAGACGAAATGTTTCTGTGTGAAATGGCTTTTCTGTGTCATTACGAGTCATCTGAATGCAATAAACTTCTGCAGGGTCGGGATCGTGTCATCTCTACAGTCTCTCTCTCTCTCTCTCTCTCTCTCTCTCCCGAGCACACAGTTCTCTCTCTCTCTCTCTCTCTCTCTCTCTCTCTCTCTCTCTCTCTCTCTCAGGACCTGAGCCCTAGGACCATGCCTCAGGACTACCTGGCATAATGACTCCTTTCTGTTCCCAGTCCACCTGGCCGTACTGCTGCTCCAGTTTCAACTGTTCTGCCTGCTGCTATGGAACCCTGACCTGTTCACCGGATGTGCTGCCTGTCCCGGACCTGCTGTTTTCAACTCTCTAGAGACAGCAGGAGTGGTAGAGATACTCTGAATGATTGGCTATGAAAAGCCAACTGACATTTACTCCTGAGGTGCTGACCTGTTGCACCCTCGACAACCACTGTGATTATTATTATTTGACCCTGCTGGTCATCTATGAACATTTTAACATCTTGGCCATATTCTGTTATAATCTCCACCTGGCACAGCCAGAAGAGGACTGGCAACCCCTCATAGCCTGGTTCCTCTCTAGGTTTCTTCCTAGGTTCTGGCCTTTCTAGGGAATTTTTCCTAGCCACCCTGCTTCTACACCTGCATTGCTTGCTGTTTGGGGTTTTAGGCTGGGTTTCTGTATAGCACTTTGTTACATCAGCTGATGTAATAAGGGCTTTATAATTAAATTGGATTGATTGATTGATATGCACCTATGTTGTCAACTTTCATTCATAGGCTAGGTTGTAGCAACCCCATGATGGATGTAGGGAAAATTTGAGTATCATGTAGTAGCCTAAACCTATCGATGTTACTTTGAACTGGGGGAAGGGAATATGAATGGCAGCCATATAATATGCTGTAATAGAAATAAGGCCATGCTCATGAAACAAATAAATAATAATCTTCTCTCATCATAAACAGCACTGACCGCCACTAGTTTCTATGGAGGCTAGACATGTTTCTATGGACGCTAGCCATGTTTCTATGGAGGCTAGCCATGTTTCTATGGAGGCTAGCCATGTTTCTATAGAGGCTAGCCATGTTTCTATAGAGGCTAGCCATGTTTCTATAGAGGCTAGCCATGTTTCTATAGAGGCTAGCCATGTTTCTATAGAGGCTAGCCATGTTTCTATAGAGGCTAGCCATGTTTCTATAGAGGCTAGCCATGTTTCTATGGAGGCTAGCCATGTTTCTATAGAGGCTAGCCATGTTTCTATAGAGGCTAGCCATGTTTCTATAGAGGCTAGCCATGTTTCTATAGAGGCTAGCCATGTTTCTATAGAGGCTAGCCATGTTTCTATAGAGGCTAGCCATGTTTCTATAGAGGCTAGCCATGTTTCTACAGAGGCTAGCCATGTTTCTATGGAGGCTAGCCATGTCAAGTCTGAAGTGTAGAACACTGTACTGTGTATGTATTCAGCAGACCATCTTCCTTTTCCTCTTCCCATTCCTCTCTTCTATTCCCAGGAGTTTGGTGGAAGAGGAGAATGTGCTACCTGTGAGAGGAACCGATCCAGACCAGGCCAAACAACCGGCTTTCGGCGATTGATATCCCCCATATGGATTTGACGTGACGCCAAAACGCAACAGACCCAAATCATCCATTAGAGATCCCATGAAGCTAACCTCCACACAACCATTTAAGCAGATGTAAACGTATCGTGACAGATTAACAACTTCTGGAGGGCGAGCCAGGCCATTGATAACAGGTCACTGGCAGGTGACCCCTGTCCTATTAGAAAGATGGAATTGTCTAACATTGGGGGAGTCTCTTCAGTGTCTGTGAAGAGACTCTGAAATGTCCCTAAGTGGTCTCTATCTGTTGTGGCTACAGTGTCTGGAGGTAACTCACTGATATGAGACACACACACTCTAGACCACCTCAGTGTGTGGCTGCTCTGTAGAATCATTTACCTCCCAATGCCCATCACCCCTCACTCCAACACGAGCTCATTACACGCTGTTAACCCCTGACCTTTCACTGTTCACAAGCCGTTGGACAGCTCTCAATATCCAATAAGATAGCCTTAACTGGTCATGGCAGGTCACCTTTCATTTGCTTTACGGTTGTGGGTTTTACACAGAACTGGCAGTCAAGTCAGTCACACCGTTCATGTATACTTGGGAACTGGTATATTAGCTTTGCAAATGGTTGGTGAAGTTGACATTCTGCAGCTCCTATGTACCTGGTCGACTACAGCAGGGAGCTTGTGTGCAGTCCCTGACTTATTTTCTCATTCTCTGCCCATAACCTGGAGGAACTTAGTCAAGTTTAAACCATAACAATAAAAATAAATGTTGCTTGACATCACCTTCCTTTCTTTTTCACTCTCCGTGAACACAGTGTCAACAGTGTCTGTGGAATGTGAATGTGTTCGGTGTGTGTCATTTCCCCCTCTTAAGTGCCTCTCCTCACCATCATAACTACATTTAACAGAGCAAGAGTTATGCCCTGTGATCCTTGTCCCATTTGTCTTCATGCTTAACCTCACATGTGAACTTTCTTTGCTATTAATGGTATCAGAGGCTTGTTAGCTCGGCCATAAAGATAAAAAAACGCAGCTAATAATGGATAAGATTAGCCACAGCCAGTGATCTCCTGTTGAATTTAAACACACACATCGTCACACATAAGATAGGGAGCCCTTTCCAAATCCCAATGGTTTATGTTGACATTGTTCATGTTATGCCATTACACTAAGTCCTGATCTCCTGCCCTATCATGCAATTCATATTAATCTCATGACCAAATACACACACTTGTAGTGTTGGGACTGGCTGGGTTATATTAGGAACTGCTACTTGAGAGGAAAAGCAGGCATTGAGTTGGAGAGGAAGCTAACAGAAATTGCACATGATATGACAACAGAGTCGGATTACTGACCCACCAACGCTGCTCTACCTCTGGTATGGATAAACAAATGGGATGGTTCTCTGCATGACACTCACACACACACAAGGAGAAGGTGTAGGAGAAGGCTGCAGCGGCCAGGATGACTTGTTTAATTGTGTGGACGTGAAACATGGCGAGCAGGGAGGAAGCCGGCCCCAGGGTCTAAGGGGCCTTTATTTTCTCAAGACTGCAGCGCTCAATCATGTCCTCTGCCTCTGAGGACTGGACCTATAAGACTTATACCCTCCCCCCAAGCCCTCTACCATCCCCGTGTGACAGCCAACCACCTATCTCCTCTACCACATGGGAATGCTAGGTTCTGATGGTCGATCTCTGAACCTTCTTTCTGTACATGTGTTGAAAAGGAGTGGAAGAAGAGAAACTCAGATGTCAGAATATGTGCTACAAGAGATGGACTGTAGGGCCTCTCTCTCCCTTTATTCTTCTCACAAATTCTGTCTTTTGAGGGAACATGTTGGGAAGTATTCATACACAGTAGGAATATAATACACGCACACACAAAACGGTTAACATTTTCCAAATACAAGACAGCTTGGCAAGATTTGTATTATTCCAATCAAATTGGCTTCAGCAGGGTACACTAAGAACAAGCGTTTATTTGCTCTACCAGACCAGAGGTATGACACTGAGTCACTGATGACTTTCACAGGGGACAATGTTATTTTGATTCAGCAGAAATTCTCTTTAGTGGACTGGGTCATTCCGGTCACTTTAGGGGTCATTTTCTGTCTCAATGATATAATTACTGTAGTACCAAATGTATTATTAATTATCACTATGCTGGTGTATTATTTCTAACTTCAATGCAAATCGTTATCTGTCTTTTGAATTTAGCAGAGCTTGCATTAATAATATAACTCAACGTAGCAGGAGTAAAAGAAACTCCTGAAACTAGATCCCCTACATACTGGTCTGGAACTAGATCCCCTACATACGGGTCTGAAACTAGATTCCCCACATACTGGTCTTGACAAGAAGAAGAAAAATGTGTAGGAGGAGTTAATATGAAGTGTGGCCTTGTTAACAGTTCAGTGCTATTCCGAATACTTGCGATCTCCCTACCCTAACCTTACCTAATCCCTACATGAACCCTTTTCCACTTAACATTTTAATTTCAATGGGGTATGGATGTCCCAGTGATCCCAGATAGCATGGACATGGATTTTTCTGCCTTTTCTGTTCACACATACATTTTTAACAAAAAAATCCTTGGCTTTTTTATTCTTGAATTGAGTTGGAATTCTGTTGGTTTAGAATGTTACTTTTGTACACAAACTCAATTTAATGTTCATTCATGTTGAGCTGCTAACCCTATGTTGTTGTTTTTAGCATTCCCTAGCTATGCAGCTTAGCATGTTAGCGTTTTAGCAAGGCTATTTTCTTTGGTAAACAGAGTTCATTGTATCTCACTGGTCATGTACTGCCTGTTATATTGTACTGCCTGTTATGTATGTTGTACTGCCTGCTCTTTATGGAAACTTCTGCCTTCTTGAAAACCAACAGGTCACTGCTCAATAGCAAGCAGTAGTATTCCCACGTTCTAGCTACCTAGCTTTTGTTGTGGGCTAGTTTGCAGCAGGTGTTATCGAAGAGGATGTTGTTGCTAACTTGTTAGCTTCTGCCTTTTCAATAATAACTTTACACAAGAAGTTCAATTTCAAATTAAAATAATCTGGTTAGTGGAACTGTGTTTTTTATTTCAGCATGCTTGTTGTTGTTAGCCATCTCTTTGAAAATAACTTGTGTGTGACAGCATTTTGGCATCATGAAGTCTTATTAAAATCTGTTCATATACATCCCCAGGAAGAATATGCCCCTTTTAAAAGTGGCATTTTCTGACATTGACCATGTAGAAATGTTCATTTTCACATTTTCATAAATTCTTAGAAAGTTTGGGAATTATGTATACTACGGCTTTTGTGAAAATTCTATAGCAATATAGCAGCTGTGCATTTGGACAATTAATAGACACTGCAGGAAATACAACCAAATAAAACCATCTGTATTGTCAAGGACCGGAGTCTACACAGACCGCTGCGCTATAGTCAATCAGAGCTACAGTAGGCCTTTATACAAACAAGCCATTTGCCACACGGGCCTGCCATCATTCACTTTGAACTTTACTGTGTGTTTACAGGCAGTTGCGACAGCGCGACTTTAGATCATTAGAACGCATATGCCAAAAAACACAAAAATACACCTGAATGGATTTCTGCAGATATGTAAACACCACTGGAGACCTCTTACATTTTGAGAACTTTACAGTCCTATTGATCAAACAACCATGAAAAGGTAAGCTCTCTCTAACTCAGTTATGCACATCAACAACAAGATCAACAACTAATGCCAGACAAAATCTAATGAAGGAACATTAGATAAACTCTCAAACTTTTTCAGCTAATTGACCGTCAAAATTGCAATGATAAACGATGTGGAATTGTAGCCTCCTCATCCTTCTGCAGCTTGCCTGCCAATGCCTGCTTGTCTCAACCAAGTACCCAAGCTAACAGGTTAAAGTTGGCTAGCTTGCTAACTAGCTACAGTACCAGTCAAAAGTTTGGACACACCTACTCATTCAAGAGTTTTTCTTTAGTTTCACTATTTTCTACATTATTTCAAAACTATGAAATAACACATGGAATCATGTAGTAACCAAAAAGGTGTTAACAAATCAAAAAATATTTTAAATTCTTCAAAGTAGCCACCCTTTGCCTTAACAGCTTTGCACACTCTTGGCATTCTCTCAACCAGCTTCACCTGGAATGCTTTTCCAACAGTCTTTAAGGAGTTCCCACACGCTGAGCACATGTTGGTGGCTTTCCCTTCACTCTGCGGTCCAACTCATCCCAAACCATCTCAATTTGGTTGACATCAGGTGATTGTGGAAACCAGGTCATCTGATGCAGCATTCCATCACTTTCCTTCTTTGTCAAATAGCCCTTATACAGCCTGGAGGTGTGTTGGGCATGGTCCTGTTGAAAAACAAATGATAGTCCCACTAAGCACAAACCAGATGGGATGGCGTATTGCTGCAGAATGCTGTGGTAGCCATGCCGATTAAGTGTGCTTTAAATTCGAAAAAAAATACCAACTGTCACCAGAAAAGCACCATCACACCTCCTCCATGCTTCACGGTGGGAGCCACACATGTGGAGATCATCCGTTCACCTACTCTGCGTCTCACAAAGACACGGCAGATAGAACCAAAAATATCTAATTTGGATTCATCAAACCAAAGGACAGGATTTCCACCTGTCTAATGTCTATTGCTCGTGTTTCTTGGGCCAAGCAAGTTTATTTATATTGGTGTCCTTTAGTAGTGGTTCCTTGCAGCATTGCGAACATGAAGGCCTGATTCACGCAGTCTCATCTGAACAGTTGATGTTGAGATGTGTCTGTTACTTGAACTCGGTAAAGCATTTATTTGGGCTGCAATTTCTGAGGCTGGTAACTCTAATGAACTTGCCCTCTGCAGGAGAGGTAACTCTGGGTCTTTCTTTCCTGTGGTGGTCCTCATGAGAGCCAGTTTCATCATAGCACTTGATGATTTTTGCGACTGAACTGGAAAAAACAAAGTTCTTGAAATTTTCTGGGTTGACTGACCTTAAAGTAATGTTGGACTGTCGTTTCTCTTTGCTTATTTCAGCTGTTCTTGTCATAATATGGACTTGGCCTTTATCAAATAGGGCTATCTTCTGTATGCCATCCCTACCTTGTCACAACACAACTGATTGGCTCAAATGCATTAAGAATGAAAGAAATTCCACAAATGAACTTTTAAAAAGGCACATGTGTTAATTGAAATGCATCCCCGGTGACTAAATCATGAACCTTGTTGAGATAATGCCAAGAGTGTGCAAAGCTGTCATCAAGGCAAAGGGTGGCTATTTGAAGAATCTCAAATATAAAATATATTTTGATTTAACACTTTCTTGGTTTCTACATAATTTCATGTGTGTTATTTAATAGTTTTGATGTCTTCAGCCTCATGAGCTTAGTTCAACTGTCGCACTCCATAAGAACCCAAAATATAAGCTTGTTTTTCTCCAGTGTTTGTAAACATTGTAAATGTAAACAACCTCTGTATATCCTCATAACATGGTTAAAACAACAATTTTGATATCATGGATTGTCAATCCTTGCATCCATAGCTCTGTCTATTTATCGGAGAGTGGTTACATTTCTCCAGGCCCATCCCTCAGCTTTTTACCAAAACAGAGGCAGAGCACCATTTTGTTATTTTTTTTCACCTGCGGATTTGCCCTTTAAAAAGCTGCATATTATCAAGATATCCACGTGTCACCAACAAAAAGGTTAACAATAGGCCTATAGCAAATGCAGAATATGGCAGTCATTTTTCGCATACAAAGCTTTCCCTCGCCCTCCATTTGGCAATTCTTACCATAATTCTATCCTCCTGATTCCTGCTTACAAGCAAAAATTCAAGCAGGAAGCACCAGTGACCATATCAATAACAAAATGGTCAGATGAAGCAGATGCTAAGCTACAGGACTGCTTTGCTAGCACAGACTGGAATATGTTCCGGGATTCCTCCGATGGCATTGAGGAGTACACCACATCAGTTATTGGCTTCATCATCGGCCTCACAGTGACCATACGTACATACCCCAACCAGAAGCTATGGATTACAGGCAGCATCCACACTGAGCTAATGGCTAGAGCTGCCACTTTCAAGGAGCGGGACTCTAACCCGGAAGCTTATAATGAATCCTGCTATACTCTTCGATGAACCATCAAACAGGCAAAGCGTCAATACAGGACTAAGATCGAATCATACTACACCGGCTCTGACGCTCGTCAGATGTGGCAGGGCTTGCAAACCATTACAGACTACAAAGGGAAGCACAGCCGAGAGCTGCCCAGTTACACGAGCATACCATATGCTCGCTTTGAGGCAAATAACACTGAAACATGCATGAGAGCACCAGCTGTTCCGGAAGACTGTGTGATCACGCTCTCCGCAGCTGATGTGAGTAAGACCTTTAAACAGGTCAACATTCACAAGACCGCAGGGCCAGAAGGATTACCAGGACGTGTACTGCGAGCATGCACTGACCAACTGGCAAGTGTCTTCACTGACATTTTCAACCAATGCCTGTCCGAGTCTGTAATACCAACATGTTTTAATCAGACCATCATAGTGCCTGAGCCCAAGAACACTAAGGTAACCTGCCTAAATGACTACCGACCCATAGCACTCAGGTCTGTAGACATGAAGTGCTTTGAAAATCTGGTCATGACTCACATCAACACCATCATGCCTGAAACCCTAGACCCACTCCAATTTGTATACTTCCCCAACAGATCGACAGGTGATGCAATCTCTATTGCACTCCACACTGCCCTTTCCCACCTGGACAAAAGGAACACCTATGTGAGAATGCTATTCATGGTCTACAGCTCAGCGTTCAACACCATAGTGCCCTCAAAGCTCATCAATAAGCTAAGGACCCTGGGACTAAACATCACCCTCTGCAACTGGATCCTGGACTTCCTGACGGGCCGCCGCCAAGTGGTAAGGGTAGGTAACAACACATCAGCAATGCTGATCTTCAACACAGGGGCCCCTCAGCGGTGCGTGCTCAGTCCCCTCTTGTACTCCCTGTTCACTCATGACTGCACAGCCAGGCACGACTCCAACACCATAATTAAATTTGCAGATGGCACATCAGTGGTAGGCCTGATCACTGACAATGACGAGACAGCCTATAGAGAGGCGTTCAGAGACCAGGCCGTGTGGTGCCAGGACAACAACCTCTCCCTCAACGTGATCAAGACGAAGGAGATGATTGTGGACTACAGGAAAAAGAGGACCGTGCGCTCCCAAATTATCATCGACGGGGCTGCAGTGGAGCAGGTTGAGAGCTTCAAGTTCCTTGGTGTCCACATCACCAACAAACTAACATGGTCCAAGCACACCTAGACAGTCATGAAGAGGGCATGACAAAACCTATTCCCCCTCAGGAGACTGAAAAGATTTGGCATTGGTCCTCAGATCCTCAAAAGGTTCTACAGCTGCACCATTGAGAGCATCCTGACTGGTTGCATCACTGTCTGGTATGGCAACTGCTCGGTCTCGGACTGCTAACCAGTGCCCCCACACATTGACTCTGTATCGATACCTCCCTGTATATAGTCTCACTATTGTTATTTTACTGCTTCTCTTTAATTACTTGCTACTTGTATCTCTTATTCTTATCCGTTAATCTAACTGTATTGTTTGTTTGGGGCTCGTGATTTGATTTGAGTAGCATATTTCAGTAGTGCTCAAAGCATGCCATTCCATGAGCACAGTATTTATTTTTCAACTCAAATCAGTGAGCTCAATCAGTCCTCCATGACAACAAAATCATAAACAACAGAGTAGGGCTGGCTAATAAGTCCTTATTTTTGTAGTCATTCTCAGGTTAAACAATTTGGCTAATCTACATTTCCATATTTCCAAGTTATATTCTTGAAGATCAAGGGGCATAACATTTATTGGAATCACTGGAATTCTGATCAACTTTGGTTTTTAATGTAAAGATGTAATTTAATCATATTATTATAAGTAGTAGAAAGCGATGGGTTAGAAGAAGCCTATATCACCAACCAGTAAAATGTAACAATCATATATGGGAAGTTATGTAAACTTTAAGATTGAGTTATCCTGTAATAGATGTCGTTCAATTGGTAACATACATTTTTGTCTTCTTCTAATGCCTCTTAAGCGGAAAGTAATTTAAAAGTAACGGAATGTAATCGAATTACGTTACTGAGTTTGGGTAATCCAAAAGTTACGTTACTGATTACAATTTTGGAGCGGTAACTACGTAGTAACTGTAACGGAAAACAATTAGAAATGAACCTACCCAATCCTGTCCGCCAATAATGCCTTAGTGTATGTCATGGAATGTATTTTAAAAACCTTTTATAAAGGAATTTGATATTTTTGACTGATATTATATCATTAAAAAGTAGTTAAAAAGTAGTTAAAATGCTGTCAGTTCCACTTTAAACTTTAGCTCACTGGTTTCCCTGTGTGCTAAACATGAAATGTTTTTTGCAATGGTAATTAATATAATTTTATTTTCGTGTCAAATCGCCAATTGGCAACCCATCCCTTATGGGATTAATTGACATAAACAAACATTACATTAATTCACTGTGGTAATTCAGTGACAATTCTTCTTCCACTGTTCCATCGTATAAAGAGTGAAAAAAATGTAAGGTAAAAATGTATACATAATAGTACGTACACACATAAAATATACAGATAAATGAAACAGAAGGCACTTGAACCCAGTCTGGCGCGATGAGAAGATTCATGTGGGAGACAAGCCTATATTCAATACAGTGCCTTGCAAAAGTATTCATCCCCCATGGCATTTTTCCTATTTTGTTGCATTACAACGTAACCATATTTCGGTAATCCAACCAGTTGAAAATATGCGTTGTGTCACGGCTGTTGAAGGAACTGGACCAAGGTGCAGCGTGGTGAGCGTACATCTTTTTTTTTATAGAAAAGACGCCGAACAAAACAATAAACACTACAAAACAAACCGTGAAGCTACAGGCTATGTGCCATAAACAAAAGTCAACTTCCCACAAAGACAGGTGGGAAAAGGGATACCTAAGTATTGTTCTCAATCTGAGGCAGCTGTCTATCGTTGTCTCTGATTGAGAATCATACTTGGGCAGCTTTTTCCCACCTGTGTTTTGTGGGTAGTTGTTTTCTGTTTTGTGTCTGCACCAGACAGAACTGTTTCGTTTTGTTCCACTTTGTTATTTTGTGTCAGTGTTCAGTTTGAATAATTTATCATGAACACGTACCACGCTGCGTTTTGGTCCTCTTCTTCAGACAAGCGTTACAGCACTACTAACCACCAAAGGACCAAGCAGCGTGGTAAGGAGGACTGGACATGGGAGGACATCCTGGACGGCAAAGGATCCTACACGTGGAGGAGATCCTGTCCGTAAAAGATCGCCTGCCATCAGAGCAGGTCGAAGCAGCAAGGAAGGCGGAGGCAGCTGGTAAAAGGGCCAAAGATTACACAGTGACAAGGCTGGCACTAAAGACAGGGAGGCCACTCCAAAAAAACATTTTTTGGGGGAGGGGGCACACGGGGAGATTGGCTGAGCCAGGTTGGAGACCTGAGCCAACTCCCGTGCTTACCGGAAGGAGCGTCATACTGGTCAGGCACCGTGTTATGCGGTGGAGTGCACAGTGTCTCCAGTGCGCGTTCACAGCCCGGTGCGCTACATTGCAGCTCCCCGCATCAGTCGGGCTAGAGTGGGCATCCAGCCAGGTCGGAGGATTCCGGCTCAGTGCATCTGGCCGCCAGTACGTCTCTACGGCCCGGGATATCCTGTGCCAGCTCTGCGCACTGTGTCTCCGGTGCGTCTGCACAGCCCAGTGCATCCTGTGCCTGCGCCCCACATCTGCAGGGTGAAAATAACCATCCAGCCAGGACGGGTGGTGCAGGCTCTACGCTCGAGACCTCCGGTGCGCCTTCATGGCCCAGTGTATCCGGTGCCTCTGCCAAGGACAGGGCCTCCTGTATGTCTCTCCAGACTGGTGAATCCTGTGCCTGCGCCCAGGACTAATCCTCTTGTATGTCTCCCCACCCTGGTGAGCCCTATGACAGCTCCAAGTACCAGACTGCCCATACCTCTCCTCCCTCCAGTGATAATCCATGGCATGAAGCCTCCAGTGATGATCCATGGCAAGAAGCCTCCAGTGATGATCCATGGCAAGAAGCCTCCAGTGATGATCCATGGCAAGAAGCCTCCAGTGATGATCCATGGCACGAAGCCTCCAGTGATGATCCATGGCACGAAGCCTCCAGTGATGACCCATGGTAAGAGCCTCCAGTGATGATCCATGGCACGAAGCCTCCAGTGATGACCCATGGTAAGAAGCCTCCAGTGATGATCCATGGCACGAAGCCTCCAGTGAGGAGTCATGGAACGAAGCCTCCAGTGATGATCCATGGCACGAAGCCTCCAGTGAGGAGTCATGGAACGAAGGCCTCCAGTCCGGGGCCCGCTATGAGAGTCCCCAGTCCGGGGTCGGCGGCGAGGGTCCCCTCACCAGAGGCACCACCAAAGTGGGGGGAGCCAGAGGCGGAGGGGGGTCTACGTCCCGCACCAGATCCTCCGCAGTAAAGGAGGCTCCCCTTTAGAGTCAGGTTTTGTGGCCGGAGTTCGCACCTTTTTTTGGGGGGGGGGGGGGGGGGGGGGGGGGGTACTGTCAATCCCTGGCCATAGAGAGGCTTTTATTCTCTATTTTGGTTAGGCCAGGGTGTAACTAGGGTGGGCATTCTAGTTTCTTTATTTCTATGTTTTCTATTTCTTTGTGTTTGGCCAGGTGTGGTTCTCAATCAGAGGCAGCTGTCTATCATTGTCTCTGATTGAGAATCATACTTAGGCAGCTTTTTCCCACCTGTGTTTTGTGGGTAGTTGTTTTCTGTTTTGTGTCTGCACCAAACAGAACTGTTTCGTTTTGTTCCACTTTGTTATTTTGTGTCAGTGTTCAGTTTGAATAAATTATCATGAACACGTACCACGCTGCGCTTTGGTCCTCTTCTTCAGACGAGCGTTACACGTTGGGTCTTAATGAATATGATGTCAGTTCAGTTGGCGTCTGAGACATGATTACTGATGATAGGACGACATAAACTGTATCTTGGAAAATCTACACATTCTAGTTATCAGATTCACTTGGAATTGTTGTGCGATTTAAATGTTGAAATATGAAACTATTTGTGAAAAGATTCAATGTAATTTTTAGCTTCTTAATAATGAGAGAACGGTTTGTCAGAAGAACACCACTCTGCTCACTCAGAGGCCCCGCCCAAGTGAACAAACATGGGTTGTAACCTATGAAACATGCTCTTCTTTCACCACTATATAAACCCGTTGACGAAAATGTAACTTCCTGTTCCGAGGACGTTAGGACGACGGTCCTACATTAAAAGGGCTTAGGTAATAACCTAACGTAATTAGCATCGAATTTCAACGTGAAGATAGCGGTCAACACGCCGAAAGGATGAATTTCGACTATACCAGAGAATATATCATGAGCTTAAAAGTATGGCAACTTGGTATGAACTTTGAACTCTTATTCACTAAAGAAGTGATACCCTCTCCGCCCGCTAAACGTGGGCTAGGAGAGGACGGAGAGAGTATCCATTCTACCACGCCCAAGTTCACCACTAGACATTCTTCAGAGGACCAGAGATCCATGCTCCTATCTACGACCAATCTACCAAAGCGCAGCTCAGAGTAAATAATTATTGCATTTTCCTTTTTCAAATGGGCGGTTGTTTAAAACCTTTTTGCTCATCAGTCTTCCCGCTCTTTCACTAAAACCCAACCCCCTTCTTTGTGTAAATAGCTGTCATATCTGTTCCGTCTGCAAGGGACGTTTTCCTTTATGACATAATTTGTAATCAATGTATGATCCATTCTGTGTAGATGTAAATCTGTGTGATTATTTAGGTATTTAGTAAATAAATAATTAAACCACATTTTGTATTGCTGATTCAACCAGCGAGGGTTCGTGAAGATAACCAAGAATTTACAACTTTCAGATGAGACTAAATAAGGTGTGTCACGCCCTGGTCAAAGTATTTTGTGTTTATCTTTATGTATTTGGTCAGGCCAGGGTGTGGCATGGGTTTTTGTATGTGGTGTGTATGTATGGGGATTGTAGCTAGTGGGGTGTTCTAGCTAAGTCTATGGCTGTCTGAAGTGGTTCTCAATCAGAGGCAGGTGTTTATCGTTGTCTCTGATTGGGAACCATATTTAGGCAGCCATATTCTTTGAGTTTGTCGTGGGTGATTGTCCTTAGTGTCCTGATGGTCCTGTCGCTGTGTTGTTCACCAGATAGGGCTGTTTCGATTTTCGTTACGTTCTTGGTTTTGTAGTGTTTGTATCGATTCGTGTTTTACGTTTGTTTATTAAACATGGATCGCAATCTACACGCCGCATTTTGGTCCGACTCTCCTTCACATACAGAAAACCGTGACAAGGTGACGATTAAGTATTGACTGCTATTGATGTAAAAGATTACTAGGTCTTTAAGACTTTATTCTGAAGATCACAGCTCCAAAAACATTATTTCGTGGTCCCTCTGACTTTCTAGTTAATTACATTTACCTGATTAGCCTAATCAGGTAATATTAATTACAGAGAAATTATTTTATAGAATAGCATGTCATATCACTTAATCCAGCATAGCCAAAGACACGACACAGCTCATATTCCCAGTTATAGGCAGTGCAACACAACATAACAGGCAGTACAACAGAATATAACAGGCTGTACAATGTAACAAGCAGTACAACACAACATAACAGGCAGTACAACAGAATATAACAGGCTGTACAATGTAACAGGCAGTACAACATAACATAACAGGCAGTACAACATAACAGGCAGTACAACAGACCATAAAAGGCAGAACAAAACACACAAACAGGCAGTACAACGTAACAGGCAGTGCAACAGAACAGGCAGTATAACATAACAGGCAGTACAACATAACATAACAGGCCGTATAACATAACAGGCAACATAACATAACAGGCAGTACAACATTACAGTCAGTACAACATAACAGGCAGTATAACATAACAGGCAGTACAACATAACATGACAGCCAGTACAACACAACATAACAGGCAGTACAATTTAACAGGCAGTATAACATAACAGGCTGCACAACATAACAGTCAGTTTAACAGAGCATAACTGGCAGTACAACAGAACAGGCAGCACAACATAACAGGCAGTATATCATAACAGGCAGTACAACATTACAGGCGGTAAAACAATATTCAGTACAATGTAACAGGCAGTAAAACACAACATACGAGGCATTACAACATAACAGGATGTATAACAGAACAGGCAGTACACAGAACATAACGGACAGTACAATGTAACAGGCAGTACAACATGTTGTACGGCCTTTTCTGTTGTACTGCCTGTGATGTTTTATTGGCTGTTATGTTGCACTGCCTGTTATGTAATGGTAACCCGGTCAGCTTGTATGCTTCAATTCAGCTCTCGCCTACTCATAGGTACCCCCAAAATACTCTTATCCCAACCAGATCGCCAGGGCAAATAAACAATGTCTTCAATGGGAAGAAAAGTCATTTTTAAAATGTTTTTCAACCCTGGGTGGAAGCTGAGGACTGAGCTGGTGTTTATACAGCAAATACATAGAAGAAAAGGTGGGTTGAATCAAGGAAGAAAATAAAGGCCGTACAAATATACAAGCCCAGAGGGCTATTGAGAAAGTATTTCCTTAACAAGAGTGGAACCAATAATAAATGATGGGGCCCCTTTCCGCTGGGGGGCACGACTGGCAGGCCCCAGGGGAGAACAAAGTGGGCATCCCTCTCTCTTTATAGGGGTCATCTTAACAGCACATAGTCCCAGAGTCCATAAGAAAATACCATAACTCCAGCATTGTCACGATAAGGGAATGTGCCCCCCTTCCCCAACCCCTTGTGTTTTTTGGCCCCTCGTATCTTCAGTCCCCATTTGGTGTGTAAAACTGAGAGAATGTTACACTACCACTCATTAGTGTTCCGTGTTTGAATCTGATGTATTTTGCTGTTTGGAGACCCTGGTTACTTCCTCATTAATAGTAGGACCTTTTATAGACACAGTGTTTATTTTCTATGGAAATGATCCTAGTGATGATAATGTTGCCTCTGATCTATTTATAAAAAGTGGCATTTCTGTATATTTTTCACTTGATTTTCCAACATCTCTGCTAAGAGAGTCTCTTGATCCAAGCTGGTAAAAGGTTGCCCTTTTTTCCCTCAAGTGTTCAATTAATCAACTTCAGAAGGTAACACTTGTAAACGGGCAGGATTTGTAGTGGCTTTCATTTGCATTACAGCGTGTTTGCATCGTTCTTAGCATAGGGACTTTATTGTCAGTCCAGAGCTTACACAGATCTATCCATTATCCTTATTGGACTCTTGGCAGATGGCCTGAAAGGATCATGGCTAGAGCTGGGATGATAATCCGAAAATGATCGACACCCACCAAACCGATCACCTATCGCAGTCATTTTGCTGATATCGTTCATTACGATAAGTATCCTATACTAGAGAAATGTGAAGTTTGAAATGAAATAAGTTTGCTAATATGGGTGATTGTTAATGGGACAATTGATGGCTACAACAATCAAAGTAGTATTATTAGTTTAAAGGATAATACAAAAAACTGGTGAAACATTGTTCTAAAGTTGTCGATCTATTTATTGTTAGTGCATCAATTCAGGTAATTAATCGCGATATGGATTTTTGTTCATATCGCCCATCTCTAATCATGGCTTCGCTGGAGTTGAACAATGAGTACCCCATGTTGAGTCTTACTTTCGACCTAAATGTCATTGTACCATGGCTTTGCAGTGGATATCCAAGCTTAGGCTGCTGTGGTTTACCTGTATGCCGATGGAATGAAGGAGGTTCATTGTTTTTAAGAATGCGTTTCAACATACAGTATCTTTATGATTTACACTCATTTACTTTGATTTCAGTAATTTGTCAATTCCTGTTCATCCGCCTCATAAGACATGGAGCCAGAACACCAGAAGTCCAGACTATCATCATTTAGGCTTGAACTCAAAAAAATAACACATGTCACAGTTTATGTAGCTAGGTAGCCATAGCCTGGAGGTATGGCTGGTTTTTAGCATTTGGAACAAACTACGAAATCATTTTCTTGGAGCGCCAGTCATTCATCTTGCCCCAGACACCTAGGTCTGGTTCCTCTCAGCATTGACAGACCAAGCAGGTAACTTGTATTTTCCATTTGTTTCGACTTGAATCTCATGTAGTTTTGTGATCACATTATACATGCTGGTGCCGATCTAGTCCCAAATGGAACTGCCAGTTACCTGATGTAAGACATCTGAGCCGAAAACATGCAAACAGTGCAGACAAAACCGTCCTGTCTTTGATTATCTGGATGAAAGCTTTGGTCTTACATAAAGGGGGTTAACATATGGAGCACATTGATACTACTCCATGCCTGTAAGAAGGTTATCCACTAATTCATCTCTGAATTGTTTTTCCTCCATCGCCTACAACGGGGGCAGGGCAAGTCGCAAGTGCTCTACGTAGACTCAATCCCCATTGTATTCAGACTTTTAAGGAGTCTCTCCCTTCGGAACTTGTTTCCGGAAGACCCCTCATTAATGACCATTAAATACCTGGTGGTGTGTTTAGCCACCAGTGAACCTCAGCAAAGTCACTGGGGCCATATCGCCGCACCCTCAACTTCGCGGAGATTCCACCCGGAAGAGTAGTCTGCTATGCCATGTTTTACAGCTCAATTTGAAGATAAAACACTTTTCAACCTCATTTTCATTATCTCCAGCGCAATACCAGGGTCTACATATGTGAAAACGGCATGAAAATAGTTTTATTTTTATTTTACCCACCTATTCAATCTTGTCTCATCACTGCAACTCTCTAACGGGCTCAGGAGAGGCCAAGGTGGAGTCATGCGTCCTCTGAAACATGACCCACCTAACTGCGCTCCTTACCATTAACCCGGAAGCCAGCCGCACCAATGTGTCACTGGCAGCCGGGGCCAGCCTGCAGGCACCTGGCCCCCCACAAGGAGTTGCTAGAGCGAGATGAGCTGAGTAAAGCCCTATCGGCCAAACCCTCTCCTAACCTGGATGACGCTGGGCCACAGCCAGTTGTGGCACAGCCCAGGAAATGAACCTGTGTCTGTAGTAATACCTCTAGCACTGCATGCGATGCAGTGCCTTAAACCACTGCGCCACTCGGGAGGCCAAAGTTATAAAGTTCAACCCGATGACATCATCAAAAGTTAAAACATTTAAAAACAGTGGTTTTCAAACACTATGACATTCATTCACAGTGATGGGGGGAGCAGGAGGTTTTGAAAATCACTTTTTGTTTGTTTTGTAATCCTATCCTGTGATATCACAGAAAAGCATTTTTAGGACATTTATTCTTTATGCTTTATCTTGGCCAGGTCGCAATTGTAAATGAGAACTTGTTCTCAACTTGCCTACCTGGTTAAATAAAGGTGAAAAATAATTAAATAATAAATAAATAAATTCTTATCTTTTTAACCACAGATAATAGAAATACACAGTTTTCATATGTGTAGACACTGATATTTTGTTGGAGATAATGAACATGAGGTTGAAAAGTGGTGGAATTGCCCTTTAACCCACTCCAACAACATCTGCTGCCAATTCAGCCGGCTAGCATTCCTGCAGTCACTGCTGTTTAATATTCACTGGGGCTAGCTAGAAGAATCTCCCTGGGCAGGGGGATGGGGAGCAGGGTGTCCGAGACAACCAGATCCCCAGGTTCAGAGTCTAGACACAGTGAAAAATGAGGGGTTAAAAAAGAGTGGAGCCAGAGCAGAGGCGGGGTTAACCTGGCTAATTTGCAGGGATAATATAGCCGTTCCCAGAAGGCCTTTGGGGAGCGGAGGTGGAGAACGAACACAGACCTGACTAGTTGCAACCGCACAGGAAGTTTACAACACAGCTAGTTCGTCAAATCAAAATGTATTTAATCATCAAACAAGAAGAGAGGAGCTGGCGGCCAGGCCCAACTCAGCAGCCAGCCAGAGATGAAGACAAATGTGCAGAGAAACAGAGCAGAGAGGCAGTGCCAAATGTGCACCACGAATTAAGGAGCATATTTTGGAGAGTTTCAACCCCTTGACTTTATGGGCCTACACCAAACACGACATGTCAAGGTGTACATTTGATTCTACTCTTGCCAAGCCCCTTTGGCGGAATGGGAATGTTATTGAGAACTTTTTAAAATGTTTTTAATCGGTTTCATGTGCGTATCCAAAAATAAATGTTGTTGTACTATTGAAAGGACAGTCAAGATTAATGCATTGGACCTTTAAGGGTAATTACTTAGTGTGGGAGACTCAATTCTTTCTTTATTGGCAACAGTCAAAATCCCATGTGTACATAAACACTTGCCATATGTATTGCAGATTCATTTAAGCCAGAGAGCATTAAATCTGTTAATTGATAATTAGTCCAATTGCATGGCCTTTAATAAAAGCGACCTTGTAAAGTACTGTTGAATGTCTAAGAATATACAGTGCCTTCGGAAAGTATTCAGATCCCTTGACTTTAACACATTTTGTTACGTTGTAGCCTTATTCTAAAATTGATTTAAACATTTTTTTCCCTAATTTATTACAAATGAAAAAACTATCACATTTACATAAGTATTCAGACCCTTTACTCAGTACTTAATTGAAGCAACTTTGGCAGCTATTACAGTCTCGAGTCTTCTTGGATATGACGCTACAAACTTGGCACACCTGTATTTGGGGAGTTTCTCCCATTCTTCTCTACTGAACCTCTCAAGCTCTGTCAGGTTGGATGGGGAGCGTTGCTGCACAACTATTTTCAGGTCTCTCCAGAGATATTCGATCGGGTTCAAGTCCGGGCTCTGTCTGGGACACTCAAGGACATTCAGAGACCTGTCCTGAAGCCACTCCTGCATTGTCTTGGCTGTGTGCTTAGGGTCGTTGTCCTCTTGGAAGGTGAACCTTCGCCCCAGTGTGAGGTCCTGAGCGCTCTGGAGCAGATTTTCATCAAAGATCTCTCTGTACAGTATGAGAAAGCTTATTCTTTGGCATACATTATATTCATGGTGTCTTGCAGGGAAAACAATCTGTAATGAAAGCATGGAAGATTTTGACCTTCAAAATGCAAACAAATAAGGAGCTAAAAATACGGATTTCATATCACATTTGTTATAGTGGGACCAGTTCCATAATAATGGAAATATTTGTATTTCAGTGAGTTCAGCAGCTATCACTATAATGAATGCAAAAAATGAATTCTCTCTGGAATGATGTGACGCATGACTTCTCTTCGCTTCGCTTCTCTCTCACCACCGCACTCACCCAGTAAACTACAGAGAGGAGAGATGGTATTTCTGTGGTTGACACCCAAGCTTGTCTGATATCCCTGAAAGGATGATGTGGATCGTGCGACACCTCCCTTGCTCTTCTCCAAAGGACAGCCCTTGCCATGGCAACTGCATAAACATCAGGCTCCCTATCCTGTATGGGTCTACAGGGAGTATACAAAAACACAATGTATTATAGATAGGAAGGAAGACACCCTGCATGCCTGTGTGCAGACCCAGTGTTCTGCATGGAGAGCTGAAGTAGCCACATGAGCACCCAGACATGTATTGTTGCTGCACATTGTTGCACAACCAACAAGACATGCACATAATGTAAGGCAATATGGGGGGTACAGTGGCTTGCAAAAGTATTCACCCCCTTGGCAATTTTCCTATTTTACAGCTGCACATCTCTAGGGGTATGTCTCTATAAGTTTGGCACATCTTGACACTGGGATTTTTGTCCATTCTTCAAGGCAAATCTGCTCCAGCTCCTTCAAGTTGGATGGGTTCCGTTGGTGTACAGCAATCTTTAAGTCATACCACAGATTCTAAATTGGATTGAGATCTGGGCTTTGACTAGGCCATTCCAAGACATTTAAATGTTTCCCCTTAAACAACTCAAGTGTTGCTTTAGCAGTATGCTTAGGGTCATTGTCCTGCTGGAAGGTGAAGCTCCGTCCCAGTCTCAAGACTGAAACAGGTTTCCCTCAATATTTTCCCTGTATTTAGCGCAATCCATCATTCCTTCAATTCTGACCAGTTTCCCAGTCCCTGCCGATGAGAGGTGTTGGGTTTGATCCAGACAAAGTATTTTCCTTGATGGCCAAAAAGCTCAACTTTAGTCTGATCTGACGAGAGTAACATTCCCAGTGGCTCAGAAGTTTACATACACTCAATTAGTGTTTGGTAGCATTGCCTTTAAATTGTTTAACTTGGATCAAAAGTTGCCATCTGTTTTGTGAAGTGCACCAGTCCCTCCTGCAGCAAAGCACCCTTGCTGAGCGGCCTTTCAGGTTATGTCGATATAGGACTCGTTTTACTGTGGATATAGGTACTTTTGTACCTGTTTCCTTCAGCATCTTCACAAGGTCCTTTGCTGTTGTTCTGGGATTGATTTGCACTTTTCGCACCAAAGTACGTTCATCTCTAGGAGACAGAACCCGTCTTCTTCCTGAGTGGTATGACGGCTGTGTGGTCCCGTGGTGTTTATACTTGCGTTCTATTGTTTGTAAAGATGAACGTGGTACCTTCAGGCATTTGGAAATTGCTACAATTTTTTCCCATGATGTCAAGCAAAGAGGCACTGAGTTTGAAGGTAGGCCTTGAAATACATCCACAGGTACTCCTCCAATTGACTCAAATTATGTCATTTAGCCCATCAGAAGCTTCTAAAGCCATGACATCACTTTCTGGAATTTTGCAAGCCTTTTAAATGCAGTCAATTTAGTATATGCAATCTTCTGACCCACTGGAATGTGATATAGTGAGCTATAAGTGAAATAATCTGTCTGTAAACAATTGATGGAAAAATGACTTGTGTCATGCACAAAGTAGATGTCCTAACCGACTTGCCAAAACTTTAGTTTGTTAACAAGACATTTGTAGAGTGGTTGAAAAAATTAGTTTTAATGTCTCCAACCTAAGTGTATGTAAACTTCCGACTTCAACTATAGATAGGTTTAGGCTACTACATGATGCTCACATTTTCCCTATACCCATCATGAGGTTGTGACAACCTAGCCTACGAATGAAAGTATACAACGCAGGTTCACAGGTCTAGAGAAAAATTTGAGTGACAGACAGGGTGACAGCCAGTGACACATTCAATATCGACTTGTACACCCTTGCCTGCATCTAACTGATCTAGGGTGTAATCATTAGTCCAACAGTTGCAAACAAGAGTTTCTATTGGACAAATTCAGGTATGTTTATCCCTCTTTTGTTTAATTTGCTTCCGTCTTAAGAAATGTTTTTTCAACTGAATTGGCAGAATGGATACACTCCTGATCACACACAAACACAGTTCACTTTCATAGCAGCCACATACAAACAGCACAATCACTTTGCACATTGTATAATTCCTTCTCACATCTATGCGCTCTCCTCCTCTTACCTTTTCCCTTCGCTTGTCTGTGACCAGGTGAAAAAACCCTTCGATGCTGAACCTTGATATTATAACCACTACACACAGCCTACATTGTTGTCACCATATTAACTAATGTCACAGTCAACATAGCTACTAGAACTAACATGTTAGTAAACCTGCAACAATCATTCAGTAAAGTGTATAGTTAATAAAGCAGTTTTGCAGTTACACTGGCAGGCTCCAGTGGCAATAAATTAAGAAAACCAAAAGCTTACCTTGACTTGGAAGAGTTCCAGTTTTGGATAGCCATAGCCAGCTAGCTAACGTCCTCCGGAAGTTGTCATAATTACTGTGTAAGTCTATGGAAGGGTGTGAGTCTCCAAGCTTTTGTATTGAAGTCAATGTAACCAGAGAAGGACGGAAACTAGCTGTTCCCCGGATACACCATTGTGCTACCCTACAGAGTGCAAAACAGTGTGTTTTAATCAATTATTTGATGACGTAAATGTATTTAGTATAGTGTAGTTTTATCTAAAAAGGATAACTTTTGTGATGTTTCACATTTAAAAAAAAATGAAATTCCCTGAGGAGGATGGTCCATCCCTTCCTCCTCTGAGGATCCTCCACTGACACACACACACTACATATGCTCACACACACACACACACACACACACACACACACACACACACACACACACACACACACACACACACACACACACACACACACACACACACACACACACACACACACACACACCTGCACAGCACACCTGCACGTTGACGCCACACACACTCATATGTAGACACTCTTTCACACATGCTGCTACTCTGTTTATTGTCTATCCTGATTCCTTAGTCACTTTTACCCCTACCTACATGCACATATTACCTCAATTACCTCAACTACCTCATACCCCTGCACATTGACTTAGTACCGGTACTCCTTGTATATAGCCTCGTTTATTGTTATTTTATTGTATTACTAATTCCTTTTATTATTTAGCAAATTTTTTGTCACTTTTTAACTGCATTGTTGTGAACGGGCTCGTAAGTAAGCATTTCGCGGTCAAGTCTGCTTCTGATATTTTCCGCGCATGTGACAAATAAAAATGGATTTGATTTGATTTAGTCTTCCTGAGGTCCACAAAATTAGTCTGGGAATGACCCTTAATAGTGGTCATGAACAGCAGCAGATCTCTATCTTAGGCTTTCTGTTGTGGCCACCTTAAGCTTTTGCCTGTTTACCCGACTGTAAATGAAGTGTAACGAATGGGTTAATAACGTGTCAGATACGCCAGTCAGGCATAGAGCAGCATTGTTGTCCAGCAGATGTTGACAAGACTAATTCACGGGGCATTTGGGTTTGTTTGTGTTTCTGTCCTTGTTGCCTTTTGAATTGTGTTGTTGGCACATGGCAAAGTCCATGGAGAATAGCCAGCGAGACTAGAGCCACTGTTGTGAGGTCCTTACTGCTTACAGCTTACTGGGACCACATAGCTAATCTCATTAACAAAACATACACACACCATTTTTTAAGCTCTATTTTAATCATTGTGGTAGTAAATGTAACAAATCCTTCTACTATATACAGGAATAATGTGAAGGGAATATATCCACTAAGCTGTGGACTGTATGTGTCTCTGGAGCTTTCTGATCAGCTGTTTTGTTTATGTCAGGGTTTGAGCCAGAGCCAAACGTGCTTGGGAATTGTTAAAGTGTCTGGCCTGGTTTTTACAGTGTGGCCCCCTTGGAATGAGATTACATTTACAATAGTTCAGGCTGTTAATGTACCAGACGTTATGTTTACACAACTGAAAGAGCTGTTGAGGAGATGGCCCCCATGTGGATAAACGTTCCTGGGCAAAGAGAGTAAAGTGAGTTGGCTGTTAATTTTCAAAACCTTGGACATTTTCTCACCATATACTGTGAGGCTATTGAGTTGAAGTGCTTTGAATGGATACAACTGCAGCGTGATGAACATTATTCATATCTTGGTAAGTGTGTGAGTATTACTGTAGCCAAGTTTACAGCTGTGAATTGTTAACTCCAGAATATTAGGCTTGTCAATATTGACTTCCCAAACTGTCATAGACAATGCTAAACACAAACAGATACATAAGTATCTATATATATCTGTATAACAAACACATAAGATATTGAATTACATTGTAATGGTAATGACATTGTAATGATTTCCAATACAATTGTAGATTATGTTTGTGATCATGTTGTCGTTTTCTCCACTTTTTACGTGATTGTTAACACACACATGACCTTTGGAGAACAGGTCCAGCTAACCTGCCAAATAGCCCCTCTGCAGTGCTACTCTGATCTCTATGTGTGTACATTTTGATAATTCCTCTGTGTCATTCTGAGCTGGGATTGGCTAGATTTGGGCTGGTCCATTGCCCGACAGCACGCCTGTTCTGTGGCCTTGGCAGCAGCTGCCTGCCCCGCGGTGGACCGGTCCAATCTCCAGGAACACTGCAAACTCTGAGAACTCAGGGGCTTGGCTCAACTCACCAGCCAGGCTAACTTGGTTGTGTTGAAACTATGCCTCTGATAATGAGACTATTATCCCAGGATGTACCTGGGATACCAGGATGTACCTGGGATGTGTGGGGAGTCAAGTGCAAGTATTGGTTCAGGAATGTTTTTCTGGGGAGTGGGGGGGGGGGGGTCGTGGTGAGGATGGGGATTATTTAAGATACTCTTTGAAGAGGTAGGGTTTCAGGTGCCTACAGAAGATGGCCAGGGACTCTGCTGTCCTAGCTTTAGGGAAGTTGGTTCCACCATTTGGGTGCCAGGACAAAGAAGGACAAAGAAGAGCTTGGACTGGGCTGAGCGGGAGCTGCCCTCCCATAGGGGTGAGAAGGCCAAGAGGTCAGAGGTGGCAGAACAGAGTGCTCGGGTTGGGGGGTAGGGTTTGAGCATGGTCTTGTGGATGTGAGTTTTGACTGGCTTGTGAAGAGGAGAGGGCCAATAACCGAGCCCAGGGGGACACCAGTAGTGAGAGTACTTGGTGCAGACACAGATGCTCTCCACGTCACTTGGTAGGAGCGGCCTGCCAGGTATGATGCAATCCAAGAGTGTCCAGAGCCTGAGCCACCCAGCCCTGAGAGGCTGGAGAGGAGGATCTGATGGTTCATTGTGTTGCAGGCAGAGGATAGTTCTAGGAGAATGAGAACAGAGGCGAGAGAGTCAGCTTTGGCAGTGCTGAGAGCCTTTGTGACACAGAGAAGAGCAGTGTCGGTTGAGTGACCTGTCTTGAAGCCTGACTGGTTAGGGTCAAGAAGATGGTTCTGGGAGAGATAACGAGCGAGTTGGCTAAGCTAGCCCTTAGCAAGCCAAGCGTGTCTTCTGCGTAGTCTGCTGTGTATATTCCTCCCTTCTGTGTTTACTAACCCTGCGCTCACATCACACACACCTAGACTGGAGGAGGAAAGGAAGGTATTCAGGGTTTGGGTTTGATAAACAATTCAGAGAAAATAATTAACGGGTAAGACACCACTTTGATTTACCGCAGGGACTCCAACTTCATACATCACCTCACAAACCAGTCACAGTTAGTAGCCTGCCTGATATTACCATATATATTTTTTTAATGAATTAAAGACATAAAGGTAGAAAATGCAGATTAGAAAATGCAGATTTTTCTCCAGTGGGATTGTGGGGGAAAGGACAATTCTCTTTATTTGCATATGGTTCATATTTTCACTCTTGTATACAGTGTAATGCAGTACACACATAGTGGCTGTCTAATACCGTTTCCATACTAGAGCCAAGATAAATTGTATTGTTCTGGCCTGGTTACACATGCACCATAGTTGCTGGAACTGGACAATATTATTAAGAGAAGTACAGTACAGCGCAGTACAGTTCAGCTTGGCCTGATTAGAGTAGTTGTTTGTCATTTCCAAGGCAATCAGTGGCTCAGACCAGACCACTGAGACATCTGGCCGATAAACGATGCGCCTGCCACTGCTGCTTCCTGACTGATGTTGATGCTTGCAGCATTGGCTTAGTACTGAGGTGTAGATGGGTCTACAGTCTTCTCCTTAGTGGGGGAAAGCTGCCAGGAAAGCTTGGCTGGGCATGAAAATTCTATGTCTGCCTGTGTGCTGCTCAGCTGGCTGTGCTAACAGATGAGAGAGAGAGAGAGAGAGAGAGAGAGAGAGAGAGAGAGAGAGAGAGAGAGAGAGAGAGAGAGAGAGAGAGAGAGAGAGAGAGAGAGAGAGAGAGAGAGAGAGAGAGAGAGAGAGAGAGAGAGAGAGAGAGAGAGAGAGAGAGAGAGAGAGAGAGAGAGAGAGAGAGAGAGAGAGAGAGAGAGAGAGAGAGAGAGAGAGAGAGAGAGAGAGAGAGAGAGAGAGAGAGAGAGAGAGAGAGAGAGCAATAGAATGAGGAGGGAGCCGGCTGGTTTTAACCTCTCTCCACCTCTCGCTCCCCCTCTCTCTCCACCCCTCGCTCTCCTTTAACCTCTCTCTCCACCTCTCGCTCCCCTTCTCTCTCCACCCCTCGCTCTCCTTTAACCTCTCTCTCCACCTCTCTCTCCACCTCTCGCTTCCCCTCTCTCTCCAACTCTCGCTTCCCCTCTCTCCACCTCTCGCTTCCTCTCTCTCTCCACCTCTCGCTTCCCCTCTCTCCACCTCTCGCTTCCCCTCTCTCCACCTCTCGCTTCCCCTCTCTCTCCACCTCCCGCTTCCCCTCTCTCTGCACCTCACGCTCACCTTCTCGCTCAACCCCTCTCTCTCTGCTATTCGCTCCCTTTCTCTCCCCCTCTTTCTCTCTCTGCTCTTAGCTCCCTCTCTCCTTCTTGTGTTCTTGTTCCCTCTATCTCTTCTCTCTGCAGCTGGTTTGTGAAGCCTGAGAGTTGACCTGCATTATTAAGACATTAGGAACAGCCTGGCAGTTAACAGGGTCTTAGTGCATCTTCAAAAGATTGTTAAAGAGGACTGCTTTGGCAGTGATTTAGGGAAATCTGCTATTATAGTTTTAATAGGGTTCATCTAATCCATGCTGGCAGATTAGAGCTGTCTGGACATTGCCCAAATACGTGCTGCTTCACTTAGTAATGTCTCCATCCCCAAGCTAATGCATTTATGATCCACACAGTATTCACTAAGGCAACCTGTTTCTGTCTCATCGAATGAATTAAGCTCCAGAGACAAGATTTTTCAAGTAGCTGCTACTACACAACTTTCCAAGTAACCCAATGCACTCCAGCAGCTTGAGGTAATGTTGTCATTGTGGGGGAGCACTATTGAGATTTAAAAGCTCAACTTTTCCTCTCCTGGGCTCAAGGAGCCTATTCAGGGATTGTGTTTTAAGATCACTGTGCTGACATCTATTAGGCCACCACCTTGCCTCTATCCCTCCGTTGTTCCACTATTTCTGCATGAAGCTGCACATATAACTCCATTAGATCTGCCCTTGCAGTGAATTTGCACTGTTGGCAGTTAAAAAGGACAAAAAAACATAAAAGCGGGAACAGGGACAGTTCACTGCCTCGTCATGCCCTGACAACTTCACTTCCTATTTTTGGTCAAACAAGCTCCCAAAATATTGCAAACTCCAGTGGGCTTGAACAAAAATGCTCATTCAAACCCTTTATAGGAGGAGAAAGGATAAGAATTTCCCTCTGGAGGGTAGCGATTCATGTTGTCTGTCTCTCTCTCTACCTGCCTATTTGTTTCCTGTCTGCCTGTAGCGTCCGGGTAGTTAGCATCCCCATAGCGGGCCTTCCAGACGTGGCCTCTTAACTGGCCCTAACAAGATAATACTGCAAGGCTACCCCTGATCAGAAGCAAATCGTTTCTTTAATTGTTGTTTTGGGGTTGGGCGGGTGGGGGAGATAGGTTTACTGGTGTAGGCTATTCATCAACAGTCTTTCTATCGGGTAATCTCTACCCTGCGCACAACTGATAAGCTTCGCTTTGCGAGTGACACCCTAGCGATCTGACTTCCTCCCATCTTCTTCGTTGGTTTGTGCATGGGCTGCCTCTGGGGTGTATAAATAGGCCTGCTTCATGGAACTCAAGGACAAACGGACACCTCAAACGTTGACCTTGTCTCACCTCAAATGTGGTTTGTGTCATCCTGCTAAAAACAAAGTTTTGAAAACCAAGAAGTGTTCATCTTACAAGACTCCCAACAACAACAATAGAAAACACCTCTATAAAAAGTTATTTTGTTATTTTAAACGTGACAGCACAGCCCAAGGGCCTTGCTCCATTTTCCAATGTCACTGGATCCCCTAGGGGACTCGTGTTTACTGCCAGAAATGTAAGTGTAAAGATTGCAGCACTGTGTACATCATCCCCCAACAACCTCGGGCCTCTCTGGACACCACTCTTCCACGCTATTCTGACCACAACCGACAGACAAACAGAAAGAGACAGGCACCAACAGTCGGGGGAAGGAATTGTCCATTTCCCCAAATGCCCCCAAAATGTGCTTTAAGACAAGGCCTGGGGAAGGTGACTTTCTCTGTCCCCTCGCATCACAAATGTGTAACAATATAATGAAGGGAAAGGTATGACCCTGAATACATTAGCCTATGGGCCACTGCACTTGCTTTGTTCCCAGTCTGGGATGTAGGGCTAATGTTGCTGAGCTGTACAGTGTGCGGTTTAATCCTGGAGGACAGTTCTGGCTCAGTGACGAGGGAAATGAGTTCAAAACCACCCGACACCCCCACGGCATTCTCACCCTACCGTTTTAGAAGTGCTCTCTGACTTCAAAGGAACTTGTCAAATCAAATCAAATTGTATTCACAAGCTTCGTAGACAACAGGTAGACTAACAGTGAAATGCTTACTTACGGGCCATTCCCCAAAATGCAGAAAAATAATAGAAAAGTAAAACACATAATAATAAAAGTAATAATACATAAACAATGGGTACGATAACTTGGATATATACACAGGGTACCAGTACTGAGTTGATGTGCAGGGGTATGAGGTAATTGAGGTAGATAAGTACATATAAATATAACTAGGAATAAAGTGGCTAGGCAACAGGATAGTTAATAAACAGTAGCAGCAGCATATGTAATGAGTCAAAAAAGATTGTGCAAAAACTCTCTTCCTATCTCCTACGCACTCCTAGATTCATCAGTATAAAGTCATCATGCACTGCAAGGCGACTTCCTGCTTAAATAAATCATCAATTCTGCCAAGACAGCCACTATTGGCTATTCTCAAAGGAAGGACTCCTTATGAAGACAAAATTGTGTCAGTCTTGGCAGATTTGACTTATTTTGTTGATGATGTCTGTAATCAGGAAGTCGCCCTGCTTTATATTATGTCATATCGTTGAGTCTACCATTAACAACAGAAGGAGCCAAAAGTCACCCTCTCTCCTCTCCCAGTCTCCTCCTCCCTACCCTACCCCACCCCCCTCCCCTTACCCCTCCCTGGCTGTCCAGTGTTTGAGCTGACCTTGTTTTTATGACCAATCCAGTGATCCGTGGCCTGCTGCAAAGGCTGCTGCTGTTAACACAGCTGAGGTGCATTAGACAGCCTGTTGTTCCTGCCTCTTACCTGGCACCAGGCTCTCTGTTTGTAATCTGCAGTGTTTTCTCTTCACCTCGGAAAAGACGCAAACACAACCCCCACACCACCCCTCACCACATCCAAGTGGCACCACTCACAGGCCGTTGTGTAATTCATTTCCTGTGGTGTTGTGTTCTCTTTAGTTCCACCTGAATTTTTTAGCTTTGAACCGGAGACTGTCCATCAGTGAGCAATCTGGCCAGATCCACTTGATCACAAATTAGTGAGATCTTAGTTCCAGTGAAATAGAGCGTTGGACTGGATAGAATACATGATTTGGTCTGTCAGTGGTTCTGAGGGCTTTGTTGGTGGCCAGTCAACTGCAGTAAAAGCATTTTATGTGGCAGAAGAAGTGATCCTGGGACATCTGGACTGCCAAGAGAAGTCCAGATGTTCCGCCTCCTGCAACCTATCTCCTCTCTATTCCATAGCTAGCTGAGCTGTTGATTCCCCTGCCTTCCCTCTCTTGCTGTCGGGATGTTGTCAATAACTAAGAGAACCACAAGGGAGCCAGCATCTGACACTCATTACCCATGGTGCCTTGCTCATCATATTCTATTGCTCAGACGTTTTTCTCTCACGATTGAAGCTGATGCGCCTTTCTCCCCCTCTCTTCTCTTAGTCCCTCACCACTTCTGTGATTGGGAGGCTGTAGCAGTGACACACATTCCAGCAATGACAGTGAACAGACTGGAGCCACTCTCTGAACTGAACCTTGACCCATTCAAAGGGGCCGTCTGGGGTGGCTGTAACGCCCCACTGGCGATGCTCTCTGCCCTGCACTGCACTGTAACTCTATAGCCTCATTGTCATGCTCCATATCGCCCCAGTGATCCGAGTCCAATTATACAGCTGACCCTGATGACATAACCTTGGGCAGCTTTTGGGGGGTGTCACAACACAGAGGGGCTACCTGCTGTCTGTCATGATGTGTCAACACTGCATGCTAACCAGACTTCCCAGAGTGGTCCCACTAGGCGTAGTGGAAGGAGAGTTGCTCCCACACAGAACTTTAGATGTTTCCCTTCACTTATTCACCCACAAACTCCCATCAGAGGTCTTCTCAAAGACTCCTTTCATGATAGGTGAGGCCATGATAGACACTTAAAGGGGTACTCCATAAAAAAACGTATAATTTCACATATTGTTCCTCATTATGTACAACAGTTCACTTTGAGGGTTAAAGTAGTCACTTACGTTACAAGTCAATTGACACAACTTCACTGGAGTCAGCGATGCCACTTTAATTGAGACCAAAAAAAATCCTATAAGTAAAACACTTTATTATTGTGATAATAGTATTCATATGGGTTCATGGGGGTCAATTACAGGACAGCACCAAAGCAGGGTTTGCTGATAGTTTGCTGGTGGTCATATAAACCAGTCTCAAGACGTTATGGTTTTTATAAGCCAGAAGTGTGCAGCATTAAGCCTAAGGCGACTTGAATAATATGCAAAGTTTTCATGGAGAAAGAGAAATGTTATGACTCACTACATCAACTGTAATGGCTTTACCTGGATTCCTTCATCCAGCAGCTGAGTGTCCATAATAATCTTAGAACCAGGGGTAGCAATAGGTTGCATGATAGATTGGATTGGCTGGATATGCCTGAATTTATCCATGATCTCCATACTCAGCATTTATACCGTATTAATATGCATTATGCTTAATAAGGAGTTTAAGCTATAGGGGCCTGTCACAGGAAAGGTGTTACTTGATAGTCATGGGTTTAATATAACGTTCCTACAGAGATGTGGCTGTATTTCTTTGTGCTGTGTGTGTCCTATCACTTGGCATTGCCTATGACAGCCTTCCCTTGGGACCAAAGTTGGTTCTCTATTATAGCAGAGTTTCAAGACTGCTAAACACTGCTAAACACAGGAGCTGATGGCAGGGCTGACGCGAATATCCTTCGCATGTCAAATGTAAATATACATATTATAATTATATTACAATTTCATGCACACATTATAATTATATTATAATTCATGTACATATGCTAATTATCTCGTCCAGTTTCCTCTGCAATACTGCAATACTGCTGTCAGTAGTAACACCCATTAACATGCGTCATTTCAGAGGGACCATAGCAAAGAGGACAAAACACAATGGATTCTTAAAATACGATTTTTTTAATATTACTTATTATCATAAAGATATATTTACACACTTTACAGAAATAGAAAATAAAAACACAAAGCTACGCATTAAAGGAAAAATAAAATAAGTACTCCAAGAGCCAAAGCTTATATTTTATAAATTAGAAACCAAAAGTTCAAATATGTACACAGTATTTCAACCATTTCTGACACTTGTTTAATTCATTTATCTTTTCTTTTTTTTTTTTTCCCCAGTTCAACATGAAAACAGAGATGGGGACTGTACATTTGGCCTGGTGAGTAATATGAGCACACACCTTAGACAGAAGTTCAGCTGTAATACATTTTTTTAACTGCAGTTTGCTTGTGACCTAGTAAGTAACACTGTTGCAATGGCATGTAAGCCTACACACTCTGGAACTCTACTTCGACTACTAGGAGGAGGAGCCTTCTCTGTTCTGAAGTCTGAAGGTCTCATTTGAGTCTGTGAGATAATGACAGATCATTCTCAAGTCCCATGGGAAATCTAGTTATCCTTTGGGTGGCCCAGCAGGTGGAAATGTGTGAATGCATTGGGCTTGATCCTGCAGACACCCTCAATCTGTCTGTATTATAGGGCTTAGATGCATCAAGTAAAACTATGGAATGTATTGCCTGCTAGCTAGTCGTTTTTCTTTCTCCTTGGCGGGTCATGTTACGTTTGAAAAGGGGATTTACTCTAGCTTGTCAAGAGCTGTGAGAAAGTGACAGCAACATCGAAGATTAAAAAGCTAGTGGTTTTGACTGACTGGTTATGGGGACTGCCTACAGCTGGAGTGAGACAGTGACCCCTGGCTAAGCTGGCGTTTTCATCAATAGCTTGCTAGCTTCTCGACTCTCTTTTCTTGTCTCCGCCAGTCCTACACATTTAGCCCTCTGCTCATTCCTACTCCGTACACACTCCCAGCTAAATGCACCATTTTGACAAGTGGAAAAGGTGCTGAACACAAAAGTGGTACGTTCTTCTCGGAACAAACATACCAGTGGGACATGCTAACAAGTGCATAGGAACATTACTCAGGCCTTGTGATGTAATGAAGAAGAGGATTGAGAATTTTTTTTCTTGCGTAAGCTTTGCTGGAAAAGACCATTAAGGAGAATGTTTTTTGCTCGTGGAGCATAATGTATTGGTTCACCATTTCAGTTTGAGCTTGTCCCTATACAATCTGGATGAACCTGATATGGTTAGGGCTGTAGGGCTGTAGGGCTGTAGGGCTGTAGGGCTGTAGGAGGAGAATGCGTGAAAGCTCTCACGAGTCCATGACGTATTGTTCTGCAGACTACATTTTCTATTTTGTTCACAACCACAAAAGAAACAGCTATATTCCACACTGTATTAAAAAAATACGCTTTGGACAACCAGCTAGACAAGAATCAGACGACAAAAAAATTGTCACAATACACTGGAAAGCCATTTCATATCAAGAAGAGACTTGTTTTCAGGGTTTATTTTTCCAGCAGCATAATGGAATTTCAAAAGTGCAGCCTTGCGTGCCCGTACAGAGACGTCTTGGACCAAAGCCAGAGGATTGATGGAGGTCATTGATATTGGGAGGCTTTGGATCATATGATATTTGTCTTTGGAAGTTTGGATCCATCTGATAACCATAATCAGGGTGGACTAGCAGTAATGTGGGCAGTTTGGGGAGACCAAGACTCAAATTGTACTCTACACATAAATATTGGGTTTGTTCAACTCCCCTGGAGGGGCAGCTTGGCTGGTGCAGATGGTGGGTATACATTCATGAAGAACAGTGTGGATACAGATGTTGCTCGGCTCCTTTAACACTTGCTTCTCAGAAAGGAAAATAGTGATTTATAAACCCCTTATTTTGACCCAATCCAACTCCTGTGGCTTAGAATGCCCATTCCCAGCTCCTACCCCTACTAACTCTCTCCACCTGCTCCTATCCCTATTAACTCTCTCCCCCTGCTCCTATCCCTATGAACTCTCTCCCCCTGCTCCTATCCCTACTAACTCTCTCCACCTGCTCCTATCCCTACTAACTCTCTCACCCAGCTCCTACCCCTATTAACTCTCTCCCCAGCTCCTACCCCTACTAACTCTCTCCCCCAGCTCCTACCCCTACTAACTCTCTCCCCCAGCTCCCACCCCTATTAACTCTCTCCCCCAGCTCCTATCCCTACTAACTCTCTCCCCCAGCTCCTACCCCTATTAACTCTCTCCCCAGCTCCTACCCCTATTAACTCTCTCCCCAGCTCCTACCCCTATTAACTCTCTCCCCAGCTCCTACCCCTATTAACTCTCTCCCCAGCTCCTACCCCTATTAACTCTCTCCCCAGCTCCTACCCCTATTAACTCTCTCCCCAGCTCCTACCCCTACTAACTCTCTCTCTCTGTATAATACTAGTTGAGACACCCTGAGCAAAAGCAGTCTCATTTCAAAGGAGCATTAATGAAATCTACATCTTTGTCTGAGAGGGTATGAAATAATCATTGTGTGACCAAAATTATTACTTCACAGTGCCCTAAGATTTAATACATGTTTAATCAAGGCGAGCTTGTATGGGTGAGTTACCACTGTGATTTGAGATGCTCTCTTATTAAGAGCTTCTTGTGATGGGAGGCAGAGTTGCTGGGAAACTGCTTTTCAATTCCAATCTGGGAGAGAAATAGTAATGGGGGGAAGGTAACATATTGGAACTCTAGGTTGAAAACAAGCCGGTTACAAAACTAAGTTCCAATTTCCTCTCCTGGCCACAGTGAAACCATTTTTGTTGGATGATTGGTAACAGTCTAGTAGTGAAAGCCATTCTTACTGTAGTTGAAACCATATTTGGATTAAGAGACCAACCGAAAAAAACGATTTTCAACATCCCTCCCACACCTAATAGCAAACTGGATGCTGATTGGATGGCATTTGCTCTACAGGTCCCAATTGCAGCTGTGTTACATAGTTAGATAGATCTACAAGGGGTTTAGGGTTGTAGAGAGGGGAAGGGTGTGGTTCCAATCTAAACTAATTAGACAATAAGCTCAGCCTGTGAGAGGCCCCAGCCTAGGGGAAGGGCCCATCTGAGAGAGATTAGCCATGGGATTTAATGAACATCATGATCAAAGCCATGACCACCTGTGTGTGGAAGCGTGAACTAAACAGGCAACTGTACCCAACAGGGGGATAAAGAAGCAAAATGACTAAGCAAGGACTGAGTCTGGATACATGGCTATAGTGGAGTTGTACATAGGCAGGGAGGGCAAAGATACAGTATATGGCAATATGCTTGTCATATAGAAATGTTTGTGTTTCTTAAATAAATGCGCAAAATAGAGATTGCTCTGGTACAGGCTTCTATCACAGCACCCTGAGAAAAAAATGAATGAAAATAGAAAAACATTTGAACAAAACAGTAATATTATTCCAGTACGATGGAAAGGCATAGCACATTCCGTCAATCAAAGATCTCGGTCAAAGGGTCGAAACCAGCCTCGCGCTAAACAGTCAGAGAAGAGAGCACTATTGGTAGGCAGAACATGGTGGTATATTTATTGAGCTGACAGCATGTCTCTGCTTGAAAAAGTGTTTTTGGTCTAATTGAACTGTCCTCCTTGCTACCACTGCCTATAATTGGGATTTGTCTTGTGTATAGAAATGTATAGTAATGCATGTGAGTAACCCAGACTACAAACAAGAGGTCATGTGTTTCTCCTTTCTCTCTTCCCTTTCGTTCCTTGCTTCCTGGCAGCGTTGTAGAGTAGGTTATTATTTGGCACTTCATTAAAAGGCGAGGGAGTCTGCTGTTCAAAAGCAGACCAGACCAGTCCTGCCAGTTAACAGTCGTGTAGAGCAGCTGCTGGGGGCCGGGGATTGGGAATGGGATTGGGAATGGGATTGGGATTTGGGATAAGAGGACTCTTATCCCAGCTGGGACACGGTGTATTTAACCTTGGGAAAATTGCTTAACCCCCTTAAAGAGCTTTGGATTAAAGAACCTCCCAGGTGAAATAATTACTGTGATGCTTACAGCAGATTGTTTTGATTATATGTGCTCTTTCGAACGGTGAAATTTAATCCTCACTCTGGTCCAATTTTTTGTTAATTTAACATATTTAGCCAAAATGAACATCAAATAAAAAGGTAATGCTTTTGGCCTTTCTCTAGTTTCTATAAGGAAAACCTCAGATTGACTTTTGCTGCAGATACTGTAGGTGACAATATCTTGGGTGAATTTGCTAACCTGGCTTCAATGGATCTGCCAAACTCGAAACATATAGAGTAGTCAACTTTTGGAACTCTGCCACTGCCTTTCCTCACCATTATCACCTGTTCATTAGTAAAGCCAGAAGTAGTTGCACAGTAATGGAACTAACGACTGTGGTCACCTTGGATCTGAGAGGATGGGAAAACCACACCATGGAGAAGTGACTGAGGCTTTAAGTCTAAGACTGGAACCATGCTCCCCGTCAACCACCACACATCATGCAAAGTGTGCGACACAGAGGAGACCAGCTACTGTATGACAGGGCTCTAGAAAGCAAATGATCAAAAACACTTGGGGGTGGGGTGGGGGTGGGGGGCAGAGATAGGGAGCAAGGGAGTGAGTGAGAGAGATGGAGAAATAGAATCTGATAGCTTGGGCTCAGTACCCCCCCCTTCCCTGCCCCCAATTCTTCTTAGAGTTGAGGGTGATAGACTTGTCCTGATAGTTTTGTGGACAGAAAAGAGTTGCTTGAAGATCCAGCAGGTGCTATAGGACATCACTCTTCAGGCTGGGCAAGCATAGGCCCCTTCGTTGCAAGGCCCCACAAGGCAAAGGAAGAGCATAGAAATCAGAACATGGGGGTGGGCGGTCGAAGCAGTGCCTGCAAAACAAAAACAGAGATGACAAAATTGCCATAAGTCCAGTGCAGTTTTCATGAACATTTATGTGAGTCATGTACAGTTGAAGTCGGAAGTTTACATTCACCTTAGCCAAATACATTTAAACTCAGTTGTTCACATTTCATGGCGTTTAATCCTAGTAAAAATTCCCTGTCTTACGTCAGTTAGGATCACCACTCCCTCATGATGCCATCTATTTATGAAGTGCACCAGTCCCTCCTGCAGCAATGCACAACATGATGCTGCCACCCCCGTGCTTCACAGTTGGGATGGTGTTCTTCAGCTTGCAAGCCTCCCCTTTTTCCTCCAAACATAACGATGGTCATTATGGTCAAAAGGTTCTATTTTTGTTTCATCAGACCAGAGGACATTTCTCCAAAAAGTACAATCTTTGTCCCCATGTGCAGTTGCAAACCGTAGTCTGGCTTTTTTTATGGTGGTTTTGGAGCATTGGCTTCTTCGTTGCTGAACGGCCTTTCAGGTTATGTTGATATCGGACTCATTTTACTGTGGATATAGATACTTTTGTACCTGTTACCTCCAGCATCTTTACAAAGACCTTTGCTGTTGATCTGGGATTGATTTGCACTTTTTGCTTCAAAGTATGTTCATCTCTAGGAGACAGAACCCGTCTCCTTCCTGACCGGTATGACGGCTGCGTGGTCCCATGGTGTTTAAACTTGTGTACTATTGTTTGTACAGTGTCTGTAAACAATTGTTGGAAAATTACTTGTGTCATGCACAAAGTAGATGTTCTAAACGACTTGCCAAAACTATAATTTGTTAACAAGAAATTTGTGGAGTGGTTAAAAAACGAGTTGTAATGACTCCAACCTAAGTGTATGTAAACTTCCAGCTTCAACTGTAGCCATTTTATTTCCCCATTACAATAGGAAGCTACTTTGTACACAGGCTTGGTTGGTGTACTTTTCAGAACATATTTTGTTCTCAAGTTAAATAATGCAGTGTTTGACTGGAAAGTAATATTGAATCAAATCGCCCACAAACATATAACCAGCTGATTCAATTTCAGGGATCGTTGTTTTATTTTCTGAAGAGGGGAAGGAGGGAAAGAAACAAATGACCTAAACCATTGTGGAAAAGAACACTACCTGTGTTTCTTCTACTATGCTAACTGCATTGGATCAGTTCCTGTCAATCAGACAATCTCTTATCTTTCCCTGGACTTTTATCTTTTTTTGTTGTATGATAATTCAGAGAGATTTTCGTGGCTAGTGCTCTCAGCGAGCTTTGTTGCATAACTTCAGGGTTCATTGATTGATAAGAGCATGCTCTTGTTTCTAGAAGGCATATTTCTGTGGTTGTGTAATGCCAGTATACTGATAAATATCTGCTCATCCTTTGTGTCCCTGTTTGCGTTGGTACTATGTTTGTTTTCTCTATGGTATGATTTCAGCAGGGTAGACCCTTCAGGTAACATCTTCTGAATGTATCAGAGAGTCATTGTCAGGGGTGGAAAGTCGCAGTCTCTATATTGTTTTGATAGAGAGCATGGATGCTCTCTAAAAACATGCTTTTGATGCAATACTGTCATTCTAAAGGTTATTAATCCTGTAGCAACTCTTCAGCTCGGAGACTCAACAGGATCTCAAATGGATGACCCTGTCTCCTCTACTATATCCACACATCTGGATTGTGTAACCACAAGTCAGTTCACCTCTCTCTTGCCTGAGATGTCAGAATATAATGGATGAGCTGCCTTTTGACACTGAAATGGAGGACGGTGAAGGTTGTGGTTCTAGTTGAGTGATGATATTGATGAGTGAAGCACCTTCCCTACTCATAACGTTCATAAACGGCCATTTATTACTTGGATCCATAATCTAGCACATTGAGGAATCACATTTTTCTCCAACTCGTGCCTCTGTTGAACTCGGTCGAGCTTAGATATTTCCTCTGGGGTGAAACAATGCGCTTCCTACAAGAATTGCTTCCTACAATCAGAAGAAGCAGAGGGAAATAAAGGCGAAGACATGAACAAAGAGAGAGTGGTCTCAATATGACCTGCCGGCTGCATCCCTGCTGTTTATCAGGCCTCGTGAAGAGTTCATTCCCCCAGTCATATGTATAATTTTTTGTTAAATGGAGCCCTTAGAGAATGTTTCAAATATTCTCCGGTTCAGTTGATGAAATGAGATTCATCATTCTAAAGGACTTTGATGGCTACATTATGGGCTCTATGGAGTACAGTAGACAATGCCATCCTCCTCCAGGCTCTTCTAACGTTCTACAACCAAGGCAGACTAATGGCTTGATTGACATGCTGCTTAGGTTGAGCTAACTGGCATGCCTTACTATGGGGATGTAGAACCTTGGAGGGAAAAATCTCTGAATGAGGTGAACTTATTAAGGCGAGAGGAACCGGAGAGGGATGAGAACAAAAAGAGAAATCTTCCTCTATTTGTGATTGAAGTGCCATTTGTGGTGAAAGCATTGTGAGTCAGTGAACCGTCCCTCTTTTATTGAGCTCCACCAACTTCCTGAAGCTTCCCTCATTGTGCGGCCACCATTCTGGCACTGAAAACAAGCCATTGACCACTCAACGCCCAGAGAGAATGCTCACATTTTATTGGCCGTGCAGCGCATTGAACCTTCAAGGTCCTGTGTTGTCCTAGGAGCACAGTGTGCTCTAGCTCTGGCCTGACTCTTTGTTTGCACCTTTGTGCCTCTGCATCTGAAGTTCCCTTGGAGAGGAGTGGAGAAGAGAGGAGAGTCAAAAGAATTCTCACTCCTAAAAATGCTACAAAAAACCAGTAACAATCCATAATTCGCTATAGATTGTAAAACCCATGTGGGGACTAAAGCAAGTGGAGCTTCTCACCTTCTTGGGCTTTCATCCACTTCCCTTTTAAACGGATTAAGCATACCTTTAAGGGAATGACATGTATGTCTCTTCCCAAGCAGCCTCTAGTACTGGGGGTAATTTATGGCAGGCTGGCGTTGTGTGGTTGGCACCACCTGCAGTGGTGTTGTACCCTGCCAAGCTCCCCCTGTCTCTCATTAGGTCTGGGAGAGATGTGAATGGGTCCTGGTCTCCTCACTTACATGACAGTTCATGCACATGCCTGGGCAAATGGCCTCCCATGCAAGACCCTCATGGTAGAACCTACCTTCTCCAGTAGGTCAACACTAAGGCTTTAGAATCATAGCTCTGATTACCTATATTGAGCAAGGGGACTGAATGTCTGCTCAGATGCTAGCTGTGTTCTTGTGTCTTGAGTGCTATTTCTTCCATAAATTCTGCTGGAGTTAATTGAATGACACAAGGTCTGTTTTTGTAATGGGGTTGAACATTGTGTGCAGCCAGTGCCGGTAGAAGGTGAAACCAATATTTTCACATGCGGGATGAAAGACGTTTCACACAATGCCTTGTTTCTCTTGACAGAGAGTAAAATATTATTTCATGTGAAAGATAAACTGCTGTGGTGCTGCCAATACAGATACACAGCTGTGGTGCTGCCAATACAGATACACAGCTGTGGTGCTGCCAATACAGATACACAGCTGTGGTGCTGCCAATACAGATACACAGCTGTGGTGCTGCCAATACAGATACACAGCTGTGGTGCTGCCAATACAGATACACAGCTGTGGTGCTGCTATGAAACTCAACTCCACTAAGTATCATCTTTGGTAAATGGTTATAATTGACTTTATCAGATTGATGGAAACGTTTTTTAATATATATATCATTTATACACTACCGTTCAAAAGTTTGGGGTCACTTAGAAATGTCCTTGTTTTTGAAAGAAAAGCAAAACAAATTTGTCCATTAAAATATCATCAAATTGAACAGAAATACAGTGTAGACCTTGTTAATGTTGTAACAACACTGTCATTTGATGTTATTTTAATGGACATAAAAATTTGCTTTTCTTTCAAAAACAAGGACATTTCTAAGTGACCCCAAACTTTTGAACGGTAGTGTGTGTATATATACATATATATATACATACAGTGCCTTGCGAAAGTATTCGGCCCCCTTGAACTTTGCGACCTTTTGCCACATTTCAGGCTTCAAACATAAAGATATAAAACTGTATTTTTTTTGTGAAGAATCAACAACAAGTGGGACACAATCATGAAGTGGAACGACATTTATTGGATATTTCAAACTTTTTTAACAAATCAAAAACTGAAAAATTGGGCGTGCAAAATTATTCAGCCCCCTTAAGTTAATACTTTGTAGCGCCACCTTTTGCTGCAATTACAGCTGTAAGTCGCTTGGGGTATGTCTCTATCAGTTTTGCACATCGAGAGACTGACATTTTTTCCCATTCCTCCTTGCAAAACAGCTCGAGCTCAGTGAGGTTGGATGGAGAGCATTTGTGAACAGCAGTTTTCAGTTCTTTCCACAGATTCTCGATTGGATTCAGGTCTGGACTTTGACTTGGCCATTCTAACACCTGGATATGTTTATTTTTGAACCATTCCATTGTAGATTTTGCTTTATGTTTTGGATCATTGTCTTGTTGGAAGACAAATCTCCGTCCCAGTCTCAGGTCTTTTGCAGACTCCATCAGGTTTTCTTCCAGAATGGTCCTGTATTTGGCTCCATCTTCCCATCAATTTTAACCATCTTCCCTGTCCCTGCTGAAGAAAAGCAGGCCCAAACCATGATGCTGCCACCACCATGTTTGACAGTGGGGATGGTGTGTTCAGGGTGATGAGCTGTGTTGCTTTTACGCCAAACATAACGTTTTGCATTGTTGCCAAAAAGTTCCATTTTGGTTTCATCTGACCAGAGCACCTTCTTCCACATGTTTGGTGTGTCTCCCAGGTGGCTTGTGGCAAACTTTAACCAATACTTTTTATGGATATCTTTAAGAAATGGCTTTCTTCTTGCCACTCTTCCATAAAGGCCAGATTTGTGCAATATACGACTGATTGTTGTCCTATGGACAGAGTCTCCCACCTCAGCTGTAGATCTCTGCAGTTCATCCAGAGTGATCATGGGCCTCTTGGCTGCATCTCTGATCAGTATTCTCCTTGTATGAGCTGAAAGTTTAGAGGGACGACCAGGTCTTGGTAGATTTGCAGTGGTCTGATACTCCTTCCATTTCAATATTATCGCTTGCACAGTGCTCCTTGGGATGTTTAAAGCTTGGGAAATCTTTTTGTATCCAAATCCGGCTTTAAACTTCTTCACAACAGTATCTCGGACCTGCCTGGTGTGTTCCTTGTTCTTCATGATGCTCTCTGCGCTTTTAACGGACCTCTGAGACTATCACAGTGCAGGTGCATTTATACGGAGACTTGATTACACACAGGTGGATTGTATTTATCATCATTAGTCATTTAGGTCAACATTGGATCATTCAGAGATCCTCACTGAACTTCTGGAGAGAGTTTGCTGCACTGAAAGTAAAGGGGCTGAATAATTTTGCACGCCCAATTTTTCAGTTTTTGATTTGTTAAAAAAGTTTGAAATATCCAATAAATGTCGTTCCACTTCGTGATTGTGTCCCACTTGTTGTTGATTCTTCACAAAAAAATACAGTTTTATATCTTTATGTTTGAAGCCTGAAATGTGGCAAAAGGTCGCAAAGTTCAAGGGGGCCAAATACTTTCGCAAGGCACTGTATATATATATATATATATATATATATATATATATATACCCCATATGTAACCTTCTATTAGTTGCAATAATTTTGTATAATAATTTAAATTGAACAATTCTAAGTTTTGAATCCGGGGTCGTTTTGATGGAATGTTTGTTCCTCTTCAGTTGACTCACACAGATGACGTTTCTGAGTATAATCGACCACCTTCAAAAACGAATATATTAGGTTTCACCTTGTAAACAACACTTCTGCAGTAAGATGAAGACGTTAAACCAGTAGGCTAAAGTCCAATAATCTCGCAAGGACTTGCTGTTTGTCTGTGCCAACAATAACGTCCCTGTGTTGTGGTTGACTTGAGAGGGGAGGATGTGATAGCCATTAACAGATGTACTTTCCTTCCTGTTACAGTTGGACTTTTCCACACGCTGTCTAAACATGCTCAGTGACACGGCCAAGAGAGGGATCGGTCTTGAAGACCGGATCTCACACTTGACCTCAGTTTTTATCATCAGCCCTGATTACCAGATAAAGGGTAAGATATTCTCTTGAAATGGAATGAACTTTGGCATCAGGGGCCAAAGTTGATTCAGTGATAGCCTCTGCATGAGATGTGTGGTGCGGTATGGGACTCACTTTGCTCTAGAACGGCATTGGGCCCTTGTGGGAGAGACGAGGTCGTGGGCGTCTCCTCTTCCAGCCGGCTGGTCTGTGGCTCTGGCTACCCCTGCCAGGGTTCTGTTGGACCAGCCTTCTCACGGCGCCCACCTGTTCTAGTGCTGTGCCATGCTCTGTGGAGTCCATGATGGGACCTGTAGAATGACAAGAAACTATTGTTAGCACCCCAAAATGGCCACCACTACACACCTGTACTGTAGCCTATCAATGCGCTTAACTCCTTCTATCCTCAGCTATAGTATTTCATTTTGATTTGGAAATCTGGGATCTCAGACATTTGTGCAAAAGACACAAACATGGATAAGAGCTATAACGGATGAGGCCACTGAAGATATGCAAAGATAACGTGTGTGTGTGGGCCTCTCTTAGCCCACCCATACATTGAAGTTCATCAAGTCAATGTGGTGGAACCAAAACACAGCAGATGTAACTCGACCTCGGTGAGAAACTCAAACCCTAGTGTCTCATGTCCCTAGCATCTCATTTCCATAACATCTCATGTCTCTAGTGTCCCATGTCCCTAGCATCTCATTTCCATAACATCTCATGTCCCTAGTGTCTCATGTTTCATGTCCCTAGCATCTCATTTCCCTAACATCTCATGTCTCTTGTGTCTCATGTCCCTAGTGTGTCATGTCCCTAGTGTCTCATGTCCCTAGTGTCTCATGTCCCTCTCTCACCAGGTTTGGTGGAGATCCTGTGTTTGACCCAAGATTAGAGACGGGCTGAATACTAGCATGCTTCTAGCATGTATGTGTGTGTGTGTGTGTGTGTGTGTGTGTGTGTGTGTGTGTGTGTGTGTGTGTGTGTGTGTGTGTGTGTGTGATTCCAGATGTTTCCAGTCATCTCTCAGTAAGTGTGGTGTGATCCTTTAAGCCCCTCTACTCCAAATGATTTGATCCACTTCAGTGTCTCCATAACCTCTCCAACCTTTTTGCAAACGCAGACGTTCTCGAGGGAGTACAGACTTCCGAGGTTTTTTTTTGTCAAGTATCTTGGTACTGTTATATGATATTTAATGGGGGTGATCTTTCACACCACACATTCATTGCTTTAGTCCATGAAATTTCAGTGGGTCTAGCTTATTTTGACTTTTTATGTGATCCTGTCAAAAAGATTGAAAATCTCACAGTGGAAAATTCTAGTAAATAAGACATGGATGAAATCAACTAATAAGGATCAACAAATTTTCAATTTGCTAACCTAATTAATTGAACAAATTGACAACCTCCTAAAAATGCTTAGTCATCCATCAATCACAACCCTTATTTCCGACCTTGTGAATAAAAAATACATGTAGGCTACACTTTGTCTACCAGAATTGGTCACACATTTTCGTTCTCAACTTAATTTCAGTCTGAAAACCAGATGCATCTGCCTTCCTAAAAGAGGTATCTTTTGCTGAGAGACAAATAAATACCTTTCACTAAAAAATAAACTACAATTCCCATTGGACTTTTCCCTTCAAAACCCTAAGCGACATCACTCACATGGGGTCATGACATTCCAGGCTTCTCCCATGGGGAATTCTCCTGGGAAGAACTTCTTGGGGTTTGATGTCTTCTCCTGAACTAGAGCTCCTTAAGACAATTTGTCTACAGCCTCCAATGGAGGTTGTAGTGATTCCTCTAATTCCTCTAATTGACTAGGTTTATAGAAAGTGTCGGGGGACCATTCCTGCCTCCCTGACATTGCCCTATTTCTACAAAAGTATGTGGACCCCCTTCAAATGAGTGAATTCGACTATTTCAGCCACACCCTTTGACAGGTCTATAAAATCAAGCACACAGTCATGCAATCTCCATAGGAAAACATTGGCAGTAGAATGGCCTTACTGAAAAGATCAGTGACTTTCAATGTGGCACTGTCATTGGATGCCACCATTCCAACAAGTCAGTTGGTCAAATTTCTGCCCTGCTAGAGATGCCCCGGTCAACTGTAAGTGCTGTTATTGTGAAGAGGAAACGTCTAGGAACAACAACGGCTTAGCCGCGAAGTGGTAGGACACACAAGGACGGTGACTGCGAGCCAGGCCTATTCGCCCAACATCAGTGCCCGATCTTGTGGCCGATGGAAGCAAGTCCCTGCAGCAATGTTCCAACATCTAGTGGAAAGCCTTCCCAGAATAGTGGATGCTGTTATAGCAGCAAAGGGGGTACAAACTCAATATTAATGCCCATCATTTTGGGATGAGATGTTCGATGAGCAGGTGTCCACATACTTTTGGTCATGTAGTGTACCAGACGTCTCTCAAGTTCTATTCCCTGGGCTAATCTTCTTCTGGGCACATATTACATCTTTGCAGAGGAACAGTGGGCTAATTCATTTGCACTGGGAGAAAAGGCTTTGTTGCATATTGTAGCATCTAAAACCCATCTTCCCCCAGGCTCTCTAAACTATGTATTATCCTGTTGTTATTGTACCAGATGAGGGAAGTTTACACATTCTGTTGGTGTTCATCTTATTTCTTTCTAATCCAGAGGGTTTACCATGTAAAAAAGTATTTATATGTGAGCCGCTTTAGTTCCTGACAGGAGCTCCCCCCTCAAGTTAAGGCTGTGCTGTTAGAGAAGATACTTTGACACGTGCGCACACGTATGTACACACACACACACTGTAATTACACCTGGGCCGCCTGTCCTGAACACAACTCATCACTTGCTCTGGGCGGCTCAGTCTGTCATAAACCGGGTCTGTAATGAGACAATGTAGATGTTTCCTGCCACGGCGAGCTGTCAGACGCTGCTCAACGCTGAGCTCTGAGGGGAGCACATCTCCTGATCTCAACCCTACCGCCCGTCTGGTCATAGGAAAGAAATGTCTAATGAAATCCAGGGCCCAGTGATAAGACTGGCAGTTATGGATTAACTCTTCCCACAAGGAGATATCCAGGTATCGAGCTGTGTCAGACATGATATAGCTACTTCCAGTTTTAGGAATGTATCTAATGTATCTATGGCAGCAGCCATCTAAATTGCATAAGACCTTGTAATTGAGGCCCAGCTCAGAGTAATCATTTGTTACTGAATATTTTATCTCCGTAATAAAAAAAAACACTATCTTATTGGTGTGAAGCATCCCATTTGATCTTTCCTCTGTGGGACTCCCATGTACAAGATAAAGGGGTAAGGAAGCAATAGGGCAGAGATAAGATAGTTCTCACGATACCAGCCCTCTTTATCTCATCATCTGACCCCAGAGTCCAGGGGTTGTCCTCATCACAACCAAAGCCAGACAGTTCTTCCCCCTCCTGGTAATTCCTTAATTCAACTTTAATAAAGAGGGAATTTCTGGAATGCCGGAAATAATGCAACTAAGGCTTCTGCCTCTCCAGACCCATCCGAGTGGGAAGTGGTGAGAGAAAGAGAGATGGAGAGAGGGAGGAAGACAGAGAGAAGCAGAGCTGTGTCACAAACTGGCCTGTTTCCAGGCTTAATGATGAATCGCCAGTCGGCTGCTATCTAATTCCCTTTCCTTCGCTTCACCACCCTCCTCAGGTACCATCCATTATGTTGCCTTTTTCACAAGCTTGGCTCTCTCGGTCATCCCAGACCCGGCCGATACACAGCGTTTATGACAGCCCTTCCCTGTCAATGCCCCTGCAGCCCCATCACCTGGGCAGAGTTGTCTCCCAGCGCTTATCTGTCTTTCAGAGAGGGGAGAAGTAGGGAGAAATGGATGCCTGTTGATCCGGTGCCAAGTTTATCGATCGATCGCCTCATGAGTAAATTGTATATCACATTGCCGCCTGAGATGTGGCTCGTCAGTGGGGGGAAGCACACAGGGAATGGAGAATGAGGCACTATTTCTTTAGTAGAGAAAATCTGGTTTATGTAGAATGCCGGGAGGGACCACATGACAAATCTCTGGCCTTGTACATTTACCAGTGGCTCCAGCCTTAACTCCGTCGCCAAGAAATATGAAATTAGATGTCCTTCCAGGTCAACGAGTAAACTACCAACAGGTGAGAAGGTTATTTATGGATACAGAATCAACAAGGCTCCTCAAGCGTGACTCTCTGAAATGGAATCCTTTCAAATTGAATCCTTGCTGTGTTTAATTGTTTTTGTGTAACAGTGAATTAATACACCGTTTCAACAAATCTTATGTTTGTTTACTGGAATGGTCTTCGCTCATTGCTCAGCTACACTGATTATGAATCAATTGGTCACCGTCTCATCGATTCACTTTCACAGTTTCGCAGAACATTTGGAAAACATTGCCTCTCACTTGTTTTTTTCCCTTTCCTCATCTGTCCCTCCATCCCTCCTTCCTCCTACTCCTCCACACCCAACATCTTGCTCTCCGTTCTCCCCTTCCGTGAAGCAGAGGCTGAGGCAGCCTGAGAGGCCCTTGATGTGTAAACAAGCAGCTGCCACAGACTGGATACGAGAGCATCAGACCGGAACTGGGCTCTGCGCTGCAGTAACCATGGCAAAGAGCAGAGTGAAGGAAACGAGAAAAGACAACAGGAGAGGAGAGAGTGGAGGAAAGAGGAGAGAACAGAAGAGAAAGACAATGGGCGACCTAGCAGCCTTGCCTGGTAAAACACTGGCTCCAGTGCCTAGCCGCATGATGCCACCTCTTCCATGAGTTATCATCAGGCTCATAATTGATACTGGCAATGGCTAAGTGCCTCATGTCACGGGTGACGCAATGTAATAATGAGCCCCATATATTCAGCCAGAGATGAATGTTCTGTTCAAAACCTACTGAGCCAGAGGCCCGTGTTCAGTTCAGCTTACAGTTACAGCATGTCCCTTTTCCATAGAAGGAATAACCACTGCAGAACAGTTATATATGTCATGGTATTCCAAAAAGAGACATGATAGCAGTTTATTATGTGTATGTGGTATCATCGACACCATCTGCAGCATTTTATACATAGCATTGTACAGCATATACATTGTTGGTAGCTGTAATATACAGATAATTGAGACTGTTTGTTTTGTAACTGTTGACATGAATAAGCCTGAGTAATCTTTATGGGTAATGCTGCTCTGAAGTGTTTGTGTGAGAGTAAGAATAAATACCCTAGTGATTGTAGTCATGGTTATTAGTGTGACGTGAGAGGAGCGAGCCCAGTCTGTCTCCAGCCAGCGATTCCCAGTCTGTTTAGTACCCCCACAGACACGATAGCCTACAGACCCAGACACACACAGGACACTGTGCCCAGGGATGCACCCTCCAGGAGCATATAAGGGGACTTACAAGCCCTTAACCAACAGTGAGACGTGTTAATCATGCCAGTACATACAAGACAACCCGTTCTCCTAGTTTAGCTTCCATAGGATAAGCAAAGCATCTGCTGATGCTGCTATAGTATGGTGGTGGATTTGCTTGCTGACTGCTAGCCCAGGTTTGGCCTTTATCTCTACCGCTACCTCAGATATGGAAATCCAGTGGAGGAAGCAGACACCTCTGCCCTGTTCAGCATTCAGAATGGACTGCCTCCATTCTGAAATATTCAGCCTTTTGAAGTCAGAGTCTATCAGTGTGCTGCTTATCGCATGCCTACCAGTAACTCTGGGCTTTGGCAGAAACTGGTACCAATCTCTCACGGACTTTCAGACCCACGTTACCATGGCAGCCACTGTGAAAGGCACTCAGGGAGCAAAAAGAATGACAATGTCAGTTGGAATGGATCAGCTTTCCCAGTTTACACATTTCAGCACAGGAGTCCTGAATCAATGATTTGCCTGACCAGGCTCCTTTTATTTCCCCTTTCCCCTGGACGAGAGGGCTTGGGCCCTGTGTGTATCTTGCTTGTTTTCATGGTGAGCAGAGTGTTCCAAGCGGTGTGTTCCACTGATGCTTGACCCTGTTTGATATGCAACATCTTGTCTGGCATAATACTGGGCTTGTGGGGTTGAAATGAAGGCCGGCTTTGTCCCAGGCCACTCCCTAGAGGAAACTAAAGTGCATGAAACGTTGCGCCCGCTGCATGTCCCCAGCGCTAACTTAACCACCCACTTAAGTTGAGGGCTCAGAACAAATTTTAAACACATTTGTCCCTTTGAGCCCCCCTTAAGCCTTATGTTGGCTGTGAAGTTGCAGCCCTTTGAGAGAACTACACATGCTCCCAAATTAGTGAGCGTGTTTTGTGATGTGTGAGACGGGGCAGTCTGCTTTGGTAGCTATGATGAGAGCTCTGCTTGTCGGTAGGTAGCCTAATCGGTGGGAAGGTGAGGTGAGCGCTTCCATCTGTATAGCCTTAATCTCCAGAGACAGCATGGCAGGGACAGAGGGATCCTCCAACCAACCGTTTCCATGGGCATGCTAATCAGATGTGAAGCGTCAGCACTAGCCCCTCCCCTCTCGTGTTATCACTGCTCCCCTGCTGTGAACCCACGTGCCCTCTCACATCTTCTGGGAGGTGTTTGTGTGTGTGTGATGCCCAAGGTTCACTGCAGCTCTGCTACTTTAGGGATCTGTGCCTCTCCCATAGGGTGGGCTTTAATGGAAAATAGCATCAACATTGCATCAGGTCAGGTTGTTTCTCAGCCAATGGGGGCATTTTGACGTCAGACATGATTAGGTAAACAGCAAATGTACACATAGGTGAACAGCCTGTCAGCTACTGTTACCTGACTGGAAGACATCCTAGTAGAAACAGGATTTATGTAAACAGGAGTTTAACATCAACTTTTGAACCATACTTTTCTGAAAGGGTTTTATACACAAACTGTGGTATAGATAGCCATCCCTTGGGTCACATTGTGTAATATAAAACTTAAATCTACAAACTTCTTCCGGTGTTTTGTTGACAAATGTACTGTATATGCTAACCTGTGCGTGTAAGTCCTGAAGTAACCATGAGATGTTCCGCCACTACCTGAGTAAACTGCTTGCCTGATGGAGACATATGTGTATGAATCTCACTTTGCTTTCCTTCCCCTTTCACAAACATCTGTTCATGGTCAGGGGTCAGCAAGGAAAGGAGGGAACCTGTCTTTCTCCTAATCAGTAAATGAGATGGAGAGAGAAGCACTGTGGGAGGCCCAGCCGTGCCTGTGAACCAAAAATAGCCACTATAAACATCAAATTGAGAGTTTCCCACTATCAGTCACAGACAGCAGAATCCAACACTAGATTGACCTACGTTTGAGTTCTCTCTCTTCCGCATGCCTGTAATAGTCTCTGAGGGTGGGAGGGAGGATGAGAGGTGCACCGCCACCACCTTGGCTTTGTACGTGTGTCTTTGCGAGTATAGAGGTATAGATAGGCCAGATATCCTGTGGCCTAGGGCCTGCGAGGTAAGACAGATCCCAGTGGGGGTGCCGGTAAGTGTTCCCAAACTCTGCTACGCCCCCTCTGCACGATCCATCGCCCCAACACATGATCCACTAGTCCAGAGCTCACATGAAACCGCCCATTCCTCCTTGTACTGTATATAGCAATACCTAACAAGTGCCAGCTGTGTCTTGCTTTGGACCAGGTTAATGGACCATGTCCATGATGTTGCCTGACTGTACTGTATATGGGTTCAACATAAATAGGGTCACAAAGTCTCCTTTGATCAAATCTTTATTCCCCTCTCTCTGTTTCATCGTATTCTAAAGTCCAGCTGCTCCTCAGCATATATTTCCAAGAGGTGAATTATGAATACCTGTCATGAAAGAACGAGATGAAACAATACAATGTTTGGCTACAGGGAATGATGGGAAATTACATCTGTGACCACCACTGTTCCATAATAATACACTATATATACAAAAGTATGTGGACACCCTTCAAATTAGTGGATTCTGGTATTTCAGCCACACCCGTTGCTAACAGGTGTATAAAATCGAGCACACAGCCTCACACAAGCTTAAGATCACCATGCGCAATGCCAAGCATCAGTTGGAGTGGTGTAAAGCTCAGAAACACACTTCACCATCTGCCAGTCTGACGGACGAATGTGGGTTTTTTGAGGATACCAAGAGAACACTATCTGCCCAAATGCATAGTGCCAATTGTAAAGTTTGGTGGAGGAGGAATAATGGTCCGAGGCTGTTTTTCATGGTTCGGGCTAGGCCCCTTAGTTCCAGTGAAGGGAAATCTTAACACTACAGCATACAATGACATTCTAGACGATTCTGTGCTTCCAAATTTGTGGCAACAGTTTGTGGAAGGCCCTTTCCTGTTTCAGCATGACAATGTGCACAAAGCGAGGTTGATACAGAAATGGTTTGTTGAGATCGGTGTGGAAGAACTTGACTGGCCTTCACAGAGCCCTGACCTCAACCCTATCAAACATCTTTGGGATGAATTGGAACGACGACTGCGAGCCAGGTCTAGTCGCCCAAAATCAGTGCCCAACCTCACTAATGCTCTTGTGGCTGAATGGAAGCAAGTCCCTGCAGCAATGTTCCAACATCTTGTGGAAAGCCTTCCCAGGAGAGTGTAGGCTGTTATAGCAGCAAAGGGGGGACCAACTCAATATTAATCCCCATGATTTTGGAATTAGATATTCGACGAGTAGGTGTCCACATACTTTTGGTCATGTTGTGTATTTTGCTATTCCATGTTTTGTGTAAATTGACCGTGAAGGTAATACAAGCTCCAGTCATTCCAATGACTCCAAAATATTTAGTCTGTGGTTTTTGGTGTGCTGTTAATAAAAATGTCCACTCCGATCAGATCACGATTGACAACCACTATAAATGTAACACTAATGTTTGAACAGGGAGCCATAAATCACATGAATATTGGGCCCCTGGTGGAACTAGTGCGGATTTAGAAAATATCTGTCTTTGATTAAGCTATGGGGTGAAAGAATGGGAGTACCCTGGGCCTGGGGATGGGAATTGGTGGTCCTCAGAATAGGCCTGCCTAGCATGGTGGCTAACCTCAGCCTTCCGCCCCCAGGGCAGCATTCTCATCGCTCTCATATAAGGGAGACATGGACCAAGGCCAGACTCAGGAACAACTAGGGCCAAGTAATGGAGTCAGGGTCCGACAGAGGAAAGATGGCTTTTTTTTACCACCTTGAATTCCCTTCGTTCGTTCACCTGCAAAGATTTGGGAAGGCAAGCGAGACCACCAGTTGTGAAGTTTTTAGAGGCTTTGAAATATTTCAGTGACCATGCGTGGCGCTCCCCTCTCCACAGAAAGCAATCCTTGTGCTCCAAGATAGTCACTCTCTCTCTAGCTTTCCTCTTTTTTTTCTATTTTCACCCCCTCCATCTTTCTCCTTATACATAGGCCTACACTTCTGACCGAAAGTCTTAGTGAGTTGATTTATTCATTCAAAGGATTTCTGAATTACATTACAGCACCCCAGCAGTCGCATAAGCCAAAGTCTTCAGCAGCTCAAACCCCCAGGGAGCGTTAGCCCTGAAGGTTAGCCTTCTATTCCTACCAAATGACTTGATTTCCCCCCCAGATCTCTTCCCCTCCCCTATGAAGTAATTGTGGATGCTTTATATGAAGTCCACTGCGAGTGGGAGTTTTACTGATGTATGAAGTGGTTATCCCAACAAGCCTGAGTAAAATCCTCTCCTTGAAGTCCCAAGACCCGGCTGGCTTTTCAATAAAGTAAATCACGTCTGATGTTCGCAGGCAATGAATTTTACGAGAGGCCTACGACTTGATTTCGGTTTCTCCATGTTTGTCATTCATTTACATGGCAGGCGACTGGCGAGTGCAACAAGCAGTTAATAGTTAGTAGAGGCTGCTGGTAAATCATTTGCTCTTCCTGATTTGGGGGTAAAGGTATGAAACTAGGCCTACATCATGTGTCCAGTCACTATCCTACTGTAGCCAATGGTCAAACATGGCTATGGGTAGACGTGCTGCTATGTATTGAGGCCCTCTGATTGTAAAGAGACGGAGCCGTGAGTGTCTCAGTGCCCTGTCGGTCGGACTAGCTGTCCTCTCTTGAAGCTGCTGCTGCATCCTATTGGTTTGGCTCTGATTCCTTGCCTGCGTTGCGTAGAGGAAATCCCGGTTATTCACAAAATAGATCTGAACCCCTGACCTTGTGTGTCTGTGTGTGTGTCTCTGCCATGTGTATCTATTTGTGTGAGAGAGACCGAGAGAAACCCAGCTGCCGCTCGCTCAACTAAGCTAGCCCCCGTGCCACAAAGACCGGCCGAATGTTTCCTCACAATCCCCTGATAACCTCTCCACGGCACCTTCTTCGACATAACCAGTTATTATGTTATTGCAGGACATCTGGAAAAGTTTTTTTTTGTTCTCTCTACGGCCCCTATGATCACTGCGGCAACAGCGGACAGAAACACCCTCTTTAAATTACCAGAGCCAGTGTGAAGGAGCTGGGAGTATGATTTAAGGCTTCCTGGGTACCGTTAGCGTAGGTCATTTTGATCCCGTTTCACCAAATATCCTGGCTTATCATCGCCGCCTCCTTTTTTCCTCCTGTCTTTTTGTTGTTAAAAATGTACATTTTGTGGTTGTAGGTGCCTCAATGAGGGCCTGTATTTATTTTCTCCGTCCTCTCTGGGGCACTTCCTGACCCAGAATGCACCACTGGCACAGCTGAGCAGTGTCTTTGCTTGTGCCATATCCCCAGAACCGACAATAAATCAACATTTAATACGGAATAATAGCATTGCTGACAGCTGGTGTGAAATTTCCCCCTACTGTATGCCAGAAGATTACTCCCATAGATAATGCCAGGGAGTGGAGTCCCCCAAAAAACACCAACCACCTCACCTATTCAAATGTGTCTGGGTGTCAACTGGGAGCCAACCAGGCAGCTGACATCACACACCTCCGGAGCTTTGTGTGTGTGTGTGTGTGTGTGTGTGTGTGTGTGTGTGTGTGTGTGTGTGTGTGTGTGTGTGTGTGTGTGTGTGTGTGTGTTTGTGTGTGTGTGTCAGCGTCTGTTGTTTTCCTCCTGTGCGTCTCTCTTTGTTAAGGGATTTGGGCAGAGGTATTTCCGTGCCTGTGAAAGATGGGGCTTTGCTATCTGGGCTGACAGGCCTGAGAGGCCAGACCATTTCCACAATAAGGATTGCTTACATAGGAGCCCTTAAGAGTTAGAGGGGGCAGGAAGATGAGCGATTGCCTTCAAAATGAACTATCAATACCACATGGTTGAGGCTTTGACTGCTCTCTCTTGCTATCTAGGTAGAGTGTATCTTTTGAAGATGGGTAATTGAGGTATGCTGTTCAGGGATGGGGATGTAACACCAGGATGGCCACCGTGTTGTTACTGAATCTACTGTGACTCTGAAGGACTGCCGAAAAGGAGTGTTAGATTGAGACTCTGTCGCCTGTTGCACCATGACTTCTGACACACGCACGCGCACGCACGCACGCACGCACGCACGCACGCACACACACACACACACACACACACACACACACACACACACACACACACACACACACACACAGGTCCCCACCCTTTCTCTGCCTGACCAAGCCAGTGATTCAGCCTCCATAAAAACCTTTTTAGCCAGACACACAAGCACGCATACACACATGCCTGAAAACAGATGGCCCGGAAAACTCCCGGTGAACTGGAAAAGCATTTGTCTCAAGATGAAAGGCTTCACACCCACTGCCTACACACAGAGTCTACTCCCGACACCTTCCCGCTACAACACAGCGCATATAGCGGAGGCTGGTGCTGCACAGGGACAGACACAGACTTCAGCTAGAGCTAGCAGCATCCATCCCCACACCCACTAACACTGCAATACAGTAGCCTCCCTCCCTCTCTCTCCCTCTCTCTGTCAATGGAGTCAATACTACAGTACCAGCCAGGGAAACAGGTGATAGAGCAGATACAGGAAGTATGTCCTGGAAGAAGTCGTTGAACAACTAGAATAAGCATCTGCCCAAACAGCCTCTTTTCCTCTGTCATCTGAGCACAGGGAAAGGGATGCGTAACACGGTGGTGTGGAACATGGTCAGGCACACACAGGGGCGTGGAGAATGACACTGACTGCAATACAGGATAATTGCTTCCCATTTACTCGTGTGGCCGAGACAAAAATAGCATGTCACACCTTACGCATGGAAGCATGGGAGTCATGAGCCCTCACTGCTGCCCACTGCAGTTTGATACACCGTGTGTGACCTGCACACTTCAGATACATACACAGTTATGCACATAATACAGCTAGATATACACAGAGACTCATATGTGCACGTGAGCACACCTGACACATACACACACGCACACACATGTAAGCACACATGCCAGTGGTTAATAGACAGGCGTGATTCCTCAGAAAGGTAGCTAGAAATATTGACACATAAACCACTGTTGTGTTTTCACACTCCACTGTCACCTGCACCACCAGGAGACTGGCCAATGGTCAAATAACTGAACCCCCCCCCCCCCCCCCACGGCACACCGCTAAAGACTTCTACTCCCGAGACCCCCTACTAAATACCTCTAGATACTATTCTCCTGCTTCATTGTTGCTTGTTGTAATTTGTAAGCACAGATATTCTAATTTCACACTGGAGTTCAACACAATGGCCCCAAAGCTGCGGCAGCACTTTACGGAAATGTACTGTGACAAAGCAGCACAAATTGAGTTCCTTAAGAGACCATCCATCCATGCATCTGGAATTATATGCCGCCCCTGTAGACATCCTAAATACAATCACCATCAACACCATACCAAATGAATCAGAGCGCTGGATTGCCATGAGACAGGCATGCTGTTGCTGTAATGTAGTTATAATGATACAGTGATACATTTAGTCAGTTGGAATTGGAATTGTAAAACCAGTTATACCTCTATCAGCTATGGGTAGTTTCCTCCACCACACTACCTTGCAATACATGTGCCATGCCTAGGTCCATTTAACAACAGTCACATAATACTACAGCCTCAACAACACAGCCACAGCACTCAGCATAGACAGCAATGACCAGCAATAAAAGCCCCTAAATATTTCATATCAGGCAAAATCTCTGCTATCCCTCAAACTGAATCAAGTGAAAGCATGTGAGCATTTGCTAATAGCACCTTATAAACTTCAATGCAAAATACAGCCCCAGCTACGATAACAAGGAAACCACTGCACTGCAGTACTTTACACAGTCAGGTTCTGAATTGATATTCCTTCCCTTTTAGAGGCACACAAGACTAAGCACACTAGATAACTGATCAACTACAGCTGCCTTGGCCGAGCCTAAGAGCTGATATAGAGAGAGAAAATAGAAAGCTTAGGGAGGCTATAGGCAGACACCCGAGCGAGCCCTGTACTCACCAGCACTGGCAGAACACAGCAGAGACACCAAGAGCACAATCACCAGCGTCAGGATCTTCACATTCATTTCTGCACTCCCCTCTGGCTCTCCGGTAGTCGCTAGCTGATATACTGTAGTGGTGTGTGTGTGTGTGTGTGTGGATGGGAGGGAGGGAGGGAGAGAGAGAGAGGGGGAGGGAGAGAGAGAGAGAGAGGGAGAGCAGCTGAGCGAGCAAGGGTGAGAGAGAGGGGGAGAGAAAGAGACTGTTTGCTCCTCTGTGAGTGTGAGTGTGAGTGAGTGTGTGCCTGGCTGACTGCCTGGTGTGTGTGTGTGTTTCTGTATGCGTGCGTCTAAATGCGTATTTGTATATCAGTGTGTGACAGCGCCACTACAAGACTGAAGGCAAGTCTTTATCTGAGTTCTCCCACGGAGGTGTGCAGCGTTTTTTCCTTCTCAGAGAATACGGCAGCCGGTGCCAAGTTCAGTAGAGCTGTGACTGTGCTGGGAATCAGCGTGCAGCAGGTCTGTCTGTCTGGTTGTCTGTCTGTGTGTACAAGTCCTCTATTTGCCTTGGATAACAGGAGCCCAGTCGGTCATGTGGTTTATGTATCATTGACTCTGTGGGTCATGGAAAAGGGGGCCTCCCCACCCCCAATGTTACCCCCCCACACACACATTGACCCTCCCCCTAAAGAGAGAGAGGGAAGGAAAGGCAGGCAGGGTTTGGGAAGGAGGAGCAGTGGGGGGTGTCCAGGTTTATCATAATAACCAAACACATGCTCTTTTTTGAAAAAGTAGCATTTGGATTGTAAAGATGCTTGCTTACCAGGAATCCAATAATCTAAATACCAATTTATATGGTTAAGGCAGAAATTGAGGGGAAGGTAGGAGAAAGAGGGGAAGGTGGGATAAAGAGGGGAAGGTGGGAGAAAGAGGGGAAGGTGGGAGATTAGAGGGGAAGGTGGGAGAAAGAGGGGAAGGTGGGAGAAAGAGGGGAAGGTGGGAGAAAGAGGGGAAGGTAGGAGAAAGAGGGGAAGGTGGGAGAAAGAGGGGAAGGTGGGAGAAATAGGGGAAGGTGGGAGAAAGAGGGGAAGGTAGGAGAAAGAGGGGAAGGTAGGAGAAAGAGGGGAAGGTAGGAGAAAGAGGGGAAGGTAGGAGAAAGAGGGGAAGGTGGGAGAAAGAGGGGAAGGTGGGAGAAAGAGGGGAAGGTGGGAGAAAGAGGGGAAGGTGGGAGAAAGAGGGGAAGGTGGGAGAAAGAGGGGAAGGTAGGAGAAAGAGGGGAAGGTGGGAGAAAGGGGGGAAGGTGGGAGAAAGAGGGGAAGGTGGGAGAAAGAGGGGAAGGTGGGAGAAAGAGGGGAAGGTGGGAGAAAGAGGGGAAGGTGGGAGAAAGAGGGGAAGGTGGGAGAAAGAGGGGAAGGTAGGAGAAAGAGGGGAAGGTAGGAGAAAGAGGGGAAGGTGGGAGAAAGAGGGGAAGGTGGGAGAAAGAGGGGAAGGTAGGAGAAAGAGGGGAAGGTAGGAGAAAGAGGGGAAGGTAGGAGAAAGAGGGGAAGGTGGGAGAAAGAGGGGAAGGTAGGAGAAAGAGGGGAAGGTAGGAGAAAGAGGGGAAGGTGGGAGAAAGAGGGGAAGGTGGGAGAAAGAGGGGAAGGTGGGAGAAAGAGGGGAAGGTGGGAGAAAGAGGGGAAGGTGGGAGAAAGAGGGGAAGGTAGGAGAAAGAGGGGAAGGTAGGAGAAAGAGGGGAAGGTAGGAGAAAGAGGGGAAGGTAGGAGAAAGAGGGGAAGGTGGGAGAAAGAGGGGAAGGTGGGAGAAAGAGGGGAAGGTAGGAGAAAGAGGGGAAGGTAGGAGAAAGAGGGGAAGGTAGGAGAAAGAGGGGAAGGTGGGAGAAAGAGGGGAAGGTGGGAGAAAGAGGGGAAGGTGGGAGATTAGAGGAAAGAAGAAAAAGGTTCATGTTTTCCTCCTTTTGTTTCTGTATGGAAGTAGCTCCCTTCTGTTATCCTCTGTTTAAAACTTCAGTCCTTAGGGACTAAGTCATGGTGGCAAATGTTTTGCAGTATTTCAAGTCAGTGTCCGTGACATTGGGTGTACCCGGAGGTTTTGTTTTGTTTCCGACATTTTATTGTTGGTGAACAAAGCAACCATAAAACGACCCTCCCTGTACGGCTCCGAAATAAATTCAAATGTTTTTGATTTGTTTTAATAGATGGTAAACAGGAAATGTTGCATTTCTTGTGCTGAATTGTGAGAACTATCCGTGCGACCACTGCAACTATAACAACTAGTCTTATCGGCTTTGTTCCTTAGATAGGAGGAATAGGTCTCGTTTTTCACATCACGTATAATTCAACCTGTTTCGCTATCGCCGTTGGAGTAAAATGGCTGGTTGATTTCCAAAAGGGAATTTATATGTTTTGAGGTAGAAACTGAAAGATTTCCTGGACATATTTGTTCAAATCAGGAGCATCTTCAAAGTCTCACCCTTACCCCACCCCATCACATTGATTTTGCACATGTTTTCTTAGGTCCACGCTTTTAAGCAGAGTACATAAAAGCGTCAGTCAAAATTTTACCGTAACTCATGATTATTTCACTTTTTACTCAGGACACATTGTTTTTTCCATTCATTTCTATTTAAACACAAACCATGTTTGGTACAATATACAGTTGAAGTCGGAAGTTTACATACACTTATGTTGAAGTCATTAAAACTATTTTTTTCAACCACTCCACAAATTACTTGATATCAAACTATAGTTTTGGCAAGTCGGTTAGGACATCTACTTTGTGCATGACACAAGTAATTTTTCCAACAGTTGATTACAGACAGATTATTTCACTATTTCCCTGTATCATAATTCCAGTGGTTACATACACTAAGTTGACTGTGCCTTTAAACAGCTTGAACAATTCCAGAAAATGATGTCATGGCTTTAGAAGCTTCTGATAGGCTAATTGACATCATTTGAGTCAATTGGAGGTGTACCTGTGGATGGAAAATCAAAAGAAATCAGCCAAGACCGCAGAAAAAGTTTTGTAGACCTCCACAAGTCTGGTTCATTCTTGGGAGCAATTTCCAAAAGCCTGAAGGTACCACGTTCATCTGTACAAGCAATAGTACGCAAGTATAAACACCATGGGACCACGCAGCTGTCATACCGCTCAGGAAGGAGACGGGTTCTGTCTCCTAGAGATGAACGTACTTTGGTGCGAAAAGTGCAAATCAATCCCAGAACAACAGCAAGGACCTTGTGAAGATGCTGGAGGAAACAGGTACAAAAGTGTCTGTATCCATAAACGAGTCCTATATCGACATAACCTGAAAGGCCGTTCAGCAAGGAAGAGGCCACTGCTCCAAAACTGCCATAAAAAAACAGACTACGGTTTGCAACTGCACATGGGGACAAAGGTCGTACTTTTCTGAGAAATGTCCTCTGGCCAAAAATGGAACTGTTTGGCCATAATGACCATTGTTATGTTTGGAGGAAAAAGGGGGAGGATTGCAAGCCATCCCAACTGTGAAGCACGGGGGTGGCAGCATCATGTTGTGGGGGTGCTTTGCTGCAGGAGGGACTGGTGCACTTCACAAAATAGATGGCATCATGAGGGAGGAAAATTATGTGGATATATTGAAGCAACATCTCAAGACATCAGTCAGGCAGGAGGTTAAAACTTGGTCGCAAATGGGTCTTCCAAATGGACAATGAAAGTTGTGCCAAGAGACTTAAGGACAACAAAGTCAAGGTATTGGAGTGGCCATCACAAAGCCCTGACCTCAATCCTATAGAAAATGTGTGGGCAGAACTGATAAAGCGTGTGCGAACAAGGAGGCATGTAAACCTGACTCAGTTACACCAGCTCTGTCAGGGGGAATGGGCCAAAATTCACCCAACTTATTGTGGGAAGCTTGTGGAAGGCTACCCTTCCAAAGAAACAATTTAAAGGTAATGTTACCAAATACGAATTGCGTGTATGTAAACTTCTGACCCACTGGGAATGTGATGAAAGAAATAAAAGCTTAAATAAATAATTCTCTCTACTATTATTCTGACATTTCACATTCTTAAAGTAAAGTGGTGATCCTAACTGATGTAAGACAGGGAATTTTAACTAGACTTAAATGTCAGGAATTGTGAAAAACTGAGGTTAATTGTATTTGGCTAAGGTGTATGTAAACTTCTGTCTTCAACTGTATATATGTAGATATATGGTTGTTCACATAGGCTAACTGAGGCTGTCCTATAGGGTCCCTAAAGGGGAACTGTGACAAATGATGGATGGAATGCCCATGGTCACAACCCCCTAGACAGAGAGCCCATCATCAAAGAGCTCCACACACAACAACCCCTTCTCAATGTGATGTCACAAAAAAAGTCACTTTACTGGTGTGGAGACCTGAGAACGGGGACTTTGGCCCCCAGGGCCCCCAGGGCCCCACCCCAAACCTCACACAGCCCAGCCATTGTCTCTTGAAGCCCCTGTGACCCAGGGGCCGGCATGTCTGTGCCACCCACTTGAAAGCCACCAACAGGAGCACCTTCCATTTTTACATGCGGCACTTGGAACATTCACTTCATGAAGTAATGCTCTCACCTCGGGGGTGGCTGATGACTGAAGCCCAGGCTAAAGATTCTTATCCCCCAGCCTGTTCTATTTTTAGCCTTGAGATCATTTGTCTGAAGAATCAGTCCTTGGCATGCATTATCCCATATACGCACTTTCATAATCACTTTACCAGGAATCATGGTGTTTTTTCACTGACGTTGCACAATAACTATTTTGGAAATAACATATTCCCTGCTCTGGGGTTTGGAATAGAATTCCCACTTTCCGTCATACTCCAATTTTAACATGTTCTGTGTTTTATGACTTATTGCTTTGCCTTTTGGGGTAATTGTATTAAGTTGAATGTACTACTGTCGGATATCAGTACTGATTTGTCTCTTTATATTGAGTGAGCTGTGTGGACATTTATGATCCTGGGTTTACAAATCGTTAAAACTTGGCAATAAAGTTCAAAACAATTGCCCACAAAAACTCCCTAGAAAGGCCAAAACCTAGGAAGAAACCTAGAGCGGAACCAGGCTATGAGGGGTGGCCAGTCCTCTTCTAGCTGTGTCGGATGGAGATTATAACAGAACATGGCCAAGATGTTCAAATGTTCATAAATGACCAGCATGGTCAAATAATAATAATCACAGTAGTTGTCGAGGGTGCAGCAAGTCAGCACCTCAGGAGTAAATCTCAGTTGGCTTTTCATAGCCGATCATTAAGATTATCTCTACCGCTCCTGCTGTCTCTAGAGAGTTGAGAACAGCAGGTCTGGGACATGTAGTACGTCCGGTGAACAGGTGCAGCCGCAGGCAGAACAGTTGAAACTGGAGCAGCAGCACGGCCAGGTGGACTGGGGACAGCAAGGAGTCATCATGCCAGGTAGTCCTGAGGCATAGTCCTAGGGCTCAGGTCCTCCGAGAGAGAAAGAAAGTAATGGTCTGCCTGATGGTCCAGCAATGGTCTGCCTGATGGTCCAGTAATGGTCTGCCTGATGGTCCAGTAAATGGTCTGCCTGATGGTCCAGTAGTGTTCTGCCTGATGGTCCAGTAATTGTCTGCCTGATGGTCCAGTAATGGTCTGCCTGATGGTCTAGTAACGGTCTGCCTGATGGTCCAGTAATGGTCTGCCTGATGGTCCAGTAACTGTCTGCCTGATGGTCCAGTAACGGTCTGCCTGATGGTCCAGTAATGGTCTGCCTGATGGTCCAGTAATTGTCTGCCTGATGGTCCAGTAACGGTCTGCCTGAGGGTCCAGTAATGGTCTGCCTGATGGTCCAGTAACTGTCTGCCTGATGGCCCAGTAACGGTCTGCCTGATGGTCCAGTAATGTTCTGCCTGATGGTCCAGTAACGGTCTGCCTGATGGTCCAGTAACAGTCTGCCTGGTGGTCTAGTAATGGTCTGCCTGATGGTCCAGTAATTGTCTGCCTGATGGTCCAGTAACGGTCTGCCTGATGGTCTAGTAATTGTCTGCCTGATGGTCCAGTAATTGTCTGCCTGATGGTCCAGTAACTGTCTGCCTGATGGTCCAGTAACGGTCTGCCTGATGGTCCAGTAAAGGTCTGCCTCCGCCCAACCACATCTGTCCTGACACAGGAAGCACTTGGATGTTGACAGGAAACATGTCTTATCAAAATCTATCCCTGGATTTGGTCAGCCATGACGACACTGGTGATGCCCTTGTGGTTTGTAAATGACTAGTTCTTCCTGGCTGTTAGCTTGTATTATTAATAGTTAAACATCCATTCCATAATTCCTCTGGCGTGTGTAATAGGAAAGAGTGTAGGAAAAAGGTGCTTCTCTTCTTAAGCATGTTTTTCCATCCCTATCCATTATTACCTATCCAGGTCCCTGATCTATGTGGAAGAATTCCAGCATTATTTTCTTGATTCAAGATTAATGTATTTCCTGTTTACCATTTAACTCTAAGTTAAGAATCTGAAGTCTGCAATTCCATTGGTAGACCTCCTGTTTCAAAAAATGTCTAATCATAAGTGGGCGGATGTTTGTTTGAATTGTCTTGATTAAATGAGCAGAAGCGGAGGGCTGTTGTTGTTTTTCCGATTGTTGTTATGCAGAGGGGAGCATACCTGACCATCCGGCAGCATTCCCCAGCTCTCCATTATATTCAGCCCACTGTAAAATTGTTGTTTAGCAACAAAACTGACGCATGCACAACTATGGGGCAAAACAAACAGGGTTGGCTTAGATTGTTGACAACATGTAAACTGTATTTCGTTTTCCAATGTTTATTGAAAACAAATAAATATGCACAATGAGCACTTGTTGTCTCTTAAATACATAATTACAGTTGTTGGTTAGTTTGCTAGCGACATTTAGCCATATTAGCAGTGACATGACATGATTCAAAACGCCTCAAAACAAGACATGGTATCAATAACAAGATACAAATCATGGAGAAACGCTCCATGATTTCCCACATGGCAGCTTCTTGTCATTGTTGCTAGCTATCTGACCGTTCAGAATCATAACAACACCTGTCCTTCTGCCTTCTGCCTTTTCGTGACGCTGTCGGCCAAACCGTCCATTGAGACAGATTAAGATGGAGTCTCATTCCTGCTACTGTATGCAAGTCGTCAGTAAGAGAGTATTTAAGATGTGGTTCTCTTGTGATCAGTAATGTGAAAGGTTGTGTCTTAATGGTATGGATCTGAGGGAACTGAGCCGGAGCTCTCCCCTTCTTCACAGACACCTTAAACGAACGCGATCCTCCTCTCAGGCGGCCCAGTGTTTCATATCACAAATGTCAAGAATCTCAGGGCCGGTGGATAAACTTATCTGCCTTCAATCGCAACATTATCGGTGGCGCCACAATTCAACTGAGAACTTGTTCTCTGCTCCCAGAGGCCCTGGATGGAAGATAGCAATTTTCTACCTGTCTTCGATTCTCACTCCATCCCCTCACCTCTGAACAATCACAGTCCCATTTCTTCCATAAGGTCACCCTCAGTATACAGTAGCACTGCTGCAGCAGTATGAAGGGTTTCTTGGAACCATAAAGAACCAGGCAACAGGCAACAGGCAGAGGTGTCTTGAAATGGCTTTAATGGGCTATTATCTCGCTGATGAATTTACACTTTAAACAAAATAGTTTTATCTTCCAGATGTATTGCAGAGACGTTTGGTTTAGTCTGCTGTGCTAGCAGAAAAAAAGGGGGAGATGCTCTGTTTCTCCTGCTATCTGGCAACGCGTCTGGGTTTTATCTTGTGAATCTGGAGGGGGTCGGTCACAAATACCACAGAGCTCTTCTTAAGACTTAAAACAGACACTTCTGTACACAGTTACTCCACCTAGTCTGTCCCTTAATGATTCCGCATTCCCACCAATACATATCAACTCTCCATCCTAGTATTTTCCCTCCTCTTCCCATTGGAACATCCTCAGTAGTTTTGACATAGGGAGCAGACAGGTGCAAATGTCATAAGATAAGTGTCTTCTTCTCTGACATCCAAATAATGAACGAACACTCTTGCTGTTATCAAAAAATGATTTAACCTTGTTTAAAAAAAACAAGTGCCTTGAAATTGAGAGAGAAAAAAGTTGTTTGCAGCGGCTGTTCGAGTAATGTTCTCAAACTGTTACAAGTACAACCCTCCAGATCACAAGGTTGTTGCCATGGCCAGAAAACTCCAGGATGTGTTTGAGGTTTGAAATTGATGGGAATATTTGCCATTCATCCCAATATGCATAAGGTATAACATGGGACTTAACGTATCCCTCACTGCTAACACACACTTTAAGCCACCCTGGGCCCATTATCCCCTATGACCATTTGCTCCAGTGTTGCGTGACTCCACAGCTGCTGTCTCCATAATCCAGGCTATCCGGCCCATCAGTCCCAGAGCAGTAACTGAGTCTCTGATATGGGAAGTGACCGTTTAGGCTTGCAGTTGACAGAGGTTATGAAAATAATCACTGTGAAGCTATACACCGCTATGCACTGCCATCAGCCTTTCAGGCAGTTTTCTAAAGCATAATATTTCTGTCAGGTGACTTGACTTCCGCATCGGCTGATTTGTGGTAAAGGGACCAGAGTTAGTTGCCTGTGATGTTGCACCTGCAGGAATGGTCTCTTTTTCCTTATGTACTAAAATCCTAGAAACCTTGTGTAGCGTTGGCCGACGAGCATGCACCTACTGTGTTGTCCTATTCTGAATCAGGGGCGTGATCAAACCCTAAGGGAATGTATAAAACCTGCTCCGCACCCTCATGAGCTCAGATCCAGATTCTCTATAGATATCGTAAAACAACAAACAATGGCTGGCTTTTGAATTCTTTTACACTGCTGGCCTCCAATCAGAACTTAGATCTTCTGAGGATTTTCTTTCTCCAGGTGGCAGGTGAGAGGAGCCTTGCTCCTGACCTCGCCCATAATACTGTATGTCTCAATGGCAGTGTTGAATGCCCTGTCGAGGTGATCAGGGTGCCAGAGAAATCATCTAAAGCTTAGAGTTTTATCCTCACTCCTGGCTTTGCCTTGCTTGTGTGTAGGGTGTGTCCCCCAGTGGAGAGTGGAAGGCTGCCAGCTTTTTACATGTCTCCATGAGCTTCAAAATGCCAATCTTTCTAGTGTGCTTCCCGAGTGCCCCACATTCTTTGAGTATTTTCTCTGTATTTCTGGAGAGAAGATATGTTGATCATCTGCAGTTCCTTCATTCTAGCAGGAGATCAAATGGAGTCCGAGCGTGCTCTGGCTTGGTTTCTCTGACACATTGTGAGACTGAGAGATGCGACTTGACAGATGAAAGATAAGAGGGTTGTTTTCCGAGGGGGAGGACAGACTCTATAGACAGGCGTAAGGTGTCACTGAATGGGTCTTTGAAAGTGCACAAAGCCCAAGCCTCCATCGAATAATAAAAGCTTGAGATCGCTGTCTCTCTACGCGCCGATTCACTGAACCTTTCACTGGAAGTTTCTCCTGTTTACAATTGTTTCTTCCTCTGTAGTACAAGTTCAGAAAAGTTCAAGGACAAAAGCTTTTCTGAGCATGAAACTCTGCTAACATGTCCCAAAAGATGGTAATCTAAGGCTGGTGAACAGTCTTAAAGTCATTATGAAACCACCATGTTACTGTGGGCTGATTTGGCTCGTTTTTAAATGATCCTTTTCCTGTCCTCATTACCGCTGTAAGGAGTCCTGTTGTAAATGTCATCATTAGCCAAAGCTCTGTGACTGCTGTTCTCTTTCCATGCTTTGCCATGGGTCTCTGCCAATGCAGTGAGACTTTCACAGGACAATTGCTGTCATTTTCTCAGAGGTCATTCTGGTGCTGACGCAATCAGGCCAAGGTGAACAAAACAGAGAGGGGGAGAAGTGTCAATAAAGAGAAAGGTGTAGGAGTGCTGTCACGGCAGGGCTTGACGTGAACTTTTTTAGCCACTTGTCCTTCAGACAAGTAGGACAGATTTTTTACTTGTCCAAAATTTCAAGTAAAAAATGGTCTATAGGAGGCTACACTGACTTGGCTTCTTTGCATATTCAAGCCTATCTCAAAATACAACACTGCCACTTTAAGGCTGTCCTGGAGGATGATTGGCCACTCTTGGTTGCCTATAAAATATTGCAACATTACAATTACAACCAAATACTTGTTATGTCTATATAATAATTGCCCCCAGGGCTCGAAAGTAAAGGCGTCCCGTCATATGCCTATGTTTCAAAACAGACTGGGATAGCTCTGGGACGACAGATCCAAAATTCATACAACCAATGCACATAATTTTTTTTAAGCAATGAAGATGATGCAACAGATCAAACCGTTTAGCTTCAAATGTTTTATTTCTTCGTTTTATAAGATCAACAATGCGCACATGGCTGTAGGCTACGAATGTTCCAAAATGCAATTAGCGGGAAAACACCATTCTCAAAAGTGCACTGCACCCAGAGCGATTTCATATGACAGGCATACAAATATCAGTTTTAAATTAAGAAGAGGGGAGATCTAAAGATGCATTAACTAGCATGGGTTACTAATATGACGGGGATTATGTCTTTGACTGCTGGACAATAAAATAACATTGATTTGAAAACCAATAGAACATGAGTAAAACACTGGTTTCAATGGCAAATTAAAATAATATTTTGGATAGGCTAGGCTACTTTGAAACAAGGTAAGCCATGCCTTGAGGTAGAAGGAGCGATAGGATGAAACAAAACTTTAGAAATGGGAAACTCTTTCTTTCGGGCTCGAGTGAGGGGGAAGTGAACAGGCTCTACAAAAGCCACAGCAGACTGGCAGGGTTTTGAACCCAATTTTTATTTTTTTGTCTCTAGTCTCTCTGTGAAATGTGTCTTTGATGTGCTGTCACCTTTTCTATTAAATAATTCTCTTTACTCTTTCCTGGAAGAATAACAACACCATTCACACTTCATCATTTACCATTTTCTCTGCGCTGGCGTGTAATAAAAGTAATATATATTCTGCCACATATAAAGTCAAAGCCAATAGATCTTGTGACACTTTTTCTCCAGCTGCGTATTGTTATCAATTGAAAGAGAAACGTGAAAGAAAAAGCAAATCCAGTAATGACCTATAATGTTTCATAGCCATCTTGGAACTTCAAATATCCCAATCATAAATCGTTTCTTTTTGTTATGAGCCACTCTGTTTCCCACCTGCCTCCGGCAGTATAGTTTCAGGGCATTTCTCGACATGGGCTCAGGGACCCATTAAGAAGAGTTTAATTCGTACCTCAATGAAACAAAGATGGAAAACACCTGAAAATATTCCTCATGGCAGTTAAATTCAATGGAATATACAGGCCTAAAGCCCCTACATTTGTTTTAAGAACTGTAACCTAGGAGTTAAAGAGTGATTGGTAGTAAAGGAAGAACAGGAAAATGTTCTTCTTCACTGTTAAACACACATGTTAGTGCTGGAAGAAAGTCCATGTCCTAGTCACAAAGAAGAAATAGGGTTAGTTCTTTGTGAGTAGTTGTTAAGGGGTAAAAATAAGAAAATAGCAGAGAAAGGGACAGAAAAAAGAAAGAAATGAAGCCAGTGAAGGATGTGTTGTCCTTTGTGTGTTTAGCATGTTGGCGGCACTTGATAAATTGACTTCTCTGGTGAAAAACCTGTTCCCCTCGCACAGTGTGTTTGACCTCTCTCAGTTACGTAGCAACTGGACTTTTGACAGCCGGAATTGTATTTGACCTCATATTGTTATCTATAAGAGAACACAAGTCAAAAACCTGAGGCAAGTGTTTCCATTGAGAACGAGGATAAAACATTTTTTAACCCTATGCTTGAGGATTAATGAATCGTTCCTGTGATGTTGTTTCAGAGCCGCTGGACATTGTTAGAATCACATTATGTCTGACACAGCCAGAATCATGTCTCAGGCCCCCACAGCGTCCTCGCAAGACCCCTACACACCCACCACCACCATGTCACCACTGGTACAGTGTCTAATAGTATAACGTCTCTCATCAAACCCTCAAACTTGACAGTTCTGATCTCACTCAACATATTTTGACCGTTGAACAGTGGGCACTTATCCAACGATTTTGTTTCTGTTTAGTGAAACCAAACCCCCAAAATCTGATTTGAAGTGCATAAATATTACCAGATCAATCAGGCGTTTTCTTTGTTTTTTGTAAAACTGACTTTGATTGAAAGGCTCCAGGCCACCATCCAAAGCAATTCTGAGAAAAACATTTATGGTTATTATACTGGGCATTCCAGCCTCCGAATAGATTCTGCAATCGCCGGCTGACAGCTTGAGAGAAACTGTGTGGAATCATTTTGCTGTGAGGTATGCTGAAATTCTTTTCTAGTCAAGATAATTGCAAATTTGCAACGTTTTAGAGACAGAAAGCTAAAAACTTGTCCTTAGAGGAGAAAAAGTACTAAGATATGAATGTTTATTTCTCACAGCATAACACATTGGATGTGCACCAACTGTAGGCTAGCAATTTCAATTTCAGCAATTTCATCAGAGAGTGAGGCTGATTGGGAAAACTAGGGGGGAATGAAAACTAGTTTTGGTAATTCAAGGTTCTTGCGAGGGTGATATTCAGAGAACATTGACATTCTAAGCTGTATCATAACCCTTTGGCTTAGGCCATGAAATCTTCTCGCCACACTTATGACATGGCATCTCTGTAACCACTGACGTTCGAGGACACCTCAGTTGTTGTGATAGTGAAACCGATGACTAGGCTGTCACATCTGGGCGCATGCCGCATTTCGTTTGCCACTGCCTCATGTTACAGCCATGCTGTATACCATCCGCGCCAACAAACCACACAACGTCTCACCACCCCATAGGAAACATGGCTCCAAACCCCACCCTGCCCACGTGGCATAATCCACTGGGTACAAACCAGGGAAGTGGGACGTGGCTGGTTCTAACATGTATTTCCACCCTGAAGACCTGATCTGATATCAAGGGATGTGCTGAGTGTGTAGGGTGTGGAGCGGCTCATTGGGAGCGGTTCCCTTGACCCCAGGGCTCATACTGTACTCAGTGTCATTGGGAGCGGTTCCATTGACCCCAGGGCTCATACTGTATTCAGTGTCATTGGGAGCGGTTCCCTTGACCCCAGGCCTCATACTGTATTCAGTGTCATTGGGAGCGGTTCCATTGACCCCAGGGCTCATACTCTATTCAGTGTCATTGGGAGCGGTTCCCTTGACCCCAGGCCTCAGGCCTCATACTGTACTCAGTGTCATTGGGAGCGATTCCCTTGACCCCAGGCCTCATGCTGTATTCAGTGTCATTGGGAGCGGTTCCCTTGACCCCAGGGCTCATACTGTACTCAGTGTCATTGGGAGCGGTTCCATTGACCCCAGGGCTCATACTCTATTCAGTGTCATTGGGAGCGGTTCCCTTGACCCCAGGCCTCAGGCCTCATACTGTACTCAGTGTCATTGGGAGCGATTCCCTTGACCCCAGGCCTCATGCTGTATTCAGTGTCATTGGGAGCGGTTCCCTTGACCCCAGGGCTCATACTGTATTCAGTGTCATTGGGAGTGGTTCCATTGACCCCAGGGCTCATACTGTACTCAATGTCATTGGGAGCGGTTCCCTTGACCCCCAGGCTCATACTGTATTCAGTGTCATTGGGAGCGGTTCCCTTGACCCCAGGGCTCATACTGTATTCAGTGTCATTGGGAGCGGTTCCCTTGACCCCAGGGCTCATACTGTATTCAGTGTCTTTGGGAGCGGTTCCCTTGACCCCAGGGCTCATACTGTATTCAGTGTCATTGGGAGCGGTTCCCTTGACCCCAGGGCTCATACTGTATTCAGTGTCATTGGGAGCGGTTCCCTTGACCCCCAGGCTCATACTGTATTCAGTGTCATTAGGAGCGGTTCCCTTGACCCCAGGGCTCATACTGTATTCAGTGTAATTGGGAGCGGTTCCCTTGACCCCAGGGCTCATACTGTATTCAGTGTCATTGGGAGCGGTTCCCTTGACCCCAGGGCTCATACTGTATTCAGTGTCATTGGGAGCGGTTCCCTTGACCCCAGGGCTCATACTGTATTCAGTGTCATTGGGAGCGGTTCCCTTGACCCCAGGGCTCATACTGTACTCAGTGTCATTGGGAGCGGTTCCCTTGACCCCAGGCCTCATTCTGTATTCAGTGTCATTGGGAGCGGTTCCATTGACCCCAGGGCTCATACTGTACTCAGTGTCATTGGGAGCGGTTCCCTTGACCCCAGGCCTCATACTGTACTCAGTGTCATTGGGAGCGGTTCCCTTGACCCCAGGCCTCATACTGTATTCAGTGTCATTGGGAGCGGTTCCATTGACCCCAGGGCTCATACTGTACTCAGTGTCATTGGGAGCGGTTCCCTTGACCCCAGGCCTCATACTGTACTCAGTGTCATTGGGAGCGGTTCCCTTGACCCCAGGCCTCATACCGTATTCAGTGTCATTGGGAGCGGTTCCCTTGACCCCAGGCCTCATACTGTACTCAGTGTCATTGGGAGCGGTTCCCTTGACCCCAGGCCTCATACCGTATTCAGTGTCATTGGGAGCGGTTCCCTTGACCCCAGGGCTCATACTGTACTCAGTGTCATTGGGAGTGGTTCCATTGACCCCAGGTCTCATACTGTATTCAGTGTCATTGGGAGCGTTTCTATTGACCCCAGGGCTCATACTGTACTCAGTGCCATTGGGAGCGGTTCCCTTGACCCTAGGCCTCATACTGTACTCAGTGTCATTGGGAGCGGTTCCCTTGACCATAGGCCTCATACTGTAATCAGTGTCATTGGGAGCGCTTCCCTTGACCCCAGGCACCTCTGACAGCCCCAGCCTTCTGCCAGCCCCAGCCTGATCCAGAAGGGCCTCGAAGAGGGTGGGAGGATGACGTTATCCCCCGGGCTGTGAACCCTGGTGCCATCTATCTAGGGAAACAGCTGTAGGTGTTGGGAAAGCACCCAGGTGTGCCTGGCAAGGGCTCCAACATGGTAGCACATGGTAGCACATTCCCCTGGTCATCACTCTGTCTACTGCCAAGCTAGTTGAGTGAGCAAGCATACATTAGCTAGTGAAGTATCTGGCCCTACGAGGCTGGATGTGTCTGTGATCAAATGAACAGGCCCCTTAGTGTTCACTATCAGGAATCTACTTCATACTGTGGGAGGGTGTAGTTCAGATAAGCCTGGAATGCTTTCTATAAGTGTTTCTTTAAATGATGTTGTGTGTGGATAGGTGAATGTAGCTACTTTTACTTATTGTCTAAGTTAGATTTTGTTAGTATTGAGAAGTACCCTTACCCATCAAAAGGGAAGCTCTTTTTTGCTAGCATCATTTGACAGTTTTCTCAAATGCTCTCTTCAGAATGTCTTTTCTGGAGTGTATATGACAACTCGGTGGTTGGCTGGAATGGTTTGTTTGTTGTCCATGAAGTAAATGGGCCTGAGTGCTCCTCAACAGATGTAGATTCACCATGGAACAGGGCATGACATCTCCAAGAGAAACTTCCCCCTGTGGTTCACAGTTGGATGAATGGATTGATTTATTTGGCTGAGGAAGATTTTACACAACATTACATACTTGAAAAAATTATATCTGCAATTATGTGGGTTCAAATTTCATGTTTATACCCAGCTATGACAGGCTTAACTGTCTTCAGGAGAAGTTTGGCTGGTTGCACCACAGTAGAAAATAGCTGTATGTCTGACAACTTGAAAACAGGCAGGACAATACAATATATTTACACTGTAAAGAAAATGCTCTGCTATGAATCTTCTTCATATGAGTTTTGGTGATGCTTTTGGGTTGATATTTGTCTCTGTGGCTGTTCATGTGTTGGTTTGGCATTCTCATCAGAATCTGACATCTTTGACAATTTGAGAAGAAAATATGTTTTACTCCCTTTTCTGGAGGCCTCTAACTAGAGGAAATAACGTGTACACATGGGAAGAACATGGAGGTGTCAATGTAGAATATGTCAACAACATAGCAGGACATGTGTTACGTATTGAATTACAGACATGCACTGTATGAATTTAAGAGTCAACATATATTTATTACCCTGGTGACTAACACAGCAGATAGGGTATATCAGACATCCTAACCATTAACACAGCAGATAGGGTATATCAGACATCCTAACCATTAACACAGCAGATAGGGTATATCAGACATCCTAACCATTAATACAGTAGAGACGGACTATCAGACATCCTAACCATTAACACAGCAGATAGGGTATATCAGACATCCTAACCATTAACACAGCAGATAGGGTATATCAGACATCCTAACCATTAACACAGCAGATAGGGTATATCAGACATCCTAACCATTAACACAGCAGATAGGGTATATCAGACATCCTAACCATTAACACAGCAGATAGGGTATATCAGACATCCTAACCATTAACACAGCAGATAGGGTATATCAGACATCCTAACCATTAACACAGCAGATAGGGTATATCAGACATCCTAACCATTAACACAGCAGATAGGGTATATCAGACATCCTAACCATTAATACAGTAGAGACGGACTATCAGACATCCTAACCATTAACACAGCAGATAGGGTATATCAGACATCCTAACCATTAATACAGTAGAGACGGACTATCAGACATCCTAACCATTAATACAGTAGGGACGGACTATCAGACATCCTAACCATTAATACAGTAGAGAGGGACTATCAGACATCCTAACCATTAATACAGTAGGGACGGACTATCAGACATCTTAACCATTAACACAGTAGAGAGGGACTATCAGACATCCTAACCATTAATACAGTAGAGACGGACTATCAGACATCCTAACCATTAATACAGTAGAGAGGGACTATCAGACATCCTAACCATTAATACAGTAGAGACGGACTATCAGACATCCTAACCATTAATACAGTAGAGAGGGACTATCAGACATCCTAACCATTAATACAGTAGAGACGGACTATCAGACATCCTAACCATTAATACAGTAGAGACGGACTATCAGACATCCTAACCATTAATACAGTAGAGACGGACTATCAGACATCCTAACCATTAATACAGTAGATAGGGTATATCAGACATCCTAACCATTAACACAGCAGATAGGGTATATCAGACATCCTAACCATTAACACAGCAGATAGGGTATATCAGACATCCTAACCATTAACACAGCAGATAGGGTATATCAGACATCCTAACCATTAACACAGCAGATAGGGTATATCAGACATCCTAACCATTAATACAGTCAGAGAGGGTATATCAGACATCCTAACCATTAATACAGCAGATAGGGACTATCAGACATCCTAACCATTAAAACAGTAGTGACGGACTATCAGACATCCTAACCATTAATACAGTAGAGACGGACTATCAGACATCCTAACCATTAATACAGTAGGGACGGACTATCAGACATCTTAACCATTAACACAGTAGAGAGGGACTATCAGACATCCTAACCATTAATACAGTAGAGAGGGACTATCAGACATCCTAACCATTAATACAGTAGAGAGGGACTATCAGACATCCTAACCATTAATACAGTAGAGACGGACTATCAGACATCCTAACCATTAATACAGTAGAGACGGACTATCAGACATCCTAACCATTAATACAGTAGAGACGGACTATCAGACATCCTAACCATTAATACAGTAGAGACGGACTATCAGACATCCTAACCATTAATAGAGTAGAGACGGACTATCAGACATCCTAACCATGAATACAGTAGAGACGGACTATCAGACATCCTAACCATTAATACAGTAGATAGGGTATATCAGACATCCTAACCATTAACACAGCAGATAGGGTATATCAGACATCCTAACCATTAACACAGCAGATAGGGTATATCAGACATCCTAACCATTAATACAGTATAGAGGGACTATCAGACATCCTAACCATTAATACAGTAGAGAGGGACTATCAGACATCCTAACCATTAATACAGTAGAGACGGACTATCAGACATCCTAACCATTAAAACAGTAGAGACGGACTATCAGACATCCTAACCATTAATACAGTAGAGACGGACTATCAGACATCCTAACCATTAATACAGTAGAGACGGACTATCAGACATCCTAACCATTAATACAGTAGAGACGGACTATCAGACATCCTAACCATTAATACAGTAGAGAGGGACTATCAGACATCCTAACCATTAATACAGTAGAGACGGACTATCAGACATCCTAACCATTAATACAGTAGAGACGGACTATCAGACATCCTAACCATTAATACAGTAGAGAGGGACTATCAGACATCCTAACCATTAATACAGTAGGGACGGACTATCAGACATCCTAACCATTAACACAGTAGAGAGGGACTATCAGACATCCTAACCATTAATACAGTAGAGACGGACTATCAGACATCCTAACCATTAATACAGTAGAGAGGGACTATCAGACATCCTAACCATTAATACAGTAGAGAGGGACTATCAGACATCCTAACCATTAATACAGTAGGGACGGACTATCAGACATCTTAACCATTAACACAGTAGAGAGGGACTATCAGACATCCTAACCATTAACACAGTAGAGAGGGACTATCAGACATCCTAACCATTAACACAGTAGAGAGGGACTATCAGACATCCTAACTATTAACACAATAGAGAGGGACTATCATATATCCTAACCGTCAGGTGTGCATGTAAAAATCTGCAGGTAATCCCAGTTCATCCTCATTAGCTCTCTGAAGCCTGGGAATTTGTAGCTACATGACAAATTAGCAATGCTACATTTGCCACTGCTAATGCTGACCTCAGACAACCTGACCTGACAGAGAATGTCTTTCTTGTTCGTGACTCACACAAAAGAGGATCTCCGTCAAATTTGCCTATACTTAGGGATTACATGAGTCAAACTGAACAAATGTAATTCAGCGTGATTTTCACTGAGCACATGCCCACAGTATAGAGTTAGCCATTGTGTTGTATGTCTAATCTATTTAACTCCTTTAGAAGCTGAACTGTGTATTCTGTGGCCCTATGACTGTATTCATTGGGGCCAATACATACTGTAGTACAGTAATGCAGGATACAGGTATAGGACTATAGATTTATACATGCATGTCAAATTGAGGTTTAGCATGGTCTCAAAATCAAAATGCGGCAGAATTATTTCAATTATTTTTTGGTCTGAAAATAGGATTAATTTCAGCAATGAATGTAGAAATTGTGAATATAACATCCTAATGTATCTTGTGGACACTGCCATTGGGTAAGCTAAATATTGATTGTAAATATTGTTCTTCAAATCATGAACAAAGATTGCTCCCCTGCAAAAAGGACTGTTCCTTCCATTATTCATTGCCAATGGTTCCTTATAAAGTTATATGACTTCTAAAACATCTTGATTTTCCTCCTGGTAGCCTAGAGGTTAAGAGCATTGGGCCAATAACCGAAAGGTCGCTGGTTCAAATCCCAGAGACGGCAAGATGTAAAAATCTACTGTTCTGCCCTTGAGCAAGACAGTTAACCCGCAACAACAACTTCTCCCTGGGCGCTGATGGTGTGGACGTCAATTAAGGCAGCCCCCCGCACCTCTCTGATTCAGAGGCGTTGGGTTAAATGCTGAAGACACATTTCAGTTGAATGCATTCAGTTATGCAACTGCCTAGGTATCCCCTTTCCAAAGTGATATTTATGTTTTTTTGGAATTGTATATGTTATATATACATTTTTATACTAGGGAGTAAGTTGTACCCTGTTAGTGTTATCTGTTAAGTGAAATGGATGTTGGGACCAGATAAGAAGATACCATTTACAAGTGATTATATGTACGTTTTGCACATTCAGAACCAATCAAAAGTTTGAACGCATCTACCCATTCCAGGGTTTTTCTTTATTTAAAAAAAAAATTCTACATTGTAGAATAATAGTGAAGACATCAAAACTATGAAATAACACAAATGGAATCATGTAGTAACTAAAAAAGTGTTTTGAATGTTTTGAAATCAGACACGATGGGTAGATTAACAAGAAGTTAAGCTTTAATTTGGTGTATTGCATTTGTGAATGTATGAAAGTTAAATTTAAAAAAAAAATGTTTTTGCGTTTCGCCTTATCAGCGGATGTTGTCGAGCGGAACCCCTAGCCTTAAGAAGTTTTAATCCAGCCATGTTGTCAGATTTCAAAAAGGCTTTACGGCGAAAGCAAACCATGTGATTATCTGAGGACAGCACCCCATCAAACAAACACACACAATCATATTTCATCCCGCCACAAAAACTCAGAAATAACGATATAATTCATGCCTTACCTTTGAATAGCTTCTTCTGTTGGCACTCCAATATGTCCCATAAACATCACCAATGGTCCTTTGTTAGATTAATTCCATCGTTATATCTCCAAAATGTCCATTTATTTGGCACGTTTGATCCAGAAAAACACTGGTTCCAAATCGCGCAACATGACTACAAAATATCTAATAAATTACCAGTAATCTTTGTCCAAACAATTCAAACAACTTTCCTAATACAACTTTAGGTATTTTTTAACGTAAATAATCAATAAAATTTAAGAAGGGATAAACTGCATTCAATAGCGGATGAAAACAAAGTGGAGCGAGCTTTCAGGTCGCGCGCCCCTAACAAACAGTACACTAGACTCGACCCTCGTTCTGAACAGCCCTACTTCTTCATTTCTCAAAGGAAAAACATCAACCAATTTCTAAAGACTGTTGACATCCAGTGGAAGCGATAAGAACTGCAAGCAAGTGCCTTCTAGATCCACATAGAAACCCCATTGAAAAGAGGGTGACCTCTAAAAAAAAAAAATGCATTTCCTGTGGTGTAGGAAAATTCTCAGCAACAAGAGTGATCACATGAAAATATTACATCTGTACCTTCATCTACTTGTAGATTAAGTAAATTGCAAACAGGAAGTTTAACCCTGACCTCTGGGCAAATTATATGCAGCCAACCAGCATTTCAGGAAGTGGGGTAGCAGGTTATAGTTTCAGCAAAAAGCCAGGCTAGTAGGAAATGTATTGGATATCTTTGAAATGTCCAATTGGGTTTTAACGAGATATTTAAAATGTTTATTTTCTCATTGGTAAAAATTGTTAATATCACACTAATGAATACATCCAGATATATCTGATTGGGATGACATAATTGAATGAAAATGTATATTGGGAGTAGGGAAATCAGTCATTTCCTTTATCATTGAAAATATATATAAATTATGTAGGTCGATGTGGTAATGGTGCATTGGTTAGCCAATGGGGCGGCAGGGTAGCCTAGTGGTTAGAGCGTTGGACTAGTAACCGGAAGGTTGCGAGTTCAAACCCCCGAGCTGACAAGGTACAAATCTGTCGTTCTGCCCCTGAACAGGCAGTTAACCCACTGTTCCCAGGCCGTCATTGAAAATAAGAATTTGTTCTTAACTGACTTGCCTGGTTAAATAAAGGTAAAATAAAAAAAATAAAAAATGGTGCATTGGTTGGCATCTGGCCATTTGAGCTGTTTTCATGTTAAATTAGGGGTATCTATTACATCAGTCAGTGACTAGAAGTATTCTTAAGTGTGTTTGTTCGACCAAATTGGTTGTACTTGTGGAGAAAAATGCTCTAGACCTCTACTGCCATTGACTATAGCAAGGTAAGATCCCTGCTGTCCTGTTTCAAAGCTTTTTGTTGCTCAAATAAACACAGTATGCAACCGCTCGAGGGCGAAAGCAGGTGGGAAAAAAAGCTAAACCTTGGTGTGGGCCATCTGTGTGCTATTTAGCCTGCTCCCAATGGCCAATGCTGCTTAATTCAGAATCTGTCAGGGAGTGTCATTAGGCTTCAGATTTCAATAGCCACAGGAAGGGCCACATTACCCTCAGGATTAATGTCAGGTTTTGCGGTTCAGTGCTGCAGCAGTGGACTTGCATTCAAGTGAATCAACTGACCCTCTTGTTTAAATACACACCGACTCATTAAAGATTATGTAGGCCAAGGGGAACCCTTAAATAGCCTATGAATTATGGCCATTTGGGCTCTTAAGGCACGTTCCCCAACGCACCTAAAAAATCCTCCTGTCAGTGTCACCCACTCCCTCAGCCTGCTTCAAGTCAGTTCTTAATTGAAGACACTAAATCTACGACAAAGTGGAGTTTTTTGGTCCAGCCCCTATGCTTGTGCCCACTACAATTACTTTGTTTTAAACATTGCATCATGGTTGTTTCATAACAAGCTGCAATCCACAGTGGTTCCTATGGGGTGGGGTCATTTATTGTGTTGCGTGACGCCATGTAACTGCAGCCTGCTCTTGTCACGAAGCCTGCTGCCCTGGCTCTGCTATCTTAGAGGAAGACGTAGATAGCTGAGTCACCAAGGAGCGGAGAGGCCTTGAGAGCGATAACTCACCAAGGATGAGCCGAGTCATCACTCTTCCTGTTTTAATTAGGAAGCGCTGGCCTTTCGACAGACCAATCATGTCATCAACTTCCTTCCCCGTAATGGTTACAGACAAGGAACTTCATTACTTCATTGCCACTTGGGCCACACCGGGACCTAATGCCTTGAATTCTGGGAGTAGTAGTAGAGTTTCTGTTTGGCTTGCTGAGGAGATACATAGTCAGGTTCCATTGATAAAGAGAGGAAAGCTGTTCACTGTGGCCAACTAAACGAGGCCTCAATGAACCAGCAACATCTAACTCTCCCATTTTGCATCATGATATTTCCATATTTCCATGGACATAGGTTCTGAGCGTAATACACCCAGCCTATGTGTTCCATCACCCATTCATTCATCACTGTATCACCGTGTGCTTGCCTATCAGGCTCTCAGCATGCATTTCCAGGTGTGAGAGGGGGACAGTATTTTTGGCTCCCTATCAGGAAATGATTGCAACTGGCTCTGATCCACTATAGCAGTGCGGGTCTGGATATCATAATGTATACGCTCTCGGCTCCAGAAGCTTCAGGACAGAATTTATACTTACACTCTAGACAGACGGAACTGCACTGCTGGTTTTCACTTTCCTAGTCGACCCAGTGCATTAAACTTTCCAGAGTTTGGGACAAATCTCAAGAGGCAGAACAATATGCTGTATACGTTTGAAAAGCTATTTGAGGGAAATTATTTTTGAGCTTTTATTCCCCACGATACCTTGTGGACCGCTGGCCTCTTTGTTAGCCGAAGGGGTGAGACCTTGGTGGAGAAGCAGGGGCACTTGCTATACTGCTGAGTTGCAGAGAATTCAATTTTCCAATTAACACTTTTTTCCTGCTCTCACTCTGGTGCCCAGTAGGCTCTCAAGTAAGCACATCATCTCCAAAGGGGAAGAAGTGTCAGGTTTAATACCCTTTATAACTCAAGTGCAGCTCAGTCTATATCTCATCACAGCAGAGGATGTCAGACATGTTGATGCTTCCAAATTGGACTTTGGCCACATTCCAGAATTAAGTTGGTGTCAGCCGGCAACTTGACTGACTGACTTTGTTCATCCTCACCTGGATACAATTTGTCTATAGAGAGTAGCCCATTCTCAGTTTTTCTTCTCATGTCATGGAAAAACTTGGAAAAAACATCAGAAATATAACATGCTAAGGACACTCATCTCATTATTTCTCTATTCCTGGGAGAGCGGAGGTGTATTTCAGGGCCTATTTCAGGCAGCTGTCACAAGTGTTGTTCTGTGCACTATAGTGGAACAAGCCTGATGATGACCATCCTTATTGACTTTTGCCGGAAGCTTCATTCAAAGGCAGAGAACCAAAAGTTTGGTTACAGCACTAAGCACAGCAAACCAAAGACCAACCTCAAGGCGAATTTAACTAGTGAAACGCGTTTGGCAGAAGCTAGAAGGGAGGCACTCCTTTGTTGGCGGGAGTTGGAACGGAGCCAACAGCCTTCTCCGTAGGATTCTGTTAGATAATCCACTGAGTGGCTGATTTATGGCTGGCATTAAAGTGTTCAGTAAACTTCCTGAACAGAATCTGCTCCTACAACCAAACCAAAGAAAGGAGGGCTAAAAGAACAACAACTGACAAGAATGGATCGTCACTGACTGTTGGATGGCACACACAAGTGAACATTAAGTACCATGTTCAGTAGCTAGCACACCTGTGAGACTCCATCAACGACCTGCAGCTCTGGTATAATGGCAGCAGGTCACTCAAGTTCTGATGCAATACAGTAATACACATTGCGTGTAGCAGCGTGCATGATGTGGTGTTGAGCCAATGGAGAAGGCTAGTTAAGATGAGGTGTTCCTCCTTCTAAATATTCCACAGTGAGGAAGCATTGAGGCATTACACTACATTCGTGACAATGAAAAATTGGTATTAATGATTCTAGCCCCTGTAAACCAAACCAATTATCTCACATTTTATGCTCAAAGAGCAGCTGTGTTTTTTAGTAGACCAGAGTGGGCGGCGGTCATCTTTTTGTGTCATCCAGCGTTTTCAAAGAGTCCCAGGCACTTTCAACCTGTAAGTTATTTCCAGTTCCCCCGCTGTTTTGACTTGATATCGTGTTTCCCGAAGACAAGGAGGATGTTCTCTGGAGGATGAGGGATAGTGGAAGTGCCACATTTGACATTGAGGCAAGATTACAGTGTTCTTCCTGAAGCAGGCGGGGAGCAGGAAGGCAGCATGAGAGGGTGGCGTGCGTGTGTGCACTCATACAGTACAAGGGTTTTAGAAGCATAAGGACAGCTGTTGGAGTCATCATCACGGGGTCCAAACTCCCTTGGGCTCCTCAGCATTTCTGGTAGAACCATAGGACTACAGATGCACTGTTAAAATATGGAAAATCAAATTCTATTTAAAAATCCATTTCATTAATTCAGGCACCCGTGTTGTTAGATAATGATTATGTCTCACAATTGCGAAATTCAATAATTTCACCCCATCATCCTAACTAATCGTTTGATTATCACAAATGTGTTCAATATGCCATTAGTGGAAATTTCTAATTTACATTCCACCTGAACTGCTCTTATTGCTGGTATTTACAACGAATTAGTTAAAGTAGAGCAATTAGGCTAATGCTAGCACCACTAAAAAACAGAGAGAGCTATTTGTGGGAAGCATGACATAGTTGCTCTTGTTGAGACTGGATTCTCTGTATAGCTTATCTTAGCTTGTTCCACTTCCGCACTTTGTACAATGAGGGAGCTGTAGTTTTTCCCACTCCCACATGATTCTGTGACATTTTGATGAATCTTTTGTAATCTTACTGTATTATGCCATGCTCTATTAAATAGGTTTTGACAGGTGTTTGGTTTGTCTACTGTGGAATGAAGTACATTAGATATAGTTAGGTCTACCTCTGGAAACCATAAGGAATGCAGGAAACCTGCATACCCATAAAGTCTCTATTCAGCCTTTATTGTTATGATGAACTTGGGAATACAAAATACCGTACAGTATATCAGGGAATACAAATATAAAGATATCCAGTCTTTTTTTTCTGCTCGTAAATTAAATTGATTCTCACGTTATCCTACCTTGTTATCTTAAAAACATGTTGTTTTTTTTTTAATTCCAGAACATCCCATGTACATCATGAAGACATAACCCACTGGGAATACACTGGTTGAATCAACATTGTTTCCACACCGTTTCAAGGATATTACGTTGAACCAATGTGGAATAGACTTTGAATTGACATCTGTGCCCAGTGGGAAGAGATTGATTTACACGGACACAGACTTGGCCATTCAGTGTTGAACTGTTGAGACTACCACTCACTGACTCTGGTGGTGTCAGTAGCAAAAACATCCAGCGGGCACCTTATGCACGGCGGCCTCCGTCCCGCAACAACACCCCTCTGTCTCCATGGAGAGTGTGTGAATGTGCATGAGCACATGCGTGCGTAAGTGATTGACTGATTAGAAATGACACGTGACCCTGGAAATCGCCAGAGGATTAATGGCCTCCAATAGGGAAACTATTTGAGTAGAGGCTGGACAGAGGATAATGAGGTCTTCCACCGAGTCACAAAGCACCTATCCATCTGCACTTTCCATCCAGGCTGCCCCAGCTGCAGTCGGAGCCTCCAGATGTGAAGCTTCTCTGCCTGTGAAATAGGGGGGCCACCTGCCAGAACACTGGAGGCTGGTGGGGGGAGCTATGGGAGGAAGGGCTAATTGTAATGGCTAGAATTTAATCAATGTAACAGAGTCAAATGTGGTTTCCATATGTTTGATGTGTTTGATACCGTTCCAATTAATCAATTTCAGCCATTGCAATGAGCCTGTCCTCCTATAGCTCCTCCCACCTGCTTCCTTTGTGCCAGAGAGCAGAGAAAGCCCCAAACCTGGGTCATGTTCATTAGGTATCAAACTAAAGAAAACGGTCTGAAACAAGGAGGGGCTACCTAGACTTGTCCAGTAAGAAATGCTACATTTTGTGTTCTGTTGCGAAATGTTTTAAAACGTCCCCCCACTCTCAGGAGCAGTGGAACTGGAGACAGCCCCCAAGGGCTGTGTGTAAACAATTTTATGCTGTTTAAATGTGTCTAATTGACAGCTTATCAACTGCCAGTTTTTATCATGTCATGTTCAGTTAAGGCATTAGTTGACCGTACTAGACTTGACCGTACCTAACCCCACCTCACTCTCACAGGTGGTGAGAGTGAGGTGGGGTTAGGGTTAGGGTTAGGGTTATATATGTCACTCCCTTTGATTCCTTCCCCAGGCATCACTGTTTCTGTCTCTTGTCTGTGTGCTGTTAGTGTGTCTTGTTTTGTATTATGTTCCGTTTATTTTATTAAAACACTCACTCCATGAACTTGCTTCCCGACTCTCAGCACAAATCGTTACACTACCGTTCAAAAGTTTGGGGTCACTTTTTGTGCATTAAAATAACATCAAATTGATCTGAAATACAGTGAAGACATTGTTAATGTTGTAAATGGCTATTGTAGGTGGAAACAGATAATTTATTTAATGGAAAATCTACACAGGTGTACAGAGTTCCATTATCAGCAACCATCACTAATGTGTTAGCTAATCCAAGTTTATAATTTTAATTAATTGATCATTAGAAAACCCTTTTGCAATTATGTTAGCACAGCTGAAAACTGTTGTCCTGATTAAAGAAGCAATAAAACTGGCCTTCTTTAGATTAGTTGAGTATCTGAGTAGCAGCATTTTTTGGTTCGATTACAGGCTCAAAATGGCCAGAAATAAAGAACTTTCTATTGAAACTCGTCAGTCTATTCTTGTTCTGAGAAATGAAGGCTATTCCATGCAAGACATGGCCAAGAAACTGAAGATCTCGTACAGCGCTGTGTACAACTCCCTTCACAGAACAGCGCAAACTGGCTCTAACCAGAATAGAAAGAGGAGTGGGAGGCCCCGGTGCACAACTGAGCAAGAGGACAAGTACATTAGAGTGTCTAGTTTGAGAAACAGATGCCTCACAAGTCCTCAACTGGCAGCTTCATTAAATAGTCCCCTCAAAACACCAGTCTCAATGTCAACAGTGAAGATGCTGGCCTTCTAGGCAGAGTTGCAAAGAAAAAGCCACTTCTCAGACTGGCCAATAAAAAGAAAAGTTGGGCAAAAAAACACAGACACTGAACAGAGGAACTCTGCCTAGAAGGCCAGCATCCCGGACTCGCCTCCTCACTGTTGACGTTGAGACTGGTGTTTTGCGGGTACTATTTAATAGTACTATTTAATAGTTAGTCACCTGTGCTGAAGGCAATGACACACTGAGTATGCTATTTTTCCCTGGAAGTTCAAGAGTGAGACAGAATAAACACATTCTTAGCTCGGTTAGGTAGCAGTCCTCTCAAATGAATGTGACAAATACAGTACCTCGTAGAGTTTTTGCTGTTGAAAAGAGTCAATGACCTTCTCAGAATAGAAGTTACATTGGTGTCACTATAAATATGATCTCATTCTAAATCCTCTTACATTCCATACTTTAACACCATATCTAAGCTAAGATGGTGCCAACAGATGGCTCCTCGCCTCGAGCTCCTTCAAAACATTGTAGGTTTCTATACTTTATCTAATGTTTTATCTTGTGTTTTTCTCAAATGTTCTTACTCAGCTTGTTTTGTGCATGACTTCGTACATCCAGGTAGAACTATTGGAATATGAATTGCTGGGTACTCACCGTCGATGAGACCTTGCTGAATTCCCACAGACAGAAGAACAACGGTCTAGCTTCTTCCGTGAGGTGCTGGGTTGCCTGATAGTCCTACCGGAGAGATGGAAATGAAGATGCTGACGGAGAGGCAGACGTGGGGGGGTAAGATTGAGACGTCGGGCGACCCATCCTCCATTACCAAGCATACTACTTGCCAATGTTCAATCATTAGTGAATAAAATTGACAAACTCAGAACGAGGATCTCCTTCCAGATCAGATTCTGAGACCTGGTTTTCCTCCAAATGGATTATATACAACCAGCAGGTTTGATAGTTTATCGAGCGGATAGGAAGAGAGCTCTCACTAGCAAGAAGAAGATGGAGAGCTCTGCTTTATGACCAATAACAAGTGATGTGATGAGGGGAAACGTACAGAAACTTACGACATCATCAAATGTTGCCCTTTTTACCTTCGGAGAGAGTTCTCCAAGATTACCGTTATGGCTGTTTTCGTCCCACCCCAAGCCGACACCAAAAACTCTCTCAAAGATCTTCATTGGACCCTGAACAAATGGGAGACTGCGTACCCGGAGACAGTTTTCATTGTCGCGGGGGACTTTAATAAAAGTTATTTGAGAACCGTGCTCTCTAATTACTATCAACACGTTGACTGTACAACTCTCCATTTTACTCCTCCCCGCCTACGAACAAAGTTCCGGTGGTTAGGTCTGTACAACACTGGTCTGACCAATCAGAATCCATGCTCCAAGACTGTTTTGATCACGTGGACTGGAATATGTTCCGGGTCGCCTCTGGGTATAACATCAATGAACATGCCGACTCTGTCACCGGATTCATAAAAAATGCATAGATGATGAGGTACTGATGGTACTGTGTGCTTATAAACATGGCAAGGTGACCGTGAACAATTGTATGATTAAACAGTTCAAATACGACCTACGCAGATTGATCAAGATGGCGAGACATAAGTATAGGGACAAAGTGGAGGAGCGTATTTGGCGTACATGAGGCATATGTGGCAGGGGCTCCTAACGATCACAGATATATGGCAGGGGCTCCTATGTGGCAGGGGCTCCTAACGATCACAGATATATGGCAGGGGCTCCTATGTGGCAGGGACTCCTAACAATCACAGATATATGGCAGGGGCTCCTATGTGGCAGGGGCTCCTAACTATCACAGATATATGGCAGGGGCTCCTATGTGGCAGGGGCTCCTAACGATCACAGATATATGGCAGGGGCTCCTATGTGGCAGGGGCTCCTAACGATCACAGATATATGGCAAGGGCTCCTATGTGGCAGGGGCTCCTAACGATCACAGGATATGGTAGTAGGTGCCAGGCGCACCAGTCTGTGTCAAGAACAGCCAACTAGACACAACTGTGGGAAACATTGGAGTCAACATGGGGCAGCATCCTTGTAGAACGCTTTCGATAACTTATAGAGTCCATGCCCTGAGGAATTGAGGCTGTTCTTAAGGCAAGGGGGGGGGGGGGGGGTGAAACTCAATATTCAATATTAGGAACGTGTTCCTAATGTTTGGTATACTAAGTGTATATAAGTCATTCAAATGCGTTAGCCCTCGCAAGAGGCATCCTTAGCCTTGCCCTCAGAGCATGTGCAGACCAGCTAGGTGTTGTGTTTTCGGACATTTTCAATCTCTAGCTCAGGCTGTTATCCCCGCCTACTTCAAGATGTTCACAATCATCCCTGTGCCCGAGGAAGGGAACGTAACTGAACTAAATGACTACTGACCACTCACTTCCGTTATTACGAAGTGCTTTGATAGACTTGTCAAAGACCATATCACCTCCTCCCTCCCTGTCACACTCAACCCTCTCCAATTCACCTACCGCCCGACAGATCCACGGACAACAAAATCGTAATTGCAGACACCTGGACAAGAGGAATGCATATGTGAGGATGCTGTTCATCGACAACAGCTCGGCCTTCAATACCATAGTGACCTCTAAGGTCAACACAAAGCTCACAGCCTGGGGACTGAACTCCTCCCTATGCAACTGGGTCCTGGACTTCCTAACTGGCCGTCCCCAGGTGGTGAAGGTAGACAACATTACCTCCTCGACACAGGATTCTCAACACAAATCAAATCAAACTTTATTTGTCACATGCGCCGGCTTTACCGTGAAATGCGTACTTACAAGCCCTTAACCAAGAGTGCAGTTCAAGAAAGAGTTAAGAAAATATTTACCAAATAAACGAAAGTAAAAAATTAAAAGTGAACACAATAAAATAACAATAATGAGGCTATATACAAGGGGCCCAACAAGAGTGAGTCCTCAGTTCCCTCCTGTACTCTCTGTATACCCACGACTGGCCTCACACATTTCCAACTTCATCATCAAGTGCTCCGACAACACGACAGTAGTAGGCCTGATTACCAACAACAATGAGACGGCCTACAGGAAGGAGATAGGAAATCTGACGGTGTGGTGCCAGGTCTCTCCTTCAATGTCAGCAAAACAAAGGAGCTGATTGTGGACTTCAGGAGGAACCAGGCTGGGCACGCCCCCATTCTCATCCACGGGGCTGCCGTGGAGGAGCTGAAATTGTCAAAATGTGTCATTTTCATGATGGCCTTTGCAGTGTTCTACAGGAGCACGATCGAGAGCATACATTGGGGCTGCATCCCAGCCTGGTACGGCCACTCCACCGCCGCTGACCGCAAAGCAATACAGAGGGTGGTTCGCTCAGCCGAACACACCATTGTGTGCGTGTTGCCTGCCTTCCAGGACACCTACAACACCATGTGTTGCAGGAAGGCCAGGAAGATCATCTCAGCTACCCGAGCCAAGACCTGTTCTCCCCGCTTCCATCACTTAGACACGGGCAGTACAGGAGCATCATGGATAAAACTAACAGACTAGTCAATAGCTTCTACCCCCAGACAATCAGGCTGATGAATAGCCACCACTAGTCAGCTACCTGTCCCCCCCCCCCCAGACTTCCTACCCCCCCTGCTGCTCCCCCTTTGGACAGGACCCCAAGTAGTCATCTACTCCTCTTATGGACATTTTATCCCCCCCACTCAATGGACAATTACCCTGCCCACACCCCATTGGACATTTATATTTATCATTGTCACAGTTGTAAATATTTATAAATTATTATTATTGTTATTATTATTGTTTCATTTACACCTGCACTGTTGGAGGTCAGAGCATACAGTAAGTATTTCACTATACACTGCAATTACATCTGCCACCCTGTGCATGTGACTAAATAAAAAATGGAATCATCTGTCAGGCGACCATTTCTATTGCCACTGATAGTCTTCACTCAGAAGTGGAAGATGAGAGGGCTTGCATGCTGCCACAGGAGATCCTCAGTACCCAGGTGTCTGACAGCATGCTGTGACCATCTCAGCCTCAGGAGAGTGTCCCTCCAACATCACAACGACAACTCAAGGTCAAACCGCCAGGGCTTTTCCTTTATGTTCACAATCTTTTTGATTTTCGGATGCCACTGCTTTCCACCGAGATCAAATCCCTTCTTCCCCAACCAGATTAGAGGTGCTGGTGGGGGGTACAGTGTGGGCTAGCAGGCTTATATTAAAATGGCAACCTGCTGTTGACAGCGTTCTTTGAACAGGGAGAGCAGAGAGAGTACAGAGACTGAAGATGGATGTGCCTGTTCCCGAACCCTTTTCCAAGAGAGGCCAAGAACACCTCCGGCGAAAAATGTGCCCTTGTCTTACCCTGTAATGATAGTCTGTGTTCTTTTTCCGTGTCGACTGAGTGGTGCACACAGCGAGGTGCTTCTTAAGGTGATTTTTCCTTGTCTTGGATTGTGCTTTATGCCTAAATGTATAAACCGAGGCGATGCATTGTGTGCAAGAGGACTGATTCCTCTTTTAATCTGATTGAAGTACATTATGTATCCTTTGCAATCTATTTCAACAGTGCAAATTGGCTTTGATAATCCTGTGGTCCATTGATCCCTCTTACAATGGCTAATTGTCTAATTATGAAAGTCTTTATCACTTGGCCTCTGGGCCTCCAATTCTGTCCTTAAAGGATCAGGTGCTCAGGGCTAGCCAAGTAGGTTGGCCGATCTGTTTGTCCGTCCCAGTGTCACAGTGCTAGCCTGCAGCATTGCTCCCAACAGAACACTACACTGGTTAGATAACTAAAGGAATCCAGACCAGATCCCCATTCTCAAAATGGAAGTGGCTAATGAGGCTCAGCTGCCCTGTCAGTTTCACTCACGTATATCTCCTAATCTTCGGAGTGCTTTCGAGGATAATTGGGGGATTTCCTTTGCGATACAGACAGACAGACCGGCCAATACTGAGTCTCAAAGCAGGCAAAAAGACTGGCCCAGGAAGTTAATGTTCGGTGTGTGTGTTGGGGTGGGGTGGGGGGGACAGTGTTATTCCCTACCATCTGTTTCCCAGGCGGCGGTCCAGCAGTGCTATTGAACCTACCGGGCTCAGTACAGTACACCATGCGGTACCACTGCAGTATTCTCCTGATCCTCTCGGACAGTATACCCCATCCAACTCTTCATCATTGGGGTGAAACACATTATGTCCAGACTCCCATTCCTGCCAAAGAATCAGGAATGATCCCACCCAGCCTCTACCTCCTGTCTGTCTCTCCCGTTTGGCACACCACGTCATTTCAACATGGAGAATTTGGTAATATTTGGTTGATACGTTGATCAACGAGATTACAAACTACAATATTTTCACCTACTCAAAAAGACAGCCCAAAGTTCTTTTTAAATTCAATGTGTTATTAGTATGCTTCAACCATCTTAAAGCACAACCAAATTCCAATGGAAAAGTTATGTTTGATTTTTGGTTTAATTGTCACCTAAATGTGATATCGCTGCACTTTCAACATTTTAAAAGCACAAGAAAGTTCAAATGGGAATAAAATGTCAGATATTTAGTTTATTTTGTGTTATCACTGCTGAATCTAATAGCACAACCAAATGACCTGGATTGCAGTTGAGATTACTAAAGTACATGGTGCAAATGATAATTGCCATTTGAAATTCGGCACAGATTACACGACCCTTGCATGCTGTTTTAAACATACATGCTTTCTGATTACATAATAAGACTTTTATAGATATATTTATATATTTATATACATTTATATTTATATATTTTTTATACAGTAACCTCAAAATGTGGCCATGAATGAGTTACTCATTTTAAAGTTAGAATAATATTGTTAGTTTGTCAGATAGCCTTCAGTAAGAATTGGGTTCTTTCCCTTTCAAGATGATTTGATACGTATCTAGATACATTGACAGAGTAGATACACGTATCTAGATACATGTCTACTACACATCTAATTTAAATGTTGATATTTGGTTGCGTTGTCAACCAAACACAAATGCTTGGATATCTCCATCTGTGCCACTGAGTCTGACGTTAATTCCAGTTTGTCTACAAATTAATGATTGATATGTTGATCCATGTCTCTGTTTCAACCAAAAAACTAAGTTGAGGAATAGGACTACATCAAATCAAACTTTAAATGCACTTTAAATACAGTTTAATTTGATTTAGTCCTAATCTTTAATTTAGATTTTTGGTTGAGATGGAGACGTGAATCCAACATGTTAATTATTCATTTGTAGATTCCAATAGTCCTAGCCCATTGTATTGTCTATTTATATTGACCTAAATAGCATCATTGATGATCTATGACTTATAAAGTATGGTTACATTTAATTTGCTCTGTTGAACCTGTCTTTGAAATGACTTTGATAGCAACAGCGAATCTATTAAGTGGAGATTCCTCAACAGTCATTCTCACCATAGCACATTGGTAGTAGTCAGTGACAAAATCAGTATCAAAGCTAAGCGGGGCTTGATTAAAACCCTGGATGGGAGACCAAATGGATAGCTGTAGAAATATCAACTGGTGCTGCCCAACCTATTGTTTTTTTCTTATGGTGGATATTACATTGAAGATCAGACATTTCAAAGGTACAAATTCATGTTGAAAATTGGTTACCATGACGACATAATCCTGTGGTTGAAATTTCATCCTCAAAACAACAGTTAATAGACTATTTACTGTATTGATGACTTTTTGCAAATCCATTGTATTTTCCACGTAAATTCCACGTCATAATACATTGACAATGTATGTTGAAACAACGTTGATTTAACCAGTTTGGGCCCAGTGGTCTGTCTGTCTATCGCCCATTTAAAAAAAAAAAAATGTATTTCACATTTATTTAACCAGGTAGGCCAGCTGAGAACAAGTTCTCATTTACAACTGCGACCTGGCCAAGATAAAACAAAGCAGTGTGACACAAACTACAACACAGTTACACATGGAATAAACAAACATACAGTCAATAACACAATAGAAAAAGTCTATATACGGTATGTGCAAATAGCGTGAGGAGGTAAGGCAATAAATAGGTCATAGTATCAAAGTAATTAAAATTTAGCAAATAAACACTAGAGTGATAGATTATGCAGATGATGAATGTGCAAGTAGAAATACTGGAAATACTAGTGTGCAAAAGAGCAAAAAAGTGAATGAAACAATATGAGAATTAGGTAGGTAGTTGGAATCTAAAACAAAAATCTAGAAAATCACATTGTATGATTTTTAAGTAATTAATTTGCATTTTATTGCATGACATAAGTATTTGATCACCTACCAACCAGTAAGAATTCTGGCTCTCACAGACCTGTTAGATTTTCTTTAAGAAGCCCTCCTGGTCTCCACTCATTCCCTGTATTAACTGCACCTGTTTGAACTCGTTACCTGTATAAAAGACACCTGTCCACACACTCAATCAAACAAACAGACTCCAACCTCTCCACAATGGCCAAGACCAGGGAGCTGTGTAAGGACATCAGGGATAAAATTGTAGACCTGCACAAGGGTGGGATGGGCTACAGGACAATAGGCAAGCAGCTTGGTGAGAAGGCAACAACTGTTAAAACACAATTATTAGAAAATGGAAGAAGTTCAAGATGACAGTCAATCACCCTCGGTCTGGGGCTCCATGCAAGATCTCACCTCGTGGGGCATCAATGATCATGAGGAAGGTGAGGGATCAGCCCAGAACTACACGGCAGGATCTGGTCAATGACCTGAAGAGAGCTGGGACCACAGTCTCAAAGAAAACCATTAGTAACACACTACGCCGTCATGGATTAAAATCCTGCAGCGCCCCCTGCTCAAGCCAGCGCATGTCCAGGCCCGTCTGAAGTTTGCCAATGACCATCTGGATGATCCAGAGGAGGAATGGGAGTAGCTCATGTGGTCTGATGAGATAAAAATAGAGCTTTTTGGTCTAAACTCCACTCGCCGTGTTTGGAGGAAGAAGAAGGATAAGTACAACCACAAGAACACCATCCCAACCGTGAAGCATGGAGGTGGAAACATCATTCTTTGGGGATGGTTTTCTGCAAAGGCGACAGGACGACTGCACCGTATTGAGGGGAGGATGGATGAGGCCATGTATCGCGAGATCTTGGCTAACAACCTCCTTCCCTCAGTAAGAGCATTGAAGATGGGTCGTGGCTGGGTCTTCCAGCATGACAACGACCCGAAACACACAGCCAGGGCAACTAAGGAGTGGCTCCGTAAGAAGCATCTCAAGGTCCTGGAGTGGCCTAGCCAGTCTCCAGACCTGAACCCAATAGAAAATCTTTGGAGGGAGCTGAAAGCGTATTGCCCAGCGACAGCCACGAAACCTGAAGGATCTGGAGAAAGTCTGTATGGAGGAGTGGGCCAAAATCCCTGCTGCAGTGTGTGCAAACCTGGTCAAGAACTACAGTAAACGTATGATCTCTGTAATTGCAAACAAAGGTTTCTGTACCAAATATTAAGTTCTGCTTTTCTGATGTATCAAATACTTATGTCATGCAATAAAATGCAAATTAATTACTTAAAAATCATACAACGGTATTTTCTGGATTTTTGTTTCAGATTCCGTCTCTCACAGTTGAAGTGTCCCTATGATAAAAATGACAGACCTCTACATACTTTGTAAGTAGGAAAACCTGCAAAATCGGCAGTCTATCAAATACTTGTTCTCCCCAATGTAAGTCTCCAACTTCAGCAATTTTTGCAATTCGCTCCAGTCATTGGCAGCAGAGAACTGGAAGGAAAGGTGTCCAAAGTAGGTGTTGGCTTTGGGGATGACCAGTGAGATATACCTGCTGGAGCGCGTGCTATGGGTGGGTGTTGCTATGGTGACCAGTGAGCTGAGAAAAGGTTGAGCTTTACCTAGCAGAGACTTATAGATGACCTGGAGCCAGTGGGTCTGGCGACGAATATGTAGCGAGGGCCAGCCGACGAGAGCATACTGGTCGCAGTGGTGGGTGGTATATGGGGCTTTGGTGACAAAAATGATGGTACTGTGATAGACTGCATCCAGTTTACTGAGTAGAGTGTTGGAGGCTATTTTGTAAATGACATCGCCAAAGTCGAGGATCGGTAGGATAGTCAGTTTTACGAGGGTACGTTTGGCAGCTTGAGTGAAGGAGGCTTTGTTGTGAAATAGGAAGCCGATTCTAGATTTAATTTTGTATCTGATATGTTTAATATGAGTCTGTAAGGAGAGTTTACAGTCTAGCCAGACATCTAGGTATTTGTAGTTGTCCACATATTCTAAGTCAGAACCGTCCAGAGTAGTGATTCTAGTCATGCGGGAGGGTACGGGCAGCGATCGGTTGAAGAGCATGCATTTAGTTTACTTGTTTTTAAGAGCAGTTGGAGGCCACGGAAGGAGTGTTGTATGGCATTGAAGCTCGTTTGGAGGTTTGTTAACACAGTGTCCAAAGAAGGGCCAGATTTATACAGAATGGTGTCGTCCGCATAGAGGTGGATCAAGGAACCATCCGGAGCAAGAGTGACATCATTGATATATACAGAGAAAAGAGTTGGCCCAAGACTTGAACCCTGTGGCACCCCCATAGAGACTGCCAGAGGTCCGGACAACAGGCCCTCCAATTTGACACACTGAACTCTGTCTGAGAAGTAGTTGGTGAACCAGGCGAGGCAGTCATTTGAGAAACCAAGGCTGTTGAGTCTGCCGATAATAATACGGTGAGCCTTGGCCAGGTCAATGAAGATGGCTAGAGTGTTCCCCCCCTTTGAAGAGGGGGATGACTGCGGCAGCTTTCCAATCTTTAGGAATCTCAGACGATATGAAATAGAGGTTGAAGAGACTGGTAATAGGGGTTGCAACAATGGCAGCGGAAAATTTTAGAAAGAGAGGGTCCAGATTGTCTAGCCCAGCTGATTTGTAAGGATACAGGTTTTGCAGCTCTTTCAGAACATCTGCTATCTGGGTTTGGGTGAAGGAGAAGCTAGGGAGGCTTGGGAAAGTAGCTGCAGGGTAAGATGCTGCAGGGGATGCGGAGCAGTTGGCCAGGGTTAGGGTAGCCAGGAGGAAAGCATGGCCAGCCATAGAGAAATGCTTATTGAAATGATCGATTATCGTGGATTTATCGGTGGTGACAGTGTTTCCTAGTCTCAGTGCAGTGGGAAACTGGGAGGAGTTTACAGTGTCCCAGGAGAGCTACAGGATGAACATTTCTGTTTGAAAAAGCTAGCCTTTGCTTTCCTAACTGACTGCGTGAATTGGTTCCTGACTTCCCTGAAAGCCCATGCCCATGGTACTGTCTCAGGGGGGGGGGGGGACTTGGCAGTGATTTCCTCTCATTTTGCTTCACATTGTTGAGCTATGAAGTTACAGAATGCAGACATAACATACAGACAGGCGATTAGTAAATAAGTGCAATTGTTTATTTTCTTCCAAGTCTTTGCCCGAGGTTACTGGTCCGTCTGACTTTCCCATGAAGTGCCATTTTGGGTCCTGGCTCTTCCTGTTTCCCATTCTCTCTTCCTGTGTCTCTTATGGGGAAATGCACAGGACTGGAAGTGGAGCCAGTGTTGGGTGACATGGGCACATGCCGGAAATGCCGTATCGTTTTCTGTTTTGAGTGTGTTACCCAAACAGCGCAGGAATGTTATGGGAGCGATGGGGTCTCATCGCTCGACCTCACAAAAGCCCCTGCTCTCTCTCTCTCTCTCTCTCTCTCTCTCTCTCTCTCTCTCCCCCTCTCCTGTCACCCCGAGGAAAAGTGAGGCCAGTGTTTGAAGCTGAAGACTGCCTCTAGCCAGTGGCACTGTATCGGTTGTTATTTCACACCAGGGAGCCGAGAAATCACAAATGCTTTTGATGCTTGTGCTTTTTGCCTGAAGAGGTGTCTTTCAAGAGACATCATATTGGAAAAGCTGTCAGAGACCTTAGCTAACTGGAGAACCTGAACCTCAAGTCACCTTTTGTCCAGAAAATGAACTCTAGCTAATTCCCCTAGAACAGAAAGTGCAGGTTTATTGCTTGTTATGATGATGTGAGCTTGAACGTCGGTGTTAGCTCATAGTAACGTGCACTTGTGTGTTCAATTAATGACTTTGTCTCACAGGGCTCAGGGGAGAACTTTAGAGTAAAGGCGATGAATGATTTGGGTTTGGATCCGTTGCAAAAAAAGATCTGGGCCATGTCTAGGTCCACATGCAGCTATGTAGCCTATTGAAAATACGTAACTAATTCTGAATAACTCTTTTTTTTAACACTCAGGAGACTTGTTTCATGTGCTTTTTATATACAGTATGTTATGCATGCCTGACTATAAAACCATTTTATTTGATTGTGTGCCTTAATATCTCAACACCTCCAGCAAGCAAGGCAGTATGGTGTGTGAGTCGAATCAATTCTGATGGCTGCTGGTTTAAAGCTCCACAGAGGTATAGTTGGATTATTTCTCCTGATGTTTAAAGGCAATTGGTGTTGATTGACAGCCCAGCTTGATGCCCCTGTTCCGCCAGGGTTCAACTCGGCTGTCTGGCTAATGAGGTCCACTTCAGGGATTACAATCAGAGTGGGGAATATTAGCCTTCTCAGGTGTCAGCCTTGGACCAGCGAAAACCTCCTAGGGCCGAGGTGTCGGAGTGAGCCGGAATAAGGCTTCTTGGCTTCTGATTGGGTCATACATGGATTCATGTCGCAGCTTCCTAAGAGTGGTTTAAAGCCGCCTAAGAGATGTGACAGGTAATGACGGGAAGGAGTTATGGTGGGAAAAGGCAGCCTGGGTCCTTTTCCAAAGCTCTGACAACAACAGCCTCCCCCTGTAAAATGTGCTATTGCTTGTACTTCGCAGTTAGCATCCACCCCTATGCTGAGAGTAAAAAAATATCAATTTAGTGAACGGGCATGGTTGTCGAACCGCCATACCGAGGCACCCTCTCCTCTCCCTCCCTGGTCAGTCCGTTTAAAGAGAAACTGAGAGAAAGATGAGAGATGGAAAGAAAAACACAGAAGAAAAAAAGAGCCGACACACGAGAGTGATGTGACATATGGAAGACATCACAGGGCTGTGCTCCCATCTGTGTCGGCCGCCGCGGCCCGTTGGCACCCACCAGCCACTGAGCAGAATGGGAGTAATCCTGGGAAGAGGATCCATGGAACTGTGATAAGTCTGAATCCCTTGGGCACAGGAATTTGCGTGGGAGGTGGGGAGAGTATTATGGTGGGTTGGGGGTGTCTGTTGTAAGTGCAGATCCTTACTGGGGTGTTTACAGAAAACAGGTGCCCAAGGAGCTCAAGAGGGTTCAGCGGGGTTCACTATGGCTCCATTTCTCACGTTTCTGTTCATAACGAATTTGCCCGTCCTTGATTAATGCCGAGAGGCTTCCGTTTCCTTGTTTCTCACCGACTTATAATAAACTATTAATACAAAGGAAATGCTGCAACACATTCCATTTGTCTCAACATTTAAATTGTTCTGAGAGAGAGAGAGAGAGAGAGAGAGAGAGAGAGAGAGAGAGAGAGAGAGAGAGAGAGAGAGAGAGAGAGAGAGAGAGAGCGCTACAGCTCAGCTTATGTCACCTTGAGTTTAGGTGCCAGGTCAGATCTGATTGATTTCTGTTTGATTTGTGTTCGAGACATGGCAGGTCGATGAATTGGCAAGCGGGAAAAAAAATAATCAAACAGAAAGTCATCATCAAAAAGGAAATTGCAACTCCCATCGCAATTTGCATGTTTTTGTAGTTGAAGAAGCCGGAAGGGTTGAATTAAAAATACATTATTATAAACCACAATATTAAGAAGATAACCAAACAGATGATTTGTGAGTCTCCTGACCACATACACGCCCTTAACTTGCTTTAGTGCAGATTTAATCAGGTTCCTAAATGACGTATTCACCCTGCAGTCATATTCTGTTCTACTTGTTCGAGGAAAATTGGCAGCACATGCAAGCCATAGGCCCTATACCCTGCATGCTTTATATCAATCAAGTGTAGACAAAGCCTAATGAACATTTCACGTGTTTGGAATAATCTTGGTAGGTTATGACATCCAATTAAGCATGCATGATACTGATGACTTATGTGAAGTAGCACTGCGTGCTGTGTTTTAAGGTTTCATAAATCTTGTTGTACCTCTCATCCTCTGCTATACTTTTCTAGCTGGAACTGTGCAAGGTTTTTGTCCTTTAAAAATGTATTGTGGGTGGTACATTTTTTATCAGTCCCAAAGTGAATGACCCTTGACATCTTCACAACCCGCCCCCTCAGACACACACGCACGCAGGCACATTCAGAGTGACCCTACCCTGTCTGTAGGGTCTGGCTGTGTCTGTGTCGGTCTCCCTCTCAGGATTAAATGGAGAGTCAGGTTTCTCATGTACCAATGATCCTACCAGACGGGTGCAGAGGTGGACCCCACAGCACCCAAACCAGGGACATCTTCACCTCCTAGCAACAACAAGGCTGTATTCTATCAACCTCCAAGTAGCAGAATGAGCATGTCATTATCCTGTGGTGGTATCCCTCAGGATCTGACCCCAGACCAGGCCAGAGCTGTCCCGAGGGCAGACAGAGCAGGGCCCCTCAGGGTTTAACACTTCTCTGACCTGTGAACACCTGGGATTCATTAGTACATACACATGTAGCCATACAGAGAGGTATCGTGACTACCCGCCTCAACTTGATTATTTTCTTATTTCTACCTGCATCTGTCCTGTCTGGTACTATAGGTTTACAGTATGTCATTTTAACCGACCCCATCTTCAACTCGTCCACCTTCAGTGGTGTTATGGGGTGGTAAGGAGGCTTGTCGGACATGACTAATGTGACTAGCAACGCGCATGCCCTGCCCACCTGAGGATCTGTCTTTTTCCTGTGTTTGAGGGGTTCAAAATCCACTTGGCACTTAAATCTGCGTGTTTGATTTCATTTTAATCCTGCGACTCTTTCATATTCTTGCTTGTGCCTGTCGTTTTTGACATCAACGTTACAACCGCAGAAATGTCTGTAATGACCTGTCAAACACAGTAATGGCTGAAATGGGCTCAATAAAACACATTGTCTTTCCGTTGCATCTATAAGATCCATAATGCTTAGTCTGGGATTTAACTCATCACAAGGAAGAAAAGAAAGATAACTTTATTTTAATGGATGTTCATTTTTTTTGTGGAATAAAAAAAAATAAAAAATGAATGCAGTTGAAATGTTTACCAATTGGTTGAAAGAATAGCTGTCAGAATTTTTTTCTAGACAACCATTTGAACAGTCTCTGGCCAGGTCCTATGTTTGGACTGTGTTTCCTCACGACAGATCCTGACATAGTGTCAGGACTTCCACAACTTCCGGTCAGCGTCGCCGGCCTACTAGCCATCACCGATCCATTTTTCCTTTTCCGTGTTTTGTCTTTGGTTCTTTTACACCTGGCTTCATTTGCTTTAATTTTTGTGTGTATAATTACCCCTGTGGCCTGCTTAGGTTTGTGAGGGATTATTTGTGTGATGTTGCTCGTTGAGGTTGTGCCTTAGCTATTTTCACATATTATACAGTGTGTATAGTTTAAGGAGCGTTGTTTTTCTTCCTTCCGTGAGTAACTGTGTTCTTTGTCGAGGGCGTTTATTTTGGAATTGTACCTGACCTTATTGTGGTGGACTTGCCTATTAAAAGACGCTACTTGGACATCTCTGCTCTCCTGCGCTTGACTCCTTCACCTACCCCTAAACACAATAACATTACACATAGGGCAGTCATATCCAACAGGAAATAGTCCATCTGCGCAACCACAGCCAACAACACTTTCCTCAACTCCTCCCAGCTTCTCTCCTCTGTAATCAAGTGCCTCTCTTATTGTCAGGAAGTTTTTGTGTTGAGGGAAGATATTTTTGTTTTTGTTTTGCAAATGTATTTGTTTCCTCTAATGCAAACAATTAGGTGATATCCTTACCAGGGTGCAGCTGGAGGTGACACAGTATGCTTGAGTACTGTAATAGAGTCATCCATCATCAGCCCCAATTAAAACAGCCTGCTGAGACTACACTTCTCCAGTGGCCATGGTGACCAGTCTAAAGGTAGAAATTTCCTTCGCAGGCAGTAGTCAAGGAAAGACATTCGCCCAAAGCCTCCTGTAATGGACCTCGTTCTCATCATTAGGTTTACTGAGCTTTTAACTTGGCTGGTTTGTTGATTATACTTCCAGTGTACAAAGTCAAAAGGTCAAGCCTGCGGTCAAAATATCTCATTTTGTTTTTTTTTGGTGGTGAACTAGGGCTGACATCAGAGAGCTGAGACGAGTGGTACAGATTTGACCCTGATACCCTGTAGGTTCAATTAAATTCCATTGTAGGGAACCTACAAAAATGAAAAATGAAAATAAACACATATGTCAAACAGCATAGTGCCAAAAGATAAAACCACATTCTTGTATGCTTGTCAAAAAACCTCCCTTGAAATCTAGTGAATATTGATTAACAGAGAAAAACTTGAGCAACAAAATGATGTGGGAACGTGGGCTTTTGAGTTAGCAGAAATCCAACCGACATGTTTTCTGAAACAGACTAGCAGAAATAGCTTTTTTTGCTGTCGTCACTGCTGTTTTAAGGGTTTATTATTTGGTCAGGCCTGTACTTTAAACCCTCGGAGAACTCACTCAAGCTGAGACAGAGCAATTATGCGCAATTTCAGCTCTCAAGCCCATCTCCAGCAATCACCATGGTGATATTCAAAATGTGATTAAAGTCAGAGAGCAGCCACAGGAAGTGGAAATGTTCTCTTTTCTCCTCGCTGACCACAGTCTGTCTGTTCCTTAGCTTTTTTCATGTCGGATTTTCATTCAAAACAAGCTAATTATTAGTCCCGTTGCTATTGGCTCATTAAATGACTTGCGTTTTTGCCACGTAAGTATATTGTTGATCACAAATATTTTCCATCAGGGTCGTTTTGACCGCTGTTGCCCAGGTCTAGAGGATAACATCCCTACAAGGTCCTTTGGAGAAGTGTTATATCAGCCATGCTGCTTTTCCATTGACCTGAAGTGACAGAACAAATACCCCCAGTGAATACACCCAATCTTGGCCCAGAGTTCAGGAGTCTATTGAAAGAGGCCTATCTCCTCCATCTGCAGCATGTCGGCAGGCGTCCTCCTGAATTCCAGTCCCTTTGTTTGCCGAGCGAAGGGAAGGACATTAATGAGTCTTCCGTCGACTTGACATCCTTGGAAAGTCTGCTTCGCACCTCACACCTGCTGCCAAGGCCCTCTGAAATCCCTGCGTGACGGCCGTAAAGGATGTGTCACCTGAAAACTATGCGGGCCGTTAAGAGACCTTCAAGGTAATATAGGGTGAGGAAATGGTGAAGAATGTCAACCTGGTCGTTGCCTCTACATCCACCCAGGCAGCCAAGAATTCAAGCATTGTTTCACTGATATTGACCACCTGTAGACTTAATATACTCTCCTATCCCCTATTGTTTGGGGGTTTTCCCCTTGTTTTGACTGGCGCCCTGAGGTCAAAAGGTGCTTGACCTGACGACTGGAGTGTGACACTTTGAAGTTGTTGGTTAATGTATGAATGCAGGGAGGAATATTGAATGCAGGGATAAAGAAGTGTGGGTAAAGTGCAATTGCCAAACCATTTGATCTGACACTCATTCTTAAAAGGGCAATCAGCAGTTGAAACCATAACAAGGCATTTTACCCACCACTGTTTTGGTAAAAAGCTGAGGGAATGGTCTGGAGAAATGTTCCCACACTCAAATTCATAGACAGAGCTATGGATGCAAGGACTGGCCATCCATGATATCAACATTATAGTTTTAACCATGTTTTGAGGCTTTACAGTTTGTGTTGACATTTAATTTGTTTACAAACATCGGAGTAAAACAAGCTTATATTTGGGGTTCTGATGTGGTACGACAGTTAAACTAAACTATTGAGACATTTCTAAGTTATATCCTTCAAGAATCAATGGGTACATATCAGTAATTTATATGTCAAAACATGGATGTAAGAACTGCAGATTGGCCCTTTAAAGGGCCTAGAGGTTTTCCTGATCAGTAAAACCTCCTGGCCCTACATGTCATACGGTGTATGATAATGTCACTGAGTGCATGGGCATTTAGCATGGTAGCTGTGTTTGATGGGGACAGTGATTTAAGGCCTTAGCAGACAGACGGATGGGCATGCCTGGGGTAGGGAGGGGAAAGGTCCCTCAGGATGCATGGCAACCTGATTGTCTACTGACGAAGAGTCAAAAGCCATGACCAATGGAGTTCATTAGGACCTTACTCATGTCATGTCACAAACAAAGCACTAAAACACTCTGCCTTGCCTTGACACTGTCCCATGTGGGCAGACATTTGGGATGAGGAGTGCCAGAGCATGCCCACTTGGCACAGACGTCTATTCCATGTTGGTTCAATGTAATTTAATTCAACCAGTGTGCGCCATACTGTGTGCAACTTTTACGTTCAAGGGATTGACGTGTTCAATGGATCGACTTGTTCGATGGATCGACTCCTCATCCACCTATCACCGCTGTTCTATTAAATGTGATGGTCATTGTTTTTGATCTAGTCTATCTCATTGGACCAAGGCTATCCACACAAAACAGATCCAACATTGAATGGCACTCAATTAAAGTAGTATGCTGTGATGGTGAGACAGCAGAGGGAGGAATCTTTCAGTGGAGTTATCGTATGTGACAAACACATCAGAGTCATTGCCTCTGAAAGTGCTGCTTTCAGTGTCTCTGCATTGAAAACCTGTAACAGGGTTCTACGCGGACTGTAATGGCTCTTGATGGACCCCCGGATATCCAGGACCTGTTGAGAGGGCTTATGGGCCCCTCTTGTGAACACTTTGACTGCACTGTTAATGCTTTAAGCTATGTGATACCACCCCGAACATGGTGCACTTACAAAATAAATGACTCTTTCCTAATCCACGAACAGTAACTTCTCTTTCTTTATATGAGTGTGTTTTCTTCCCTTGTTCAACCTATGGTTGAGGGGTCATTTGAAGTGCCACATATTTCAATCATTGCCATTATTTCCATTAGGCAACACTAATCTCTTCCTTTTACCATCCTTCCTCACTACAACCTCTTTGAGCTGGACTTAGGGTCACGGCCACAGCACTGCGTAATGACTAGTGAGCGTGTGCATAACCAGGGCTGCCACGTACTCTGGGCAGCACAGGGTTAAATGCCACAGGCTGCCGGAGGAGGTGCTGAAAGGTTAGATGTACAATCAGGAAATTCTCCATGATGGTGCCCCAGCGGGTGTTTGGATTCCTTCTGATCCACCATGTCCTGCTTCTCCCTTTCCTCTGCGGCGCTTAACCAACATGGCACCCAGCGGTGCTGAACCAACAAGGCACCCAGAGGTGCTGAACCAACAAGGCACCCAGCGGTGCTGAACCAACAAGGCACCCAGCGGTGCTGAACCAACAAGGCACCCAGCGGTGCTGAACCAACAAGGCACCCAGCGGTGCTGAACCAACATGGCACCCAGCGGTGCTGAACCAACAAGGCACCCAGCGGTGCTGAACCAACAAGGCACCCAGAGGTGCTGAACCAACATGGCACCCAGCGGTGCTGAACCAACATGGCACCCAGCGGTGCTGAACCAACAAGGCACCCAGAGGTGCTGAACCAACATGGCACCCAGCGGTGCTGAACCAACAAGGCACCCAGCGGTGCTAAACCAACAAGGCATCCAGCGGTGCTGAACCAACAAGGCACCCAGAGGTGCTGAACCAACAAGGCACCCAGCGGTGCTGAACCAACAAGGCACCCAGAGGTGCTGAACCAACAAGGCACCCAGCGGTGCTGAACCAACAAGGCACCCAGCGGTGCTGAACCAACAAGGCACCCAGAGGTGCTGAACCAACATGGCACCCAGCGGTGCTGAACCAACAAGGCACCCAGAGGTGCTGAACCAACAAGGCACCCAGAGGTGCTGAACCAACATGGCACCCAGCGGTGCTGAACCAACAAGGCACCCAGCGGTGCTGAACCAACAAGGCACCCAACGGTGCTGAACCAACAAGGCACCCAGCGGTGCTAAACCAACAAGGCATCCAACAGTGCTGGCCGGGCTGCTGCTTGGATTTATGAGGGTCTTGCTTTTGTTTAGCCAAGGCTCTTGCTTATTTTACTTCACTTTTAGAGACTGCACGTTGAGATCATGAATCAACAGTGAGGGGTTAGAGGTCACATATCCACTGAGAGCCTCATTTGAAATCTTGGTCATCTGGTTTGACCATTTGTTTGATGCCCTGGGACAGGAGATGTCTTTCTGTCATGTGTTTCGGGCCCTATAGATGATTGAAGCGGCCAAAATAACTTGAGATGCCACTTTCTGCAGCAGATGTTCTCCAACCCCTGGAGTGATTCGTACAGAGTTAGCTTGGAGGATTGGGCATGCTGTCTGTCTAACAGTCTGTCTGTCTGCCTTTTCTCTGAGCTCATATTTTTGTTTATCTTCAAGGAAGGTGTCAGCAACTTCACACATGCATTATTTTACCATATCAGCGTCTGAAAAAGGTTTTTTGTTTTTTCCCCAAAACCAAAGATATCCTTAGTGAACACTCCATTGCACTGTTGATTTTTTAAAGCTGTCTAAAAATAATGTATTGAATTTTACACAGCAAAATGCGATGTTGTCCGAATGACTCTTCTCTGGGTCCAGACCCGGTCCAGATCCATCCCCCATTTGCATTTGGGATTTACTTTCGCCCAGCATGTTCTGTTGAACCCATGTTCTGTTGAACCCCTGTTCTGTTGAACCCTTACGGTCACAATATTGATGTAGCATTCAAAAGCAGACAACAATGTACCCCAGAAGGATGTTAGAATTCAAGCATCATCAGAATAAATGCAATGGTCCATTTCTTATCATTCCAACGGTTCCACACATGCTTTGATGGTAGAACGTCTACAATCGTTGCACGCTCAGCAACCTGCAAGAGAGTCTGAGAGAATGACTGAATAAAAACAACAGAAAAATGGTGGCAGATTTAATACCCCTTTAAATGTTAGATGAGAGGGCAGACAGTGAAAGGTGATCTAGCATGAATAAGGCGTGACGGGGATATAATGAGATAAAAATAGCGCTCGTCACCAGAGCAGTGAAAGGATGGTATTCAACAGGGTCAGGGCTAACAGGCAGACTGGTTGATATGTGGAGGGAGGACAGTGTGTGCGTGCAGATTGCTGTGCCTCCATGTTTCCACTGTGTCCCTGTGGACACCCTAAACAAGTAGTGCATCTGACAGGATTGCGTCGGGGTTCTCATCACCCAGGCTTTTGTTTCAGAAATCAATGCTCCACTATGATATTGCCTTTTAGGGATCTACAGTACCTGTGAATCTATTGCCATCTTTTTTTTGTCAAGAGCCTGCCAAACTGAAAGCCTGTTATCCAATAGAAAATAATGGAATGGATAGTAATGGATTTGTGGTTCTCAACTGGACAGTTATCCAGACGCCTTGAATTAGGAGGAACACGTAAACATTATGGTTTAGAGCTGCTAATTAGATTTCCTCTTTATACTATTTCATCCTTTTATCCATTGTTTTGACATACTTGGAGAGAATGCTTTTCGAAGCTCAATGTGCCACAGTCTAAAATGTACTTTTATCATTTATTCGAATAAGGACCGATGCACAAACACATCTGATACAATCTGGTTTATTGTTTTCTAGCATTACCCAGTGACATTCCATCCTGTGTTTAATATTCCCCTTCTCTCAGTGCTGCATCTATCACTCTAGAGGTTTTAATCATCTCTACACAATGTATTTCAACATATTTTCAACAATGTACACTGCAAGGTCAAAGGCATGTGGACACACTTTCAAATGAGTGGATTTGGCTATTTCAGCGACACCATTTGCTGACAGGTGTATACAATCGAGCACACAGCCATGCAATCTCCATAGACAAACATTGGCAATAGAATGGCCTTACTGAAGAGCTCAGTGACGTTCAATGTGGCACCGTCATAGGATCCCACCTTTCCAACAAGTCGGTTTGTCATATTTCTGCTTTGCTAGAGCTGCCCTGGTCAACTGTAAGTGTTGTTATTGTGAAGTGGAAACGTCTAGGGGCAACGACGGCTCAGCCGCGAATTGGTAGGCCACACAAGTTCACAGAACAGCACCAACAAGTGCTGAAGCGCGTAGCGCGTATAAATTGTCTGTCCTCGGTTGCAACACTCCTAGTTCCAAACTGCCTCTGGAAGCAACGTCAGCACAAGAACTGTTCGTCAGGATCTTCATGAAATTAGTTTCCACGGCCAAGCAGCCGTACACAAGCCTAAGGTCACCATATGCAATGCCAAGCTTCAGCTGGAGTGATGTAAAGCACGCCACCATTAGACTCTGGAGCAGATGAATCACACTTCACCATTTAGCAGTCCGACGGACGAATCTGGGGTTGGCGGATTCCAGGAGAACGCTACCTGTCTGCCCGAATGCATAGTGCCAACTGTCAAGTTTGGTGGTGGAGAAATAATGATCTGGGGCTGTTTTTCATGGTTCGGGCTAGGCCCCTTAATTCCAGTGAAAGGAAATCTTAACACTACAGCATACAATGACATTGTAGACAATTTTGTGCTTCCAACTTTGTGGCAACAGTTTGGGGAAGACCCTTTCCTGATTCAGCATGACAATGTCCCCGTGCTCAAAACGAGGTCCATACAGAAATGGTTTGTCAAGATCGGTGTAGAAGAACTTGACTGGCTTGCACAGAGCCCAGACCTCAACCCCATCGAACACCTTTGGGATGAATTGGAACGCCGACTATGAGCCAGTTCTGATCGCCCAACATCAGTGCCCGACCTCACTAAAGACCCTGCAGCAATGTTCCAACATCTAATGGAAAGCCTTCCAAGAAGAGTGTAGGCTGTTATGACAGCAAAGGCGGGATCAACTCCATATTAATGCCCATGATTTTGGAATTAGATATTCGCCGAAAAGGTGTCCACATACTTTAGGGGCCACAGCGTCACGTGCCCCCTCAGATTTGTCCTGTTTTAAATGTTGCTGTTTCTCTGTAATACTACTAGTCACCTAGTTATTTTATGAAGTTAGCTTTAGCTAGCCCAGATAGGTTTCCAATCTTCCAACCTCATACTGTAACTAGCTACCAAGTATCTTAGCTGGCATGCCTGCTGGCAAGGATGGTAGACTTTAGAAAAACAAGCAATAACTACATGTTCTGAATAAGACTCACATTCCTTTTAATCTTTTACCCCAGTTTTAGCAGAGTTGCAGAGAATCATATTTATTTTCTTTAAAAAAAAACACCAGTCAGGAGGATACAGACAGCACAAGAGGTATGTTTTTTTTAATTTTTTAATTTTTTTTTACATAGAATTAAGCATAATGATTATGGCTCTAGATTGCAGGAAAGGTGTTTGATGAAATTATTTCAGGTGTTTGATGAAATGGTTTCAGGTGTTTGATGAAATGGTTTCAGGTGTTTGATGAAATTAAAAGGTATTCGACTACCACCACCCAGCCATCCTCACGTACTTTGTGCCCCCTCAGATTTCTGGGTTGCATGACGCCCCTGCCTGTTGCTTATTTCAATGAAACTTTTTTGAAACTGAGAACTTCGACTAGTTACTCTGCCTTACTAAATATACAGTATCTGCATTAAGGCAGCTCACGGGCACACAGCTCCCCTTAACACAACTCCTTTCTCTGCTCCAGTGTCTTAGGGAGCAGAGCTTGACCCCCAAACCAGTGCTCACAATAGGGTAACTTGACTGGCTGCCTAGAAACCCAGTACTCCCCTAAAGTAGCAGGGTCAGAGCCAGCCATGACAGGGCACTTGCAAGTGTCAGAAGGATTTCAGAGGGAGAGAGACGAGAGAAAGAACGAAAGAGAGAGAAAAATCCCTCTGCAGTTGAGCGGTGGGCACCTTTTTTTGGCTGCCGTCTGTTAGCAGAGGGTGAATTGGTTCAGGGGTCACAGCGTCAGGCTAGGCAGCATATCAATCCCTTCTCAAGCTTACTATAAGGTACTGGATGTGTAGACATGAGCAGAGCAGTGCAACAGGTCTACAGCTTCTTTGATGGCTGCTCTTTGTTTCCTCTGCAGTAAGCATGGGTAACCAGATGGAACTCTGTGTGTTGTACTGCATGTTGTTAGTCATTTAGCGTCAATGCCAGAGGTACATTTTGTGTGTTGTACTGCATGTTGTTAGTCATTTAGCGTCAATGCCAGAGGTACATTTTGTGTGTTGTACTGCATGTTGATAGTCATTTAGTGTCATTGCCAGAGGTACATTTTGCTCTTGATATATTTTTTTAATTCATTTATTTCTACCTATTAGAAAATCAATCACTTATCCAAGATTGGGCTTCACTAAAAAGAAGGGTATTAAAAAAAGACCCAACCCTAATGAAGATCTAAACAGAGACCAGTTGGTAGTCAGAGCAGCGCTACATGGTTGAGGGACACGTGTCTTTGTGTTTCAACAGTTGCTCGTTGAAGAAGGCCAGGCGGCGCAACAGAAATCCTCAGCTCCATGTAACATCCTACACAATTTACATGGAAAAATTCCAACAACCAATTAACAGCACCAATAATAGGGGACAAACAAGCAGACACACACAGTGACATACCGTGACACACACACACACACACACACACACACACACACACACACACACACACACACACACACACACACACACACACACACACACACACACACACACACCACCTGCAGCAAATAACCCCTGATGGATGCCCCAAAGTGAGGAAACAGAGGTGGTAGATAGAAAACAACATGCATGGACTGTGTCCCCCTGTCGCTGAAAGCAGCATGATTCCACCTCTGCCCCCTCTTCCTCCCTCTCTGCTCCTCTTCCCCATTATCCTCCTCCCCCTCCTCCTCCCCTCTGCTCCTCTTCCCCCTTATCCTCCTCCCCCTCTTCCTCCCTCTCTGCTCCTCTTCCCCATTATCCTCCTCCTCCTCCTCCTCCCCTCTGCTCCTCTTACCCTTTATCCTCCTCCTCTTCCTCCCTCTCTGCTCCTCTTACCCCTTATCCTCCTCCCCCTCTTCCTCCCTCTCTGCTCCTCTTCCCCATTATCCTCCTCCCCCTCCTCCTCCCCTCTGCTCCTCTTACCCTTTATCCTCCTCCCCCTCTTCCTCCCTCTCTGCTCCTCTTACCCCTTATCCTCCTCCCCCTCTTCCTCCCTCTCTGCTCCTCTTCCACATTATCCTCCTCCCCCTCCTCCTCCCTCTCTGCTCCTCTTACCCCTTATCCTCCTCCCCCTCCTCCTCCCCTCTGCTCCTCTTCCCCATTAACCTCCTCCCCCTCTTCCTCCCTCTCTGCTCCTCTTAACACTTATCCTCCTCCCCCTCTTCCTCCGTCTCTGCTCCTCCTCCCCATTATCCTCCTCCCCCTCCTCCTCCCCTCTGCTCCTCTTACCCCTTATCCTCCTCCCCCTCTTCCTCCCACTCTGCTCTTCTTTCTCATTATCCTCCTCCCCCTCCTCCTCCCTTCTGCTCCTCTTACCCCTTATCCTCCTCCCCCTCTTCCTCCCTCTCTACTCCTCTTCCCCATTATCCTCCTCCCCTCCTCCTCCCCTCTGCTCCTCTTCCCCATTATCCTCCTCCCCCTCCTCCTCCCCTCTGCTCCTCTTCCCCATTATCCTCCTCCCCCTCCTCCTCCCCTCTGCTCCTCTTCCCCATTATCCTCCTCCCCCTCCTCCCCTCTGCTCCTCTTCCCCATTTTCCTCCTCCCCCTCCTCCTCCCTCTCTGCTCCTCTTACCCCTTATCCTCCTCCCCCTCTTCCTCCCTCTCTGCTCCTCTTCCCCATTAACCTCCTCCCCCTCTTCCTCCCTCTCTGCTCCTCTTAACACTTATCCTCCTCCCCCTCTTCCTCCCTCTCTGCTCCTCCTCCCCATTATCCTCCTCCCCCTCCTCCTCCCCTCTGCTCCTCTTACCCCTTATCCTCCTCCCCCTCTTCCTCCCACTCTGCTCTTCTTTCTCATTATCCTCCTCCCCCTCCTCCTCCCCTCTGCTCCTCTTACCCCTTATCCTCCTCCCCCTCTTCCTCCCTCTCTACTCCTCTTCCCCATTATCCTCCTCCCCTCCTCCTCCCCTCTGCTCCTCTTCCCCATTATCCTCCTCCCCCTCCTCCTCCCCTCTGCTCCTCTTCCCCATTATCCTCCTCCCCCTCCTCCTCCCCTCTGCTCCTCTTCCCCATTATCCTCCTCCCCCTCCTCCCCTCTGCTCCTCTTCCCTATTATCCTCCTCCCCCTCCCCCTCCCCTCTGCTCTTCTTCCCCCTCTGCCTCCTCCCCCTCCTCCTCCCCTCTGCTCCTCTTATCCCTTATCCTCGTCCCCCTCCTCCTCCCGCTCTGCTCTTCTTCCCCCTCTGCCCCCTCCTCCTCCTCCCCTTCCCCTCTGTCTGTCCCCTCCTCCCTGTATTTTCCTGTTTACCCACTCACTTGTTTGGATGTTTTCCTTTTGCTCTCCAAGGCTCTCATCTGACCTCACTGCTCTTTTCTGGCTGTCCGGACGTCATTAAAGGGTTTAGAATATCGACCCCAGGATATCTGATGGAGTCCTGTGTGTGCAGGCACATTGTTTTGAAACTGCCCTGGTTTGGCTATGGCTATTTCTGGAGCACTGATCGCCTCCCTCACTTTGACTGTATCCAAACTGGATAAAGACAATAATTTTCCACCCAAAAGTCCGGCATCAGAAAATCAAACAAAGCCACTTTCAAGGATTTCCGAACATATGAATTCCTCTCCTCCTCTCAACTGTCTTGCCCTCCTCTCTAAAACGAAATGCAGAAATCTTATTCAAACTACTGAGTTACATACATTTCATGCTTAATTTCGATATCAAAAATAAATAAATGTTATGAGTGAATGGCCTAACATTGGAATTACAGATAATGTCATGTTATGGATGAATGGCGAGCATTGGAATTACATACAGTACAATGTTGTCACGACTTCCGCCAAAGTTGGCTCCTCTCCTTGTTCGAGCGGTGTTCGGCGATCGGCGTCACCGGCTTTCTAGCCATCGCCGCTCCATTTTTCATATATCCATTTGTCTTGTCTTGTTTTCATACACACCTGTTTTTCATTTCCCCAATCAATCTACTTGTATTTAACCCTCTGTTTCCCATCATGTTTTGTGTGTAATTGTTTTCATGTTTAGTGATGTTCGTTTAGCGCTTTACTTTATTGTTCCGTTTTTTGAGCGTGTTTGTTTTGTTGTGCTCCCAGTTTGGAACTATAATAAAGTGCACTTTATTTAGTCAGCAGGATCAGGTACCCGGGTTAGAGGAGTCGAGGAGCGCGTCCAGGAACATTCCGCCATGCTACATCATCTTGGTGCCATGATGGATCGCGTTGTCCAGACCATTCCCTGGGAGTATGATGGAACGGCAGCATAGTGCCAGGGATTCTTACTACAACTGGACCTTTACCTGGCCACTGTGCACCCAGCTCCCTCGGGAAGGGAGAGAGTGGCCGCTCTCGTCTCTTGCCTCACAGGAAGAGCGCTGGAGTGGGAAAACACCATTTGTAGGGAAGGACACACGATTTCACCCGTTACTTCAGGGCCGTCTTCGACCATCCACCTGAGGGCAGAGTGGCGGGGGAGAGGCTCTTTCATTTGAGGCAGGGGACGAGGAGCGCCCAGGACTTCGCCCTTGAATTCCGAACCTTGGCCGCCCGGAGCAGGTTGGAAGGACAGAACCACTATAGATGCAGCCTACGAGAGGACGTCCGACATGAGCTGGCCTGCAGGGATGCCACCATTACCTTTGACCAACTGGTGGATTTGTCCATCCGGTTGGATAACCTGCTGGTCACCCGCGGACGTTCAGAGGGGGCTCTGTTGGTTCCATCATCCAGCACTCCTGCTCCGGTGCCCATGGAGTTAGGAGGTGCAGCGCATAGGGAGACGGGAGGAGACATCACGTGCGCCATCTGTGGCCCCAGAGGACACACTGCCGGTCGGTGCCATGTTGGTTCCTCTGGGAGTCGAGGCAACAGGCAGGGCACTCTGGCATCACCCCAGGTGAGTTTGCACCACACGCATCCAGAGTCCTCTGTTGATCAACTGTTTGTGCCTGTTTGTTTCTCTGAGTTTTCCCCACATTCCCAGCATAAGGCGCTCATCGATTCAGGCGCAGCTGGGAAATTTATTGACAGAGCATTAGCCTGGGATCCCCATTTTTCCTATTGTTAGACCCTTCCAGGTACACACTCTAGATAGTCAACCATTAGGGTCCGGGCTAATCAGGGAGGCCACCATCTCTTTGGTCATGGTTATGCAGGGGAATCATGAGGAGAGAATCAGTCTCTTTCTCATTGACTCACCTGCATTTCCTGTGGTACTAGGCCTTCCCTGGTTGGCTCTGCATAACCCCACTATTTCCTGGCAACAGAGGGCTCTCACGGGGTGGTTGCGAGAATGCTCAGGGAGTGTGTAGGTGTGTAGGGGTTTCCGATGGTGCTACTACGGTGGAAAGTCCAGATCAGGTCTCCACCGTGCACATCTCCTCAGGAAATGCCGATTTGGCTTTCACCTTCTGTAAAATGAAGGCGACTCAATTACCACCTCATTGACGGGGGGATTGTGCGATAAATGGCAGACGCTGCGCTTCCCAGGAGTCACGTGTATCCCCTGTCGCAAGGAGAGATGGTGGCTATGGATACATATGTCTCTGAATCCCTGCGTCTGGGGTACATTCGGCCCTCTACTTCACCTGCCTCCTCGAGTTTCTTTTTTTGTGAAGAAGGATGGAGGTTTACGCCCGTGCATTGACTATCGAGGTCTCAATCAAATCACAGTGGGGTACAGTTACCTCTTATTGCTACGGCGATTGAGTCAATGCATGGGGCGCGCTTCTTCACGAAACTAGATCTCAGGAGTGCGTATAACCTGGTCCATATCCGGGAGGGAGTCGAGTGGAAGACAGTGTTCAGTACCACCACAGGGCATTATGAGTACCTTGTCATTCCGTACAGGTTGAAGAATGCTCCATCAGTTTTACAATCCTTTGTAGATGAAATTTTCAGGGACCTGCATGGGCAGGGTGTAGTGGTGTATATCGATGACATTCTGATTTACTCCACTACACACGCAGAGCATGTGTCTTTAGTGCGCAAGGTACTTGGACGACTGTTGGAGCGTGACCTGTATGTCAAGGCTGAGAAATGCCTGTTCTTTCAGCAGGCCCTCCTTCCTAGGGTATTGCATTTCCACGTCAGGGGAGAGTGACGCATTTCATCCGGTTGAGGTGCAGCGATTTTTAGGGTTTGCCAATTACTACCGGAGATTTATCTGGGGTTTTGGCCAGGTTGCTGCACCCATTACCTCATTGCTGAAGGGGGATCCTGTCGTGGGGCGGCAGGGTAGCCTAGTGGTTAGAGCGTTGGACTAGTAACCGGAAGGTTGAAAGTTCAAACCCCCGAGCTGACAAGGTACAAATATGTCGTTCTGCCCCTGAACAGGCAGTTAACTCACTGTTCCTAGGCCGTCATTGAAAATAAGAATTTGTTCTTAACTGACTTGCCTATAAAGGTAAAAAAAAAAAAAAAGGTTGCAATGGTCGGCTGAGGCGGACACGGCCTTTGCGCAGTTTACTTTACTTCGGCTCCAGTGCTGTCCACCCGGATCCCTCTTTGGAATTCATAGTGGAGGCTGGAATAGAAGCTGTGCTCTCACAGTGCTCGGGCACACCACAAACTCCGCCAATATGCTTTCTTCTCGAAGAAGCTCAGTCCTGCGGAGCGTAACTATGATGAGTGGATGTGGGTAAAGCGTTGAAAGCGTGGAAACATTGGCTTGAGGGGGCTTAACACCATTTCCTCATCTGGACTGACCACCGCAACCTGGAGTACATCCGGGCAGCGGGTACTGAACCCTCGTCAGGCAAGGTGGGCCATGTTTTTTGTGTTTACCTTATCCTACAGACCAGGTTCCCAGAATAAGAAGGCAGACACACTGTCCAGACTGTATGACACAGAGGAGCGGCCCATGGATCAGACTCCCACACTCCCGGCCTCCTACCTGTTAGCATCGGTCATGTGGGATCTGGATACGGACATTGAGCAGGAGCTGCGTACGGAGCCTCCTCCCCCAGTGTCCCGTTGGGCGTAAGTACGTTCCATCTGCTGTCCGTGACCAGTTGATCTGTTGGGCCCACACGTCTCCCTCCTCTGGTCATCCGGGGATCGGCCGGACGTTGCGCTGTCTGACTGGGAAGTACTGGTGGCCCACTTTGGCAAAGGACGTGAGGGTTTATGTTTCCTCCTGCTCGGTGTGTGCCCAGTGTAAGGCTCAGAGACACCTGCCCCGAGGTAAGTTACATCCCTTACCCGTTCCACAACGACCTTGGTCACATCTGTCAGTGGATTTCTTAACAGATCTTCCTCTCTCACAGGGAAATATCACGATCCTGGACGTTGTGGATCGTTTTTCTAAGTCCTGTCATCTCCTCCCTCTGCCTGGTCTCCCTACGGCCCTACAAACTGCGGAGGCCCTGTTTACACATGTCTTCCGGCACTACGGGGTGCCTGAGGATATAGTGTCGGATCAGGGTCCCCAGTTCACGTCAAGAGTTTGGAGGGCGTTCATGGAACATCTGGGGGTCTCGCTCAGCCTTACCTCAGGTTTTCACCCCAAGAATAACTGGCAGGTAGAGAGAGTCAACCAGGATGTGGGCAGGTTTCTGTGGTCCTATTGCCAGGACCGGCTGGGGTAGTGGGCAGCGTTCGTGCCCTGGGCCGAGATGGCACAGAACTCGATTCGCCACTCCTCCACTAACCTCTCCCCCTTTCAGTGTGTATTGGGGTAACAGCCGGTTCTGGCATCACGGTCAGACCGACACTAAACTGCGGGAGTTTCACCGTCGCCGCAAGGATCGCCCTGCGACTCGTTCTACGGGTCGTCCTCGAGGCCGGTGTCGAGGCGAGGGGGGTACTGTCACGACTTCCACCGAAGTCGGCTCCTCTCCTTGTTCGGGCGGCGATCGACGTCACCGGCTTTCTAGCCATCGCCGCTCCATTTTTCATATGTCCATTTGTCTTGTCTTGTTTTCATACACACCTGTTTTTCATTTCCCCAATCAATCTACTTGTATTTAACCTCTAGCGTCGAGCAATCCCGTATCCGGGAGCTTAATCATAGCCTCAAGCTCATTACCATAACGCAACGTTTCCTATTCATGAAAATCGCAAATGAAATGAAATAAATATATTGAAACACAAGCTTAGCCTTTTGTTAACAACACTGTCATCTCAGATTTTCAAAATATGCTTTAACCAAAGCTACACAAGCATTTGTGTAAGAGTATTGATAGCCTAGCATAGCATTAAGCCTAGCATTCAGCAGGCAACATTTTCACAAAAACAAGAAAAGCATTCAAATAAAATAATTTACCTTTGAAGAACTTCGGATGTTTTCAATGACGAGACTCTCAGTTAGATAGCAAATGTTCATTTTTTCCAAAGAGATTATTTGTGTAAGAGAAATAGCTCCGTTTTGTTCATCACGTTTGGCTAAGAAAAAAAAAACGAAAATGCAGTCAACACAACGCCAAACTTTTTTCCAAATTAGCTCCATCAACAGAAACATGGTAAACGTTGTTTAGAATCAATCCTCAAGGTGTTTTTCACAATTCTATTCGATGAAAAATCATTCCTGGCAGTCGGTTTCTCATCAAAGACAAACGGAAAAATACTGCAGCTGGAGACACCAAGCGACCACCTGGTAGATGTAGTCTCTTATGGTCAATCTTCCAATGATATGCCTACAAATACGTCACAATGCTGCAGACACCTTGGGGAAAACGTGGAAAACGTAAGCTGACTCCTAGCTCCTCCACAGCCGTATAAGGAGTCATTGGAATGAGGCGGTTTAAAAAAATGCGGCACTTCCTGATTGGATTTTTATCTGGGTTTCGCCTGTAACATCAGTTCTGTGGCACTCACAGACAATATCCTTGCAGTTTTGGAAACGTCAGAGTGTTTTCTTTCCAAAGCTGTCAATTATATGCATAGTCGAGCATCTTTTCGTGACAAAATATCTTGTTTAAAACGGGAACGTTTTTCATCCAAAAATTAAAAGAGCGCCCCCTATATCGAAAAAGTTAACCCTCTGTTTCCCATCATGTTGTCACACTCTGACCATAGTTTGCGTTGTTTGTTCTATGTTTTGTCCGGTCAGGGTGTGATATGAGTGGGCATTCTATGTTGTATGTCTAGTTTGTCTGTTTCTATGTGTTTGGCCTGCTATGGTTCTCAATCAGAGGCAGGTGTTAGTCGTTGTCTCTGATTGGGAACCATATTTAGGTAGCCTGTTTTGTATTGTGGGGTGTGGGTGATTGTTCCTGTTTCCAGTGTTCCTGTGTTGGTATTCACGTTACGGGACTGTTTCGTCTTCGTTCTTTTTTTGTCGGTTCATTGTTTTTGTTCGTTGTTTAAGTATCCCATTAAAAATGGATAATCACCACGCTGCATTTTGGTCCTCCTCTCTTTCTCCCGAAGACGATCGTTACAGAATCACCCACCACCAAAGGACCAAGCAACGTGGTAACGGGCAGCAGCAGGAGAGGCAGCGATATCAGGACTCCTGGACATGGGAGCGAGATCTGGACTATGTCACTATTTGGGAGGAGATAGACAGGTGGTCGGTCGACCCAGGGAGAGTGCCGGAGCCCGCCTGGGATTCTCTGGAGCAGTGTGAGGAGGGATACCGGCGTATGGAGTTGGCACGACGATCAAGGAAGCCCGAGAGGCAGCCCCAAAAATGTATTGGCTAAGGCAGGTAGGAGACCTGCGCCAACTCCCCGTGCTTACCGTGGAGAAAGAGGGCGTCGTACTGGTCAGGCACCGCGTTATGCGGTGGAGCGCACGGTGTCCCCAGTACGCGCGCTTAGCCCGGTGCGCTACATCCCAGCTCCTCGTATCGGCCGGGCTAGAGTGGGCATCGAGCCAGGTGTCATAAAGCCGGCTCTACGCATCTGGTCTCCAGTGCATCTCCTCGGACCGGCGTACATGGCACCAGCCTTACGCATGGTGTCCCCGGTTCGCCAACACAGCCCAGTGCGGGCTATTCCACCTCGCCACACTGGCCTGGCTACGGGGAGCATTCAACCAGGTAAGGTTGGGCAGGCTCGGTGCTCAAGAGCTCCAATGCACTTGCACGGTCCGGTCTATCCGGTGCTACCTCCACGCACCAGCCCTCCGGTGGCAGCCACCCGCACCAGGCTGTCTCTCCGTCTTCTGCCTACAGGTGCTCCCGCCTATCCAACGCTGCCAGAGCCTTCCTCCTCTCCAGCGCCCCCAAAGTCTCCCGTCTGTCCTGAGCCGCCAGAGTCTCCCGTCTGTCCTGAGCCGCCAGAGCCGCCAGTCTGTCCTGAGCCGCCAGAGCCGCCAGTCTGTCCTGAGCCGCCAGAGCCGCCAGTCTGTCCTGGGCCGCCAGAGCCGCCAGTCAGCCAGGAGCCGCCAGTCAGCCAGGAGCCGCCAGAGCTGCCAGTCAGCCAGGAGCCGCCAGAGCCGCCAGTCAGCCAGGAGCCGCCAGAGCCGCCAGTCAGCCAGGAGCCGCCAGAGCCGCCAGTCTGTCCTGAGCCATCGGTCAACCAGGAGCTGCCAGAGCCGTCAGTCAGTCCGGAGCTGCCCCTCAGTCCGGAGCTGCCCCTCAGTCCAGTGGGGCCTTTGATTAGGGTCCTCGGTCCTAGGTGGGAGGCGAGGGTCGCCGCTCTTAAGAGGCTAATGAAGAGTGCAATGACTATGGTGGAGTGGGGTCCACGTACCGCGCCAGAGCAGCCACCGCAGACAGATGCCCACCCAAACCCTCCCCTATAGGTTTTGCGCACCTTGGGGGGGGGGGGGGGGGGGGGGGGGGGGGGTACTGTCACACTCTGACCATAGTTTGCGTTGTTTGTTTCTATGTTTTGTTCGATCAGGGTGTGATATGAGTGGGCATTCTATGTTGTATGTCTAGTTTGTCTGTTTCTATGTGTTTGGCCTGATATGTTTCTTAATCATAGGCAGGTGTTAGTCGTTAGTCGTCTCTGATTGGGAACCATATTTAGGTAGCCTGTTTTGTATTGTGGGGTGTGGATGATTGTTCCTGTATCCAGTGTTCCTGTGTTGGTATTCACGTTACGGGACTGTTTCATCTTCGTTCTTGTTTTTTTCTTGTTTTTGTTCATTGTTTAAGTATCCCATTAAAAATGGATAATCATCACGCTGCATTTTGGTCCTCCTCTCTTTCTCCCGAAGACGATCGTTACACATGTTTTGTGTGTAATTGTTTTCATGTCTAGTGATGTTCGTTTAGCGCTTTACTTTATTGTTCCGTTTTTTGAGCGCGTTTATTTTGTTGTGCTCTCGGTTTGGAACTATAATAAAGTACGCTTTATTTATCATACTCTGCTCTCCTGCACCTGACTTCGCCTTCATACACATCTTGACAAATGTAGTGTTATGGATGAACGGTGGTGCATTGGAATTACAGATAATATAATTTTATGGATGAAGGGTGGAGCATTGGAATTACAGATAATATAATCTTATGGATGAAGGGTGGAGCATTGGAATTACAGATAATATAATCTTATGGATGAATGGTGGTGCATTGGAATTACAGATAATATAATCTTATGGATGAATGGTGGTGCATTGGAATTACAGATAATATAATCTTATGGATGAATGGTGGTGCATTGGAATTACAGATAATATAATCTTATGGATGAATGGTGGTGTATTGGAATTACAGATAATATAATCTTATGGATGAATGGTGGTGCATTGGAATTACAGATAATATAATCTTATGAATGAATGGTGGTGCATTGGAATTACAGTGGTAATAAACAATAAGGCTGGCTTTGCCAAAATGGCTGATTGAATGTTTTTGTTGTTGGCATTGTCACTCTTAGACTGCTATGCACTACAGCACTCCAGTATCAGTCAAGGGAGGACACAGAATCCTCCCGTTGACTCGATGACCTCCGTGAGCCTTTGCTGTGAAATTGCTCAGATGAGGTGCACTCAGGCCCAGTATCGAGGTCACTTATTGGTCCTTTTGGTTGGCCTTTGCGTTCACATGTTTTATCACTCTGTAATGGAGAGCTCAGGGTGGAAATGTTGCACAGAGATGTTTTCTAAAACAAGGTAAAAATTGGCTCAGTATCTAGGCTACATGCACACTGCGCTGTCCCCGTCTGCTGACAGACACCCCAGCTGTCCTTTCATCCAGACCCAAGATCAAGTAACACAGATTACTTGAGCTTGGCGTTTAATTGTACTTTTATTTAACTAGGCAAGTCAGTTAGGAACAAATTCTTATTCACAATGCCTACACCAGACAAACCCGGACAACGCTGGGCCAATTGTGCACTTCCCTATTGGACTCCCATTCACGCCCGGTCGTGATACAGCCTGGATTTGAACCAGGGTGTCTGAAGTGACGCCTCAAGCATTGAGCTGCAGTGCCTTAAACCGCTATGCCACTCGGGAGCCCATGTTGACAACATGCAAACTATATTTAGTCTCCAAATGTTTATCGAAACCATAAATACATTTGGAAAATGAGCCCTTGTTGTCTCTCAAATTCCTCATTACAATTGTTGGTTATTCCCTCAACGGTTTGGAATGTGCCACTCTGGGAGAGTGGGGGAGGCAGGACCAGGCTCCCTGGGGAGTGTCCATAGCACTGGGCTAGTGGAGTGAGACCCTGTCACCCCACACCAAGTCGACAGTGTTATCTCCCAAAAGCTCTGTGAACAACATGCCAGCAGCACCTCAGCAGCTCCAGCTGTAAATCCTGAACCTCGGCTACAGTGAGTCGCAGCTCTTGTCCTTAACGAGAGAGAGAGAGAGAGAAAGAGAGCGAGAGAGAGAAAGAGAGCGAGAGAGAGAGAGAGAGAGAGAGAGAGAGAGAGAGGAGAGAGAGAGCGAGAGAGAGCTTGTTGGACAGAATAACGTCAGCTGACAGGTGGCTCTGTATCAAGTAAAGGAAAAATACAGGAGAGTTTTTTTCTCCTCTGCTATACTGGTCGCTGCCAATAAGTCTTGCCTAACCCCTTCTACATTAATTGCGCTGAATGTAGAATGATGGCATTCTGACACTATTCTTATTTGTCATACAGTGTAATTCCAAAGTACGGTTAATTTAGGCTTCTGATGACGTTGGATGTGTGTGTGTGTGTGTGTGTGTGTGTGCTTATCACCAAATGTAACACTTTTAGCCATGAATACTTAATAGCAAAAACGTCTTACAGATTCCTTGTTATCATACACACAAATGCTCCTGGACACACACACACCAGTGGCGGTCAGTGCAGATTTCTTTGTTAATGAGCATGGCCTCTATTACAGCATATTGGATGACTGTCATTCATATTCCGTTCACCCAGTTCAATGTAACATCGATAGGTTTAGGCTACTATATGATACTCAAATTTTCCCTCGACCCATCATGAGGTTGCTACATGACTGAACATTTACTGAACATTTACAATGTAGGTGCACAGATCGAGACAAATTTGAGTAATCAAAGTGACCGACATTGACACATTCAATACCGCCTTGCACACTCTTTCCTGCATCTAGCTGAACTAGGATGTAATCATTATTCTAACAGTTGCAAACAAGAGTTTCTACTGGACAAATTGAGGTATGTTTATCCATGTTTCGTGACATTTTCTTTCGTTAAAGAAAAGTTTTTCAATAGAATTGGAGGAATGAATACAGGAATGAATACATACCCCTGATTACACGCAAAACAGTTTATTTTCATAGCAGCCACATACAAACGCTTTGATCGCTTTGATCTTTAGATAATTACTTCTCGCATCTACACGCTTTCCTCCTCTCACATTTTCCCTTTGCTGGTGACTTCAGTGCACAACACATCAGCAGTCTGTGACCAGGCAAAAAAAACTTTCCAAGCCAAATCTTCATATCATATCTTCATATCATAACCACTAACTGCTACACACATTGTTGTCACGTCATAGTCTATTAGAACTAAGGTGTTAGTAAACCCGCTACAATCATGCAGTACAGTGTACAGCAAGCAGTTTAGCAGTTACACAGGAGGGCCCCTGTGGCAATAAATTAATAAAACCAAAAGCTTACCTTGACTTGGAAGAGTTTATAGCCATAGCCAGCTTGGTAACATAGCATCCCTCTCTTTTTGAGCTGGGTGTTTGAGTAGGCTAAACTAGCTAGCTGTATTTGCTAGCTAAGTAAGTGAATGTGAAAGTTACAAAAATATATATATGTAGACAGTATATAGATAGCTCTCACTATTTCTCTTTCTCTCTCTTGCTTCTCCTTCGTTTTTTTTGAAGAAATTAATATGTTAAAAACTGTTCAACTATTGTCTTTCTCTCTCTTTGAGTCAAATACTCACCACATTTTATGTACTGCTGTGCTAGCTAGCTGTATCATATGCTTTCAGTACTAGATTCATTCTCTGATCCTCTAATTGGGTGGAGAACATGTCAGTTCATTCTGCAAGAGCTCGGATAGGTTGGAGGACGTCCTCCGGAAGTTGTCATGTTTACTGTGTAAGTCTATGGAAGGGGGTGTCCTCCGGGCTGCACCATGGTGCCTCAACACTGTCCTGTTGAGGCTACTGTAGACCTTCATTGCAAAACATAGTGTATAAATCAATTATTTGGTGACGTGAATATATTTAGTATAGTTTTACCTAAAAATGATAACCTTTTAATGTTTCATTATAAAAGAAAATCTGAAATCCACTGAGGATGGTCCTCCCCTTCCTCATCTGAGGAGCCTCCACTAACACACACACACACACACACACACACACACACACACACACACACACACACACACACACACACACACACACCACCTGCAGCAAATAACCCCTGATGAATCTCAACACCATGTTTCCTTGTATGTTGAATAGACTAAATATTTATGAGGATGTAGCATTAGGATCTTTACATTGTATTACTGATTACATGTGATGGGCTTGTCAGCCAAAATAATTCAGCTGTGACACAAAGTTCTGCCTTCACTATGCTATCTCGTAACCCGGGGTCCATTACATTATTGAAGACAGACGTGAGAAATAACAGTCTCCACCCATTTGTTCCCCCTGAGACTCACACACCCCTCGACGGTAAAACATGATACTTCTTCATTAATTCTGCTGATTGGAACGTAGCTCAGTTGCATGAGGTGTGTGTGTGTGTGTGTACGTGTGTGCATGCGTGTGTGTGTCTTCTATATGTGTATATGCGTAGCGAGGGGTCGGCACCCCAGGGACCACCCGCTGATTTTGTAAAAAAAAAAAAATGCCTCAGTGTGTGTGGAGCAAAATAACTGAGGGGGGAAGTCCTGCCTGACCCCTCCCGACCTCCTCCTAATCCCGCTATTCTTCACTATCCCATCCCCATTACCTAAGATGCGCACACACACAACACAGCAGAGCTTCGAGCTGCCTTAAAGCTTGCCTGGTCATCCAGCACACAGAGTGGCAGACAACATCACCCATGCCTCCTCTGTATCCACCCTTGACCAGACACCAGTGTCATCCTTCTACATTCCAGTCATGGGAGTCTTTCAGTCCTCTCCTGTGTCCAGCCCAGTAGTGTCTGGTGTTACCTTAGTATGTTCATAGGAAAAGTACTGCCTAAACATAGCTCAAGATTGACCATCAAAGCACTCCAACAATCTACAAGGTCAAAAATGCTTTAATTTCAAATGGTGTAATCAACGCAATGTAGCACAACACCAGTGATACTATGCCAAGGTGTTACTCTGTCTCTATCTGTGGCTTTCAGCCTCAGTGTGTTAGTTTATCTCACCAGATTTACAGCACACGTTATCCCTCGCCTCACCTATCTGTCTGCACAATCTGCTTTCAGTTGTGCTCCTGGCTCCTGGCTACATTGAAGAGCAATTTGTCAACAGAATGAAAGGAGGAGATATTGCTCCTACTCAGCTGAAGCACCCAAAATTATGTTTTGTGTACCAGAGAAAGAGAAGGGTTATTTAACGAAGCCAGTGCTGAAATCTGTAATGCCTTCAAGATGTTGGAAACTTTTGGACACTCTATGGTGCACATAAAAATAAGTTGTAAGAGGTTGTATTTTTCCAACGCGGCAAAATAAAATCACATCTGAATTGTTCTGCAATGCTGACCAAAATGTTAAGTGTGTTGATTTCCGTCGTTTATCTTGAGCACTTAAGACTTTTTGGGGCGGCTGTCGACATTTTGAGGGGAGAAAAACTTTGTCCAAGAAGCAATGCCAAGATTCAGCTACAGATCTTAATTTGCACCAATTTGCTACAGCACGAAAATATTCCTGCAGCAAGAGGAAATGTGAATTAATGTGAATTTTTTGTAGAGTTTGATACATATTTAGTAAGGGAAAATCAGGTCTGAAATTTCAAAGTGGAAATTACAAACTTCAGAAGCCTTTTTAAACCTCAAATACACAAAAAGTTTTCATTTCAGTAAAGTTCTTCTGCAACAGGGTGATCAAATTAAGATCCGACATCTGTACATTCATATAGGCTAGATGTAATCAAAGGGAAACAGTTTGATTTGTAATGTGCTTCCCGAGGACCTTGAAGTGGCATTTTAAACAAAGGGTTGTAGACGTGAGTGACCCCACAGTGGCTAGTAGCTGTTTACTACTGTACTCTGTATACATGACTGAGGTCACAAAGCTACCAGATCTTTGATACAGCAGCTCATAAGAGGAGTTGTATTACCTCTGTCTCTGTTTTGTTGTTTCTGTCTGCGTGTCTGTCTGTCTCTCCCCCTCTGTCTCTCTCTCTCTCTCTCTCCATGTATGCTGATGATTTAACCATATACGCATTGGCAACCAAAGATAACGAAGTCACTGAAACCCTTAACAAATAGTTGCAGTCTGTTTTTGAATGGGTGGCCAGTAATTAACTGGTCCTGAACATCTCTAAAACTAAGAGCATTGTATTTGGTAAAAATCATTCCCTAAATTCCAGACCTCAATTAAATCTGGTAATGAATGGTGTGGGTTTTGAACAAGTTGAGGAGACTAAATTCCTTGGTGTTACCTTAGATTGTAAACTGTCATGGTCAAAACATATAGATTCAATGGTTGTAAAGATGGGGAAATGCCTATCCGTAATAAAGAGATGTTCTGCTTTTTTGACACCACACCCCATAAAGCCTGCAGGCTCTAGTTTTATCTTATCTTTATTATTGTCCAGTTGTGTGGTCGAGTGCTGCAAGGAAAGACCTAGTTAAGCTGCAGCTGGCCCAGAACAGAGCGACATGGCTTGCTCTTCATTGTAATCAGAGGGCTGATATAAATACCATTCATACCAGTCTCGCTTGGCTAAGAGTTGAGGAGAGACTGACTGCATCACTTCTTTTTATAAGAAACATTAATGTGTTGAAAATTCCTAATAGTTTGCATAATCAACTTACACACAGCTCTGACACACACACTTACCCCACCAGACATGCCACCAGCGTCTCCAGTTTTTTTCCAATTGGTAGTTACAGTCCTGTCCCATCGCTGCAACTCCTATACGGACTCGGGAGAGCCGAAGGTCGAGAGTCATGTGTCCCTCGAAACACGACCCTGCCATGCCGCACTGCTCGCTTAACCCAGAAGCCAGCCGCACCAATGTGTCCAAGGAAAGACCGTAAACTGGCGACCGTGTCAGCATGCATGCGCCCGGCCCACCACAGGAGTCACTAGAGCGCGATGGGACAAGGACATCCCTGCCTCATGGGTCTGACGGTCACGGTCGGCTGCGACACAGCCCAGGATCAAACCTGGGTCTGTAGTGACGCCTCAAGCACTGCAATGCAGGGCTTTAGACCGCTGCACCACTCGGGAGGCCCAGAACAAATTCAAGAATGCGTACAGTATTATATAGAGCCATTATTGCATGCACTCCCATCTCATATTGTTCAAATAAACAGCAAACCCGGTTTTAAAAAAACAGATAAAGCAACACCTCACAGCACAATGCATCTCCCCTACTTGACCTAGATAGTTCTCTCATACTGACACTCATCCCTCTCTCTTTCCCTCTATCCATGTTAAATAATATAATATATATATAACATATTTCAGATGTTTACAATGGATGAGTCCTGTAGGTCGGAAAGAGAGTGAGGGGCACTCTCTGGCAACTACTGTCTGTGGCTCTGTCTCTGATTTCTATTCCGTTGACAGAACCCAAACAGTCTCTGTTGCTTCACAAAAAATATGGTCACATTTAAAATATCAATCCCACAGAGATAAAGGAATTTGGACCAAAACAACAATTATATCCCAACATCCCAACATCTCATTGTGTATTGGTTAGGACAGGATTTCCCAACTCCAGTCCTCAACTACCTCCAACAGCACACATTTTTGTTATAGCCCCGGACAAACACACCTGATTCAACTTGTCAACTAATCATCAAGCCCTCAATGAGTTGAGTCAGGTGTGTTTGTCCAGAGCTACAACAAAAATGTGTGCTGTTGGAGATACTTGAGGTACTCAAATAATCAAAGCCTCATGATGAATTGGTTATTTGAATCAGTTGTGTAGTGCTTTGGGAGAATGAAAAAAACATGCACCTGGGGGGCGGGGCCCAGGACCAAGTTTGGGAAACCCTGGGTTAGGACACCCAGGGTGAAGGATTGTGGAGAGAGACTGAGGTCCAGGACTAAACAACCCCATTTGTCCCCTCATCCTTCAGGCATCCCTTAACAACCCTCAGCCTTCCTGCATCCCCCACAACCCTCAGCCTTCCTGCATTCCCTGACAACCCTCAGCCTTCCTGCATCGCCCACAACCCTCAGCCTTCCTGCATCCCCTGACAACCCTCAGCCTTCCTGCATCCCCTGACAACCCTCAGCCTTCCTGCATCCCTAACAACCCTCTGCCTTCCTGCATCCCCTAACATCCCTCAGCCTTGCTGCATCCCCTAACATCCCTCAGCCTTCCTGCATCCCCTAACATCCCTCAGCCTTCCTGCATCCCCTAACATCCCTCAGCCTTCCTGCATCCCCTAACATACCTCATGCTTCCTGCATCCCCTGACAACCCTCAGCCTTCCTGCATCACCCACAACCCTCAGCCTTCCTGCATCCCCTGACAACCCTCAGCCTTCCTGCATCCCCTAACATCCATCAGCCTTCCTGCATCCCTAACATCCCTCTGCCTTCCTGCATCCCCTAACATCCCTCAGCCTTGCTGCATCCCCTAACATCCCTCAGCCTTCCTGCATCCCCTAACAACCCTCAGCCTTCCTGCATCCCCTAACAACCCCCAGCCTTCCTGCATCCCTAACAACCCTCAGCCTTCCTGCATCCCTAACAACCCTCAGCCTTCCTGCATCCCCTAACATCCCTCAGCCTTTCTGCATCACCTAACAACCCTCAGCCTTCCTGCATCCCTAAGAACCCTCAGCCTTTCTGCATCATCTAACAACCCTCATGCCTCCTGCTTTTGGAATATCTGCAAGGTAGACTGTAAACCTATGTTTACTTGTTTTAGCTAGTGTTGAAAACTACAATTATAGATATGGTACCAGCATTCTTGGAGATTTCTGATGTATTGCTCTGTTTTGTTTACTGTGTCTCGTCCAAAGACATTTGCCAGTTTCCTATAGGTTGGGCTGGTTTGCTAGAAAGCAGCCATGCTGGGTCTAACAGTACAGTAGGTGTCTGTGGCCTCTCAGCCCCCTACTCTCACCTGTGTCTGCACTAGCTAGCTACTCCAACCAACCTCAGCCCCCTCCCTTCCCCTGTGTCTGCACTAGCTAGCTACTTCAGCCCCCTACCCTCCTCTGTGTCTGCACTAGCTAGCTACTCCAACCAACCTCAGCCCCCTCCCTTCCCCTGTGTCTGCACTAGCTAGCTACTTCAGCCCCCTACCCTCCTCTGTGTCTGCACTAGCTAGCTACTCCAACCCACCTCAGCCCCCTACCCTCCTCTGTGCTAGCTACTCCGACTCACCCACTGAACATGGGAAGCGTTGCCAGGGCTACCATTTATTAATATCAGTCCATAACTTTGAGAGCTGCCACCAGCCTCATTTGAACGAATAACAGTGAGAGACAGCCACTGAATCCTGACTATAGACCTTCATACTGAACATACCCCACACATACTGTATTAGACTGTGGTCAATGCATCTATCAGACCAGGGTACACTTTAAACACGACTAGTGGGAGTGTTGTCTCTAGGTTCTGTTGGTAATTAGTGCCCCCTACTGGTTTGATAGGTAGAGGCATGTCATTTCAACCTGTTTCCTAGGGAGAATCTCAATCTCATTTCCATGATTCCTCACATCCCTTCTTCTAACCTCCTTCTCAAAACCTATTGGATGAGATGGTCAGAGGGGATGGACCTTCTCATCTAATGAGTTTTGAGAAGGAGGTGAGGAGAGAGGACGCGAGGAATCAAGGAAAATCAATTGAGATTCTCCCATATTTTATGTGGGTAAAGCAACTGAGGAACAGCTGACAGGTTGACCTTTTTGGAAATGCATTTTGAAATTGCCCTCATTGCCATTTCACTTTTTCAAGGAATTAATATTGTGACAGTAGTGATAACTTAAACCCCACTGCCCCATCAACATTATCATCAAATACAAAATCTTTATAAAAATGAAATAAAGTAAGAAGGACAAGATGCATTATGCTCACTGTATTGCTCTCTGTGTGAAACAAGTATGGTGCAAATGTGCCTCCCTCTGGTCAGGTAATGGAAGCATATCACAAATACTGCCATAAACATTCCATTCAGTTGTTTATGGCTGGTTATCACTGCAGGTAATAACTCTGGAAGAGAGTCAGGGAGAGGGGTTGGCTCCATTAGTCAGTCGGGTCTGTTTCCCTGTTAATATTCCCTGATAGTTCTCTGTTTACTCTACGGTCCTACCTTTTTAGCTTCTATTATCAAGACAGTTGGTAAATGGGGAGGCTGGAAAACTAAAGGTCATGATGGTGACCCAGAGTGTTTCTGTTTTCCTGAGTGTGAAGCACACACGCACATGCACACACACACACACGATGCAGTCTGCTCTGTTCAGATAGAAACACTCCATATTCCTTCTTTATAGATTAAGAGACATCCATTGAGTTGTGCTCCCATTAAGCCATAAAGTCTCACAACAGAGACACCAATGGCTCAAACATAGCATTCAGATCCTGTGTTATCAGTTCATTGAAACTACTGGACACTTCACAACACACATTATAACATTACAACACACATTATAACACACTACAACACACATTATAACATTACAACACACATTATAACATTACACCACACATTAAAACACACATAACATTACAACACACATACCATTACAACACACATTATAACATTACAACACACATTATAACACACTACAACACACATAACATTACAACACACATTAAAACACACTACAACACACATAACATTACAACACACATTAAAACACACTACAACACACATAACATTAAAACACACATTATAACACACTACAACACACATAACATTACAACACACATAACACACTACAACACACATTATAACATTACAACACACATTATAACACACTACAACACACATAACATTACAACACACATAACACACATTATAACATTACAACACACGTTATACAACACACATTATAACATTACAACACACATTAAAACACACATAACATTACAACACACACATTACAACACACATTATAACATTACACACATTATAACACACATTATAACATTACAAGACACATTATAACACACATTATAACACTACAACCCATATTATAATACACTAGAAACACACATTGCAACACACATTATAAAACTACAACACACATTATAACATTACAACACACATTATAACACACTACAACACACATAACATAACATTACAACACACACATAACACACATTATAACATTACAACACACAACACACGAACACATTATACATCATTACAACACACTACAACACACATAACATTACAACACACATAACACACTACAACACACATTATAACATTACAACACACATTATAACACACTACAACACACATAACATTACAACACACATTATAACACTACAACACATTATAATACAGTAGAACACACATTATAACATTGCAACACACAGTATAACAATACAACACACATTATAACACTACAACACACATAACACACATAACATTACAACACACAACACACATAACAACACTCAACACACTACAACACACATTATAACATTAAAACACCCATTATAACACACTACAACACACATTATAACATTAAAACACCCATTATAACACACTACAACACACAACATTACAACAGACATTACAACACACTACAACACACATTCTAACATTACAACACACATTCTAACATTACAACACACATTATAACACACTACAACCCACATTATAACATTACAGCACACATTATAACATTACAACACACGTTATAACACACTACAACACACATTATAACATTACAACACACATTAAAACACACATAACATTACAACACACATACCATTACAACACACATTATAACATTACAAGACACATTATAACACACATTATAACATTACAAGACACATTATAACACACATTATAACACTACAACCCATATTATAATACACTAGAACACACATTATAACATTGCAACACACATTATAAAACTACAACACACATTATAACATTACAACACACATTATAACACACTACAACACACATAACATTACAACACACATAACACACTACAACACACATTATAACATTACAACACACATTATAACACACTACAACACACACAACATTACAACACACATTATAACACTACAGAACACATTATACATCATTACAACACATTACAACACACATAACAACACACATAACATTACAACACACATTATAACACTACAACACATTATAATACAGTAGAACACACATTATAACATTGCAACACACAGTATAACAATACAACACACATTATAACACTACAACACACATAACACACATAACATTACAACACACAACACACATAACATTACAACACTCAACACACTACAACACACATTATAACATTAAAACACCCATTATAACACACTACAACACACATTATAACATTAAAACACCCATTATAACACACTACAACACACAACATTACAACAGACATTACAACACACTACAACACACATTCTAACATTACAACACACATTCTAACATTACAACACACATTATAACACACTACAACCCACATTATAACATTACAGCACACATTATAACATATTACAACACACATTATAACATTACAACACACATTATAACATTACAACAAACAGTATAACACATTACAACACACATTGTAACACACATTATAACATTACAACACACACTATAACACACATTACACAACACGTTATAACACACATGAAAAAGGCTGTATATAGGTTCTTCACTGTTATCCATTGCAGATGAAGGCAACCGAGCCACCGATGAAGTGATGAAGTAACAAGAAAACACTTGAAGTGCTTTAGATGCTCTCTGCATGAAACACGCATGGAGCAAATACCCCTTCTGGTAGCTTGATGGATCACTTGTCTCTCAATTATATCATTAGATAAATTAATATATATCAACAACAACAAAAATCCCATTTAGTGCTCATCACATGATGCTATTGTGGCCAGGTTATGTATTCTGGTGTTCATTTGTGTTTAGCAGTTGAGCAACGGTAAAACATCTGTGCTCTGTGTGTTTTTATTGACCTGTAAGCATCTTTCCCAGTACACAACAGATGGCGGTCACTGACCAAACATTAACATCTGCATATCATAACTCTGCCTCCCGGGTCCCATAGAGCCTATTTTGATCAGAGGCTGAAGTACAGCTGAGCTTCCCAAGTTCATCACAAGTTAATCTTTAACTTAACAGCTCCATTAACAACCTCGCCCAGTGTAGGCCTAGTCATTCAGTGTGGATGTGTGGTTCTCCAGGGTTAATGTCATTAGGCACCAAAGGGAAGCAAATAGGCCGAAAACAGGAATACCTGAATGTGTACAATAACAAACTCTTGTTTATGTTGCAAAATGTTTTGTTACTGTGTGCTACGGTGTGTACTAATGAATCTGAACAAAAATATAAATGCATAATGGAAGATAGACAAGGTCATATACAGACAATACAAACTGTAGAAAATTCACGAGCGATCAATGATCATCTGTCCACTATATACACAACAGAACACACTGTCAACTACAATGTTAGATGTAGGCCAGCCCTCTGGTCTGGTTTTAAACATTCAGGAGCATTACTGCTGCTGGGACAAAGGATTGTTTGGCCCTATGTCTTTTGTGCCCTGTAACATCGCCCCAAGGGGAGTAGCTCAAACTCCTGGTAAATAGGATGTCTGGGTCTGTATCTTGTGGGATTTTGGGAAGGCTCTAAAGTCATAAATTACCTGCAGACCTGTCTGCTTGACCCCGAGCACCTTACTAGCACAGCTAAAAAAAAGTTCTTAACATATTTCTGAGATACATTAGCATTTCTGTACCAGCAAATGATACAATATGTTAAGATACTGAAGAATGAAACAGTGATAATAGAACACAATCAACATTAAAATAGTTTCCTTAAAAAGTAGAGCCTTTGCTGTACTTTCTTATTAATCTTCTCAGTGCACTTTCTCCATTGTAGCTTGTGTTTTAGTCCACCGCCAAGGTATTGATACTCCTCCACTACATCTATGTCTTGTCCCTTAACAGTCGGTGGGGAAGGAGTCAATTATTTCCTAAAACAGAAGACAAAGGATTGTAAGAGACTTAAGTCTTAATCCTAGACACATGGAAGGTAGGGTGAATACGGAGGGTACGGAGTAACACAAGATGGACAGCAATGGAACTAAGCACTCTAGAGATGGGAAAAGGACCAATGAAATGGGGGGACAGTTTGCAGGACTCCACCCGAAGGGGCAGGTCCCGAGTGGAAAGCTATACCCTCTGCCCAATGCGGTAGCGGGGAGCTGGGGTCCGACGACGGTCCTCTTGTTGATGATACCTGGAGTTGGTCTTGAGAATTGCCGCCCGAGCTCTCCTCCAGGGACGTTGACAGCGGCGGACAAACATCTGGGCCAAGGGTACGCTGACCTCCTGATCTTGCTTTGGGAAGAGTGGAGGTCGACACCCCAAAGAGCACTCAAAAGGACAGAGTCCTGTGGCCAAACAGGACCCGGGACTGGACTAAGTTAGGAACAAATAACCGGTTAGCCGGGCCCCCTTCAGGTTCAGGCTGGGAACATTGGGCCTTGCCAAACCAAGGTTTCAATAACCCAATCCACTTAAGTAGCAAGGCATGAGGTAGGGAGCATGGTTTCAGAGATCGAGGGTGTGGCAGAGGAACTGTATATGCAGGAGAGGGCGTCCGGCTTCACATTTTTGTACCCTGGGCGGTAGGAAATGGTGAAGTTGAATCTGGTGAACAATAAAGCCCACCAGGGCCTGCCTGGAGTTAAGGCGCTTGGCTGTACGGAGATATTCCAAATGTTTATCGTCTGTCCAGACCACGAGAGGCTGACTAACCGTCTGCCCGGTACAGTTGAAACGGGGATTCATCTGTTAAGAGCACATTTCTCCAGTGTGCCAGTAGCCATCGAAGGAGAGCATTCTCCCACTGAAGTCGGTTACGACGCCAAATTGCAGTCAGGTCAAGACCCTGGTGAGGACAGCGAGCACGCAAATGAGCTTCCCTGAGACGGTTTCTCCCTCTCTACAGCATAAAGCGCTAGTCGATTCAGGCGCAGCTGGGAATTTTATGGATCGTGGGTTTGCGTTAAGGCTAGGGATTCCCCTGGTGTCGTTAGACCAACCTTTCCACGTGCACTCCTTAGATAGCCGACCACTGGACATGGTAACGCAGGGGATCATAAGGAGCGGAATAGTCTCTTCCTTATTGATTCGCCTGCGTTTCCAGTGGTGCTGGGGATTCCCTGGCTGGCTAATCACAATCCTGAGATTTCATGGCGACAGGGGGCTCTCAGAGGGTGGTCAGAGGAGTGTTCAGGCAGGTGCATAGGAGTTTCCATTGGTTCGACGACGGTGGAGAGTCCAGACCAGGTTTCCACGGTGCGCATTCCCTCTGAATATGCCGATTTGGCTATCACCTTCTGTAAAAAGAGGGCGACCCAATTACCACCTCATCGACGAGGGGATTGCGCGGTAAACCTCCTGGAAAACGCTGCACTTCCCAGGAGTCACGTGCACCTGTTGTCCCAGGAGGAGACAGTGGCAATGGAGACATACGTCACTGAATCTCTGGGATAGGGGTACATTCGGCCCTCCACATCACCCGTCTCCTCGAGCTTCTTTTTTGTGAAGAAAAAGGAGGGAGGTCTGCGTCCGTGCATTGATTATAGAGGTCTAAATTCCATCACAGTGGGGTTTAGTTACCCACTACCTCTCATTGCCACGGTGGTGGAATCATTTCACGGGGTGCGTTTCTTCACAAAACTGGATCTTAGGAGTGCGTATAATTTGGTGCGTATCCGGGAGGGAGATGAGTGGAAGACGGCGTTTAGTACCACATCTGGCCATTATGAGTACCTCGTCATGCCGTATGGGTTGAAGAATTCTCCAGCCGTTTTCCAATCCTTCGTAGACGAGATTCTCAGAGACCTGCACGGGCAGGGGATGGTAGTGTATATCGATGATATACTGATCTATTCTGCCACACGCACCGCGCACCTGTGCGTAGGGTACTTGGGCGACTGCTAGAGCATGACCTGTACGTAAAGGCTGAGAAATGTGTGTTCTCCAAACAAGCCGTTTCCTTCCTGGGTTATCGCATTTCCACCTCTGGTGTGGTGATGGAGTGTGACCGCGTTACAGTCGTGCGTAATTGGCCGACTCCGACCACGGTAAAGGAGGTGCAGCAGTTTTTAGGATTTGCCAGTTACTACCGGAGGTTTATCTGGGGTTTTGGTCAGGTGGCTGCTCCCATTACCTCACTGCTGAAGGGGGGGCCAGCGTTCTTGCGCTGGTCAGCAGAGGCGTGCAGAGCTTTCAGTCATCTGAAGGAGCTGTTCACCGACGCTCCCGTGCTGGCTCATCCGGACCCTCTTTGGAGTTTATAGTGGAGGTGGACACGTCCGAGGCTGGGGAGGGGGCCGTGCTATCACAGCGCTCGGGCGCGCCACCAAAGCTCCGCCCCTGCTCTTTCTTCTCGAGGAAGCTCGGTCCGGAACTATGACGTGGGGGACTGGGAGTTGTTAGCTGTAGTCAAGGCTCTGAAGGTGTGGAGACATTGACTTGAGGGGGCCAAGCACCCTTTCCTTATCTGGACTGACCATCGTAATCTCGAGAACATCCGGGCAGCGAGGAGTTTGCATCCGCGTCAGGCCAGGTGGGCCATGTTCTTTACCCAATTTCGTTTTACGATTTCCTATCGGCCAGGCTCCCTTAATACGAAGGCCGACGCGCTGTCCCGCCTATATGACACAGAGGAGCGGCCCATTGATCCGACTCCCATCCTCCCAGCTTCATGTCTGGTAGTGCCGGTGGTATGGGAGGTGGATGCAGAGATCAAGCGGGCGTTACGGTTGGAACCTGCACCCCCTCAGTGTCCAGCAGGTGTTCAGTACGTGCCGCTTGGTGTCCGTGATCGGTTGATTCGATGGGCCCATACACTACCCTCTTCGGGTCATCCTGGGATCGAGAGGACAGTGCGGAGTCTTAGGGGGAGGTACTGGTGGCCCACTTTGGTTAAGGACGTGAAGTTTTATGTCTCCTCTTGTTCGGTGTGCGCCCAGAGCAAGGCTCCTCCACACCTGCCTAGAGGGAAGTTACAGCCCCTCCACGTTCCACAACGGCCGTGGTCGCCCTTGTCGGTGGACTTTCTCACCGACCTTCCCCCGTCTCAGGGAATCACCATGATCCTGGTCGTTGTGGATCGGTTTTCTAAGTCCTGTCGTCTCATCCCATTGCCCCATTGCCTCTCTACGGCCCTACAGACTCCGGAGGCCCTGTTTACCCATGTCTTCCGGCACTACAGGGTGCTTGAGGACATTGTTTCTGATGGGGGTCCCAAGTTCACGTCCAGAGTTTGGAGGGCGTTCATGGAACGGCTGGGGGTCTCGGTCAGCCTAACCTCGGGTTTCCACCCCGAGAGTAATGGGCAGGTGGAGAGAGTGAACCAGGATGTGGGTAGGTTTCTGCGGTCGTATTCCCGGGACCGGCCTGGTGAATGTGCGAGGTACGTCCCATGGGCGGAGGTGGCTCAGAACTCCCTCTGCCACTTCTCTACTAACATGTCACCGTTCTAGTGCGTGTTGGGCTGAAAGCGGTCCTGGCTCCTGCGGTGGAGGAATGGGTGCAGCGCTCGAAGGACACCTGGAGAGCCGTCCAGGAATCATTAAAACAGGCTAGTCGACGGAAGAAGAGGAGCGCTGACCAGCCCCGCAGTGAGGCCCCCGTGTTCGCACCTGGTCTGGCTCTCGTCCCGAAACCTGCCCCTCCGCCTGCCCTGCCGGAAGCTGGGGCCGCAGTGCGTGGGGCCTTTTAAAGTCCTGAGGAGGATAAACGAGGTGTGTTACAGGTTACAGCTTCCTCCTTACTATCGCATTAACCCCTCGTTTCATGTGTCTCTCCTCAGGCCGGTGGTGGCTGGTCCCCTGCAGGAAGGTGAGGTGCCGGAGTTCCCTCCGCCCCCTCTGGACATCGAGGGGATTCTGGACTCTAGATGCCAGGTGAGGGGCCTACAGTACCTCGTGGACTGGGAGGGGCACGGTCCGGAAGAAAGGTGCTGGGTACCGGTGAAGGACATTGTTAAGGGAATTTTTATCTATAATGACTAATTATGTATACATTTCAATCAGGATGTACTAATCAGAATACTATTATGTTACTGTACATGTACTAATTATCTTTTTAATCCTATTACTGAGTATAATGTGCATAAATATAATCAATAATTAGGACAATGACTGTCTGTTCCTTGGTAGAAATGAATGAATTATATCTCCAGTCTGGCTGTAAGGCTTATCTACAAGCTGTCTTAAGCTCGGTCGTATATTATCTTAATAGGGAGAGACGATGTGAGAACCATACAGCCTTTGTACTGGAACGGAGATGGCACGGGTTGGTGCTGAAACTAATGACGTCATTTTTTATAACCTTTGGTAAACTGTATCGTGTGCAGTACTCTCGTGAATAAACTCTGCTGATTGACTTTAAGACTGGGCTCTGTCCATTATTATAGAATAAGGGTCTTACAAATCCTTATGAATTGACAGAGTGTTTAATTTTAATTGGGTATTAAAACATAGAGCAATTGAATTCCTTTAACAGACATTTTGGACCCTTCATTACTGAGGGACTTCCACCGCCTCCACCCAGATCGCCCTGCGCCTCGTCCCCCGGGTCGCCCTCGAAGCGCGTCGGGGGGGGGGGGGGGGGGGGTACTGCCACGACTCTCATCGAAGGTGGCTCCCCTGCCTGTTTGGGCGGCGCTCGGCAGTCGTCGTCACCGGTCTACTAGCCGCCACCGATCCCTTTTTCCTTTTCGTTTCGTCTTATTGGTTGCACCTGTTCCCTGTTTCGTTTCTTGATTTATGTCTATTTAAGCCTGTTAGGTCCGCCTAGGTTTGTGAAGGATTGCTACTCTGTTGGTTGTGGATGTGATTTTCGTGTTTGTTTTCTCCGGACTGTTTGGTCCTGTGTTTGGGCTGGTCTGTTTTATGTGCCCTGTATTTTGGCGTGACCGTCTTGTGCCGGAGAATAAATTACGATTTAACGAACCCTCTGCTCTCTGCGCCTGACTCCAACCCACCACTCCTAGTAAAATCTGACACTCAGAGTAGGAGTTCTGATTTAGAATCAGGTCCTGCCTGTCAATATAATTTAATTCATTAGAATCTAAAAGTCTAAACTGATCCTAGATCAGCACTCCTATTCTGAAACCCTTTATGAACACAGACCCTGGAATCTACACTAAATATTGCTCTGTTGCACTGTTGTTTTACTTCATTCATTCAGTCAGGACAAATAGAGGAAATTTAGGTTCCAGGAAACTCTCTATTTGGGTCCAATCCTGTTTTGAGAAATCCCACATTGTGACTTTGATGTTAATCATACCTTCATGACAATATGCGATTCACACATACATTTTCAGGTTGGAATTCAGCCCTCTGTCTCTCTCTATGTCATGTTCTGACCTTAGTTCCTTTGTTTTGGTCTTTTCTTTTAGTATGGTCAGGGCGTGAGTTGGGTGGGTTGTCTATGTTAGTTTGTCTATGATTTTCTATTTCTGTGTTTGGCCTGGTATGGTTCTCAATCAGAGGCAGCTGTCAATTGTTGTCCCTGATTGAGAACCATATTTAGGTAACCTGTTTTCCATTGTGTTTTGTGGGTGGTTGTTTCCTGTTTAGTGTTTTTGTTTCACCTTTCAGGACTGTTTGTTTGTCGTGTTTGTTGTTTTGTCTAGTGTTGCATATTTCATTAAATAATATGAACACTTACCACACTGCACCTTGGTCCTCCTCTCTTTCCCCAGACGACAAGCGTTACACTCTATTGTTTGTTTCAGTACCTGCCCCGCACCGTCAATACTACCATATGGCTGCAGGGCCTGAGGGAGGCTATGAGTTCCCTTAATATCTCTGCCTACATAATCCATGGGACAGATGCGTGTTTGTGTGTGTGCGTACGTGTGCGTGTTTGCGCATGTGTGCACGCGTGGTGACTAAGTGTGTGTGTGTGTGGTGCTGACAGTGTGTATCTCCTACAGAGTGAGTACATGTGACGCACAGATGGCCTTTATGACAGGCTTCACAGGCTCTGCAGGTGGGTGTCTCTCTTTCCTCTGTTCTCCCTTTCTCCCCTCCTCCCTTACTTCCCCTCCTCTCCATCCTAAAATACCACACTCCCTTCCTCTCCTCCTGTGGCTCAGTATCAGTCCTTCCCACTCATCTCACCTCCTTACTACTCAGTTCCACATCATCTCTCATCTTTCTTCTCCCCTACCTCCTCCTCCCTACCTCATCCTCCTCCTCTCCCAAAATTCCTCCTCCTCCCCACAACCTCCTCCTCTCCCCTACCTCCTCCTCTCCCCTACCTCCTCCTCTCTCCCTTATTCCTCCTCCTCCCCACTACCTCCCGTTCCTCCTCTTCCTCCTGTCCTCTCCCTCCTCCTCCTCTTCCTCCTCTACCTCCTCCTCTACTCCCCTGTCCTCTCCTACCACCCCCCCACCAACCCCTGTCCCCCACTCCCCCATCCTCACTCCTTCTCCTTCTCACAACTATTAACCCCTCCCCACCATAAAAGGGCCATTGATGAGTGACAGATGAGATTTGAATCAGGGAGCTTCCATAGACAGATTGATGGCGAGATCTATTCCTGGACTAATGACTGACATGAACAGATGATCAAAGCCATTTCTGTACTAGAGCTCAGGCAGAATAATGGATCATTCTGAGTACTGTTAGAATCTCTCCCCTGAGAATAAGAGGCTATTTTATTTTATATTTGAATGTGCCAGACATCCAGATTAGTCTGTGTCTGGCAGCTTACGATAAACACAGAGGTCAACACCAGTGTTACAAAGAGTACAACTATTATGATGCTGTTATGAAAATGCTGTGAATGAGTTGATACATTTTGTAATCATTGGAAGTGTTGTAAGTCCCTCTGTTATGTACCTGTCCTGTAGGTAGCCTATGCATTAAAAAGTACACTTAACTCTGCCTCAGCCAGTAATGTAACCCTCCCTAGCAGGCACAGCAGTGGTGACCCAGAACAACAGTCCTCTGGACAGACAGTCACTACTGGGTCAAGGCTGAACGCTAAATGGACTACAACTGTGAGCTGGAGAGAGATGGTGAGAAGAGATGAGACTGGATTGTGTTGACTAGACTAGAACTGCAGACTCTATTGACAAGACAAGAACTGCAGACCGTGTTGACAAGACCTGCAGACTGTGTAGACTAGACTAGAACCGCAGACTGTGTTGACAAGACCTGCAGACTGTGTAGACTAGACTAGAACTGCAGACTGTGTTGATTAGACTAGAACGGCAGAGTGTTTTGACTAGACTAGAATTGCAGACTGTGTTAACTAGAATTGCAGACTGTGTTGACCCGACTAGAATTGCAGACTGTGTTGACTCGACTAGAATTGCAGACAGTGTTGACTAGACTAGAAATGCAGACTATGTTGACTAGACTAGAATTGCAGACTGTGTTGACTAGACTAGAACGACAGAGTGTGTTGACTAGACTAGCACCGCAGACTGTGTTGACTAGACTAACACCGCAGACTGTGTAGACTAGACTAACACCGCAGACTGTGTTGACTAAACTAGCACCGCAGACTGTGTTGACTAGACTAGCACCGCAGACTGTGTTGACTAGACTAACACCGCAGACTGTGTTGACTAGACTAACACCGCAGACTGTGTTGACTAAACTAGAACCGCAGACTGTGTTGACTAGAACCGCAGACTGTGTTGACTCGACTAGAATTGCAGACTGTGTTGACTCGACTAGAATTGCAGACAGTGTTGACTAGACTAAAACGGCAGAGTGTGTTGACTAGACTAGAACTGCAGACTGTGTTGACTCGACTAGAATTGCAGACTGTGTTGACTAGACTAGAAATGCAGACTATGTTGACTAGACTAGAATTGCAGACTGTGTTGACTAGACTAGAACGACAGAGTGTGTTGACTAGACTAGCTCCGCAGACTGTGTTGACTAGACTAACACCGCAGACTGTGTAGACTAGACTAACACCGCAGACTGTGTTGACTAAACTAGCACCGCAGACTGTGTTGACTAGACTAGCACCGCAGACTGTGTTGACTAGACTAACACCACAGACTGTGTTGACTAAACTAGAACCGCAGACTGTGTTGACTAAACTAGAACCGCAGACTGTGTTGACTAAACTAGAACCGCAGACTGTGTTGACTAAACTAGAACCGCAGACTGTGTTGACTAGAACTGCAGACTGTATTGACTAGATCTGCAGACTGTGTTGACTAGACTAGAACCACAGACTGTGTTGACTAGACTAGAACAGCAGAGTGTGCTGACTAGACTAGAACAGCAGACTATGTTGACTGGACTAGAATTGCAGACTGTGTTGACTCGACAAGAATTGCAGACTGTGTTGACTCGACAAGAATTGCAGACTGTGTTGACTCGACTAGAATTGCAGACTGTGTTGACTCGACTAGAACTGCAGACTGTGTTGACTCGACTAGAATTGCAGACTGTAGTGGCTAGAACTGCAGACTGTTGGCTAGACTAGAACCGCTGATTGTGTTGACTAGAACCGCAGACTGTGTTGACTAGACTAGAACTGCAGACTGTGTTGACTAGAACTGCAGAATGTGTTGACTAGACTAGAACTGCAGACTGTGTTGACTAGACTAGAATTGCAGACAGTGTTGACTAGAATTGCAGACAGTGTTGACTCGACTAGAATTGCAGACTGTGTTGACTAGACTCGAACCGCAGACTGTGTTGACTAGAACTGCAGACTGTTGACTAGAACTGCAGACTGTTGACTAGACTAGAACCACAGACTGTGTTGACTAGATTAGAACAGCAGACTGTGTTGACTAGACTATAACTGCAGACTGTTGTTTCGACTAGAATTGCAGACTGTGTTGACCTGACTAGAATTGCGGACTGTGTTGACTTGACTAGAATTGCGGACTGTGTTGACTAGAACTGCAGACTGTTGACTAGACTAGAACAACAGACTGTGTTGACTAGACCTGCAGCCTGTGTTGACTAAACCTGCAGACTGTGTTGCTCTCCTGCCTACCTTCTCTCATTTCAAATCCCTATCTCTAGCTGAACAAAACTATGAATGGAAAGAGGAATTCCACTGAAAACACACACAAAAAAAGCTCATAGTGATAGGCATCAACCAAATGTATTTTATAAAGCCCTTTTAACATCAGATGTCACAAAGTGCTTTACAGCCTAAAACCCCAAAGAGCAAGCAACGTTCATCAGTGAAGCTATTTTAAAGTTGTAAAAGTTGTTAATCTGCATAAAACTGATAGATTTCACGCTAATCCCTTCATTAATTAAACAGTCATACTTGATGTTCTAAAATCATTAAGAAATGTGGGGAATAAATTACTGATCAGTCCTATTGTTGCTTTTGTTCCACAACATTCGTCAGCAGTACAACTGACTGGCTGATTCGAGAGATTACGGTCACTGACGACATCGGCTTTGACCCCTTCCTCTTCTCTATCCCTAAGGCAGCCCATAAAGTTATTAATGTGGGCACACATGTAGGCTCGTCCCTAATTTGCTCTTTGACACCTGTAGTAGGACGACAGGGTCCAAAATGTTTCTCTCTGTTACAGTATTCAGAGGACTGACTATTGAATGTGATAGATACCAGAAGTGAGGTACTATAGTATTATAATATCGGAAACTTGTTCACTGAGGATATCTGATGCTAGCTATATGCTAGCTATATATACTGTATGTATGTATGATCTATGTGGTTACTTGTATCTGTATAATTCATTTCAAAGAAGTGTTATTGTCCTCTCGTTTACAGTGGTTCCATCCCCCACACAAGCACTTAGATGCTGTGACACCCTGTGTAAGATTGGGCCTTGGTGGTCAGGTTACACTGTAAACTTTGTTTCGTTTGATTGGTCAGTGGTGGTTGGCTTTGGGTTAAAAGTTTCAGAAGTTATAATTGGAATAAGCATATCGCTGTTATCCTGTATCCAGTCCATGGAATAATCATATCTTTGCTCATGCTTTGTCCTGTAAATTAACTTTAGGATTTACATTATATGCTCGAAATAATGCCATGTCATGCTTGTTAATGCGTGTAACTTAAGCTTTATGCCTTGCATGTGAATCCATTCATTTTACAATGTTAATTAAAGGGGTTTTAATACTCTTCGGAAAAATACAACATGCCATGAAAGGCACGGGAACGAATCCCAAAACGAAACACGTATAGAAAAAAAAACAGGGATGTAACCTAAACAAAAGAGCGAGGTTAAACCTCTAATAAATACACGGGACAAGATCCGTAAACAATACACAGGACGAGACCCGTAAATAATGCACGGGATGAGACTCGTAATAACAATTGCACAATACTACATGGGACGAGACCCATAATAGCGAGTACATAATACAAGCTGCACGAAAGCCGAAACAACAAAGCACAGGTACTCACAAGACCAACGTGACATGGGAACAATAACCGACCAGACAATAGTGAACAAAGGGCACATATATTTAATTGCTAATCAGAGGGGAATGGGAACCAGGTGTGCGTAATGAAACGCACAATTGGCCCAGCGTCGTCCGGATTTGGCCGATGTAGGCAGTCGTTGGAAATGTGAATTTGTTCTTAACTGATTTGCCTAGTTAAATAAAAAATATATATATTACTGCCCATTACACACAGACCTGAGAGCAACTGGGCTCTTTACTAATAGTGTTTAATCCCGGTGCTAGGTTAATGTGGAGTGTCTAACTGTATAGCTAATTGGCTATGTGTTTGTAGATCGACTGAGGTAAATTAGGCTGGGGTCATTTTTGCTTGTTTTTGCTGTTTTAAAATACAATTTTAGAGTTTAAAATTGTATAGAAATGCAGTAAAAGAACTTGAACCCCTTTGACAATTGACAGCAAGCAGAAGGACCAAGCTTTGAAACCATATCTGCCAGTGGGCCCAATGCTGCTCTGGCCCACCACAGGTATCTGGAACTATCTTTTCCACCTTGTCTCCTAATGTTACTTAGTATCTGCCTCACAGTACCACTAACTCTATTGTTTTGTCACAAATGTTGTATTATAGCCCTTCTAATGCAACCAGTAGAAAGCTGACTTGATGAGATGATGGACTCTGGTGGCCAGTATCTGTGAGTAGAGAACAGCTGAGGGTGTAGTATAAACCATAGCCCTGGTGGCCAGTATCTGTGAGTAGAGAACAGCTGAGGGTGTAGTATAAACCATAGCCCTGGTGGCCAGTATCTGTGAGTAGAGAACAGCTGAGGGTGTAGTATAAACCATAGCCCTGGTGGCCAGTATCTGTGAGTAGAGAACAGCTGAGGGTGTAGTATAAACCATAGCCCTGGTGGCCAGTATCTGTGAGTAGAGAACAGCTGAGGGTGTAGTATAAACCATATCTCTGGTGGCCAGTATCTGTGAGTAGAGAACAGCTGAGGGTGTAGTATAAACCATAGACCTAGAAAGAAAACGTTAGTCTTCAGTTATTATCCATATTGATTCAAATGATCCATGACTTGTGTTCTTTGATATCGTGTTCGTGTGACCGATAGAGATGAGACCACTGACATCACACCAACTGTTGACTGAAGGACCTCCACTGACATGCAGATGGTACAGCTATGTGTTAAGGTGACCCTACGGGTCTCAGCAGCTTTATATACAGTACATATACCTTTCATGGAGCCTACAGGTATTTCATATGTCTATAATTATAATTTCAAACCAAGTCTCTAATCAACACCTGTCTATATCTCTCACACCAAAGGAGGCCGTTACTTGTGTGCTCATGGGAAATATTGGCATCTCTCGGACCATCTTCCCCTCAGGGACAGAAGGTGAATGCAATGCAATGTACAAGTGCTCAGAAACAGCTGCTCATTCTCGTCACACTGTCAGGGGTTACTACTGGTGGATATGTAAAAGAATTAGAGTGACATTCAATACAACCACAAGAGGGCGGTGTTTTGTCTACTTGTCCCCCAGCAAGGTGATTTGTTTTACATAAAGCACTTTGGGTCTGTCTGAGGACCTGTTCAATGAACACTTTGAAAATGCATTTTTCCTTCTTTGAGGCTCTTGATCTGTTATGACTGTATTGAAAGGTATATGAGGACATGTAGTTTCACAGTCACCTATGCAGTTGTGTTAAATCAGTGATTACTTCAAGAAAGGAAGGAAAAATACATGTTTTAAAGCAGGGATCGGCAACTGGCGGTCCTCGGATCAATTCAATACTGTTGAGAGTTGTAATAGTACAATACACAAGATGCATTTTCAAAATGTAGTTGTGCACCAGCAGATTTTCTCTTGTTATGTCAGTCACTGATAGTCAATCAGATTGCTAAATTAGTTTAGAGACCAGCTATCTAAACTTGTTATAGTTGAATTACTGGCCGGGGTGGCCCCATTGATTTTGTTTGTCAGTCTCACTCAGATATCCTATTGAAAACTGCGAACATTTCTCTCTACCCTATCGAAAATGTGTAGAATTGCAGCAAACTTGCTTTAAAACTGCATAAAGTTCTCTACACTCCATGGCAAAATATGTATAATTGCACAAAATTAACTTTGTATTTAAAAAGAAAATCTCCGCTCTCAAGAGGGGTGCCACCTAAATGTTTTACTCGCAATGTGGGGGGGAGTGTATGGATGTGGGTACGCATACCCGTTAGCAACTGCAGCCCCTCATGATGAGCTAAGATTTTTTGTGGCCCCCACCCCCATCAAAGTTGCCCATCCCTGTTTTAAATTATGCAAACAAGAAGTAATTGTGAAGGCTGAATATTCTGAAATATTTGTAGTTTTTAGAAAGATAAGTTTGAAATGGGCTTGGTCTAATTATCTCAACAACCAAAAACACATATATACTTTTAGCTTTCTTAATGAAGCAGAAAATCAACAGTTGTTTCTGGTTGTGTATCAAAGTATCAAAATTAGCTGCTCATTGATCCTGCTTTGTAGTATACCCCTCAGGGCACGTTAACACTTTTGTTTATCAATGGCTGTAAACATGGAGTTGCTGGGGCGCCGGGCATTGTGGGAAGTGGACCTGAACCACGGCCACAGGGCTTGCCACGACGTGGAAATGTGCGTATGATGGCTTTACATACATTTATCATTGTTTCTTTTTGGTCTACCATCTTTAGTACACTCTGAGAAAAAAGGGTTCCGAAAGGGTTCCGAAAGGGTTCTTCGGCTGTCCCCATAGGAGAACCCTTTTTGGTTCCAGGTAGAACCCTTTTTGTTTCCAGGTAGAACTATTTTTGGTTCCATGTAATACCCTGTCTGGAAAAGGTTTTACATGGAACCCAAAAGTGTTCTACCTGGAACCAAAAAGGGTTCTTCAAAGGGTTATCCTATGGGGACAGTCAAATAATCATTTTAGGTTCTAGATGGCACCATTTTAATAAGCGTGTTCCTGATTTGGTCAGAAAAGAGCAAACCAATGTCAATGTCATGTTTCTTATGGTTGTAAAAGCCTGATTCCTTATCTGTAATAAACATCTTGATGCCATAAGGTTTATTTAGATTTGTGAGCTGCCATTTTGACTTGCATGAAAAGGAAGAGAATGGAGATCTTTATTTCATGAGCAGATTGTATCTCGTCCAGAACCAGGATATTACAAGGAAAATTACTTTGGGACCCGTATTGAAGATGTTGTTGTCATCATACATGCTAAGGTAGGTAAACTATAGAACTAAAGCTTCTATATTGAACATGTGGAAACATCAGACAAGTGTGGCTAAATACTGATACATTTTTAACTATGATGGGAATGTATTAAAGCTGTGAAAATACCGTATGCTTCCTATACATAATATGATGTCATTTGTCAGATGTAAAGAGCCCAGATGTTATAAGATCTGGCATGTATCTGCAATGTAGTCAGCTAGAAACACAGCCAAAGACGGACAATTATTGACTTTCTGCCCTTTGTATTTGTCTCCTGCAGTATGGCCATAATTACCTCACCTTTGAGACCGTGTCATTAGTCCCGTATGACAGGAAGGGGATTGACACCTCCCTCATGAGCCGCAACAAGTAAGAAACACATGGTGTGGTGACACTTTACTTGTATCCTCTGTCATGATGTCTTCTTACTCTAATGACAGCAGATATCATCAAGACATCATCATCAATCATGATAAAACATCTGCACCTGTCATCACAGCTAGTGTCAGCTTAATGAACAAATGCAATAACACTGACATGATGCCCATTACAGATATTTCATTTAAATTAATTTCCTTTATTACAGTACATTTATTATGTAGAATCCCAATTGCAAAATGTCAGAAAGGAGTCCACGGAAACTGGGTCAGTGGAATTACTGTGTGTGTGCAATTTGATAGAATCTCTGTGATGCATTATTAGGACTGTATTATAGCATGTAGCTCTAATGACTGAAGGTTAATAAACATTGGGTTCAGTTGTCTGCGACATCTAGCTAGTAGCTATGAGAGCATGGGGTAAATACACATTAGACTTTCAGATTTACAGGTTGAGATTATTTCCTCAGAAAATCCCCCTCAGAGTTTACAGGCAGCTTTCAAGCTTTCCTGAGAAACCATGTTTTAACTTCATCAGCAGTGATATTACTTTCTATTTTTTTCAGAGAAAACAAAGCTAGCAATTTCATTTTGTACATGTAATCGAATCTGTAATCTACTAATGTTTACTGCATGTTCAGCCGTGCTTCCCTTTGTAATGCATCTACTGTAAAAACCATGTCTACTGTAAAAAAACATATGACCTACAGAAATACTGCTTCTGTGTATGTTACATGTGACGTGGAATGTGGCATGTATTATTATTATTTTATTTTTATTTTTAAAATTGTGGCAAAGCAACAACACAGAGTTACATATAAACAAACGTACAGTCAATAACACAAAAGGAAATAAAAATATAACAATCTATGTACAGTGTGTGCAAATGTAGAAGAGTAGGGAGGTAGGCAAATAAATAGGCCCTAGAGGCAAAAATAATTACAATTTAGCATTAATACTGGAGTGATAGATGTGCAGATGATGATGTGCAAGTAGAGATACTGGGGCGCAAAAGAGCAAGACGCTAAGTAATAATATGGGGATGAGGTATGCTATTCGGGTCGGGTGTGCTATTTACAGATTGACTGTGTACAGGTACTGTCACGCCCTGACCTTAGTTATCTTTGTTTTCTTTATTATTTTGGTTAGGTCAGGGTGTGACGAGGGTGGTATGTGTGTTTTTGTCTTGTCTAGGGTTTTTTGTATATCTATGGGGTTTTAGTATTTTCTAGGTAAATGTAGGTCTATGGTGGCCTGAATTGGTTCCCGATCAGAGACAGCTGTTTATTGTTGTCTCTGATTGGGGATCATATTTAAGTAGCCATATTCCTTGGTCTTTTGTGGGTTGTTATTCTATGTTTAGTTGCCTGGTCTGTACTAGCCATATTGCTTCACTGTTAGTTTTGTTTAGTTCTGTTCAGTGTTCTCTCTTTTATTAAAGAGTTATGTTCGCTTACCACCCTGCGCCTTGGTCTCCTCATTATGATGACCGTGACAAAACAACCCACCAAGGAAGGACCAAGCAGCGTGCTAAAAAGGAGTGGACATCTTGGACCCAGGAGAAAGAGGAGTGGAGGACATCCTAGACCTGGGAGGAGGTAATGGCAGGGGACAAGACCCTGCCATGGAAGCAGGTGGAGAGAGCTGCTTCCATTGCAGGTCTCCTTGCCTGTAGTCAGTGTAAATGGATTTGTAGTTTATTAAGAACAATTTTAATACTTATGATTACCATTTGTTAACCAGCATGTTGTCCACTACTTACTCCCTGTGTTTGCTTTGATTGCACATCAAACATACTTTGTTGAACCAAACAAACTCAATATAGCACAAGATGGCCATGATGACAAGGGGAATGTTGTAGTGTAATCTGTGCCTGTTAGCACTTTGTAAGGGACAGATAATGGGGTTCATCATCACACGTTGAGTGTTAATCAGCGTCTCTAAAAGCAGCCACTGTCACTGTCTGATATGAGTAACCCCCAAGCTCGAGAGGTTCGTCTAGCTGTGCCATGTGAAGAACTGCTGCCAGCGAGACGGGGGCCATTGCCTGACAACAGATCTGTCAGAGCTGCAGGAAATTGTGAATGTGGGTTTTTCTGAGACGCCCTGTTGCATGCTTTTCTTTGATGTGCAAGACAAAAAAAAAAAAGTGTTTTCACAAGAAGAGAAAGAAAGATAACTTTGCTCTGTTGTTCAGGGGCTTCCATTGTTGTTAGATGACACTGTCCCATTAACACTCTGTGTTTCAAGTGGTTGGTCTGTTGCTAGAGGCCACTGGAGAAAGAGGAACAATGCAACGACTAATTGATGTTGAAAATATGAGCTCATTGTCTCTGTGTGAGCAAAGGGCCTGAATATAGTTATAGTGAATATACTGTCTCAACTGTCACATAGTGCCCATGTCCCAAAATGAAGAGTATAGTTATACTGTGTATCCTCTTGAATAGCTACTGTTTGTTCTTTCTATTAAACCAGTATATATTATGCTGAATATTGTTTATTTATCCTTTTGTTCCTCAAACTTTTGTACAAACACACAAACATTTTGGCAACCTTCCATTCGAATGAAGAGAACTAAACTGGGGCATTCTCTTGTCATGTGGTTCACCAACCCTCCAAAATAACAGGCTACATCACCAACCCTCCAAAATAACAGCCTACATTACCAACCCTCCAAAATAACAGCCTACATTACCAACCCTCCAAAATAACAGCCTACATTACCAACCCCCCAAATTAACAGGCTACATGTAACACACGTCGACTTCCTGTTTTGTCTAATTCCACTTGGTAGGCATCCTAATGGTTGTTTTGTCCAACATGCAAGGTACACACGCAAATGTATACACATTTTCTTTATCCTCCATCGGTTGTTTTTTTTGGGATGTTATTGGATCAAGGAAGAAGATGTCCTTGAACATTGATTTAGGACCATATTACCCTGTCCTTCAATCCTAACCATTATGGGATAGAAAATACCTAACCCTGTATCCGTGGTTAAGGACAACTGATCCTGCAACTCAAATGGATGGCCATGATTTGACAGACCTCTCTCCTTACAGAGCAGTCACATTGTATACCTCATCAAGAATCAACATGGATGGGTCGAGCAGGCTGTGTGATTCTGCTGTGGCAGGGATTTGCACCAGCCCAGCGGCTTCAGTTTCTAAATGTGTCATCTCGTGAAGGCTTTCACTTCCAGGGTTCAGGTCTGCTTTGACAGAAATACCGTGGGTGTTTTTGTAAAGCTGACTCAGTGCTGGAACTCCTAACCAGCACCTCTATCCTGTGTGGCTCAGTTGGTAGAGCATGGTGCATTCAACGCCAGGGTTTGATTCCCACGTGGGACCAGTACTAAAACATGTCTGCACTCACTACGCTAAGTTGCTTTGGATAAGAATGTCTGATAACATGACAAAAAAAAAAAATATATATACATATATATATCAACACAACCTCAACTGGCACCTCTATATCAACACTACTCATCTTCTTCTGGCCAGAGATTGGGATGACTGTTACTCCTGGACAGTACTGTATGTTAGGGTAGGGTGTTACTCCTGGACATTACTGTATGTTAGGGTAGGGTGTTACTCCTGGACAGTACTGTATGTTAGGGTAGGGTGTTACTCCTGGACAGTACTGTATGTTAGGGTAGGGTTTTACTCCTGGACAGTACTGTATGTTAGGGTAGGGTGTTACTCCTGGACAGTACTGTATGTTAGGGTAGGGTTTTACTCCCGGACAGTACTGTATGTTAGGGTAGGGTGTTACTCCTGGACAGTACTGTATGTTAGGTTAGGGTTTTACTCCTGGACAGTACTGTATGTTAGGGTAGGGTGTTACTCCTGGACAGTACTGTATGTTAGGGTAGGGTTTTACTCCTGGACAGTACTGTATGTTAGGGTAGGGTGTTACTCCTGGACAGTACTGTATGTTAGGGTAGGGTTTTACTCCTGGACAGTACTGTATGTTAGGGTAGGGTTTTACTCCTGGACAGTACTGTATGTTAGGGTAGGGTGTTACTCCTGGACAGTACTGTATGTTAGGGTAGGGTTTTACTCCTGGACAGTACTGTATGTTAGGGTAGGGTGTTACTCCTGGACAGTACTGTATGTTAGGGTAGGGTTTTACTCCTGGACAGTACTGTATGTTAGGGTAGGGTTTTACTCTTGGACAGTACTGTGTCTCACAGTACAGACATTGCAATTTATTGCCCTGGCCACATCTGCAGTCCTCATGCCTCCTTGCAGCATGCCTAAGGCATGTTTACACAGATGAGCAGGTACCCTGGGCATCTTTCCTTTGGTGTTTTTCAGAATCAGTAGAAAGGCCTATTTAGTGTCCTAAGTTTTCATAACTGCGACCTTAATTGCCTACCATCTGTAAGCTGTTAGTGTCTTAATGACCGTTCCACAGGTGTATGTTCATTAATTGTTTATGGTTCATTGAACAAGCATGGGAAACAGTGTTGAAACCCTTTACAATGAAGATCTGTGAAGTTATTTGGATTTTTACAAATTATCTTTGAAAGACAGGGTCCTGAAAGAGGCGAGTTTAGGTGTATCTGTGTCAAAGTCAACAATCTAGAGAAGACTTCCCCAGAGTAAATACAGAGGGTTTACCACAAGATGTAAACCATTGGTAAGCCTCAAAAACAGGAAGAACAGATTATAGTATGCCAAAAAACATCTAAATACGTCTACAGTTCTGCAACAACATCCTATGGACAGATGAGACAAAGATCAACTTGTACCAGAATGATGGGAAGAGAAGAGTATGGAGAAGGGAAGGAACTGCTCATGATCTAAAGCATACCACATCATCTAGGAAGCATGGTGGAGGTAGTGTTATGATGTGGGCATGTATGGCTGCCAATGGAACTGGTATTCATTGATGCTGTGACTTCTGACAAAGCAGCAGGATAAATTCTGAAGTGTTTAGGGCTATATTATCTGCTCAGATTCAGCCAAATGCTTCAAAAGTCATTGGACGGCCCTTCACAGTGCAGATGGACAGTGACCCGACGCATACTGTGAAAGCAGCCCAATACTTTTTTAAGGTAAAGAAGTGGAATGTTCTGCAATGGCCAAGTCAATCACCTGACATGAATACAATTGAGTGTGCATTTAACTTGCTGAAGGCAAAACGCCTCAAGAACAAGTAGGAACTTAAGACCTCTGCAGTAAAGGCCTGACAGAGCATCACCAGGGAAGAAACCCAGCATCTGGTGTTGTCTATGCGTTCCAGATTTCAGGGAGTCATTGACTGCAAATTATTTGCAACCAAGTATTAAAACTCACAATTTAATTGATGATCAAATAAAATATAATACGATTTTATTGGTCATATACACATGGTTAGCAGATGTTAATGGGAGTGTAGCGAAATGCTTGTGCTTCTAGTTCCAACAGTGCAGTAATATCTAACAAATAATCTAACAATTCTCAACAACTACCGAATGAGAATATGTACATATAAATATATGGATGAGCGATGGCCGAGCGGCAGAGGCAAGGTGCATTAGATGGTATAAATTACAGTATATACACATGTGATATGAGTGTCAGTAAGAGTGTCCATGATTTATTCTGAATGTATTGATGGAGATAAAAGTTTGAGTGTTTTTTGCAGCCCGTTCCAGTCACCTTCTGCTGCGAACTGAATAGAGGAGCGACCCAGGGATGTGTTCTTTAGAGACTTTTAACAGAATGTGACTGGCAGAACATGCGAAGATGATTCATTTCTCCCACTCGGATAGATGGGATTTTTTTTCTTGTTTTGTAATAGGCAAATATAGACCAGCATGAGAGGAAGGCAATCACTAGTTCTGCATTTTTGTCACGACGGGACATGCATCTTTACAAGAAAATGTTTTTAGAAATAATGGTCATCTCTGTTTTATATTAATTATCCCCTATGTTAGAGAAATTAGATTAGATCCATTACTTTTTCTGAATAGATCAACCATTACTCTTTGTGAACCTAGAGATGAATCATCTCTTTCACCAGCGGTGTAGAACCAAAAATCCTAGGACAGAAAGGTATTCAGAAACGAAAAAGAAAGAAAATAAAAATACAAGCAAAGTTGAGTTTCTCTGGCAAACTCAAACCAAAGTGCCTACAGAAGTCTGCTTCTCCATTTCCTGTGTGGTCATGTGACTTCCTCTTAGTCTCTGGCTCCACTCTGTCAAACAGGAAGTCACTCTTTTTGTCTCTACTTTTTTGTCCTCTAGCAGTGACAACAGAGTGATAGGAGCCGCTGAAGTCTGCATTGGTACCCGTCTCTCCACTTTTGACCACAAAGAATTGCAGGAGGAACCATAGAGGAACAATGTTACGGCGAAAACCTTCCAACGCCTCAGAGAAGGAGCAGGTGCTGGAGAAGGTGCAGAAGAAGAAGGTGAGGAGGTTTGGGTTGTCTGTGTCTGTCTGTGAGTGATGATGATACGAAGTGCAATGACAAGAGGAGAAGGGCTGTGTGCACACTGCAAAAAGGGCTTTGGACTCCGATGTCTATCAAAAACGCATAGGCCTATTTATTTGTCCAAATGAGAAGTGAACAAGTGAAATAAGTACATTGTGTGAAAATATGTGATAGAACAAGATAGAGCAACGCAAAGTGTCCATCTTGCTGATGAATGAACACGGCGTGGAGAGTAATTTAGAAGAGTGCTACTTTCTCTGGTTCATCCCATTATACTGGACTAACCCCAACATTGAGATACACCTCTTAACCTATTGCCTATATGGGCTGCAAAGACTGACAGGATGTTCTACACAGGCTTAGAGGAAGAAACCTTTGTGGTGACCTGAAAAAACATTCTAAAACCTAGAACTGAAATAGATGGAAGCCTTGGTTGTCAGGGTTAAAAACATGAAATAATGCTTCTCACGGCACAACACGTTAGTTCCTCTCTAATATTGCTGTATGATTCATTGCTGTTGGCCTTGGACATATACGCTAAGTTCAGTTTGAGTCAGAGTTTCGTGGCTTCATGCTCTAAAGCTCTACTGGCTTGGTTGGGTAACAGCTAACCTCCTACGCTTAACCAGTGCCCTTGTTTTCCATCCGCAACCCATGTTCCACGCTCCTATCCAGGTTTCATTATAACACACCTCATTACCTTAATGCCATTGCTCCTCCTCACCACCACATGCGATAGTTTGTGATTATAATCAGTCCTGGATGAGAAAGGTCAACTGTATAGATTCAGGAACAGAGACACTGTAGAGTCAATGTACCTGAAACATGGGCTTTAGTGTGTTTTGAGGCCTGAGAAGGCAAATTATTTGCTCCTCAGCAAGATCACCTAATGGACATTAGATTATACTAATGCCTATCATTTTAAACTTAAAACTCTCTTCTCTGAGTGGTTGTTCCCCTCCTTTGGTTCAGTGGTTTGATTAGTATGTAGTCTTCTCACAGCCACCAAGGCTGTCTAGACATCTACAGCGATTAGCTGCCAACAGTTGGCCAACATGTACCCACTTCCTGTGGGTTTTAACTAGGGGCAAGAAGGAGAGGTGAAGATAGGCCATGGCCTCATGTGGAAAGTAATGGCTGCATATCTCTATAGGGAACTGCAACAATGAAAAATGTTGGACAGCAACAAGTACAGTATCAAATTGAGACCAAATCATATGTGCAATTACTCCAAGTTGGAGTATACAGTTGGGAATATTTAAAATTCATAACTGAAGTGTAGAATCAGAGATGTCAAGGCAAAAGAAGAGGTTTGTTGAAATGCATTGGAGAGATTAGAGGCATAGAGCAAATAAAAGCATACTAGGCTCCAACACAGGCTAGGCTCCAACACAGGCTAGGCTCCAACACAGGCTAGGCTCCAACACAGGCTAGGCTCCAACACAGGCTAGGCTCCAACACAGACTAGGCTCCAACACAGGCTAGGCTCCAACACAGGCTAGGCTCCAACACAGGCTAGGCTCCAACACAGGCTAGGCTCCAACACAGGCTAGGCTCCAACACAGGCTAGGCTCCAACACAGGCTAGGCTCCAACACAGACTAGGCTCCAACACAGGCTAGGCTCCAACACAGGCTAGGCTCCAACACAGGCTAGGCTCCAACACAGACTAGGCTCCAACACAGACTAGGCTCCAACACAGACTAGGCTCCAACACAGGCTAGGCTCCAACACAGGCTAGGCTCCAACACAGGCTAGGCTCCAACACAGGCTAGGCTCCAACACAGGCTAGGCTCCAACACAGGCTAGGCTCCAACACAGACTAGGCTCCAACACAGACTAGGCTCCAACACAGACTAGGCTCCAACACAGACTAGGCTCCAACACAATATACCTGACTTCAGCTTTTATCTTTGCCATATAACGGTTGTTTGATCATTTGAGAACAGTATTCCATAATGTTATCGATCTGTGTCTAGGCTTTTTATATCTGCGTAAGCAGTGGGTCATTCTACATATCCCATAATATATAACTACATATCCCATAATATATAACTACATATCCCATGACGACCAGCCGAGCTAGCATTATGACTCAGGCTGTCTGATGTAGAGATGTATTCTGTGAATCTCTACAGATAAGGACATGATACCAGGTATAGTGAAACATCAGTGTGATAGGTGCTATCTCAGGACGCAAACAATAGACTAGACGTTTGTCTGTCTCTCTCTCTCTCTCTGCACACAGCTGTTTCAAATGTTTTGAGGACTAATGATCAGATACATTTAGTTGGATCTAGGCTCTCTGTGTATTTCTCTGGGTCTCCTCTACATGAGTCTTCTGTGAATTTCTCTGCGTCTCCTCTACACGAGTCTTCTGTGTATTTCTCTGGGTCTCCTCTACATGAGTCTTCTGTGTATTTCTCTGGGTCTCCTCTACCTGAGTCTTCTGTGTATTTCTCTGGTCTCCTCTACATGAGTCCTCTGTGTATTTCTCTGGGTCTCCTCTACATGAGTCCTCTGTGTATTTCTCTCTGTCTCCACAGCTCACCCTGCAGAGGTCCAGCAGCTTCAAGGACTTCATGAAGCCCAAGTCCCCTGTAGTGCTGGACAAGGAGTTCAATTTGGACTACACAGTAAGTTTACAGTGTGACTGACTGGTTTTGAATTCGGGTCTCCATTACGCTGTGTCAGCGCGCGGAGCTAAAGCCTAGGCATTACCTTGGGACGCTAATGCAATTCTTCAGGGCTCAGACAAGGTTATTCATCACACGAGCATGGTTCACCAAACTACCTCTGTTACAAAGAAAAGTCTCTGTTGTCTTCCATTAGCAGCCAAACGTAATCACAGTTCCATCATGTAACAGTTTAATACTAACCATTGATTATGGAAATGCATAGTTTGTTTCAGTCTCTCTGTTTACTGAAATTCTAAAAGTGGTTGTTCCTCGACGGGGGACATACTGCTTTCATCCATACCCACATTCACCGCACACTGTCTATATAATGAACACAAAGGGCAAACTCACGAAAGTGTTTGAATCTTTAACCATGAAGGAAGTTTGCAGTTTATGCTTCCCAAAATTGCCCAAAACAAAGACCTGTCAAACAACCAATAGCCAAGTTCTGTACTTCCTCACTTTCACATTGATGACAATAACATCAAACTGAAATAGACAGCACTGTTATTTTGCTACTGTAGTTTTACAAACCGTATGACTGGAAGTTAGAAGACAGAGACAGCAGTTAAGAAGAAGTTTTCGACAAGGAGAGGAAGTTCACAGAGGATGAAGCTTAGAATTGTGTGTAAACGTCAAGAGACGGGACTGAAATAAACAAGCAGGATGTTCTCTGTGAAGTCAAGCAGGGAACTTATGGCTGCTGTCTTCGAGACAGCAGGCTGCTGTCTTCACAGTGGGATCCATTCACTACACTTAATGACATCTCCAGAACCTATCGGTTCCATTAACTGTGAGGGACATGGTTTAATTATGAGCTATCGACCCACGTGCTGCTCCTATGATTTTGTTTAGGGATTATTTTGTTGCAGTCCTGTCTTTCTGTGCACAAGCATGTATAGTGTGTGTACGGTATGTGTTTGTGTGCATGTGCTCGTGTGTGTGTGTACAAATGCATGCCAGCGTGAGAGAGTATGTCTCTATTTGCTCTATGTATGTGAGAAATCTGTAGTATTTGTTTACAGCACATGTGGTCTGTTATGCTGAAGTTGGGGCTGAAGGCTTCCATGTTAACTACACAGCCGTACTGTCTGATTGTAGCCCTGTGAGGAGGAGTTAGTATAACTGAATGTGGTGCTGACTGTACCATGCTATGTTATGTTCTGCTCTGTTCTACTCTCCTCTGTTCTGTTATGTTCTACTCTGTTCTGTTCTACTCTGTTCTGTTCTCTCACCAACACAGCTCCTTCAGGTCAAAATGTTCTGGCCTGCTGCCAGTGACACACACAAGCTTTCATCACAGCCAAGCTTTACTGGAAGCACTTTCACCGACAGTGTCCCAATCACCGATTCACGTCACACATTGCAATCTCTGTGTGTGTGTGTGTGTGTGTGTGTGTGTGTGTGTGTGTGTGTGTGTGTGTGTGTGTGTGTGTGTGTGTGTGTGTGTGTGAATCGCTAGCACGCGTGCGTGTGAACCACTAGAGCACATCCCCACACAAGTTACTGTGATAACTTAGCAAATAAAAACAGTTAGGTTAGGTGACCCTGTGCACTTAATTTGTGTCTGAGAATTCACAATTTTTGTGATTATACACAGATAACAGCAGTGCACATCACCCCCACCTTACAAAAATTAACTTAAGTAGATGTTGAAATGGTAACCAAAAGTAACCCTCTAGGTGCCGGAGGATGTGTCTGAGGAGGAGGCAGTGAAGAGTGGCAGTAAGCAGGGGAAGAAGTCGTGGCGTAACGTCATCTCCCGCACCATGACCCGTAAAACCTCCAAGAGGGTACAGAAGGCTCTGGCAGAGGGGGTAAGTGTAGGGTGATGTATTATGGGTAATGTAGTACATCTGGTTTGGTCTTAGCAAAGAATGTTCCAAAGCTAACATCAGGTAGGTGGAGTACAGCGATGACCGGAAGTTACTTTTTCATAACAGGTTAGGAGAATTAAAGTGGTAGTTTACAAGAATTAGGTTAAGGTTAGGAAAAGGGTTAGGGTGAGCTAAAATGGTCACCTGTTATGAAAAGTAATCTAGTCACAACCCTAACATCGTGGGTAGGTCTTCTTACCAAAAAAATCATCATAACTGACCTGTTGTCTACAAAAATGACAATTATATTGTAAATATGAACATAATGTATGATTGCACAATTCATTTATATTCATATATAGTTTTAAATGTGTGAAATAAAAAAACACAATTTTAGGCATAGATATTCAGTTTAACCCTGAAAATGACAGACACTTCATTTGAGTGATCATGGATATATCTACATATCGATCCAATTTCAATCAAATTCATTTATAAAGCCCTTTTAACATCAGCCGATGTCACAAAGAGCTATACAGAAACCCAGCCTAAAACCCCAAACAGCAAACAATGCTGTTTGGGGTTTTACTGTGTGTGTGTGTATATGGGTGTATATATATATATATATACATATACACACACACACACACACACAGTTGAAGTCGGAAGTTTACATACACTTAGGTTGGAGTCATTAAAACTCATTTTTCAACCACTCCACAAATGTCTTGTTAACAAACTATAGTTCTGGCAAGTTGGTTAGGACATCTACTTTGTGCATGACACAAGTAATTTTTCCAACAATTGTTTACAGACAGATTATTTTACTTCTAATTCACTGTATCACAATTCCAGTGGGTCAGAAGTTTACATACACTAAGTTGATTGTGCCTTTAAACAGCTTGGAAAATTCCAGAAAATTATGTCATGGCTTTAGAAGCTTCCGATAGGCTAATTTACATAATTTGAGTCAATTGGAGGTGCACCTGTGGATGTATTCAATGCCTACGTTCAAACTCAGTGCCTCTTTGCTTGACATCATGGGAAAATCAAAAGAAATCAGCCAAGACCTCAGGATTTTTTTTGTAGACCTCCACAAGACTGGTTCATCCTTGGGAGCAATTTCTAAATGCAGCAGCATCATGTAGTGAGGATGCTTTGCTGAAGGAGTGACTGGTGCACTTCACAAACATATGGCATCATGAGGAAGGAAAAATATGTATATATTGAAGCAACATCTCAAGACATCAGTCAGGAAGTTATAGCTTGGTCGCAAATGGGTCTTCCAAATGGACAATGACCCCAAGCATACTTCCTAAGTTGTGGCAAAACGGCATAAGGACAACAAAGTCAAGGTATTGGAGTGGCCATCACAAAGCCTCAACCCAATAGAAAATGTGTGGGCAGAACTGAAAAAGAGTGTGCGAGCAAGGAGGCCTACAAACCTGACTCAGTTACACCAGCTCTGCCAGGAGGAATGGGCCAAAATTCACCCAACTTATTGTTGGAAACTTGTGGAAGGCTACCCAAAACATTTGACCCAAGTTAAACAATTTAAAGGCAATGCTACCAAATACTAATTGAGTGTATGTAAACTTCTGACCCACTGGGAAGTTGATGAAAGAAATAGAAGCTGAAAAACCATTCTCTACTGTTATTCTGACATTTCACATTCTTAAAATAAAGTGGTGATCCTAACTGACCTAAGACAGGACATTTTTACTAGGATTAAATGTCAGGAATTGTGAAAAACTGAGTTTAAATGTACTTGGCCAGACTCTATGTAAACTTCTGACTTCGCACTGTACATGTATCAGTACCTCTTTTCCTGAACATTTTCAAAAGGTTGACAATGTCTCCCCCTAGTGGTCACATTCAAACAGCACCCAAAAAGGTTCAGACTTTCACAGCTTCAAGATGTTCTACCATATGAGGCCACACTACAGCACAGTCTACTTTGGAGACTTTTCTGATGTAAGGCCCTCAGTTGTCAAGCTGTCTGTATATGTACTACAGCCTAATTTTATGGCCATATATATATATATATATATATATAACAAAATATATGTATATATATATATATATATATATAACAAAATATATGTATATATATATATATATATATATATATATATATATATATATATATATATATAACAAAATATATGTGTATATATATATATATATAACAAAATATATGTATATATATATATAACAAAATATATGTATATTGTATAATGAATATACAGTATGTCTGTGGTTAGGGCAAATGTTGACCTGTTGTTGAACACTAATCAATATCCTCTATGTACAGGGGGAAAGTGGTGAGGAGGGCTCCCCGTCCCCCACCACAGACTGGATGCCAGACCTGACAGCAGGCAATAGGACCTCCGTGTGCTCCACAGGCTCAGAGGACACCATCTACAGCCCCCTCTCTCGCCAGCTCTCTGGGTGTAAACAAAAATATATTTTATTGAACCTGTCTAACAAGTCAAGTACATAAAGCTAACCCCCACTACATTCAAATCAGAAGCCCATAGTAGATATGAATTTTAATCATAGACATGTCCAGGGTTGCTGGGTGCTCCCATTACCAATCATGGCACAGCCACAAGCTTGGGAATATTAGAATGGTATGGCTAAAAGTTTTGAGGACAGTTCAGCTTCTTATTTTCAGGGAAACCTTTCATGGGACTATAAGGCTGTTAGGCAAGCTGACAATGCCTGCAATTGTCTGTCTATGCGTGCTGCAGGTGCGGACCGCCAGAGCCTAGACAGTGGCTACAGCCAGAGAGACAGCATGAGGCTGGAGGAGTCCAGTCCTCCCTACACAGGCCCCTTCTGTGGTCGCGCCCGCGTCCACACAGACTTCATCCCCAGCCCCTACGACATTGAGTCCCTCAAGCTCCAAGTAAGTAGACTGGTTTAACCAGATTTAAGTTAGCCTCAGCATTTATACTGGTTCAGGCAGACTACCAAGTAAGACCCTCCCTAGGGAACTTGTTAACAGATTGTGAAATAAAATAATGGTTCCTTAATCATTATCCATGGCTGACATGGCTGAGCCAATCTTACTGAGCGCTGATCAGATTAAACATATCACATAATTACAGTAGTTTTGCAGTAGCTCAGTGAAGAATACAATTACAGTAGTATTATAGTAGCTCAGTGAAGTATACAATTAAAGTAGCTCAGTGAAGTGTACAATTACTGTAGTATTGCCAGCAGCATACCACCCTGCATCCCACTGCTGGCTTGCTTCTGAAGCTGGAAGTGGTGTTGGAGGGTCAGTAGGAGGCACTCTTTCCTCTGGTCTAAAAAATATCCCAATGACATTGCCCTTTGTAGGGTACAATTACAGTAGTATTATAGTAGCTCAGTGAAGTATACAATTAAAGTAGCTCAGTGAAGTGTACAATTACTGTAGTATTAGAGTAGCTCAGTGAAGTATAGAGTGACCTATACCACAAATGTATGTGATCTTATAGCATGTAACTCAAATCAAAGTTTATTTGTCACGTGCGCCGAATACAACAAGTGTAGACCTTACAGTGAAATGCTGAATACAACAAGTGTAGACCTTACAGTGAAATGCCGAATACAACAAGTGTAGACCTTACAGTGAAATGCCGAATACAACAAGTGTAGGTAGACCTTACAGTGAAATGCCGAATACAACAAGTGTAGACCTTACAGTGAAATGCCGAATACAACAAGTGTAGACCTTACAGTGAAATGCCGAATACAACAAGTGTAGACCTTACAGTGAAATGCCGAATACAACAAGTGTAGACCTTACAGTGAAATGCTGACTTACAGGCTCTAACCAATAGTGCAAAAAAGGTAATAGGTAAGTAAAGGAATAAAACAACAGGCTATAAAAGTAGCGAGGCTACATACAGACACCGGTTAGTCAGGCTGATTGAGGTAGTATGTACATGTAGTTATGGTTAAAGTGACTATGTATATATGATGAACAGAGTAGCAGTAGCGTAAAAGAGGGTGTTGGTGGGTGGGACACTATGCAGATAGCCTGGTTAGCCAATGTGCGGGAGCACTGGTTGGTCGGCCCAATTGAGGTAGTATGTATAGTTAAAGTGACTGTGCATATATGAAAAACAGAGAGTAGCAGCAATGTAAAAAGAGGGGTTGGGAGGCACATAACACAAACGGCCATTTGATTACCTGTTCAGGAGTCTTATGGCTTGGGGGTAAAAACTGTTGAGAAGCCTTTTTGTCCTAGACTTGGCACTCCGGTACTGCTTGCCATGCGGTAGTAGAGAGAACAGTCTGACTGGGGTGGCTGGGGTCTTTGACAATTTTTAGGGCCTTCCTCTGACACCACCTGGTGTTGAGGTCCTGGATGGCAGGCAGCTTAGCCCCTGTGATGTACTGGGCCCCGTACGCACTACCCTCTGTAGGGCTTTGCGGCCGTGATGCAACCTGCTCTCGATGTTGCAGCTGTAGAACCTTTTGAGGATCCATGCCAAATCCTTTTAGTTTCCTGAGGGGGAATAGGCTTTGTCGTGCCCTCTTCACGATTGTCTTGGTGTGTCTGGACCATTCTAGTTTGTTATTGATGTGGACACCAAGGAACTTGAAGTTCTCAACCTGCTCCACTACAGCCCTGTCGATGAGAATGTGGGTGTGCTCGGTCCTCCAGTCCACAATCATCTCCTTAGTCTTGGTTACGTTGAGGGATAGGTTGTTATTCTGGCACCACCCGGCCAGGTCTCTGACCTCCGCCCTATAGGCTGTCTCGTCGTTGTCGGTGATCAGGTCTACCATTGTTGTGTCGTCTGCAAACTTAATGGTGGTGTTGAAGTCGTGCCAGATCATGTTTGGATGGAGGTAGTCATCATTCACTGTTTATGTAACTGGAATGCAGATCGTGTTTGGATGGAGGTAGTCATCATTCACTGTTTATGTAACTGCAGATCGTGTTTGGATGGAGGTAGTCATCATTCACTGTTTATGTAACTGGAATGCAGATCGTGTTTGGATGGAGGTAGTCATCATTCACTGTTTATGTAACTGCAGATCGTGTTTGGATGGAGGTAGTCATCATTCACTGTTTATGTAACTGGAATGCAGATCATGTTTGGATGGAGGTAGTCATCATTCACTGTTTATGTAACTGCAGATCGTGTTTGGATGGAGGTAGTCATCATTCACTGTTTATGTAACTGGAATGCAGATCATGTTTGGATGGAGGTAGTCATCATTCACTGTTTATGTAACTGGAATGCAGATCGTGTTTGGATGGAGGTAGTCATCATTCACTGTTTATGTAACTGCAGATCGTGTTTGGATGGAGGTAGTCATCATTCACTGTTTATGCAACTGGAATGCAGATCATGTTTGGATGGAGGTAGTCATCATTCACTGTTTATGTAACTGTTTATGTAATGCAGATCGTGTTTGGATGGAGGTAGTCATCATTCACTGTTTATGTAACTGGAATGCAGATCGTGTTTGGATGGAGGTAGTCATCATTCACTGTTTATGTAACTGGAATGCAGATCGTGTTTGGATGGAGGTAGTCATCATTCACTGTTTATGTAACTGGAATGCAGATCGTGTTTGGATGGAGGTAGTCATCATTCACTGTTTATGTAACTGGAATGCAGATCGTGTTTGGATCGTGGTTGGTAGGTAGTCATCATTCACTGTTTATGTAACTGGTAACTGCAGATCGTGTTTGGATGGAGGTAGTCATCATTCACTGTTTATGTAACTGGAACTGTTTATGTAACTGCAGATCGTGTTTGGATGGAGGTAGTCGTGTTTGGATGGAGGTAGTCATCATTCACATGTCATTCACTGTTTATGTAACTGGAATGCAGATCGTGTTTATGTTTGGATGGAATGCAGATCGTGTTTGGATGGAGGTAGTCATCATTCACTGTTTATGTAACTGCAGATTGTGTTTGGATGGAGGTAGTCATCATTCACTGTTTATGTAACTGGAATGCAGATCGTGTTTGGATGGAGGGTAGTCATCATTCACTGTTTATGTAACTGGAATGCAGATCGTGTTTGGATGGAGGTAGTCATCATTCACTGTTTATGTAACTGGAATGCAGATCATGTTTGGATGGAGGTAGTCATCATTCACTGTTTATGTAACTGGAATGCAGATCTGTTTATGTAACTGCAGATCGTGTTTGGATGGAGGTAGTCATCATTCACTGTTTATGTAACTGGAATGCAGATCGTGTTTGGATGGAGGTAGTCATCATTCACTGTTTATGTAACTGGAATGCAGATCATGTTTGGATGGAGGTAGTCATCATTCACTGTTTATGTAACTGGAATGCAGATCGTGTTTGGATGGAGGTAGTCATCATTCACTGTTTATGTAACTGCAGATCGTGGTTGGATGGAGGTAGTCATCATTCACTGTTTATGTAACTGGAATGCAGATCATGTTTGGATGGAGGTAGTCATCATTCACTGTTTATGTAACTGCAGATCGTGTTTGGATGGAGGTAGTCATCATTCACTGTTTATGTAACTGGAATCCAGATCGTGTTTGGATGGAGGTAGTCATCATTCACTGTTTATGTAACTGCAGATCGTGTTTGGATGGAGGTAGTCATCATTCACTGTTTATGTAACTGGAATGCAGATCGTGTTTGGATGGAGGTAGTCATCATTCACTGTTTATGTAACTGGAATCCAGATCGTGTTTGGATGGAGGTAGTCATCATTCACTGTTTATGTAACTGGAATGCAGATCATGTTTGGATGGAGGTAGTCATCATTCACTGTTTATGTAACTGCAGATCGTGTTTGGATGGAGGTAGTCATCATTCACTGTTTATGTAACTGGAATGCAGATCATGTTTGGATGGAGGTAGTCATCATTCACTGTTTATGTAACTGGAATGCAGATCGTGTTTGGATGGAGGTAGTCAACATTCACTGTTTATGTAACTGGAATGCAGATCGTGTTTGGATGGAGGTAGTCATCATTCACTGTTTATGTAACTGGAGGTAGTCATCATTCACTGTTTATGTAACTGGAATGCAGATCGTGTTTGGATGGAGGTAGTCATCATTCACTGTTTATGTAACTGCAGATCATGTTTGGATGGAGGTAGTCATCATTCACTGTTTATGTAACTGCAGATCGTGTTTGGATGGAGGTAGTCATCATTCACTGTTTATGTAACTGGAATCCAGATCGTGTTTGGATGGAGGTAGTCATCATTCACTGTTTATGTAACTGCAGATCGTGTTTGGATGGAGGTAGTCATCATTCACTGTTTATGTAACTGGAATGCAGATCGTGTTTGGATGGAGGTAGTCATCATTCACTGTTTATGTAACTGGAATGCAGATCGTGTTTGGATGGAGGTAGTCATCATTCACTGTTTATGTAACTGCAGATCGTGTTTGGATGTAGGTAGTCATCATTCACTGTTTATGTAACTGGAATGCAGATCGTGTTTGGATGGAGGTAGTCATCATTCACATTCTGTTTATGTAACTGGAATGCAGATCGTGTTTGGATGGAGGTAGTCATCATTCACTGTTTATGTAACTGCAGATCATGTTTGGATGGAGGTAGTCATCATTCACTGTTTATGTAACTGCAGATCGTGTTTGGATGGAGGTAGTCATCATTCACTGTTTATGTAACTGGAATCCAGATCGTGTTTGGATGGAGGTAGTCATCATTCACTGTTTATGTAACTGCAGATCGTGTTTGGATGGACTGTTTATGATCGTGTTTGGATGGAGGTAGTCATCATTCACTGTTTATGTAACTGGAATGCAGATCGTGTTTGGATGGAGGTAGTCATCATTCACTGTTTATGTAACTGGAATGCAGATCGTGTTTGGATGGAGGTAGTCATCATTAACTGGTCATCATTCACTGTTTATGTAACTGGAATGCAGATCGTGTTTGGATGGAGGTAGTCAACATTCACTGTTTATGTAACTGCAGATCGTGTTTGGATGGAGGTAGTCATCATTCACTGTTTATGTAACTGGAATGCAGATCGTGTTTGGATGGAGGTAGTCAACATTCACTGTTTATGTAACTGGAATGCAGATCGTGTTTGGATGGAGGTAGTCATCATTCACTGTTTATGTAACTGCAGATCGTGTTTGGATGGAGGTAGTCATCATTCACTGTTTATGTAACTGCAGATCGTGTTTGGATGGAGGTAGTCATCATTCACTGTTTATGTAACTGGAATCCAGATCGTGTTTGGATGGAGGTAGTCATCATTCACTGTTTATGTAACTGGAATGCAGATCGTGTTTGGATGGAGGTAGTGTTTGGATATGTCATCGTGTTTGGATGGAGGTATTCACTGTTTATGAATGCAGATCGTGTTTGGATGGAGGTAGTCATCATTCACTGTTTATGTAACTGTTTATGTAACTGCAGATCTGCAGATCGTGTTTGGATGGAGGTAGTCATCATTCACTGTTTATGTAACTGGAATGCAGATCGTGTTTATGTTTGGATGGAGGTAGTCATCATTCACTGTTTATGTAACTGGAATGCAGATCATGTTTGGATGGAGGTAGTCATCATTCACATTCACTGTTTATGTCATCAACTGGAATCCAGATCGTGTTTGGATGGAGGTAGTCATCATTCACTGTTTATGTAACTGCAGATCGTGTTTGGATGGAGGTAGTCATCATTCACTGTTTATGTAACTGGAATGCAGATCGTGTTTGGATGGAGGTAGTCATCATTCACTGTTTATGTAACTGGAATCCAGATCGTGTTTGGATGGAGGTAGTCATCATTCACTGTTTATGTAACTGGAATGCAGATCATGTTTGGATGGAGGTAGTCATCATTCACTGTTTATGTAACTGCAGATCGTGTTTGGATGGAGGTAGTCATCATTCACTGTTTATGTAACTGGAATGCAGATCGTGTTTGGATGGAGGTAGTCATCATTCACTGTTTATGTAACTGGAATGCAGATCATGTTTGGATGGAGGTAGTCATCATTCACTGTTTATGTAACTGGAATGCAGATCGTGTTTGGATGGAGGTAGTCATCATTCACTGTTTATGTAACTGCAGATCGTGGTTGGATGGAGGTAGTCATCATTCACTGTTTATGTAACTGGAATGCAGATCATGTTTGGATGGAGGTAGTCATCATTCACTGTTTATGTAACTGCAGATCGTGTTTGGATGGAGGTAGTCATCATTCACTGTTTATGTAACTGGAATCCAGATCGTGTTTGGATGGAGGTAGTCATCATTCACTGTTTATGTAACTGCAGATCGTGTTTGGATGGAGGTAGTCATCATTCACTGTTTATGTAACTGGAATGCAGATCGTGTTTGGATGGAGGTAGTCATCATTCACTGTTTATGTAACTGGAATCCAGATCGTGTTTGGATGGAGGTAGTCATCATTCACTGTTTATGTAACTGGAATGCAGATCATGTTTGGATGGAGGTAGTCATCATTCACTGTTTATGTAACTGCAGATCGTGTTTGGATGGAGGTAGTCATCATTCACTGTTTATGTAACTGGAATGCAGATCATGTTTGGATGGAGGTAGTCATCATTCACTGTTTATGTAACTGGAATGCAGATCTGTTTATGTAACTGCAGATCATGTTTGGATGGAGGTAGTCATCATTCACTGTTTATGTAACTGGAATGCAGATCGTGTTTGGATGGAGGTAGTCATCATTCACTGTTTATGTAACTGTTTATGTAATGCAGATCGTGTTTGGATGGAGGTAGTCATCATTCACTGTTTTTATGAATGCAGATCGTGTTTGGAATGTCATCATTCACAGATCGTGTTTGGATGGAGGTAGTCATCATTCACTGTTTATGTAACTGGAATGCAGATCGTGTTTGGATGGAGGTAGTCATCATTCACTGTTTATGTAACTGGAATGTCATCATTCACAGATCGTGTTTGGATGGAGGTAGTCATCATTCACTGTTTATGGTAACTGCAGATCGTGTTTGGATGGAGGTAGTCATCATTCACTGTTTATGTAACTGGAATGTCATCATTCAGATAGTCATCATTCACTGTAGTCATCATTCACTGTTTATGTAACTGGAATGCAGATCATGTTTGGATGGAGGTACTGGAATGCAGATCGTGTTTGGATGGAGGTAGTCAACATTCACTGTTTATGTAACTGGAATGCAGATCGTGTTTGGATGGAGGTAGTCATCATTCACTGTTTATGTAACTGCAGATCATGTTTGGATGGAGGTACTGTTTATGTAACTGGAATCCAGATCGTGTTTGGATGGAGGTAGTCATCATTCACTGTTTATGTAACTGGAATGCAGATCGTGTTTGGATGGAGGTAGTCATCATTCACTGTTTATGTAACTGGAATCCAGATCGTGTTTGGATGGAGGTAGTCATCATTCACTGTTTATGTAACTGGAATGCAGATCGTGTTTGGATGGAGGTAGTCATCATTCACTGTTTATGTAACTGGAATGCAGATCGTGTTTGGATGGAGGTAGTCATCATTCACTGTTTATGTAACTGGAATGCAGATCGTGTTTGGATGGAGGTAGTCATCATTCACTGTTTATGTAACTGGAATGCAGATCGTGTTTGGATGGAGGTAGTCATCATTCACTGTTTATGTAACTGGAATGCAGATCGTGTTTGGATGGAGGTAGTGTTTGGATGGAGGTAGTCATCATTCACTGTTTATGTAATGCAGATCGTGTTTGGATAGTCATCTGTTTATGTAACTGGAATGCAGATCATGTTTGGATGGAGGTAGTCATCATTCACTGTTTATGTAACTGCAGATTGTGTTTGGATGGAGGTAGTCATCATTCACTGTTTATTCACTGTTTATGTAACTGGAATGCAGATCGTGTTTGGATGGAGGTAGTCATCATTCACTGTTTATGTAACTGGAATGCAGATCGTGTTTGGATGGAGGTAGTCATCATTCACTGTTTCTCCTGCAGAAAGGTGACATCATCCAGATAATTGAGAAAGACCCGGTGGGCACATGGACGGGGAAGCTCAACAACAAGGTGGGCACCTTTAAGTTCATCTACGTCAACATCCTACCGGACGAGACCACACCGCCCATGAGGAAGAGGTGCTCCGGCAAGAACCGCCGCTCCATGGCCAAAGACAAGCCCCAGACCCTGGAGGAAGTTCTGGAGAGGATCGGTCTCATCGTAAGACAATCATATCCTCTTAATCTCAGAGATTCAAATAGACAGGTGGCTTAGAGAACGCAATCAAAGAGCAATCATTACTAACTTGGATCAGTTGTGTTGGGAAGAGTTTAAACTGAGAGGTGTATAAAGACCTTAGTGAAATTGGATAAATACCTGACCACGCATCTCACATAATTGCAATTCATTCGAAGCACTCATAATTCCCTGTCAATTAACCTTTCTTTTTGGATTTTGTGTAATGCTAATGCTAATGTGATGCTTCTCCCTGTCGTTCAGGAGCTGGGCTCTTTGCTGTCTATGCATGGCTTCCAGAGCCTGGAGGACTTTAGCGGACTGAAGGAGTCCCACCTCAATGAGCTCAACATCACAGATGCTGAACAACGTACAAAGATCCTGACTGCTACTGAGCTGCTGCGTGAATGTAGGTCCACTATCCATTCCATATAACAACGTACTCGCACTAAAGGAGGCCCATGATCACATTATGATCACACATAAACACACCTACAGGAGGCCCACCACACACAGATACCATTATTTACTGCATCTAGTCGATGCAATAATGTACTTGAAATCAGTCAGCAAATTGTATATATTTAAATGTATATACAGTCAATTTTACCTTCTACTTGGGAGCCTCCCTCATAGCCTCTTATGTGGTACTTCAAGATGTAATGTAATGCAGGACATTTTCAGCAAGGCCTAGAAGGGTACTCTTTTCTCTGTACAGTGCTATCACCAGCTTTCTCTCCTTTCCGGGAAAACTGTTCGCTAATTAGCTTAATATTATGAGGCTCACTGTACAGTAATGGTACAACGTTCCGCTCACATTTTCTCGTTGTGCTCATTGGCCTGTAGGAAACCCCATTTGGCCCTCAGAAACACTTTTGATATGGAAGCTCTCTTTCCTCCAGCCAGATCATTAGCCCTCATTTAAACACCTTTCTCTAGCTGTTTCCTCTGCTTGGAACATAACCACTTGGTTGGCCCTTAGCCTAAGGGGCTAGCAGCTCCGACATGCTTCCCTGTTCTAATTACATACACTATGGCCAGGATTCAAACGAACCACACTGCACTGACCGCTCTGCACTTGACTTTTAAAGGCAATTTAAAAGTCAAGTCAAAACGTTAGAGGCACATACTGAAATAATGGCATTTGTACCAACACTTGAGGTGATGGTTGTCTTGTCTTTGTCCCTCTCAGCGGATGATGAGTCTGAGCCAGAGGAGGAGGTAAGTAGCGTTGAGGAGAAGGGTGATGTACCCAGGGACTCGGGCTGCTTCGAGAGCACAGAAAACCTGGAGAACGGGCGCCATGAACCAGAGGGAGAGCCAGGTACAGAGCAGAAGTCTAACCAGGAGCCAGAGCAGCACCAGGTTGAAGAGGGGCAGCTGAGTTCTGTTGAGGAGTAACTGCAGGAGCTTACAGTGGACGTGGTGGTCACCTGAAAACTGAAGAGAGGCTCTGGAATTGATGAGCCTTGGTTGGTTGACTGTACTGATGGACATTTTATCAAAAGCCAACGACAATTGGTTGATTGATTCAAACTATCAGGATAGAGTGATAGTCAGGATTAAGCCATATATATTGAGAGGGAGTGTCTTTTCATTTGTGGCCTGCACACTTTTAAAACAAAGGTCACAAGGCTGCAGCCGGAGCTTCACCAGTAACTATTGGAAATGTTTTGGAAGAATACAAGACTTTTGAAAGCTTGGTTTGGTCAAGCTGTAAATATGAATTGATTGTGCAAGTGTCATCCTTTTCACTGATACCATGTAATTTGAGCAGGCCTGAGAGGATTTTGTATAAACTCAGAGCCTTCTTGTCATCTTTCCAGGCTACTATTAGACCTTAGTGAGGACATACAAATTGTAATATTCTTCAATGTGTTTTTGACCTGATATGGTCACGTATTTCATATTCCCATCAACGGATAGGTAGGAAATATACATTTTCTGTAACTTGTAAATCCTTTATTCTGTCAAGTTCTCTGTTCATTTAACATTTTAATTGTGTTGTAATGTTTTTTTGCATTCATGTTTTTTCATCTTTTATTTGGGAAATAAACTGAAATAAAACCATGAATATGTGGACTGTATAACTTTTACACATAGATTGGAGGTAGTGTGGAGGGTCAGGGAGGGAGGTAGGAGGGATGTAGGTTGGAGGTAGTGGGGAGGGTCAGGGAGGGGTAGGATGGAGGTAGTGTGGAGGAAGGTTGGTTAGAGGGTCATGGATATAGATTGGAGGTAGTGTGGAGGGTCAGGGTGGAAGGTTCGAGGGTAAGTGAGGTAGTGTGGGGGGTCAGGGAAGAAGTTTGGAGGTAGGGTTGAGGGTGTTAAACACCGTTTGTGACACACAAAGGCTGCGTTTAGACAGCCAGACCAATAATTTTTTTACACTAAATTTATATTTTTGACCAATCACAGATCAGCTCTGAAAAAGATTGTTTAGACAGCCAGACCAATTATTTTTGTACACTAAATTTATATTTTTGACCAATCACAGATCTTTTTCAGAAAAGACCAATTAGTGGTAAAATAGACCAGGTCGAATCTTATTATTCGTATCTCAGAGCCATTTGCTTTGCTAGTTATAGCTTAATGTTAGCATTAAAGCCTGGTGGGTTAGCCACCTGCAGATTCATGCAGGTTGGTAACGTCAGGAGATGGGATTATGGTTAATCGTTTACCTAGCTACATGTCTTAATATGTTTGAGCCAATCAGTTGTGTTGTGACAAGGTATGTTTGGTATACAGAAGATAGACTTGGTCTTTTACCAAATATGGCTATCTGTGACCTACCGCCTTGATCTGATCTTAGGTAGCAAAAATTGAAATTGTGTTTTTTACATTGGATAAAAGTAGAGACGCAGGGCAACAAAATGTATATCATACACTGCATTTGCGGAACAATGGCAAAGTAATTCTGCTAATTTTGATAAGCATGTAACCTCACTTTTGAGAAAATAGCCTTTGAATGTTTTGGTACGTACTGGAGAGCTCTTCTTTGTCTACACCCATTCAGCATCATTCACAACCTCTTAAGCTTTAGCCCCACCCATCTCTTTAAGGTTTGAGCCGAGCCTTCTGTCCTAACAACAATCAAGCACCGAAGCTAACTGGATAACTTTAGCTAGCTTGCTAGCTACTTCCAGACACAAATGAGAGAACAGCTCACTGACCATTTTATTCACCCTAGCAGAGCTGGTTAGGCTGTTTTTGATGTTATGCAGATCGATGGTGACTGCAACTGTACTGCTGGCAACAATTTACACTTTTTTTACCAACATTTACTAACACTGGCCATATTTGCGTTTGTAAATTCGTCAATTCAGCTGCACTCTGGCAGACAGAGGAGAGTGCTCTGAAATTGGAGAAGATGGCCAGAGTGAATTTACCAGCTACATCTATCAACAGTTGTTGCAGTGACATTCTATTGAAGTGGTCATTGCTCTTTTGTTAAAACTTCTTAAGGATAGCCCCCTTTTTTTCAATTTTTGCCTAAATGACATACCCAAATCTAACTGCCTGTAGCTCAGACCCTGAAGCAAGATATGCATATTCTTGGTACCATTTGAAAGGAAACACTTTGAAGGTTGTGGAAATGTGAATTGGATGCAGGAGAATATAACACAAACTGTTTTTTTCTACCATCTTTGAAATGCAAGAGAAAGGTCCCAGTTCCAGCCATCACTCCGGTTGTAGTTCCGATGGTGTCCACAAGATGGCAGCAGTGTATGTGCAACGTATCAGACGGATAACTTGAAGTATGAGCAAGCTACATGACATTTAGTGTGAAGTCACCCAGGTACATATGGGCAAATTGTGAAAGGTACATTTGCATTCACATTACATTTTTCTGCAAGAATATCGTCAAATCTTTATATTTGGACTTTGATTTAGCTTTTCCAGTATTAGTAGCCCTATAAGTGTTGTCCAAAAGGAAAATGCATGCTGTCGTACAAGGTTAGTAGCTACATTTTACAACATATACAGGGTTGCCTCATTCCTCATTGGCTATCTAGCTAGCTTTGTTTGGCTCCGATTGGTGCTTATTTGACAAAGTCGGCGTGCCTTGAAGGTGTAGCTCTCTGACCAAATATGGTGTCCTATGGGATATACTACACCCCTAATGATATAGAAGTCTGGTAACGTTCTAGGATCTCTGAGGAATACATACGAACATGATTTGGCTGGTTGAAACATTTAGGGTTACATTTTCACAGATTCCTTTCTTTGCAAATTGAACGAGTGGAAATACAAAAATCGACCGTGCATGCTATATGGACCTTTTTAGGATATGAAAAATGATTTTAACGAACAAAACTACACTTCATGTTATCTCTGGGACCCTTTGGATGATAAATTAGAGCAAGATTTCATAATGTAAGTACACATTTCATCTTCAGATGAATTTATCAAACCTATCGCGGTGAAAAAAGTGTTTTGTTGTTAGGAGGTCACCTCACAATAGCATGGCATTTTTCTGCAGTAATAGCTACTGTAAATTGGACAGTGCAGTTATATTAACAAGAATTTAAGCTTCCAGATGATATAAGACAAGGGTACATATGTAACATGTGTTGTTTCTCTAAAATCTGCGATCATGACACAAGGCGCAGCATGGTTGACGGGACGCCTATCCTATCTTCTGTATACCAACCCTACCTTGTCACAACACAACTGATTGGCTCAAATGCATTAAGTTGGAAAGAAATTCAACAAATTAACTTAAGGCACACCTGTTATTTGAAATGCATTCCAGGTGACTACCTCATGAAGCTGGTTGATAGAGAATGCCAAGTGTGCACAAAGCTGTCATCAAGACAAATGGTGGCTATTTAAAGAATCTCAAATATATTTTGATTTATTTAACACATTTTTGGTTACTACATGATTCCATATGTGTTATTTCATAGTTTTGATGTCTTCACTATTATTCTAAAATGTAGAAAATAAAGAATAACCCTTGAGAAGGTGTGTCCAAACATTTGACTGGTACTGTACATATATACCCAGCAAACTTAACATGTGAAACTTAACAAGATTCAACAACGGAGACATAAACTGAACAAATTCCACAGACATGTGACGAACAGAAATTGAATAATGTGTCCCAGAACAAAGGGGGGGGGGGGGGGGGGGGATCAAAATCAAAAGTAACAGTCAGTATATGGAGTGGCCACCAGCTGCGTTAAGTACTGCAGTGCATCTCCTCCTCGTGGACTGCACCAGATGTAACATCTCACAGCAAGCACTGGCACCCCACCAAGGCACCTGCAAGTTCCTGGACATTTCTGAGGGAATGGCCCTAGCCCTCACCCTCCGATCCAACAGATCCCAGACATGCACAATGGGATTGAAATCCGAACTCTGACATTCCTGTCTTGCCGGAAATCATGCACAGAACGAGCAGTATGGCTGGTGGCATTGTCATGCTGGGGGGTCATGTCAGGATGACCCTGCAGGAAGGGTACCACATCAGGGAGGAGGACGTCTTCCCTGTAATGCATAACGTTGAGATTTCCTGCAATGACAACAAGCTCAGTCTGATGACGCTGTGACACACCGCCCCAGACCATGACGGACCCTCCATCTCCAAATCGATCCCGCTCCAGAGTACAGGCCTCGGTGTAGCACTCATTCCTTCGACGTTAAACGTGAATCCGACCATCACCTCTGGTGAGGCAAAACCCTGACTCGTCAGTGAAGACCACTTTGTAGGGCTTTGCGGTCAGAGGCTGTGATGCAACCAGTGATGCAACCAGTCAGCCAGCTCTCGATGTTGCAGCTGTAGAACCTTTTGAGGATCCATGCCAAATCTTTTTAGTTTCCTGAGGGGGAATAGGCTTTGTCGTGCCCTCTTCACGACTGTCTTGGTGTGTTTGGACCAATCTAGTTTGTTGTTGATGTGGACACCAAGGAACTTGAAGCTCTCAACCTGCTCCACTACAGCCCTGTCGATGAGAATGGGGGCGTGCTCGGTCCTCCTTTTCCTGTAGTCCACAGTCATCTCCATAGTCTTGGTTACATTGAGGGATAGGTTGTTACCCGGCCAAGTCTCGGACCTCCTCCCTATAGGCTGTCTCTTCGTTGTCAGTGATCAGACCTACCACTGTTGTGATATCTGCAAACGTATTGATCGTGTTGGAGTCGTGCCTGGCCATGGAGTCGTGGGTGAAAAGGGAGTACAGGAGGGGACTGAGGATGCACCCCTGAGGGGCTCCAGTGTTGAGGATCAGCGTGGCAGATGTGTTGCTACCTACCCTCGCCACCTGGAGGCGGCCCATCATGAAGTCCAGGATCCAGTTGCAGAGGGAGGTGTTTAGTCCCAGGATCCTTAGCTTAGTGATGAGCTTTGAGGGTACTATGGTGTGGAACACTGAGCTATAGTCAATGAATAGCATCCTCACATAGGTGTTCCTTTCGTCCAGGTGGGAAAGGGCAGTGTGGCGTGCAATAGAGATTGCATCATCTGTGGATCTGTTTGGGCGGTATGCAAATTGGAGTGGGTCTAGGGTTTCTGGGATAATGTTGTTGATGTCAGCCATTACCAGCCTTTCAAAGCACTTCATGGCTACGGACGTGAATGCTACGGGTCTGTAGGCAGATTGCCTTTGTGTTCTTGGGCACAGGGACTATGGTGGTCTGCTTGATACATGTTGGTATGACAGACTCAATCAGGGACATGTTGAAAATGTCAGTAAAGACACCTGCCAGTTGGTCAGCGCATACCCAGAGCACATGTCCTGGTAATCCGTCTGGCCCAGCAGCGTTGTGAATGCTGACCTGTTTAAAAGGTTTTACTCACGTCGGCTACGGAGAGCATGATCACACAGTCGTCTGGAACATCTGATGTGCTCATGCATGCCTCAGTGTTGCTTGCCTCAAAGCAAGCATAGAAGTGATTTAGCTTGTCTGGTAGGCTTGTGTCACTGGGCAGCTCACGGCTGTGCTTCCCTTTGTAGTCTGTAATAGTTTGCAAGCCCTGCCACATAAGAAGAGCGTCAGAGCCTAATCAATCTTAGCCCTGTATTGACGCTTTGCCTATTTGATGGTTCATCAGAGGGCATAGCAGGATTTCTTGTAAGCTTCCGGGTTAAAGTCCCGCACCTTGAAAGCGTCAGCTTTACCCTTTAGCTCAGTGCGACTGTTGCCTGTAATCCATGGCTTCTGGTTGGGGTATGTACGTGCAGTCACTGTGGGGACTGTGTCCTCGATGCACTTATTGATGAAGCCAGTGACTGATGTGGTGTATTCCTCAATGTCATCAGAGGAATCCCGGAACATGTTCCAGTCTGTGATAGCAAAACAGTCCTGTAGTTTAGCATCTGCTTCATTTGACCACTTTTTTATAGACCAAGTCACTGATGCTTCCTGCTTTAATTTTTGCTTGTAAGCAGGAATCAGGATGATAGAATTGTGGTCGGATTTACCAAATGGAGGGCGAGCTTTGTACGCATCTGTGTGTGTGGAGTACAGGTGATCTAGAATTTTTTCCCCTCTGGTTGCACATTTAACATGTTGATAGAAGTTAGGTAGAACTCATTTAAGTTTCCCTGCATTAAAGTCTCTGGCCACTAGGCGCACCGCCTATGGGTGAACGGTTTCCTTATTCAGCTGACTGACTGCGGTCTTAGTGCCAGCATCTGTCTGTGGTGGTAAATAAAGAGCCACGAAAGTATAGCTGAAAACTCTCTAGGCAAATAGTGTTCCATCAGTGGTTTTATCACAAGATACTCTACTTCAGGCGAGCAAATCTAGAGATTTCCTTAGATTTCGTGCAACAGCTGTTGTTTACCGGATTGTGCTGTTCTATCTTATATCCCGCTAGCTGAATATCCATGTCATCATTCAGCCACGATTCCGTGAAACACAAGATATTACAGTTTTTGATGTCCCGTTGGTAGGATATTCGTGATCGTACCTCGTCTAATATATTGTCCAATGATTGCATGTTGGCGAGTAATATTGGTGGTAACAGCTGCTTTCCCACTCGCCTTCTGCAGATGTTTACGAGGCACCCCGCTCTGTGTCCTCTGTACCTGCGTCTCTTCCTCTTGCAAATAACTGGGATGTTGGCCTTGTCGGGTGTTCGAGTAATGTCCTATGCGTCCTGCTTGAAGAAAAAAATCAGAGGTGAGTGATCGCTGTCCTGATATCCAGAAGCTCTTTTTTTGCCGTAAGATACGGTTGCAGAAACATTATGTACAAAAAAAACTCACATAATAGCACAATTGGTTGGGTGCCCGTAAAACTGCTGCCATTTAAACAGATGAGCAGGGACCCTGGGCTTCTTTCTTTTGGTGTTTTTTAGAGTCAGTAGAAAGGCCTATTTAGTGTCCTAAATTTTCATAACTGTGACCTTAATTGCCTACCGTCTGTAAGCGTTTAGTGTCTTAACGACCGTTCCACAGGTGCATGTTAATTTATTGTTTATGGTTCATTGAACAAACACGGAAAACAGTGTTTAAACCCTTTACAATGAAGATCTGAAGTTATTTGGATTCTTACAAATTATCTTTGAAAGACAGGGTCCTGAAAAAGAGAGTTGATATGCACAAATACACATGTTTAAAAAGTACTCACTGAGATAGGGATCAGAAGGTCACATGTTCTAATGTTGCAGATTCTCTTTCTCAAAAAAATGTCTATTTATAACCCCATTTACACTTTGCATTAACGTGGTTTTCATGATCTGATCAAGATGACACAATTACTAGCTGTTCTACGTTTTCTGCTTCTAAACATGGTATTTAAATGTGTCCCTTCCACTGAGTCTGGATTGTGAACAGATTTCCTGGCCCCTCCCTGTATGCAAATTATTTGACAGATTGTTTCAAGCAGACAAAATCCTTTCCATGCAATTATTCAGAGACAACATTATTAATAAGACAATATAATTTAATTACCAGATACGCCAATCAATCATGTAAAAAGTGAGGGAAATATCATGAAATATAAATAATCACAGTGCTATTACTAAACAAAGTGAACATAAATATAATTCCATCAGTGGTATTGTATCTGTACTGTATGCATTATGTCCCCTCATATCTAGATCAGAGCCTTCTGATCGGAGACCCTCGTAGTGCACATGTAACATAAATCCAAATCATACATCCAAACGTTTACTCAACATTGAGATAAACGTCTCAGGTCATATACTATATACCCATAGAGATAGCATATAGTAAAAGGGTCCGATCCGTTCAATTAGCCTTCAACCAGCTTAAACTTTAACATGAACATTCCCCTTGTCATTTGTTAATCACAATCACAAGTACAGTCGCACTCTCCATTGAAGCAATACAGCAGGGAATTATCTATCGAGAGTGAATCTTTACAACTGTCCAGAACCGAAAACTATTCAGGGACAAAACTCTTTCAACTTCAATTGATAGGAAGATTGGCTTGAGGGTAAAGCCTAAGAAATGCTCCGAAAGATGAAAAAAAGTTTTTGGGGAAAAAAATGATTACAATAGAAGACATTTCCCGAAAGGCCTTCTCACAATTGCATACATAGAAATTCAGAAAATAATCTTTACCACTTTTTGATTAAAACATCCCTTTGTTGTCTGTTTCAAAAAGGCAGCTTACATTATCGGCAGCTCTGGGGTGAAATCTCCCCTAGGTACAGATTTAGGATCAGCTTACCGTCCCCCAATCCTAACCTTAACCATTAGTAAGTAAAATTCTGAATCAAGATCTGCATCTAGGGAAACCTCACCCTACACCTTCTGAGCACAGTTAAAATAGTGATAAAAACACTGCAAGGGCCTAGATGGTTGTGTTTACTTATAGTTCAAATCAGGATAGAGTCTGGGTTACTGTTGTAATGTTATTGAGTGTAAATTGTAACAACTAGTAACTCCCCTACTCACATTCCTAATTCAAATACACTGGAACGGATAATATTTGTGAAATCAAATTAAATTAACAGAAGTTTAAACATACTGCTTGGCCATATACAGTAGCGCTGCAATCCTTTATATGAATTAAATCAGATTACTAAAGTATTATTCTATTGATGTATAAATGATCAGATGGCTGAAAGACTCAACATTGTTAACTAGAGTTTCTATATAAGTATACAGCACAATTACTCTGCCTTACATACAACACAATGAGTAATACAAACTCTCTCCATTGTCAACCAATAGCAGTTTAACATATCCCCCAATTGTCACTGACCGTCATTTGTGAATCCTAGCCTAGTTGAAAAGCAGCTGAAATTCTCACACACCTTGCCCGCCTCCCACAAACCCTCAATCCTCTGCTCCGTTTGGTGTGAAATGAACAGATGAGAAAGAGAAGAGAAAGCAGCTGCCGTCTCATTTTCCAGTTTGATAATGAGCCCGCCACAGATGGCTGGTGTACTGAATATCTTCCCTGGGAAACACAGAGAGGAAGAGGAAGGGAGATAATGAAAGCTGTCCTCAGCAATAGGTGGATGAAAAGGAGCAAGGGCACCAAGTTGAGAGTGGAAGCTAAGAGGAAAAATTAAAAAGTTGCATGACTTGCAAGAAGCAGGGTGGATGTTTATTCACAGGCAAAAATCTAACACTGGCCACATACACTCAAAAACAGAGACGACCTGGTTCTCTTCTCTCAATCTTCCCTTTTCATCAGCAATAGACCAAATAGTTTTTTCAACACCTACATATATTATTTACATTTAAACAATGGCTTTACTTCATTCTCTGCTGTCTCTAAGTCTCATTTGTAACTGTATAAAAAGGGACGTTATTTACAGTTGGCATGTACGATTTGGAGTGCTGAGTCATGAACTGGAGTCTAAGGATCTCTGTACCTCGACCTGGAGTCTAAGGGTCTCTGTAGCTAGACCATCTTAGTTATAGTTGCATGTGACAGCGCAGCTTTTTGATAAGGCACTGTAACTAGTGTCAACAGCAATCAGGCCTTCTGTCTCTCTCACACACACAAGTTGGGGCCGTAATTATAAATAAAGTCAATTCAGAGGGTCAACGGAAATTCCTCCGATTTTTTTAAAAACTTGGAAAAGGAATTTCAGTTTACTTTCTGAATGGACTGAATTGAAATGAAAATGCCCCCAACAATGACACACTCTCTGGGACATACTAAAGTGGCTGCTTCTAATGCTAGATACAGGAACTCTGATGGTACCCCTGGAAACAGCCTGCCATTTCAGAAGATCATTCAACCTTTTTTTCCCCTTTCAGTTTATCCTCTGAATTGACTGAATGTATAATGACGGCCCCCAACCCTGGTGTGTGTGTGTGTGTCTGACAAATGGAAGGATAGTAGCCAAGGTGGCACCTTAATCTCAACATTTCTAGAGATGTTCATTAGAATCACTTACTGAAGAGAGACAAAATGTTTGCCTCTGTACCTCAACCATAAACGATGGTTAGGGTTTCCTTTCTCTGCCATGTTTTACTGTTCAACACACCCTAAACTAGCTCAGTCCTTATTTCCTCATCATCCTAATAAATGTTGTGCCAACTGCCCAGCTTCCCATGGATTGCATAGGGGCCTGATCGGTGTGGTTCTGAGAACAGACTAATAGTGTGGATGTGTTAGAGGCTTTACAATAAGTGTATTTGTCAGATATTTCGCAATGCTAAGTATTTTAGAACTGGCTTCTTCACATTAAAAAAATCATCACAGCTATAAAACAAAAGACAGAGAAACAGTAGCATTAACAATCAGAGTCCACTGGTAGCCACGATCCAGAGGCGCCTGGGTATTTTAGGACCCCTTCAGCCAAACACTACCCAGGATATACAGTCACCTGCATCCAGTGGGTTCACAGTTCCCAGTTTCCCCATTATCTGTGTTTTCCATGCAATGTTCAGGGGGAGGAGAAAGATGCCGAGCTACCATCCTTCTGGTATGTCAATCAAGCAGTCCTGCAGTCACTAACTTAGGGGGGATGCAGGTTTGGTGGGGGAACCAACTCTGCATATCTGGTGGAATGAGCAGGGAGTCAGAGCCTTGCAGTTATTCTCCACTCATTACAGGCAGATGCTTCTCTCTCATATAGCAGCTGATTAAAGTGTCTCCCTCACAGGTCCAGACAGAGCGCTTTAGGGAAAGGTTGTGACTGACTGTGGGAGGGGCAAGGAAAAAACCCCACCATGCAGCTAGAGTGCCTTATCCTTGGCAATAATTGAGGCCTCCGCGTCAGTTTCAGGTGAGGCCAAGGGCGGGACTTTGGTGGGAGTCGGCGAGGATTTGGGTAGACTGGGCAGCTTCTCCTCCCTGGGGGAGGGGCTTATTTTCTCTGCATGAGCGATGGCAGAGTCTGCCATGCTGGGCTTGGCGTCGTCAGGGGTGTGCTCGTTGGGGATGAGTGGAGCTGTAGTTTTCTGCAGAGGGAACATGGCACCATAAGAAGATTCTAATAGTAACCAAAGACCAGGAACTATTGATAGCTGGCCTGTATTAGAATTCAGGGCAAGTGAAAAGGCAAAACATTGCACCAGTAGAAATATACAGACACAAAGCGAGGCACAAAATAGCTAGACATAGTGAGGTGCAACAGTAGATAAGCTATACATAGGCACGGAATGGCAACTGCAGACATTGCAAGGTGCAAAATGGCATCTGTACAGAGGCAGAAAATGGCTACAGAACAACGCGCACGCTGAGTACTTTAATACTATCTCTATAAAAAAGGAAAACAGTTTCTGCTCTACAGTACATTGTTCTCCCTGTACACCTTTGCTTTCCTTCTCTCTTCCCTCTCGCTCTATTGATTTAGGCTATATTTTATGCACGCTCACTGTACTATGCTTTGTGTCTGGCAAGCTGGAACGATTTTAGTGCCAGACACAGTAAGTTAGTGTGTGTGTGTGCTTACTGTGGTCTGTGGCACTGGATTGCTGTTGGTGGCAGGCTCGGTAGCGGATGTGGGAACAGGCAAATCATCCCGCATCAGCCCTCTTCTGTCCAAGACACTGTCAAGGGAAGACAGACAAATCAGTCATCAACAACACCCTATTCACTATTGAAACAGAGAGGGAGAGAGAGAACGAGATAGAGACAAGGGAGGGAGGGAGGGAGGGAGGGAGGGAGGGAGGGAGGGAGGGAGGGAGGGAGGGAGGGAGGGAGGGAGGGAGGGAGGGAGGGAGGGAGGGAGGGAGGGAGGGAGGGAGGGAGGGAGGGAGGAGGATGAAGAGAGGCTACGGTATGAGGGGAATAAAAAGAGAGACTAGGGAGGGATGGGTGAGGGTCGGAAGAGGACGACAGAGGGTGGCTACAGAGAAGAAGAATATTACAGAGACAAGTTAGCAAGAGAGAGACCATGAGAAGAACACAGAAGCAGAGTATTTTCCACACTAGTTCATCCTCTGAGTAGAGACAAGGCAGCTAGACGTCCTACAGCGCAGGCCCACACAGCACTAGAGGTCCTGCAGCACAGTAACTGACATATGCAGGCCCACACAGCACTAGTAGTCCTACAGCACAGTAACTGACATATGAAGGCCCACACAGCACTAGTGGTCCTACAGCACAGTAACTGACATATGCAGGCCCACACAGCACTAGAGGTCCTACAGCACAGTAACTGACATATGCAGGCCCACACAGCACTAGAGGTCCTACAGCACAGTAACTGACATATGCAGGCCCACACAGCACTAGTGGTCCTACAGCACAGTAACTGACATATGCAGGGCCCACACAGCACTAGTGGTCCTGCAGCACAGTAACTGACATATGCAGGCCCACACAGCACTAGTGGTCATGCAGCACAGTAACTGACATATGCAGGCCCACACAGCACTAGTGGTCCAACAGCACAGTAACTGACATATGCAGGCCCACACAACACTAGTGGTCGGACAGCACAGCACCTGGGGTATGCAGGCCCACACAGCACTAGTGGTCCTACAGTACAGTACCTGGGGTACGGAGGCCCACACAGCACTAGTGGTCCGACAGCACAGCACCTGGGGTATGCAGGCGCACACAGCACTAGTGGTCCTACAGTACAGTACCTGGGGTATGCAGGCCCACACTGCACTAGTGGTCCTACAGCACAGTACAGTACCTGGGGTATGCAGGCCCACACAGCACTTCACAGCAGTTATTGATGATGTTCTTGTGGCTGTAGGGGTTCTGCACCCGGTTCTTTCCAGACCACGAGCCTTTGATCTGTTTAACACAAAATACAGTCATCCGTTTTTTTTTAAATACAGTAGAAACACATATAGCAAGGTACACATTTATTGTGTCATCTATTCCACCTAGGGTCAATTCCATTTCAATCCAAGTCCAAATCTTTCTTTTTAAATGAGAAAATTGGAATTTCAGTTCTGGAATCTACTGAACTGGAATGGAATCTAGCCCAACCCTGCTTCAGCCAGATGCAAACACTCTTACCGAGAGAGACCTGAAGTTGGGTTGGTTTTATGGCTTAACGATCAGTCGTAAATGGTTTCTAACTTTCTCCCTCTGCCGCTCCAATAATGGAATGTCTGAGTTGTATAGACTCTTGCCAAAAGAACTTCAACATCAAAAAGTGGATAATGAAACATTATTCCTAACATAAAGAAAGTGGGAAATTGTCGGTGGGGATGCAAACAATGATTATGCAGTATCATTTGTGATGTCATTAAAGACGGTTTAACGAAAACATTGTAACTTTAAGAGCTTTCAAAATGTGTATGTCAGAATTGTTAAACTTTTGTGAAGATGAAATGTGATTTCAGCCTTCTAAATGAGATAATTGTTGTTATATTAAAAAGTTTTACCCAGTCAGTAACCACACCCACATGAGCACAGGCATTATGTCATAAGGATGATACACCCCTTTTGCCAGAGTGCTTATAAAGGACTTTACATTATACCAAAACATGCCGGGTTGCTGCCGATGTGTAGAGTGGTTCTAGCTGTACCCTGAATAATCAACCATTCAACCATTTAAATGTTTTAAAAAAAACATCAAGACCAGAAAATGGTAAGACCCTCAAACTCAGAGAAAACTAGACATGCATCACCTGCAGCTCAGCATGTAACGTAGACAAGGAAACTCGACCGAAGACGAGAAAAGAAGCACATTTCCCTATCCAAGGACCATAGAAATGTCTGATGTATCCAGTCTAACGAACACTTCCAGAACAAAGAAAGCCACTACTACAACTACTAAGGACATGGTGACCTCTGTATAAGTCTCTGGTTGTCCACCAAACAGACACCGTCAAACTATTAGTCACAGACGGATCGGGTGATTTCAGAGAGACGACAAAGACATACAAGTGAAAAATATGTACATTGCATTTCTAAATACAAATGAGCGGTTGTTAGGGTGCTAAATATTCATATGTTCGATGCGCGTATTATTCAACTGTATGTACGATCGTTGAATTCCTTTGTCTCTCCTTCTCTCCCCACCCCTTTCATTGTGTAACCAGCCGTCATACCGGGTTAGTCCACTAGGGACGTTTTATCGCATTGTTAGTAATCAATGTATAATCTATCGTGGGTGTGTTTATGTAATTAAGTGTGATTATTTAGTTAATTATTTATTTACTAACTAAGCCAATGTGTCTATCGCTGAGTCATGTGGACTAGGGTTCGTGCAGATTTAATGGATTATGCGACGTTCAGAATAAGATTGATATGAACAAATGATTGACTGCTATGATAGAGATATTCTGATCTATTCTTGAGTTAATTCGATAAACGGTAACTCAAACAAACTTTTTCCATGGTACCCCAGGTTACTAATGAGTTGATTGTTACATGATTAAATGAATCACGTAATAATTACAGTTAATTATTCGATAAATAGCATGTCATCGCATTAATGACAGTCACATTACGACACACGTTTGGCTGCGGGCCAAGGTCCTGCAGGTATTGATATGTCTATTATTAGCCTGATGACAGACAAGGCGGGCTGACAGCCACGGTGCTGTGTTGCTACCAAAGTGACAGTGGCTCATTTTGCTCACACTGCTCAATACCAGTAAAAATATGGCTGGCAGCGCGCAGGGGGAGAAAGAAGAGGAATAATACAAACATTAAAGTAGAGAAAGAGCTCTGCAGCTCTCAACAGCTACTACTGCTGCCATCTCTGCCTCTTGCCAGCACATCTGGGAGAGACTTGGATACAGACATACAGTGCCTTCAGAAAATATTCAGACCATTTGACTTTTCCACATTTTGTTGTTACAGCCATATTCTAAAATGTATTAAAAATTATGTATTAAAAAATTAAAAATCCTCAGCAATATACACACAATAGCCCATAATGTCAAAGCAAAAACAGGTTTTAAGACAGATGTTTTACAAATGTATTAAAAATAAAAACTGAAATATCTTATTTACATAAGTATTCAGACCCCAAAATTGAGCTCGGGTGTGCCCTGTTTCCTTTGATCATCCTTGAGATGTTTCTAAGTTGGAGTCCACCTGCTGTAAATGCAATTGATTGGACATGATTTGGAAAGGCACACCTGTCTATATAAAATGTCCCACAGTTGACAGTGCATGTCAAAGCAAAAACCAAGCCATGACGCCAAAATAATTGTCCGTAGAGCTCTCGCGACAGGATTGTGTCGAGGCACAGATCTAGGGAAGGGTACCAAAAAATGTCTGCAACTTTGAAGGTCCCCAAGAACACAGTGGCCTCCATCATTCTTAAATGGAAGAAGTTTGGAACCACCAAGAATATTCCAAGAGCTGACCGCATGGCCAAACTGAGCAATCGGGGGAGCAGGGCCTTGGTCAGGGAGGTGAGCAAGAACCCGATGGTCACTCTGACAGAGCTTGAGAGTTGCTCTGTGGAGATGGGAGAACCTTCCGGAAGGACAACCATCTCTGCAACACTCCACCAGGCCTTTATGGTAGAGTGGCCAGACAGAAGCCACTCCTCAGTAAAAGGCACGACAGCCCGCTTGGAGTTTGCCAAAAAGGTACCTAAAGACTCTTAGACCATGAGAAACAAGATTCTCTGGTATGATGAAACCAAGATTGCGCTCTTTGGCTTGAATGCCAAGCGTCACATCTGGAGGAAACCTGACACCATCCCTAAAGTGAAGCATGGTGGTGGCAGCATCATGCTGTGGGGATGTTTTTCATCAGCAGGGACTGGGAGACGAGGCAGGATCGAGGCAACGATTAATGAAGCGAAGTACAGAGAGATCCTTGATGAAAACCTGCTCCAGAGCGCTCAGGACGTCAGACTGGGGCGAAGGTTCACCTTCCAACAGGACAACAACCCTAAGCACACATCCAAGACAATGCAGGAGTGCTTCGGGAAAAGTCTCTGAATGTCCTTGAATGGCCCAGCCAGAGCCTGGACTTGAATCTCTGGAAAGACCTGAAAATTGTTTTGCAGCAACATTCCCAATCAAACCTGACAGAGCTTGAGAGGTTCTGCAGAGAAGATTGGAAGAAACTCAAATACAGGTGTGCCAAGCTTGTAGTGTCATACCCAAGCACACTTGATGAGAGGGTCTGAATACTCATGTAAATGTGATCATTTAAAAAAATTTTTTTATAAATTTGCAAAAATGTCTAATAACCCATTTTTGCTTTGTCATTATAGGCTACTGTGTCTAGATTGATGAGGGGGAAAACTATTTCGTAAACAAAAATGTGGAAAAGGTCAGGGGGTCTGAATACTTTCCGAAGGCACTGTACGGCTGCATACACAGGACATTACTGCAGAGCAGAATCCTCCCGCCACACCAACACAAGGTCAGCTGGGAGTGAGGGCAAGGGGAGGCGGTAGCGACACTGACAAACTTGTCAAATGCCTCAATATTCAAAAGGTTTTTTAATTATTATTATTTTTTTAATGGTTTTGTTTATGTAATACCCACGGATTTGAGTATCTAAGAGTGCCAGGTATCAAACTTCAGTCACTCCTGCATTGCCGTTCATACGCAATGGTCATATAAAGTAAACATTGCTATGACGGATTTGATTGATTCCAGCCTTTTAGTGCCAACTAAGACTGCAAAGCACAAAAAGGGTGTGTGGTTGCCTAGGTGACAGGTGGTATAACTGTAATGTTTACACTACCCACCCTAAGTGTGTATCTGTCCAGCCACATGAAGCCCCGTCATGTTAGTACTCCCCTTTTAGCATTAACAGTACCCTGGAGTGAAGAAGATCCTAACAACTGACACAGGGTTCGATCTTATTGCAGCTCCTTATGGTTAAGTACTATGGGAAGGGTTCATCTGAACCCAGATCTGTGGTCATGTAAAAACGTTTTACTCAAGTGTCCAGCTGTGTAGTGTCTCTAGAGAGACGGCTTGCCTCCCGCAACGCACCAATGTTCCAGCATACCCGCCTGTACTTAAACGTGGTTTGGCAGAGAGGAAAGGGCAGAGTGGAGACATCCGGCTTTCTTACAACATTGCCTTATCCACTTGTTGCCCTAGCGTAAACATCCCCCGGACACAAAATAGTAACTAGCAAGAGAGTGAGTTTCACAAGTGGCTAGTTTGTATCAATCACCTTCACTAAAACCACTGCAAAGGTTTTGCCTGCAAACTTTGGTTTTATATCGCAACATTCTGGCAGGTCTGCCTACTGGCTATGGTAAGAGTTTTTAATGAGCACAATTTTAAGCCCCGTCTACCCAAACTTGTGATTTGTTGTAAGAGTTGTCTGTCTGAAAAGGACACTCCACAGAATAATTATTATTATTGTTAAATCTAATTGACCAAGATAATCCATCATGATTCCCTGACCTAGAGCTGCTGCCCTAGGTCTAATATTTTCAAGACGACCAGCTGTGTTAATCTAAAATGTCCTCCCTTTCCATATCTCCATTCTTTAAATCACCAGTGATAGAGGACGCTAGTTTAAACTATTGAGACATAATATAGAGAATGGTAGAGAATATAGATACTCACGTCCTCATTGGTGGTCTGGTTGAGGGAGATCAGGTAAGTATGGAAGCCTGTCAGTCCCACCACTGACCACAAGGTGAAGAAGCACACCAGCACTTCCAGCACAGTGGGATCAGGTTAAGGAAACAACAGCACAGATACTGCACTACAAGCTCTCAAAGTTAACAGGTCAAGGATAGGTCTTTCATGACATTACTGCAATCACTAATGATTTATTAGGTCTTTTGACATTCCATGTCCCTGTGACGATTCAGCTTATAACTCAATTTGACTCAAACTAAATTCTGTATTATTAACAGTGTCCTCGTTTCTTTTAGTGGCCCTAAGGGGGAAGCTACGGAGGCCCTAAGGGGGAAGCTACGGTGGCCCTAAGGGGGAAGCTACGGTGGCCCTAAGGGGGAAGCTACGGTGGCCCTAAGGGGGAAGCTACGGTGGCCCTAAGGGGGAAGCTACGGTGGCCCTAAAGGTTAATAAACAGATGGTATTGAGGCAGTTTTCAGTTACAATAGTCATTTACAACATTAACAATGTCTACACTGTATTTCTGATCAATTTGATGTTATTTTAAATGGACAATTTATTTTTCTTTTCTTTCAAAAACAAGGACATTTCTAAGTGACCCCAAACTTTGTGGAACTGAAAGGATATGTCCCAGGTGTGTCCTGTAGTGTCTTCACAAACCCGGAGTTCACCGAGCCTGTAGAGACGTGTACATAGTTAAGAGGGTTTCTGTGATACACTCAAGCTCTCAAACACACATCTAATACGCTCTAAGACATGCACTTAAATATTCCCCTCTCACTCACTCCACCATACCATTAAAAAGAAAAAAATATTAATACAAATTAGGGACAACATTGACAGCACGCTGACTGAGGCTTGAATTAAGCTCAGAAGCCTGGAGCTAATTATTCTGACTTTAAATGCTCTATGCTTTTCCCTGCCCTCCTGCTGTCTGTAAAGGCCCATATAGGAACACAAAAGAGAGTGTGTGTCATCCAGGCAGTTAGCGTTGCATGTCATTTCACGCTTTAGTCAAGCCTCAGCTGAACTAGGTCTCGGTTTCATCACCATATTTAGCCCACATCACTCACTTGACAAGCCCCATCCAGTTTGGTTACATTCCCTCAACTATCAATAGTGACAGCTTCCTGCAAACCTGTGCATTTCCTATCCACCAATCTGTAAACACCATGTCTTGAAATCTGTCATGGTCTGAAACTGACCTGGACCTACCTTAGAATATAATACCAAAAGCTGCTCTGGTCTTGGCTGTGACACAACAGTAACATTCCTGCGTGCCAAGCCCCACACATACACACACACACCCCTCCCTGTAGCTCCAGGAGAATACTCACGCATCACCACGTGTACGATATTGAAGGTGAAGATGTAGATGGTGAGCAGAGACAGGGACAGGGTGAACAGGTAGAAGTAACGGTAGTTCCTCTTGCCCACACAGTTGCCCACCCAGGGGCAGTGATGGTCAAAGCGATCTGTAGAGAAGAGGGGGATGAGGTTAAAGACCGAGGTGGATGAGGTTAAAGACCGAGGTGGATGAGGTTAAAGACCAATGAGGTTAAAGACCGATGGGAAGAGGTTCTGGGGCCATGGGATCAAACGCCACTCCATCATAGACACAAAAAAACTAACTTAGTTAAATTTAACTTGGAGATGCCAATGAGTGCATAGGATAGACCCTTCCCCAAAGTTCTGCTGGTTTAATGTATCAAAGATAGTAAAAAACATTTGACTAACAAAGAGTAAACTGCAGGCTATAACAAAGAGAGACACACACACACACACACACACACAAACACACACACACACACACACGTAATGAATTTGGCAGACCAACATATTGGCATCACATTGCCTTCCACGCGTTTAGCTAGGTAGACATTGACAACTAATTCTGACAACAACCTGTTCAACAAAGGTATCCAAATGTCCTCTGCTACAAAAGGTCACTAACCCTCAAAGACGAGCACACGGTTATTACAAGCAATAGGAGCCGTTTCCTTATAATTCCCTCTGGTCTGAATATAGTGACCCCCATCTCATTATTACCAGAGTCAATGCCGGGTCAGATAGCTTCCGAGGCAAAACATCTTGCTTTAAACGGTTCTCCCTGTGGCAGATAACAAGAACACCCTGGATAGTTTCACAACATTATTTAAATGAAAATTATGACAGCATGCAGGTGGGAAGACTTCTGCATTGGAGCATAATAACAATGAGGAAGAACCATCAGATATACGCATGGTCTGTTGATGTACGGTATATGAGCCTCGTGTAGATAATAGACTACTAAATCATATATGGCACACACGCCCGCGCCCACAAGTACAGAGTGAGGATAGAGAAGACGGTGGAGGATCAGTGTGTGCCTCTATGCACAGTCATGGTTAGAACACAGGGCCGTCTGTGTGGGGCCAGTGCACCTGCTACAGTCTGTCTGGGTCACACACCCCCATCATGACACAGCAGCCTGTCTCCTTACAGGATACTCTGCACTAAGGGCTCTATACTATCAAGGAAGGGAGAGGGTTTGATGTACATACAGCTTTGACCAGGAGCAAGACGAAACAAAAATAGACTACTTCTTCCTCAATGCAATCAAGTCTGTGTTGTATTTCACAGAATTTTTTTTGTAAAAAAAAAATCTAAATCACATTTTGAATAAAACTAGTGGGCGTGGTTATTATCTGGAAGGAAGGCATTTTCCATGGAACTGCCCTCTGTGTGGTTTTAACAACATTGACAAATCAATGTAGGCAAGGTCAAGTCTTGAGCAAACATTTAAAAACTTCTGTAGAATGTGTCCTTCACCCACTGATAAAAGAAAAGCTAGTCCCCAACACAATACCCAGTGTCAGAGTGAATTCTTCTATGATAACAAAATGAATTAAAAACTGAAGAGAGCAGGAGGGAGAAGAGTGCTCTCCCTTACCCACGCAGTTGTCACATATACTGCAGTGTGAGGCACGAGGTGGTCGGAAGATCTTGCAGGTGTAGCAGTACTTCAGTTTGACAATCTGCCCATTGATTTGGACGTTGCGGATCCGAGGTGGAGGTCGCTGCCCAGCCGGGACGTTCCCATTGGTCGCCTCTGTGAAAAACGGAGGGAAAGGAGACATCAACAAAAGGTGCCCATTTTGGTTTATACTCAGTTAACAAATCTAGTCATTATCATACTGTGTAATGCAAGTTTCACAAATACAGGTTTAGCCTACTCTTGGTATAAATTGTATTTTAACCAGGAATAATAATTTTTATTCAGTCATGTTTTAATCAAGGTTGGTCACATTTAGGAGTCACAGACCACAGGGAAATTACACAGAACAAAAACATAAATGCAACAATTTCAAAATATTTTACTCAGTTACAGTTCAAAAGGAAATCAGTCAATTGAAATAAATTCATTAGACGCTATGGATTTTGGAATACAGACATGCATATTTTGGTCACCATGGATTTGAAAACCAGTCAGTATCTGGTGTGACCAACATTTCCTCATGCAGCGCAACATCTCCTTCGCATCAAGTTGATCAGACTGTGGCCTGTGGAATGTTGTCCCACTCCTCTTCAATGGCTATGCGAAGTTGCTGGATATTGGAACACGCTGTCGTACACGTCGATCCAGAGCATCCCAAACATGCTCAATGGGTAACGTCTGTTGAGTATGCAGGCCATAGAAGAACTAGAACATTTTCAGCTTCCAGGAATTGTCTACAGATCCTTGAGACATGGGGCCGTGCATTATTATCATGTTGAAACATGGAGGTTAGGTAGAGTTGAAACCAGGATTCATCCGTGAAGAGCACACTTCTCCAGCATGCCAGTGGCCATCGAAGGGGAATATTTGCCCACTGAAGAAGTCAGTTACGACGCCGAACTGCAGTCAGGTCAAGACCCTGGTGAGGACGACGAGCATGCAGATGAGCTTCACGGAGACGGTTTGTCAGTTTGTGCAGAAATTCTTAAGTCATGCAAAACCACAGTTTCATCAGCTGGTCTCAGACTATCCCTCAGGTGAAGAAGCCAGATGTGGAGGTCCTGGGCTGGCATGGTTACACGTGGTCTGTGGTAGTAAGGCCGGTTAGGCATACTGCCAAACATCTTGAGGCGGCTTATGGTAGAGAAAGGAGCATTCAATTCTCTGGCAAAAGCTCTGGTGGACATTCCTGCAGTCAGCACGCCAATTACACAGACATCTGTGGCATTGTGTTGTGTGACAATACTGCACATTTTAGAGTGGCCTTTTATTGGTCCCAGCACAAGTTGCACCTGTGTAATGATCATGCAGTTTAATCAGCTTCTTGATATGCCACACCGGTCAGGTGGATTCATTATCTTGGCAGATTTGTGCACAAAATTAGAGAGAAATTAGCTTTTGTGCGTATAGAACATTTCTGGGATATTTTATTTCAGCTCATAAAACATGGACCAACACTTTACATGTTGTGTTTATATTTTTGTACAGTACACATTTTCAGTTGACTAAATATACCAGACTAAACCAAAGGATAAATTTTTCTTTTAAATTGACCCACAGTGCCTCTACTAGACAAATATATAGTAGAGTGTATGTAATGAGAATCTTGCACTGCCTGTTGCCAGCTCCACTGCCTGTTGCCAGCTCCACTGCCTGTTGCCAGCTCCACTGCCTGTTGCCAGCTCCACTGCCTGTTGCCAGCTCCACTGCCTGTTGCCAGCTCCACTTCAAAGAATTGTATTCAAAGCCGGTGGAAATCAAGGTTCCTATTGTGTTGAATATCTACACAGTAAAGCTGTGAGTTGAGCCACACCGGCTGATAAAGATGAAGGGCTTTGGAAGTACACACACCAGAATAGTTGAACCTTAAGAATGTCAGTGAATTACATTTATTAAAAATTTTAAAAAATCATGATGTTATTGTTATTTATTAGCCTGAACCTGGGACGATGTGTCTTGCTGTGTCAGGGTATATAGTAGAGGTCGACCGATTATGATTTTTTTCAACACTGATACCAATTATTGGAGGACCAAAAAAAGCTGATACCGATTTAAAAATAAATAAAAATCGCACAATTTTTATATATATTTGTAATAATGACAATTTCAACTACTGAATGAACACTTATTTTAACTTAATACAATACATCAATAAAATCTATTTAGTCTCAAATAAATAATGAAACATGTTCAATTTGGTTTAAATAATGCAAAAACAAAGTGTTGGAGAAGAAAGTAAAAGTGCAATATTTGCCATGCAAAAAGCTAACATTTAAGTTCCTTGCTCAGAACATGAGAACATATGAAAGCTGGTGGTTCCTTTTAACATGAGTCATCAATATTCCCAGGTAAGAAGTTTTAGGTTGTTGTTATTATAGGACTATTTCTCTCTGTGTGTATTTCATATACCTTTGACTATTGGATGTTCTAATAGGTACTTTAGCATTGCCAGCCTAATCTCTGGAGTTGATAGGTTTGAAGTCATAAACAGCGAAGAGCTGCTGGCAAATGCAGGAAAGTGCTGTTTGAATGAATGCTTACGAGCCTGCTGCTGCCTACCACCACTCAGTCAGACTACTCTGTCAAATCATAGACTTAATTATAACACACAGAAATACGAGCCTTAGGTCATTAATATGGTAAAATCCGGAAACTATCATTTCGAAAACAAAACGTTTATTCTTTCAGTGGAATACGGAACCGTTCCCTATTTCATCGAACGGGTGGCATCCAAGTCTAAATATTGGGGTTAACATTGCACAACCTTCAACGTTATTTCATAATTATGTACAATTCCGACAAATGAATTACGGTCTTTGTTAGGAAGAAATGGTCTTCACACAGTTTGCTACGAGCCAGGCAGCCCAAACTGCTGCATATACCCTGACTCTGCTTGCACAGAACGCAAGAGAAGTGAAACAATTTCCATCATTAAAATAAATTCATGTTAGCAGGCAATATTAACTAAATATGCAGGTTTAAAAATATATACATGTGTATTGATTAAGAAAGGCATTGATGTTTATGGTTAGGTACACATTGGTGCAACGACAGTGCTTTTTTCGAATGCGCTTGTTAAATCATCACCCGTTTGGCGAAGTAGGCTGTGATCCGATGAGAAATTAACAGGTACCGCATCGATTATATGCAACGCAGGACAAGCTAGATAAACTATTAATATCAACCATGTATAGTTAACTACTGATTATGTTAAGATTGATTGTTTTTTTATAAGATAAAATGAATGCTAGCTAGCAACGTACCTTGGCTCCTTGCTGCACTAGCGTAAAAAGGTAGTCAGCCTGCCACGCAGTCTCCTCGTGGAGTGCAATGTAATCGGCCATAATCGGTGTCCAAAAATGCTGATTACCGATTGTTATGAAAACTTGAAAATCGGCCCTAATTAAATCGCCCATTCCAATTAAAATCGGTCGACCTCTAGTATATAGTCCTGTTTTACAAACACTAGATGTACAAAAATATGTGGACACCTGCTCGTCGACCATCTCATTTCAAAATCATTGGCATTAATATGGTGTTGGTCCCCCCTTTGCTGCTATAACAGCCTCCTCTCTTCTGGGAAGGCTTTCCATTAGATGTTGGAAAAATTGCTGTGGGGCCTTGCTTCCATTCAGCCACAAGAGCATTAGTGAGGTCGAGCACTGATGTTGGGCGATTAGGCCTGGCTCGCAGTCGGCGTTCCAATTCATCCATAAGGTGTTTGGTGTGTTTGAGGTCAGGGCTCTGTGCAGGCCAGTCAAGTTCTTCCACACCGATCGACAAAGCATTTCTGTATGGACCTCGCTTTGTGCACGGGGGCATTGTCATAATGAAACAGGAAAAGGGCCTTCCCCACTGTTGCCACAAAGTTGGAAACACAGAATTGTCTAGAATGTCATAGTCAGTGTTAAGATTACCCTTCACTGGAACTAAGGGGACTATCCCGGACCATGAAAAACAGCCCCAGACCGCATTGGGGCAGATAGCATTATCCTGGCATCCGCCAAACCCAGATTCGTCCGTCTGACTGCAAGATGATGAAGCGGGATTCATCATTCCAGAGAACACGTTTCCACTGCTCCAGAGTCCACTGGCGGCGAGCATTACATCACACCAGCAAAATGCGCATGGTGATCTTTTAAGCTTGTGTGTGGCTACTCGGCCACGGAAACCCATTTCATGAGTTTCCCGGCAAACGGTTCTTGTGCTGAGATTGCCGCCAGAGGCAGTTTGGAACTTGGTAGTGAGTGTTGCAACCGATGATAGATGATTTTCACATGCTACAATGCCTTGCAGAAGTATTCATCCCCCTTGATGTTTTTCCTATTTTGTTGCATTACAACTTGTAATTTAAATTGATTTTTATTTGGATATGACGTAATGGACATACAAACAGTCCACATTGGTGAAGTGATTTAAAAAAAAAACTTGTGTCAAAGTATTTTAAAAGAATTAACGGAAAAGTGGGGCGTGCATATGTATTCATCCCCTTTGCTATGAAGCCCCTAAATAAGATCTGGTGCAACCAATTACCTTCAGAAGTCACGTAATTAGTTAAATAATGTCCACCTGTGTGCAATCTAAGTGTCACATGATCTCAGTATATACACACAGTCGTGGCCAAAAGTTGAGAATGACACAAACATTAATTTCCACAAAGTTTGCTGCTTCAGTGTCTTTAGATATTTTTATCAGATGTTACTATGGAATACTGAACTATAATTATAAGCATTTCATGTGTCAAAGGCTTGTGTCAAAGGCTTTAATTGACAATTACATGAAGTTGATGCAAAGAGTCAACATTTGCAGTGTTGACCCTTCTTTTTCAAGACCTCTGCAATCCGCCCTGGCATGCTGTCAATTAACTTCTGGGCCACATCCTCACTGATGGCAGCCCATTCTTGCATAATCAATGCTTGGAGTTTGTCAGAATTTGTGGGTTTTTGTTTGTCCACCTGCCTCTTGAGGATTGACCACAAATTCTTAATGGGATTAGGGTTTGGGGAGTTTCCTGGCCATGGACCCAAAATATCGATGTTTGTTCCCTGAGACACTTAGTTATCACTTTTGCCTTATGGCAAGGTGCTCCATCATGCTGGAAAAGGCATTGTTCGTCACCAAACTGTTCCTGGATGGTCGGGAGAAGTTGCTCTCGGAGGATGTGTTGGTACCATTCTTTATTCATGGTTGTGTTCTTAGGAATAATTGTTAGTGAGCCCACTCCCTTGGCTGAGAAGCAACCCCATACATGAATGGTCTCAGGATGCTTTACTGTTGGCATGACACAGAACTGATGGTAGCACGCACCTCGTCTTATCCGGATGCCCCAAACAATCAGAAAGGGGATTCAGAGAAAACGACTTTACCCCTGTCCTCAGCAGTCCAATCCCTGTACCTTTTGCAGAATATCAGTCTGTCCCTGATGTTTTTCCTGGAGAGAAGTGGCTTCTTTTCTGCCCTTCTTGACACCAGGCCATCCTCCAAAAGTCTTTGCCTCACTGTGCATGCAGATGCACTCACACCTGCCTGCTGCCATTCCTGAGCAAGCTCTGTACTGTTGGTGCCCTGATCCCGCAGCTGAATCAACTTAAGGAGACGTTCCTGGGGGTTGCTGGACTTTCTTGGGCGCCCTGAAGCCTTCTTCACAACAATTGAACCGCTCTCCTTGAAGTTCTTGATGACCCAATAAATGGTTGATTTAGGTGCAATCTTACTGGCAGCAATATCCTTTCCTGTGAAGCCCTTTTCCTGCAAAGCAATGATGACAGCACATGTTTCCTTGCAGGTAACCATGGTTGACAGAGGAAGAACAATGATTCCAAGCACCACCCTCCTTCTGAAGCTTCCAGTCTGTTATTCAAACTCAATCAGCATGAGAGTGATCTCCAGCCTTGTCTTTGTCATCACTGACATGTCAGCTGATCTTTTGTGGCAGTGCTGAAATGCAGTGGAAATGTTTTTTGGGGATTCAGTTCATTTGCATTTCAAAGAGGGACTTTGAAATTAATTGCAATTCATCTGATCACTCTTCATAACATTCTGGAGTATATGCAAATTAGAATCATACAAACAAAAATGTATATTTGTGTCATTCAAAACTTTTGGCCACGACCGTACACCTGTTCTGAAAGGCCCCAGAGTCTGCAATACCACTAAGCAAGGGTCACCACTAAGCAAGCAGCACCATGAAGACCAAGGCACTCTTCAAACCGGTCAGGGACAAAGTTAAAGTTGTTGGGAAGTACAGATCAGGGTTGGGTTATAAAAATATATACAAAACTTTGAACATCCCACAGAGCACCGTTAAATCCCTTAATATTTTTTTTTTGAAAGAATATGGCACCACAACAAACCTGCCAAGACTGGGCCGCTCACCAAAACTCACAGACCAGGCAAGGTGGGCATTAATCAGAGGCACAACAAAGATAACCCTGAAGGAGCTGCAAAGCTCCACAGCGGAGATTGGAGTATCTGTCCGTAGGACCACTAAGCCGTACACTCCACAGAGCTGGGTTTTACAGAAGAGTGGCCAGAAAAAAAGCCATGTAATAGCCTTAATTTCTTAGAACAAGAATAGACTGACGAGTTTCAGAAGAAACTGACAAATAGATAGGCTAATTGATATCATTTGAGTCAATTGGAGGTGCACCTGTGGATGTATTTCAAGGCCTACCTTCAACTCAGTGCCTCTTTGCTTGACATCATGGAAAATTCAAAAGAAATCAAATAATTGTAGACATACACAAGTCTGGTTCATTCTTGGGAGCAATTTCCAAAAGCCTGAAGGTACCACGTTCATCTGTACAAACAATAGTACGCAAGTATTAAACATCATGGTACCACGCAGCCGTCATACCGCTCAGGAAGGAGAAGCCTTCTGTCTCCTAGAGATGAACATACTGTGGTGCGAAAAGTGCAAATCAATCACAGAACAACAACCTTGTGAAGATGCTGGAGGAAACAAAGGTACAAAAGTATCTATATCCACAGTAAAACGAGTCCTATATCGACATACCCTGAAAGGCCGCTCAGCAAGGAAGAAGTCACTGCTCTAAAACAGCCATTAAAAAAAACAGACTACGGTTTGCAATGACTCCAAGCATACTTCCAAAGTTGTGGCAAAATGGCTTAAGGACAACAAAGTCAAGGTAATGGAGTGGCCATCACAAAGCCCTGACCTCAATCCCATAGAAAATTCATGGGCAGAACTGAAAAAGCGTGTGCGAGCAAGACAGCCTACAAACCTGACTCAGTTACGCCAGCTCTGTCAGGAGGAATGGGCCAAAATTCACCTAACTTATTGTGGGAAGCTTGTGGAAGGCTATCTGAAACGTTTGACCCAAGTTAAACCATTTAAAAGGCAATGCTACCAAATACTAATTGAATATATGTAAACTTCTGACCAACTGGGAATGTGATGAAAGAAATAAAAGCTGAAAAACCATTCTCTCTACTGTTATTCTGACATTTCACATTCTTTAAATAAAGTAGTGATCCTAACTGACCTAAGACAGTGAATTTTTACTAGGATTAAATGTCAGGAATTGTGAAAAACTGAGTTTAAATGTACTTGGCTAAGGTGTATGTAAACTTCCGACTTCAACTGCATGTAGTGTAAATCACTTGTATTTTAATTATTCAAATAACATTACTGAATACTGCCAGGGGGAATGAATGCTAGGATAGGTGGAGAGACATCACAACTTGAACCAAATCAAACATTTATACAGTTTGCTCTAAAAGCATAGAGGCCATACCACCCCCACAGTCTTTGTATGATTGAACAAGATGCTCTACAAGAAAGCAGTATACAGTTTAAAAGGATCTTGCTACCACCATTGATGAAAAATGTACAAATCAACACCGTGTACAGGACAAATCAACACAGTCTACTGTACAGGACACAAGACGGTGGTCAAATGGCTTCATCAAATGCTGCAAAACATGTTTAAAGAAACACCAGGCTTTTTAACAAATCACAATGTCGAATCACAGTAAGTTATAACAAACCACTTTCCACTTAAAACCATTGCTTTGTTAATTAATTAAGGGAGCACTCCAGCGGTGAATGAGACCATACATGAGGTCCTTTGTGAAGAGCTGGTCCTGGTCGGCCCATTATATATTCCAGGAGGATAGGCTCTCATCCGAATAAGTTGTCCTCCAGGAGCCAGCTACGGGTCTAAGTGACAGAGCACCACAGCTGAGCCTTCATCAATATGCCGGGCAGCCTGGGTTCTAGAGCCTACACATCTGCACCTGCCTGTCTCCCTTTAACACACCCCACATTCCCATCACAGACCCCACCGATTGCCACGCTGGCCAATGATGGCACATTAAAGACATTTTGGGGATGTAAAGGCAAGATGAAAACTATTCTGGCGACTCTACCAATAAAACGAGGCAGGCATGCTAGAACGTCACGATTCAAAATCAAAGTTTGCAGGCAAAACCTTTATTTCCTCTATGCCAAAAAAGTATATAATTGAACACAGACCCAAGTCACTGTTGCCTAGGGTCAGATTTTTTGAGACTAGTGTACGATGAGGAAGACCAGTTTGAGAGCAAAATAGGTTGAGGGCAGGATCCTGCTGCAGAACACCAAACGCAATCTGTGACTCAAAATACTAAACAAGGTCATGTCACACAAACTGAACGGCCTTGCTGTTCTAAGTAATGCCATTACGGCCATTGTTAGACAAAATCCCTACATCCATTAATATGTTAGCCCAATAGCATGTTAGCTAAATAGCCATTAGCCGAACAGGCAATAACAATTCACGTTATCCTAATAGGCAATCGCCTTTAGCATGGTTCACTGTTGTCTCACTGGAAGGCCTGAGTCAGAGCCATCACAAAGGAAGCAAATCAGTCCAACAAGCAATAACCATTAGCATGTTAGCATCTCTATGCATTCTGACTGGAAGGCTTGAGTCAGAGCCGTGACAAAAAAGGAGCACTGCCAGCAAAGGCACTCTCAGTGGACCACCTGCAGGATAGGCAATTCATTTCCAGACCGCTCATCTGTAGAGGAACTCTGACGAGACCCCCACCCAGGCCTCTCGACCATATGGGGGATGCATGAAGGGCACTGTGAATCTTCCCTGCACATTGAACAGCTAGAGAGAGAGGGAGAAAGGGTTGGGCTGTGGCAGGGCTACTGCAGAGCAGACAGGCTTTTCCCTCAGGAGATGGACAGGAAAGAGAGTCTGGCTAAAAGAGTGGATAGTCCACTAGGGAGTGGTAAGGTTATCAAAAACAAAGGCCATTACAAGTGCAGCAATGTACAGCATGTTCATTAAGAGCCACATCTGGCAAGCTTATACGTGGGAACATAGGAAGGACACGTCTGCAAAACCCTCGTATTTGGTTGTGCCGTCATAATAATGAATGCATACTAATGTTGTCTAGGTAATGAGAACGGCATGGAGGGCCAAACTGATGAATTCAGACGTCATCAAGGCTCGAAACAGTACACCTCAAATTGCAGAAAAAGTTGGTAACAATGCAGGGGTTTGACTAGGGGATAAGCTCTGAACAACATGGATGATTAGCTAACCTTTAGCGGCATAAAGCATAACAAACATGAATTAACCAACAGGCAGGGGCTCTGGTCTCCACACTGCTGCTTGACACACACGTCTGCTGCAGTATTCATGACTCTAAAATGCTTTACACTTCACTTGCTTCTTAAATCGCCTCGGGTGGTGGGCCACAGTCCTCCCAGGCCCCACATCCGGAAGAGACTTCGCCTGCCCCTCCCCCTTTGGCACTTCATGTACATCGGAGAGGATTAGATAGGCCTGAGCAGCATGACAGTAGCTCTACCTTGCCCTCTGATAGGCTAGATGGAACGCTCACAACATTACTTACCTTAAACTCTAAAATTCTTTCAGAGCTACAGAAAATGTCACATTACATTGATTCAGTTTGGGTTTCAAATCTACAAATACACTGAACAAAAAATTGCAACCAATTTCTAAGATTTTACTGAGTTAGTTCATATAAGGAAATCAGTCAATTGAAAACAATTCTTTAGGTCCTATTCTATGCATTTCACATGACTGGGAATACAGATATGCATCTGTTGGTCATAGATATACAGTACTAGTCAAAAGTTGGGACACCAACTCATTCAAGGTTTTTCTTTATTTTTTCAACATTGTAGAATAGTGAAGACATCAAAACTATTAAATAACACATATGGAATCATGTAGTAACCCAAATGTATTTGAGATGAGATTCTTCAAAGTAGCCGCCCTTTGCCTTGGTGACAGCTTTGCACACACTTGGTTTGACATTCTCTCAACCAGCATCATGAGGAATGCTATTCCAACAGGCCTGAAGAAGTTCCCACATATGCTGAGCACTTGTTGGCTGCTTTTCCTTCACTCTGCGGTCCAACTCATTCCAAACTATGCAAATGGGGGTTGAGGTCTGGTCATTGTGGAGGCCAGGTCATCTGATGCAGCACAATCACTCTCCTTTGTCAAATAGTCTTTACACAGTCTGGAGGTGTGATTTGTGTCATTGTCCTGTTGAAAAACAAAAAATGATCCCACTAAGCGCAAACCAGATGAGATGGTGTATCGCTGCAGAATGCTGTGGTAGCCATGCTGCTTAAGTGTGCCTTGAATTCTAAATAAATCACCAGCAGTGTCACAAGCAAAGCAACCCTACACCATCACATCTCCTCCATGCTTCATGGTGGGAACCACACGTGCGGAGATCACAAGTTGACCTACTTTGCATCACAAAGTCAGTGTTTGGAACCCCAAAAAAATCTTTGTCAATTAGGACTCATTAGACCAAAAGGAAATATTTCCACTCTAATGTCCATTGCTTGTGTTTCTTGGCCCAAGCAAGTCCCTTCTTCTTATTGGTGTCCTTTAGTAGTGGTTTCTTTGCAGCAATTCAACCATGAAGGCCTTTACAGTTGATGTTGAGATGTGTCAGTTACTTGAACTCTGAAGCATTTATTTGGTCTGCAATTTCTGAGTCTAGTAACTAATTAACTTATCCTCTGCAGCAGTGGTAACTCTGGGTATTCCTTTCCTGTGGCGGTCCTCAGAGACAGTTTCATCATAGCGCTTGATGGTTTTTGCGACAGCATTTGAAGAAACTTTCAAAGTTCTTGAAATGTTCCAGATTGACTGAACTTTTCTTGAAGTATTGGACTGTTGTTTCTCTTTGCTTATTTGAGCTGTTCTTACCATAATATGGAGTTAGTCCGACCTTGTCACAACACAAGTGATTGGCTCAAACGCATTAAGGAAAGAAATTCCACAAATTAAAAAAGGCACACCTGCTAATTTAAACGCATTCCAGGTGACTACCTCATGAAGCTGGTTGAGAGAAAGCCAAGAGTGTGCAAAGCTGTCATCAAGGCATAGGGTGGCTACTTTGAAAACTCAAATATAGAATATTTGTTTAATACTTGATTGTATGTGTTATTTCATAGTTTTGATGTCTTCACTATTATTATACAATGTAGAAAATAGTACAAATAAAGAAACCCCTTTTTTTCACCTTTATTTAACCAGTTAGGCCAGTTTAGAACAGGTTCTCATTTACAACTGCGACAAGATTAAGCAAAGCAGTGCGACAAAAACAGATGGGATAAACAAATGTACAATCATAACACAATAGAAAAATCTGTATTCAGTGTGAGCAAATGAAATGAGGTAAGGCAATAAATAGGGCAATAGTGGCGAAGTAATTACAATTTAGCAATTTACACTGGAGTGATACATGTGCAGATGAGGATATGCAAGTATAAATACTGGTGTGCATAAGAGCAGAAAAACAAAAACAAATATGGGGATGAGGTAGGTAGTTGGATGGATGGGCTATTTACAGATGGGCTGTGTACAGCTACAGCGATCGGTAAGCTGCTCTGACAGCTGACGCTTAAAGTTAGTGAGGGAGATATAAGTCTCCAACTTCAGTGATTTTTGCAATTCGTTTCAGTCATTAGCAGCAGAGAACTGGAAGGAAAGGCGACCAAGGTAGGGTTTGGGAATGACCAGTGAAATATACCTGCTGGAGCACGTCCTACGGGTGGGTGTTGCTATGGTGACCAGTAAGCTGAGATAAGGTGGCGCTTTACCTAGCAAAGACTTATAGATGACCTGGAGCCAGTGGATTTGGCAACGAATATGTAGCGAGGACCATCCAACGAGAGCAGACATGTCGCAGCGGTGGGTAGTTAATGGGGCATTGGTCACAAAATGGATGGCACTGTGATAGACTGCATCCAGTTTGCTGAGTAGAGTGTTGGAGGCTATTTTGTAAATGACATCACCGAAGTCAAGGATCGGTAGGATAGTCAGTTTTAAGAGGGTATGTTTGGCAGCATGGGTGAAGGAGGCTTTGTTGCGAAATAGGAAACCAATTCTAGAATTATATTTGGATTGGAGATGCTTAATGTGAGTCTGGAAGGAGAGTTTACAGTCTAACCAGACAGCTAGGTATTTTTAGTTGTTCACATAAGTCAGAACCACCCAGAGTAGTGATGCTAGTCGGGCGGGCGGGTAGCGATCGGTTGAGTTTTACTAGCATTTAAGAGCAGTTGGAGGCCAATGAGGGAGTGTTGTATGGCGTTGAAGCTCGTTTGGTGGTGTCATGACTGTCTTGATCAGGTCAGGTTACAGGAGACCACAACCCTACAGATTATCTCTCAACCCCAACAGAGGAGGAGAGATCTAGGGGTCTGAAGATGCGGGTGGTTTTATGTCCCCTTACGGCCCTGGTAAATCTCAGGCCACAGACAAATTCCTTTGTCCTGTTACTACGGAGAACCAGCCTCAGAACATTAAACATGAAATAAAGGGACTTTGGAAAAATGGTTTCCATCAGCCACAATGGTGGTCATGACGATAGATGGACTATGAAAATGTATGTCATTTTTGTTCTGTTATTAAAGGTTAATAGATGACGTTATTACGAAAATATTGTAATGTGAAGGCTTTTCCTAGTATATGTTTGATGTTTATACATTCTACGCTGTATGGAAAATATCCAAATCAAAGAGAATGTTTTGGGGAAGATGAAAGGTAAAGTTAGTTGTCTAAAATTGGATTTGAGAAAAACCTAGGCCTTGCCTCATTAACTTGGTACACCCAGAGAATTGCCCTAAAGGCGGCTACGCCCACTTCTGACCCAAGGGTATAAAACCTGTGAGTATAGAATTTACAACAGGACTACGTGACCCCAGCTGCAGCAGGGTCTGAAAAAGTCAACCAACCCAGAACGCAACGCAAGTTTGAGGACAAAGAAATCATTTTCTACCCAAGCTACGGATGAGTAGCTGTGTCTAAGCGGCTGAATTCAAGTCGAACCACCTAACCTCCATCTCCCATCGAATCGTGGTATCTAAAGGGTTTCATTCCTACGCTGTGAGCTCTGAGCTACAGAGCTGTCTGTCCTCAGAAGACCCCTTCCAGAGAAAGGGGTGAGGGAACAGACTCAAAAAGGACACTGACACCGGGAGGACGAGCAGGGAGGTGCGCAGGAGAAGTGAGTCATCGAACAACGGAACGGTCCACGCAAAGAATCCCCGGAGATCGTCCCCACGTAATTACATCATTATATTCTGACCCATAAGGGGGGCAGTTTGGGCAAGGCTAGGGTTAGAATAGCATAGCTGACAAATTCACCCAAATGTATATTCTCGTGTACTTTCTTTTTCTCTCTATTTTGAAATTCCCATTGTGGGTAACACGCGCCATAGTGTGTTGGCCCGTTATACTAAGTTCTAATCAATAGCCTATAATGTGTATCATCATTTTAGCTTTTTAGTAAATAAATATTAAATTGAGATTGGTGTGGTACGAATTCATTAGTGGGACCCGGGTCCGTGCAGATTCACGGGCTATAAGACGTTCAGAACGAGATTGTTCAGAGGCAACTGGTTAATTAGCGGCTGTTGTAAAATCGATATTCTGATATTCTATGAGTTAATTTGGGAAATAGAAACTCAAAAACTAGTTTTCCCATGGTGCCCCAGGTTAATAATTGCTTGATTCAGTTAATCATGTAATTAGAAAAATGTAATCATTCGATGAGCAACAGTCGTCACATTAACTAATACAACGTCACGACAGTGGTTTGTTAACACAGTATCTAAAGGGCCAGATGTATACAGAATTGAATCTGTAGGTGTCCAAACTTTGACTGGTACTGTATGTATGTATGCATGCATGCATTTTATTTTAAAGGTAGGGACATGGATCAGAAAACCAATCAGATTCCAGGAAATCTGTACAGATCCTTGCGAGATGGGGATGTGCATTATCATGCTGAAACATGATGTGATGGTGGCAGATGAATGGCACGACAATGGGCCCCAGGATCATTGTCATTCAAATTGCCATTGATAAAATGCAATTGTAGCTTATGCCTGCCCATACCATAACCCCACCATGGTGCACTCTGTTCACAACATTGACACTGCTCGCCCACACGACGACGCCGTCTGCCATCTGCACGGTACAGTTGAAACCGGGACTCACAGCAGCGTGCCAGTGGGCATCAAAGGTGAGCATTTGCTGTGGTCAGGTCAAGACCCTGGTGAGGACGACGAGCACATAGATAAGCTTCGCTGAGACGGTTTCTTGCAGTTTGTGCAGAAATTCTTCGGTTGTGCAAACCCACAGTTTCATCAGCTTTCCAGTGGCTAGTCTCAGACCATCCCGCAGATGAACAAGCCAGATGTGGTGTTCCTGGGCTGGCGTGGTTATACATGGTCTGCGGTTGTGAGGCCGGTTGGACGTACTGCTAAATTCCCGAAAATTACGTTGGCGGCAGTTAATGGTAGAGAAATGGGAATTCAATTATCTGGCAACAGCTCTGGTGGACATTCCTGCAGTCAGCATGCCAATTTCATGGTTTCTCAAAACTTGAGACATCAGCAGCATTGTGTTGTGTGACAAAACTGCACATTTTAGAATAGCCTTTTATTATCCCCAGCACAAGGTGCACCTGTTCAATTATTATGCTGTTTTATTAGCTTCTTGATATGCCACAAACTTTTTGTTGTTGTTGATAATTAAGCTGTGTGTGTGTGTGTGTGTGTGTGTGTGTATGGAACACTTCTGGTATTGTTTATTTCAGCTCATGAAACATGGGATCAACATTTCACATGTCACGTTTATATTTTTGTTCAGTGTATATATGGGATATGGCCTAGGGGTTGTTTCTATACAGGGCCAATGGAAGGATGATAACACAGGTAGGGTAAACTTTCTCACCGATCTCCATCTCGATGAAGGTGGCCTCCTCGGGGAGTGCGCGCGGCAACACGCCCGGGTCACTAAAGCTGGTCCTCAGCAGCATGGCCATGACGAAAAAGAAGAGGAGGATAGCGAAGACCGGGATGGCAGGGGACAGGTGGATTGCCAGGTATGGGCACCTGCAGATGTGACAAGAGGACCATAGATTAATAATATTCCAGCACCACACAACTCTCTCAATGTTGACTGAATACTCCATAGTGAGTGATTATAATGTCTCCTGACCCCTCCTGTCACAACCTCCAGTATTTATGCTGCAGTAGTTTGTGTGTCAGGGGGCTAGGGTCAGTCTGTTATATCTGTAGTACTTATCCTGTCTTACCCAGTGTCCTGTGTGAATTTAAGTATGCTCTCTCTAATTCTCTCTTTCTTTCTCTCGGAGGGCCTGAGCCCTAGGACCATGCCTCAGGACTGACTACCTGGCCTGATGACTCCTTGCTGTCCCCAGTCCACTTGGCCGTGCTGCTGCTCCAGTTTCAACTGTTCTGCCTGCGGCTATGGAACCCTGACCTGTTCACCGGACGTGCTACCTGTCCCAGACCTGCTGTTTTCAACTCTCTAGAGACAGCAGGAGCGGTAGAGGTACTCTTAATGATCGGCTATAAAAAGCCAACTGACATTTACTCCTGAGGTGCTGACTTGCTGCACCCTCGACAACTACTGTGATTATTATTATTATTTGACCATGCTGGACATTTATGAACATTTGAACATCTTGGCCATGTTCTGTTATAATCTCCACCCGGCACAGCCAGAAGCGGACTGGCCACCCCACATAGCCTGGTTCCTCTAGGTTTCTTCCTAGATTTTGGCCTTTCTAGAGAGTTTTTCCTAGCCACCGTGCTTCTACACCTGCATTGCTTGCTGTTTGGGGTTTTAGGCTGGGTTTCTGTACAGCACTCTGAGATATCAGCTGATGTAAGAAGGGCTATATAAATACATTTGATTTGATAATGTGATTGACTCGTGAAACATTAAGCTAAAGCAGGGTAGTTACAGTACCATGTGATTATTCTGTTTAGTTATGATGATGCAAATCCTCATGAATTGTGAGTGGAACATTTGAATTTCACATCAAAACACACTCAATATCTGATTAAAAAAATATGTATTTACATGGCCCAGGAGCAAATCTGTGGCAGCACAATAATACGGCTGAGAAGATAACTACACCAGAGGTTGAAGAAGCCCTCGTCTTACACATGAGACTATTAGAATCCCCTAATTGTCAACGAAAGCGCTGCACAAACAGTCGGCACTAAGAAACAAGCCTCTACACGTCCTTGTAGAACGGTGTTCAGAAGTTGTTTACTGACACAGCATGCAGTTAAAACAGTTTGGTCTGCAACCCTTCCCTAGGGCTTCACACACACTGCAGCCATGGCCCAAGAATCAACAACAGCCGGAGACCATGTTTACACTTCTAAACGCTCTCACCCTCCGGAGGGGGGAGGAGAAGTATTAACACGAGTCCAATTGGCACGCCTAAACTGTAAAACTGCCAATAGACTCAGGACGCCACTCTGCAGCCAGGACGCCCCACAAAAAAAAATCCCCTTTTCCTGTCATGGTGGCAAAGGCATTCTGTAAAGTGCTGCGGCAGATTGGCAAGCACCACAGGCCACTGCATTGAGCTATTAATAGAGAAGCTGCTCTCCTTCTTCCCCGTGTGGAGAGATCACACATCCACAATGTAAGAATATATATCTATAGTACCAGTCAAAAGTTGACAACTACTCATTTAAGGGTTTGTCTTTATTGTTACTATATTCTACATTGTACATCAGTTGTGTTGTGACAAGATAGCCCTATCTTCTGTATACCACCCCTATTTGGTGAAAGACCAACTCCATATTATGGCAAGAACATCTCAAATAAGCAAAGAGAAACAGCAGCATCATTACTTCAAGACATGAAGGTCAGTCAATTCTGAAAATTTCAAGCACTTTTAAAGTTTCTTTAAGTGCAGTCGCAAAAACCATCATGTGCTATGATGAAAAACTGTCTCTCATGAGGAGCGCCACAGGAAAGGAAGAGTTACCAGAGTTACCTCTGCTGCAGAGGATAATAGCCTCAGAAATTGCAGACGAAATAAATGCTTCACAGAGTTCAAGTAACAGACACATCAACAGTTCAGAGGAGACTGCATGAATCAGGCCTTCATGGTCAAATTGCTGCGAAGAAACCATCACTAGAGGACAACAATAAGAATAAGAGAGACTTGCTTGGGCCAAGAAACACAAGCAATGGACATTAGACCGGTGGAAATCTGTCCTCTTGGACTGAGTCCAAATTAGATTTTTGGTTCCAACCGCCATGTCTTTGTGAGACGCAGAGTAGGTGAAAAGATGATCTCCGTATGTGTGGTTTCCATAGTGAAGCATGGAGGTGGTGTTGTGATGGTGCTTTCTTGGTGACACTGTCAGTTATGTAAAACTCAAGGCACACTTAACCAGCATGGCTACCACAGCATTCTGCAGTGATACACCATCCCATCATTTGTTTTTCAACAAGACAATGACCCAACACCCCTCCAGGCTGTGTAAGGGCAATTTGACCAAGAAGGAGAATGATGGAGTGCTGCATCAGATGACCTAGCCTCCATAGTCACCTGAACTCAACCAAATTGAGATGGTTTAGGATGAGTTGGACCACAGAGTGAAGGAAAAGCTGCCAACAAGTGCTCAGCATGTGGGAACTCCTTCAAGACTTTTGGAAAAGTATTCCAGGTGAAGCTGGTTTAGAGAATGCCAAGAGTGTGCAAAGCTGTCAAGGCAAAGGGTGGCTACTTTGAATAGTCTCAAATATATTTTGATTGAACATTTTTTTCATTACTACATGATTCCATGTGTTATTTCATAGTTTTGATGTCTTCACTATTAATCTACAATGTAGAGAGTAGTGAAAATAAAGAAAAACCCTTGAATGAGTAGGTGTGTCCAATCTTGACTGGTACTAATATATAACACCTCCCTCTTCATAATAATCACATTTGTAATGCCATATAAGCTGTGCATGATGCATTATAATGTACTGCTCCCCATGTGGAGAGATGTATTATGATAACATGTCCTATGAACACCCTCTTCATAATGCATAAGCACATGTATTACGCCTTATGAGCTATACATGACGCATATAATTCCTTATGAAGACAAAATGGGAAAGTATTACCACATCTGGTCATACAGTACAGGCCAATGTCCATGTTGGACAGGTTGATGAGTCTTGAATGTATTTCACAGTGTAACTGGTGTAACAGGATATAGGTTTGATTATGCAAACGGAAATTATTTAAAAAAAACACCAGATTTTTTTGTGGATCCTGATGTATAAAGATGGTGGATCTTCCTACAAAATCCCAAACATAATCAATCCAAGAAAATGCGTTCTAGTTGAAAAACAAACTTTCTCCCAAATCAGTCTGGTACCCATGCACAAGGCACGTTTATGATGGAAGCCCCAGAGACACTGACTGGTTAGGCTGGTTCTGTCATATTCAGTTCCCATTTAAAAATGTTGAATTTCCTCTTTTTGTTTGGGAGCCATTTTATGCTGACTCAAACATCATAGTGAAAATGTTCGGTAAGAGGGAAGGGTGTAGCTACAGTGTACAAGAGTGAGTCAACAAAACACAGAGTGACAAAGTCTACCTGTTCCTTTCACATTATGGAGATTGACTTGACTTCAGCATTTATTACTTTGAACTTAGTGGGGCAAAAGGCACTATGTAGATTGGACAGGTAAGTCTGCATACAGGTGCTATACGTTTCCACCCAGTACCTGTTTAATAGTCTGGTTCCACATCTGTTTGCGCTGTGTCCAACTCCTTTGCTTGACAATGACCATAGGAGTTGGAAAGATGGCACAAACAGATCTGGGAACAGGCTACATTTTCAACAATAAATGGAAAAATGAAAAGGAGCAGAGATCCAGCCAATCAATATACATTTCCACTAGATTAAGCCCTGAGGCAGATGGACTGAGCTATATATTTGTTTTAAATAAAAAATGCGATAAACCAGTCAAATTTAAGCATGGCTCTTTTCATTTTGCTGTTTCAATTTTCATCAACAGCGTAATTAATCACGTTCAGACTCAACACTCATTGTCAGATTCTGTGTTCAGTATTATTTGCCTTCTGAAAATCTCTCAATATGATCAATGCAGCCATTTTTGTCTCAACATCAAATCCTTGCTGGGTTATAATTAAGCACCTTACAGTGATGTTTAAAATTGATAACGTGGTGAGAAAGAAACAAAAATAGAAATTTCTCAAGCAAGAATTTTGCTAGGACTGTCTGGGAGTGGTCTGGGTGGGGAGGGGAAAACTGAAAACTAGCTGTTATTGGCCGAGGGGTTTGGAACTCTTATTGGTCTATTAACTAAGGATGTCTCTGGACCTGACAGTTCATGCAGCTTTAGTATTCTGATAATGGAGTTCTGGTAGAATCCAGATTGAGGAGAAATCTCCGCACAATGCATCCCTGACCACCTCCTGAAGTGGTCAGACAGATCTGAACACAATCAGACCACAAAGCAACTTGTGGGTCTAGACCAGTCTTTTCATTGCAAGCTTTGTGTTCTGATAGCCGAAGTCGCATGTAACTGTAGACACAACCTAATTTACCACCTGGGGATATCACAAGGCAGGCCACAACTACATCCCTCCAAAACAGGCAGTCTTTTCAAACAGATCTTACACTTAAAAATCAGCAATATCCTAATTATTCACAATATCAATTATCAATACCATTCCAACCTCAGTGTGGAAAAATATATAAAAAAAACAGCTAATCTCAATTTTTGACTGCACTGGGCCTTTAATATGTTGTCATATATTCCCTTGTTTGTTCTTTCTCTCCCTCGTTGTCATCGGTGAGAAAGGCTCCCCAAAGTAGACTATATTTATGCCCTCAAGTCATCTCAAAATAACATCAAACCAAGTCATTGAGCAACAAAATTCCTTTAAGAAATCTAAATATGTAATTTCTCTTAACTATCCCTTTAAAATTGGGCCTTGAGCCCAACCTGCATGCCATAGAACCTGTACAATTTGTCACACACTTTCCTAACACATGAGGCTTGTAACAGCCAGTTCTTTGAATACATTGAAAGCAGAGCTAACATATCAACCACTGGCTCTACCTGGTATAAATTATAATAGGTAACAGATGCAGAGTAAACACTTTACTGTTACATTTTAACTGGAGGGGGAGGGACATTTGATTGAGGGCTCTCTAATCTAGACTTTAAACCATTTAACTTCACACTCAACACTGATAAGAGGATAGGTACAGGACTTGTTAAGTAACAAGAACTAAGAAATTATATTTTTTTGTTGAGGTGTCCATGAAATTGGGAGTAATTCTCAGTTTGAGACTTATCTGCCCAATTTCCTGCTTTTTAGCCCAGGACTAGGCTTAGTCTGTGTCTGGGAAACGGGCCGATCATGTATTTCAAGAGTGGAGATGAGGAGAGGCCTCTAAGGTGGAGACGTTGCAGCCTTAAAAAAAGTTGAACCAAGGAATATGTCATGCCTTAGCTTTGCCACTCCTGACATTTGCCTTCACGGAGTATCTCATACCAAGCCTTTATGAATACATAACACCGGCGCTAGCTGTCTGTTGGAAAGCAGAAGTGAATGATGTACTATACTGCTGCGCTAGCAGATCTGCAGTAGGCCTGCTGTGTAACCTCTCTCTTTTGTAAGCTTTCTCTCTCACACACACACACACAGTAAACAGTTCTCTGACCGAGGAAAGAGTTCCATAATATTCGCCGCTGTATATTCTGACCAGAGTCCCTATGTGATCTCTAAGTCACAGTCATCTCAGCAACAACTGGGGCATGTTCTGCAGGTAGTATGTGATTCCTTATTCTACATGTCATGTTGTTCTAGACATAAAACTCCTATCTGAACTTACCAAGGTTTGTGCCCGGTTGTCTTCATGACATATTGGCTTGAGACCAAGAATGGCCACAAGACTAAAAGTGCTGTCTGGACATTGCCCTTTGAACAATAAGAAAGAAACCCCAACCTACAGTAAGGGTGCAGTTTAAAAAAAATAACACTACAATTGGTTACTCAACTTAAGGACAATCAAATAAACCAGTTGGAATTGAAAACTGTCTGATATTAATGTTCAGAAACAAGTTGTAACAGTGGAGCAGAACAAAGTGATTCATTAATAAATCAGATCACAACGATGTGATTACATGAAATACCACACCAGTGACCTCTGACAGAGAGGAAAAGGGAACATAGTAGTGTGGAGAATCAATAAGGACCCAACAAGCCACTGCAATACAACGGCTGTGTTCCAAATGGCACCCTTTCCCCTATAGTGCACTACTTCTGACAAGGGCCCAGTAGATCAATATCTACTAATTGAGAAGGGACCGAAACCGTAAGACCCAAAATGCTGCCAGAGTGGCTATGAGGCAGTACCGCACACCTGAGTCCTTTATAGAGATGACAGACATCTCTTGGGAGAATGGTGGCATGTGTCTTCCATTTCAAAGCACTTGGATGGAGGTGAAAAACATGTAAAGTCTCTCCCCCTAGCTCACCTCCTGGACTTGAAGTACAGTTATGAACAGGATAATTTCACTGAAATTCACTCTCCCTATAAACAAAACCTTAAACAAATATTTTAGGGAAGAAAGACTACTTTATGATAATTGGAAATAGATACAGTTGTTCTGAATATGAAATCAGGGCACTGACTGGGTTGTGTTCATTAGACACCAAAATTAAGAAGAAAACAGACAACCAGGGAGTGACTACCTTTACCTGTTCAATCATAAAACACATTTAATTTGCTGATTTAGACACACACACACACACACACACACAGAGGGGAAGATGGATACCCGGGGGGACCTCAGGTCTGTTACTAGATATCCTCTGGCCAGAGTCACACTAAGGTCAGCACTTGGCAGTGCAATCTCTCCACCTCCCGAGCCACACACACACAATATTTGAGGGATCTGACTGGAAGAAGCCAAGGGCCTCCCTGCTAGACTAGCCACCCCCATGAGGACTTGTACAGCAGCAGCCAGGCCTTCAGTTCACAGAGCCAAATGACTATCAAAGCCTGAGCCTGTTCATTTAGCATCAAACAGAATACAAAAAATACAGAAAATTAGGGACCTGGACCAATAAGAAATGCTCATTTCTGTTTGTTGCAAAACATACAAAGACCACACAATCCTATTGTACGAATCAATGCTGGAACAAGGAACAAAAGCATGGAGATCGCTTCATCCTACAATTTGTTTCTACCAATTTGGCTCATCTGTTTTGTGTAGGTGTTGCTCATTAGTAGGGCAGCTACTCTTCAGGGGGAGCCTCCCTCACTACACTGCTGATGGTTGGTGATAAGTAGAGGTTTACCCAGTTGGTTGGTTGTTTTTGGACTGGGTCCAGCCTGCTCAGGAGGACACTGCCTCTCTGTCCTCCAATCTATGCCCTGTTGCTACTTTTTAATCCAAAAACTAACATGAAAGGATCCTGGCCCTAATGCAGTGAATTGATTCCCAAGGAAGATGTGTGTGTTGGATCTTCACGGACAAACATCAATATAATTAGTGGGAGGAGAACTAAGCTGGATCTCCTAGAGTAATGTAATCGTAGGATTCCTTCTAAAGTTGTTGACCCTGAGCTGTCAGAACTGGGCTGTGATTTGTTAGGGTACATAAAGCAGAACAGTGTGCAAACGAAAATGGAAAATTAACATGAGCCTTTGTTCTTGGCCAAGCTCAGATAGGACCGCTCAGTTGCACTCAGATTCAGACGGTTTTCTTTAGTTTGTTGCCTAAAGAACGAACCCATGGTTAGATCTGTCTCCCCTCTGAAAACAACTACATATATTCAGTGTAAAGGGTAGAGGTCGACCGATTAATCGGAATGGCTGATTAATTAGGGCCGATTTCAAGTTCTCATAAGGAATCGAAAATCGATATTTTTGGACACCGATTTGGCCGATTTAAAAAATATATATTTTTAACACTTTTATTTAACTAGGCAAGTCAGTTAAGAACACATTCTGCTTCGTTCAGGGGTAGAACGACAGATTTTCACCTTGTCAGCTCAGGGGATTCAATCTTGCAACCTTACAGTTAACTAGTCCAAAGCTCTAACCACCTGCCTCTCATTGCACTCCACGAGGAGACTGCCTGTTACACAAATGCAGTAAGTCAAGGTAAGTTGCTAGCTAGCATAAAAAAAAAATCAATCATAATCACTAGTTAACTACACATGGTTGATGATATTACTAGTTTATCTAGAGTGTCCTGCGTTGCATATAATCGATGTGGTGCGTATTGTTGCTCCAATGTGTACCTAACCATAAACATCAATGCTTTTCTTAAAATCAATACACAGAAGTATATATTTTTAAACTTGCATATTTAGCCAAAAGAAATCCAGGTTAGCAGGCAATATTAACCAGGTGAAATTGTGTCACTTCTCTTGCGTTCATTGCACGCAGTCAGTGTATATGCAACAGTTTGGGCTGCCTAATTTGCCAGAATTGTATGTAATTATGACATAACATTGAAGGTTGTGCAATGTAACAGGAATATTTTGACTTATAGATGCCACCCGTTAGATAAAATACGGAACGTATTTCATTGAAAGAATAAACGTCTTGTTTTCGAGATGATAGTTGGGGCGGCAGGGTAGCCAAATGGTTAGATCGTTGGACTAGTAACCGGAAGGTTGCAAGTTCAAACCCCTGAGCTGACAAGGTACAAATCTGTCGTTCTGCCCCTGAACAGGCAGTTAACCCACTAGGCTGTCATTGAAAATAAGAATTTGTTCTTAACTGACTTGCCTATGTAACAGTATAACTTTAGACCATACCTGGGTGCGAACCAGGGACCCTCTGCACACATCAACAACAGTCACCCTCGAAGCATCGTTACCCATCGCTCCACAAAAGCTGCGGCCCTTGCAGAGCAAGGGGAACGAACCACTACTTCAAGGTCTCAGAGCAAGTGACGTCACCGATTGAAACGCTATTTAGCGCGCACCACCGCTAACTAAGCTAGCCGTTTCACATCCGTTACACCTAGTTAAATAAAAGGTCAAATAAAAAATAAAATTTAAAAATAGTTTCCGGATTTGACCACATTAATGACTGACCTAAGGATCATATTTCTGTGTGTTTTCATGTTATAACTTTGGGCTGCCTAATTTGCCAGAAGGTTGTGCAATGTAACAATGTAATGTGCAATGTAATGATTTGATAAAGCAGTCTGACTGAGCAATGGTAGGCAGCAGCAGGCATTCATTCAAACAGCACTTCAGTGCTTTTTGCCAGCAGCTCTGCTGTTTATGACTTCAAGCCTATCACCTCTCGAGATTAGGCTCGTGTAACCGATGTGAACTGGCTAGCTAGTTAGCGGGGTGCGAGCTAATAGCGTTTCAAACGTCACTCGCTCTGAGACTTGGAGTGGTTGTTGCTCTGCAAGGGCCGCGGCTTTTGTGGAGCGATGGGTAACGCTATTTCGAGGGTGGCTGTTGTCGTTGTGTTCCTGGTTCAAGCCCAGGTAGGAGCGAGGAGAGGGACGGAAGCTATACTGTTACACTGGCATTACTAAAGTGCCTATAAGAATTTTAATGAAATACAAATGGTATAGAGAGAAATAGTCCTATAATTCCTATAATAAGAACAACCTAAAACTTCTTACCTGGGAATATTGAAGACTCATGTTAAAAGGGACCACCAGCTTTCATATGTTCTCATGTTCTGAGCAAGGAACTTAAAACGTTAGCTTTCTTACATGGCACATATTGCACTTTTACTTTCTTCTCCAACACTTTGTTTTTGCATTATTTAAACCAAATTGAACACGTTTCATTATTTATTTGAGGCTAAATTGATTTTATTGATGTATTATATTTATTTAAAATAAGTGTTCATTAAGTATTGTTGTAATTGTCATTATTACAAATAAATATATATTTAAATAAACATATATATAAAAAAATATAAATGTAAAAACTTTTTTTTTTTTAAATCGGTATCGGCTTTTTTTAGTCCTCTAATAAATCGGTATCGGCGTTGAAAAATCATAAATCGGTCGACCTCTAGTAAAGAGGATGCTACACCAGCGATGATTATCCTGACCAGTATCCTATTGGTGTAAACCATGAAAGCACAGCCATCAAAAGTGGTTCCCATCATTGTTTCCTTACTCACATAAGACTAGTAGTTTAGTCTACAATATTAGTAACATTCTTGCTAAATGAGGAATGTCAAACTGTCGCCAGATACAACAGATAATCACAGACCCTCCGTGTCCAGCTGCAGAATCTGTCCCACAGATGATCCATGGCAACCTCATTCCATAACTCCATGTGCTGTAGCCAACTCCTATTGTCATGCCATACAGTCCATAATGGACATACAGTACCAGTCAAAAGTTTGGACACACCTACTCATTCAAGGGTTCATCTTTATTTTTACTATTTCTACATAGTAGAATAGTGAAGACATCAAAACTATAAAATAACACTGTGGAGGCCAGGTCATCTGATGCAGCACTCTATCACTCTCCTCCTTTAGCCTTTCACGTCTGGATTCGTGTTGTACATACAGTCCAAAGAGCTCATGGGACAAGGCCAGATCCATGGGAATTGGAGAAGTCCTGTCTATAGAGATGTCTCTCTATTTTTACGTGATTTTGACTTGTCTGGCCCATGATCCATGGGCATTTTAAGATTTCGACATCTGTGTGTTAGGACAGGTATTCCCATTGCGCGTACCCGCAAGTAAAAATGTGATTCACCTCCACATTTTCAATCCATACATTTATATTTTCCAATGTGAGTAGCCACGTTTCACTGCCAAAAATAAAATTAAACCATCTAGTGTTCAGCGAAATAATGTCAAATACAGGTAGCCTAGTCAAATAATTCCAGGAACGGTCCGTATGTAGCCAAACCGTAGCTACTGCTCTTTCCATTTACTTGAAAATTGATAAATGGCTAAATAAAATTTAGCCCCACATCCACAGAGACACATACCATCTCTACTGGTAGTACTGCTACCTGCACCTGTTGACGAAACAAGTTGTTCTGCGTCAACGATCACATCCAATGCTAGCATCAGTAATTCTACATTTGTTGTTAGCCCAGCTAGCATGGATACACAGTTGTGAAGCTGATGCAGCCAAAGAGCTACTGCCCCCTTACCCGAGAAAGCTCCGTACAGGGACATGGACCATCGAAGAGGGGCAAATATGATGAGAAATACATTGATTTGGGGTTCACTTATATTTGGGAGTAGAGCCTTTCCTCAGCCACAGTGTGTTATAAACTCAGCAAAAAAAGAAACATCCTCTCACTGTCAACTGTGTAAATATTTGTATGAACATAATATCCTACAAAGACAAATTTAACAAGTTCCACAGACATGTGACTAACAGAAATGGAATAATGTGTACCTGAACAACAGGGGGGGGTTCAAAATCAAAAGTAACAGTCAGTATCTAGTGTAGCCACCAGCTGCATTAAGTACTGCAGTGCATCCCCTCCTCATGGACTGCACCAGATTAGTCAGTTCTTGCTGTGGGTGTTCCCCCACTCTTCCACCAAGGCACCTGCAAGTTCCCGGACATTTCTGGGGGGAATGGCCCTAGCCCTCACCCTCCAATCCAACAGGTCCCAGACGAGCACAATGGGACTGAGAGTCGGGCTCTTCGCTGGCCATGGCAGACCACTGACATTCCTGTCTTGCAGGGAATCACTCACAGAACGCGCAGTATGGCTGGTGGCATTGTCATGCTGGAGGGACATGTCAGGATGAGCCTGCCGGAAGGGTACCACATGATGGAGGAGGATGTCTCCTTGTTACGCACAGTGTTGATATTGCCTGCAATGACAACAAGCTCAGTCCGATGATGCTGTGACACCACCCCAGACCATGACAGACCTTCCACCTCCAAATCGATCCAATCCAGAGTACAGGCCTCGGTATAATGCTCATTCCTTCAAAAATAAACACGAATCCGACCATCACCCATGGTGAGACAAAACCACAACTCATCAGTGAAGTGCACTTTTTGCCAGTCCTGTCTGGTCCAGCGACAGTTGGTTTGTGGCCTACAAATCCTCAGTCCAGCCTCTCTCAGCCTATTGCGGAGAGTCTGAGCACTGATGGAGTGATTGTGCGTTCCTGGTGTAACTCGGGCAGTTGTTGTTGCCATCCTGTACCTGTCCCGCAGGTGTGATGTTCGGATGTACCGATCCTGTGCAGGTGTTGTTACACATGGTCTGCCACTGCGAGGACCATCAGCTGTCCGTCCTGTCTCCCTGTAGCGCTGTCTTAGGCGTCTCACAGTACAGACATTGCAATTTATTTCCCTGGCCACATCTGCAGTCCTCATTCCTCCTTGCAGCATGCCTAAGGCACGTTTACGCAGATGAGCAGGGACCCTGGGCATCTTTCTTTTATTTTTTTCAGTCAGAAGAAAGGCCTCTTTAGTGTCCTAGGTTTTCATAACTGTAACCTTAACTGCCTTCCGTCTGTAAGCTGTTGGTGTCTTAACGACCGTTCCACAGGTGCATGTTCATTAATTGTTTATGGTTCATTGAACAAGCATGGGAAACAGTGTTTAAACCCTTTACAATGAAGATGTGTGAAGTTATTTGGATTTTTACAAATGATCTTTGAAAGAAAGTTTCTTTTTTTGCTAAGTTTATGTGCAAAAGTACTATCTGACAACTCGATGAAACCTTCACAACTCGATTAAACCTTCACTCTTGCGCAGAAAAAATGCCATTTTGAAAAATAAGCAGAGGGAGTTTGAGCGAGAATTAAGACGACTTTTGAGTAGTAAGACATGTATAAAAGCAACAGATCCCATTAATAAAGGGGCTAGAAGTGTCTTATATGGTGAGCTACCGTGTGGCTAGGCCAGGCAAGCCCCATACTATTGTGGAGGACTTAATTCTTCCTGCTGCTGCGGATATGGCTGGGACAACACGGGGGAAAAGGCCAAAAAACTATACAGACAATGACTTCACCAAACAACACTGTTTCACGACACATCAGTGACATTGCAGAAGATGTTTTGAAACAAGCACTGCTTTGCATACAAGCCAGTGAATTATTTGCATTACAGCTGGATGAGTCAACAGACGTGGTGGGCCTGGCACAGCTCCTGGTATATGTCCGTTACTTTTATGGGGGGTCAATTAAGGAAGACATCCTCTTCTGTACACCACTGGAAACCAGGACAACAGGAGAGGATATTTTTAAAGTACAGGACAACTTTGTGACATTAAATTGACTTTGGTGGTCAAGATGTGTTGGTATCTGTATTGATGGCGCAAAAGCCATGACAGGGAGACATAGTGGAGTGGTAACACGCGTGCAAACATTTGCTCCTGACGCCACTTGGGTAAACTGCAGCATCCACCAAGTCTTTTGCTGCCAAGGAAATGCCTGACAGCTTGAAATAGGTTTTGGACACTACAGTGAAAATGGTTAACTTTGTTAAAGCATGGCCCCTGAACTCTTGTGTATTTTCTTCATTATGCAATGATATGGACAGCGACCATGTAATGCTTTTACAACATACAGAATTGCGCTGGTTATCAAGGGGCAAAATATTGACACGTTTTTTTTTTTTTTTAATTGAGAGACGAGCTTAAAGTTCTTTACTGGCCATCATTTTCACTTGTCTGACTGCTTGCATGATGTTTCTCACACTACTGGCCTATCTGGGTGATGCTTTTTCTCGCCTGAATGATCTGAATCCAGGATTACAGGGAGTCTTCGCAATTATATTCAATATGCGGGACAAAATTGAGGCTATGATTAAGAAGTTGGAGCTCTTCTCTGTCCGCATTAACAAGGCCTACACACAGGTGTTTCCATCATTGTATGATTTTTTGTGTGCAAATTAACTCAAGCTTACAGACAATGTCAAATGTGATATAACAGATGACAAACAACTGGATTCATTATCCCTTTCATGCCAGTCCACTTACCGATATCTGAACAAGAGAGCCTCATCGAAACTGCAACAAGCGGTTCTGTGAAAATTTTATTTAATCAGAAGCCACTGCCAGATTGGGCTGCGCTCAGAGTATCCTGCCTTGGCAAATTGCACTGTTAAGACACTGATGACCATTGCAACCACATACCTATGTGAGAGTGGATTCTCGGCCCTCACTACCATGAAAACTAAAGAGGCACAGACTGTGTGGGGGAAATGATTTAAGACTGAGACTCTCTCCAATACAACATTGCAGAGTTATGTGTATCCTTTCCAGCACTCCCTTCATTAACCTGTGGTGAGTTATTCACAATTGTCAATAAACAAATAAGGTTTTATATGTAAGATGGTTAAATAAAGAGTAAAATTATTGATTATTATTATTTGTGCCCTGGTCCTACGTATAAGAGCTCCTTCTCACGAGCCGGGTTGTGACGAACTTACACTCGTTCTTAAGTTTAATAAATGTATTTTATAGTGTTTGTGTGGCAGGCGAACAATGATGGCAAAAAACAACATTTGAGAGTGTGCTGACCCTGGTGCTAGAGGGGGTATGCAGCTGGAGGTTAAATGTTTGTAGGGGTACGGGATTATAAAAAGTTTGGGAACCACTGTGTTAGGACATTTAATATTTTTTGAGATATAGTATAGTGGAAGTGAAAGATCCCAGATATCACTTCAGTTTCTGATAGAGGAGTGACTAGATGTTGGTTAGTGGTAGTGAGCTACTCTCTCAAACATGCCTCCTGAAAAGCATGAAAACCACTGTGCCTCTTTCTTCAGCAAATTGTCATTAGCCTGTCAAGGGGCTAGATCTGATATGGCTCAAATTGCTCCGTAATGGAGAGTTTTGAATTACAGCCCCTGTTCCCCAGCTCAATCTCTATGTTAATATTCAGGCCTCCCCATGAGAGATAATTATGGGGCAACTGTAATACGAACGTAGTGTGCTAATGGCGATCTGGCCATTAGTTACTGTTGGGCCTGGTCCAACCTCAGGCGCTAAACTAGTGGGATCAGCAATATCAGTCTCCACTCTGGCCCCGGGGCGAGACAACAGTTCCCTCTGTGGAGATTCAGAGAACATGTTCTGTTCATTATGCCAAAATGTTTCAATAACGTAAAATAAAATTGAGCGTTATTGATTGGACGATTCCAGATATAGCCCCTCCCTGTTTCGGTCTGTTTTCTTACATTTGGTGCCTAATGAACACAACCTAGACTCCCATTGAGCGCACACAGAGATGGAAAGGGCTGCACATTTACTGTAAGGCCAGAGGCCCCAGGGAGCTACAGTCTGCAGCCACTGCTGTAGCTCCTCAGCAGTCCACTGGATAATTACATTAGGCCAAGAAGCCTAGCAGTGACGGTCCCTGTCCAGTAGAATTACTTGGTAAAACTTGATTCCAGCTGTTAGAATATCATGCATTACATTTCATGGAGGGAAACATTTTGTATTTCTAGGGCAAAACTAGTCATCAGCCTGGACACTGGACCACTTTTCCTTGAGGCCCCCATTTTTTTTTAAATTAATGAATGATAAATCTGCAACAAACAAAAAACTATTTAGACAGGCACACTGACAAGGCATTGCCCGAACTGCTCTTTGGCCAGTCTGTTTCTGGGGGGGCTACGATTTCACTCTGAAACCTCAGTTGTAAAACACCAGCCAGCTAGCGCCCCCTGCCAAGTCCAATACAGGTGCAGGTTAGGTTAAACGGTTACAGTCAGGGGAAGGGTTAGCTAACATGCTAGTAGTTGCAAAGTAGCAAGTAGTTGAAAAATTGGTAATTAGCTAAAATGCTAAAGTTGTCCATGATGAGATTCAAACACGCAACCTTTGTTACCTAGATTTTCATCCACCACAATCAACATATGTCATATGTAGCTCTCCTAAACATATAATACTAATTTATTTGAGTGTTACTGATTTACACTTACTATGTTATGTCGTCTATGAGACCAGGCTGTAAAGCTAGGTTTGACGTTTTATTATTATGTTCTGAAAGGCAATGCTTAATGTTTAGCAAGGGCCCCTTTAACAGGACAGTAAGGGAATTAAATATGCAATACTAGATATTAATCAATAATGGTTTCTGTCTTGTACCACTCAGCCAACGATTTTTGTGGGGAGAATTTTTTTTCTTCAATATTTTATATGCCTCATCACTTAATGCATAGCTTGGTACAGGGTAAATAAAAGCTATTTTAGACCTACTACATGTTATTAGTTTCATCGGACTTGTGGCCCTAAAAGTACCTCACCCTAGAAAACATTTTACACACCTAAGGAAACATCATGGGACATTGATTTGTTCAGAATTTATTGAGAAAACACGGCCGAATTATTTTGACAGCTTGCTTGGTTGTTTGATCATCGCCCAAATAAACAATGGATAAACAGATCTACTTACTCGAATGCGAAGAACAAGGAGCAGGTGCCAACAATGAGAAATAAGGTTAGATAGAAGACGCCTTTCTGCCGGGCCATCATTACGCGTCCATCACAGCAGAAAGTGTTTTTCCCTGGGAGCTTTTCCCATTTTCGTACCTTCCGTGTCATCATTACCGCCGACATACTGACAGTTTTCGATCAACTCAGTAAGCTGTAGTGACATATAATGTTTATAGGCCACTGTAGGTAAATTACAATATTTACTTGACTTTCAAAACGAAAATTATACGGTAAAGTACATTTCCCTGTGACAGGAAATATCCGTGAGATGTTTTTTTCCTTCACCTTTTATACGGGCGATTCAGCTCACAAATATGCGTATTCCTATGAACACTCCACGTTAGTTGTTCTGAAATGACATGATTGTGAAGCACTTGTCGTTCGTGTTATTCATTTTAACAAATCCATGCATCTATCCATATTTCCGGCAATCAAAGTTCTCCTCGTTTCAGTGCGTCCACATCCTTCCAGTGCCAGAGGGCTTCCATTCTAGAGTAGAACAGTAATCAGTATCTTAAATTCTCCCCTTTAATAACGGAATTTCAGATCAGTCAGATCTTTTTGGCCCAAAGGAAAGAAATCCAGTCTTGCTACTCGCATCAGGAGCGTGGACCTTGACCGAGTGACATCCATAAAACTGATAATACATGCGCGCACATGACAGTCATCGCTTGGTTTATGTTGATATTAGTCTATTCAGTAAGACATAACACATTTTTTTTAAGCAAAAAAAACAATAGTTCTATATCATAAATAATCGTTGCCTAAATAAGGTGTAATGGTTTTGATTTCCCGCAAGACGCGATGCGAGTTTGTCTCGTTTCTAATCAATGGGTGCAGGAAACACGCCTAGATTAAAATGTCTTATTTTAAAGGGGCAGTACAGAAAGCAAGGAACAAAGGAGGTTGAGTTCTCTATTTGAAACATTGGGATATTACGCTACCAATCAAAAATATAAACGCAACAATTTCAAAGATTTTACTGAGTTACAGTTCATATAAGGAAATCAGTCAATTTAAATCAATAAATTAGTCCGTAATCTATGGATTTCACATGGCTGGGAATACAGGAATGCATCTGTTGGTCACAGATACCTTAAAAAAAGGTTGTACGTGTCGATCCAGACCATCCCATACATGCTCAATGGGTGACATGTCTGGAGAGTATGCAGGCCATGGAAGAACTGGGACATTTTTAGCTTCCAGGAAATGTGTACCGATCCTTGCGACATGGATTATAATGCTGAAACATGAGGTGATGGCGGCGGATGATTGGCACGACAATGGGCCTCAGGATCTCGTCACAGTATCTCTGTGCAATCAAATTGCCATGATAAAATGCAATTGGATTTGTTGTCCATAGCTTATGCCTGCCCATACCATAACCCCACCGCCACCATGGGGCACTCTGTTCACAACATTGACATCAGAAAAACCGTCGCTGACGCTATGCCGTACACGTGGTCTGCGGTTGTAAGGCCAGTTGGATATACTGCCAAATTCTCTAAAACAATGTTGTAGTCGACTTATGATAGAGAAATTAACATTACATTCTCTGGCAACAGCTATGGTGGAATTTCCTGCAGTCAGCATGCCAATTGCACGCTCCTTCAAAACTTGAGACATCTGTAACATTGTGTTGTGTGACAAAACTGCACATTTTAGAGTGGCCTTTTAGAATGTGTTCTGTTCTATTGTGTTCTATTCTACTGTGATCTATTCTATTGTGTTTTAGTTGACCGTGTTCTATTCTGTTGTGTTCTATTCTATTGTGTTATATTCTGTGTTTTATTTTACTGTGTTCTATTCTATTGTGTTCTACTCTAGGCTAGAGTCTCTATTATCATTGTCAATAAAAAAACAACAAAGAACATAATTGTGTCTGTAATATGCATTCTCCAAAGAGAACAAAGCACACCGATGTTAGCCTACTCCTGAACAGAAAAGCATCGGTAGAAAATCTATATCCTTCATAATAAAATTAGTCTATGGAAAAATCGTATTACATGTCATCAAATAGGGGGAAATTAGTATTGATCAGTATTGGTTTAAAGTGCCCATTTTCACAATTTAGGCAAATTAGCAAATTCTATCAGAACATAAGGAGATCCACTGTGCAGGGCATAACCCATGCTTAAAGAGCATCAGCAGGAACTCCAGTGAGGATGAGAGGGTCGTAAAGGAACTAGAGGAGTCAGAGAAGGGAGGGGGTTTGGCAGATCCTCTGGAAGGGCTGGACCGGAGATAGTAAACAAGCAGAGCGGGAACCATTCTGTCTACATCATCACCACCAGGGATTCTGTCTATTTCAATCAGCCAATTTATGACTTGTCAGAAGCTACCATCGATGAGTAGTTTTAAACTTGAGTTTATTGTTTCATTCGATATCATCATTCACAGTTGTTTTCTGAATCATAATGTCACTTGGGATGTCAGGATGTAGGCTTTTAGAACGTTTTACCCTCTCTAAACAGTGAGGTAAAATCAGGGATTAATATTAATTGAAAAACAATTAATTAATTTATATAAAACACACTCTGGAATACTGTAGGTTATGCCATGTAGGTTCTTTGTATGTTAAATAATTGTATTTCTGATAACTGAATGACAATTCACACCAAAAAAACTATATCAATGATAAATGTTGATTATTGATAGCGTTTGCACATGATTTTCATGGTGAATCCCTTAACCTGTCATTTGAACATGCAGAATCACATAGAATGCCAAGATATCCTTCCAGTTATATAAACCTCCATCATAAAACCAGATGTTCTAAAGACAGACATTCAATTGCCCATGTTTGTTCCCTTGTTTGCTCACTTTTCCACATCAATGACACTTACGTAAGTTATTGCCCACACACAGAAGAGATGCAGAGCAGGATGTAGCCATTAACAAAGTCTTGTGAATTCATAATGACTGTCAACAACTGATAGCATTCATGTCCTTGACATCCTCAGCAAATGTTTGATGTTCCAATGTTCTTTTATTTAACTGGAAATATAAGAATTGTCTCATTGTTTGATCATCTGTTATCTCTATGTCTCTAATAAAGAGTCCCAGGGACAGGGGTTGATAACCATTTATAGACTTACATAATTTCTGAGTTTCTAATCAGTTAATAGCTGAGACCAGATACAGCAGGCTGTAATAATGCTTAATTGGGTAGAGCCTTGTAACAACAATGATGTCATTGTAGCCGGCGTCTTTCACCACCGCTGTAACTCTGCGTTGTGTGTGGTTGATAGAGACCATAAACGTGGACTTTGGAGATCAGGTAGTTTTAATCAAGCAGAACTGACTCTCTGCATCTTGCATCTGCATCCAAAAGGAAATAAAACATTTGTAGAGCACATCTGTTCTGAGAATCGTCGCCTCTTTCTCTCTCAGTGCATCAAAATGATTTTGGAATACAAAAATTAATACACTCTCTCCTTATTATACATAACATATTTTACATTGATAAAACCACATACCTGCATCCAAAAGGAAATAAAACATTTGTAGAGCACATCTGTTCTGAGAATCGTCGCCTCTTTCTACAACAGATGCACAATAGGAGGGACTGGGATCATTCGAGGAGCTAGCCATCGTTCACACATACAATAGCCTGCTAATACCTTAGCTAGCTATTAACCACGTGTTGAATTCAGAATATTGATATCATCCTAAAAAGTACAATTACAAGTGCATCTTAACAATACCATCCATTTATGAGTAACCTCTAAATATACATCATTATTCATGAACAAAACATTGTGTGTATGACTTTGTACTTAAAAGAATCAAACTTTTCTGAAGACAGAAAAAGCGTGCCTACCTCTCTCAGTGCATCAAAATGATTTGAGCACGAGCACGCCGGGCAAAACGTAAGTACACACTCCCCTTCTCCCAGGATGCAGGCATGCATAACAAATCAACACAACATATTGATATATGAACCTGGTGAAATTCACATAGTACTTCAACAACTGTTACATTCACCCCTCCTGAATTTCACCAACCTTGTAAAACAACAAAATAACCTACCAAGCTCAAGGCTTAATTCTGAATTCAGCTCAAAGCTACCCATAGGGTTCAGGGCAAGTGAAAGTTGGTCAGGCCTTCAACTGCCCCTAGATGCATAGTGCCTCTTACACTATATCTACATTCTTAGCCTTAAAAAAAAATCCTGTACTAAATCATCTCTGTACTATGTTAAACTTACACCTTCTGGTGGGTTGACTCTATTAGTCTCTTTACTGGTTTAACTACCCTCCCCGCCCTTGTGCGACCTGCCACTGGGCTAGGGGCCATAGTAACTAACGGTGGCTCTGGCCTTAGATCATTGATCAGAGGTGAGTTTGAAGGAATCAGCTCCAGAATCTCAGAGGTGCTTCCCCGGTCATTTTCCTCAAGAAAACAAGGTTCTTCTGGGTCTGACTTTCCATCCGATGTCCAGAGTTCGGAGTAATCGCTTGAATCCTCCGCCAGCCAGGATGCACTTTCCTCCCCAGAGTCCTCCATGTCTTCCCTGTCCAGTCCATCGCCGGAGTGGGTGGCCTCTCCTGCATCTACATTGATTGAAGGCCCTGCAGCATCACTGTCATTGAAGTGTACTGAATCATCAATTTCAAATGGCAGGAAATTCACCTGCAGCAGTAGATTCCTGTGAACCACTTTCTCTCTGCCATAACGATCTTGGATTATGTACGTGTGAGTTTGTGGATTGACTGAAGTCACTGTGAAAATCTCGGGGTTCCACTTGTCAGCCAACTTGCGGCGGCCCCTTTCACCCTTGTTGGCGATGAGGACACGATCCCCCATGGACAAACCGATGCCTTTAACCCGCTTGTCATACTCCCGACCTTGTCGTCTCTGTTGCTTGTCAGTGTGCCTTTGGGCAACACTCATAGCTTCCTTCAGCCCAGTGATCAGAGTCTCGACATACTTGTTGCAATCCACAACACTGGAGTCATCCAAAACATTGCGGAACATAACATCCACTGGTAGCCGAGGGACTCTACCAAACATGAGAAAGAATGGAGCATAGCCCGTAGTCTCGTGAACAGTGGCATTGTAGGCAAATGTTAATGACTGGATTTGTTCAGGCCAATGTTCTTTGGTTTTCAAGGGCAGACTCCTGAGCATGCTACCTAAAGTCCTGTTGAAGCGTTCAGTTTCTCCATTCCCCATTGGGTGATATGCTGTGGTTCTGGACTTTTGGACACCGGAGAGCTTAAGCAGTTCTGCTATTAGCTCACTCTCAAAATTTGCGCCTTGATCAGTATGGATCCTTGATGCAAAGCCGTAGACACAGAAGACATGATCCCACAGTTTACGAGCTACTTGCTTGGCTGTCTGGTTTCTGCATGGCCATGCATGGGCAAGTTTAGTGAAGTGGTCAGTCACCACCAGAACATCAACTGAGTTCTTCTTACTGTCTTCCGCTGTCCAAAAATCCAAACACACCAACTCCATGGGAGAGCAAGTTTTGATGCTCTCTAACGGGGCTCTAGCCGCTGGCTCTGGTGTCTTTGCTAGAACGCATCTCTGGCAGCAGCGCACATACTCCTTGATGTCTCTCTCCATTGCCGGCCAGAAAAATCTCTGCCTGGCCAGAGCTAGAGTTCTAGCTTGGCCTTGATGTCCTGCAAGGTCGTGAATGCCAGTCATCGCTTTGAGTCTCAACACCTCTGGCAAGACATACTGGAACCTTCTCCGGTTTGTGTGACTCTCCTTAATGACACGATACAGAACTCCCTCTCTTAGGATCAAGCGATCCCACTGTTTCATCAGCAACAACACTTTAGAAGAAACACTGTATCGATCTCGTCTGGTGGGCCGTTTCTTATTGAAGACGAAAGGGATGACCTTGGAAGTCACAGAGTCTTGCAGCTGGAAATCTCGAAGTTCCTCGTGCGAGAGTTCAGGCAAAGTGTCAATACCAGGAGAAAGCAGCCGTTGGGTGTTGGAACCAAGCTGGATTGCTTGCATCTCCATTGAACATTCCCAGTCAATATGGAGCTGACATATGGCCTTCACTTCAGCAGTGGTCAAAGAGGTTATCTCCTGGGGATAAGAAGCCCAACGGAAGGCATCTTGGACATCATCATTCAGTGTCCCAACAGCCTCAGACAGAAGTGCTAGGTAGGACTCCCTCATCAGTCTCTGCGCGACAGTCACTGCAAAGGGATCGCGGCTCAGTGCATCTGCTACTGTGTTCTTGCTGCCTGGGATACGCTTCAAATCAAAGTTGTACGGTGCCAGCTTGGCAACCCATCTTTGCTCGCAAGCGTCCAGCTTGGGTTTTGTCATGATGTACGTTAACGGGTTACTATCTGTCCAGACAGTGAACTCGTGCCCCTTAAGCCAGTGACTGAATTTCTCACACACACTCCATTTCAGTGCTAGAAATTCAAGTCTGTGTGCCGGGTACCTTCTCTGCGACTTACTCAGTGTCTTGCTCGCAAATGCTATGGGCCTTGCCTTATCTTCACCTTCAGGTACTTGGCAAAGCACAGCCCCAAGACCATCCAAGGAAGCGTCAGTGAAGAGAATGAACGGCCTCTCGAAATCAGGGTGAGCTAGCATGACACAATTCAAAAGAGCATCCTTCAGCTTCTGGAATGCAACGACACACTCCTCAGTCCAATCCGATAGCGTCAGCTTCCGGAAAATCCCACTGTTGCCCTTCTTCCCATCTCTTCCTCTTCTCTTTTGACCCCCAGTGAGTGCAAACAAAGGTCTGGCTATAGCAGAACAGTCAGGAATGAAGTGCTGGTAATATAATACCATACCCAAGAAGGATTTCAGCCTCCGAGCAGAGGGAGTGCATCCATCTGCCTCCATCAGCTGAGCTTGGCTCATCTTGGCAATGGCCTCCACCTTCTCAGGATCCACTGACACACCGTCCTCTTTAATGATATGTCCGAGGAATTTCACTGTTCTTCGTAGAAAGTGGCATTTTTTGGGTGCTAGCTTGAGATTGTTGGCTCTTAGACGGCTAAACACAACTTCAAGTCGCTGTAGAGCCTGTTCCTCGGTGGGTGCAAAGACCAACAAGTCATCTAAGTAACAAAGGAGATTTGAGAAGTTTAGGTCCCCAAATATACTCAACATCATTCTCATGAAAGAGGCCGGGCTGTTACACAGACCTTGTGGCATGCGATTGTACTCATAAAGTCCCATTGGTGTGGTAAAGGCTGTGTACTTCTTGTCCTCTTCGTGAACTGGAATGTTATAAAATCCTGAGGTCAAGTCCATGGTGCTGAAAAATGCACTGCCACCAAGGGCTGCGAGGCAATCTGCTTGATGAGGAAGGGGATGAGCGTCCTTCACCGTTCGTGCATTCATCCACCTGAAGTCAGTGCATAACCTCAGACTCCCGTCTTTCTTCCATACCATGACTAAAGGGGAGGCATACTCACTAACTGACTTGCGTATAAGACCTACTTCTTCCATATCTGTCAATACCTTCCTCAGCTTCAGGTAATGAGCAGGCGGAACTCTTCTGTATGGTAGCCGGAAGGGTCTGTCATCAACCAGGTGGATACGGTGAACATAACCCCTGGCTTCTCCGCAGTCCAGATTATGTCTTGAGAAGATGTCTTCATATTTTGTGATGGTATTCACAAGCTTTTCCTTCCACTGGTCAGCTACCTGGCATCCATCAATGTCAATGTCTACTAATCCTAGATCAGACAGTCTTTGTTTCAGATTGTGGCAGCCATTGTCATCCTGCTTCTGTTCCATTGGGGTTTTCCTCACCTCATGAAGGCCCTGAAATATTGTTGCATCCTCAACAGCCAAGCATGTAGACACATCTGCCAACTTCATGTTACGTCTTAGGGTGAGATGTTTGTCAGAACAGTTTACTACCTTTAAAGGCACCCAGCCATCTCCCCACATGGGTGTAATAACTCTACCCACGAGTATGTTTCTGGGCATGACCTTTGACCTGGTAGGTTCGACTATTACAGTGCTGCCTGGAGACAATGCCACATTTTTAGGAAGTTTACCCCAAACTAAGTGTTCAGTCTTGGGCGAAAGAGTCACAGCTTGAGTGAGCTTCACTGTCCCAATCTTGCCATCGACTTGCTGTCCCTTCCATCTTGTGACACTTGTCATCATCTGCAGAAACTGCTCACCCTCTGGTGAGTGGGTCTGGCCATCCATGTTGTTGACGAGCTTCCAGTATTCATCCGTGCCTTTCATCTCATGCAATAGATGCTTAATGACATTCGATCCCAGGATGAGATCATCACGCTGTCCAGGAACAACTAGAGTGGGCACTTTAACATCAATCCCATAGATTTGCATCTCCAAATCATAGAAACACTTTGTTGAGGTCTTCTTCCCCCCACACCCCACTAATACTAACTCTGTGGGAGGCTGATAATGCTGAGGAAGGGCACCTGCTTCCAAAAGTCTCTGCTCCGCATGTTCACTTAATGTACAGGCCATAGACCCAGTGTCAAGCATGCCCTTAAGCTGCACTTTCCCATGTACAGACACAGAGGTGTAAAACAAATCTGAAAAAGCCTCAACTTCTTGTGAACCTAACATAACAATTTTCTCTCCTTCTTTCGCATCAGAGCACAAAATCTCATACGTTTTCTCAAGATCATCAAATTCTTTCTTGGGGGTAGACAGTTGAACACCCACATTTCCCCCCTTCACCTGTGGGCGTGTCAGTTTAACGGTTGCTGCTGTGGTGGTGAGTTTCTCTGCTGTTGTGGTGGGCGTCTTTCACCACCGGGATTGGCATAGCGTTCCCCCGGTTTAGGACAATTTGACTTCCAATGATCTGGGGAAAAGCACAGGAGGCACAGGTTCTCATGTCTACAGTGCATCACAGTGGAGTGATCTGTTGAGCCACAAACCCTGCATTCCCTACGCCTGAAGGGCTGGGTGGGGAAAGATGGTGCCTTGGCCTGTGTCTGTGAAACCATAACGGGTGGTATGCTCTTCTCTAAGGTACGTTCAAGCAGGTGAATGAGTCTCTCGATACTTGCACTCTGCCCATCTTGTTTGGCGCTTGATGTGAGAGAAGTGTCACTGCACGTACCAGCATTGACCCCGCCTTCACATGGAGTTATCTGGGGATGTACTGTTACTTGCTTTGAGGATACAGCGGTAGATTGACACATGGTGGCCTTCCTGCGGCGTTCATGTTCATAGATTCTCTCCTGTACTTCACTCGCAGTCCATTTCTCAGCAGACTTGTATTGGAATACTGCTGCCAGTTTGGGGTCAGGGCAGTATGTTACAAACATCCTAACGACATCAGAGTTGGAGCTGTCAATCTTCTGTCCTTGTCTCTTAAGGCCCTCGTCAGCGACATCTACAGCCTTGTTCAATCGAACCCAGTACTCCATAACAGCCTCTCCGGGTACAGGTTTAGTATTGTAAAAATCAGCCAAGGGCATGCACGAATAGGCCAATTCACTGAAATTCTGTTTCAGAATGTCAAATACAATCTCTGGCTTCTCTGTAGGATCAACTGTTGTCTCATTGCGTAAATTTATCTTTACCATGTCTCTTGCTTTGCCAGATAATCGACTAATCAACTCATCTGATTGTTCCCCAACAAGACAACCCTTTCTCCTCAAGTATATTCTCATCAACTCCTCCCATTCATGAATGGAGCATTTGTCTGTACCATCTCCTCTATATGTAGGAGGTTCCTTTATGTCTGATTGCATGATGAACTTAATTTGACTGAGATCTACATATCCTACTGAGTCTGAATGATGATCACTTATCTTTTCTGTACTTACTGGTGGCTCATAAGTACTGGACCTGCCACTCTGTAGTTCTTCCCTAATGGAGCTCCCTATTTCCCGGGCTAGCTGAGTGACCAGCTCAGCTAGACCATCTACAGGGGCATTTGGATTAACACTAGATGAAGGGCTTTCATCCAATTTTTTTGTGGAGCAAAACATGGGGGAACCTCCTGCACCTACACACTTTACCGGGGTTTGATCAGAGTATGAGAAAAACCTCCCCCTCCCAGCAGTGAATTTGGGTTCATCACCATTATAAGATGCCATGCCACTAAAGTTACGTTAAAATGTCTGTTGATGAACACACTTCTATGTTGGTTAACGATAAACAGCGCTCTCAATACATCGTTGTCAGAAAAAAAAAAGGAAAAAAAAAACTGTAGTTCCGATTTCTGCCACAAGGCGGCAAGAGTACCTCAATGATATTTTTAGTCTCTAGAGCAGCAGCGCCGCGGTGATTGAGCTGACGTCGATCAACGATGAATCCGGGTCTAGAAGGCACCAATGTAGCCGGCGTCTTTCACCACCGCTGTAACTCTGCGTTGTGTGTGGTTGATAGAGACCATAAACGTGGACTTTGGAGATCAGGTAGTTTTAATCAAGCAGAACTGACTCTCTGCATCTTGCATCTGCATCCAAAAGGAAATAAAACATTTGTAGAGCACATCTGTTCTGAGAATCGTCGCCTCTTTCTCTCTCAGTGCATCAAAATGATTTTGGAATACAAAAATTAATACACTCTCTCCTTATTATACATAACATATTTTACATTGATAAAACCACATACCTGCATCCAAAAGGAAATAAAACATTTGTAGAGCACATCTGTTCTGAGAATCGTCGCCTCTTTCTACAACAGATGCACAATAGGAGGGACTGGGATCATTCGAGGAGCTAGCCATCGTTCACACATACAATAGCCTGCTAATACCTTAGCTAGCTATTAACCACGTGTTGAATTCAGAATATTGATATCATCCTAAAAAGTACAATTACAAGTGCATCTTAACAATACCATCCATTTATGAGTAACCTCTAAATATACATCATTATTCATGAACAAAACATTGTGTGTATGACTTTGTACTTAAAAGAATCAAACTTTTCTGAAGACAGAAAAAGCGTGCCTACCTCTCTCAGTGCATCAAAATGATTTGAGCACGAGCACGCCGGGCAAAACGTAAGTACACACTCCCCTTCTCCCAGGATGCAGGCATGCATAACAAATCAACACAACATATTGATATATGAACCTGGTGAAATTCACATAGTACTTCAACAACTGTTACATCATCAAAGGCTACACTTTAGACTACCTAGAACCAACAGGTTCTTCGACTGTCCCTGTAGGAGAGCCCTTTTAAGTTCCAGGTAGAACCTTTCATCCTTGGATGTACCATTGTACTGTCTTTAACTATGTGTGTGGGTGTGAGACTGGGATCTGAGGATGTGGGTTTCCCGTTTTGAACTCTGAGTTTTGGTAATTTGTCTAAAAGCGTCGAGTATTGTGTGGCCGTGTCAGGTGCCTCCACCTAGTGGTTAGATATAATCATGACAATTCAGAAAACAAACAACTCAGTTCTATTCTCAATAAGTTTTGCTCAACTGCATCCTCTCCTCCATCCTCTCTTGCACCCTTTTGAAAAAGGTCAAAGGTAATTGAAGAGAGGCAGCGAGAAGAGTGATTGTGGCAGAAAATGCGCTCAAATGAAATGAGAAGCTTCTTCTCCAAAATACAGCAATATAACTGTTTGTGCCTCTTGAAACGGCATAGCAACAAATCTAATCAAATTGTATTAGTCACATGCGCCAAATACAACAGGTATTGTTAACTTACAAGCCCCTAACCAACAATGCAGTTCAAAAAATCTGATTAAGAATAACAAATAAAAGGAACAAGTAATTAAAGAGCAGAGGTAAAATAACAATAGCGAGACTATATACAGTGGGTAACGGTACAGAGTCAATGTGCCGGTTAGTTGAGGTAATTGAGGTAATATGTACATGTAGGTAGGTAGAGTTATTAAAGTGACTATGCATAGATAATAACAGAGAGTAGCAGCGGCGTCAAAGAGGGGGTGGGGGCAATGCAAATACTCGGGGTAGCCATTTGATTAGATGTTCAAGAGTCTTATGGCTTTGGGGTAGAAGCTGTTTAGAAGCCTCGTAGAGTTATTAAAGTGACTATGCATAGATAATAACAGAGAGTAGCAGCGGCGTCAAAGAGGGGGTGGGGGCAATGCAAATACTCGGGGTAGCCATTTGATTAGATGTTCAAGAGTCTTATGGCTTTGGGGTAGAAGCTGTTTAGAAGCCTCTTGGACCTAGACTTGGGGCTCTGGTATCGCTTTCCGTGCGGTAGCAGAGAGAACAGTCTATGACTAAGGTGGCTGGAGTCTTTGACAATTTTTAGGGCCTTCCTCTGACACCGCCTGGAATAGAGGTCCTGGAGTGTGTCTTGGTGTGCTTGGACCATGTTAGTTTGTTGGTGATGTGGACACCAAGGAACTTGAAGCTCTCAACCTGCTCCACTATAGCCCTGTCGATGAGAATGGGGGCGTGCTAGATCCTCCTTTTCCTGTAGTCCACAATCATCTCCTTTGTCTTGATCACGTTGAGGGAGAGGTTGTTGTCCTGGCACCACACGACCAGGTCTCTGACCTCCCTATAGGCTGTCTCGTCATTGTCGGTGATCAGGTCTACCACTGTTGTGGCAAACTTAATGATGGTGATGGAGTTGTGCCTGACCGTGCAGTCATGAGTGAACAGGGAGCACGCACCCCTGAGGGGTCCCTGTGTTGAGGATCAGTGTGGCGGATGTGTTGTTGCCTACCCTTACCCCTTGGGGGCGGGGCACCAGGATGTCCAGTATCCGGTTGCAGAGGGAGGTGTTTAGTCCCAGGGTCCTCAGCTTATTGATGAGCTTTGAAGGCACTATGGTGTTGAATGCTGAGCTGTAGTCAATGAATAGCATTCTCATGTAGGTGTTCCTTTTGTCCAGGTGGGAAAGGGCCGTGTGGAGTGCAATAGAGTTGGCATCATCTGTCGATCTGTTTGGGCGTAATGCAAATTGGAGTGGGTCTAGGTTCTCTGGGATAATGGTGTTGATGTGAGCCATGACCAGCCTTCCAAAGCACTTCATGGTTACAGACATGAGTGCTACGGGTCGCTGGGCAGCTCTCGGCTGTGCTTCCCTTTGTCGTCTGTAATGGTTTGCAAGCCTTGCCACATCCGATGAGTTTCGGAGCCGGTGTAGTACGATTCGATCTTAGTCCTGTATTGACGCTTTGCCTGTTTGATGGTTCATCAGAGGGCATATCGGGATTTCTTATAAGCTTCCAGGTTAGAGTCCCGCTCCTTGAAAGTGGCAGCTCTAGTCTATAGCTCAGTCAGGATGTTGCCTGTAATCCATGGCCTCTGGTTGAGGTATGTACAGTACGTACGGTCACTGTGGGGACGACATCATCAATGCACTTTTTAATTGACCGAGTCACTGGTGCTTCCGGCGAGGGAGAGCTTTGTACGCGTCTCTGTGTGTGGAGTAAAGGCGGTCTAGAGTTTTTTTCCCTCCGGTTGCACATTTAACATGCTGATAGAAATGTAGTAAAACAGATTTAAGTTTCCTTTCATTAAAGTCCCCGGTCACTAGGAGTGCCGCCTCTGGATTAACATTTTCCTGTTTGCTTATGGCGGAATACAGCTCATTGAGTGCGGTCTTAGTGCCAGCATCGGTCTGTGTTGGTATGTAGACAGCTACAAAAAAATGCAGATGAAAACTCTCTAGGTAGTTAGTGTGGTCTACAGTTTATCATGAGATACTCTACCTCAGGGGAGCAAAATCTTGAGACTTCCTTAGATATCGTGCACCAGCTGTTGTTTAAAATAGACATATTCCGCCCCCCTTGTCTTATCAGACGCCGCTGTATATCCTGCCGATGCAGCATATAACCAGTCAGCTGTATGTTGATAATGTTGTCGTTCAGCCACAACTCCGTGAAGCATAAGATATTGCAGTTTTTAATGTCCAGTTGGTAGTTTAATCTTCCTCGTTGGTCGTTGATTTTATTGTCCAATGATTGCATGTTAGATAGTATAATGGAAGGCAGTGGGTGGGGATCGCCTTCGAATTCTCAGAATGCAGCCCGACCTCCGTCCTCTTTTTCTCCGTCTTCTCGTCACGCAAATGACGGGGATTTGGGCTTGTTCCTGGGAAAGCAGTATGTCCTTCATGTCGGGCTCGTAAGATTTGTTAAAGGAAAAAAAAGCTCTGCCAGTTTGTGGTGAGTAATTGCTGTTCTGATGTCCAGAAGCAATTTTCGGTCATTAGAGACGGTAGCAGCAACATTATGTACAGAATAAGTAAAAAAACAAGTTACAAACAACGCAAAAAAACTAACAAAAACACATTCGGTTAGGAGCACGTAATACGTCAGCCATCTTCTCCGACGCCATGATAAGTACACTTCCTCAAAATAGTCTATATTCATCTCAGACAACTCAAGAAATGTGTAATTATTTGTGAAGTTTTTGCAAAGGAGGCATTATTTTACATCTAGCTGTGCATGAAAACTAGTTGTCTGTTGTTGAATGACAACAAACACTTAATTGAAGAATCCCTACTAATCACAATGAAGGGGCGTAGACTTCGGCTACTGAACTTCGACAAGTCTCAATAAAATTATGTCCTGTCCGCAAACAGCCGGAATAAAAACTGCAGAACGTTGCCAAAGACAAGACAAACCAAAACGTCACAAATTTTTGTCATAAATATATGTGCAAACTGTTTCGACCGGGAAGCATATGGTAACCTTTACAGGGGTGGATCCCAAAATAAATGTGTAAAATTATTATTTTTTAAAATTAAGTTAGTTGTGCAGGACATTTTATAGATAAAAGGATAAGTAGCATATTGTTTTTAAATGTGTGCGTGCTTTTCTCAACTGACAATACAACATCTGATTCAAAGGGGGTGTGGCAGAGGGGAAGACCGTCTTTCATTTGCCTATTAACGAATTGACACACTCCTCGACCACTTATCAGTTTCCGGGTCATGGAGGACAGAGGAGAGAGGACGGAGGACATGCTTTTGCCCAAATGAGAAAAGGCCTCATTTCAGACAAGCGCATTTTAATCCACTTCCCCTCTCCTCATCTTCTCTCATCGATTACTTTTGATCTTTTTCAAAAAGTAGGTTCGGAGATAACGGAGGGGAGAGTACGCAGGAGTTGAGCAAATCCAGTTGAGAAAAGGCCATACTCTCCTCGACCACTCGACCACCTACAGGTTTCTGGGTCACGGAAGACAGGGGAGAGAGAGAGGGCAGAGGACGTATCCTCCACTAAAATTGGAGTGGAGGATAAGTGTGTGAATGATACTGAATCGCTTCTTGTTGGGATTTGTTTGTTGAGTAAGGATGCAAATGTGGGACACCCGCTTGAGGTGTTGAAAATGGTGAAGTATGCATTTGGAAAAGTGGAGTCAGAGTGACTCGGAATGATCTTATTTTGATGAAATGCATTTCTGAAGAGCAGAGGAAGATTGCAGAGGGCCTCCCCTATTACTAGCCTATTCATCCTCTCCTTTGTATCGTCTGAGATCCCCAAAGATTGGAAAGCTGCTGCGGTCATCCCCCCCTCTTCAAAGGGGGAGACACTCTTCGAAAGCCAAGTTAATAAACAGAACACCGACCATTTCGAATCCCACCGTACCTTCTCCACTATGCAATCTGGTTTGCTAGCTGGTCATGGGTGCACCTCAGCCACACTCAAGGTCCTAAACGATATCATAACCTCCATCGATAAAATACATTTCTGTGCCGCCGTCATCATCGACCTGGCCAAGGCTTTCGACTCTGTCAATCACCCATTCTTATCGGCAGACTCAATAGCCTTGGCTTCTCAAATGACTGCCTCGCCTGGTTCACCAACTACTTCTCAGATAGCGTTCAGTGTTTCAAATCGGAGGGCCTGTTGTTTGGACCTCTGGCAGTCTCTATGGGGGTGCCACAGGGCTCTTTTCTCTGTATATATCAATGATGTCGCTCTACTCCTTTTTGGATCAATACACATCTAAGACTCCAACCATCTACCTCATGTGTGTGCATCTGGGTCTCGCCTTGTGTCCTGATAGGTGTCGAAAGTTTTGACTGGTACTATATGTAAATGTTACATTTCTATAAAAAAAATATATAGTTTTGCAAAGAAATTGAAAAACCTGTTTTTGCTTTGTCATTATGGGGTATTGTGTGTAGATGAGGATCATTTTTTCTTAATCAATTTTAGAATTAAGGCTAATGTATCAAAATGAGGTTAAGGTCAAGGGGTCTGAATACTTTCCGAATTAACTGTATGTACACATAACAATACGCACTACACATAAGGACAATCAATTCTAATTAACTTCATATTACGTCATATAGGCAACTACTGTAGATCGGAGAGTATTCAGGCAATTTTGTAATTGCTTCAAATAACCTAATGACAGGTTAGAATTGTTTTGACGTATTGCTAACAGCAAGACAAATTGTGAAGGCATGCTGACCAAAATACGATTGATCTCTGTGTCACAGTATCAATCTGCACATCGAGTTCAATTTGATCACAGTTCAATACAAATCTAACTGTCCAGCCTACTGATGAACCTAATATCACTGTCTGTGGGTCCGAGGGCTGCCTGACTGGTATGTAGGCTAACCTCAATGTCTGTTTTTAGCATGTAAGCGGACCAACGTTTTTGAAACAAAACAAAAATAATACATTTCATTGCGGGAAGGAGGAAAATACTAAATACTAAAATAAATCAAACATCCCACTCCTTCAGTCACAGTTCAAATCACGTCCCTACACAGGATCAGGTGCCTGTGAGGACGGAGCATTCATCGACAGGATTCCTTGTAAGACTTCTGCAGAAACTTCCTGAGTCACAAAAAACACTCATAACGTTGCCTATTTTCTCAATTTCTTCTTCATTTGCTCTGTGCAGTTAACCAAAATAATAAATGCTAGAAAGTCCACCTTCTTAACCTGCAGCACGTCAGGATCCCTCTGACAAGGAACATCATCTTGTGTCTCTACTCCTACTACCATTACTTCTTCAACTTCACTCCTTTCTTCCTGTGTGCACACCTGTCTGTTTTACACCTGTTTGTCCTAGCTAATCAGCCTTGCAATACGGGACCAATGCTGCCGCAGACCGGAAGTAGAACAGAGCATGTGCAAAAATTGACATCCATGTTTGCTTTTGATTCGTTGCGGGGGTGCTATTGAATTCCTTAAAAACAAGCCACTTCCAACTTTTTCGTAGTAGGTTTGGATAACTTACGCAGCAGGTTGGGAGAATTAGGTTGAGGTTAGGAAAAAGGTTTGGGTTAGCAAATTCTCTCCTAACCATCTACGAAGAGTCACCTGTATCAAAGCGGTGTGTTTCTAGGGAGTCCCAGGGTGCTATAGCATCTAACAATTTGATTGATTTATTTCCTGGGCACTGCTCAGCAACGCAAATTACATTATTTATCAGAACCACTGACCACTAATATACCCTCTGAAGTTGGAATAGTGTAGATAGGCTACTTACCGGGTTCCAGGCTCTGTTTCGACTCCTGGGTCGGCCAGCCCAAGCAGGTTATATTATGTTAATTTGATTGTGACAAATATTATACCAATATGAAAACACAAATAGGTCTGCCAAAAGAGTGGAGGCTAGGCTACTCAATCCATCTCTCAACTGATTTCCTGTCAATCCCATCTTCTTCTATGGAATATTGGCGATCACATAATTTAATGTGCATCCCGTTACCTACAATGCGGGATGGAAACAGGATTCCCCCAAAAAACTGAACAAACTATCAAAAAACGACCAAGAAATGTATAAAATAAACTAAATCAAACAACTTTCTTGTTAAAAAAGTAAAACAGATCTGACACAGGCTCAAGGGGAACCTGGGAGGGCTGGTCTTCCGGTGGCAGTACCTCTTGCAAGTCTTCAGAGTCAAATTCTTAAGTCCCAAAATGTTTTCTGCCGCAGCCACAATAATGTCCTGTTTCTTAGACCTCTTTGAGACTTGTGCTGTACAATTTATAACTGTGGCAATGAACGCAACAAGATCCACCTTTTTCACACACCGGGTATCTTTTGTCTGGCAGCAAACATTTACTACAGGCTGTGGTGTATCCACTGCAATGTCTTCACTAGCTTCACTTGTTTTCTCAATTATTTTAAAATCGCATATGAGATTCGATTGACCACTAACTTTTGTCACCTCAATCTACTTCACACTTACAGGGCACTCCAGAAACTCAGAATCATGATCCTCACCACAATTACATCACTGTCATCCTTCTACACACCATTCTTCAGTATACGCTGTTCGTCTGCACACACTTGAAATATGGCAAAATCCCTCACAATTCTTACACTGCAGTAGTTTGGGGACGAAAGCTCTTAAGGCGTATCTTACATAACCAAGCTTCACATGCGTAGGTATTTGCTCTTTATCAAAAAACAACAGCACCAACAGACTTTCTTATTCTTCTCCATTCACCCAGCGGTTAGGACACCGGGTACCACCCACACCAGGAATTCTCTTCAGGTATTTAACCTGAACACCCGTCATCACCCTTGAGATGACTCCTTTGAAGGGTGCTCCACTGAGAAGTTCAAAACACAAAACTTCTGTTGTCCGGACTCTTTTGAGGCCCTCTGCAATCTTCCTCTGCATAGGGGTTGCAACAATTTCGGCAGATCATTTTAGAAAGAGAGGGTCCAGATTGTCTAGCCCAGCTGATTTGTAGCGATCCATATTTTTCAGCTCTTTCAGAACATCAGCTGTTTGGATTTGGGTGAAGGAGAAGAGGGGGGGGACTTTACAGTGTCCCAAAACTTTTTGAAATTAGTGCTACAGGATGCAAATTTCTGTTAGAAAAAGCTAGCCTTAGCTTTCCTAACTGACTGACTATATTGGTTCCTGACTTCCCTGAAGAGTTGCATATCGTGGGGGCTATTCGATGCTAATGCAGAACGCCACAGGATGTTTTTGTGCTGGTCAAGGAATGAATGGGGCATGCTTATTTAAGATGGAGAGGAAAGCACTTTTGAAGAGCAACCAGGCATCCTCTACCTAGCGTCATAATGAATGAATTTCAGTTAACAGGTGTGCCTTGTTAAAAGTTAATTTATTTCCTTCTTAATGCATTTGAATCGATCAGCTGTGTTGTGACAAGGTAGGGGGGTATATAGGGGTATACAGAAGATAGCCCTAGTTGGTAAAAGACCAAGTCCGTCATTACTTTAAGACATGAAGGTCAGTCAAGCCCTCCCTGGAGTCTACTGCTACAGCCCTCCCTGGAGTCTACTGCTACAGCTCTCCCTAGAGTCTAATGCTACAGTCCTCCCTGGAGTCTAATGCTATAGCCCTCCCTGGAGTCTACTGCTACAGTCCTCCCTGGAGTCTAATGCTACAGCCCTCCCTGGAGTCTACTGCTGCAGTCCTCCCTGGAGTCTAATGCTACAGCCCTCCCTGGAGTCTACTGCTACAGCTCTCCCTAGACTCTACTAATGACCAAATGAAAGAAAACAACAGATCACTCTGAAACATATCTTGCAACAAACGTGGCTATGCTTTTTCTGTACATATCTGTTTACTGACAGTGGACAAAAATTGTGTTGATTAATGGGCACATGGCTCTTTGGATCATTGATCCATAAAAGATTAATACATGAATGAGTAATCTATCATTAATTCAAGTTTCAAGTTTTAATGTCACGTGCACAAGTACCGTGAAATGCCTTTATTTCCAGCTCCAGACCCAACAATGCCGTTATATCGATGTAGTACTAACAAAAATACAAGTTAGAACAGCAAAAAAAAAATTTTTTTTTAAACACAGGTAAGTAAGAAGCTATATACATGGTCAGTATCATCTTAAAAATGGGCAGGGATACTGGAGTGACGGAGGTAGATATGTAAGGTGACTAGGATATACAACACAGTAGCAGCAGCATAAATGATGATAGAGTGAGTGTATACTTGTATGTAGAGTCAGGATAAATGTTTGTGTGTGATGGAGTGTCAGTGTGCGTGTTTGTGTAGAGTCCTGTGAGTGTGCATATAGACAGCGCAAAAATTCAATACAAGGCTACACTGTCTGTGTAGCCATTCGGTTAGCAATTTAGCAGTCTTATGGCTTGGGAATAGAAGCTGTTCAGCAGCCTGTTCGTGTCAGACTTGATGCACCGTTACCGCTTGCCGTGCGGAAGCAGAGAGAACAGTCTATTCATGCAAAAGTGAACTTGAACCCGATCGTACTGCTCTCCCCGTTTGTCTCTTGTCTGCAGAACTCACTATCTTCAGACAGTGTTTTTTAACATCTCTGTTGATAGTCATCAGCTCAAGATCACAAAGTAGTAGTAGGAGAACATAAGTAATATTGGATTGTATGTATTGACAATGCAAATGGCCTTTCCTCATCCAAATACACCTTTGGCATTAGTGCAATGAATTCTGGAAACACGCTTCACGTTGGCCACTAGATGTCTCTAGACACTTCTTTTGTATCCTTATGGCAAAGAGGTGAGAGCAACAGACAAGAATCATCTCTGTGGCTTATGCAGTTAATAGCCTCATACCCTGTCGATTGCTTTAGTTCTTCAGTCATATTTTTCCAATTGTCTTGTCAACGTGTGTGATTGTCCTGTCAATTTTAGATGACAGGTTTGTGTCTACTCCCTCTGCGCTCTCTTTATGATATGCAGAGGCACTTCTGGGTCATGTTCATTAGGGAACACTGTAGCAAAATATTTTGCAACGGAAAACGAAAATGAACGTTTCTTATTGGACAAGTCCAGGTAGTCCCTCCATTTTTTTCAGTCAGTTTTCTTCCGTTTGGTGGCTAATGAAAACATCTCTGATACTGCTCACCTGATGAATGCAAGCCTGTGCTTCCAGACACAAGCTTTGAAAAATAACTTTCATTAAGAAAAGAGCACAACGAGTTAAAAATCATAAAGACTACCAGCACTAAATAGTCTCTCCCATCACCTCATAATGAATTTAATTTAAAGACCATCTATAGTTGATGAGGTTTTATGGAAATAATGTACTGCTTGATGTTATCAGGCGATCGATAGTGTAATTACCCAATGTAAAAACAGCATGAGAAATGCTGATGTAGCTGATGAATGGTTCGCTGTTTCTGGATCGCAGCTATAAGCATTTTAAATCACCCAGTGTGTCCTTGCACACAACCATACAGCATGATGATACCTTGGTTGGCCATGGGCCATAGGGAATAAGGTACCATTTGCGATGCAGCCTGTGTAAGTGTTGGATCAGTGCAGCAAAGTTGTATAGCCTAGTCCTGTCCACACTAATAACCGCGTTCAACAAACAGCCATGTTTGACAACCATGTTTTAGAATGTTTATTATGACTGAGTCAGTGTGCCGATATCGCAGTTAGGTCACGGTGGATAAAAATCGAGTTCAAATTCAATGGTATCCCTCAATGACCTGCAATAAAGGCAGGAAGGAACAGATGGTGTGAAACAGATGAACACAAACTGCAGCGACAGTGTATATATATATATATATATATACATATATATATATATATATATACTGAACAAAAATATAAATGCAACATGCAACAATTTCAAAGATTTTACTTAGTTTACGGTTCTCATAAGGAAATCAATCAATTTAAATACTTTCATTAGGCCCTAAGCTATGGATTTCACTTGACTGGGAATACAGATATGCATCTGTTGGTCACAGATACCTTAACAAAAAAAGGTAGTGGAGTGGATTAGAAAACCAGTCAGTATCTAGTGTGACCACCATTTGCCTCATGCAGCGTGACACATTTCCTTTGCATCGGGCTGGTTGATTGTGGTCTGTAGATGGGGTGTGCGAAATTGCTAGATATTGGCTGGAACTGGAACATGCTGTTGTACATGTCGATCCAGAGCAACCCAAACATGCTCAATGGTTGACATGTGTGGTGAGTATGCAGGCCATGGAAGAACAGGGATATTTTCAGCTTCCAGGAATTGTGAACAGATCCTTGCAACATGGTGCTGAAACACAAAGTGACATCGGTGGATGACTAGCCCGACAGTCGGCCTCAGGATCCCGTTACGGTATCTGTTCATTCAAATTCCCATCGATTAAATGCAGTTGTGTTTGTTGTCCGTAGCTTAAGCCTGCCCATACCAAATGGTCTTACGGTCTCCTAACCAATTGTGCTGTTATGTGTTTTTTTCCCGCAATATTTGTAAATTATTTTGTACATAATGTTTTGTAACCGTATCTTACGGAAGAAAAGAGCTTCTGGATATTAGGACAGCGATCACTCACCTCGGATTAGATGAAGATTTCTTCAACAACAACAACAACAAGCTGGACTCACACGATATTCTCCAAACACCCCACAGGGCAGACATCCCAATTGTTTACAAAAGGAAGCGACTCAGAGGACGAAGAGCCGAATGCCTCATCCGGACCTGCAGAAGACAACTAGGAAAGCTGCCATTACCATCAATATTACCCGCCAAGGAGCAATCATTGGACAATAAACTAGACGAGGTACGATCACGAATATCCTACCAACGGGACATCAACGGGATACACGCTGCACCGGCAGGATACAACAGCACACTCCGTAAGACGAGGGGGGGTGGTCTGTGCATATTTGTAAACAACAGCTGGTGCACGAAATCTAAGGAAGTCTCTAGACCACCATAGTCCCTGTGCCCAAGAACACAAAGGCAACCTGCCTAAGTGACTACAGACCCGTAGCACTCACGTCCATAGCCATGAAGTGCTTTGTAAGTCTGGTAATGACTCACATCAACACCATTATCCCAGAAACCCTAGACACACTCCAATTTGCATACCGCCCAAACAGATCCACAGATGATGCAATCTCTATTGCACTCCACACTGCCCTTTCCCACCTGGACAAAAGGAATACCTATGTGAGAATGCTGTTCATTGACTACAGCTCAGTGTTCAACACCATAGTACCCTCAAAGCTCATCACCAAGCAAACGATCCTGGGACTAAACACTTCCCTCTGCAACTGGATCCTGGACTTCCTGACAGGCCGGCCCCAGGTGGTGAGGGTAGATAGCAACACATCTGCCTTGCTGATCCTCAACACTGGAGCTCCACAGGGGTGCGTGCTCAGTCCCCTCCTGCACTCCCTGTTCACCCACGACTGCATGGCCAGGCACGACTCCAACACCATCATTAAGTTTGCTGACGACACAACAGTGGTCGGCCTGATCACCGACAACGGCGAGACAGCCTATAGGGAGGAGGTCCGAGACCTGGCCGGGTGGTGCCAGAATAACAACCTATCCCTCAACGTAACCAAGACTAAGGAGATCATTGTGGACTACAGGAAAAGGAGCACCGAGCACGTCCCCATTCTGATCGACTGGTCTGTAGTGGAGCAGGTTGAGAGCTTCAAATTCCTTGGTGTCCACATCAACAACAAACTAGATTGGTCCAAACACACCAAGACAGTCGTGAAGATGGCACGACAAAGCCTATTCCCCCTCAGGAAACTAAAAAGATTTGGCATGGGTCCTGAGATCCTCAAAAGGTTATACAGCTGCAACATCCAGAGCATCCTGACTGGTTGCATCACTGCCTTGTACGGCAATTGCTAGGCCTCCGACCGCAAGGCACTACAGAAGGTACGGCCCAGTACATCACTGGGGCTAAGCTGCCTGCCATCCAGGACCTCTACACCAGGCGATGTCAGAGGAAGGCCCTAAAAATGGTCAAAGACCCGAGCCACCCCAGTCATGGACTGTTCTCTCTACTACCGCATGGCAAGCGGTACCGGAGTGCCAAGTCTAGGACAAAAAGTATTCTCAACAGTTTTTACCCCCAAGCCATCCTGAACAGGTAACCAAATGGTTACCCGGACTATTTGCATTTTGTGCCTCCCCCAACCCCTCTTTTACGCTGCTGCTACTCTTTGTTGATCTTATATGCATAGTCACTTTAACTATACATTCATGTACATACTACCTAAATTGGCCCGACCAACCAGTGGATGGATTATCTTGGCAAAGGAGAAATGCTCACTAAAGGGGAGAAATAAGTTTTTTATGCAAATGGAACATTTCTGGGATTTTTACTTCAGCTCATGAAACATGGGACCAACACTTTACATGTTGTAGAATATTTATACTCAGTGAATGAGTAGTATGGGACATGGCTTTTACTAACCGATAACCATAACCATTCCTCTAGAAGGGTTGACATTCTAGGAAATACAATTAACATTGTTACTAAACAGGTGGTCAAAACAGTTTACTTTTATGAGTAGCTCACTCTAATTGTGGAGCCTAATGTATGTATTTTGAATAGGCTTTACATAATTATTTTAAGTTGGTTTATTCATGCATATAGCTAAAATGGACCACATACATGTACTGTAGATTAAATCATGCTTAATTAAAGACTGGAGATGAAGAGGTCACGTGGCTATAGATCTCCCACCTAGTGGAAGGTCGTCACCCACCTCCACTTTGCAATAATCCTGCCCTGTCAGGAGTCCATTAGCCTCTCTACCCCTCCATCACTCCTCTCCTCCATCCCTCTACCCCTCATCCCTTTCCTCCACCTCTCTACTCCACCTCTCCACTCCTCGATCCCTCTACCCTTCCCACCCTGTCCTCTATCTCTCCACTCCTCCAACACTTTCTTCCACCTCTCCACTCCTCCATCACTCTACCACTCCACCTCTCCAACCCTCCATCCTTCTACTCCACCTCTCCACTCCTCCATCCCTCTACCACTCCACCCCTCCATCCCTTTCCTCCAACTCTCTACTCCACCTCCCTACTCCTCATCCCTCTACCACTCCACCCCTCCACACCTCCATCCCTTTCCTCCACCTCTCTATTCCACCTCTCCACTCCTCCATCCCTCTACCCGCCCTCCCTTTCCTTCACCCTTCCACCTCTACATCCCTCTACTCCACCTCTCCACTCCTCATTCCTCTACCCTCGATCCATCCCTTCCCTCCATCCCTCTACTCCACCTCTCCACTCCTCATCCCTCCATCTCTCCACTCCTCCATCCCTCTCCTCCACCTCTTCACCACTCCATCCCTTCATTTTAGCTCTCTTCTGCTCCACCAATCCATCGCCTCTCTCCACTCCTCCTCCCTTTTTCCTGCTGTGACCCGGGTCTCTTGCAAGCAGTCTGTCTGCCAACACACGTCGACGCTGATGAGTGATATCCCACCGCTCTGATGCAGGAGAGAGGCATTTGGATTGGCAGCCATGACATCGCTGACAAGGCTGTGAGGGAAAGAGAGAAGGAACGTGTGTTCAGAGCCCCTGGCCTGTGCCATACTGAGAGATGACACACACACACACACACACACACACACACACACACACAGATTAATCATTGTCTAGAACTATCACTACAAATTTGAGAATTTGATAAGACCTATGAACCAAAAATTCTTATGAGGTATGACACGGAAAAATTACGTTTGTAATGTCCTAACATACAGTGTCATATTTCTACATGATGGTTATCTTGTTTCATTCTAAATTGTGTTTTTTAAGGGAAATCCTGTCTCACTTCTTACATAAATATGTTATAAAATATTTCCTGATAATATTTAGCCACTTTCACAACTTCAACACACATGTAAAATCTGTTCTTTATACAGTATCTGCAAAACATGGAAATCCACACAACCCCTAATCAATAAACTACAAGTCTTCATCAACAACTCCACATATTACATTCTGAGGACATGGTGACAAAACTAAATCATGGCCTGTGGAAGAAAATAAAATGGGAGGCCATCAGCAGCGTAATGGATGGGACACACTCAGGAAAGACATCAAACAAGACAAGCACTGGACTAAAACCCACAAGGGAAAATAAAGCAGGGAAGGCCAAAAAACAACCAGATTCCACTTTCTGTCACTCCTTATACTTCCAAGATGGCGTAGCAGTCAGACGTCTTTGTCTTTGTCTTGTGGTGTCCCATGTATATATATATATTTTCTTCGTATATATTTTGTATCTATTTTTATTATTTTTAACTTCAATTTCAACATACTCTCCTGCAACCCGCCTCACCCAACGTGGTATGGATCTGCTATTTTCTATATTTTAGAACCGGAACCCCCAACAGAAGCTAGCCAGCTAACTAGCTACTAGCTAGTAGTCAGTTAGCCACTGCTAGCGGTCATCAGCTAACCTCAGCCCGGACAACTCCTGCCAGTATGCACAGCGCGATTCAACCCACAGCATATCGGACTGCTTTTTCTCTACCACAACTCCAGATTCCTACCGCAAGCTCTGAACCTTTTCACCTGGATCATCGCAGCTGCTATCCGAGTGGCAACTCCTGGCTAAAGTCTCTGTCCCGAAGCAAGCACCAGTTAGCCTGGAGCTAGCCCTGAGCTAGGCCCACCTCCTGGCTAGCTGAAGAGGTCCATCAGCTAATTTCTTGGGCTACAATACCAATTTTGCAAATTGGCCTGGACCCTTTTACTGCCTACACAGAGCCCTACCGATCCATCGTGGCTGGTCTGCCGAAGAAACCGTCCGAGGGGGCTTCAACAGACTCTTCCGCCACGACGTCCGCTAATGCCCTTCTGCTAGCCTGTTAGCCCCGGCCCGCTAGCTGTCTGAATCGGCGTGTCTCCAGCTCGCCTGGCTACTCACTGGACCCTATGATCATTCGGCTACGCATGACTCTCCCTATTGTCAATATGCCTTGTCCATGGCTGTTTTGGTTAGTGATTATTGTCTTATTTCACTGTAGAGCCTCCAGCCCTGCTCAATATGCCTCAGCTAGCCCTTTTGTTCCACCTCCCACACATGCGGTGACCTCACCTGGTTTCAATGGTGTCTCCAGAGACAAAACCTCTCTCATCGTCACTCAATACCTAGGTTTACCTCCACTGTATTCACATCTTACCATACCCTTGTTTGTACATTATGCCTTGAATCTATTCTTCCGCGCCCAGAAACCTGATCCTTTTACTCTCTGTTCCGAACGCACAAGACGATCAGTTCTTATAGCCTTTAGCCGTGCCCTTATCCTACTCCTCCCCTGTTCCTCTGGTGATGTAGAGGTTAATCCAGGCCCTGTAGCACCTAGCTCCACTCCCATTCCCCAGGCGCTCTCATTTGTCGACTTCTGTAACCGTAAAAGCCTTGGTTTCATGCATGTTAACATTAGAAGCCTCCTCCCTAAGTTTGTTTTATTCACTGCTTTAGCACACTCTGCCAACCCAGATGTCCTAGCTGTGTCTGAATCCTGGTTTAGGAAGGCCACCAAAAATCCTGAAATTGGCCTCCCGGGTGGCGCAGTGGTTAAGGGCGCTGTACGCAGCGCCAGCTGTGCCATCAGAGTCCTGGGTTCGCGCCCAGGCTCTGTCGTAACCGGCCGCGACCGGGAGGTCCGTGGGGCGACGCACAATTGGCCTAGCGTCGCCCGGGTTAGGGAGGGCTTGGTCGGTAGGGGTGTCCTTGTCTCATCGCGCACCAGCGACTCCTGTGGCGGGCTGGGCGCAGTGTACGCTAGCCAAGGTGGCCAGGTGCACGGTGTTTCCTCCGGCGCATTGGTGCGGCTGGCTTCCGGGTTGGATGTGCGCTGTGTTAAAGAAGCAACGGCTTGGTTGGTTGTGTATCGGAGGACGCATGACTTTCAACCTTCGTCTCTCCCGAGCCCGTACGGGAGTTGTAGCGATGAGACAAGATAGTAGCTACTACTACAACAATTGGATACTACGAAATTGGGGAGAAAAAGGGGTAAAATTCAAACAAAAAAATAAAAAAAAATCCTGAAATTTCCATCCCTATCTTTTACATTTTCCGAAAAGATAGAAATGCCAAAGGGGGCGGAGTTGCAATCTACTGCAGAGATAGCCTGCAGAGTTCTGTCATACTATCCAGGTCTGTGCCCAAACAATTCAAGCTTCTTTTTTTTAAAATCCACTTTTCCAGAAACACTGTTGCCACTTGTAAAAGATCACCTTCAGCCCCCAGCTGTGCCCTGGATACCATATGTGAATTTATTTCCCCCCATCTATCTCCAGGACTCGTACTGTTAGGTGACCTAAACTGGGACATGCTTAACACTCTGGCCGCCATACAATCTAAGCTAGATGCCCTCAATCTAATACAAATTATCAATGAACCCAGCAGGTACAACCCCAAATCCGTAAACACAGGCACCCTCAAAGATATCATCTTGACCAACCTGCCCTCTAAATACACCTCTGCTGTCTTCAACCAGGATCTCAGCAATCACTACCTCATTGCCTGCGTCCGTAATGGGTCTGCGGTCAAACGACCACCTCTCATCACTGTCAAATGCCCCCTAAAATACTTCAGTGAGCAGGCCTTTCTAATCAGCCTGGCCCGAGTATCCTGGAAGGACATTGATCTCATTCCGTCAGTAGAGGATGCGTGGTTATTCTTTAAAAGTGGTTTCCTCACAATCTTAAATAAGCATGCCCCATTCAAAAAATGTAGAACCAGGAACAGATATAGCCCTTGGTTCATTTTTCAGGGAAGTTAGGAACCAATATACACAGGCAGTTAGGAAAGCAAAGGCTAGCTTTTTCAAACAGAAATTTGTTTCCTGTAGCACAAACTCCAAAAAGTTCTGGGACATTGTAAAGTCCATGGAGAATAAGAGCACCTCCTCCCAGCTGTCCACTGCACTGAGGATAGGAAACACGGTCACCACCGATAAATCCACGATAATTGAGAATTTCAATAAGCATTTTTCTACGGCTGGCCGTGCTTTCCACCTGACTACCCCTACCCTGGTCAACAGCTCTGCACCCCCCACAGCAACTTGCCCAATCCTCCCCCATTTCTCCTTCACCCAAATCCAGATAGCTGATGTTCTGAAAGAGCTGCAAAATCTGGAACCCGACATATTCAGCTGGGCTAGACAATCTGGAATCTCTCTTTCTAAAATTATCTGCCGCCATTGTTGCAACCCTTATTACTAGCCTGTTCAACCTCACTTTTGTATCGTCTGAGATCCCCAAAGAATGGAAAGCTGCCGCGGTCATCCCCCTCTTCAAAGGGGGAGACACTCTAGACCCCAACTGTTACCAACCTATATCCATCCTACCCTACCTTTCTAAGGTCTTCGACAGCCAAGTTAACGAACAGATCACCGACCATTTCAAATCACACCGTACCTTCTCCGCTATGCAATCTGGTTTCCGAGCTGGTCATGGGTGCACTTCAGCCACGCTCAAGGCCCTAAACGATATCATAACCGCCATCGATAAAAGACAATACTGTGCAGCCGAAATTCATTGACCTGGCCAAGGCTTTCGACTCTGTCAATCACCACATGCTTATCGGCAGACTCAACAGCATTGGTTTCTCAAATGACTGCCTCGCCTGACTGCTCTTAAATGCAAGTTAAACTAAATGCATGCTCTTCAACCGATTGCTGCCTGCACCTGCCCGCCCGTCTAGCATCACTACTCTGGACGGTTCTGACTTAGAATGTGTGGACAACTACAAATACCTAGGTGTCGGGTTAGACTGTAAACTCTCCTTCCAGACTCACATTAAGCATCTCCAATCCAAAATTAAATCTAGAATTGGCTTCCTATTTCGCAAAACAAAGCATCCTTCACTCATGCTGCCAAACATACCCTCGTAAAATTGACCATCCTACCGAGCCTTGACTATGGCGATGTCATTTACAAAATAGCCTCCAACACTACTCTAGCAAATTGGATGCAGTCTATCACAGTGCCATCTGTTTTGTCAACAAAGCACCATATACCACCCACCACTGTGACCTGTATGTTCTCGTTGACTGGCCCTCACTTCATATTCGTCGCCAAACCCACTTTATCTCAGCTCACTGGTCACCATATCAGCACCCACTCCTAGCACGAGCTCCAGCAGGTATATTTCACTAGTCACCCCCAAAGTCAATTCCTCTTTTGGCCGTCTTTCCTTCCAGTTCTCTGCTGCCAATGACTGGAAGGAATTGCAAAAATCACTGAAGTTGGAGACTCATACCTCCCTCACTAACTTTAAGCATCAGCTGTCAGAGCAGCATACAGATCATTGCACCTGTACATAGCCCACCTGTAAATAGCCCATCCAACTACCTCATCCCCATATTGTTATTATTATTTTTTTGCTCCTTTCCACCTCAGTATCTCTACTTGCACATTCATCTTCTGCACATCTATCACTCCAGTGTTTAATTGCTAAATTGTAATTACTTCGCCACTACGACCTATTTATTGCCTTGCCTCCCTAATCTTACCTCATTTGCACACACTGTACAGTGCCTTGCGAAAGTATTCGCCCCCCTTGAACTTTGCGACCTTTTGCCACATTTCAGGCTTCAAACATAAAGATATAAAACTGTATTTTTTTGTGAAGAATCAACAACAAGTGGGACACAATCATGAAGTGGAACGACATTTATTGGATATTTCAAACTTTTTTAACAAATCAAAAACTGAAAAATTGGGCGTGCAAAATTATTCAGCCCCTTTACTTTCAGTGCAGCAAACTCTCTCCAGAAGTTCAGTGAGGATCTCTGAATGATCCAATGTTGACCTAAATGACTAATGATGATAAATACAATCCACCTGTGTGTAATCAAGTCTCCGTATAAATGCACCTGCACTGTGATAGTCTCAGAGGTCCGTTAAAAGCACAGAGAGCATCATGAAGAACAAGGAACACACCAGGCAGGTCCGAGATACTGTTGTGAAGAAGTTTAAAGCCGGATTTGGATACAAAAAGATTTCCCAAGCTTTAAACATCCCAAGGAGCACTGTGCAAGCGATAATATTGAAATGGAAGGAGTATCAGACCACTGCTAATCTACCAAGACCTGGCCGTCCCTCTAAACTTTCAGCTCATACAAGGAGAAGACTGATCAGAGATGCAGCCAAGAGGCCCATGATCACTCTGGATGAACTGCAGAGATCTACAGCTGAGGTGGGAGACTCTGTCCATAGGACAACAATCAGTCGTATATTGCACAAATCTGGCCTTTATGGAAGAGTGGCAAGAAGAAAGCCATTTCTTAAAGATATCCATAAAAAGTGTTGTTTAAAGTTTGCCACAAGCCACCTGGGAGACACACCAAACATGTGGAAGAAGGTGCTCTGGTCAGATTAAACCAAAATGGAACTTTTTGGCAACAAAGCAAGACGTTATGTTTGGCGTAAAAGCAACACAGCTCATCACCCTGAACACACCATCCCCACTGTCAAACATGGTGGTGGCAGCATCATGGTTTGGGCCTGCTTTTCTTCAGCAGGGACAGGGAAGATGGTTAAAATTGATGGGAAGATGGATGGAGCCAAATACAGGACCATTCTGGAAGAAAACCTGATGGAGTCTGCAAAAGACCTGAGACTAAGACGGAGATTTGTCTTCCAACAAGACAATGATCCAAAACATAAAGCAAAATCTACAATGGAATGGTTCAAAAATAAACATATCCAGGTGTTAGAATGGCCAAGTCAAAGTCCAGACCTGAATCCAATCGAGAATCAGTGGAAAGAACTGAAAACTGCTGTTCACAAATGCTCTCCATCCAACCTCACTGAGCTCGAGCTGTTTTGCAAGGAGGAATGGGAAAAAAATGTCAGTCTCTCGATGTGCAAAACTGATAGAGACATACCCCAAGCGACTTACAGCTGTAATCGCAGCAAAAGGTGGCGCTACAAAGTATTAACTTAAGGGGGCTGAATAATTTTGCACGCCCAATTTTTCAGTTTTTTATTTGTTAAAAAAGTTTGAAATATCCAATAAATGTCGTTCCACTTCATGATTGTGTCCCACTTGTTGATTCTTCACAAAAAAATACAGTTTTATATCTTTATGTTTGAAGCCTGAAATGTGGAAAAAGGTCGCAAAGTTCAAGGGGGCCGAATACTTTCGCAAGGCACTGTAAATGAGAACTTGTTCTCAACTGGCCTACCTGGTTAAATAAAGATGAAATAAAAATACCAAAATACAAAACTTTGGGGATTTCCTGGCTAGAGGCAAATGTCCGCTCATGGAAGAGGGTGAGGTGGAGAGCCATGGACACCCTCTACTCCCAGAGGTGCAATGGTGGACACCCTGTACTCCCAGGAGAAGCCATGGTGAACACCCTCTTCTCCCAAGAGGAGTCATGGTGGACACCCTGTACTCCCAAGAGGAGCCATGGTGGACACCCTGTCCTCCCAAGAGGAGCCATGGTGGACACCCGCTACTCCCATAATGAGCCATTGTGGGCACCCTGGACACCCAAATAATTACAGTAAGTCGCCCACTTCCACCCTAGATGTATGAATAATACTTTCAAAAGCTAGATATCATAGCCATAAACGTTCAACAACTCTTTCTCAATTTCTCGAGCCCTTTCTACACTCGGGCGACTACGATAACTCAAGGAAAGAGGAGGCTCATCATCCAAAGTACAGAACTCCAAAGTACAGAAGTACAGAATGTCAGAAACAATGTCAGACACACTGTATAACACACACCTGGCTGGTGCTTTATGGAAAATGTCTGAGACACGCTAAGAGGTTTGACAAGACGCCTTGATCTTAATGACATGTTTCCCTCCACAACTCAGACATAAAGGATGCTGCTTGCTATTCAGGTATCATTGTGTCAGGCCGCAGCATAAATGATGTGACGCAGAGAGAGAAACACAGACACAGACACACACAGACACACAGACACAACACACACACACACACACACACACACACACACACACACACACACACACACACACACACACACACACACACACACACACACACACACACACACACACACACTGTCCTATAATGATGGTTATCTATATCTGTTGTGAATGTGATGCTGTTGTGTGACCTCGAGCTACATTCAGCCTTGTTTGCAACCCTCTCAGGATATTGAAGCATCTGTCATCTTAGCATCAGAGTGGGGACCCAAATTGAAAATGCATTTTATGAGCCCAGGTAAAAACATTGAATAATACTTTGGGGAAGCTGGCTGAAGGCTCACACAAATGTTTTTAAACCAGAGATCCAGGAGCTGAGACTTCTCAAATAGGAGATACGGAACACCCCATCAGATGAGTACTAACATACTGACACTAAACACACTGCAGGTGCCATGGAGCAAAAGTAAGGAAAGACATGTAATGTGGAGTTGGGTTACAAGACCCTTGAACACATTCAGTAAACAATCATGAATTGAAACGGGGGAGAAAATATTTCAATCTTTAATAAATGTCATCAGGAGTAAAATAAAAAACATGAGGGAATTTAACCTACATCCTAGAGATATCCTGGACATGGAAGGTCATTTTTTGGTGCTAGGAGAAGCACTTCTCTTCATTAGCATTCAGGTGTCTTAATTCTGGATGACTCATTATCCTAATTGCTCCAGTAAGTCACTCTGGATAAGAGCATCTGCTAAATTACTAAAATATACATGTAAATGTAGAAGATCAGAGACCTCACTGTCTACAGTCAGCAAACTCCTTCACTGGCTGCTAAAGATGGATCTAATTAAGGTAAGATTATAGTGATTAAATGCTCACAGCCATCTATCAAGCGATTCTGATAAAATAGAGAAGGGAAACCATTGGAGCAGGTGTCGTGTGACAGGTGATGGGCTTTGTCATCAATCATAGATTAGACCTCATTCAATATAGCCTACAGTGGTCGGATAGAGATATTTTAGTTGTAAGACACTATACACATCCCATCCACAAAGAGCCTAAATGGCCAGGTGTGTGACATATTTCTGTAATTCATTTTCAATACATTTCCAAAAATGTCTAAACATTTTCACTTTGCCATTCTGGGGAATTAGGTGTAGATGGATGCGGAAATAAATATATTTAATACATTTTTAATTCAGGCTGTAACACAACAAAATGTGGAATAAGTTAAGGGGTGTGAATACTTTCTGAAGGCACTGTAGCTAGTGTTCCTTGTGTTTCCTACCCAGCATAGTGTTTCTGGTGTTTCCTACCCAGCATAGTATTCCTGGTGTTTCCTACCCAGCATAGTGTTCCTGGTGTTTCTTACCCAGCATAGTGTTCCTGGTGTTTCCTACCCAGCATAGTGTTCCTGGTGTTTCTTACCCATCATAGTGTTCCTGGTGTTTCCTACCCAGCATAGTGTTCCTGGTGTTTCCTACCAGGCATAGTGTTCCTGGTTATCCTACCCAGCATAGTGTTCCTGGTGTTTCCTACCCAGCATAGTGTTCCTGGTGTTCCCTACCCAGCATAGTGTCCCTGGTGTTCCCTACCCAGCATAGTGTTCCTAGTGTTTCCTACCCAGCATAGTGTTCCTGGTGTTTCCTACCCAGCATAGTGTTCCTGGTATTTCCTACCCAGCATAGTGTTCCTGGTGTTTCCTACCCAGCATAGTGTCCCTGGTGTTTCCCACCCAGCATAGTGTTCCTGACTTTTCCCACCCAGCATAGTGTTCCTGACTTTTCCCGCCCAGAATAGTGTTCCTGGTTTCCCATACCCAGCATAGTGTTCCTGGTGTTACCTGCCCAGTATAGTGTTCCTGATGTTTCCTACCCAGCATAGTGTTCCTGGTGTTTCCTACCCAGCATAATGTTCCTGGTGTACCCTACTCAGCACAGTGTTCCTGGTGTACTCTACTCAGCATAGTGTTCTTGGTGTTTCCTACCTAGCATAGTGTTCCTGGTGTTTCCTATCCAGCATAGTGTTCCTGATGTTTCCTACCTGGCATTGTGTTCCTGGTTTCCTCTACCCAGCATAATGTTCCTGGTGTACCCTCCTCAGCACAGTGTTCCTGGTGTACCCTACTCAGCATAGTGTTCCTGGTGTTTCCTACCTAGCATAGTGTTCCTGATGTTTCCTACCTGGCATTGTGTTCCTGGTTTCCTCTACCCAGCATAATGTTCCTGGTGTACCCTACTCAGCACAGTGTTCCTGGTGTACCCTACTCAGCATAGTGTTCCTGGTGTTTCCTACCTAGCATAGTGTTCCTGGTGTTTCCTACCAAGCATAGTGTTCCTGATGTTTCCTACCTGGCATTGTGTTCCTGGTTTCTTCTACCCAGCACAGTGTTCCTGGTGTACCCTACTCAGCATAGTGTTCCTGGTGTTTCCTACCTAGCATAGTGTTCCTGATGTTTCCTACCTGGCATTGTGTTCCTGGTTTCCTCTACCCAGCATAATGTTCCTGGTGTACCCTACTCAGCACAGTGCTCCTGGTGTTTCTTCGAATCCTTTAAGTTTGGCTTTTTGTCTTATTTGGAGTGACCTGCTGAACTGCTTGTATGGGCGACTACAGTGTCTCAGGCTACATGTAGCTAGTCCTGGGCCCTGGTGGGTATTCTAGCTGTCTGCTTGGCCATATACATACAACACCCCATTCCCTTACCTGACTTTTCACATTAAATTCACACTCTGAGTTACAGGCTTAAGCTTATCCTCGCTTCCATAGATTGAGCCAGAGTGGGATTTTAGATGGGGTTGCTAATCGGTTTCCTAACAGGACATAATAATCAGTGAGTGCACTGTCGATGTATTGTATTCATTAACTCTAAAACAAACACACTCATGCACTCACACAGACACTGACTACCTAGCACAAAGCTTGCCAAAGCTTTAAATTCTCTTAGCCTTTTATATCCCACCTCCCCTCCACTCACCCTCATCCCACAAAACTCTCCAATTTACTGCCGTTATGAAGCACTGGAGATGAACACACACACAGCAGGCCAGACCCATCGCTTCACTCGTCATTCATATACAGATGAGAGAGGGGAGGGGAAAGGGAGTCTCTTTCAAAAGGGAGAGATATGACAAAGGAAAGTCCATACAATATTCACACGGTAGGGAGGAACAAAGGACTAATCGATCATTTTAGGACTAACTCCCAGCAAGCACGTTGGGAGACTAATGCTTGTTTTCCAGGGAGCAACTCAGAACTGGGTCCCTGGGTCCCTGGTTTTCAGAGGTTGTGAGGTCTATCGAGGGATTAGTGGTTGTAGGTCGAATCGGATGTCTCAGTGGGGAAAGAGAGAAAATAAAACACAGTTGGATTAAATGTACTTTACTGCTAAATTAACATAATTAAAGAGCATACAGACTTGGAGAAATTCCTCAGTCCCCCTTCTCAATTAATAGACATCATAATTATTTTTAATTCATTTTCAGTATGATTTGGTTGTTTCTAAATCTAATGGGTTATTGGGAAGCTTAATAAAGAACAGGGAAGTTCCCTTTGTTTAATATTAAACTTAACTGACACACAAGATCAGCTAATCAACTCATTCATTAATGTGATTTTATTGTTTGCAATTAAGACTTCAATTTCTAAAAAATATGTGAATGAACACAAGTAATAAGAAATGAGGTAGCAAATGATAAATAACATTTTACATGCACCATGTTGTGCTTGTCATGCCCTGATCTGTTTCACCTGTCTTTGTGCTTGTCTCCACCTCCCTCCAGGTGTCAACCATCTTCCCCATTATCCCATGTGTATTTATACATGTGTTCTCTGTTTGTCTGTTGCCAGTTCGTTTTGTTTCGTCAAGCCTACCAGCGGTTTTCCCTCTGGTCCTGGTGCGTCATTGTTCCTGGTTTCCCCGATTTTGACCTTTCTCCCCAACCTGAGCTTTTTCCCCACTACTCTGGCTTACTGATCTCTGCCTGACCTGACCCTGAGCCTGCCTGTTGTCCTGTACCTTTGCCCCACTACTCTGGATTATCGACCCCTGTCTGCCTTGACCTGTCGTTTGCCTGCCCCTGTGGCTGTAATAAACATTGTTACTTCGACACAGTCTGCATTTGGGTCTTACCTGAAACGTGTTAGTGCTGTTGATGCCTTATCTTCATATTTCCCAGTGTGCCTTTGAGTTTAATGTCATAGCTTACCTCCCATGGCAGAGTTGGTTGGTGTAGTCTTCCTTTGATAAAATAGTAATGATATCTCTGGTAGTTCCAAAAGTCCTATCAAGTCTAGGAATGTAACATCTATACAATTATATTAATCTAACCTTCTGATACAATATATAGATTTACCATGCAAATGTGAAGGTAGAGATGGGAGATACTGACAAAAGCAGCATGGGGCTGGAACGAGCTTGAGAAGATTACCCATAGCAGAATGTGTTGGTTGGAGAGTCGTCGTCAGTGGCTTATGCTTCCTCAGGAGCGATGGGCATAATTTAGAGTCATTTGAAGATATTACATGAAAACATACAGCAGCACCAGATCTTTCTATCCTGCAACATTAGACTCTTTGAAGAACAACATGTCTTAGTTATTAGCCAAAACCAAGCAACAGGGTGATGCCTTGATAAAAGTCTTTAAGCTAGAGATATGCTCGCCTTTTTGTATATTCTTATGATTTCTTTCTCTTGGCTCATGTTTTGACCTATCATCTTCATGATTTGGAAGATTTGTAGTCGTTTTTTCCCTTCTCTGAATAAGAACCCCCCCACCTCCGAGACAAAACAAACATTTCATCCACAATGTCTGTCTTGTATCACATGCTATGCTAATATGATTATGGCCAGCACTTCTGCGTCTGTTTTGGCTTTGAAGTATGACGCCGGCAGCTTCTGAAGATCAGAAGAGAGTGAGGGGGCTTTTATTGAAGCCAGACTGCTTTGATTCCCTGGCAAAACAATGGGTCAGTAAAAACAGATACAAATGGACAGGTGAACAAGGAGGTATTGTGATAGTATCACCAAGTATAGATTCACAGAGCTTAGAGGTAGCTACAGCTTTATAAGAGCATCCTCTGAAGATCACATTTTAAATCAAGACACTTTACATAGATGGTAGGGGGCTTGCTCCCAAGTCTGTTTTAAGACCAACCCAAGCACTATCATTTTTAGCTAGCTAGCGAATGTTAGCATTGCTAGCTATCTTTGACAAACTTTGCTAGCTAATGGCAACATTGCCATCTGTCTAAAATACATTTGACGACATGATTAGGTGTCTCGTAGAAGGGCTTTGGGGAATGCTAGCAAAGTTGTTTCCTACTATATATTTGACTACTTTAGCAATGTCATCGTATTTCCAGGCACAATAGTATCATTTAGGTGAAACAGTAGGGTGCCACTAGGGCGCCGCCGGTAGAGGGCGGCTTGAGAACGTTCATAACAATGGCATGACGCGACCAAGTGACGGAAGTGCAACCTATGAATAGGCAGCAGTCTAAAGTTACCAAGGTAATTCAAGGCAGGATGGTGGCTGGTAAGTGAATTGCGAGTTACAGACAGAACGTCTCTGTGTGCCATCGCAGCTTGTGTCTCCTGTGGCCTCTGGGTGTTTTCCGGTGGCGATGACAGAAGCTGAATGATATTATGATCAACATCTCCCCTCCCTCCTACCCCACTCTGTTTCCTGGTCAACATCTCCCCTCCCTTTTACTCCTTCCTGCTTCCTGGCCGCCTGACTATGACTAACTGTGTAGAAACTCTCAACATCTATTTCACCTTAAGTAAAAGAAGGTTCAGGACGGTAGCTTAATCATCATTTATTGCTGACAAGTTTCAGAGCAAGCTCCTTTGTCAAAGTACTTTTGCATCAGTGTCAGACCGCTACACTCTTGCTCTCTTCACATTTCTCTCAAAACCTCAACATTCAAATTTTTTTGAACGCCAGTTCCCTTGAGTTTCAGAGATAAGCATTATAGTAATGGATTGCATCTGTAAAGGCTTGTCAGATTGTATCAGTGAAGGGTGGACACACAGAAAAGTAATGATTGCCAATGGCAGCAAATCATTTGTAGCATGTCACTCACTACATGTCACTAGTTAACTAAGTTCATAATACACTTATTTAGGGTTCAATGGACAGAGATATATGCTGTGTTTATAACCAAGTGGGAAGGTGAAAATTACCAGTTGTGAAGTCGTAAAAACGAATTGAGTACATTCAACTGGGAAATATCATCCAACATGGAGGTTATTAGAAGGCTTATGATTGTCTTGTTATTTTTTGCCCATTAAAAGTATATCCAGATCTGCTTTCACTTTCTAAATCAAAAGAAAGATGAACAGATTACATTTTGGATCAACAATTTGGATTTCATTCTTACCATAAACAACAACTGCTGAAGATGCCACCATGCTTGCTGTCTTTTTTGTTGACAGGATGGTAGAGGAATTTCCCACTAGTAATTACCAGTTGGAGGGGCGTTCAAGTGGATTTTCCCAGTGGTATGCTGGTGCTTACGAAATGAAGAGATGTTGTGAACACCCCAACCTCTAGAGAACCAGACCCAACCTTTAGAGAACCAGACCCAACCTCTAGAAAACCAGAGCCAACCTCTAGAGAACCAGATCCAACCATATCCATCCTTTTGAAACCCACAGACCCAAACAAGATATCTTCTGCACAAGCTATGAGTAGATTTTGTCGATCACTGAACAAAAATTCCTTAGTTCATTAAAAATCCTAGGCTCTGAGATAACAAGTGAAAACAGTTTTTCTTGATTTAGTTAACTTACTATGATATAAACAGACACCAGCTGCCTGTTTAAAAGAACTGAAAACAACACACCAAATACATTTGATTGACAACTATGACTATGGTCCCTTTGGTGGCCTGGGCTGGTCTGGGATGGTCTGGGATGGTCTGGGCTGGTCTGGGATGGCCTGGGCTGGTCTGAGATGGTCTGGGCTGGTCTGGGATGGTCTGGGCTGGTCTGGGCTGGGCTGGTCTGGGATGGCCTGGGCTGGTCTGGTCTGGTCTGGGCTGGTCTGGGCTGGGCTGGTCTGGGATGGTATGGGCTGGTCTGGGATGGTCTGGGCTGGTCTGGGATGGTCTGGGATGGCCTGGGCTGGTCTGGGCTGGTCTGGGATGGCCTGGGCTGGTCTGGGCTGGTCTGGACTGGCCTGGGATGGTCTGGGATGGCCTGGGCTGGTCTGGGCTGGTCTGGGCTGGTCTGGGATGGTCTGGGATGGCCTGGGCTGGTCTGAGCTGGTCTGGGATGGTCTGGGCTGGTCTGGGCTTGTCTGGGATGGTCTGGGATGGCCTGGGCTGGTCTGGGCTGGTCTGGGATGGTCTGGGCTGGTCTGGGATGGTCTGGGCTGGTCTGGGATGGCCTGGGATGGTCTGGGCTGGTCTGGGATGGTCTGGGCTGGTCTGGGCTGGCCTGGTGCCTCTAGCACACCTGTCTGCCAGGTCTGTCCCCACCATCCACCGCAACGCAGATGTACACCTCCTTTCTTGTCACTCTCCACTGTGTCTGTTCAATTAAAAGAAAAACAAGATATCATCCCTTTGGGATACCTTCATCATTATCACCATCATTTACTGCCAGTGTTTCCTCACAGTAGTCCACTAGACTACTGTACAGTGGCTCTTTTCCCTTGCAGACTCCTGTGTTGCTAGGTAAGGATAGCATTAATAATTAACTTTGTAGCCAGCCTTTTGATGAGACCAGGAACAAGAAGCTAGTACAAAGCTGCTTTAAAGCTGAGAAACAAACATCAGTATTCTCCCGCGGATGCTGCATTCGCCTCATTCACTGGAGTGAGACCCGGAGTGTGATCCAGGGTTTTGTGTTTTGAGACAGAGCCCCGGCACATGCTTTACAAACTCCCAACTTCACTGATAAACCCTTCACAGTTCTCCACAGTAATCCACCAGTTCAGTTCAGAGGTCACTCATCCATTGTACTGTACACATTTTGCTTTACAGAAGGTGCTTTACGCTAAAGAAGGAAGTATAAGCTGAGCCGCACACAGTCTGGTGACCTCTGCATGCAATGATATCTGCTCCCGATTTCGATCATAGATATTGGCTATTCTCCAGAGACCTGAGAATCTGCATGGCGGCATCTTTGTTGAACCCTTTTCACAATATTTTGCCAACCCAAACCATACTGAAATAAAATATCCCCCCAAATTTTCCATGCACACAAAAAGCTTATTTCTCTCCAATTGTGTGCACAAATTTGTTTACCGGATCTGTTATTTCACCTCATGAAACATGGGACCAACACTTTACAACTCCCCACACCTGGTTGTCTACGAAGAACCAAAAACTTGCAGACACTAGGCCCTCCATGGAATGAGTTTGATACCTCTGGTGTATAGTGTGCTGTTTCAGGAATTTTGAGAGATATTCGCCACACACAGTTTCAGGTCACACACTGCCAGACCTAGATTCAAATACTATTTTAAAAAATGCACATTTGAAGTACATTATCTGTGATTGATTGAGCTTGCTTGTCTTAATGGACCAATACAATAGTCCCACAACCTCAAACCTGCCAATCTGGCACTCCAGGCAGGCTGGAGCAGACTCTCAATGCAGTTGAAATATTTCAAATAGTATTTGAACCCAGGTCTTCACCCTGCCTTGCTCACCAAACAGCAGCGAACATACCACAGAGTTTTCTTTCCAGTTGACATGAGCACAATTCAGCATACAGTAAACAAACAACTCACTCTCCAAAATGGCCTCCTCAAGAGGTAGTCGATAACGCATTTACCTGGGCTATCTTTCTCCCAGAGTATGGCAAGAGCTACTCACTCAAGCACATTAGAAAAACAGCTTTCCTGACTGGGGACTTAAAAAGTAAAAGGTGTTGCTAATGTTAATTATGCTTCCTAATTCAATCTTAGAGGTTCCATGAAGGAGACTTCATGCTGTTGAGCTGACTCGGCATTGTTGGTGGATTTCACTAAGGCAAGACAGGTTGAGAGCTTTTATCGAGGGCACGCCAGTGCAACATCTTCCCTTTAGCCCACACTGACAGCATGATAATTTATGCTAATGGATATATCTACTTCATCATGATGGACTCTTTCAGATTGCTAAATGTTTTGAGCCACTACAAACAAACGAACCAACATGTTGTCTCGAAGCAATGCTCAACATTCTTTAACATTCTCATTTCAAATCTGAACAATTAGGTTACAGTAGTTTGGGTGATACACTGTACTGTACAAGTACAATGTTTTTTTTATTGATTTTTGTGTTAACAATTTGTATAGTTAACTATTTAAAAGTGCATAGCTCCTTAGAGGATGACACATTAAAGCAATGGAAACTAGTATTCATCGATATGATCCTTCTAATGAGCATGAGGATTCTAGAGCTCCACCAAATGAGTCTCCACCTTGACTTTACCTATCAATATAATGAGTACAATGGGAAACAGTGTGCTGGTTTCAAGTGCAGGGCACAGCAGGTGTTTATTAGTAAAGGACTACAGGAGGAAGCAGGTAGCTGGGTTCAGGGACAGGCGGAAGGTCATACACAGAGACTCCAAAAATGTAACAGTACAGGCTGGGAAAAGGCTAATAATGTAGTCTAGGAGATCAGGCAAGTGGTTGATGACAGGAAATCTGATCAGCAAAAGTACAGGCATGGAATAGGCAAAAAGGCGTCGTTGGTGAGGATGGCCAAACACCATGATACACAGGAGGACTAATCTGGACATAACCAGCACTCCAACTAGACCATGTATCGAAACAAACAATACCTCACAATGATGGGGTGCAAAGAACTGAACTAAATAGTGTGTGATAATGACATACAGGTGTGTGAACAGTTGATCAGAATTAAGGTGATTGGGATCTGGAGAGTGAGCTGCGTTCAGGGGATCTATGTGTTTGAGAGTGTGAGTTGGAAGCCAACATTACAATCAACCTATCATATTGACCTTACCTATCAACCTATCATATTACCGGCTCAGACTCTGGACAGGTACATTTCATACATGTGGCTAAAGCAGTGTTAGACCGATCAGCCAGGAGTAATGATCCATTTAGCCATTCCCTAGCAGAATGGTGTTGAGAGGATTTCCACAGTAATTGAACTGGCCTTCATTCAAATAACATTTTCTTTGGCAGGATGAATAAAAAATCAGAACGGTAGTGTGTGTATGAAGACCATCAAATAATGTTTATGGCATTATATACTGTACCTCTGGCATATAGCAATATTGTTATCTAAACTTACCATCATTTTGGCATGTACAGTTATTTTGTGAGTGACAGAGGAATCCTGTACCTGACTCAATTCAGATTACAGAGAATTATCTCAAACTATGCTGCCTTCACTTGCTCATCGGAACTGGGAAATGTTTCAGTTATGAGGTCGTCCAACATGATTGTGTTCAAGCAGGCACGTGCACAGATAAGGCTCTACCTGTGCAGAACACATGCCCCTTTGCCCTTCCAGTTTCTAAAGTGGCCTTTTCTTTTGAGAGTTGGGGGGTGGGGGGCTGTCCCTTTTTCAGTTTGAGCACCTACCCCTCAAAAAGGGTCCCATAGGGCTCTGGTCAAAAGTAATACACTATATAGGGAATAGGGTACAATTTGGGATGCTGTTCCAGATTTGAAAATGCATGAGTCATAGACAGTGAGGAACAAACCGTTGGAGATGTGGGGCAGATGTAGATTAACTAGCTGTTCTCCTTTTGTTTCTTTGTTTGGTTTATATAATTCTAGGAGGAATTTCCCATTATGGTCCAGACAAATGTTTCATGTGGGACAATACTAGCGCTGCCTGAAATATCCTTTTTCAGTGTGAGCACATGCCCCTCAAAATGTCTTTTCACGACACCCTGTGTTCAAATGCTTTTGAAGTCAGAACGATTCTTCAACCAATTAGATTTTAGCTAGCTAGATGGCTTTTGATTTTCCAGTTATGGTTCGGACAAAGTTCTGTTTCATGTGGGACAATACTAGCGCTGCCTGAAATATCATGAAATATTGAATTATTAGTGTAAGACCATTAATAGTGTATGTCCTCGCAGCATTTATGTTAAAGCCACAAAGAAGGAACCTCTAGCTTCACATGTTCTTATTAGCACAGCACAACAGACTTGTTTCTAGGGGCAGGTGATTCAGTGCTCTGCTGTTGCTATCCTTAAAGAACACAGCACAATGTTGATTTAAAGGTCAGTTTGACAGCCTTGAAACATAAACCCACTTACAGTGCTGGTTCTAGCCTGGCAGGCTCAGACTCAGAATAGGAATGTTTACTGAAGGGCCACACAGCGACAGAAGTATTTATTTAGAAATCTTGTCAACCATTATTATTGTACTTGGTGTCCATTCAGGTTATTGAGTGACTTACTAATTGACTTGTACTAATTTAGCAAATGTATATTTGTATAAATGTATACACCCAAATGTATATTTGTATAAATGTATACACCCAAATGTATATTTGCTCTTCAGCAAAAACTATAACAACGATGGTGACGTGGCCAGTGGTGCCGTTTCCCCCGAATGCAGATTCCATCTTTAAGCAATAAAGATATTTTTGTTTGTATTCATTTTGTGAATATTTATATTTTCTATTTTACTCTGGAAGTGTAGAGAAATGCAGGTTGTATAGATCATTAAATACAATCCTAAATTGTAATTGGCAGAACACCTCATATAGACAAAGCAATATAATAGTAATCAGCCTTATCTTCCACCCCAGTCCTTGAGAAAGATGTCTGTCTCCTCCACCTTGCTCTGTAGTAAGTGGTGCTCTGCTGCTTTCCTCTCCTCTCCTGCATCTATCTGCATCAGAGTAGCGTCTGTCAAGGCTGACAAAGAGCCAAGACTGATTGTACACCCAACCAGCCGGGGCTGCCAGGGCTGATGTGCGATAAGACCATCAAGGCACGAGGCAGCCAGTCAGGCACATAAGCTCTCCACATGTCGACAATCACAATTCAGCACTTTTGACTCAGCTATAGGGGCCTAGCAGTGATTTCCAAACTGTTCTTACATAACTGTGTACAGTAACCCCTAATAAGCCTTATACTCACTGGGGTGGGAATACTGAAAAAAGTTTGTTTGTTAAAGCCCCACTACATCCTTGGCAGTTTCTACTAACTCTCCCTGTACTTGAATTCATGTATCATTATCGTGGTGGTGTTGTCTACCAACAAAGGGCTTTGGTGAGACCTCCCTGTTGACAGGAAAACTATATGATACCTCATAAGAGAGGTGCACTAGTCATGGTAGCTTTGACTCTTTGACAAAGCTATTTTGCGTTGTTGTCATGAATGGCACCTCTAAACCTCTTGTTTCTACCAAGGATATGTATGTGTGGGCTCCTTGTTTCTACCAAGGCTACTTGGGGGGGTACTCTGTCAAACATACGGCCATCAAAGGAGAACCAGAACTTTCACTCGCTCCTCACTGACAGACACACACTGTCAAACACTGTACACTACTATAAATGTTTTATTTCACCTTTATTTAACCAGGTAGGCAAGTGGAGAACAAGTTCTCATTTACAATTGCGACCTGGCCAAGATAAAGCAAAGCAGATCGACACATACAACAACACAGAGTTACACATGGAGTAAAACAAACATACAGTCAATAATACAGTAGAAAAATAAGTCTATATACGATCTGAGCAAATGAGGTGAGATAAGGGAGGTAAAGGCAACAAAAAAAGGCCATGGTGGCGAAGTAAATACAATATAGCAAGTAAAACACTGGAATGGTAGATTTGCAGTGGAAGAATGTGCAATGTAGAAATATAAATAATGGGGTGCAAAGGAGAAAAATAAATAAATACAGTAGGGGGAGAGGTAGTTGTTTGGGCTAAATTATAGATGGGCTATGTACAGGTGCAGTAATCTGTGAGCTGCTCTGACAGCTGGTGCTTAAAGCTAGTGAGGGAGATAGGTGTTTCCAGTTTCAGAGAATGTTGTAGTTCGTTCCAGTGATTGGCAGCAGAGAATTGGAAGGAGAGACGGCCAAAGGAAGAATTGGTTTTGGGGGTGACCAGAGAGATATACCTGCTGGAGCGTGTGCTATAGGTGGGTGCTGCTATGGTGACCAGCGAGCTGAGATAAGGGGGGACTTTACCTAGCAGGGTCTTGTAGATGACCTGGAGCCAGTGGGTTTGGTGACGAGTATGAAGCGAGGGCCAGCCAACAAGAGCATACAGGTCGCAGTGGTGTGTAGTATATGGGGCTTTGGTGACAAAACGGATGGCACTGTGATAGACCGCATACAATTTATTGAGTAGGGTATTGGAGGCTATTTTGTAAATGACATCGCCGAAGTCGAGGATCGGTAGGATGGTCAGTTTTACGAGGGTATGTTTGGCAGCATGAGTGAAGGATGCTTTGTTGCGAAATAGGAAGCAAATTCTAGATTTAACTTTGGATTGGAAATGTTTGATGTGAGTCTGGAAGGAGAGTTTACAGTCTAACCAGACACCTAGGTATTTGTAGTTGTGCACATATTCTATTCACAAGTCAGAACCTGTCACGCGGGACTAGGTGGGTGAGGAAGGAATCAGGCGCAGAGAGTTCCACTGGGAAAAAGTGCTCTTTAATAGACAAGCCCAACAACACAGGGCACGGACCGTAAATGTGACTACCCAAAACACAGGGTACCAAGTCCAGAAAATGATACACCTCTACCTAAACGCACACACGTAACACAAAGACAATCCCGCACAAAACAAGGGCGTGTACACATACTTTAAATAAGGAAGCTCATTAAGCACATACAACAGGACACAGGTGAAAATACTAAGACAAAACAAACAGACAAACGAAAAAGGTATCAGTGGCTAGTAGGCCGGGGACGACGACCCAGGGGAGCCAACTTCGGTGGAAGTCGTGACAGAACCGTTGGACGGGCGGGCAGGTGCAGGCAGCGATCGGTTGAAGAGCATGCACTTAGTTTTTCTTGTAATTTAACTGTACACACTACTGGGTTTAAGATTCCACCATTACTGAATGAGCCCACTAGAGGGGGCCAGATAATTTAACCTTGCAGCTTGATTGGTTCATTTCAGACCGGGGACCTTTAATGCCACAATCCTTAATATGTTTTTCAGCTAAATGGCAGCCCCATTACACGGTTTGCTATAAAGCTAAAGGATGGTGCAGGAGAATTGTTACCACTCTTCAATCATAGATGGAGAAACTTTATAGTAAAGTAACACATGGTTTGATTATACACTGAGTGTACAAAATATTAGGAACACCTGCTCTTTCCATGACATACTGACCAGGTGAAAGCTATTATCCCTTATTGATGTTAAATCCACTTCAATCAGTGTAGATGAAGAGTAGGAGAGAGGCTAAAGAAGAATTTTTAAGCCTTGAGACAATTGAGACATGGATTGTGTGTGTGTGCCACGGAGGGTGAATGGGCAAGACATAAATATTTAAGTGCTTTTGAACAGGATATGGTAGTAGGTGCACCGGTTTGTCTCAAGAACTGCAACAATACAGAGTTTTCACACTCAGTTTGTGTATCCAGTGTGTGTCAAGACATCCAGCCAACTTGAAAACTGTGGGAAACATTGGATTCAACATGGGCAAGCATCCCTGTGGAAAGCTTTCGACACCTTGTAGAGTCCATGCCCTAAAGAATTGAGGCTGTTCTGAGGGCAAAATGGGGGGGTTAAACTCAATATTAGGGAGGTGTTCTTCATGTTTTGTACCTGTATGTTGAAGCTATCGATACATAGTTTGATTACAAAGACGTTGTTTACTAATACTGGTGTGAAACATCCTTATTCTATAGCTTGGGTTATGTACTGTAGATAAGACAGTAGCTTTAAGCTAATGAAGCATTGAAGAAGTGATTTTCCTCAAGAATCAATACATTATTTTTAAATGACAAAAAAATAGCTGTTAATATCAGATTGTCACGGCCGTTGAAAGAACTGGACCAAGGTGCAGCGTGGTGAGCGTACATATTCCTTTATTTCATATGACACCGACAAAAGCAATCCAAAACAACCGTGAAGCTAAAGGCTATAGTGCCAACAAACAAAGACAACTTCCCACAAAGACAGGTAGGGAAAAGGGCTACCTAAGTATGGTTCTCAGAGACAACGATAGACAGCTGTCCCTGATTGAGAACCCTACCCGGCCAAACATAGAATACCCACCCCAAATCACACCCTAACCAAACCAAATAGAGACATAAAAAGGATATCTAAGGTCAGGGCGTGACACAGATTGTACCTTCAAGGGTCAATGTCTGATATACAGTGGCAGAATGAGGGTTATTCTGTCAGATTTAGATTTCTTCATATAAACCAATCATGGAGTTTGCAATCCTTTTAACTAGCCTTTAGGCAGCATAAGCAACATTTTGTCAGTACATGCATCATACATGATGGACTAGATAAGTGCATGTACAGGTAACTGCCCAAATAAAGGAAACACTTGAGTAAATGAGGGATATTAAGTATATTGAAAGCAGATGCATGCACTCAAGTGTGGTTCCTGAGTTAATTAAGCAATAAACATCCCATCATGCTTAGGATCATGCATAAAAATGCTGGGCAGGCCATTATTTGAGCTATCATGGCTTTTCCCTCATAGGATGACTAAACCCCCATCCACAGTGGTCATTTAATGGTTTGATGAGCATGAAAAATATGTAAACCAAATGCCATGGCTGTCTGCCACCAGATTTCAACCCATTTGAACACTAATGGGATATTCTGGAGCGGCACCTGATACGCTGTTTGCCACCACCATCAACAAAACACCAAATGATGGAATTTCTCATGGAAGAATGATGTCACATCCCTCCAATAGAGTTCCAGACACTTGTAGAATCTATGCCACAGTGCATTAAAGCTGTTCTGGCTTGTGGTGGCCCAACGCCCTATTAAGACAATTTATGTTGGTGTTTCCTTTATTTTGGCAGTTACCTGCATGCAGTGGTAGAATTCCCTCTCAAGAACTTAACATGTTAATGGTATTACTACGTTATGATATCAAAAGTCTTGCGTTGGACAATTTGCATAATTGAATTGAGAACCACCCCTTAGCTTTCAGGCTTATGAAATATGTGACTGGGTGTCTTTGCATCTGTAATGAGGTAGCCGCACACACACAGACGCACATTCAAATATACAGGGCTTCAAACATCTGAGACTGCCCATCTCCCTCCCTAACTATCAGCTCTGATTCCGCCAGATAGAGGGATCCGACTTATCAAACTTGACAACACACACTCTAACCAATCAGAGAACATATAGTATGGAACTAGACCCAGGGATATCATTATCTGAAAGTAATATTACCATTACCCTGGCAAATGGAAGTCTGGAGAACCTATTTGCGTGTCCAGAAAGAGTTCGCTGGAGCTGTGTGTGTGTGTGTATGAGGTCTTGTGTGTGTGTCTCCAGAACTGGTTAGCTGGATATCTCTGTTCTGTTCTGTGCATGGACTATGCATGATGATTAACTATCCCAGCCCTGTGCTCTCACCACTACCCCCAGTGCGTGAATTTTACCATGACATTCAGGGGATCTCTATTTTTTTCACGGGACGTCCTATTTTTTATGGGCCTACTTTGTTTTATTGGGCCTAATAGTAAAGTCATGTATTTTAATGGTAAACATGTATTACCTTTAAATGTGGCATGAACACAACCAGTCAAAAGTAGTCTACCTGCACACTTTCGTCCACCCCAATAATTCCAGCATCCAAACAGTGCACTGTGCACCTGACATTTGATGAAGGAAAAGAGACATCTGTTACAAAACATTTGGCGATTGTCATTAGGTTTACACTCTTGTCGCCTGAATTAATTGATGTGTCTTGCTGACAAATTGGCCATTTTTGTAAATTGAAAAGTCAGGAAACCTGAAAGGGGGCTGAAATACTTGATGGAAATAGCCTAAAGCTGCATCTGTCCCAAGCTCAGCGGCGTGGGAAACTGTGAGGCTGGCTGGACCCACAGGCGTAGTATAGAGATGAATGTGGTTGAAACAACCTGAACCAACTGTCACTGGTTTGAACCATGACAGAGAATTGGGGGTGTTGGTTTAATTTGGAATAAGCTTTTATTTTCCTATGTACCACTGTAGCAGGACAAAATTGCATTACAAATAGGAGAATGATTAAATTGGAGGGTGTTGGTTTAATTTGGAATAAGCTTTCACGGAAGTCCTGTGAAAAAACTTTATAACAGAACTTTATTTCGAAACTCACCACAAACTATCTATAGTAACCATAGAGTGTAGCTCAGTAACACAAATACTTTAAAATTGACTAGGCTAAATGCTAGTTATATCGGAGGTTAACCAACTGTCACGACCTGACCTTAGATTCTCTGTTTTTCTATATTACACTGCTCAAAAAAATAAAGGGAACACTAAAATAACACATCCTAGATCTGAATGAATGAAATATTCTTATTAAATAGTTTTTTCTTTACATAGTTGAATGTGCTGACAACAAAATCGCACAAAAATTATCAATGGAAATCAAATTGATCAACTCATGGAGGTCTGGATTTGGAGTCACACTCAAAATTAAAGTCGAAAACCACACTACAGGCTGATCCAACTTTGATGTAATGTCCTTAAAACAAGTCAAAATTAAGCTCAGTAGTGTGTGTGGCCTCCACGTGCCTGTATGACCTCCCTACAACGCCTGGGCATGCTCCTGATGAGGTGGCGAATGGTCTCCTGAGGGATCTCCTCCCAGACCTGGACTAAAGCATCCGCCAACTCCTGGACAGTCTGTGGTGCAACGTGGCGTTGGTGGATGGAGCGAGACATGATGTCTCAGATGTGCTCAATTGGATTCAGGTCTGGGGAATGGGCAGGCCAGTCCATAGCATCAATGCCTTCCTCTTGCAGGAACTGCTGACACACTCCAGCCACATGAGGTCTAGCATTGTCTTGCATTAGGAGGAACCCAGGGCACCAGCATATGGTCTCACAAGGTGTCTGAGGATCTCATCACGGTACCTAATGGCAGTCAGGCTACCTCTGCGGCCCCCCAAAGAAATGCCACCCCACACCATGACTGACCCACCGCCAAACCGGTCATGCTGGAGGATGTTGCAGGCAGCAGAACGTTCTCCACGGCGTCTCCAGACTCTGTCACATGTGCTCAGTGTGAACCTGCTTTCATCTGTGAAGAGCACAGGGCGCCAGTGGCGAATCTTGGTAATCTCTGGCAATCTCGGTGTTCTCTGGCAAATGAAAAATGTCCTGCACGGTGTTGGGCTGTAAGCACAACCCCCACCTGTGGACGTCGGGCCCTCATACCACCCTCATGGAGTCTGTTTCTGACCGTTTGAGCAGACACATGCAAATTTGTGGCCTGCTGGAGGTCATTTTGCAGGGCTCTGGCAGTGCTCCTCCTGCTCCTCCTTGCACAAAGGCGGAGGTAGCGGTCCTGCTGCTAGGTTGTTGCCCTCCTACGGCCTCCTCCACATCTCCTGATGTACTGGCCTGTCTCCTGGTAGCGCCTCCATGCTCTGGACACTACGCTGACAGACACAGCAAACCTTCTTGCCACAGCTCGCATTGATGTTACATCCTGGATGAGCTGCACTACCTGAGCCACTTGTATGGGTTGTAGACTCCGTCTCATGCTACCACTAGAGTGAAAGCACCGCCAGCATTCAAAAGTGACCAAAACATCAGCCAGGAAGCATAGGAACTGAGAAGTGGTCTGTGGTCCCCACCTGCAGAACCACTCCTTTATTGGGGGTGTCTTGCTAATTGCCTATAATTTCCACCTGTTGTCTATTCCATTTGCACAACAGCATGTGAAATGTATTGTCAATCAGTGTTGCTTCCTAAGTTTGATTTCACAGAAGTGTGATTGACTTGGAGTTACATTGTGTTGTTTAAGTGTTCCCTTTATTTTTTTGAGCAGTGTATTTTGGTTAGGTCAGGGTGTGACGAGGGTGGGTACTCTAGTTGTTGTATGTCTAGAGTTTTTGTCATCTAGGGTTTTTGTATGTCTATGTTGGCCTGATATGGTTCCCAATCAGAGACAGCTGTTTATCATTGTCTCTGATTGGGGATCATACTTAGGTAGCCATTTCCCCATTGTCAGTTGTGGGATCTTGTCTATGTTTAGTTGCCTGTCTGCACTATTTGTATAGCGTTTCGTTAGTTGATCCCCCTCCAAATTCAAAAAAGGAATTGACCATGGTGTAAAGCTTAGTCACGTCAGAGCCAATGTGTTGCTTCGCTGACCACCTTGCTATCATAGTATAATATAAGCACTAAGCATAGAGCATTGCTCCCAGAGCCTTAGAAGACAGGACTGCAACAGACAGAGGCCAAGCCATTAATAAACCTATTTACATGAATAACACAGCCCACGTGGTATAATCTACAGCTGCGGTCTGAGGCTCTGCCTGCGTACCAAATGTCACCCCTTTCCCCTTTATAGTGCACTACTTTTGACCAGACCTCTATGGGGAAGTAGTGTGAGTGTGGACAATGTAAAATGCCCACAAGCAGTTACACTGACACTTTCTGACAGTAACAAATGCCATGGGCATAGTTATTGGACCTAGAGATTAGGCCATATGGGGGGGGGGAGACCTTGAAAAGTCAATACCATAAACATGTACCAGTTAATAGCTACACCCATTTTTCACTCCCTCCGTTCACAGAAAACAAAAATGGTTGTCATAACTCACTGTACAGCGACAGGTTTTCAATTTCAAAGGACGGGCGGGGTGGGGTGGGGGGGGGGGGGGGGGGGGGGGGGGGGGGGGGGGGGGGCTTAGACCTTAGGTGAAAGTCAATGCTGTAAGATTTTACCAGTTTATAATACCACCCATTTCTCACAACCTATTCAGCCGTTATACCACACTCAACACTTTGACTAGGCTTCATGAGAGTCTCCCCTTTCCACAGTGGGGTCATATTAGTTTGTAGCCCAAACGGTTCGGATGCTACAGACAGAAGTTGGCACATCAACGGTACCGACTTCAGACAAGTCCCGTGGGGCTCATGGGGTTGTAGGCTAAACCATTCGGATGCTACAGACGTTTTCATGAGAAGACCGATTTTAGGGATTTCTCCTGGTCTGACAAACAGCCCTGTAGCTCTGCCTCTTTCCACCTCAGATGCGGAAGGCCGACATAAGCGGATGCAGTGGAATGAGACGCAGCCCATGTAACAACAACAAAAATATCTCTGTCTGTCAATCTACTCTAGGGTGTTAAAATCTTTGTCTTTCTAATGTCTAATTCTCTTTTTTCCTTGGAAGAGTCATTTTTACTTAAAGCTGCAATCAGCCGTTGAAACAATATCAAAGACAATCCCACCCCAGTTTCGATAAAAAGCTGAGGGATGGGGCTGGAGAAATGTAACCACTTTCAAATTAATAGAAAGAGAGATATGGATGCAAAGACTGACCATCCATGATATCAACATTTGGTTTAACCATGTTTTGAGGCCATAGTGCTTGTTTAAACTTACAAACATTTGACTTAAACAAGCTTATGTTTTGGTTTATGATGGTTTATGACAGTTGAACTAAGTGCATTCTTTGGGAAACAATAGGTCCATATAATTCATTTGTAAGTCAAAAAAATGGATGTAGCAACTGCCCCTTTAACTACAGTAGGTAGTCCCACCAAGGTCAGAAGACCTATTTTCCCAAGGGAGAATGACCGGCCACTTGAAGAGTGACAGATCTGGTTAATAAAACGGTATAGACACTCAGACACCCAAGTGTACAATACTGTCAGCATTAACTATATTTATCTCTTGAGCTCACAGCTGCTAGGCCATAGAGAGGCTGTCTTCTTCTAACACTGTCAAAGCCTGTCTCGATCATAAGGATACAAAGAAATGCTATTAAATGTATTGATATAAATGTAATGCTATAATGCTAAACGCTTATATTGCTAAAATATGATTTCCATGCATTTCTGTGTCTATTGCTTCCTTAATGATCATGTCAGATATTTAGACAGCCCTGAACAAGGTCAATTGATTGCCTTTTTCATCAACATGTGATAACAATTTTTTTAATTTTTATTTCACTAGGCAAGTCAGTTAAGAATAAATGCTGCTGTGGCAACAGAATATTCTCTCCCTGATCTCCTCCAAAGACCAGGATGCCATCTCCTCCCGAGCACGCTGCTTGGTCCCGTTGTGAGGGGATATACTGCCCTCACAACGGGACCAAGCAGCGTGCTCGGGAGGAGATGGCATCCTGGTCTTTGGAGGAGATCAGGGAGAGAATATTCTGGACTTGGGAGGAAATAATGGCAGGAGACAAGAGCCTGCCATGGAAGCAGGCGGAATCAGCGAAGGAGGGACAGCGACAAAGCCGTGGAGGAAGGTCACAGAAACCCCAATAAAAACATTTTTGGGGGGCACATACAGCTGTCGGCGGGCCCGAGGAGTGAACCAGAGCCAGTCTGGGAGAAGAGGGATAATTTGGAGGAGAGAGAAATGGGAGAGTTGTTGAGTTGGTGGAGGATGCACGGTATTTGCCCTAAGGAATGTGTTGTCAGTTTGGTGCCACAGTCAGCTCCCCGTCCTGAGAAGTGTGTTAACATTCCGGAATAATTGATACCGGCTATACACACCAGGTCTCCAGGGCACCTTAACAGCCCAGTACGTCCTGTGCCTGCTCACTCTACTCTCCCTCAAGTGCGTGTCCCCAGTCAGGTATGTCCTATGTCTGCTCCCAGCACTCGCCCTGAAGTGCGTGTCACCAGTCTGGCGCCACCTGTCCCGGCTCCACGCACTAGGCCTCCAGTGTGCCTCCCCAGTCCAGTACATTCTGTGCCTGCTCCTCGCGCTCGCCCAGAGGTGTGTGTCACCAGCCCGGTACCACCAGTGCCGGCCCCACGCACCAGGCTTCCTGCGACAATCCCCAGTCCGGAACCTCCTGCGACGGTCCACGGTCCGGAACCTCCTGCGATGGTCAACGGTCCGGAACCTCCAGCTCCATGGCCAGAGCCTTCCCCTGCGCCGATGCCCAGTCTAAGCACGTCATCCAGTCCAGCTCCAAGGCCAGAGTCTTCTTCGGCGTTGGTGCCAAGTCCAGGCATAGCGTCCAGTCCCGCTCCATGGCGGGAGATTTCCCCTGCGCCTAGGTCCAGTCCAGGCACAGAGTTCAGCCTGTGTCCATGGCTGGATCCGCAGGATGAGTGAGTACTTCGTCCCGCACCAGAGCCGCCACCGACACTAGACACCCCCCTAACCCTCCCTTTTTGTTTCAGGTTTTGCGGTCGGAGTCCGCACCTTTGGGGGACTCCGACCACAAAATTATGTTAGCACAGCAATTATGTTAGCACAGCAGAAAACTGTTCTGATTAAAGAAGCTATACAACTGTCCCTCTTTAGACTAGTTGAGTATCTGGAGCATCAGCATTTGTGGGTTCGATTACAGGCTCAAAATGGCCAGAAACAAAGTACTTTTCTTCTGAAACTCATCAGTCTATTCTTGTTCTGAGAAATGAAGGCTATTCCATGAGAGAAATTGCCAAGAGACTGAAGATCTCGTACAACGCTGTGTACTACTCCCTTCACAGAACAGTGCAAACTGGCTCTAACCAGAATAGAAAGGGGAGTGGGAGGCCCCAGTGCACAACTGAGCAAGACGCCTCACAGATTCTCAACTAGTCTAAAGAAGGACCGTTTTATTGCTTCTTTAATCAGAACAACAATTTTCTGCTGTGCTAACAACATTGCAAAAGGGTTTTCTAATGATCAAGTAGCCTTTTAAAATGACAAACTTGGATTAGCTAACACAACGTGCCATTGGAACACAGGAGTGATGGTTGCTGATAATGGGCCTCTGTTCGCCCATGTAGATATTCCATTAAAAATCTGCCGTTTCCAGCTACAATAGTCATTTACATACAACATTAACAATGTCTACACTGTATTTCTGATCAATTTGATATTATTGTAATGGACAAAAAAATGCTTTTCTTTCAAAAACAAGTACATTTCTAAGTGACCCCAATCTTTTGAACGGTAGTGTATATCATAACAGCTTTTCAGAAGTTATCTGTAGGTCAACACCACATGCAGCCAATAGGTTTTCACCAATGGGCAATTTTTTTAAACTCAGCTAGCTACAAGACAACTGGAGAAATCTAATTCGAGCTACAGAGTCAGGTCACGCCTCACTCTCTCCAGTCCCATATGTGTAACACCTCTCAGAGTAGGAAAGTGCTGAGCGCTGAGAAAATGTATTCCTACTTTTATGGGTAAGAATAAAAGTTATGCCTAAAACTTCTTAAGACCTTTAGTCCTTTCAATAAACCATTAGGAAGACCTTATTAAGAGCTGTCCTAACCTGTTTGAAGCTGCCAGGTGCAAGCAGATGGCTTTCGTGAATCTGCCTGGGCCATGCCATAGAGTGAATAATGACTTGGAAATTATCAAGTTGTATCGACCAATCGCATCGCCTGTCTGTGTAACAGAGGTGGTTGTGAGCAAAAATACAAATGAGCCTTCTCTGCAAGATAATGGACAGTATTCCTCTTGTTTTTCTTCTTCTTTAGTGAACCAGGCTTGTTTGATGATTGACCTTGCTTGAGACCTGAAGACTTGCATTAGCTAACCAAACTAATGTTTAGGCTTTAGCTCAGCAGGCTAACATAGCCTTGTGGTATAAAGGAGACCAGGGTTAGAAACCCGGTGCGTCACACTGGTAGTATAAAATCTCATCAAGCAATTCCAGCCAATGGTGAAATAGGCACTGCGTTGACTCATCTGAACGGAGGGAGTTGGCAGTTGATTTAGGATTTGTCAGTCTCATTCAAGCTCATTTTGTTATCACTCACCAGCTTTGAACTTTCTGCTACAAATTTGGCTCCTGCTTTGCACCCCTCTCTACAGTTCACCTGTTCTCCATGAGAACTTCTTTTGAGGCCATCAAAACTCCACCAACTCTGTCATATCGAGCACGAGTCTTCAATGGTTGAAGACCAAGCACTCCCACCACGTTGTGGAGCCCCAAATACAGATTGTTCTTTCTGACCGAGACATCTTCCGCACTTCAAGCACAGATGCACAGAGCTTCTTGTGCCATGTGGGCCACATACAGCGATGGGTATTGATAGAGTAGCTGTACCATTCAATTGCCTCGGGTCATCACTCAATAGAGGTCTGGTTATGCTGCAGGCGGTCTCTCTGTTTATTGGCTAACAGCCCCTACTGCTAGAGTGAGCACAGAGGGATGTGTGCTAATCATGTTAATGGTAACTAAAACCCAAAGGACAGCCTGGTAATTGGATGGATGGCAACATCAGTTTTCTAGTGTTCACATGGTCTGGACAAACCTTGAGTTATCACACACACTGGGGACCTGAGGAGCATACATGTACATGTGAGAAGTGATATTTTGATTTAGGCTACTATAGCTCATATGATTGATAGATAATTATTGCTGGTGCATTTTTACCAGCCGCCCCACAGGAAATGAAAGCTGAGGGTAGACAGAAAATGCTTTCCACAAACTGCAGTGAGCTAAGTGATGCCGTACAACATCATCATCATCTGTCTGAACCTATAGCTAGTCTCCAGTCTTCCGGTACCAAAGCACCATCTGATACTGTACATCCATTCATATTGTCCACAAACTTCAATCCAGTTGGCAGCATGGGTTGAAAGATTTGAATGAGAATGCCAACTTGGCATTGTGCCAAATGTGTGGCCATAGTGAGTCCTCTGCTTGTGCTGATGTACGAGATGCCAGGAATACCCTAAATCATTGTGTAACTCTGTGTTGTTGTTTTTGTTGCACTGCTTTGCTTTATCTTGGCCAGGTCACAGTTGTAAATGAGAACTTGTTCTCAACTGGCCTACCTAGTTAAATAAAGGTGATATAAATAAATACAACATTTAAAAATCCTCTCTGCTATGGAGGACAGGATGTCAATCTTCCTATTCCTGCCATGCAACTCCCTGGATTCCTCCGGTGCCCCGTTGAGTTCTTTGTCCTCATCAGAAGACACAACATAGAGGTTGATCTGGGAGTTGGAGCTCTCCAACTGATTACCTGGCATTGGTATATCAATGGGGCATGCGGTTGCATATTAATTCAAACCCAGTACATTGATTTGAATCCCCGACATCTTTTAGCAGTGGTTACCATCTGCACTATGCTGCAAAACTGGAAAAGTTGATGTTTCCCAAGACAGACACTTGTTGCCCCTTGGGGTACAATTGGAGTAAAATAAATAGCTATGGTCGATTTATACCATATGGTCTGAATGGGCAGAAAATTCTGCTCAGGTGTACAGGTGTGCTGAGTGAGCAATGCTGCAGTGCTGTCCTTGGTGAGCATGCTGCTGTGGTGGGCAGAATGTTCTGAAATGACAAAATGTGGTGAACAAAGCTGTCCAGGGTTCTGAATTGACCGATGTGGTGAGCGGAGCTGTCCAGGGTTCTTAAATGGTCCAATGTGGCATTCTCTGTCCATGGTGCTGAAATTGCCAATCTGACATTTATTAGGGCTGTCCCCAGATCTGACCAGACTGGCACTGTCATTTAACTCAATAATTTCACACATCCCTGTCATGTTCAGTTTTACAGTGCCATATAAAAACTTTTCTTTCACCCTTAATTGTTTAATATACACTGGGTGTACATAACATTAGAATCACCTGCTCTTTCCATGACATAGACTGACCAGGTGAATCCAGGTGAAAGCTATGATCCCGTATTGATGTCACTTGTTAAATCCACTTCAATCGGTGTAGATGAAAGGGAGGAGACTAGTTAAAGAAGGATTTTTAGGCCTTGAAACATGGATTGTGGATGTGTATCGTTCAGAGGGTGAATGGGCAAGACAAAAGTGTTAAGTGCCTTTGAACAGGGTATGGTAGTAGGTGCCAGGCACACCGGTTTGAGTCAGGAACTGCAACGCTGCTGGGTTTTTCACGCTCAACAGTTTCTGTGTGTTTCTAATGTTTTGTACAGTCAATGTATACCCTTGGTGTAAAGGTATGGTCTGATATTCACATAAAAACCTCTCCTATATACGCACAAGCACACATAGACACACACGTACACACACACTTGAGATCAATGTGAGTACGGGTTGGGGCTGGTTGAGAGAGAGAGATACAAAAGTGGCCAGTAATTGGGTCTTACATCTAGTGTTTACTTTGTGCTTATTTCATGTACAGTATGCCAAATGGTTAATTCGTGTAAAGGTACCTTGGGGGATATATGGTGTCATCTCATTTTTGGGAATTCTGTATTCACAACTGCATGGACATTTTGATGTGTTGTAGCACATATTGGCCATTATACAGTATGTAGCTAGCAATAGCATAGTAGGTGTAAATGCATTCATACTTTCATAAGCAATTCAAACCACTCTAGATGTTATTCAAGCAGATAAGATTGCTGTAAGAGTGCTGCACTAGTATTCATTCAGCTGTCTCTGTGATTTATAATCCAAATAAAGCAATAATGGAAAGCAAGCAAACATCTTTCAGTTCCAAGGTTTGGGTGATTTCCTCACGGCAAGCACTTCCTCTCTTATGTAGTCTAGTGGTGGTGGTGGCAGTGGTAATTATGAAGACAGTTCTTGATGAGCTTTCATTTTGACGGGAATGGGCGGGCCACTACAACATCCCTTTCAATTCACTTATGCAAACTAGCCCACTGTTGTACACCGGCCCGGGGAAATAGCCAACGGCAGGCTACCTGCGGAGAACGCAAGCGTGCGTCCGGCTCCATTCCTAAACCCAAACGGACGTGCTGACTTCGAAGCTTTGCCGCAAAAAAAGGAGACAGCAGAAAGAGTGTGCAGAAAGAGTGACTACTGGCCATATGTCAACGAAGGGCAGAAAGTATCACGAGAGTGTATCGTTCTCCGAAGAGGAGGATGAACAGTGTTGGAAAGAGGAAAACGGCTGTATGGATGTACATTACCTAAAATCCGTCCAAACAATCCGGGATTCGTCTGGATATTATGCTTATAATATGTGAGTAGACAAACCTATTATCGGCGCCACTTAAGCTGTAGAACTCATTGGAGGCAAAATAAAGTGGGCAGGTGAATTTAGATATGCTACTGAATATTTGTGTGGGTTAAAAACTTTCCTTAAAACTGTTGATATTGAATGAATCATTATTTTAAGACACCTGCCACTTAAAGGGACTGTTTTCTTTCTGCCTTTGGTCCGAATAAAAATCTTATTTTCTCATGTATTTTTTGAAAATCACGTTTATTCATATCTGTTGCACTGATATGTCATATAAAGTCATCCAATACGAAGCCTTCAACTGGAAGCCTAGTGCAATGATGTTGTTTTGGGCCATACCAAAATTGGAATTTTATTCATATAAAATGTAGCTGCATCTTTGGACATTGGCAGTGTTTGTGACAATACTTGCGCCACCTTGTGGATAATTCAGTCCGTGGTCATAGAGAGAGAGTGCAGACAAGAGACCATGATGCTACTGTTCACTCTTTTTGGTTGGATAATGCATAAACCTACAGGTAGCCTACATGTCTCCTACTTTTTGTATCATGTTGAGACTCACTCAGCATGTAAAAATGCTGAAACAGCAGATGTTCTAATTAATCTCATGTTCATATGCAGGCTACTACATAACTCGCATGATTCAGGTTGTATTATGTGCCTTTCCTGTTTTCAAATCTCATTTACTTAAGAAAATCCATTTACTTAATCCATTCCCACACACAGATCACATTTGAGAAAGTACAACGACTCTGAGACAGCATGATTTCTTAGGCCTCATCTATCTATTGTCAACATTGCTGATATCAATGTTTCGCTCATTTGCAGGCATCTCTCATTTGCAGGCACTAGCTCTCAACTCTATTTTGTTATGGCCATATATCAGAGATGATCATCTAGACAGGAGTATGTCAATCTAATACACACTGCTGTGTGTATAAATCCACTCGAGTCTTCAGAGGTTCTCCATATCGTACCCATTAATTAACACGTTATCATGTGTCACACGTGGTGACGTAAAGTGGGCTGATATGGGTGATTGCTCTGCTTTATACTATCTTATCCTGGTGATACTTGCTTTGGGCTAATACATCAAATGTAGCACAGGGCTTATGGTAAGTGGTGCAGTGTTTAACATCATCCTAACTATGGAACAACATTGTCAGACGAAGCTGAGATGTATATTTAACATTTGAAAAGTCAGTCGAAATACTTATAAATGAACCCTTCAAACAGTAGGCAGTCCCACTTCCCTGCTGTGTTGGGTAAAGTAATAGCTCAGGTCTTGTGTGATGCCATTTTAATATTTACTTAGATATTCCTTAGGTGTATGATGAGTTTGTGAATATGAGAAAAGTGGATATCTTGCATTTAAAATACCAATTCCATTTTATGCCTTGCCAACATGTAATTTTCTCCCTAGGTGTAGAGACCCTAGACTGGTCCCAGATCTGTTTGTGCTCTTTCCAACTCCCTTGCTCATTGTCAAAGCAAACATGTTTGTATGATAATGAATGTGAATGATAGCACAAACAGACTGGCACTCAGGCTATGGAGACTCCATAGAATTCGAATGAGTAGAATAGATCTATATTTCTTCAGTCCATGGGATCGTTTTAGTGGTCCACCCATTATGGCAACTCAGTAGTGCCTTGCATGTGTAGAATAGTTGGAGAGGCACTGTATTTTCAGCAAAAGATTCCCACTGACAGAGCATAAGAAAGTATTGTTCCACCTCGACCACCCAGGAAGTAAAGGTCATGAATTCCTCCAGGCAGTGAAATTCGTCCTCTGATTCGTCCTATTTCCCTTCCAAGAGCTACCTTTATCGTATGTTCTTTAAGAAAGACAAAAACAAGACCTGAAGACCATGTCCTACTGCAAATGTTTTTACACATTGGATTGGGGTTCTAATTATGGTGCAAAGCAACTGTATTGTCAAACCAAATTGTTTTGGTAGTTTGTTCCATTGCCCTTTCCTTTCAAAATTGTCCAAATTCTGACCTGTCATACTCTTTCTTTTGAAGGCATGTCAGACAAGCTACAGCATCAGTGATTTGCTAATGAATGTAATTAACAGACGTGAGCGAAATGAGTTCCTTGAGTCCTGATCATGTGACCGAATGTCACTCGAAGTCCAATTGCAGATTACCACAATATCCTCTGCACTGTTAATTGTTATTATGACACTTGTACCTGTTTTACCTGTACCAACATCCTCTGGAGTGGCATGGAAATAGTGTATGGCAGGCATACAATAGTAATCAGTACAATAATAAAGCCCTGCAGTAGACTTGTGTCCTGTCCAGGGGGTGTACATGTCTTGTACATTAAGCTGCCTCACGCTACAGAATCAGGAGACAGGCTCCTGCTCTATGGACCATTCTGGCTTGGACAACAGTACTTCATAGTAATTGAAGCTTTTGTATTGTATAATTAGCAGGGGCTGAAGCTGTGACTCAATTGCTTTTTTCGTGTCCATGCACTTTCTAAGGCAGTGTGTCCGGCTCTGCCCAGTCAGTGTCTTCACCGGCTGTGGCCAAATCCCTAACTTGACAAAAGTAACATGGTGTATGATGCTCTTTCTCTTTCCTGTCAGTGTACGGCTCGGGTTCAAATGTACTAGATCACTTGTTCTGTTTGGGCTGCTGTACCAGCAGGAGCCATGACATTTTCATGTTGTTGGATGTTGCTTTCTCTTGCAGTCCTTGATCAGTTGAAATGGCCTGCCATCCTGTTGTCTTGGCAGTATCAGTAGCGGAATGGGTAGAATCCTGACTTTTACCTTTTGACTGTGTGACTGACCGCTCTGGCAGTTTGCTTCTGATTTGATGGTAAACAACTGTTCACCTGGAGTGCAGCCTGTAACCGAGTGTGGGGGAAAGTCATGAAAAATGTCTGCAACCACAGTTAGGGTTAAGGTGGAGGAGGAGGATGATGTATGATGGTGGATGAGGATGATGTATGGTGGTGGATGAGGATGATGTATGGTGGTGGATGAGGAGGAGGATGCATGGTGGTGGAAGAGGAGGATGATGTGTGGTGGTGGATGAAAAGGATTGTCATGGTATTCTAGGTGTGAAGGAGGGTCAGACCAAAATGTGGCGTGGCTATTGCGATCCATGTTTAATGAAACAACACAAATCCAATACAAAAACGACAAAACAATAAACGTAACGAAAACCAAAACAGCCTAATACTGGTGCACATACACACGACAGAAAAAGGACATAAGGACACTAAGGACAATCACCCACAAAACCCAACACCAAACAGGCTACCTAAATATGGTTCCCAATCAGAGACAATGACGAACACCTGCCTCTGATTGAGAACCATATCAGGCCAAACATAGAACTAGACAAACTAGACATGTAACATAGAATGCCCACCCAGCTCACACCCTGACCAACCAAAACATAGAAACATACAAAGCAAACTATGGTCAGGGTGTGACAAGGATGATGTATGGTGGTGGATGAGTAGCTTGTGAAGCTCAGCTATGGTACATAATGGTGTTTCTATTAATATAAGTGGGAATTTTGTATTTTTTGTGGTTTTATTAATCAGATAGGACAGTGAAGGGGGAAAAGGAGACATAGTGCGAGTTAGAAAGGGAAAGGGGGAGAATGCCTTCAATTGAAATGTGTCTTCCGCATTTAACCCAGCCCCTCTGAATCAGAGAGGTGCGGGGGGCTCCCTTAATCGACATCCACATCTTCGGCGCCCGGGGAACAGTGGGTTAACTGCCTTGCTCAGGGGCAGAACGACAGATTTTTACCTTGTCAGCTCGGGGAAGGGCAAGAAGGATAAATATTGCTGAGGAGGACTATGCATGGCTTATAAAGATCAAGGCCTGTATTCACAACGCATCTCAGAGTATCAGTGTTGTATCTGGGATGAAGTCCTCCCTGTCCATCCATATCATCTTATTCATTAAGATCTAAATGGCAACACTGATCCTACAGTAGATCAGCACACCTACTATGGGACTCTTTGTGTGTACAGGCCCATCTATAGTATAGAATGGTTATCAGAAGGAGAAGAAGTATTTATATTATCCCCACAGCGCTGTTTCTAACAGCTTAGGTTACTCACAGTCACAGCCCACAGATGTGGTTGTTTTATATAGCCTGTTATTAACCTGCTGAATGGGAAAGTGTTGCCCTGGGATGAGTGGGCGGAGAGTTTGGGAGGAAGAGGCTTTGGTTGGACAGAGTTTAGAAGTATCATCCATCATTAGATCGAGGTTCCAATTCCACATTGGGATAGTCTATTGATTCAACCAGGATAAAAGGGGACCTGTCAGTTCATGGTTGTTTTGTGTGGCCTCTCTAATCTAGCATGCGTATCTGAGAAGATACGGTGCGTGGGTTCCAGCACATTTGATTGTAACGTTGTCCAATCGATACTTTCTATGGAGACGGTGGCATGTTTTGAAGTAGTGAATCGGATAAGAGGTTCGGTGTCTAGCTTCTTTCCTTTCTGAGGACATTAAACATTGAGCAGTTCTCAGTAACTAGCTAAATGAGGAGTGAACAGTATTGACTGGTGCTCAGGGGCTATTGATAATTAGACATTTTATTTAAGGCCCATTGCAGTCCAGATTCAGTTTTAATGGAACTATTACAGTAAGGTACTTAATTATTACCCAGAAAGGATTTGATATTGAAAAAAATGGCTGAATTGGGCTGTTTAAGCATGATTTTTTCCAGTTTGGGCTTGAAATTCATTTTGGAAACTATATGTTGTGCAGCTAACCAGGCAGGCCAGGAGCCTTTGTGTTGAGAAAATGGATTTCATTTAGATAGCATCTGACTGGCTTCTCGCTACCTTGTGATGAATAGAGCTGGTCAGTACTTCCCCAAACCCACACTACAGCTTGGAGTAGGATAAAAGAGAATGCGTTTGCTTGCATTATAGCACTACCATCAGACCAAACTGGCATATACCTCTTGGTTGAGCTACTGTCTGCCTTACCCCTTGCATGCCTGCCAAATTTCGGGTCAAGGGTTGTGAACATATGTCTACTATTGCACCTTCATTATTGCTAATCGACCAATAACCACCATTAGGACCCAATATGGACCCTATTCGCATAGGACTTTTGGACTTACACCCTCAAGTAAATTTTTGCAGCCACTTAGCCTTTGCCTCAAATGGATGCACTGGGAATGCATTCCACACTATTATGTCCTGTCTATTACTAGATTAGTCTCCTCTATTTTGTTAACCAAAAGTCTGGTGTGCTACATGAATACAGTACATTGATTTGGTAATGTCTATAAGAATGAGCCATCAGGGGAATATCTATAAGAGTTAGCCATAAGGGTAATATCTATAAGAGTTAGCCATAAGGGGAATGTTTATAAGAATTAGCCATAAGGGTAATGTTTATAAGAATTAGCCATAAGGATAATGTCTATAAGAATTAGCCATAAGGGTAATGTCTATAAGGGTTAGCCATACGTGGAATGTTTATAAGAATTAGCCATAAGGATAATGTCTATAAGCATTAGCCATAAGGGTAATGCTTATAAGAGTTAGCCATAAGGGTAATACGGGTAACACAATTCTCCTTAATGTTGTATTTTCTGGAAATGTATTCAAATTTAAGAGATGTCCCTTTTGGAGTAAATAACTTTATTATACTATTTGAATGCGTAAGTCAGCCTTGTCCTAGGCTTCTGCCCCGTGGGCCATTCTGGCTATCTCCCTTTTCTGTAGCGTGAGGCAGCTTGATGTACAAGACAAATAAGGGTGCCTATATTTGTCCTGTTTCACTGCATGTACATGTGGGTAATCTGTACAAGTGTGAGGTGTGAATTGGAAATGTGTTTTTTGCATATCCCACATCCCAGGAGACACCCGTGGAGAGTGTGGTCACAGCCAGGTGATCAGATATTATTGACGGTGACACGGAGCAATTAGAGTTAAGTGCCTTGCTCAAGGGCAGAAGTGACAGATTCTTCTGGGATTCAAACTAGCAACCTTCTGGTTACTGACCCAACACTCTAACCGCTAGGCTACCTGTCGCCCAAGTACAACCCCTGGATACCCTGCTTGTCTATCGCAGGGCATTATTTGAATGCATGATCCTCCAATATTCTCCAATGTGGAAGAAATCTAATGTCAGAGTGGAAATCTAACCCTATTCTTACTCTAATTAGGATGATAAGTTAGCCTATTAACCCAATCAATTTCTGGCAGCCATTGTTCTATCGAGGCAAAGGGGAAATAGTCATGTTAATTCTAGGTTATCCCTTGGATGTCTGAAGCACTTGGCTATATATGGAGGATGCAGTGTCCCCTCAAGCCTGCCAGCAAGTCATTGGGGTAGCAAGTCCTAAGGGTCTTCAGCTGTTCATGCCTGTAAAATGAATTTCCTGCTGAAGGGCAAATCTCAAGGACCATTATGGGAGGAGAAATGTTGCTCCGAGTGACGTCCCTATGTGATGTTATTTAATTAACCCTTTTTATTTTATTTTTGAAATAGAATAGTTAACCAAGGAATACATTTTTGTTCACAGTACATTCTCATTGGTAGCCTATTTCATAAGCTGAGTCCATTTTTCTCTTTAATTTACTCAACTAAAAATGTTTCTCCTTTGATGACTTTTCCTTGCCTGGCATTACTCATCAAACAAATATGAACAAATGAGTGTGCGGTTTGATATGGGAAGCGAGGCATTACATTGATTGCTTTTTCAGGCTATTGACAAAGGTCACCAATGCAAGGTTAACTGAATTCCCATCACTTGTTTACACTTTGTTTGCCCATGTATTGTACAGGATGCTGGCACTTCATTTGTTTTTTGTCTAACTTAATTTGATGCCGGTTTGATTATAACGGATAGTCACCCAAATTACAAATGAACTTCCTTTCATGGATAATTATCAAGCCGGACAAGATATAGATCCTGCGTGTCAGCAAACCCACAGTTTGACCGTATTTACTTACCCACAGCAAAACAATGGGTGTTAAGGGACTAAACGTAGCATACTGCAAAGTAGCATGCCCCCCCCCCCCCCCCTTTACCCTCAGAAAAGCCTCAATTCATCGGGGCATGGACTCTACTAGGTGTCGAAAGCGTTCCACAGAGATGCTGGCCCATGTTGACTCCAATGCTTCCCACAGTTGTATCAATTTGGCTGAATATCCTTTGGGTGGTCGACCATACTTGATACACGGGAAACTTCCGGCGACGGTCCCAATTCCAGAGCTTCCGGCGACGGTTCACAGTCCAGAGCCTCCGGCAACGGTTCACAGTCCAGAGCCTCCGGCAACGGTTCACAGTCCAGAGCCTCCGGCGACGGTTCACAGTCCAGAGCCTCCTGCGGTGGGCCACAGTCCGGAACCTCCTGCAATGGTCCACAGTCCGGAACCTCCTGCAACGGTCAACAGTCCACATGTGCACCACGTAGTCACGTTTAGTTGTTCGTTTATTGGTATAATTTTGTTTTGCTGAAGTTTCTCTTGAAAATAAATATGTGGACACGCACTTCAGGGAGAGTGCGAGGAGGAGACACAGGACATACCGGACTGGGGAGGCGCACTGGATGCCAGATGCGTGGAGCCGGCCCAGGTTCCACCGGACGGATGACACGCTCCTCCAAACGCCTGCGTTGACGCATATTCCTAGCCAACTCCATTCTCCGGTATCCCTCCTCACACTGTTCCATCGACTCCCAGGCGGGCTATGGTACTCTCTTTGGGTCAACCGACCACCTCTCTATCACCTCCCAGATGGTCTCTGGCTCTTCCCTCTGCTCAGCCGCCATCTCCATGTGCCTTTCTGTGGCCGCGGTCCCCGGCGTCATCGCCGTCCTTCTTGCGTCCTCTGCAACTCCTGACAAGGAAGGGTCTACTGTCCTTCCATGATTTCTTTCCAGGTCCAACTTATTTTTCCCATCGTTGCATGCTGCATGGTCCTTGTTTGGAGGGATATTCTGTCACGGTTGTCGTAAGAACGGGACCAAGGCGCAGCGGATGTTGAGTTCCACATATTTATTTCCAAGAGGAACTTCAGCAAAACAAAAATATACCAATTAACGAAAAACTAAACATGACTACGTGGTGCACATGCACAAACACAAAACAATATCCCACAAACACAGGTGGGAAAAATAGCTACTTAAATATGATCCCCAATTAGAGACAATGATTACCAGCTGCCTCTAATTGGGAATCATACACAACACCAACATTGAAAATATAAACTAGAACACAACATAGAAATTATAAACTAGAATACCCCCTAGTCACACCCTGACCTACTACACCATAGAGAAACAAGGGCTCTCAATGGTCAGGGCGTGACATAAGGTGACATACTTTACCTTAATTAAGGTGACATACTAACTTTAAGGTGACATACTTTACCTTCGGGTGACACACTTCTTCAAGGAAAATAAAATAAAAGTGTAACAGGTCTCGTGGAGACCACACTCATATAAAATGCCCTGCTTGAGGAGGATTCTGATGAAGATGAAATCGTTTATACAATGTATGACATTTCCTTTCTGTGTTTAAAGGGGAAATGGTGGAAAAGAGTTTCAGTACTCTTCCTTCAGAAGAGGTATGGAGAGGGGGAGATAGGGAGCCTACCTTGTGTGCCAAACTGACTAGCACTACTCATCTGTCAACCAAGGACAGTGGAATGACAGTGCTCTTATCTATAGAGAAGTAGTAATAGCAGCTGTAATTGACTTGAAATTGGGTTTGATGTTTTAAATCAAAACTGGACTTGAGTTGAATTGAATTGGTCGGATATAAAGGGAGAGGGAATGGAACCGAATTGAATTAGTGGAATTGTCTATTAATTGTCTACTAATTTAATTTGATAAATGTTAAATAATAAATGTCAAGTTCATTCCAATTTTATGGACCAACTACTATTACTCAATTACCAATTGTTGTCAAATACTTCCCAAACACCCTGGGTATTATTAATCCACTATCAGAAACAAGTATTCCAACATGTGCTTTATGACTATGGCTCTCATCTCTGGCAGGAGCACTTGCTTGGTTTGAAACCTGGCACAGAAACCCCTGATATGTTAGTGCAACCTGTAGTTGTATCACCCAGGCATCTGTTGTGTTTCATTAAAATGCTATTAACGCCAGAAGGATTTCTTCCACAGTCTGTGGGGAACTCTGTCACTGCACTTTTCACTGAGACTGCTGGGGTGGCTTGGTGCTGGGCTCTAATGAATACACTGCTGCCACTCTCCACTCTGTTGTGGACGTAGGGATGGCATGGGGTGGTGGGATGACATAGCTATGGATCAAGGAACAACAAACTGTGCAGACACCAAACATGATGCTCTAGATACGCCCTTATGCCAAAACATAATTCAAAATGCAAGCATGCCTTGCAATCTCTGCTCTTATAGCACTGGTCTCTTTGAATGGTGAAGGGTGGTTTTGTAGACTTTGTAAAACAGGTCTACAACTGAAGTTGAGTCCATTTAAAGTTGACTGGTTTTGACTGGTAGAGTAGGTCATCTTTATTATCCTGGATGGGTAATGTTCTTTATAGCTGGTAGTTAATACAACTTGGTGGTAAGTATGTTTGCAAAAGTCAGCGCTCTTCACAGAGGAAGTAACCATAATGTCGTTTTCTTCATCTCTGCAAGGAAAGCGGCAGCGGAAATTGAGCTCCCCGCCCATCGGCGGATGATAGCGGCGAGGGAGAAGGGTCGTCGACCACAGATGCGCGGGCCGGCCTTCATGTTCAACGACCGCACCACAAGCATGACCGCCGAGGAAGAGCGCTTTCTGGACTCGGCAGAGTACGGCAACATCCCTGTGGTCCGCAAGATGCTGGAGGACTCTACCACGCTCAATGTCAACTGCGTGGACTACATGGGCCAGAACGCATTGCAGCTGGCGGTGGGCAACGAGCACCTGGAGGTGACGGAACTGCTCCTGCGGAGGGATAACCTGGCACGCATCGGTGACGCCCTGCTCTTGGCTATCTCGAAAGGCTACGTCAGGATAGTGGAAACCATCTTGGCCCATCCATCCTTCCAGGCTAGCGAGCGACTGACACGGAGTCCGTGCGAGCTGCAGGACGACGACTTCTACTCATACGATGAGGATGGCACGCGCTTCTCGCCCGACATCACCCCCATCATTCTGTCTGCGCACTGCCAGAAGTACGAGGTGGTGCACATGCTGCTGCTGAAGGGCGCGCGCATCGAGCGGCCGCACGACTACTTCTGCAAGTGTGTAGAATGTGCCGAGAAACAGGGCAAAGACGCTTTCAGCCACTCACGCTCACGCATCAATGCCTACCGGGGCCTGGCAAGCCCGGCTTACCTGTCACTGTCTAGCGAGGACCCAGTGCTCACCGCGTTGGAGCTCAGCAACGAACTGACCAAGTTGGCCAACATCGAGAAGGAGTTCAAGGTAGGACACTACTGCACTCAGGGTTGCAAACTTTCTGAAACTTTCCAAAATGCGTAGGTTTTTCAGAAATCTATTTCTGAATTCTTAGGTTTTACAGATATCCTAGGAATTTGGGGAAATTTCACAGAATTTTGCTGACCTTCTCCTACTCAGAAGCTAACTGCTTGCTGACTGTTGTTTTTTCTGCATTTAGTTTCAAGGCGTAACCATGTTTGTTTTCCTTTATTTAGCTTGAAGGTGTAATGTTTGATCATTTTGAATGCTTTGGAATTCTGACATGGAATAGTACTAACTAAATTGAGGATTGTAATCAGGTAAAGTCATGTACAATAGCGATGTGTTGATTCTGCTTAATTAACAACTCCATTAATTTCAGCCTCATGTTTTTATTTAAAACCGATGTTGTGTAATGTAATGAATATTCAACCTGAATGTGTGTTATGCTGATGTCGCCACCAGGATAAAAAGAGCCATAAAAAAGAGACCACGCAGCACAATTGCTTCTCCCTGGTAAATATGTTTAACTACATAAATTCATTGAGATTGATTAAAAAAGTGCCTAGCTGCACACTGGCTAATTACTTGCTGTTACTTCAAGGGTAATCTGTCTTTTAGCATATCTGGCTGCCTGTCAGATTGTGCATTATTTTTATTTTTTATTTAACCAGGCAAGTCAGTTAAGAACAAATTCTAATTTACATAGGTGACCTACCCCAGTCAAACCTGGACGACGCTGGGCCAATTGTGCACCGCCCTATGGGACTCCCAATCACAGCTGGCTGTGATACAGCCTGGATTCAAACCAGGGACTGTAGTGACAGCTCTTGCACTGAGATGCAGTGCCTTAGACCGCTGCGTCACTTGGGACTACAGTTGCATTTTAGCCACAGCCTGCAGATAAACATTGTGACAGATGTGAATTCCAGAGCTGTTAATGGGAAAGAGAGAAACCAGTGGTGTTTCAAAAAACAAACCTGCCCTCTCCTTTAAGAATACATTTTTGAATTATTTGTCTCATTTGAATTGATTGTAAAAATGAGTTCACTGAACTATATTGCCACAAAAGCTTGTTATTAAGTTACCCACATTTACTAGAGTGCTTCATGCTGTTAAACATATGACACATTAACAACCATTTCAAGCTTGGTATGATGCAACAAGCTACACTGAATGTGTTTCTAAATGAACATTTTAGAAGAGGACGCTTGTTTGACCCTGTCTCATAAATCAAAACTTTCTCCTGTTGGGATTTTCAGGTTTGTCTGATACAACACTTAACACAGAAGAAACTGAAAAGCTATTTCCGTAGAGAACACATCACATAGCTCTCAATTATTATGTTTTGACCTTATACCTGTTTTCTTCCATCTGTTCTCTGTTGTCCTTTTGCCTCCCTCTGAGAGATGCAGTGAGATGATAGAAGTATATCGGAACATGTTCTAGTGAATGAAAGGCAGTAAATTGCTCACACGGTGCAATACTTCACTTGAGAGTTGGATCACAATGTTCAGTTATGAGTGACTGAAAATGTAGGGTTTGGGCTTGTCAAACACAGCATTTGACAGTATCTTTGAACAGGTGGTTTATGACAATCCATCACAATTAGAAAGAATAAAGCACTAGACATGAACAAAGTGACAGACGCATGCTGAGCAAAGTCTAGTTGTTCCTTGGAAATGAAATCCAGACTAAATATTCTCAGTATAAAGGACAAACAACACATTTAAAAGCAGAAGATAAGCCTTTAGCTTAATGCGCCTTTAATTGTGTCCTTAGAGCAAGGTTTAAACAACAATGTGAATAAAAGTGGTGACTCTGGAATTATTCACTATGGAAGTATGGCCATAGGTAAAAGGGACAGGCTACAGCTTGGCAGTGTGCTATAAGGACAAAGTCAGCTGTACCAAGAGAATTTCAGACTACTGTTTCATCATGAGACTGCATGCATTTCAAATGCATTGTCAATATGTATAACTGTTTATGTATCATTTGTGTAAACATATCATCTGTGTAAACATATCATCTGTGTAAACATATCATCTGTGTAAACATATCATTTGTGTAAACATATCATTTGTGTAAACATATCATTTGTGTCCCCTAATTTGCAAAACTGCTTCTTGATATTTTAATTATACCAATGAAACATGCATGGCCTCTTCCTCCCTTGTAGACAAAGTATTTATTACATTAATATTGGATTGGTTTCCAACAAGTAGAGTGATCTAAGCTAGGGATGGTTGACCAGAAGTTCAATTAACAGCTTAAATATGATACTAAGTAATACTGAGGCCAGTATCATCAATATCGACTGTATACTTTCTATAAATAGGGAGAAATTATATTAAATACTTTTATAATACTGTGCTGAGTACAGTCAATCTTGTCACCTGGCAAGCACGTTCATTTTATCAAAACACTGAGATGTCTTTTCGCAAAGGACTAGACTAGTATTATGTAGGCCTATTTAAGGAATGCTGAAATTACCAATTTAACTGCTTCCACGAGAATAAAATTGCGGATGCATTCCGATAACAATTCCATTACCTTACCTCCTCCTATAGTGACAGTAATCCTGTGAAAATAGAGGTTAAAATACATTTCACATTGTAGCATTAACACCACATTTCTATGAACGTTTTATTTCTTGGAGATTCATTTCCGAGCTATTGTAATCCTTACTATTAATTGTATAATCCTGCACAGTATTAAGATGTAAATGTATTTCAGATTTTCCTACTTAATAATACAATTGTATGTCATGTGGATATACAACCCTTTCTTGAGTTCAGCTAATGTCGACACAGATACACAGATAACCCCATTGGGTCACCACTATTGGACCCATTACTTATTCAGAAATGCTAAAAGTGTTTTCAGAGAAGCATAAGTATTTTTTCTCTCACTATTACTGTATATCTTCTATAATATAATGTTTGCTGGAAAAATATCACTAAGTTGATATTCTGTTCGCGTCACGTTACCTTTGTAATTGAGTTTGCCTTTCCCTGTCTCCAGTAGCTGACTTGACTCTAACCTGTTTTTCTCTCTGTCCAGAATGACTATCGCAAGCTGTCTATGCAGTGTAAGGACTTTGTAGTGGGAGTGCTGGACCTCTGTCGGGACACAGAGGAAGTGGAAGCCATTTTGAATGGAGATGTTACTGCTGAGAAGGAGTCGGGGCAGGGCCTTCGCTCTCTCCTGAGCAGGGTCAAACTGGCCATCAAGTACGAGGTGAAAAAGGTAAGTAGCTAACAGTTTCCTTTATCTATCCTCAGGCCTAGACCTGTAGTTGACTTCTCAATACTTCAAAAGGCATTAACTCTTCCCATGTAAACTCTCTCTGACCGGTGATCTCTTATTGGTTGAATGCTGAACATATCCAGTGTGTCCTGTAGAAGTGAAGCAAACAAAAACTATCCATTTGGTTGGACTCACATCACACCTTATTTTCTAGCTGCAAAACAGCACTGCAATGCTCTCTTATCTCTCGATCTTGTAAGTTATTTCTAGAAGTTAGAATATACTGGAGTTCATTCAAAATGATTCACAGGACACACCACTTTACATCAAAGTGCCTCCATTGCTACTTGCCTGTGTAAGAGACCTGCATCCATACCTCTTCTACCACTCTTCACTGGCCCTGCCTACAATATTCACTTGCGATCACCCCTTTCAACTCAACAGGGCTTCTTTTGTGACACTATCTACAGTATCCATCCATTTAGCATCAACATTTTGGTACTACACTTTTTGCAACAGTCAGACGTTTTCATTGATTCAATGCTGCTTGCTTTAGTTTTTTTTGCCAGAACGACTTTATGTTGTAGTGGAAAACACTGTGCTGTATCTCAAAGTTCAACTAATGACTAAACATAACCTTCCTGTTCAGAGTGTCTAGAAGTAACACAGCAATATGTCAATCAAGTCAAAATCAACGTATTGAATGTATATGATTATAGTTACAAGTAAATCCAGTGTATGACAGCACCACTTATCCAAAATGTAAAATAAAAATGAAGTAATAAAGAACCAACAAAAAAATACAAGTAAAGCACCAGCCAGCCAGCCAGTCACATGTATGTTATGTGCCACTCAGCCAGCCAGCCAGTCACATGTATGTTATGTGCCAGTCAGCCAGCCAGCCAGTCACATGTATGTTATGTGCCAGTCAGCCAGCCAGCCAGTCACATGTATGTTATGTGCCACTCAGCCAGCCAGCCAGTCACATGTATGTTATGTGCCAGTCAGCCAGCCAGCCAGTCACATGTATGTTATGTGCCAGTCAGCCAGCCAGCCAGTTACATGTATGTTATGTGCCACTCAGCCAGCCAGCCAGTCACATGTATGTTATGTGCCAGTCAGCCAGCCAGCCAGTTACATTTATGTTATGTGCCAGTCAGCCAGCCAGCCAGTCACATGTATGTTATGTGCCAGTCAGCCAGCCAGCCAGTCACATGTATGTTATGTGCCAGTCAGCCAACCAGCCAGTCACATGTATATTATGTGCCAGTCAGCCAGCCAGCCAGTCACATGTATGTTATGTGCCACTCAGCCAGCCAGCCAGTCACATGTATGTTATGTGCCAGTCAGCCAGCCAGCCAGTCACATGTATGTTATGTGCCAGTCAGCCAGCCAGCCAGGCACATGTATGTTATGTGCCAGTCAGCCAGCCAGCCAGTCACATGTATGTTATGTGCCAGTCAGCCAGCCAGCCAGTCACATGTATGTTATGTGCCACTCAGCCAGCCAGCCAGTCACATGTATGTTATGTGCCACTCAGCCAGCCAGCCAGTCACATGTATGTTATGTGCCAGTCAGCCAGCCAGCCAGTCACATGTATGTTATGTGCCACTCAGCCAGCCAGCCAGCCAGTCACATGTATGTTATGTGCCACTCAGCCAGCCAGCCAGTCACATGTATGTTATGTGCCAGTCAGCCAGCCAGCCAGTCACGTGTATGTTATGTGCCAGTCAGCCAGCCAGCCAGTCACATGTATGTTATGTGCCAGTCAGCCAGCCAGCCAGTCACATGTATGTTATGTGCCAGTCAGCCAGCCAGCCAATCACATGTATGTTATGTGCCAGTCAGCCAGCCAGCCAGTCACATGTATGTTATGTGCCAGTCAGCCAGCCAGCCAGTCACATGTATGTTTTGTGCCAGACAACGAGCCAGCCAGTCACATGTATGTTATGTGCCAGACAACGAGCCAGCCAGTCACATGTATGTTATGTGCCAGTCAACGAGCCAGCCAGTCACATATATGTTATGTGCCAGTCAGCCAGCCAGCCAGTCACATGTATGTTATGTGCCAGTCAGCCAGTCACATGTAAGTTATGTGCCAGTCAACGAGCCAGCCAGTCACATGTATGTTATGTGCCAGTCAACGAGCCAGCCAGTCACATGTATGTTATGTGCCAGTCAGCCAGCCAGCCAGTCACATGTATGTTATGTGCCAGTCAGCCAGTCACATGTATGTTATGTGCCAGTCAGCCAGCCAGCCAGTCACATGTATGTTATGTGCCAGCCAGCCAGCCAGCCAATCACATGTATGTTATGTGCCAGTCAGCCAGCCAGCCAGTCACATGTGTGTTATGTGCCAGTCAGCCAGCCAGCCAGCCACATGTATGTTATGTGCCAGTCAGCCAGTCACATGTATGTTATGTGCCAGCCAGCCAGTCACATGTATGTTATGTGCCAGTCAGCCAGCCAGCCAGTCACATGTATGTTATGTGCCAGTCAACGACCCAGCCAGTCACATGTATGAACCAGTCAGCCATCCAGCCAGTCACATGTATGTTATGTGCCAGTTAGCCAACCAGCTAGCCCGTCACATGTATGTTATGTGCCAGTTAGCCAACCAGCAAGCCAGTCACTTGTATGTTATGTGCTAGTCAGCCAGCCAATAACATGTGTGTTATGTACAACTCAGACAGACAGCCAGCCAATCACATGTGTGTTATGTCCCAGTCAGACAGCCAGCCAGCCAATCACATGTGTGTTATGTGCCAGTCAGCCAGCCAGCCAATCACATGTGTGTTATGTGCCAGTCAGACAGCCAGCCAGTCAATCACATGTGTGTTATGTGCCAGTCAGCCAGCCAGCCAGCCAATCACATGTGTGCTATGTGCCAGTCAGTCAGCCAGCCAGTAACATGTATGTTATATGCCAGCAAGCCAGTCACATGTATGGTATATGCCAGTCAGACAGTCACATGTATGGTATGTGCCAGTTAGCCAACCAGCCAGTCACATGTATGGTATATGCCAGTCAGCCAGTCACATGTATGGTATGTGCCAGTTAGCCAACCAGCCAGTCACATGTATGGTATATGCCAGTCAGCCAGTCACATGTATGGTATGTGCCAGTTAGCCAGCCAGCCAGTCACATGTATGTTATATGCCAGTCAACAAGCCAGCCAGTCACATGTATGTTATATGCCAGCCAGCCAGCCACCCAGCCAATCACATGTTTATTATGTGCCAACCAGCCAACCAGCCAAGCCAGTCATATGTATGTTACGTGCCAGTCAGCCAGCCAGCCAATCACGTGTAGGTTATGTGCCAGCCAGCTGAGCCAGTCACATGTATGTTATGTGCCAGCCAGCCAGTCAGTCAGTCAGATTTTTAGTGCAGCAAAATTACCCTGAATTGGAGGCAGCCAGGCACATGTATGCTGCCAGCCAGCCAGCAAACTTCTTAGTACAGTATTATTAATCATAGGACTGGGTGAGCTTTGCCTACTCTGTGGGATTTCCTGCGCTCAAGGTCGCCCGGTGATGTGATGTTAATCAAGCTAACAGTTAAATGGCATGGATAAAAGTGCTGCACTCCCTGCATTAAGGGGCCATCATACACTGCAATTTTAAAAGATTAGATTTAGACAATAACTAATACCGCACTAAGGCCTTATTCTTGCCATAATGTGTGAGGTTCATTGAGGTATAAATGCATGATGGAATTGAAACCGACATTAACGTGATAGATTAATTAGCAGCCGTGGCCACAATGGTAAAGGGTGTTGTCTCCTCTTCCATGGTAAAGGATGTTGTCTCCTCCTCCACCATGGTAAAGGATGTTGTCTCCTCCTCCACCATGGTAAAGGATGTTGTCTCCTCTTCCACCATGGTAAAGGATGTTGTCTCCTCCTCCACCATGGTAAAGGATGTTGTCTCCTCCTCCACCATGGTAAAGGATGTTGTCTCCTCCTCCACCATGGTAAAGGATGTTGTCTCCTCCTCCACCATGGTAAAGGATGTTGTCTCCTCTTCCACCATGGTAAAGGATGTTGTCTCCTCCACCTTGGTAAAGGACGTTGTCGTCTCCTCCACCATGGTAAAGGACGTTGTCTCCTCCTCCACCATGGTAAAGGACGTTGTCTCCTCCTCCACCATGGTAAATGACGTTGTCTCCTCCTCCACCATGGTAAAGGACGTTGTCTCCTCCTCCACCATGGTAAAGGACGTTGTCTCCTCCTCCACCATGGTAAAGGGCATTGTCTACTCCTCCACCATGGTAATGGACATTGTCTACTCCTCCACCATGGTAATGGACATTGTCTCCTCCTCCACTATGGTAAAGGATGGTCTCCTCCTCCACCATGGTAAAGGATGTTGTCTCCTCTTCCACCATGGTAAAGGATGTTGTCTCCTCCTCCACCATGGTAAAGGATGTTGTCTCCTCCTCCACCATGGTAAAGGATGTTGTCTCCTCCTCCACCATGGTAAAGGATGTTGTCTCCTCCTCCACCATGGTAAAGGATGTTGTCTCCTCCTCCACCATGGTAAAGGATGTTGTCTCCTCCACCTTGGTAAAGGACGTTGTCGTCTCCTCCACCATGGTAAAGGGCATTGTCTACTCCTCCACCATGGTAATGGACATTGTCTACTCCTCCACCATGGTAATGGACATTGTCTCCTCCTCCACTATGGTAAAGGATGGTCTCCTCCTCCACCATGGTAAAGGACGTTGTCTCCTCCTCCACCATGGTAAAGGACGTTGTCTCCTCATCCACCATGGTAAAGGATGTTGTCTCCTTGCCACCAGGTGATGGTTCAGATGTCATGTTATGAAACTTAGAGGATGCCTCAATCTGATTTGGCACTGTACTGTTTTATGAAGAAGAAATGGATAATAACATATTAATATGATTGAGGGATTTTTTATATTATTGTTTTGTATCCTTTATTGAACCAGGGATGTCCCATTGAGATTGACTTTTCCTTTTCAAGTAAGCCTAGGGCCATATGGTTTAAGTGTCTCAGAGTAAGAGTGCTGATCTAGGATCAGGCCCCCCTGTCCATGTGTCACGTCTACTCCTGCTCCTCCCCTCCGGCATTGACGTTGCCACAGTACTAACCACCGGTCCTGGGATTCATCAGTACGCACACCTGGCATCCATCACTACGCGCACCTGCAGATCATTATGATTCACACCTGGATTCCATTACCTTCATCATTACCTCCCCTTTATCTGTCCCTCCCTTACGTTCATTCCTCAGTCGGTATCAGTCCTGTGTTCATGCTATATCGCCACTGTTACGCTGTCTCGTTTCATGTTTGTTGATTTATTAAACGTTGCACCTGCTTCTTGACTCACAGCGTCATCGTTACACCATGTAATCTTATTCAAAACTGACCGTGAATCAGCACTCCTATTCTGAAAGGCTTGCTACATAAGGGCCCTGGCCAAGAAAGCACCATTTATTAAAGACTTGCTCCAGAACTTTGGCAACTACTAAGTATTTTTAAACCTCACACTTTGAGCTGGATGTGTCAATGTGTAGTTCATACATGCATAATATATGAGCAGAAATAATGTCTTCACTAAAATAGCCACAAAATCCCTAGTTTAAAAGTGAGTCTTTTTCTGGAAGCTGTGCTAAGCCATTTTCTCCCACGTGGGCCAACCCCGTAGCAATTTGAGTTCTAGCCAATGAGCTTCAGCCCCTTGCCATTTGAGTGACAGCTAGCAAGATACACACACAGCCGAGCGAGTGAGCGCAATCACGTGGTGCACATATCTGCACATACTCTACATGACCAAAAGTATGTAGACACCTGCTCGTCGAACATCTCATTCCAAAATCATGGGCATTACTATGGAGGTGGTCCCCCCTTTGCTGCTAGAACAGCCTCCACTCTTCTGGGAAGGCTTTCCACTAGATGTTGGAACATTGCTGTGGGGACTTGCATCTATTCAGCCACCAGAATTAGCGAGGTCGAGCACTGATGTTGGGTGATTAGGCCTGGCTCGCAGTCGGCGTTCCAATTCATCCCAATTCATCCCAAAGGTGTTTGATGGGGTCGAGGTCAGGGCTCTCTGCAAGCCAATCAAGTTCCTCCACACCGATCTCAACAAACCATTTCTGTATGGACCTCGCTTTGTGCAAGGGTCATTGTCATGCTGAAACAGGAAAGGGCCTTTCCCAACTGTTGCCACAAAGTTGGAAGCACAGAATCGTCTAAAATGTAATTCTATGCTGGAGCGTTTAATATTTCTCTTTGCTGGAACTGAGGGGCCTATCCCGAACCATGAATAACAGCCCCAGACCATTAACTTTACGGGTTAAATTAACTTTTACATTAACTTTATAGGCACTATACATTGGGGCAGGTAGGGTTCTCCCGGGATCCGCCAAACCCAGATTCGTCCATTGGACTGCTAGTTGGTGAAGCATGATTCATCACTCTAGAGAATGCGTGTCCAGTGCTCTAGAATCCAATGGTGGTGAGCTTTACACCACTCCAGCCGATCCTTGGCATTGCACATGTTGGTCCTAGACTTGTGTGCAGCTGCTCGGCAATGGAAACCCATGTCATGAAGCTCCCGACGCACACTTTCTGTGTTGACGTTGCTTCCAGAGGCAGTTTGGAACTTGGTAGTGAGTGTTTCAACTGAGGACAAAGGATTTTTACGGGGCAAACACATCAGCACTCGACGGGTCCCATTCTGTTAGTTTGTGTGGCCTACAACTTCACGACTGAGCCGTTGTTGCTCCTAGACGTTTCCACTTCACAATAACAGCACTTACAGTTGACCGGGGCAGCTCTAGCAGTGCATAAATTTGATGAACTGACTTGTTGGAATGGTGGCAACCTATGACGGTGCCACATTGAAAGTTATTGAGCTCTTCAGTAAAGCCATTCTACTGCCAATGTTTGTCTGTGGAGATTGCATGGCTGTGTGCTTGATTTTATACACATGACAGCAACGGGTGTGGCTGAAATAGCCAAATCCACTAATTTGAAGGGGTGTCTACATACTTTTGTGTATATAGTGTATGTGACATAGTATGCTACTTTAAGAACTACTGGCTAAAAAGCATGCAGAAGTACCAGAGAATCTCTTTAAGCAACCAGGTGGAATTCTTAACACCACATCAGAATGATAAGGAGGCATTTGAGGTAGTGCCAAATCCCATAAGCAGTGTAGTGCGTTTACAGTGTTTCTCAGCCTCAGGCTCCCACTTGAGAAATACATTTGCAAGCAACATCCTCTCTCCCTATTGTCAATGGATCCAGCCTGAGGGAGCGCTTTGCTATTTCGCAAGCCCCTAAATTACATTTTCCTAATCTGCAGCAGAGATGCAAACTGGAGCTGGCGCTCTTCACACTCTAACACATGGACACATGGAGGGGAATCCTGATTGTGTGTGCCACGTTTCCCCTCAGGAACATTGAGTCATCTGGATCCAGCTCACCAGAATGTGACTTAGCTGTGCCATGACCACAGATAGAATGCCACGATTGACCTCCCAGGATGTGACCTAGCTGTGCCATGACCACAGATAGAATGCCATGATTGACCTCCCAGGATGTGACCTAGCTGTGCCAGGATCACAGATAGAATGCCATGATTGACATCGCCAAGATGTGACCTAGCTGTGCCATGAACACAGATAGAATGCCCTGATTGACTGAACACATAAAGATCTATTTTATCCAGCAAAATGTTGTTGCAGACTACAGATGATGTAATACAAATCTCTGTGGCAGATGCCTTGGCACAGCCACTGTGATTTTGGGCTTAATCAAATGAAATTGTATTTGTATTTGTCACATATTTGTCACACCGAATACAACAGTTCTACAACAATCTTTTGAGTCAGTGTAGTGTGTGTGAGTGAGTGTATATACAGTCTTGTGAGTGTGCATAGTCAGTGTAACATAGTGTCAATGCAGATAGTCCGGGTAACCATTCATTTAACTATTTATCTGTCTTATGGCTTGGAGGTAGAAGCTATCTCTGAGCCTGTTGGTCCGAGAGCCGATGCCATACCGTTTGCTGGACAGTAGCAAAGTGAACAGTCTATTGCTTGGGTGGTTGAAGACTTTGGCAATTTTTTGGGCCTTCCTCTGATGCCTTATATAGAGGTCCTGGATGGCAGGGAGCTCGGCCCTAGTGATGTTCTGGGCCGTCCGGACCACCCTCTGTAGTGCTTTGCGGTTGAGGGCAGTGCAATTGCCATAGCAAGCAGTGATGCAGCCAGTCAAGGTGCTCTCGAATGTGTTGCTGTAGAACATTTTGAGGGTCTGAGGGGCCATGACAAATTTTTCAGCCTCTTGAGAGGGAAGGGACGCTGCTTTCTTCACGACTGTGCGGGTGTGTGTGGACCAGAGATGTAGTCCTTAGAGATGTAGACGCAAATGAACTTGAAGCTCTCGACCCGCTCCACAACAACCCTGTCGATGTGGATGGGGGCTTGCTCTCCTCTCTTTCTCCTATAGTCCACAATCACCTCCTTACTGATGTTAAGGTGAAGCTGTTTTTTGACAAGTCACTCTATTTATTTGCCAAAAGACCATTTGCTCCATATGTTAAAAGCCCATAAGTGGAAATTCACTGTTTTGCAACTTAAAGACGATAAACAGAGCTTACCCATGAGGGTGCACAACAATTGAAGTCAATAAGTCATTGTTTTAGTCAAAGTATGATCAGTGGTGTATAGTATTTACAGTGCCTTCGGGAAGTATTAAGAACGTTAACTTTTTCCACATTTTGTTACAGCCTTATTCTAAAATGGATTACATTTTTAAAAATCATGAGCAGTCTACACACAATACCCCATAATGACAAAGCAAAACATGTTTTTAGAGATCTTTGCAGATTTATTGAAAATTAAAACAGAAATTGACATAAGTATTCAAACAATATTGCTATGAGACTCGAAATTGAGCTCAGGTGCATCCTGTTTCCATTGATCATACTTGATGTTTCTACAACTTAATTGGAGTCCACCTGTGGTAAATTCAATTGATTGGACAAGATTTGGAAAAGCACAAACCTGTCTATATAAGGTCCCACAATTGACAGTGCATGTCAGAGCAAAAACCAAGCCATGATGTTGAAGGAATTGTCCATAGAGCTCTGAGACAGGATTGTGTCGAGGCACAGATCTTGGGAAGGGTACCAAAACATTTCTGCAGCATTGAAGGTCCCCAAGAACACAGTGGCCTCCATCATTCTTAAATGGAAGAAGTTTGGAAACACCAAGACTCTTCCTAGAACTGGCCGCCCGGACAATCGGGGGAGAAGGGTCTTGGCCAGGGAGGTGGGGGTATCTGTACTATACTTTACTATTTATATTTTTGACAACTCTTACTTTTACTCCACTACATTCCTATAGAAAATAATGTTATTTTTACACCATTCATTTTCCCTGACACCCAAAAGAACATTTTTGGTCCAATTCACACACTTGTCAAGAGAACATCCCTGGTCATCTCTACTAACTCTGATCTGGCGGACTCACTAAACACAAATGCTTTGTTTGTAAATTGTGTCAGAGTGTTGCAGTGTGCCCTGGCTATCCGTAAATTTAAATAACAAGAAAATCTTGCCATCTCGTTAGCGTAATATAATGAATTATAACGTATGCACTTCAAGTCAGGAAGCAGGTGCAGAAGGTGAGTTTAATAAACATGAACAAGGCAGATAAACAAAACAAGAGAAATGTACTGAACTTGAACAAAACCAATGCTGCCTGATAACTGTGGCTACTGTGTGCTAAATAAAGGGAGCGTAATCAAGGTGATAAGAAAGTCCAGGTGTGCGTAATGATGTGGAGCAGGTGTGTGTAATGATGGTGCCTGGACCGGTAGTTAGTAGACCCCCAACACCGAGCGCCGGAGAGCGGGAGTGGGAGTAGGCGGGACAGTCCCCCCCATCAACGTGCAGCTCCAGCCGCAGGACGATGCTGGCCAGGAGTACAGCCCCGAGGGCGAGTAGAGGGCCGGTCCGGATGGCGGAGATGGAAAATCCCGGACGATGTTGGGGTCCAGGATGTTGGGGTCCAGGACACAACAGCGCCCTTTGGACCTACAGCTTCTGGCAAGCAGGCAGAACGGGGGGGTTCCTGGTGGAGAGCCAGACACGATCACGATGATGGAACACTGGAGCCTCACTTCGGTGGTGGTCCGCCTGCTCCTTCTGGCGGTGGACGGCATGCTTTAGCCTCACGTGGGCAGTGTTCCAAACTTCCTCTGTGCGACGGAACCACTCATCCACCACAGGGGCTTCGGTCTGGCTCAGGGTCCAGCCAGGGCCGGCTGATATCCCAGGACGCACTAGAAGGGAGTCTGCCAAGTGGAGGAGTGACAAAGTGAGTTCTGGGTGTACCCAGCCCAGGGAAGGAACCAGGCCCACTCCCCCTGCCGGTCCTGGCAGTGACTCCTAAGGAACCTCCTCTTCCTCTTGTTGGTCCTCTCCACTTGCCCGCTGGACTGAAGCCGGTACCCGGATGTGAGGCTGGCCACGGCCCCCATCTTCTCCAAGAAAGCTCTTCATAACCGCGACGTGAATTGTGGGCCACGGTCGGAGACGATGTCCTCTAGAAGGCCATAGTGCCTGAAGACCTGCTGGAAGTGTGCCTCAGCAACCTGGAAGGTGGGTAGGGAGACCAGAGAGAGGGATAAAATGGTAGGATTTAGAGAATCTGTCCACAGCAACCATAATAGTGGTGAAACCATCAGACGGAGGGAGATCAGTCAAAAAATCTATGGACAGGTGGGACCAAAGCCTCTGAGGCATGGGAAGGAGTTTCCCTGCTGTAGCGTGTCCCGGGGATATTTGGTTTGGGCACATACGAAGCAGGAGTTGACAAAGCGGGCGACGTCCTGCGCAAAGGTGGACCATCAGTACTTTGCAGAGATGGATTTAACGGTGCAGGTTTTACCTGGGTGTCCAGCGGTGAGGGATGTGTGCGCCCAGGTCAACAGTCAGTCTCTTACCCCTGTGGGGACGTAGATGTGCTCAAGAGGGCAGGTAGCAGGCAAGGGTTCCCTCTCCAGAGCCTGGCGGATGTCCACATATACGTCCCAAAACACGGAGCCAATGATACAGGGGGACGGAATGATAGGTTGGAGGGCACTTACAAGACTCTCAACTGACATGGAACCTAGGAAGGGTTTGGCAGAACTATGATGATGGAATACTCATGTCTACCTTGGGAGATGGGTGATCACGGGGCCGCCTCTCCGCCCCAGTGGACCCTGTGTTGGAAGGCACCAGACACGGCTGAAGCTGGTGCCCCTTCTGGCCGCCATCTGGACACAGCCCCAGCTGTCTCCGGTGACGCTGCTCTGCCACAGAGAGGTGTGTGGCCCCTACCTCCATGGGTTCAGGATCTGCCTCAGAACGAACAAAGGAGGAGGGCGAGGAGAGTGAGGTGCCGGCGCTCCCGAAGAAGGTTGTCCAGATGGATGGCCATTGCGATGAGCATGTCTAAGGAAAGGTTGTTGGCACGTCGATTGCATTTAGACCTCGCGCAGTCATCTACTGAATAGGGTGCAGTAGACCGGCGATGTCGAGCGCCGGAGAGAGGGAGTGGGAGTGGGAGTAGGCGTGACAGGAATGTGAAATGATTTATACTTTTACTTTTGATACTTAAGTATATTTTAGCAATTACATTTACTTTTGATATTTAAGTACATTTAAAACCTAATATTTTTGTTTACATTTACTCAAGTAGAATTTTACTGGTGACTTTCACTTTTACTTCAGTCATTTTCAATTAAGTTATCTTTACTTTGACTGAAGTTTGACAATTGGGTACTTTTTCCACCACTGAGTGTGATATATTTGGGCTTGAAGTGGGGACTTTTTTCTGTGGCAATGCCGTATGTTTCCCATATGATATGACGGCTAATACTTTTCAGTCTACGTTTCTTTCCAGGGCTGGGTTTTATTTGAATGTTACCACCCACCAGCATGGCACTGTTTATGAATCAGAAACACCTGCAAAGTTCTTCCTCTTTGCAAGTCTCAACTGAACCAAACAGCTTTTCGCCGTAGCCAACACTTGGCCGCCTGAGCCGTGGAGCAAATTAAAATAGGGGGTGCAGGGACGTATGTTTTTTTTTCACCTCTACTTTTTTTTACAGAAATTTAACATGGATCATTTATACATTTCAACCTACTTTTTGTTTAGCTAGTCTGTATTAAAATCAATAAATAATATAAATATATACATTTCATAAATGGTATGATTGCACTTCGCATCCATGCTCCCCCATCGCCCCAACATGAATGCTTCACTACTTGCTTCATTGCTTTGATTGGTGCAGCCAGCGTCTATCCTATATTATAAACTTTTTGGTTTGAGCCCTGAATGCTGATTGGCTGACAGCCGTGGTATATCCGACCATGTACCACGGGTTTGAAAAAACATTTATTTTTACTGCTCTAATTACGTTGATAACCTGTTTATAAAATATCAATAAGGCACCTCAGGGTTTGTGGTATATGGCCAATATACAACCAATATACCAAGGCTAAGGGCTGTGTCCAGGCACTCCGTGTTGCATTGTGCGTAAAAACACCTCTTAGCTGTGGTATATTGGCCATATACCCCCCCCCCCCCCCCCCCCCCCCCTCGTGCCTTATTGCTTAAATGAACAGCCACCTGCAAAATAACATTCAAGGAACTTGTTTATCTATTTTTGCTGTTCTGTTGTAACATTTGTATTGGTGTTTTGTGTCTGAGGCACTCAGGGTGTTGCTACATGTCATTTGCGAAATGCATCATGAGCAAAGTAATTGTAGCCTATCATTTCACTTCCCCTGTGAGAACCATGAGCACGGCTGACTTGGCTTTGCTGTACCGCAGCTGAAGCCTGCCAGTTTCACCATGTCCATTATAATGTAGAAAAACAGTCTCTTATGGAAGATGCCAAAACTTTGGAGATAACAATAGATGATGAAGTCAAAGATACTGGTTTCCATCTGTGGTGAAGTTTTCCCTATTATGCTAATGAAAACTCAAGTAGAACTAGTTTAGTCAGCTGGCTAATCCTTTGAATACAGAGTAGTTTGAAAAAAGACCGCAACAACAGCTAGTTAGATAAGGTTAATAAGATGGCTAGCTAAGGTTAGGTCAATTTCCTATTTGTTGATGTTTCTCGATCACTCGAGGTGGAAGTCATTACAACATTATTTCCCTCCCCCAATTCGTGAATATGTATGTGTTGCCTGCATCATTCTTCGGAGGTGGAACCTAAACAAAAATTATATCGAAATAGGGGCGGCATTGCCCTCTGGTGGGCGCATTTAAAATCAAACGATGTGTATAAACCCTGGATTGCTTATGCTATGTATTGGCCAGTGAAAGGCTTTGAAGCCACCGGTCAGCCATATTGGTACTCCTCAGAAGGAGGAATTCTACAATCTTTCAATATAATCTTTCAAGGACAAAATGGTATGTATTACAATAACATTATTACTCTCTAAAAATATAGATTTTAAGGAATATAAGGAAAACAAATGTAGACATTAAGAAATGAATTTCTATATCGTCCAAAATATTATTTTTTACACTGGAGTAGGAGTACCAAGATGGCTGCGCGGTGGCTTCAAACAAATAGATATCTAGGGTTAATGCATATAATTGGTGAAAGCAATTTTTGTTAATTGCAACTTTTCCAACTTTTCCAGTCAATATATCATCCGGCTCTGTGTGCACTTGCTATGTTAATGATGCTGAGTGTTTGGTGTCATCACTGTGACTTTATGATTTTTGTTGTCAGGCTTGGGTAGGTTACTTTCTAAATGTAATCCATTACAGTTACTAGTTACCTGTCCAAAATTGTAATCCATAACATAACTTTTGGATTACCCAAACTCGGTAATGTAATCTGATTAAATGCAGTTACTTTTAGATTACTTTCACCTTAAGAGGCATTAGAAGAAGACAAAATTGTATGTTACCAATTGAACGACATCTATTGCAGGTTAAATCAATGTTAAAGTTTACATAGCTGGCCATATATATGGATGTTAAATTTTACTTTATGGGTTGGTTATGTAGGGTTCTTCTAACCCATCGCTTTCTACTACATATAATAATACGGTTAAATGATGTCCAAAAATGGATGTAGCAACTACAGATAGCCCCTTTAAGTCTATCAGAAGTGTGCAAGTTTGAGCATGTGTCAGTTAGATGTTGCAGGAGGGCATTTTTCACTAGCTGTCCACTGGTTTCAGAAACAATGTTTGATAGGCAGCTTAAACTTCTTGAATTCAACCATTATTGTGTTCAAATACACATTAAGATTTGTGAACAGCCATCCTCAACAACCACAATCCGTAAGGCGCAAATAGCCAAGGGAGAGAGCAGCAGTGTGATTCACATCAATGCGCTCTGGTAGATATCAATAATAAGTGGTATCCATATCGCCGTAGACACTGCTGTCATCCTAAACCTTAGCGTTTATTCAAATTGGATCATCTTTGAATGCTGACAGCAGTTGCAACATTGGAAGACATAGGTTGGACTGTAGCCTACAAAAGCCTATTCCTGCTCTTTTCACACGATCCATCAAACACATTTGGTGTGTCATCATACTGGTCCCTGACTTGTGTTCAGACTCGCTCAAGTGGAACCACCTTAAACTTGTGCCGTTTTTCAACGCGATTTGAATGTCATTGAGAAAACAGAGACGTGTTAAACATCCTTTCTGTATTTAAAAGTAATCCTCTAAGTAATCATCTAGTTCTTCAAAAGTATCTGTAATCTGATTACAATATTTTTGCTGGTAACGTAACGGATTACATTAACTGTTTTTTAAAAAATCCCTTACATGTAACTGATTACATGTAATCCGTTACTCCCCAACCCTGTTATATTGTCATTATAGTTTATTTGTACGTGTGTTTATGTTGCTGCCTGTTGCCCAGGGCGCCCTTGAAAAACAGATTTGCATGTCAGTGTGACTCACAAGGTTAAATGAATCATAAAAAAATAAAAGGATTAACTGAAAACGGAGTTGTACAGCAAGTTGAATCTTTAGTTGGTACTTCAGACAACTGAAACAAAAAACATGCCATTACAGTTAGCTTGTAAAATGGGATTCGAAAGGTTAGACAATGCATAAAATTAATTAAATCATAAGGACGTTGCATAGCAAGTTGAATCATTAGTTGGCACCGTATAAAATTTTATAAAATACCATTCCATCATGATAAATAGCTTTAAAAAGCTTTTGAAAAACTGTTAGGCAAAGTGACATCTTTCAGGATGACTCAAACCACCATTAGAGCTTTTGAACACCTATTGTAGCTTGCTACCCCTGACAGACATTGAGTTTCTACCTATTGATTTTTGCCCAGGTTTTCTCACATGAAGTGTTTTAAAATGTCCTTATCCTGTTACTGGCAGGTTAATGTTCACCTCAACTCTTCTGCATCTCGTTCTTGTCCCATGATTTTTGTACACTGACAAATCCCAATGCCACACGGCTCTCCCTCTCCAAAGAATCGATAATAATAGACTCACTGCTCCTTATTCATAGCCATTCTGGCTTTGCCTCGATTCCTCATTCAACAGCATAATTAATTGGCCATATTTTCCAATTCAGTCATTGCTAGCCTTGCAGCAAAAAGGGGGAGCCGATGTAGCACAACCATGACATTAAAAACCCAAAGGCACAGATGTTTGTTATTCATTAACCTAGTGGGTTCCATTCAGAACACATTGCACACTTGAGGATAGAGCTTGTTTCTTGCTACAGGTGGCAATGCACCTCTCTCTGACCCAGAATTAATTTTGTCTGTATCTCAAAGTTTTTCTTGGAGTACCTGGGAGCAACAGTTTGAGGGTCAATCCCATTTAAATCCCAGGAAATGGCCACCACTCCTGTCCATGATTTCTTTCTTACATTGGAATTGCATGTCTGTTTGTACCCATATTAGAATGAACATGGGAACTCAAACTTTTTACATCCCCTTGATACTGGTTAATGTTCTTATCTTGTAGGTCTAGGTTAGGTCTTAGGTCTTTACAAAGCAAATAACCAAACGTTTGCTATTATAAAATGGTTATGGATTGACTGGGCTGGCAGACGGTGCCAAGAAAACCCACAAAGAGAACTGTTCAGTTCATTAATGGCTCAGTAGCTTTTGATTGAAAACTTCCATTACTCAGACAGGGAACACCACCTACCCAAATCTTCCCAGAGCAGCCACCGCTGACGAGAGCGTAATGTATTTCCCCAGATTTGATCAAGACTGTTAATGTGATTAAATGAGACCCCCCCACACACACACACACACATAGACACACACTATAGGCCCACTTAAAATGCAAATGACCAACCAATGACTGGTGTCCACCTGGTGCCTACAGAATAGATTCAGAACTGGGTTTTCATCCTCATTGTCCAGACTAAACGGAGTGGCAGTGTAGAGGATGAACCAGGTCTGCCACTCAGCCTCTTTGTTTCCCTAGACTGCTTTTCCATTTTATTAGCTCTATTATAAAGACAGTATATAGCTCATCCCTGCTTCCCCAGGCTGCTTCCCGATTGCATTAACAGGAAATGAGATGTAATATTTAAGTTTTCTCTCTCCTCCCCCACAGTTCGTGGCACACCCCAACTGCCAGCAGCAGCTGCTGACGATCTGGTATGAGAACCTGTCGGGCCTGAGGGAGCAGACTATCGCTGTAAAGTGCCTGGTGGTGGTGGCTGTGGCCCTGGGTCTGCCCCTGCTGGCTGTGGGTTACTGGTTCGCCCCTTGCAGTCGGGTAAGAGTACCACGTCCACTGACATACCGCTGACTCTCGCTTACCATTTGTTGTTGTAGTCAGAGAAATGTTGATGGAGTATGTTTGTTTACAAAACTGCAGAAACGCTCGTATGCCCATGCACGCTGAGATGTTGAACTGTTGTACCCTCTTTAACCACTCTGGTTATTACTTGACCCTGCTGGTCATCTATGAACGTTTGGACGTCTTGAAGAACGATCTGGCCTTGTAGTTGGAATCCAAAATTGGCAGATTTGTTATTGTTTTTATTTTGAGAAAATGCGCCTCCAACATCGTGGAGAAAAAACTCACAGTACATACTCTGCTGTTCTATCTTGCGTGAAATTATGTACAATGATGTCAGAGGTGTTCGTTGTTTGACGTAACGTCTTTGTTGTAATATCGCAAACGGACCTGGCAGTTTCCCCGCTATAATCTCCACAGAACACAGCCAGAGGAGGACTGGCCACCCCTCGGAGCCTGGTTCCACTCTAGGTTTCTTCCTAGGTTCGTTCCTTTCTAGGGAGTATTTCACTGCCACTGTGCCTCTGCACAGTGCTCTTTGGGGTTTTAGGCTGGGAATCTGTATTGCACTTTGTGACAACTGCTGATATAAAAAAGCTTTAGAAAATAAATGTGATCGCTTTAATTTGATTGATTGATGATTGTTTTGCAATGTGACATGTAATGTCTGCCAAGAGAGTATAGATAAAAATCTGGCATGCAAGGCCACCCACCACCATCATTCCTGCCACTCAGAACCTCTCAGGTAGATCAACTGGAGCATAACCAGGCTGTAGAGTTCAAAGTGAAATACGGAGGCAGTGTTGGGACAAAATTCACCAATTGTGTTCCCTTCATTTACCTCAACTCAAACCAGAGTATATGAAGAGTATTGTTTCTAGCCCATAGAATTACATATATATGGTTCCATTACCCAAACTTCCCATTGAAAAGTAAAACAGACATTTACAGCCACCGGTGATTAAAGTAAATAAGTATAGGAGTGTGAGGGTAAATAAATAGTCTAGGAGTGTGAAGGTAAATAAATAGTCTAGGAGTGTGAAGGTAAATAAATAGTCTAGGAGTGTGAAGGTAAATAAATATTCTAGGAGTGTGAAGGTAAATAAATAGTCTAGGAGTGTGAAGGTAAATAAATATTCTAGGAGTGTGAAGGTAAATAAATAGTCTAGGAGTGTGAAGGTAAATAAATATTCTAGGAGTGTGAATGTAAATAAATAGTCTAGGAGTGTGAAGGTAAATAAATAGTCTAGGAGTGTGAAGGTAAATAAATAGTCTTGGGGTGTGAGGGTAAATAAATAGTCTCAGGGTGTGAAGGTAAATAAATAGTCTAGGAGTGTGAAGGTAAATAAATAGTCTTGGGGTGTGAGGGTAAATAAATAGTCTCAGGGTGTGAGGGTAAATAAATAGTCTCAGGGTGTGAGGGTAAATAAATAGTCTCGGGGTGTGAGGGTAAATAAATAGTCTCGGGGTGTGAGGGTAAATAAATAGTCTAGTGGTGTGAGGGTAAATAAATAGTCTCGGGGTGTGAGGGTAAATAAATAGTCTCGGGGTGTGAGGGTAAATAAATAGTCTCAGGGTGTGAGGGTAAATAAATAGTCTCGGGGTGTGAGGGTAAATAAATAGTCTCGGGGTGTGAGGGTAAATAAATAGTCTAGGAGTGTGAGGGTAAATAAATAGTCTAGGAGTGTGAGGGTAAATAAATTGTCTCGGGTGTGAGGGTAAATAAATTGTCTTGGGTGTGAGGGTAAATAAATTGTCTCGGGTGTGAGGGTAAATAAATGGTCTCGGGGTGTGAGGGTAAATAAATAGTCTCGGGGTGTGAGGGTAAATAAATAGTCTAGGAGTGTGAGGGTAAATAAATAGTCTGGGTGTGAGGGTAAATAAATAGTCTAGGAGTGAGGGTAAATAAATAGTCTAGGAGTGAGGGTAGATAAATAGTTGAGGAGTGTGAGGGTAAATAAATAGTCTAGGGGTGTGGGGGTAAATAAATAGTTTAGGAGAGTGAGGGTAAATAAATAGTCTAGGAGTGAGGGTAAATGAATAGTTTAGGAATGTGAGGGTAAATAAATAGTCTAGGAGTGTGAAGGTAAATAAATTGTCTAGGAGTGTGAGGGTAAATAAATTGTCTAGGGGTGTGAGGGTAAATAAATAGGGTGTAGTGTGCTTGTTTGTTTATATTCACTTACCTTGCCCTACCCAGGTGGTTTATGGATAGGTCTTAAGTTTCAGTAGTATAACGAGAGTCTCTCACAACACTCCAATTAAATGTAAGTGTTACATTTTCTATCTTTAGGGACGTTGTTTACCCTCTCATAAAGCCAAGCCTAACAATGTGTGTTTTAATCATTGAGGGCTATAAGAGGAATGGAGAAAAGCAGAGCAACAGCTGGGCATGTTAATGGCACAATGCCAATTTGGGTTGTTGGCATCATTACTATTGCTATGTTTATTTAGAGGTGGCACCTTGAGAACACTTCGATTTGTTTTTCAGGAATTCTTTGGCATAGGATAGGATTAGGACTAGTAGTAGCTTTTCAGTTGTATAGATCATGAACGAAACCAAAGAAAGTCTAAGTCAATTGATTCGACCACCTAAACTGAATTGATTTGTGTTTGTTGTGAAGTTACTCCAGACTTCATAACAAACTAATTTCAAGCAGGTTGAGGTGGCTGTAGCATAGTTTTCTCCATACTTCACAACCAACTAATTTCATCTGACAGGTATATTACTATGCAGGTTCATGGAGTTAGCCAGATAGCTTTAATAAACAAACAGAAATAACTGTTGATTGTCTGGTTCATTAAGAAAGCTAAACGTACATATATGTGTTTTTTGTTGTTGAGAAAATTAGACTGAGCCCATTTCAAACTTATCTTTCAAAAAAAAAAGATACATTATTTTAGGATATGTAGGCAAATTAGCTGGCTAACTATCCTGATTTGTAGTATAGGTTGAGGTGGTTGCAGCATAGTTACTCCAGAGACTTCTTATTGACTGAACTCTCCCTGTGCATCCCACCGATCTCACCTGAAGGTTTTACTTGCTATGATGTGGTTATTTAACCTACCTAAGTTGAATGCACTGATTGTAAGTCACTATGGATGAGAGCATCTGCTAAATGACTGAGGTGCAAATGTGATCCTTCTTATTTTCTGCAGCTGGGCAATGCTTTGCGCAGCCCCTTTATGAAGTTTGTGGCCCATGCCGCCTCCTTCATCATCTTCCTGTGCCTGCTGTTGTTCAACGCATCGGACCGCTTCGAGGGCATCCGCACCATGCCAAACGTGACCGTCACTGACCACCCCATGCAGATCTACCGGGTCAAGACCACTGAATTCAGCTGGACTGAGATCCTCATCATGGTCTGGGTCACAGGTGAGAGAGGATGTATTTGTTTAATTAACATGGTATTGGTACTGTGGAGGATTGACAGCACTAGAAGGGCTTGGAAAGGTGTGGACATGCGTCAGAGGCATGTTTCATGTCCTGCTTAGATTCAAGTGTCACTGAGTGGACTATCCTGGTTAGATTCAAGTGTCACTGAGTGGACTATCCTGGTTAGATTCAAGTGTCACTGAGTGGACTATCCTGGTTAGATTCAAGTGTCACTGAGTGGACTATCCTGGTTAGATTCAAGTGTCACTGAGTGGACCATCCTGGTTAGATTCAAGTGTCACTGAGTGGACTATCCTGGTTAGATTCAAGTGTCACTGAGTGGACCATCCTGGTTAGATTCAAGTGTCACTGAGTGGACTATCCAGGTTAGATTCAAGTATCACTGAGTGGACTGTCCTGGTTAGATTCAAGTGTCACTGAGTGGACTGTCCTGGTTAGATTCAAGTGTCACTGAGTGGACTATCCTGGTTAGATTCAAGTGTCACTGAGTGGACCATCCTGGTTAGATTCAAGTGTCACTGAGTGGACTATCCAGGTTAGATTCAAGTATCACTGAGTGGACTGTCCTGGTTAGATTCAAGTGTCACTGAGTGGACTGTCCTGGTTAGATTCAAGTGTCACTGAGTGGACTATCCTGGTTAGATTCACATGAAATTAAACATATATTGTTTTTTGTATTGTGCTCTATTTAGAACAGTAATCTCTTTTCAATGTGCTCTGAAGAACCTAGCATTTAAAACACAGCAGCTGTATGGCACAATAGTCAGGAGACTATTTTGTGCTTTTCACATTTTGAACACTGATGTACAGTATATTGTAGAGTTACAGACAGTAATTTGTTTTTTAAATGAAAAGTGAAAGGTTTAAGTTCAATTTCCATAGCTTCCCTGGTCAGTTTTACTTAATGTTTAGCAGCCATACTGACCTAAACTTGAACGAGCAGTTGACAGTGCGTACTTGCGAGAGAGAGAATAGGGTAACTCTCTGGAGAGGGGGAAATCAGATGAGATTTTAGTGAGGAGCAGTCTTCAGTCCCGCTGCGTCTCCCGCAAGATTGAAATACCAATTACGGTGACACATCTGCAAATGGACCCTCTCTTTCCCCTCCTCTACACAACAGTCTCCATTCTGTTCTCAGGATGGGGAGGTTTCCAGGGTTGAGTTCATTTGGCATCAAATGAACCCAACCCTGGAATCAAATGGAACAAAATAAACTGAAACTGAGAGGAACATTTTCTGCTACAAATTTTTTTTAAATTGGTTTCCGTTGCGTGCCCTAATGAACACGACCGTCATATCGAGCCTGGTCAAGTTTGACGGCATTGCAGATGCATCCCATTTGGTCGGATATGGCAGAAACCAGGAAGCGATTATAATGAGTCACTACCGGCCTTTTGACATGACCCAAGAGGTCCTCTGTCCTTCATTCACCAATCATCTAAATGCAGGATCAATGGTCTCTCAGGAGGGAACATTTCATCCTTTTTCTCTCCCTCTTTGACAGATTGAGTTAACGAATCGATGTAGAGACTAGAACCATGTTCCATCTTCTGAATTAATTTTTAAAAGCTATGTTAGAGGTTTTAATCTGTAGTGATTCAATAAATGGCTTCAAAGGTACAGCTAGATTCAGACAGTTAATTTAATAAACAAACTAACCAATTTTCGGGCCCTGGAGGTGGTTTCATTAGGTAGACATTAGATGGTTACTGAATCAACACACTTCAGTTTCACTATTGCCAGCCGATTCAATGACACTATGGTCATGTTCATTAGGGCATGACATAGCAAAATGTTTTGCAACAGAAAACAAAAATGTGTGTTTCTTATTGGACAAGTCCCTATTGGACAAGTCCCTCTTTACCTTTAGTTTCGTAACTAACAAACAGAACCCAGTCCTCTTGTTGCTGTTTCCTCTGCAGGGATGTTTCGCTCAGTTTCAGAACATTTTAATCTGTTTGGTGCCTAATGAACACAATCCACATCTTTGTTGCTTTCCACAGGGATGATGTGGTCTGAGTGTAAGGAACTGTGGACTGAGGGGCCAAGGGAGTACAGCCAGCAGCTGTGGAACGTTCTGGACTTCGGCATGCTCTCAATCTTTATCGCCGCTTTCACTGCTCGGTTCTTCGCCTTCCTCCAGGCCACCAGAGCCCAGCAGTACGTCAACGAAAAGATCCACGCTACCGATCTCTCCCTAGTGACCCTACCCCCAGAGGTCAAATACTTCACCTACGGTGAGAGAAGAACTTCTGTATTAATTTTGTTCCTCATGTCAGGATTTAGAATGAATACACCCATGATACAGTTAAGACAAGTAGGCATCTATCACACATCTACAAATACCACCACACACTCATAATAACTAACCACATGCCCTGTAAGACATGTAAACGGTGATGTTATAATGTTAGGTGTTATCGATGATTATACTTAAGGCAACACTGCAGGCACACTAATCTCAAGAATCATTTGAGAATTAACGCAGGACTATCACCATTCGTACTAAGCTGTAATTGTCTAATGGTGCATGGTGACACACACAGTACAGAATTACTTTAAGTGCAACATTATCCACCTGGTAAACTGTACAAACTCTAACATTTCGTTAAAACATGCAAAAGGTCAACAAAAGGCTGGCACTTAAAATCACATAAAAGCCTGTTTCTAATTTGACATTTAGAGCAATAGTGGCCTATGCAAATAGTAGTAGCATTATTATGACTCAAGATGAGACCCATACTCTCCAGTTGCAGCCTGCTACCGACCCCCCTCAGCTCCCAGCTGTGCCCTGGACACCATTTGTGAATTGATCGCCCCCCATCTAGCTTCAGAGTTTGTTCTGTTAAGTGACCTAAACTGGGATATGCTTAACACCCCGGCAGTCCTACAATCTAAGCTAGATGCCCTCAATCTCACATAAATCATCAAGGAACCCACCAGGTACAACCCTAAATCTGTAAACAAGGGCACCCTCATAGGCGTCATCCTGACCAACTGGCCCTCCAAATACACCTCTGCTGTCTTCAACCAGGATCTCAGCGATCACTGCCTCATTGCCTGTATCCGCTACGGATCCGCAGTCAAACGACCACCCCTCATCATTGTCAAACGATCCCTAAAACACTTCTGCGAGCAGGCCTTTCTAATCGACCTGTCCCGGGTATCCTGGAAGGATATTGACCTCATCCCGTCAGTTGAGGATGCCTGGTCATTCTTTAAAAGTAACTTCCTCACCATTTTAGATAAGCATGCTCCGTTCAAAAAATGCAGAACTAAGAACAGATATAGCCTTTGGTTCACTCCAGACCTGACTGCCCTCGACCAGCACAAAAACATCCTGTGGCGGACTGCAATAGCATCGAATAGTCCCCGCGATATGCAACTGTTCAGGGAAGTCAGGAACCAATACACGCAGTCAGTCAGGAAAGCAAAGGCCAGCTTCTTCAGGCATAAATTTGCATCCTGTAGCTCTAACTCTAAAAGCTCTAAAAGTTCTGGGACACTGTAAAGTCCATGGAGAACAAGAGCACCTCCTCCCAGCTGCTCACTGCACTGAGGCTAGGTAACACGGTCACCACCGATAAATCCATGATTATCGAAAACTTCAACAAGCATTTCTCAACGGCTGGCCATGCCTTCCTCCTGGCTACTCCAACCTCGGCCAACAGCTCCGCCCCCCCGACCTAGAATATGTGGACATCTATAAGTACCAAGGTGTTTGGCTAGACTGTAAACTCTCCTTCCAGACTCATATCAAACATCTCCAATCTAAAATCAAATCTAGAGTCGGCTTTCTATTCCGCAACAAAGCCTCCTTCACCCACGCCGCCAAACTTACCCAAGTAAAACTGACTATCCTACCGATCCTCGACTTTGGCGATGTCATCTACAAAATAGCTTCCAATACTCTACTCAGCAAACTGGATGCAGTTTATCACAGTGCCATCCGTTTTGTTACTAAAGCAGCTTATACCACCCACCACTGCGACCTGTATGCTCTAGTCAGCTGGCCCTCGCTACATATTCGTCGCCAGACCCACTGGCTCCAGGTCATCTACAAGTCCATGCTAGGTAAAGCTCCGCCTTATCTCAGTTCTCTGGTCACGATGGCAACACCCACCCGTAGCACGCGCTCCAGCAGGTGTATCTCACTGATCATCCCTAAAGCCAACACCTCATTTGGCCGCCTTTCATTCCAGTTCTCTGCTGCCTGTGACTGGAACGAATTGCAAAAATTGCTGAAGTTGGAGACCTTTATCTCCCTCACCAACTTCAAACATCTGCTATCTGAGCAGCTAACCGATCGCTGCAGCTGTACATAGTCTATCGGTAAATAGCCCACCCAATTTTACCTACCTCATCCCCATACTGTTTATATTTATTTACTTTTCTGCTCTTTTGCACACCAGTATCTCTACCTGAAAAATTGTAATTATTCGCCTACCTCCTCATGCTTTTTGCACACAATGTACATAGACTCTCTTTTTTTTCTTCTACTGTGTTATTGAATTGTTAATTGTTTACTCCATGTGTAACTCTGTGTTGTCTGTTCACACTGCTATGCTTTATCTTGGCCAGGTCGCAGTTGTAAATGAGAACTTGTTCTCAACTAGCCTACCTGGTTAAATAAAGGTGAAATAAAAAAAATATACAGACTCGTGAGGCAAGTCTGAAAGATTTATTGAATAGACAGAAGCAGGAAAAAGGCAGGTTGAGGACAGATAGGGGTTCGTAATCCTGTTAATAGTCTGGAGACGTAGATGGCAGGCAGCCTCAGGTCGTAACCGGGGAGACAAGAACAAAAACCATAACAAGGAAAAAACACAGAAACAGAAGACAAAGGACAATGAGACACAGGTTTTATCTTGGACTCATGAAACTTAGGATGATACGGGGGGTGCAGGGCAACAGAAGACAAAACAACAGAGGGGCCAAGGATTTTAGAGATTGGGAAAGGGCCGATGAAACAGGGGGAAAGTTTGCAGGACTCAATCCGGAGGGGCAGATCCCGTTTAGACAGCAATATCCTCTGCCCAAGACGATAGCGGGTAGCCGGGGTACGGGGAACCGGGCTCTCTCCCAGGCAAGCCGACAGCGGCAGAAGAACATCTGGGCCGAGGGTATGTTGACCTCTTACTCTTGCTCAGGAAAGAGCGGGGGCTGATCACTCATGGAGCACTCGAAGGGCAAGAGGACAGGACGGCCCCACTCCAACGTCCAAGTGGGGCCGTCGACCTCCACCACGAACTGATGGGATGGGTCTGGATAGATTAAGATGGGGACTGTAGTGAACCGATGCTTGAAATCCAAAAACACCCGGTCAGCAAATGCGGACCACGTGAACGAAACCCATGTTGAGGGGAGTGCAGAGAGGGGGGAAGCCAAGGTGCTGTAGCCCTGGATGAAGCGGCAGTAGAAATGAGCAAATCCAAAGAAATGTTGCAGATGAACTCTATATGTGGGTTGGGGCCACTCCACAACCGCTCTCGACTTGTCTGGATCCATCTGAATGTTTCCGGCAGTGATGACATATCCCAGAAAGGAGATAGTGGAGTGATGAAATTCATACTTCTCAGCCTTGACAAACAACTGATTCTCCAGGAGGCACTAGAGGACTTGTCAGACATGGAGAACATGCTCCTGAACCGAAGGGGAAAGGACAAGAATGTCGTCAAGATAGACAAACACGAACCGGTTCAAAATGTCATGGAACACATCATTGACCAGAGCCTGGAACACTGCAGGACCGTTGGTCAGTCCGAATGGCATAACCAGATACTCGTAGTGGCCACTAGCTGTGGTAAGGCTTTCTTCCATTCGTCTCCTTCCCATATCCAAAAAAAGAAGAACCCTGCACTGGCAGGGGAGGCAGAAGGACGAATGATCCCTGCCCCCAAAGAGTCCTCAATGAACCCTTCCATGTTCTTGGTCTCTGGACCAGACAGCGAATAAAGCCACCCCGAGGCAATGTAGTGCCAGAGAGGAGGTCAATGGCGCAGTCATAGGGTCGATGCGGAGGAAGAGATGTGGCTCTGGCCTTGTTGCTAACCTCCCGAAGGTACTAATACTCCGCGGGAATGGCGGAGAGTTCCGAGGCTTTACCCAAGCCCACAGCAGGACGTTGAGGGGTGGGCTGCATCGCCTTGAGGCAATGCGCGTGGCATAATGGGATCCAACCCAGCATTGAACCTGTAGCCCAGTCGATCAGGGGGTTGTGCCTCTGGAGCCATGACAATCCCAATACCATGGGTGCATGAGGAGATTCAATGAGCAGAAACGGCATGGACTCACTGTGATTCCCTGACACAGGTTGATAGGAATCGTACTGTGAGTGACACTGCCAATAGAGCGTCCGTCCAATGCTCTGGCGTCCATGGGAACAGAGAGAAGTTGTGTGGGGATACCCAGCTCCGACACCAGGGTAGTGTCCATAAAGCTTTCGTCGGCCCCAGAGTCCACGAGCACCTGGAGAGATTTAGACCGGTCACCCCACAACAGGATAGCATGGAGAGAAGTATGAGTAATGGGAGACTCCCTGTATGGCCCACCGGCGTACTCATACCTACTGATGAGCCTGGGCTTTTTACTGGACAGGTGGATATGTATTGTCCTTATGGTCATAAGACTGTCGAGGTCCAAAGGCAGCTCCCGGGCTGCGAGCTCATCCTTAATTCCCACTGATAATCCATGAAGGAACAGGGATTCCGGGTTCCAGGCACTCTCGGTGGCTAAAGTGCGAAGGTCTACCGCGTAGTCTGCCACACTACGGGAGTCTTGGCACAGTTGAAGGAGCTTCCAAGCGGCCTCTCTACCTGACAACACCTTCCTTACTTCCGCCACGAAATCCTCCAGATGCTATCTCAGCGTTATAAGAGACGCTATCTTTGAACAGTTCGACGGAAACAAAGAGGACTGCAGCTCGAAAATGAAGGAGCACTGGGAGAGAAACGCCCGGTAGGTTTCGCGATCCCCAGTGTAGTGCTCTGAAGGAGGTAATTGGGGTTCTCCGGAAGCCAGGGTAGGCAGGGGAGATGCACCCCGGGAAGCGGAGTTACTTAGAGTCTGGGAGGTTTTCGTTGTGGCTTGCTGCCTAATAGATAGTCCGCTGAATTGTTCCAACAATGCACTGATGGCATGGTCATGGTTTTCCACCAAGGTGTGGAATCCTTCCATAAGGTTATGTAGTAACTCCTTGTGTCTTCCAATGGTGGCTCCTTGTGAGGAAACAGTGTTGCAGAGCTGGTCTGAGTCTGGTGGGTCAGTCATGGACAGTTTGCTAAGATACGTAAGGCAGATGGTTCAAGTCTCAGGGGCAGGCAAAGGCAGGTCGAGGACAGGCAGGGGTTCGTAATCCTGGTAGCAGTTGGCAGAAGTAGACGGCAGGCAGGCTCAGGGTCAGGACAGGCAAAACAGGTCATAACTGGAGAAAGACACTGGCACAACTTGACGGGACAAGACGAACTGGCAACAGACAAACAGAAAACGCAGGTATAAATACTCAGAAGAGAAAATGGGAGACACCTGGTGGGGGTGGAGACAAGCACAAGACAGGTGAAACAGATCAGGGTGTGACAAGCACTTTATTTATAGTCCTGTTTCATTTAGTTTGACCTGATATTTACTGAGAAATTAGGAGGTTTATTGGTGCTTGTGTTGATGCATCCCAAAGAAACAAAATACACATTTTAGGGGAATTCTTATGTAATTACCATTTGCTGTGTTATTTCAAAGCCTGCAAAGACCTAGTGAGTCTGTAAAGCAAAGTCTAACCCAACCATTGTGTAGAACAATCCTATTGCGCCATGCATTAAATACATTGTGCATGTTGCTATGAGTGATAAGAAAACAACTGACTGTTACCCCTTCCTCCACATAGCGAGGGACAAATGGCTGCCGTCAGACCCCCAGCTGATCTCAGAAGGACTATACGCCATCGCCGTGGTGCTGAGCTTCACACGCATCGCTTACATCCTGCCGGCTAACGAGAGCTTCGGACCGCTCCAGATCTCCCTTGGCCGCACTGTCAAAGACATCTTCAAGTTCATGGTCCTGTTCATCATGGTCTTCCTGGCATTCATGATTGGCATGTTTATCCTCTATTCTTACTACTTGGGTGCCAAGGTCAACCCGGCATTCACCACGTGAGTGATTATAGCAGACACTGGGACCACTTTATGAGGACACTTACTTGAACAGACGTATAGGGAGACACTTATGGGGACAGTCTCGGTCAACTTGTGTAAAGAGAACATTAATTGATGAGGTCTGGAGTCAGTGACAGGAACTGCTTTGTACACAGTCAGTAGGGAGGTTTTGTATACATTCAACCTTATTGTTTTGTCCCCAAAGGCCCTGAAATGAATACACTCCTAAAATAATAGACTAGAGAATAAGATTGATACACATTTATCAAGTAAGAACCTATCTACTGCCATGAACCTTCATTTAAACATCGACAAGTGCGCTCTCCATTCATGTAGAGAGCTCTTTTCTTCCTCTATTGAGTCCAATCAAGAAGCGCTAGCTCATTCAGTCTATCGACTCAGTCAGTGTAGTGCAGTATGAAGTAGAAAATGGCCCAACTTGGTCTCCCTTTCTAAGAGTGCCTCAAACCGGAATTGTGGCAGCTCAGAAAAAATAACTCATTTCACACTGGACTGGATTCCCTCCAAGGTTACTCTTTCCAAAGTGAGAAAATGAAATCATGTCCATTGTTATGGTTTATTGTTTTCCTCAATTGTCTCGGTGTCCATATTGTATTTTATTAGCCAAGCTGGCATGGCATAAATGGATCACACACTTACAAATGGAACACACACACACTCATGTAACATTGCCAAGAGTCCCAATGGTCATTTCTGCCCTTACCAAGGACATCTGTGGAATTCATATAACACAAAATATCAAATACAGGGACATCACCTGAAAATAAAAATAATCATTTGAATGCAACAATTCCCATGAAACTATCCTTCAATCTTGTTGTTAATTTTCCTCAAAGTCACTTTGACAACCAGAGGACTATATACCAGGATAGTATTAAGCAAGACATGCTAAGATATTTGGTTAATTCCCCATACATCATACATCACATGTCTGCCCTTAGAGGTTAGGCTACACAGGAAGTGACATCTTAATCGCATCACTTTTTTTTAAAGTAGCACTTTGTTATTGCCTGTCACTTTGGGCCGAAGCCAAATGTAGTTTGTGGTCTCACTAGGGCACAGCCACAAACTAGAAACCCCTAGAACTAATCAGCCTGTCCTGTGACAATCCCCTTCCTTCCTTGTCACCACAGGGTGGAGGAGAGCTTCAAGACTCTGTTCTGGTCTATATTTGGGCTGTCAGAGGTGTCCTCCGTGGTGCTCAAATACAACCACAAGTTCATTGAGAACATTGGCTACGTGCTCTACGGAATCTACAACGTGACCATGGTGGTGGTGTTGCTCAACATGCTGATCGCCATGATCAACAGCTCCTATCAAGAGATCGAGGTGAGTTACTCGTGTAGGGTGAAGTTACCCCAGCCTAGACGCTGATCTTGGGTCAGTTTAGCATCTCCCCCAATAATGGTTAGGATTGGGGGACGGGAAGCAGATCCTAGATCTATACCTAGGGGAAAACTTCACCCTGGGGATGAATCAGTGGCATCTGTACACCCCGCCATTTCATTTGGTTATAATTATAGGGGTAGTGTATTTTGGGGTAATCTGTTTGTTGTTGCTGTGGTTTTTATATAATGCTGTATGTAGCACAGTATGCCCTAAGCAACTATGCTCTGTTGTCTCTAATTGTGAAACATCAGGGGCTCTGCTATGAATAGCTCTGAAATCAATCATTTCAAGATTATCCTTGTTATGTGTTATGGGAATATTTGTTGCTATTTCCTACTTGCCTCATATGACCGCAGTACAGCCGTGCTAAAGCCACAATGAATCACACCCCCTCATGTATTATTGCTTTAATCAATTATTTGGAGATGATCCATGTTATGTATTGTGGGAATTTCCTTTGATAATCCGCAACACAAGATACAAGAAGTGGCATGAGGCCTCTGCTGTAATGTCCTATCAGAGACAACAACAGCTTGTGACTTTTCGATGGCAGTATTAGGCTAATAGTGTTGTCTCTCATAGATTAGGCCAACAGCAAATGAAGTATTTGTATTTATTATGGATCCCCAGCCAGCAGCTAGTCTTTCTGGCGTCCGGCAAAATTAAGGCAGTTATACAATTTTAAAAACATTACAATACATTTCTAACATCCCATGAGCGAGACAGAAGTGAACAGGTTATCATTAGTTCAAACAGGTTTTGGATACTGGTGTTTGTAACAGTTACTGAGCTAGTCTCACTAAGTCAATCTCTCGACTTCCAGGGGGTGTTTACTCAGAGAATGAAATAACTCTACTTATCTCTCAGGATGACGCGGACGTGGAGTGGAAGTTTGCGCGCTCCAAACTGTGGCTGTCCTACTTTGACAATGGCAAGACGCTGCCTCCTCCCTTCAGCATCGTTCCAACTCCCAAGTCCTTTTACCACCTCATCAGGTGGATAGTTGGCATGCTGCATTGCCGACGACGAAGCCTGAAGAAGGACGTAGAGCTGGGAATGGACAGTTCGAAGTCCAGGGTATGGATAGATAGGTGTATTTATGGATGGATGGATTCATTCATTCATCAAATCATCTATTGATTCATTTGTCCATTCATTCATTCATTCATCTCTCTCTCTCTCTCTCTCTCTCTCTCTATTTCTCTGCCTCTCTCTCTCTCTCTCTGCCCATCTCTCTTTCTCTGCCTCTCTCTCTCTCTCTCTCTGCCCATCTCTCTCTCTCTCTCTCTCTCTCTCTCTCTCTCTCTCTCTCTCTCTCTCTCTCTCTCTCTCTCTCTCTCTCTCTCTCTCTCTCTCTCTCTCTCTCTCTCTCTCTCTCTGCATTGTTTTGATTATAAAAATACACAAGTTCGCTCTAGCTGGAGACAACATTTTATGCGGAGATTTCTGTTTATTGGGGTTATGATTTGTGCATGATGTAATGTATATTCTTCCATGATTTCTCAGTACTGACTTTGGGTGGTCATAATTTGCACTCACCTCTTAATGACCCTGGAGAGGATCAATGGCTTTTGCATTATGTCTGTGGCTCGCCATATTTAAATTACAAATAAATATGAACGCTATCCACCTAAAGAGAAGGCTCTTGTATGCATTGGAGTCTGGAGTACTCGTCTAGTAAAAGAACATGGAATATTATTCAAGCCCTACTTAAAAGATAATAACATCCAATTTATATGTATGGAGTGTTGAAATCCCCTTTAAGACAGGTTTGATGCCTGTCTCTATTATAATCCTTGGAGGATATCATCTGTTCAATCAGCAGGCCCCCCATGGCACACAATAATAGTATCAAGATGATTCATATGTGTCTGGGGTCTCTCTCTTTCTCTGTCTCAAGCTCTCTCTCTGTCTCTGTCTCTCTCTCTCTTTCTCTCTCTCTCTCAATTCAATGGGCTCTATTCGCCTGGAAACATATTTACATTGCCAAACCAAGTGAAATAGATCATAAATGAAAGTGAAATAAACAATAAAAAATGAACAGTAAACATTACACTCACAAAGGTAAAAAAGGAATAGAGACATTTCAAATGTTGTATTATGGCTATACTGTATACTGTGTTGTAAGAGTGTGCAAATAATTAAAGTACAAAAGGGAAAATAAATAAACATAAATATGGGTTGTATTTACAATGTTCTTCACTGGTTGCCCTTATCTTGTGACAACAGGTCACACATGTTGCTGCTGTGATGTCGCACTGTGGTATTTCACTCATAGATATGGGGGTTTATCAAAATTGGATTTGTTTTCAAATTCTTTGTGGTTATAATCTGAGGGAAATATGTGTCTCTAATATGGTCATACATTTGGCAGGAGGTTAGGAAGTGCATCTCAGTGTCCACCTCATTTTGTGGGCAGTGTGCACATAGCCTGTCTTCTCTTGAGAGCCAGGTCTGCCTATGGCGGCCTCTCTCAATAGCAAGGCTATGTTCACTGAGTCTGTACATTGTCAAAGCTTTCCTTCAATTTGGGTCAGTCACAGTGGTCAGGTATTCTGCCAAATCGCATTCTAGTTTGCTCTGTTTTTCCAATGTGTCAAGTAATTCACTTTTGGTTTTCTCATGATTAGGTTGGGTCTAATTGTGTTGCTGTCCTGGGGCTCTGTTTGTGTTTTTGAACAGAGCCCCAGGAGCAGCTTGCTAGGGGACTCTTCTCCTGTTTTATCTCTCTGTAGGTGATGGCTTTGTTATGGAAGGTTGTTATAGAATCGCTTCCTTTTAGGTGGTTGTAGAATTTAACGTCTCTTTTCTGAAGGTTATTTTTTGGGCAGAATTCTGCATGCAGAGTCTCAATTTGGTGTTTATCGCTTTTTGTGAATTCTTGGTTGGTGAGCAGACCCCAGACCTCACAACCATAAAGGGCAATGGGTTCTATAACTGATTCAAGTATTTTTAGCCAGATCCTAATTGGTATGTCAAAGTTTATGTTCCTTTTGATGGTGTAGAAGGCCCTTCTTTCCTTGTATCTCAGATCGATCCCAGCTTTGTTGAAGTTACCTGTGGCGCTGATGTTTAGGCCGAGATATGTATCGTTTTTTTAATGTGCTCTAGAGCAACAGTGTCTATATGGAATTTGTATTTGTGATCCTGGCAACTGGACCTTTTTTGGAACACCATTATTTTTGTTTTACTGAGATTTACTGTCAGGGCCCAGGTCTGACAGAATCTGTGCAGAAGATCTAGGTGCTGCTGTAGGCCCTTCTTGGGACATTTCTCCAAAAAGTACAATCTATGTCCCCATATGCAGTTGCAAACCGTAGTCTAGCTTTTTATAGCGGTTTTGGAGCAGTGGCTTCTTCCTTGCTGAGCGGCATTTCAGGATATGTCGATATAGGATTTGTTTTACTGTGGATATGGATACTTTTGTACCTGTTTTCTCCGGTATCTTCACAAGGACCTTTGCTGTTGTTCTGGGATTGATTTGCACTTTTCGCACCAAAGTACTTTCATCTCTAGGAGACAGAAGGCGTCTGTCTCCTTCCTGAGCGGTATGGCGGCGGCGTGGTCCCATGGTGTTTATACAGATGAACGTGGTACCTTCAGGCATTTGGAAATTGCTCCCAAGAATGAACCAGACTTGTGGAGGTCTACAATTTTTTTCTGAGGTCTTGGCTGGTTTATTTTGATTTTCCCATAAAAGAGGCACTGAAATTGAAGGTAGGGCTTGAAATACATCCACATCTACTCCACCAATTGACTCAAATTATGTCAATTAGCCTATCAGAAGCTTCTAAAGCCAAAACATAATGTTCTGGATTTTTCCAAGCTGTTTAAATTAAAGGCACAGTCAACTTAGTGTATGTACTCTTCTGACCCACTGGTATTGTGATACAGTGAATTATAAGTGAAAAAATCTGTCTGTAAACAGTTGTTAGAAAAATGTACTTGTGTCATGCACAAAGTAGATGTCCTAACCGACTTGCCAAAACTACAGTTTGTTAACAAGACATTTGTGGAGTGGTTGAAAAACAAGTTTTAATGACTCCAACCTAAGTGTATGTAAACTTCTACCTTCAACTGTATTTACACTACCGTTCAAAGGTTTGGGGTCACTTAGAAATGTCCTTGTTTTTAAAATAAAAGCATTTTTTTGTCCACTAAAATAACATACAATGGATCCAAAATACAGTGTAGACAATGTTAATGTTGGAAATGGCTTTTGTAGCTGGAAACGGCAGATTTTTTTATGGAATATCTAAATAGGCGTACAGAGGCCCATTATCAGCAACCATCACTCCTCTGTGTTCCAATGGCACGTTGTGTTAGCTAATCCAAATTTATAATTTTAAAAGTCCTCACAAGTCCTCAACTGGCAGCTTCAGTCAATAGCACCCGCAAAACACCAGTCTCAACGTCAACAGTGAAGAAGCGACTCCGGGATGCTGGCCTTTTAGGCAGAGTTGCAAAGAAAAAGCCAAATCTCAGACTGGCCAATAAAACGATTAAGATGGGCAAAAGAACACAGACACTGACTGGACAGAGGAAATCTACTTAGAAGTCCAGCATCCCAGAGTCGCCTCTTCACTGTTGACGTTGAGACTGGTGTTTTGCGGGTACTGCTGCAATAACATTTTTATATCTAAGATGGCAATCACCTCACTCTCTCCCATTTAATCAGTGGATACAGTTTGTCACACCCTGACCATAGAGAGCTGTTTATTCTCCATGTTGGTTGGGGCGTGATAGTGACTAGGGTGGGTCATCTAGGTGATTAGTGATTTATGTTGGCCTGGTATGGTTCCCAATCAGAGACAGCTGTTTATCGTTGGGGATCTCTGATTGGGGATCATTTTTAGGTAGCCATTTTCCCCATTGTGATTTGTGGGACCTTGACTATGTTTGTGTGTAGTTGCTTTCTCCACTGCATGTAGCGGCACTTTTCATTTATTCACTTTATTGTTTTTGTGCTTTAAATTTCTCTTCTAAATAAAAGGATGGAAACATACCACGCTGAATCTTGGTCCACTCATTCTAACGATCGTGTCAGTTACTATTATAAGTTATAACAGTAGATTTATCAACAGCGAGAATGAATGGTGCTAGTCAAGGAACAATTGAGGCCTGGACAAATATATTGGACCTAGCTATCTGGCTGCCTGCACCTAGGTATCTGGCCTGCCGAACTTAGCTATCTGGGTGGCTGGCTAGAAAGCTAGTGAGGTTGCAGACAGGTGGATGGGGTTTGAGTGAGGAATGGGTCATCTTTATATGCATTTATTTTGTTTTTGTACCTGTAAACCCCCCCCCATCTGAAAAATAAAATTGACAAAACTATATATAAAGTTGATCAAACAAAGACTCGTTAATCATTAATCATTGGTCATTATTTTCATAATGGTTGATTGAGTATCCAGATAAAATATCCAAATATGTGTGTGTGTTTGTGCATGTCTGTGTTTTGCAGCTCAATCTCTTCACCCAGTCCAACCTGCGCATAGCAGAGTCCCACAGTTTTAACAGCATCCTGAACCAACCCACTCGCTATCAGGTAAGGTGACCTCTCCGTCAGTCTAAAATATCATGTTTAGCCAAAATGTCACATTAACATAATAGCATACAGGCCTACATTTTTGACATTTTCCTTTCTTTGTTGCAGCAAATCATGAAAAGACTCATAAAACGCTACGTGTTGAAAGCACAAGTGGACAAAGAAAATGACGAGGTCAATGAAGGTAATCTTGCATCTTAACTTTTACTCTGAAGTACCTCATCTGAAATTGTCTCTGAGAATCTGTTGCAGTGTTGTTACACAATGCCAATAATAAACCATTTTCAAGGGTAGGAAGAGGTCTGCAAACTGGTCGAATTCCACAGGGTTCTCATTGGCGTTTGAAGCAAAATAAACCACGCTAACTGCATTGTGCACTTAAAAAGATTATGGAGAGTAGATCAGTTCAACATTGTCATGCAGTGAATATTGCATTTGAGAACACAAACTGAATTATTCAATACAAACCACTTGAACAGAAATTACATTATTGCTCTACATGTTACTTTGCAGGTGAGCTGAAAGAAATCAAGCAGGACATCTCCAGTCTACGGTACGAACTCCTGGAAGACAAGTCTCGGGCTACAGAGGAGCTGTCCTTTCTTATCCAGAAACTGAGTGAGAAACTGAAGCTAGGCCCTACAACACGCTTCTACGAGTGAACCCACCGCCACCCCACAGTACAACCAAGCAGCCAACATCCAAGCATTTCTCCACATACTCCACAGCACCCCTTGGCTAGGTTGTTTTGTAAAAGTCTTCTCTTTGCAAATCAAATCAAAGTGTATTTGTCACATGCGCCAAATACAACCTTACAGTGAAATGCATACTTACAAGCCCTTAACCAACAGGTTTGCATGAAGTTAGTATTAACAGACAAGAACAGCACAAGTGAAGACAACAGCAAAAAGGATTGTTGCCTCACTATTTTGGTGTACGGAGAAGTTGCCCTTAGACTGATCTTGTGTCAGTTAAGTATTTCCCCACTAATGGTTAAGATTAGGATTGCGAGAGGGGAAGCTGATCCTAGATCTGTACCCAAATGAAACTTTACCCCAGAGCCACTATTTTACATTAAGACAAAAATGGTGTTACTGTTATAGATATTTATATATCATTACTTATTAACATCTTTTAAGTAAATGGTTGTTTAGTACTGGTTTTATCTGTTTCTTTCTCTCATTATAGATTTATAACCAAGCAGTAGGATTATTTGACAATATTTCCTCATAAATTCTCTCATAAGATAATCAGTCATTGATTAATGTCATTATTATGTTTGTTCCTGAAATCCACCTAGTTGCAAAGCACCTTTTATTTTCTACGTAAACACTGTTCTTGTTGCTCTAGTGCTATGGCTATTTTGGGGTTCTTACATTGTGTGTTTTAAAGTTGTGTCCAGCCGTGGTCCTGGAGAGTGTACATCAGAATACCGTAAACAGTACAGGGGGATAACCAATGATCTACAGTACATTTGGAACGTATTCAGAGCCCTTGACTTTTTACACATTTTCTTACATTACAGCCTACTTCTAAAATTGCTGAAATTGTTTCAGACAAAACCCGTCATCAATCTACAAACAATACCACATAATGGCAAAGTAATAACAGGTTTTTGGATTTTTTTGCAAAAAAACTCATATACAGGTATATTTTTACATACAGTACCAGTTAAAGGTATGGACAAACCTGCTCATTCAAGAGATTTTCTTCATTTTGACTATGTTCTACATTGTAGAATAATAGCGAAGACATCAAAACTATGAAATAACACATATTGAATCATGTTGTAACAAAAATATTTTATATTTGAGATTCTTCAAAGTAGCCACCCTTTGCCTTGATGACAGCTTTGCACACTCTTGGCATTCTCTCAACCAGCTTCACCTGGAATGCTTTTCCAACAGTCTTGAAGGAGTTCCCATATATGCTGAGCACTTGTTGACTGCTTTTCCTTCACTCTGCAGTCCAACTCATCCCAAACCATCTCAAATGGGTTGAGGTCTGGTGAATGTGGAGGCCAGGTCATCTGATGCAAGACTCCATCACTCTCCTTCTTGGTCAAATAGCCCTCACACAGCCTGGAGGTGTTTGGTGTTGAAAACAAATTATAGTCCCACTAAGCGCAAACCAGCTGTTGAGATGTGTCTGTTACTTGAACTCTGTGAAGCATTTATTTGGGCTGCAATCGGAGGTGCAGTTAACTCTAATTAATTTGTCCTCTGCAGCAGAGGTAACTCTGGGTCTTCTTTTCCTGGCAAAGTTCAAAGTTCTTTAAAGTTTCCACGATGACTTACCTTCATGTCTTAAAGTAATGATGGACTGCCATTTCTCTTCGCTTATTTGAGCAGTTCTTGCTATAATATGGACTTGGTCTTTTAACAAATAGGGGTGGTATACAGAAGATAGCCCTATCTTGTCAACTGATTAGCTCAAATGCATTAAGAAAAAAATTCCACAAATTAACTTTTTACAGGGTACATCTGTTAATTGAAATGCATTCCAGGTGACTACATCATGAAGCTGGTTGAGAGAATGCCAAGAGTGTGCAAAGCTGTCACCAAGGCAAAGGGTGGCTACTTTGAAGAATAAAATATTTTTAAAAAAATGGTACCTACATGATTACATATGTGTTATTTTATAGTTTTGATGTCTTCACCATTATTCTGCAATGTAGAAAAAGTAACAATAAAGAAAAATGCTGGAATAAGTAGGTGTGTCCAAACTTTTGACTGGTACTGTAAGTATTCACACCCTTTGCTATGAGACTCGACATTGAGCTCAGGTGCATCCTGTTTCCATTGAACATTCATGGTATGTTTCTACAACTTGATTGGAGTCCACCTGTGGTAAATTCAATTGATTGGTCATGATCTGGAAAGGCACACACCTGTCTATATAAGGTCCCACAGTTGCCAGTGCATATCAGAGCAAAAAGGTTGAAGGTCGAAGGAATAGTCTGTAAAGAAGTTTGGAACCACTAAGGCTCTTCCTAAAGCTGGCTCCCGGGCCAAACTGAGCAATCGGGGGAGAAGGGCCATGGTGAGGGACGTGACCAAGAACCCGATGGGTTCCTCTGTGGAGATGGGAGAACCTTCCAGAAGGACAACCATTTCTGCAGCACTCCACCAATCAGGCCTTAAAGTTAACGTGGCCAGACGAAAGCCACTCCTCAGTAAAAGGCACATGACAGCCTGCTTAGTGTTTGCCAAAAGGCACCTAAAGACTGTCAGACCATGAGAAACAAGATTCTCTGGCCTGATGAAACCAAGATTGAGCACTTTGGCCTGACTGCCAAGTGTCACGTCTGGAGGAAACCTGGCACCATCCCTACGGTGAAGCATGGTGGTGGCAACATCATGCTGTGGGGATGTTTTTCAGTGGCAGGGACTGGGAGACTAGTCAGGATCGAAGGAAAGATGGAGCAAAGTACAGAGAGATCCTTGATGAAAACCTGCTCCAGAGTGCTCAGGATCTCAGACTGGGGCGAAGGTTCACCTTCCAACAGGACAATGACCCTTTGCACACAGCCAAAACAATACAGGAGTGGCTTCCAGCCAGAGCCCGGACTTGAACCCGATCGAACATCTCTAGAGAGACCTGAAAACGGCTGTTCAGCGATGCTCCCCATCCAACCTGACAGAGCTTGAGAGGATCTCCAGAGGATAAAGGGAGAAACTCCCCAAATATAGGTGTGCCAAGCTTGTAGTGTCATATCAAACAAGACATGAGGCTGTAATCGCTGCCAAAGGTGCTTCAATTAAGTACTGAGTAAAGGGTCTGAATACTTATGTAAATGTTATATTTCAGTTTTTTTGCTAAAGTTTCTAAAAACATGTTTTTGCTTTGTCATTATTGTGTAGATTGATGAGGGGAAAAAACTTTCATCCATCTTAGAATAAGGCTATAATGTAACAAAATGAGGAAAAAGTCAAGAGGTCTCCAAATACACAGTATATAAACTCTGGATTGCTGATGATAAGAGACTTTGAAGCCACCATTCAGCCATATTGGTACTCCCCAGTAGAAGCAGTCCTCCAGAGGAATGAATGGAATGCTACAGTATTTCAAATAAGTGTTTCAAGGACAAAATTACATGCATTTAAGTCTTCTTTTGTTGTAGTGGGGACAGTAACGTTTAAAACTTTTTTTAAATTAAATTACTTTTTTAAAATGTGTATATTTATTTTTAGCTCACATATTATAATTTGAAAGCATGCATTAAGAATAAACGTGGCAAAAACAAATGTAGACATTAATAAATGCATTTCTATACCTTCCAAAATATTTGTTACAATGGTGGGGGAGTGCCAAGATGGAGTCATTGGACATAACATAAAGCCTGCAACACTTTCATAAGCTGTACATTAAGATTCAGAAATGCTTATGGCAACAACCACAGTGTTGTCATTGTGTACTATCCCTACTAGGTACTGTTTTAGGTGTGTAAATTAGAGCATACCCTTTCAAAAAAGTACAACAATGTACCTGAACTCAATGTAAGCATTTGTAATAGATCGTTAAGAACAAAGTCATTCTAACATGATCAAAGATCATGTAACAGCGATCTGACATTATCAAAGATCATGTAACAGCCATGTAATGTTATCAAAGAGTTATAATATACAGTAGTTGTCATTCCATCCTAGATGGGACTTGGTTAAGCATTCCTCTCAGGTCAAATGTGATGAATTCTATATAACACATTCTTATATTCTATGATATAACACATACTTTTATGTGGGTCTCATCATTCCTTTTAAATGACACATACTGCATTTATGCCAAATGCACCATACAAGGCTACGTCCAATACATTGCCAACTCATTGATAGAGGTGCTTGTGTGGGTAAACCTATTTTCTTTGTGTAGCCCTGATGTGAAATTGTGGATAGAAAGTGGAAAATTGCCTCTTCGGGAACAGATTTGGTTTACACTTAAGCATTTATTGGTATAACAAACAGCTTTAGATTTCCTTAATGATCTATGCAGGATATACCATTCCTTTCGTCTGATATCTATATTGTAATTATACTAGGGAACAGAAACATGCATTTGATTTATATATTGTATTTCATAGGAAGTCTTTCCATAGGATGTTCTTAGACACTGTAAATAAAGTTTATTCTAGCTCAATAACTAACATTTCAGTCATGGTGGAATTTTCTCTTTTTAATGATCTATTTTTGAGTAGAACAGAAATAGTTGAAAGTGAATGTTTGTATGCATATGAAAATCGATAGCTGCTGTGTAATAAAAAAGGCTTGAGATAAGCAATGGAAAACCTCATACAATATATCTCATAACACAATATGTAATATTATCAGAGACCTCTCCACTAATTTTGGATAGATGCACCAACTATTTCTTGGGGACAAGCTTACATCATCATTTTTTTTGTTACAATAGGATATTCTTCACATTTAAGCTATGTATTTTCATATACCCATATATATGATTTTATTTTGATGGCTATAATTACATAATTGTACATTGAGATGATCTAGAAACTATACGGTGATGCATATTTTTAACCTGTTTTCTATATAAAATGCCTTTGGAAAAATGCAGAGTTGGATTGATTTTGTTGTATAACAATCATGTTTTGAGTAAATGTAAGACCAAGGTATTAAGTAGCAAACCCCAGATTTGGGACCAGACAAGTACTCTATAGAGAGTCTGGTGAACATTAGCACTATATAAAATGACAACCATAGGGAGTGAAAATACTCTCTCCTCCTCTTTGGGCACATAATGCAAATTATTATGAGAAAATAAACATTGTGTAATATAAATCCAACATAATACATGTTGTATTAAGATCATGTTTTGTCATGAGTAAATGTAATACTAAGATATTAGGCAGCAAAGCCATTATATAGAGTATATACCTGGTAGTAGAGCATCACCATGAGGAGAAAAGTAAAGACACTTAACTGTACATACGGTATGTTCCTGGCAACCAGTCGGATCCAGTAGCAGCTGGTTTTTCTCAGCTAGAGGGCAGTAGTGCGCTATAGAAGATTAGGATTTTTGACACTTACGCTGCATTTGTCAGCAAGTGAGAAGTAGGAAATTACCACATAAGACCGGAAAAAATACAGTTGAACGGCCCTCCAATTGATAATTACTAATGGGAAACTCGTCCTCGTCCTGAGCAGCATTTTCAGCAGTTAAATGCAACTATAAAACATTATTTACAAAAAGCTATGTATTAATATTGTTTTTGAACACTATCATTTCTTTACAAGCATGATAGCTGTAGTTTTAGTTAACGCAGCCAATCTGCGTTTCTTAACAAGTTCAAAGCATAATAGTAATGATTTAACTGGTAAATTCCTACCTCCCACTTGGTTATGAATGCAGCATTAAGTCACAATTGCAGATAAAGCAAACAACACTGATGCTTCCCTTTTACTGTTTAGGCTGTATTTTCAGGATATTTGTATATTTACGTTTTTACATTTTAGTCATTAGCAGACACTCTTATCCAGAGCGACTTACAGTTAGTGCATTAATCTTAAAATGGCTAGGTAGGACAGCCACATACTGTAGTAAGTACATTTTTACTCAATAAAGTAGCTATCAGTAAAGTCAGAGCTAGGAAGGGGTGAAGTGCAAGTGTTTGTTCACCAAAATCTTTAAACAAAATAAATTGGTCGGGGTGAGGAGGGAGTGCGAGGGGGAAGTTTTGGGATTATTTAAGATACTCTGTGAAGAGGTAGGGTTTCAGATGTTTTCGGAAGATTTACAGGGACTTGCAGGGACTCTGTCCTAGCTTCAGGGGGAATCTAGTTCCACCATTGGGGTGCCAGGACAGAGAAGTACTTGGACTGGGCTCTCCCATAGGGGTGGAAAGACCAAGAGACCAGAGGTGGCAGAACGGAGTGCTCGGGGTGGTGTGTATTGTTTGAGCAGGACAGTTTCTCTTGATGCTCTGTAGGTAAGCACCATGGTCTTGTAGTGGATGCGAGGTTCGACTGGAGGCCAATGGAGTGTGCGGAGGAGCAGAGCGACATGGGAGAACTTGGGAAGGTTGAAAACCAGGCGGGCTGAAGTGTTCTGGTTAAGTTGCAGGGGTTTGGTGGGGAGCCCGGCCAACAGCGAGTTTCAGTAGTCCAGACTGGATTAGGAACTGCGCCGCTTCCTGTGTGAGGTAGAATCGTATTCTACAGATGTTGTAGAGCATGAATTTGCAGGAGTGAGTCACTGCTTTGATGTTTGCAGAGAATGACAGGGCATTGTCAAGGTTCACGCCAAGGTTCTTTGCACTCTGGGAGAGGGACACCGTGGAGTTGTCAACTGTGATGGAGAGTTCTCTGAACAGGGTGGCCTTCCCCCGGGAGGAAGAGCAGCTCCGTCTTGTCGAGAATGAGCTTGATGTGGTGAGCACACAATCAAGCTGAGATATCTGCCAGGCACGCAGAGATGCATGTCGCCACCTGGGAGACAATGTGAGGATATGACAGAGCCAAGTGATTTGGTGTATAGAGAGAAGAGGAGAGGGCCTAGAACCGAGCTCTGGGGGACACCAGTAGTGGGAGTATGTGGTGCAGACACGTGGTGTAGATTTAAAAACTCTGTAGTTGTAGTTTCAAGTCAATATCCAAAGACAATGTTTGCAAGGGCAGAAGAGGAAGAAGAAGTGAAACAGTTTCAGGAGTTTAATTTGGTTAACACGTCCAATACAGCATACATAATCTGCAAGATAATAACTCTAAAACACACCTGTCCTGAAATTAAAGTGTAGACATTTTGAATGAAACATCAGTGCAGTTTTTGCAATTGATTGAATTGTGGCCTAACACTCGCTTATTGTACGTAATTGACATAATTGCTCAACCAATGTATTACCGTGTCACACCCTGACAACATAGAAAATAGTAAAAATAAAGAAAAACCCTTGAATGAATAGGTGTGTCCAACTTTTGACTGGTACTGTATATCATCAGATACAAGATATCCCTAGCCGACCTGTGAATGACTCAGCCAAAATAGTAATACAGTTGACGACTATAACTGCAGTTGCTTTCTGGCAGGCGTAGGCCAGAGGATCCAGTTCAACATCACGTGCATCCAATGCAAGGACCAGTCATGTTTTTGCTTGTGCAACTCCCCAGACAGCAAAGCATGAGTCATTATGACTCCCTAGCCTGGTCCCAGATCTGTTTGTGCTGTAAAGCCAATGCCTATGGTCCTTGTCAAAGGCAAGACAGCACAAACATATCTGGCACTAAGCAAAGCGCTCTATGAAGTGAAGCGAACATAGCATTGTAGAAAATGACACCGTCTATTGTAATACATAACCAACTCTCCAGCATTTTCACAATCTGAACGTGCATGTCAAAACAACAAACCAACAAGTTAAAAAATCTCGCCCTAACTATACTTGACTCTACAAACTACAGCCGATAACAGAGAGTAAGTGAATGCACAGAAACACTTAATCTACTGGTCTTGCCTGTTTAGTTATAGATGATTGTTGATTTGTATAAAAAGGGTAAAAAACATACACATTCCATAGATTTCTGCAGTTGCTGCTGGATATGCTGTAGGCAACTGACAATAAAGAAAATAGACTTTGTACTGTGGACCACTATATGTAGTGTGAAGAGACTTAAAAAAAAAAAAAATCTTCCTAGTAATTACTGGGGGGGGGGTTGTTTTCTTTTTAGTGTCTTTCACGCTCACATATCTTCCGGTTCGAGGTATGTTGACCTGATCAATGTTCCACTATAATTTAATGAACTTTTAAGTTATGAAAATGGACAGCTATTGAAGTCCAAAATACTGTAGTCAACCTTTAACCTGGTTGCCAGTCTGTTTCTGCTCTCTTGCCAACTCCTTATGGAAATGTCATGTCAAACTTGGCTATTGAAGTAACTTTTTAACCTTTTCTTTGAAACAACACAGAAACAATTATTGATGTGCCTAAACAGAACATAAACAGAACATTTTATTTTGCCCTAAACTCTGTTTGTAACCTTGTTGTAAGAACTAGACATCCTGGTGTGCTAGAAGTAGGCCCTACAATGTTTTCATTTGGTAGAGATTGTTTGTCTGAGTAATAACAGGTTATGCTGAGGTCATCCGAGTGATGCTCAAAGACCAAGGGGCAGAGTTTGACAAGAACGTTGTCACCATGGCGATGTGAATGGAGGGCACTCTCAAAGCCAGCTGTGTGAGTCTCTGACTACTACCAAGGTAACCAGTGTACCCTAGTCAAGTCATGTTATTGCATTTCACCTCACTTTTACAGTACATGCAAACAAAAATGTCTTCATTAATGCAGTTTTATCTGGGAAGGGAGTAACCTTCGAAAAAGATTAACCTTCAAGCATTTTATAAATGTGTATCCTGATGATGTGTGCTCTTAATATCAACCAATTGAAATTAATGTTGCTGTTTTACACAAGGTCTCTAGGACCAGCTTATAATAAAAACTTTTTATTTTTATTGGAAAACAGTAATTTTGACAGTGAGTTTTATTAGCACTATGGGTTCACTACTCACTGTAAAAATTCTGCAAAGCTACTTGCAAAAATGCTGCAACACCCCCGAGGGCTTGTTCAACTTGCCCTGATCCGGGCATTGGCTGAATGTTTACTGAAACATCCTTGACAATGTCCTCCTAACAAGGCAGTTTAGATAGCTTAGCAAACATGACACTGGCATCCCGGGCTTCTAAGCAACAACACCCATGTGGGCCTTACTGAGACAAAGAGAGCCCTTAACAAGCTCCATAGGGGGAAGATGATGGATGCAAGATCAGCCAAACGGATCCTGACAAACATATCAATACAAAATACAGCTACAACAAATACTGTCTCATAGCTCATGCACATAAGGCGTTGTGAATGCACTTATGTATTCATAGAAGGTGTTCTCAGAATCATGAATTTGAACTTTTAGATGCTAGGTGATTGAGGAAGTGATTTATCACAATTTAGATTTTTGAATTAGGATTAGAAGTGAAGTGCCCAATGCAGCCGTTTTTTTATATATCAATATCAAATCATTTCTGGGTAACATTTAAAGTACCTTACTGTAATAGTTTTCCATCAATAGCTTTTTTATTAAAAAACGATTTCTCAAGTGAGAATTTTGCTGAGACTGTCTAGGACTTGTCTGTGTGGGGAGGGGAAAACTTAAAACTATCTGTTATTGGCAGAGAGGTTTGGAACTCTCTTTGTTATTAGTCTATTAACCAATTTACCACCTGGTGTTGTCACCAGGCAAACTGAAACTCCCGCCCATGCAAACAGGCTGATTAGAAAGTCCTTTGTAGATTGCATTTTCAACCAGCATCAATCAGGAAATAACCCAATAAAACATTATCACACTTTAAGTGTTAGTTTCATCAGCTGTTGTATAATATGATACAGAACACAGGAAAACAGAATTTTGACTGCACTGGGACTTCAGTTCTTTGGTCAGCTCCCTAAATTTGAAGGCTGTGGCCTCACTCTGTACCAGATCAATGTGGTAAGAAGACATCTCGCACAGAAACTTGGTAGGTGGAGGAATAACATAAAAGCCTGCTTGCAACATAATGAGATTCCTATTGACTCACCCATTATGTGTAATATGTTTTGCTCAATATCTGTATCATAGTATAGTGAATTAAAGTACTAGTACAGAAGTAGTAGAGTAGGACTAAAGTATTGACTATAGGAGACATACAGGTTGTAGCTACTTACCTACTGTAACCACAATGCAGATTTGATTGAATTGAGCCCTAAATTGATGACAAATGATATTTGGTTCCCTAGGACTCCGGTAAAGAGGGGTACCTTAAGGCACTGCCAACAGATCTCATGCGCTTTGAGAAAACCCTGTCCAGAATAAAATAAGCTTTCTGGTTGACAACAAAATACATGTATTTCTGTTATCAAATTATCATCAAAGACGTCAACTGGCATAGATTGTACATGGTAGTAGGGGGTAGGAAGGGACTAGAGGTTGTTTCATAGACTTCTGATAGACTGTACATGGTGGTAGTGGGTAGGGAGGGACTAGGGGATGTTTCATAGACTTCTGATAGACTGTACATGGTGGTAGTGGGTAGGGAGGGACTAGGGGTTGTTTTGGACTGGGACTTCTCATGTTCTCATGGTCTCTTCCTTTTTCTTGAAGATGTCCTTAGCCGACTACGCCCTCATACTCCTGCTGATCCACCACCAAGTCCTCAGCCCCCCTGATTTGATGCCTTGCCCTCCTTCCAGAAGTACACGAGGAGGTTGTGTGCCTGACCCAATCTGCATGCTTACCTCGAAAGTGAGGACTTCAAGAACAGACCCATCATTCCTGGGAAGAGAGCCTAAAGTGCATGTTGCCCTAGTCCTCTTACTGTACCTCAATATTATATCATATCCAATATGCCTCAATATTATCAAAGCATGTATACATTCAACCAGAATGGATCACCCTGCATTGTAATGTGGCAGTTTATTTAGTACTGTGTGTCTTGGAGTATGTCTCTTGCTGAAATATTTTGTATATAATCTCCTTTTCCAATTAGAATAAGTTGTCGTGACGTTGTATTAGTTAATGTGACGACTGTTGCTTATCGAATGATTAAAGGTTTCTAATTGTGTGATTAACTGAATCAAGCTATTATTAACTCATTAACCTGGGGCACCATGGGAAAATTAGTTTTATTGAGTTTCTATTTCCCAAATTAACTCAAAGAATATCAGAATATCGATTTTACAACAGCCGCTAATTAACCAGTTACCTCTACAGTCTCATTCTGAACGTCGCATAATCCGGGGATCTGCATGGACCCGGGTCTCACCAATGAGTTCGTACCACACCAATCTTAGTTGAGTATTTATTTACTACAAAGCTAAAATTATGATAAAAGATATACATACACAAAAACACCTTCTAGGCTATTGATTAGAACTTAGTATAATGGGCCAACACACTATGGCGCGTGTTACCCAAAATGGGGATTTAAAAGAGAGAGAAAAAGAGAAAGTACATGAGAGAAATATATATTTGGGTGAATTTGTCAGCTATGCTTATTCTAACCCTAGCCTTGCCCCAAACTGCCGCTCTTATGGGTCAGAATATAATGATGTAATTACGTGGGGAAGGTCTCCGTGGGTTCTCCGCGTGGACCGTTCAGGCTGCTCAATGACGCACTTCTCCAGTGCAACTCTTTGGTTGTCCTCACGATGTCAGTGTCCTTTTGGCTTAGGAGTCTGTTTCCTCACCCTTGTTCTGGAAGGGCTCTTCTGGGGACAGACAGCTCTGTAGCTCAGAGCTCACAGCGTAGGAATGAAACCGTGTAGATACCCCGATTCGATGAGGAGTGGAGGCTAGGTGGTTCGACTTGAATTCACCCGCTTAGACTCAGCTACTCATCCGTAGCTTGGGTAGAAAATGATTTCTTTGTCTTCAAACTTGTGTTGCGTTTTGGATTCGTTGACTTTTTTAGACCTCGGCTGCAGCTTGGGTCGCTTAGTCTTATCTGTAAATTCTTCACTCACAGGTTTTATACCCTCGGGTCAGAAGTGGGCGCAACCGCCTTTAGGGCAATTCTCTGGGCATACCAAGTTAGAAGGCAAGGTCTAGATTTTACTCAAATCCAATTTTAGACAACTAACTTCACCTTTCATCTTTACCAAAGCATTCTCTTTGATTTGAAAATTTTCCACACAACGTACAATCTATAAACATCAAACATATACTAGGTAAACTGTTGACGTTACAATGTTTTCGTAATAACGTAATCTATTAACCTTTAATAACAGAACAAAAATGACATACATTTTCATATTCCATCTATTGTCATGACCACCATTGTGGCTGACGGAAACCATTGTTCCAAAGTCCCTTTATTTCATGTTTAATGTTCTGAGGCTGGTTCTCCATAGTAACAGGACAAAGGAATTTGTCTGTGGCTTAAGATTTACCATGGGCGTGAGGGGTCATAAAACCCCCACATCTTCAGACCCCTAGATCTCTCATCCTCTGTTGGGGTTGAGAGATAATCTGTAGGGTTGGGGTCTCCTGTAACCTGACCTGATCAGGACAGTCATGACAAAGTGATGCTGAATTCTATTGGCACTTGTAGAGAAAATTGACTGAAACGCTGCCTCAAGTATTGCATTACAAACACCAGCTCAACTTACATACTGTAAGAGCCAGTTATGGTTGTTGTCAAGTGTCAAATGAAAAAAGAGCGTGAGAGACTGTACAGGGAGGAGGATCAGGTTTAGTATTTGCAGTCTTATATAGTGAGCATTTACTTTACTACAATATGAATATACAGTTGAAGTCAGAAGTTTACATACACTTAGGTTGGAGTCATTAAAACTCATTTTTCAACCACTCCACAAATTTCTAGTTAACAAACTATAGTTTGGCAAGTCTGTTAGGACATCTACTTTGTGTATGACACAAGTAATTTTTCCCACAATTGTTTACACACAGATTATTTCACTTATAATTCACGGTATCACAATTCAAATGGGTCAGATATTTACATACACTAAATTGACTGTGCCTTTAAACAGCTCGGAAAATTCCATAAAAATGTAATGGTTTTAGAGGCTTCTGATAGGCTAATCAACATCATTTGAGTTGATTGGAGGTGTAGCTGTGGATGTATTTCAAGGCTTCCCTTTAAACTCACTGCCTCTTTGCTTGACATCATGGGAAAATCCAAAGAAATCAGCCAAGACCTCAGAAGAAAAATTATAGACCTCCACAAGTCTGGTTCATCCTTGGGAGCAATTTCCAAATGCCTGAAGGTAGCACGTTCATGTGTACAAGCAACAGTACGCAAGTATAAACACCATGGGACCACACATCTTCATACCGCTCAGGAAGGAGACGCGTTCTGTCTCCTAGAGATGAATGTACTTTGGTGCAAATCAATCGCAGAACAACAGCAAAGGACCTTATGAAGATGCTGGAGGAAACAGGTACAAAAGTATATATATCTACAGTAAAACGAGTCCTATATCGACATAACCTGAAAGGTCGCTCAGCAAGGAAGAAGCCACAGCTCCAAAACCGCCATAAAAAAGCTAGACTACGGTTTGCATCTGCACATGGGGACAAACATTGTACTTTTTGGAGAATTGTCCTCTGGTCTGATGAAACAAAAATAGAACTCTTTGGCCATAATGACCATTGTTATATTTGGAGGAAAAAGGGGGATGCTTGTGTAACAGTATAGACTTACGTCCGTCCCCTCGCCCCAACCTGGGCTTGAACCAGGGACGTTCTGCACACGTCAACAGTTACCCTCGAAGCATCGTTACCCATCGCTCCACAAAAGCTGCGGCTCTTGCAGAGAAAGGGGAACCACTACTTCAAGGTCTCAAAGCGAGTGACGCCATTGATTGAAGCGCGCACCACTGCTAACTAGCTAGCCATTTCATATCGGTTACACTTGCAAGCCAAAGAACACCATCCCAACCGTGAAGCACGGGGGTGGCAGCACCATGTTGTGTCGGTGCTTTGCTGCAGGAGGGACTGGTGCACTTCACAAAATAGATGGCATCATGAGGCAGGAAAATTCTGTGGATATATTGAAGCAACATCTCAAGACATCAGTCAGGAAGTTAAAGCTTGGTCAAAAATGGACAATGACCCCAAGCATACTTACAAAGTTGTGGCAGAATGGCTTAAGGAAGACAAAGTCAAGGTATTGGAGTGGCCATCACAAAGCCATGACCTCAATCCTATAGAAAATTTGTGAGCAGAACTGAAAAAGTGTGCGCGAATAAGGAGGCCTACAACCTGACTCAGTTACACCAGCTCTGTCAGGAGGAATAGGCCAAAATTCACCCAACTTATTGTGGGAAGCTTGCGAGAGGCGACCCAAAATATTTGACCCAAGTTAAACAATTTAAAGGCAATGATACCAAATACTAATTGAGTGTCTGTAAACTTCTGACCCACTGGGAATGTGATGAAATAAATAAAATCTGAAATAAGTCATTCTCTCTACTATTATTCTGACATTTCACATTCTTAAAATAAAGTGGTGATCCTAACTGACCTATGACAGGGAATTTTTTTCTAGGATTAAATGTCAGGAATTGTGAAAAACAGAGTTTAAATGTATTTGGCTAAGGTGTATGTAAACTTCCGACTTCAACTGTAGTTCCAATCTTTGGATATAGACTCAATGCCTTGTTTTTTTGTTTATGTCTCTGGAAGGTTATTTGTGCCAATACTGTGTGGGGTACATGTGAACAGTAGAGGACTACTGCAGACAACTCATTAAAGAAGACACATTGGTCCTAGGAAATGCCAACTTTATGAAGCTCAATTTTACAACAAGCTGTGTGTTGGCCTAATGTCAGCATGCATGGAATGTAAGGACAGTTGAACTGAAGCATGGTTCTTTCTCATGGACTAGGCCTCTGGGCAAGATATTTCTTGGAAGCTCACATAAGAATCTTGATATGACTTCAAGATACAGTAGGGAAGAGCAGTACAGGATGACTCTGGCTGGCTACAAAAGCCTTTCATTCAGACTTTAATTAGATTTGACCAAAACCTAGAAACTAGTCTGACCATTGCAATTTCAACTAGTTTGAAAATAAACATAGCCTTGTATAGTATTAGGACACTGGGACTTCTTTGGACTTGAAAGCAACCCTTGAGACTACACAAAATTAGTTTTGCTTTTGTATCAGGTTACCATTATTGATTTAGGCTATAGCACATTGGGATCCTTCAATTCAAGGCAACAACGTAACTAACTTGTAAGTCAGTATGACTTTGCAGAAAGTGACAGATGTGGGCGTGTAGTTGGGAGTTTAGAAAGGGACAACCCCCCGTTCCATTTTCAAACGTGTTCATTTCACTGGTCACTGTCAGAGCCACTGCACCACAAAAGTAAGTACCTAGCTTTAGACAACAATTGCAAAATATAGTTCCGTTATAAGAAATAAAGCGATGTGCAATAGATGGCTAGGACTTTAGAATTTATACTGCGCACAGTCAGATGTTTGTTCTATAGTCGGTCGTGCACGCGGGCGAGCTTTTGCCTTTGAATTAGGTTAACTTTAACTAGCCTACCTTGCCATTAAATTCATTTTGCAACTAAAACTGTTCCTCGACGGTATACGAAAAATAAGACCAATAGCTAGCTAGTTGGAAGTTATGCTAATTTCTTGGCTAAACCTGGGTTATGTAGCTAGTTAGCTAACTGAACAACAGATTGTCCTCCCACCCAGTTATGCATGGTGGTTGACAGTTGGAATTTTTTTATTTTCAGAATTTATTTTTTTTTATTTTCAGAATTCATTCAAGTTTCATATTCGAGGATATCTATGCTTGAGTTGGTTGAAGTGCTGTCAGACTGACTGGGTGAATTTGAGCTTCCTGGCTAGCTAAACTAGGGGTGTATTCATTAGTATGATTCCGTTGCAAACGTAACGTTTTGCAACGAAAATGAGTTGATATTGGCCAAACTCGGGTAGATCCCTCCCCGTTTAGTGACATTTACTCTGGTTGCTTCCGTTTGTTTCCTAGAGTAAACGTTTTGCAACTGAATCTGACGAATGAATACACCCCTGACATAGCCCGGATGCTTGATATGCAAAAATGCCACATACGCCAGATTGACCACACTTCTAGATTTGTTTGCTAACAAAAACAATCGTTTATTCAAATAAGGGCATGGGCTTTTCACATGCAAATAGCATTTACAACTTGGCCTATACTCAAGCAATAAGGCATCTCGGGGGGTTGTGGTATATGGCCAATATACCAGGGCTAATGGCTGTTCTTACGCGCGGCTCAACGCAGAGTGCCTGGATACAGCCCTTAGCCGTGATAAATTGGCAATATACCACAAACCCCTGAGGTGCCTTATTGCTATTATAAACTGGTTACCAACGTAATTAGAGCAGTAAACATGCATGTTTTGTTATACCCGTGGTATACCATCTGATATTAAAAATAAAAAATGTTTTTTTAAATTCCTGTTCTGAGCATCTGAGATTTACTATGCAATCTGACACACGTCAAATCAGTTTCCTTGATCTTCTGATCTTGGGTGAAGATAATGTTCTATACACTGATATTTACAGGAAACCTACTGATCGTAACAGTTTGATGGCTCACTGTTGTCACCCACTTACCTTAAAAAACAGTTTGCCCTATAGCCAATTCTGTCGAATCAAAATAATTTACAAAAAACAATCAGATTCGACAGAAATATGGCTGAGACGCAAAGAAAATTCAAGGAGAGGGGGTACAAAAATGGTCAGATTAATACTGCCATTGAGAAAATTCTAAACAAAACATGACCTTTTTCAAGGTCAATCTCGCAAAAGAAGCGTTCTTGTTTTCTACCTACCCGCTATTCAAAGTGCTCCGAACAAATTAAGGGAATCGTTCACAAACATTATCATATTCTAAGATCTGATGACAGTATCTGTAATGTTTTCGGACCCTCCCCTGGTCGTATTCTCGCGGGGCAGAAATATCAGAGAACAATTGGTAAACTCTGATTTACCACCCCAAGATATCCCTGCACAACATCTATTTGCGCCCCCTACTGGATGGAAACTATAAGTGTAATGGCTGTGTTCAATGCAATGGCACTTATAAATGTAGATCCTTCAAACACCCCCAAACAGGGAAACGGATCCCAATCATAGGTGTTATCACGTGCTCTACTAAGGCAGTTATTTGTCTTATAACTTGTCCTTGTGGTAAAAAGTATGTGGGTAAAACAAAGCGCAAATTCAAAGGACGAACCTCAGAGCATCGTAGCACCATTAGGTGCAAAAACTTGACTTACCCAGTTGCGGCCCAAGTTTTGGAAGCAAACCACTCTGTCGTCCCTACCTGTCGTCCCTACGTTATATTGGCATCAAACATGTCACCCTCCCTAGGAGGATAATTTATTGTTAAAATGAGAGGCTGCCTGGATCTTTAATTTAAAGACCCTTGCTCCCTTCGGTGTGAATGTAGACTTTGATCCATTCTTGTGATTATTGTGATTTTGCTATTGTAAATGTTTGTAGGCTTATGTAGCCAAATTGTATCTATGATCATATGCTATCCATTTGTTTTTTTGTATGCTATTTTAATAACAGAGAATTAACCAATGATATCAGGCTGCACCTGGCCATGGTTACAGACACGTGTGTGTGTCTTTTGACACTATTTAAACTAGTCACCCCGCAGTGTTTGTCATTATTCCCTGATGAAGACAGCTTGTCTTTCAAAACGTTGGACGTTAGGTTATTACATTTTTGCATCTGAGCTCCTAGAGTGTGCGGCTCTCCTTTAAATTTAAGTGTTCTACTCCGCTAGCCAGCACCTCGCCTAAATAGGTGTCCAGTTCTTTCGCCTGTATACCATCTAAGGCTCGAGCCTCCCAAGTTTATATTATAAACCACAGGTATGACAACATTTTATTTTTTTCTGCTCTAGTTCCGTCTTGCCTAAGAACAGCCCTTAGCCGTGGTATATTGGCCATATTGGGCTCCCGAGTGGCGCAGCGGTCTAAGGCACTGCATCTCAGTGAAAGAGGCATCACTACAGTTCCTGGTTCGAATCCAGCCTGTATCGCATCCGGTCGTGATTGGGTGTCCCATAGGGCAGTGGTCAATTGGCCCAGCGTTGTCCGGTTTTGGCCGGGGTAGGCAGTCATTGTAAATAAGAATTTTTTTTCTTAACCGACTTGCCTAGTTAAATAAAGGTAAAATAAAAAATATATAAAACTAAATTCCACACCCCCTCGGGCCTTATTGTTTAAATATACTATATTTGTAGTATTTAATACTAAAGTCTCTTTGCTTTTAAAAAGTAAAAAAGTACTCATTAGTATTTTCTTCCAAAGGCAGCTATTTCATTTATATATATCTATATATGTATATGTATATGTATATGTGTATATGTATATGTGTATGTGTGTAGATATGTATATATGTGGATGGATGGATGTGTGTGTATATATGTGTATAGGTATATTTTCATCAGTGTATTTTCTTGTAATGAATTGACACATGTTTTGTATCTCCTCTCTCCAGTGGGTCCCTACACAATCACCTACTTTGGAGTCCGAGGTATGTGGAGCCAGTTAATCCTATTCAACATCACATGACAGCCTGGTTATTGTTTTGAAGTAATACTAGTCTACCATTGGAGAGTGCATGGTTGTTCATGCATTTCCTGTTAAAATACGCTTTTTATATTGATATAGCTAACTATTACCAAAATTATTCCTGCAATTGTAGTCTCTCTAAAAAATGGTGTATGTATTGTAAGACAAAAGCCTTGCACCTGTTACTGCTCACATTCATGAAATGTTTAGTGTCATTCATTACCCAGTAGCCTACTGCAGCAGCTTGACTCAATACTCAATATTGTGTTTCTATTGGTTTAATAACATAAACTGGAGGTGAAGTCATTCCAGGTCATCTTAACACCATGTGTGATCTTTCACACAGATTTTATGACCTGGATTTCACCCACAATGGCTGTTCACTTTGCAGCCTCACCCATCCCTTTTGATTGTTATCACAGAAAATACTTGGACTACTAGGTTGGCTCAGCTGGCCCCCATGGTCACCGTTCATACACTTAAAACAGTCTGTGTTCCTTCTGTGTCTGCTGCTTACATTATTCATGGTGCTTTAGCACTGAGAAGGGCTGGCTTTCAGTCAGGAGGAGCATGTGACCCAGGTTAATGTGAGGTGAACAATCATGTCATGGGACTAGGGTTGCACATTTTGGGGAATATTCAGAGGTGGGAATTAACAGGAATCTATGGGAATTAACAGAAATATATGCAAATTAATATTAATACCATTTAAATGTAGATGTTTTTTGCATTGGATATATTTACCATATCATATGGAGACAGAAACATAAACCTTTTACCTTATCATAAGTAGACATAATTGCAAATTATTAAATCCTTCCAATAGAAATAAAATAAAAACTATTTAGTTTCAAATTGAACTTCAATTAAATGAGTTGACTCTTCACATGGGATAATTTCACTGAGCAAAAAACGGGAATATTGAATGATCCCCAATGATCCATCGCATCACCCAAAAAAAACTTTTAACATGCATCTATAAAATGATAGTCTAGAAACTAAAGCTTTGGTTGTCTTCCTCTCAGGCTTTCATGTCTTCTACCTGGACCTCCTCAATGTCCACCTCTTGAACATTAGACTGAGACCTCATCTTCACTGTCACTTTCCAACCTTGTTGAGGATGGCTCGTTGTCAGGCTCAAAAAGCCTCATATTTGCCCGGATGGCCACCAATTTTTCAACCGTTGTATTGGTCAGCCTGTTGCGTGCTTTGGTGTCTGTGTTCCCAAACAAGGACCAGTTGCGCACCGAGGTGGCTGATGTTGGTTGGAGTTGGAGGATGATGGAGGCAACAGGGGAAAGAGCCTTAGATCCACAAAGTCCCTTCCACCAGGTGGCTGATGAGATATGTTGGCACGACTGCCATATTGCATCTCCATCCCAAAGCCGTTGCTTGGTAGTGTACTTCGCTAGACTGCCAAGAGCCTTGCCCTCATCCAGGCCAAGGTGGCGAGACACGGTAGTGATGAAACTATAGGCCTTGTTGATCTCTGCACCAGACAGGATGTTCTTGCCAACATACTTGTGGTCCTACCTGTACGCTGCGGCGTATAGTATGGACTTCAGGCAGAAGTCGTCATGCATTTTGATGTATTTCAGAAATGTAGTTTCCTCTGCTTGGAGTAACAGTGAATAGGTTTCAGGCTGCTTACCACTCTCTCCTAAAATACATAATCCAGGAAGATCCTTTTGATGGGCCTGTCCATATTGACAGAGTGTGATATGGCCATTTCTAGGAGAGAGTCCTCCCCTCCAGGAGACTATCAGACATGATGACAACACCACTCCAACAGGTGTTGCTGGGCAGCTTCAGTGTGGTGCTCTTATTCTTCTCATTTTGCTTGGTGAGGTAGATTGCTGCAATAACTTGATGACCCTTCACATACCTAACAATTTCCTTGGTTCTCTTGTAGTGTATCCATTGTTTTCAGTCAGTGTCATGATGTCCTTGAGGAGCAGATTCAATGCATGAGCAGCACACCCAATGGGTGTGATGTGAGGGTAGGACCCCTCCACTTTAGACCAAGCAGCCTTTATGTGCACAGCATTCTATCACCAGTGCAAATACCTTCTGTGATCCAAGGTCATTCATGACTGCTTCCAGCTCATCTGCAATGTAGAGACCGGTGTGTCTGTAGTCCCTTGTGTCTGTGCTCTTGTAGAATACTGGTTGAGAGGTAGCGACGATGTAGTTAATTATTCCTTGCCCACGATTATTTGACCACCCATCAGAGATGATCATGTATGTTATAAAATATATTCACCCCACCCAGTATTGTAATCAAAACTTACCAGAAAGCATGTAGTCCTTGGCTCAGACAGCATAGTAGTGTGGGCTCAATGGCATCTCATTAGTGTGCAAGATCTTGAGAATCAGCTGTACATGTGATGGAAGAATGCACTGTGCATGCAGAGGGTTGCAATTCCATTGAATTGGGGATAGTTTAACCAAAATATGCCACAAGACCTAGAATTGCCTTGTGTGTATCCTACAATAAAAGGTTCACTGTTATAAGCTAACTTTTTTTTATGAATTTAAGATAAATTCCCGGGCTTAACTCCCCATTTAAAAATTGTATTACATTTACAGGTAAGTTTCCGACCCTTTGTAACCCTACATGGGACTAAAGGTTCATTGATTTGAACCCCAATTTTTTTTTTTGTACTTGAATAATCAAGAAGGTCGTATAAATAATCCCAGAGATAAAATAGCCTTTTTATTTCTGGATATAAGCTGCCTTTTTATAGACCTACTACTGTACATCAACAAGAAAGCAAACTTTGCACCCCTTCATATTTTACTTCGGCTTACAGTCTTACCTGTTTATTTTTTATCTAGTCTGGAATGCATATATTTACACAACACTAGTGATATTTATAACGCATTATATCTGTGCCAAAGCGTCTAATGATGCCATGTCTTATGATGCCATGTCTTATGATGCCATGTCTTATGATGCCATGTCTTATGATGCCATGTCTTATGATGCCATGTCTTATGATTGAGAGTTGCTTTGTTTTTGTTGACCTGTTCTGTCTCGTGTACCACAGGACGCTGTGGCGCTATGAGGATCATGATGGCCGACCAGGGCCAGGAATGGAAGGAGATCCTGATGGACTTCGCTGACTGGACGAAAGGAGATCTGAAAGCCTCTTGTGTGAGTGGGGAATGGATCATTCTTTTGTTGCCATCTTTCATTTGTCAACCTGTTCAGTTGAGCCAGGGATGATGGTCTGTTAATAACAGCTGGGATGTGCTTGGTTTGTTTAGTGTATATTGTTTGTCTCAACAATCTCTGCCTGTACATTCCATTATTCATATTGAAGTAAAGAGATTTTACCTCATTAACTCAGTTGCTATCAATGTAGAGTTTATTCAGCTACAATATATATGTAAACCCCATGTCCCAATTAGTTGTTACAATCTATAATAAATAACACTACTTATTTTTTTGGTTTTAGGTATTTGGTCAGTTGCCCAAGTTTGAAGATGGAGGATTGGTCCTGTACCAATCCAATGCCATTCTGAGGCACTTGGGCCGCAATCATGGTAATTGATCTCAATTGTGATGTCATATACACAGAGAAAACAAAACATTAAGAACACCTGCTCTTTCCATGGTATAGGCTGACCAGGTGAAAGCTATGTTTGATATTTACATTGTTTTCCTCACTCCATTTATCCTTTAATCTCTCAAATGTTAGACTGAAATGTTATTTCTACTTTCACCTAACTCGAACACACACAGATGCCTATGGGAAAGATGGAAAGGAGGCTGCCCTCATTGACATGATGTGTGATGGCGTTGAGGACCTTCGTCTTAAATATGTAAAAATGATTTACCAGGAATACGTAAGTATTCACCAAGGCTGAAATTCTGACTAAGTTCATACAGTTCATACAAAATGTTCCTTTACTAATGCAGTGCAGTAAAAAAAAACATTTGGTTCAATGTGTGTCGCCTGACAACGTGATCGGGAAAATAAAAAACATTTGATTTCTGAAATATACAATACACCTGCAGTGAAGCCGCGCGACAACTACATCATACCAGTCATCCAACAGACTCCCATTCAGAGCGACAACTACATCATACCAGTCATCCAACAGACTCCCATTCAGAGCGACAACTACATCATACCAGTCATCCAACAGACTCCCATTCAGAGCGACATTTAAGGGCACGTTGACAGCTCTCCCACCAGGCCAAGAAACGTTTACCCCGAACCGTCCAAGACCCACAGTTCCCCAATAGCTGTCCCTCAGAATGACAGGAATCACATTTAGATTATGGTAATGCATCTTAACAGAACATGCAACTCATGTAATGAAGCAGCTAATGTCATTTTCAAACATTTGCCAAAATGCAATTTGGGGAAAAACACCATTCTAAACAGTGCACCTGGGAAGCACTATTCTAAACAGTGCACCTGATAGTGGTTCCATATGTGACAGAGATGAAAATATGTTATCTAAAGATACAACAACTAGAATGGGTTGCTAATATGACTATGATTGTGCATTTGGCTGCGTTAGGCTTTAAACTTATCGTTTTTATGATTAACCACATGACAATGATTTTGAGAAAATTAAACATTGTTATTGAAATGAAGCTGTTCCATAAATATCAAAACTGGCACACAGAACAGTGGAAATGGTAGAATAAATTGTATGCTAACCACAAACTTGAAATTCATCTGCCGCCTATAAAGTCTTTATAAAATAATTGCCTTCACATTGTCATGGTCAGATTTTGCCTTTAGGCTATTTTGAAGCAAGGAAAGACATGCCTCATAATATGACATGAAACATTCAAATTTCAAACAATGAAGTCGAAGTTTACATACACCGTAGCCAAATACATTTAAACTCTGTTTTTCACAATTCCTGACATTAAATCCTAGGAAATATTCCCTGTCTTAGGTCAGTTAGGGTCACCACTTTATTTTAAGAATGTGAAATGTCAGAATAATAGTAGAGTAATTTATTTCAGCTTTTATTTCTTTCATCACATTCCCAGTGGGTCAGAGGTTTACATGCACGCAATTAGTATTTGGTAGCATTGCCTTTAAATTTTTTAACTTGGGTCAAACATTTCGGGTAGCCGTCCACAAGCTTCCCACAATAAGTTAGGTGAATTTTGGCCCATTTCTCCTGACAGACCTGGTGTAACTGAGTCAGGTTTGTAGGCCTCCTTGCTCGCACATGCTTTTTCTGTAATGCCCACAAATTTTCTATAGGATTGAGGTCAGGGCTTTGTGATGGCCTCACCAATACCTTGACTTTGTTGTCCTTAAGCCATTTTGCCACAACTTTGTAAGTATGCTTGGGATCATTGTCCATTTGGAATAGCCATTTGCGACCAAGGTTTAACTTCCTGACTGATGTCTTGAGATGTTGCTTCAATATATCCACGTAATTTTCCTGCCTCATGATGCCATCTATTTTGTGCACCAGTCCCTCCTGTAACAAAGCACCCCACAACATGGCGCTGCCACCCCTGTGCGTCACGGTTGGGATGATGTTCTTCGGCTTGCAAGCCTCCCCCTTTTCCCTCTGAATATAACAATGGTCATTATGGCCAAACAGTTCCATTTTTGTTTCATCAGACCAGACAATATTTCTCCAAAAAGTACGATCTTTGTCCCCATGTGCAGTTGCAAACCGTAGTCTGGCTTTTTTATGGCGGTTTTGGAGCAGTGGCTTCTTCCTTGCTGAGCGGCCTTTCAGGTTATGTCGATATAGGACTCGTTTTACTGTGGATATAGATACTTTTGTACCTTTTTCCTCCAGCATCTTCACAAGGTCCTTCGCTGTTGTTCTGGGATTGATTTGCACTTTTCACACCAAAGTACGTTCATCTCTAGGAGACAAAAGGCGTCTCCTTCCTGAGCGGTGTGAAGGCTGTGTGGTCCCATGGTGTTTATACTTGCGTACTATTGTTTGTACATATGTACGTGGTACCTTCAGGCGTTTGGAAATTGCTCCCAAGGATGAACCACACTTGTGGAGGTCTACAATTTATATTCTGAAGGCTTGGCTGATTTATTTTGATTTTCCCATGATGTCAAGCAAAGAGGCACTGAGTTTCAAGGTTGGCCTTGAAATACATCCACAGGTACACCTCCAATTGACTCAAATGATGTCAATTAGCCTATCAGAAGCTTCTATAGCCATGACATCATTTTTATGGAATTTTCCAAGCTGTTTAAAGGCACAGTCAATTTTGTGTATGTGAATGTCTGACTTACTGGAATTGTGATACAGTGAAAAAATCTGTCTGAAACCAATTGTTGGAAAAATTACTTGTCATGCACAAAGTATATGTCCTAACTGACTTGCCAAAACTATAGTTTGTTAACAAGAAATGTCAAGCTCTCCCTGTAGATTTTGCGGTGAAGTATTGTTCCCATGAGAGACAGAACACTGAGCCAATCCCGGCACAACTAGAGAACATTACCAACCCATTACCAACCCGTATTTTCTGCTGTCCACCCCACCGCAGAAAGCACTGAGCTAGTCTGAAACATGCATTTTGAAACCGCCTTACTCAAGGAAGCAAAAAAAGAGACCGTGTTTTGTATTTTGTATGCGGTTTTATTACTCAATTATTTTTTTATTTTTTTTTACCTTGTTTGCAAACTGGTATGTGACATGTATTTATGCTAAAATAACATGCAAAAAAATGCAAATAAATAGCTAAACAGATGGGGCTGAAAACAGTCTCTGCCCTACCTGGTCTGAGTGATGGGTTACTACTGAATAAGATACATGATGACTAACAAATACAGACAGGCCAAAAAAAATGTATTCCCCCAAAGGTATGCAAATGAATCTATAGACCGATAAGCATTATGTGGAAATGTATTTCCATCAACTGGTATTTCCATCAATTGATAAAAAGCATTATTTTGCAACGTTTTCGTTTTTTTTCTCCCGGTCATTTTGGCAGGCAACAGTTGTATTTATTGGCTTTTCATTTGCAAGCTAATGGAAACCCTGGAAGCTTAATGTGTAAACATTTATGAAGTGTGATTATTAAACACTTTCTCTTTTTCGTAGGATACTGGTAAAGACCAATACATCAAAGACCTTCCTAACCACCTCGACAAGTTTGAAGCTGTGATGGCCAAAAACAAGACTGGTTTTCTCGTTGGTAATAAGGTAACCAATCCTGCAATGCACAAACAAAAAGAGGGCTATTTAATTATGGAGTAAGTTACCAAAATGTATTCATTAAATGGTTTGGTTCTCTTGTAATCTCAGTACTGTCTGTTACCTATCACAGAACTAGAATGAGTAGAACATGCATCGCCATTCAAGTTATATGCCATCATGAGAGAGTCTTTCTCTGTTCCCTATCCTACATAGCCTTCGTTTGCTGACTACGGTCTGTTTGAAGTGCTGCTCAACCACCTGGTGCTCTGCTCCAGTTGCCTGGATACCTCCCCCTCCCTGAAGAGCTTTGTCGAGAAGATGTCAGCCCGTCCCAAAATCAAGGCCTTCCTGAGCTCTGACGCCTACAAGAAACTGCCCATTAATGGCAATGGCAAACAGTGATATTCCTGAACAAAGAAGGCTAGATTCCATCCATTTACCTTCGCTGTAACCTGAACGGTTTTGGATAATAGTAATTTTTTACAAGTCCATCTTACACATTAGCCCACAATAAACGTGTTAACTATATGTACAATTGTTAGCTACAGAGTTGATTAATTGTAGTTTTCATATGTAAAAATAATAATAATACAAAAATAAAGGTCTTTTTGAGAGAAGTATCCAGGTCTTTTTGAAAAAAGCACTTTTGAACGTTACTGAAATTATTTGTATACACATCACTTTTATTCTCTGCAATTCTGTGAATATTATGATAACCAGCCATGTAGCAGAATGGTACATACAGTATGAGGATTCCTGGTCAGTTGCACAACTGACTGCATTCAACCGAAATGTGTCTTCTGCATTTAACCCAACCCCACAGAATCAGCGAGGTGCCTTAAGCAACGTCATGGCCGAGTAGTAGTTGGGGTAGAACGGCTGATTATACCTAAATCCGCTTCTGATTTGTATTAGTCTATAAATAAATCTCTTTGTCAAAATTCGGCATCTCTCCAATGTCTTATCCGACTAGTATTTTTGAAAGTGTAAGGATAATAATTCAGCCATAGTTGTTCTGAAATGTTTGTTTACCAAGAGGAGGGGGTTCTGTCAGGGGGGACATTTTCAGCACAACATCGACTCTGGTATTTGAAATGGCAACCTTTCAGTTACTGGACCAACTCTCTGAACCACTAGGCTACTGTACATGTCGCCCCGTTCCTGTACCGGGGGAATTCTCTCCTCTGGGAAAATCCTGTCTTCGGTTACATTCAGTAGATGATCAGTAAGGAGTACTCCTCTCCTTGGTTACATTCAGTAGAAGGTGTAGGAGGAAATTCATGACTATGGGGGATATTCCAGTATCTAGACTGTCCTCCCAGAAGTAGTAAGAAGAATCAACATAAGGTTAATTAATAGACATGTGCAAGCAGAATAAAGGCTGAGCTCAGGTGAATGAACAGAGCTGGGTCAACATGTAAAAGCGGAATGTAAGCAGAAAATGTATGCCTGTGCTGTTATAGGCCTGAGGGAAGTCATTACCTGGTCCTGTGACTAGCATTGAGACATGCAATTGCATTATGTATGTATGCCGGTGCTGTTGTAGGCCTGAGGGAAGTCATTGCCTGGTCCTGTGACTGCCTTTAGGGCATGTAGTTGTATTGTATGTCTGTGCCATTATAGGCTTGAGGAGACCCATTGTGTAGTCCTATGAGTATCATTGGACAGACACCTGCATTATGTGTGTCTTATTTTTTTTGTATCATTGCCATGGTTATGCCACCAACAGAATCTGTAAACAAGCAAGAATTGAGACTGAAAGATAATTGTGGCGAGAGGCCAAGAGGTGTTAATCCTCTACATAGAGGGGAGTGACCATGTGTGTTATCTGAAAGTGGAAACCTATAAAGCCTGAGGTCTGTGACGAGAAGGCAGTTCTTCCCTGGAATTGCTTGGCTTTGTTACTTTTTGTAATAAGGTCTATTTGAATTCACATGCTCCGGTATCTGAGAAATATTTGATTCAATATTTCCACGACAATGGTCAGTAAGAGGCACTCCTCTTGTTGGGCTTTGGGCAGTTATGGATAAATGGATGGGTGGCAGTGATGGGATAAATTCTTGCTAAAAGGTGTCATCATTTTGATGAAAAGTCTTAATGTCCAATCTCACTTGTCTTTTAAGATCCAAAACAATGGTTGCATTCCCGTGCTCAGATGTTGCATGCATCAACCAACGTTTGCGTGCCATGTCATCGACTGACAGATTTCTATAACAAATTGTGGTTATCCAGGCATTGTAAGAAATGGCATGTGTCAGCTTCGCCTGGGCAGAGGAATGCGTCCACTTTGTCCAGTCCACATTAATCCAGTGCAGGGAATCAAATACATTTAGTGCCCAATGTATATTGAACAAAAATATAAACATAACATGCAACAATTAAAGATGTTGCTTAGTTACAGTTCATAAGGAAATCAGTCTATTTAAATTCATTAGGCCCTAATCAGCCATGGGTGGGCATAGGGCGACCAATTTGGGAGCCAGGCCAAGCCAATCTGAATTGAGTTTTTCTGAACAAAAGGGTTTTATTACAGATATAAATACTCCTCAGTTTCATCAGGTGGCTGGTCTCAGACGATCCCGCAGGTGAAGAAGCAGGATGTGGAGGTTCTGGGCTGGCGTGGTTACATAATGCTATATTCTCTAAAACAATGTTGGAGGCAGCTTATGGTGGATAAATTAACATTCAATTATCTGGCAACAGCTCTGGTGGACAGTCCTGCAGTCAGCATGCCAATTGCACGCTCCCTCAACTTGAGACATTTGTGGCATTGCTCACATTTTTGAGTGGCATTTTATTGTCCCGAGCACAAGGTGCATATGTTTAATGATGATTGTGCTGCCATCCTGTTAGAAGGTAACAGATTATTTTATTACAAGGGTTCAATTGGATTTTCATTGTGTGCAATGGTGTTATTTGCCCCCTAGTGGATGTTTCTGGTACTTAGAAAGACTACGTAAACAGAAAGTAGAGAATTTGTTCTGCACGCATAGAAGCAGCTACAAACAACGCTACGGTGCAGGTCTTTCAATGTAGTTATTTCTTGTCACGCTTCAGCCTTGGAAAATATTTGTTTGTAAGTTCAATTCAAGCATTTAGCTAATGGTTATAATCTTGTTATTGATAGAGTTGCTTACATGTCAATGTTGGTTGCATTTACTCACAAATTGCAATGCTTTTCATGTATGTCGTTAGCTGTATTACTTTGCTCGTGCGTCATGCAAACGAATTGTAAAATATACAATACTGTAGTTTGTTACTGTTCCTAGTGTAATATGCTTTGTTATTCTACATAAATGGTTGTACACTATTAGAGTAATGAAAGGAGCCAATTACCATATGAGTAACAATTAGCTATATGGTTTGGCATCATGCCAGATGCATGGTACCTTAGCGCGTGCTTTGTATTTATGCAACTTCAAATGTATAATATACAGCTACTGTCGGTGTGAATTGAATACTAAAGTATATTCATTTCTGTATTTTGCAGTTTCACAACATAAACGTTTTCAATATATTCATTCAAGAAAAGTCACGCCTTGGGAGTTTTATTGAAGACTTAGTTGTTAGCTATCTGTCTAGTTTTGCATGGGAACGCAACTCAAGGGCAGAATAATGATGCTGTTTAATCAGCTTCTTGATATGCCACGCCAGTCAGGTGAATGAATTCTCTTGGCAAAGGAGAAATGCCCACTAACAGGGATGTAAACAAATTGAGCACAAATTTGGAGAGCACAACATTTCTGGGATCTTGTATTTCAGCTCATGAAACGTTGGACGAAAACTTTACACGTTGCATTTATATGTGTTCAGTATAACAAGGGCCATGTTCGAAATGATCAAAATCGTAATGTATCATGGGTAAATTGTGACTGACTGACTGGTCTAAAAATAATGAGTCGTTTATGATGCAATGTTCTTTGTTGATCAGTCAGTCCGCATTCGCCTGCAATGTCGGATCAAGACCTGTCTTTGGTAAACCTGTGTGAGTATGCCACATTCAAAAAAACTGGGAACTCCGACTTCAGTGCGTTCGAGACAATAGGGATCTGAAAAAAAGCGAGCTCCAGACTGAGAAAAATCGGTTCGAACGGTCATCCAACTCGGAATTCCATGTCGGGAACTCGGGCCTCTTCCTAGAGCTCTGACTTTCCGATCTGAAGATCACTGACGTCCACAGGAGGTTTGTGGCACCCTAATGTGGAATGGTATCAAACACATAGTTTCCAGGTGTTTGATGTTATTTAATTTTCTCCGTTACAGCCATTATTATCAGCCCTTCTCCGCTCAGCCGCCTCCTTTGCCGACGTCATGATTTGACCTGGTTTTCTTCCGATTTCCCATGCCGCGTTTAAAGCGACTGGGAACTCGTAAAATCTCCAACCTCAGTGCGTTCAAATCAACTCGGAATTCCAGCTCGGGCCTTTTTCTAAATCTCCGACTTTCGGACCTGAAGATCACTGACCTCATATTTTTCCCAGTTTTGAACGCGGTAGCAGTTGTATTGAAGTACCAATACTTACAAAACAAACCATTTTGAAAACCATTTATTTGATAATGAGCTAACTTATAGCGGACAAACACTCAACGTTTTAAAACTTTCCTCCTTGATATTTCTTCCTCTTTATTTTTCTTATTAATATTAATCAACTATTGCTATCGACCCCTACGCGGATCATACATGCTCCAGTACACTGTACCTTGTAAAACGGTTATCCGAGTTGCACAAAACAGGAAATTACATAAATGAGTGCAACAACACAGAGGTCCGACGTCGCAAATAAGGCAGTACTTGTTCAGCCTGCAACCGAAAGATCAGCTTATGACAGAATGTCAGGCATTGAAGAAACTTCACATGTATCCTCAGAATTGCAGGATGAGAGGAGGAGCGAGGAAGGGGTCGAAGAGGAGCCCGAAATTGACTATGAAAACCCGTTCCGTTATATGTTTTACAGGTAAGCTAGCTAGCTAGTTAGGCTAAGTAGCTAGCTAACGGTAGCTAGAAAGTGATTGCATGTGGTTAGTGATGCCAAATTTAGCCATGCATTCATCATAAGTCGAAGCTGCATAAAGACTGGTTCACATTGCTATCAGAGTGTAACGTTAATTAGCTAGTCAAATATTGTTCTCTGTGGAGCAATTTGGCTATTTTTCCCAACTCCCTGAGTTGGTTTGAATTTGCTGGCTAGCTACGTTAGCTTGCTCGCCGTGAAAGGGAGATCCGATTGATCTGTAATTGACAGTACTCTTACAATTATAGCTAGATATTAGTGTTTCATATTTTGCATTGATTTAAAAGGGATACCTGAACATTTGTCGTAGCCGCATTGGCGGAGAGAACAATTGCCCCATTCACTAATGTCCCTCTAGCTTTACCCTCTCTCTCTCCCTCCCGCCTCTGCTCATATAAAAGAGACAGAAAAGAATGGGCTGATTTAGAACCTGTTCCACAAGATGATGGTCCCAATCCTGTTGTGAAGATTGCCTACTCTGACAAGTGTAAGATATTAAACTTGGCATATAATTTAGAACCATACATCCATATTGTTTTATGCATATAATCTCATGCATTTAGCCTACCAAATGACTCCGAAGTCCCTTTGAGTAGTTACGATTCATGTCAAAATTATTTCACTTTGCATCAGAAACTTTTCATTTCACACGTACCCCATGCAACCAAACATGTCAGTTTTGTCTCCAATAGTCACAGACGTGTATGACTATTTCCGAGCGTTATTGAAGAATGATGAAAAAAGCGACAGGGCATTCACGCTGACGGCTGAAGCTATTGAACTGAATGCTGCAAATTACACTGTATGGTAAGCCAATGTTATTATGATTTATGAACACAACAACAGTAGAATATCAATAGTTTTACTTGGTATAACCCTCTCTTTGAAAATGACAAGTGCAAGACCCTAAAGAAAGGGTGTACTCTTTCTCTGTGTGTCTGTGTGTGAAGGCACTACCGGCGAGTGTTACTGCAGGCCCTGGAGAAGGACCTGAGAGAGGAGATGAGGTACATTACGGCCATCATTGAGGACCAGCCCAAAAACTACCAAGTCTGGTGAGCTCTTCCAATCTAAATTTGTGTCACTATCCCAGTATCACAATCTAACAATACTCAATTTGACATGGCAAAAAGCAAACATGGAGCAGACTAATACTATAATCCTTTAAGAACCTACTTTATGTAAAATATTGTGTGCTGTACTTTGGAAAATTAGCATGTGACTGGATGACATCATCAGGCTGTTTGTCTCCAACATTTGCTTTTGAGCATATAGATAGATACATTTTCCTTCTCAATAAGTTGAACAATAAACTTGTTCTTCTGTTACACAAAGACTTGTGTAGAACCATAGAATGTGTGTCAATAACCGTCTTCTTCTTATCCTAGGCACCATAGACGTATGGTGGTGGAGTGGCTGAACGACCCCTCGGAAGAACTGGAGTTCATTGCAGAGATCCTAAGTCAGGATGCTAAGAACTACCATGCCTGGCAGCACAGACAGTGGGTCCTCAAGGTAGGAGCCTCAACAACCAGGTTGTGTTTCTAACTCATGGTGAATTGTTAGCTGTGTGCTAGTAGCGGCCATGGTGCAAGTGACATCTCCTGCCCTGACACATAGAATTGCTGTTGTCCTGGACCAAGTGACATCTCTTGCCCTGAGACAGATTTACTGTTGTTCCGGACCAAGTGACGTCTCCTTTCCTGAGACATAGAATTACTGTTGTCCTGGACCAAGTGACACCTCCTGCCCTGACACATAAAATTACTATTGTCCCGGACCAAGTGACGTCTCCTTTCCTGAGACATAGAATTACTGTTGTCCTGGACCAAGTGACATCTCCTCACCCTCACCTTGGCTTTTATGGGTCAGTGGTATTGACGGTGCTTATTGAGTAGGAAGTGTTCCTGTGCAGTGTGTCTCTGGATAAGCCCAGTTTGGGACAGGGACTAGAACTACTCTGTTACACATTCACAATCACATATCTTCTTATGAAATGGAGAGTATATGGCTGCCTATGGAGAATGCAAATATTCTATTGCTATCAGAAAGGGTCAAATGACAATCTGTTGCTAGTAGAAAGGGTCAAATCTATTGCTATCAGAAATGGTCAAATAACAATCTATTGCTAGTAGAACGGGTGGTGCCAAAGATTTCCTCTCTGTCTCTGATTGGAATGATAAGCTGACACTTCTGCGAGACGAGCAAAGCGATGAACCCAGTTTCGGTTGTCCCTTTCCTTTCATTCTCTCACTCCACTTATTACAGTAGTGTTGCATGATTTGCGGTCAAACTCAATGGCCCAATTTAGAAAATGTTATCAGCTCCAGATTTGTGTTAATGAAACCAAATGGCCTTGATTTGCATAATTTATTTTCACATGTCTATGCAAATTAAGTGACATTTGCATTCTGCCTCTGAACAGACCTCCTGTGGCTCTCTGAAATGGGCTGCATTGATCATGACTGTGCAGTTTTGTTGTCCTTGTTATGTGTGATTAAATCACTGTATAGTCTTGGAAAGTATCTAGTAGCGGATGGATCAGAAGTGTCTCTAGGATATCAGCATGAAGGGAGATTTCTGAACCAGAAAATCCTTTATCTGCAGTGCCTATTAATCACTAATCAGTGGTCACATGCCATTGGAATACTGTATAGCAATGACAATGGTGTGTTTGTCTCTGTCATTACTAAATGTGTGTCTGGTCTAAATACTGTGTGTGTATCTGGACTAAATACTGTAAATGTGTCGACTAAAGTGTATGGCGTGTCAGTACTAAATAGGTGTGTATTGTTCTCCAGGAGTACAAGCTGTGGGACAGTGAGCTGGAGTATGTGGAGCAGTTGTTGGAGGAGGATGTGAGGAACAACTCTGCATGGAACCAGAGGCACTACGTCATCTCCCACACAACAGGCTACTCAGACCCATCCATAGTCAACAGAGAAGTACAGTATGTACCTGCTCTCCCTACATACCATATCTCATGTCGGCCCCACACCTTACTACTCTTGAGTAGAAACTGAAAATGGGAAAGAAACAACCTCCTACCCACCAGACAATTAATCCTCCTAGCCCCTACCCACCAGACACTTCATCCTCCTAGCCCCTACTCACCAGACACTTCATCATAGACACTTCATAAACTCAGCAAAACAAGGAATGTCCTCTCACTGTCAACTGAGTTTATTTTCAGCAATTTAACACGTGTAAATATTTGTATGAGCATAACATGATTCAATAACTGAGACATAAACTGAACAAGTTCCACAGACATGTGACTAACAGAAATGGAATAATGTGTCCCTGAACAAAGGAGGGGTCAAAATCAAAAGTAACAGTCAGTATCTGGTGTGGCCACCAGCCACTTTAAGTACTGCAATGCATCTCCTCCTCATGAACTGAACCAGATTTGCCAGTTATTGCTGTGAGATGTTACCCCACTCTTCCACCAAGGCACCTGCAAGTTCCCAGACATTTCTGGGGGGGGTTGGCCCTAGCCCTCACCCTCCGATCCAACAGTTCCCAGACGTGCTCAATGGGATTGAGATCCGGGCTCTTCGCTGGCCATGGCAGACCACTGGCATTCCTGTCGTGCAGAAAATCACGCACAGAACGAGTAGTATGGCAGGTGGCATTGTCATGCTGGAGGGTCATTTCAGGATGAGCCTGCAGGAAAGGTACCAAATGTCTTCCCTGTAACGCACAGCGTTGAGATTGCTTGCAATGACAACAAGCTCAGTCCGGTGATGTTGTGACACACCGCCCCAGACCATGACGGACCCTCCACCTCCAAATCGATCCTGCTCCAGAGTACAGGCCTCGGTGTAATACTCATTCCTTCAATGATAAACACGAATCCGACCATCACCCCTGGTGAGACAAATCCGTGACCCGTCAGTGAAGAGCACTTCTTGTCAGTCCTGTCTGGTCCAGTGACGGTGGGTTTGTGCCCATAGGTGACATTGTTGCCGGTGATGTAAGGCAGGGCCTCACAAGACAACAGGCCTATAAGCCCTCAGTCCAGTCTCTCTCAGCCTATTGCAGACAGTTTGAGCACTGATGGAGGGATTGTGCATTCGTGGTGCAACTTGGGCAGTTGTTGTTGCCATCCAGTACCTGTCCCGCAGGTGTGATGTACCGATCCTGTGCAGGTGTTGTTACACGTGGTCTGCCACTGCGAGGACGATCCGCTGTCTGTCCTGTCTCCCTGTAGCGACGTCTCACAGTACGGACATTGCAATTTATTTCCCTGGCCACATCTGCAGTCTTCATGCTTCCTTGCAGCATGCCTAAGGCACGTTCACGCAGATGAGCAGGGACACTGGGCATCTTTCTTCTGGTGTTTTTCAGAGTCAGTAGAAAGGCCTCTAGTATCCTAAGTTTTCATAACTGTGACCTTAATTGTCTACCGTCTGTAAGCTGTTAGTGTCTTAACAACCGTTCCACAGGTGCATGTTCATTAATTGTTTATGGTTCATTGAACAAGCATGGGAAACAGTGTTTAAACCTTTTACAATAAAGATCTGTAAAGTTTTTGGGGATTTTTATGAATTCTTTGAAAGACAGGGTCCTGAAAAAGGGACATTTCATATCTGAAAGAATGTGATCCGTATGAGCATCATAATAGTAGCTCCACCTTGCCCTCTGATAGGCTAGATGGGTCTTCCAGCATTACACCTATCAAATTGTTTTGGATCTCCTTGGGTACGGGATTTTATTTCTTTTAATGGGGGTAGGGCTCTTTTCTGGACTGGACAGAGATTTCCAGTGTCCTACATCAGACACATCTGATAAATGTGTTTTCCTTTGTCTTTTTTAAGGTACAGTCTCAAACAGATCAAGAAGGCTCCCCACAATGAAAGTGTGTGGAACTATTTGAAAGGGTAGGTATCATACAGGATTCATTCAGTAGGGAATTAAATAATACCTAAAGGGATACATAGGGATTTAGGACATTTGTATGTCTCTGCATCAAGTATGGAGGTAGTTTCGTGAGCCAATGCTAACTAGTGTTAGCACAATGACGAAGTCTATGGCTTCTACAAGCATGCTAGCAGTTATTATAGTTTTTATCAGATAAAAACAGCTGCATTGGACCTTAAATATGAATACTTAAGAATTTTGGCAATGAGGCACTATCTACAGTACTTCAGCGTGTAGATGAACTCCTGGGTACCATTTATGTCCATGTGTGCAGTTTGAAGGAAGTTGCTACTTAGCGTTAGCGCAGTGACTGGAAGTCCATGGTAACTGCTAGCATGCTAGTAGATGCCATAGACTTTGTCATTGTGCTAACACTAGTTAGCATTGGGTAACGATTAAGTACCTTGCTGTGATTGTTTTCCCATTAAAATGGTCAAAAAGAAACAAATATATTCTTATCAAAGAGTAATTTTTCAAGCAAGAATTTTGGTAGGACTGGTCTGAGTGGAGAGGGGGAAACCTGAAAACGAGCTGTTATTGGCAGAGAGGTTTGGAACTCTTTCTTATTGGTCTATTAATTCATTTACCGCCTGGTGATGTAACTAGGCAGGACAAAACTTCATCCCACCAAAACAGGCTGACATTTCAGGCAGTCTTTTTAAACCACTCTTACACTAACAAGGACATTATCATAATTTTCAATCGTATGGAAATATGTATAAAACACTGTTAAATGAAGTTTTTTACTGCACTGGGTCTTTAATTTGTGAGTCTACAACATAATGGCTAATAATAATAATTTACTTATCTTGCAGTTTCTATCCTCCACCAGCAGATGTCAGAAGTCACAATGTTTAGTGTAGGAGCTCTGAATTGGGATACTGCTTCTGTAGAGTTGGCTGAAGCTTTTCACACCCCTCTCCTCCTCCTTTTCCCCCAGGATTCTGCAGGACCGGGGCCTGTCGTCCCACGCGGGTCTCCTGGAGCAGATCCTGGAGCTCAAGGAGACCCACTGCTCGCCCTACCTGCTGGGCTTCCTGGTGGACATCTACGAGGACTCCCTGGAGAACACCTCAGGAGACCAGGTGGAGGTCCTTAGCAAGGCCCTGGAGGTGAGCAGCACTGGGACCTATTGGACTTAAAGGGATAGTTCAGCCCAAATGTATGGGAAAATAGGCATAATCTAATTTCACATTTGGGATTACTTTATAGTAGTGATATGCATATAAAATCAAATACAATTGTATTTGCCGAATACAACCATGAAATGCTTATGTACAAGCCCTTAACCACCAATGCAGTTTTAAGACAGACAAATAAGAGTTAAGAAAAGATTGACTAAATTAATTAAAGTGTAAAAAAAAAAAATATATATATATATATACATACAAATTAATTACACAAAATAATAATGAGGCTATATATACAGGGGGTACCGAGTCAATGTGCGTTGGAGTCATTAAACCTAGGTTTTCAACCACTCCACAAATGTCTTGTTAACAAACTATAGTTTTGGCAAGTCGGTTAGGACATCTACTTTGTGCATGATACAAGTGATTTTTCCAACAATTGTTTACGGACAGATTATTTCACTTATAATTCACTGTATCACAATTCCAGTGGGTCAGAAGTTTACAGTTGACTGTGCCTTTAAACAGCTTGGAAAATTCCAGAAAATGATGTCATGGCTTTAGAAGATTCTGATAGGCTAATTGACATCATTTGAGTCAATTGGAGGTGTACCTGTGGATGTATTTCAAGGCCTACCTTCAAACTCAGTGCTTCTTTGCTTGACATCATGGGAAAATCAAAAGAAATCAGCGAAACCACCAGAAAAAAGCCAGACTACAGTTTGCAATTGCACATGGGGACAAAGATCATACTTTTTGGAGAAATGTCCTCGGGTCTGATGAAACAAAAGTAGAACTGTTTGGCCATAATGACCATTGTTATATTTGGAGGGGAAAGGGGGAGGCTTGCAAGCCAAAGAACACCCTCCCAACAGTGAAGTACGGGGGTGGCAGCATCATGTTGTGGGAGTGCTTTGCTGCAGGAGGGACTGGTGCACTTCACAAAATAGATGGCATCATGAGGCAGGGAAATTATGTGGATATATCGAAGCAACATCTCAAGACATCAGTAAGTTAAAGCTTGGTCGCAAATGGGTCTTCCAAATGTACAATGACCCCAAGTATACTTCCAAAGTTGTGGCAAAAGGGCTTGAGGACAACAAAGTCAAGGTATTGGAGTGGCCATCACAAAGCCCTGACTTTAACCCTATAGAAAATGTGTGGGCAGAACAGAAAAAGCATGTGCGAGCAAGGAGGCATGTAAACCTGACTCAGTTACACCAGCTCTGTCAGGAGGATGGTCCAAAATTCACCCATAAACTAATTTAGAGACAGATGGTGGCAGAAGTAGGATTTAGTTGTGCACTCGGATGAAAGGGGTCTTTCGATCACTGTTTCTCAATCCATTTCCTGGAGGACCCGAAGGGAGTGCATATTTTTATTCTAGCCCAGCAGTAGCACACTTGATTCAACTAAACACCAAGCTTTGATGAGTTGAAATGTGCTAGTGCTCTGCCCGAACAGAAATTGTGAAACTGGTGTAGATGCTGAATAACTTGGCAACTGTGTGCAGAGAATGAAAATAGTGTTCTACCATAGCTGGGACGTCTCCTTTCTTAGTACATTTCCAGTATAAAACATTGACTCCGAGTCAATCAGTGTATACCAGCCCTCGCACCAACAGTTCAAGGCTGAGGAAAAAGGGTAAATCAGTAGGAATTATTCAACGAGTCCGCGTGTCGGATTTGAAAACTCTTTCGCCTATCGCGGCGGATGTCTTACGTGCTTTTCCAAGCCTCCAATGTCTACCTGGCAGTTTGAATGACAGCTGGTATGCTGCCTCTGTATTGGGGAACTCAATGCTCGGGTGTGTGTGTCGGAGTTCATTAGGTTTCTTGGGAGTTTTTTTTCTTTTTTTTTTCTGCTGTTTTCAATAGGCATTGGCTCATTCAGAAAGTCACTGCAGGAGCTCTTATACTTATTTTAGTTCCGTCTACTCGGAAATGCATGCAGCAGGACGGGATTGCTTTCAGTTGGTTGTTGAGAATATGATTTGTATTTTTCCTCTATTTACTTTTTTAAAAATTAATGTTTCTCGATGCTAGTGCCACCTCGAGATGTCAATGTACAGGTAACTGCTAAAATAATGGAACCGCTTGAGTAAATGAGGGATACAAAGTATATTGAAAGCAGGTGCCTCCACATAGGAGTGGTTTCTTTAGCATCCCATCATGACCTTAAGCATGTATAAAAATGCTGGGCAGGCCATTATTTTTGACATATAGGATGACAGTGTTCTCATCCACAGGGCACCTGAATGGTTTGATGAGCATGAAAATGAAATGCCGTGGCCATCTCAGTCACGATATCTCAACACTTATGGGAAATTCTGGAGCGGTGCCTGAGACCATTTGTCACCACCACCAACAAAACACCAAATTATGGAATTTCTCATGGAAGAATGATGTTGCATCCCTCCAGACTTCCAGACACTTGTAGAATCTATGCCAAGGTGCATTGAAGCTGTTCTGGCTCGTGGGGGCCCAGCACCCTATTAAGAGATGTAATGTTAGTGTTTCCTTAGTTTTGGCAGTTACCTGTATGTTGAGTAGCCATTAGCCAACTAATTCACCACCAGTACTCCTGCCGTGGCTGTGTTAGCTGTGGTAATGGATACAATATAAATAATGACCAGGTCATTTGATTTGCACATAATCAAACAAGCAAGTTTTTTTTTTATTATTGTTTTTATAGGTGGTAGATCAGCATTAATGTTGCAGATACTGTAGATTGTAGCTTCTATCAATGTAATTGTCTGCATCATTTAAAATCCCCCATATATATTTTTTTGTAGATACATAGTGCATTCGGAAAGTATTCAGACCCCTTGACTTTTTCCACATTTTGATACGTTACAGCCTTAATCTAAAATTGATTAAATAGTTTTTTTCCTCATCAATCTGCACACAATACCACATAATGACAAAGCAAAAACAGGTTTTTGTTTTTTTGTGCAAAAAATCTAAATGAAATCAGTTACATAAGTATTCAGACCCTTTACTCAGTACTTTGTTGAAGCACCTTTGGCAGCAATTACAGCCTTGAGTCTTCTTGAGTATGAGCGTTGGGAGTTTCTCCCATTCTTCTCTGCAGAGCCTCTCAAGCTCTGACAGGCTGGATGGGAGCATCGCTGCACAGCTATTTTCAGGTCTCTCCAGAGATGTTCAATCTGGTTCAAGTACGGGCTCAGGCTGGGCCACTCAAGGACATTCAGAGACTTTTCCCGAAGCCATGCCTGCATTGTCTTGGCTGTGTGCTTAGGGTCGTTGTCCTGTTGGAAGGTGAAACTTCTCCCCAGTCTGACAACCTGCTCCAGAGCGCTCAGGACTTCATCAAGGATCTCTGTACTTTGCTCCATTCATCTTTGCCTCAATCCTGCCTCGTCTCCCAGTCCCTGCTGCTGAAAAAAATCCCCACAGCATGATGGTGCTAGGTTTCATCCAGACTTGACACTTGGCATTCAGGCCAAAGAGTGCAATCTTTGTTGTTTCATCAGACCAGAGAATCTTGTTTGTCATGGTTTGAGACTCCTTTGGGTGCCTTTTGGCAATCTCAAAGCGTGCTGTCGTGCTTTTTACTGAGGAGTGGTTTCAGTCTGCCCAATCTACAATAAAGGCCTGATTGGTGGAGTGCTGCAGAGATGGTTGTCCTTCTGGAAGGTTCCCCCATCTCCACAGAAGGACTTGCAGACCGTTTAATTTTTAATACATTTGCAAAGATTTCTAAACCTGTTTTTTTTTTTGTCATCATGGGGTTTGGGGTTAGATGGATGAGGGGGAAAAATCTATTCCATAAATTTTAGAATGTCTGTAATGTAACAAAATGTGGAAAAAGTCAAAGGGTCTGAATAATTCCCAAATGCACTGTATAACATTATATTGCTTGCAAGAATTTAAAAAAAAGAATAATAATTGAAAAATGTAACGGTTTTTTAAAATCCGGGATTGTTTTGTGTATCAGTTTTGTAAACCATGTACCATGGAATCGGTATATCGTAAATCGCTTCACAGCTATTTTGCAATCTACATGGCACAGCTGTCAATTTTTTGGTCCTTTAAATGAAACTGATACTTTTTTATTTATGACAATTTTCTTTAACCAATTTTGGTCTTTAATGCAGGGCAGACAGACAAGTTCCTTACTTTTCCCCCCTTCCACTTGCCTCTTCCATTTTTGCGGCAATTGTTGAAATTTTGGGTAGAGCAGACATTTCCATATGTTTCCATTAGCTGCATGTGTGACAACTCCACCAGTCCTATTTATGACAATTTAAAAGGATTATACTCATACTAGTTTTTATTCCAAAAATGCTTTTTTAATCAATTAGTGTATTTTGTGTTTTAACTGTAATATTAGTATTTTTTTTGTTCTGTCTTTTCTGGTGGATTAAACTGAAATTGCAACGAACTTTATGGTTTGTTATATATGTATGTGTATATATATATATTTCTGAGATTTTCATTTTCAAATAAGAGTGAGAGGTTGTAATCAGAATGAATTTAATATGTAATCATTTCTGCCTTCTGAATTCATATTCATTATATAAATAGGCTCCTTTGCATTTTGTCTGGCTTACCGTTCCATATAATATAGTTTCTTAGCTAGGTGTAGGCAAGGCCATAAGCAAATAGGTAAACTGGCACATGACTAGAATTAATCAGGGGGATTTTTCTACAAATAGACAGGTATTTTCCTTTTCATGGTAGCAATATTTTCTTTTTTTGTTAACTTTCTATTAAAATGTATTTTAGTGAGAGGATGTATTTCTTTCAGGATATGAATACCGAGTATGTCCACATCAGTCCGATTATTTTATTGTTAAACTAAACGGAAATATAAAATGTGTTGTTTTTTTTCTCCCGATGCAATACGTACATTTATCATAATTTGGTTGTAATCCAGAGGTTAGAAAAAGTATGCAGATCATCTGAGGCTGTGGAGGGATCCAAATTGTGGATTTAAAAGAACATGATTCATCAGTGTACAATGACACCTGTTTTTCACAGGGATGTAAACTAGTCACCTTTTAGCGAAATTGCCCGTTTTGAATCCAAAATATGTGACCTACATGAATCGTGTAGATCCGATGAAAAAAGTTTGGGGAGGGGGGGCTTTGGATCACTACTGTCTGTAAGCGTTTGGATGCGCGTTTGGAGCAATACTGACTGTGTCCAAGGCTCAGCCAATCGTTCACATAATAGAATGCAGCACGTGATTGAAGAGATTTGCTAGTTACAGATTCAGCGAGGGCTCTGGAAAGACAGCAGTAGGGTGCAAAGGCAGTTTGTTAGTTACAGCAGCGCGTCCCTAAACGATAACGGAAGAGTTAGATGAGAAAGAAGCCTGACCACGCGAATATGACGGTGCGTACCGTCAACTGTAACCGAAAAATAACTTCCATTTGTAAAGTTTGAGATGAGGGAGAAAGTGTTGTTAGCGTTAAGTATCTCGCTATAGTAGCTGGATCTAATTCTCCATTAGCTAGCCAGATAAATGTTGAGCAACATTAGCCAATTTAGCTGATCAAATTATTGAGTTTGTGTGAAAATTAGCTGGCTAATGAAGTCAGATAGCTAGCTTGCGAACGTTACAACATCAGATGAGCTAACGTTTGTAACCTAACCAATTCGCTATAGTATTAACTGGTATACGATTCTTGCCGTTTCTCAAGTTTTAACGCGTTAGTTGTTTAATGGACCCTGGCAATCTGTGTGAAATGTGAACTAGCTAAGGAACCAACTATATATGTGAACTAATGTTTTTCCTGTACAGTATGTGGTTTATTTTCAGAATGAGAGAATTAGGTGAAAATGAGGCGTTCCTTGTTAAACAAGTGGATTCAGGGATCAAGTGTAGCTGGAGCTGGGCCTGACTTATGCTGTAGGCCAATAGAGGTGACGGAAACAGGCCACACACTTTCCCTCTTTCAATACAGGGAATTAAAAAGGGGTATGACAGGTGTACTCTCTGCCTGAAAGAGATCAATTATGCCAACAAAGGGTATCATGCTCTGCTGGCACATTGTAGAACCGATGTCCACAGGCAGAAAGTGAACAATGTAGCCCAAAGATATTGCTTTTGTTGTGTTGAACTTGATAGTAACCCTTTTGTTGTGTTGAACTTGACAGTAACCCTTTTGTTGTGTTGAACTTGACAGTAACCCCTTTGTTGTGTTGAACTTGACAGTAACACTTTTGTTGTGTTGAACTTGACAGTAACACTTTTGTTGTGTTGAACTTGACAGTAACCCTTTTGTTGTGTTGAACTTGATAGTAACCCTTTTGTTGTGTTGAACTTGACAGTAACACTTTTGTTGTGTTGAACTTGACAGTAACCCTTTTGTTGTGTTGAACTTGACAGTAACCCTTTTGTTGTGTTGAACTTGATAGTAACCCTTTTGTTGTGTTGAACTTGACAGTAACATTTTTGTTGTGTTGAACTTGACAGTAACCCTTTTGTGTGAGTGAGGGGGGATTATTAAATGTTTTACTCAGTTCATGTTATTTTTGCACACATGTAGCCTTGTGCACTAGATCAATGTCTACTATAGTGGCCACTATAATAGAGCAAAAATAGAATGCCTGTTTGTTTAGTTTTATTTCTACTTTCAAATGTTTGTTTTTTTCCCCCAAGTGCAATATTTAATTGTGTGTGTGTGTGTGGTCACAAGCGTTCTATTATAAAGGCTGTCATGGCTAACTGCAATATTAGTTTTTTTTTTCTTTTTCTCAAGACTTGAGTGTCATTTGTAGGAAAGTCTAGGCAATGAATAACATTGGATTGCTTTCCTTACATTTTTTTTTTTTTAGCTTTGAGTTAGGTTCACATTAACTTTATTTTACACACAGACTGATCATGTAGATCATATTCTTTGTTGTTTTAATTAGTTAACCAGCGTTCCCCCCTAGCAGGGATTTGTTTAGCATGTTTCAGTGAGAAAAAAAGAACGTCACCTTTTTGGGGCCCACACTAGTTTGCATCCCCGTTTTAAGCCCTGGATTTCTAACCTCTTGATATTATTGTTGGATCTGATTTTAATAGCTAACATTTCGATGGCCATAATAAATAGATATGCCGATAGTTCACAGTTTAATACTTTCTGAGAAGCAGCCATTTATTTAATATTTTACACCTGGGGTTATACATAACTTTAACCCATTGTATAAGAAATTGAAATATTCCAGGCATTTTATAAATACATTTCAGTTGTACTTTATCAAAAGATTTAACAAGCAAGTATTAGCAAATCAGTGCAAAGTTCAAAACACATGAGTTGCAAGAGAGTGCAACCCCCCCCCCCCCCCCCCCCCCCCCCAGAGAATTGGCATTAATGAGCAACAAAGTGAACATTCTGGTTACACCTGACACAGCATTATCTTACCACATCAGTTCTTTCTGCTGTGTTGTGTAAATGGATCTCTTGTCCACTCGGTCCGTCTCTCGTGTTTTGCCCCTTTAATCCTGCTATAACTCTAACCCTCTCCGTCTCTCTCCATCCCGATCCCTGTCCTCCCGCAAGCTCTGTGAGCTCCTGGCCCAGGAGAAGGACACCATCCGGAGGGAGTACTGGAGCTACGTAGGCCGCTCCCTGCAGACGAAATACTGCTCTGGTGACCACTCTACCACCAGCAGCGCCCCAGAAACTGACCGAGGATCAGCCTCAGTCTCCGTTCACCAGGAGACCACCTGCAATAGCTAAAAGAAGACACAGAACCCAATGGGAGTCGAGGGAGCAACCGCTTTTATTCAGTCTGCGTTTGTTTGGCAATAGCGCAGCATTACCACATTGGTTAAATAAAATACAAAGAGAAATAACAGAAACACTAAGCTTACTGTAAAAGAGAACTCACTGCAGATAAGTATTATGACTTAGGATAGAAGATATGAATGCCTGCTGTCATTGTCATGTATTAAGGTTTATAGCCATAGGTGAGCTAGTTTGGATGTTGATGACTTGAGTGTGTGCTAACCAAGAGTCTTATTGCTGTGAATGTTGGCTTTCAGATCATACTGTATCTAGAGTAATTATGCTTGTTTTGGATTTCTTCTGCTGCGCAGTACACAGGGATATTTGTATATGACACTGTAGCTAAGAAGATGTTGCTTCTTGCCTAAAAGCCCTTAAAACATCTCTGTGTAGATAGATACATATTGCTATCGTTGCCAAAACACTGTATAACCAAACTCGGCATTGCTGTAGGCTACAGAGTCTTTTGTACGCTATAACTAATTATATGGTTATTCTAAACTGGAAGTTCTGCCCTTGCCTGTTTTCTCTCTCGATTACGTTCCTCTCATTATAACATGTACCCACCCACCTTTCACCTTTTTTTTCCCCCTACTGAGCCATTTTTGTCGGCACTACTGGGCATAATGGGCCTGTGTTTGAGTTCATACAGTAATGGTCTCATCTGGATTCGGTCCCACTAACGAGCGAGCGAAATTAATATAACACATCTGCTCATTGAACAAGCATTTCACCCTATTAGCAGTTAGCTGCTGAGCTAAACTAAATTTACCAGGGATTTTTGGGGGGTCATGTAGAAATTATACATCGAATGCACGACCCAATCGCAATGGCTTTCCCCTTATGTTGAAACTAGAAAATCTTGACTGTAATTTATATCTGAGGTTGGGAGGGGAAAAGGCATATCTTAAATCACGGGACTAAAAGAGTAATTACAATGAAAAGGAGCAGCATGAAAGTCCCATACTAGGAATTAAACCATAACGATGTGTGCTGTAAGTGCAACATTAACTTTCCAGTATACCTGCATTGCAAATTAGTAAGTATTTTAATGCAGACATTTCTCAAGACTGAAACAAGCTATTTTTTTAGTCAGGATCATGTATGACAAGTCTTCCAGAACAATACATTATAATCATATAATAATGCATTACACCAGTTGGCTTCAAAATACTACCCAAATCAGTTGTCAATTCTCTGTAATTCCTCCCAGTCACATCAGTATTTAAGGGCATTAATAAATTGGGCAGAATGTAATCAGACCTCATAGATGCTGGACTGTCCAGAGAGAGGCCAGCCAGACGGCCTAGAGTCCGTTAGCACACGCCACGCTAATTAGCAGCATTATAGGCCTAGCGTCAGTCAGCACACGCCACGCTCATGAGCAGGATTATAGGCCTAGTGTATGTTAGCACAAACCATGCTCATTAGAGGGATTGTAGGACTAGTGTCCGTGAGCACACGCCACGCTCATTAGCAGGATTATAGGCTATGTGTGATTACTGCACCGATCGCTCCCACGAGTGCCCTGATTGCATCATAATCACAATGTAATGGCTGCCTGCCAGGGGGCATTGGTAGGCTGGGCACGCAGGCGGGGGGGTGCAGCAGTTGGGGGGAGGTGGAAATGAAATCTGTGTGTGTGTTTAAGGGCCCGATTCCGACCAAAGTTAAGCGAGCGTATATTGAATATAATTCCCTTTTCTCTCTGCGTATTTAAACATGAGAATAGCATGCTATTTGTTCAGGTGGAATGAAGGTGCGGCAGAGATGTCTACAGATAAGACGTGTCCTTTTTATAACTTTTTTTACCCTTTTTTCGCACCAATTTTGTGATATCCAATTGGTAGTTACAGTCTTGTCCAATCGCTGCAACTCCCTTACGGCCTCGGGAGAGGCGAAGGTTGAGAGCCATGCGTCCTCTGAAACACGACCCTGCCAAGGCGCACTGCTTCTTGACACACTGCTCGCTTAACCCATAAGCCAGCTGCACCAATGTGTCGGAGAAAACACCATACAACTGGCGACCAAAGTCAGCTTGCAGGAGATAAGTGGTGTTCTGACCTTGACTTAATTCCCTTATAATTCCACCACCTTTATGTGTGAGGAAACCTGGAATAAGGTCTAGCGAACCTACCGATTCCAAATGGAAAAAGCAAATACTGCATTTTTTCACATAAAAATAACACCCTTCTCCATGCACTGTAATTTACAACTTGATACGAGCTATTAATAATAGCTAGGTAAATTAGTAATTCATTTGGATAAGGGAATTGTAAATATAAGTGACACCAGTTTTGGATCTATTTTACCTTATAATCGCTGGAGACAAATGCGAAACCAGTCATATGGCAGTAATATGAAGCATATCAACTTTCCACCAGTAAAATGTATGCTGTGCCATTATGCAGAATTTTTATTGTGTAGTCTTTTAACTAACCGTCTGTAGCTCAGGCCGTGAAGCAAGGATATGCATATTCTTGATTCCATTTGAAAGGAAACACTTAACATTTGTGGAAATATGAAATTAATGTAGGAGAATATAACACATTCAATCTGGTAAAAGATAATACAAAGAAAAAAACATGCATCTTTGAAATGCAAGAGAAAGGTCCAAATGTATTATTCCAGATTCGGCGCAATTTCGATTTTGACCCCTAGATGGCAGCAGTGTATGTGCAAAGTTTTAGACTGATCCGTTGCATTTATGTTCAAAATGTTGTATCAAGTCTGGCCAAATGTGCCTAATTGGTTTATTGATACATTTTCAAGTTCTTAACTGTGCACTCGCCTCAAACAATAGCATGGTATTATTTCACTGTAATAGCTACTGTAAATTGGGCATTGCAGTTAGATTAACAAGAATTTAAGCTTTCTGCCCATATCAGATATGTCTTGTTACTTACAACCTCCTACTAATCACATTAGCCTACGTTAGCTCAGCTGTCCCAGGGGGCTGCTGAGCAAACTCATGTTCAACAGTTTTCCGCGTGTATCACATGGACCAGCATCACTGTGGAACGCTTTTGACACCTTGTAAAGTCCATGCCCGACAAATTGAGTCTGTTCTGAGGGCAAAAGCGGGTGCAACTCAATATTAGGAAGGTGTTCCTAATGTTTAGTTCACTCAGTATTTAGATAGCTTTCTTTGATCCCTAATATTCTGAACCCATTCTTTCAATATATTCTAGTGAGTCTGTGGACAGAATTCTAACTATAAGGTACAGCATATTTAAAGGGATGGCTTAAAATAAATGTACTGAAATCCCTATTGAATGAAAACTCCACCAAACTATCTGTTGGCCAATAAGTGGGACGATTTCCAGCGGTTGAATGAAATGTATTCAGAGCGTGTAAAGAAGCCACACCTGCAGAGCGTATTACACGACTGAATAAGGTAAGACTAAATACTGAGAAGTGCGTAGGAAAGACATGTGAAGGAAAGGGGTGGGGGGGACTCACCAGCGGGGAGTAAACATGTCATCAATCAATGCTTCTATCTATCGGTGGGGCCTGTGCCACATGCCTAATGGCTGAACCGGAGGATTGGAGTCTTAACATACTTAAAAATCCAATTTGTTTTTGCATTTGGTCGGTCGCATGCGGTGAAAGCTATTTTAGAACCGGTCTCTCTTTGTGAATGGAGATAGTTAGGGTTGTGTTTGTGTTAATGTCGGAGAGGACATTTGAACTGAGAAACGTGGAATCATCCAAATACCTAAAGCGAACATTGCCATTGGCTGCACGGAGTGACATTGACATAAATCCCATGCAGCCTTGTTTACAAGTTTGAACACTAGAATGTGAGATGTAATCTACACCTTGATAAGGCTGATAGAAATCCAAATGATTTCATTTATATATTTTCAATTTGAGCATCATTATTTCTATATAGCCTATACCAGGGGTACTCAACTACTATTTGAGAAAGTCCAGTGACACAAATTTCCTAGGTGGCAAAGGTCCAGATGGATATCGTCCTTGATAGGCGCTGTGGCACAGTGTAGTAACAAACATAGTCGTCTACGATTTAGGAAATATGTTGTTATATAAAATGTACATTAAATACATTAAATGAGACTAAGAACTTTGTAATTAATTAATGTCTTTCGAATGTAAACATGTGCAACATTGCTGAAGAACAAAAGTGGTTGCATAATTGTCTATGCAAAAAGTGCACTATGAACCATTGTTGATTTTTTTTTAAATAAAGTGCTTGTTTTCTGGAGAACAAAGGAGAGTTGAACAAAAATAATCATCTGAATGCACAGAAGGGCCATGCAATATTAATGTATAAGTCACTCTGGGCCTTGCTCTGCATTAATGAGAGAAGTTACACTTTCTGTCTCCTGCCAATGCTTTGAACTTTGACACAAACAGTGTGAGAGAAACTCTGAGACACTGGTGCAGATGTTCATTGGTGAGCCTGGTGTGGTATTTGTTTTTAATGAAGTTAATTGTGGAGAAGGCTGATTCACAGCTGTATGTGGAGCCAAACATGATAAACATGATATTTCCCCAGAAAGTGACAGGGTCACAATCACCAGCCTGCTCCTTCAAAGTCAAATTTTCTTGCAGCTCAATCAACTCCATTTGCTGTGGTGCAACATCTACCCATCTGAAGATCTATTTAGCATCTTCGGACAACTTTGTCACATTTGTGACCAAGAATGGGTTCTGAATGGGCAACAGCAGTTCTCTTCCAACACGAAGTCATCAAAGCGTGCCTTGGAAGTTATCCATCAACTTCTGGATGAAATCTATATGGTTGGGAACATCTTTGTCTCTCTGCCTTTGCACCAGAAGATTGGGGAAGTGGACAATTTCTCCCAGGAGATAATTCTTGAAAAGCTCCAATTTCTTCTGGAAAGTCCGGTCTGCTGTTATAATATCACACATTGTGTTGTCCCGTCCCTGCAGCTTATCATTCAGTTGATTAAGGTGTGATGTAATGTCTGCCAAAAATGGAACTGTTCCCATCTTCTCATTTTCCAAAAACTCTGAAAACTGAGTTGCCTTGTCACTCTTTTTTGCTTTGATAAGAAAGATTTGATTTCCTCCTGAATGGCCCAAAAGCTTTCCAAAATCCTGCTTTTGCTGAGCCATCTGGCATTATTGTGCAGTAGTAAGCCATCAAAACTGGCATTGGCCTCGTAGCAGGCTATGTTGTAGGGACGATGTTGCTCTCAAAAAGTTGATCAGTTTCCTCATTGTTGTCATGACCTCAGAATACTCTTTTCCCAGACTGGTACACAGGACAGATCGATGGATGATGCAGTGATATGATGTCAGGTCAGGGTGGTCCTCTTTCAAAACGTGCAACCAGTTCCCTCCCTCGTCCTATCATGGCTGGAGCTCCATCTGTGCTGATGGAGACCACTGACTTCAGATCTATCCCCCTTCTTGTCAGCATCCCTTTGATGGCCTCATGGATATCCTCTCCCCGTATGTGTGTGTGTGTGTGTGTGTGTGCTTCTAGATGTGTTAAGCCCAACAACTCCTCACAGAATTCCTTATTTGTTTCGTTATAAAATCTGACAAACACCAGAAGCTGGGCATTATCAGTGTTATCTGTTGATTCATCCACCGCTAATGAAATGCATGGTGCATTCTGAATGACCTCATCAAGTTGTGAAGTTAAATCTTCAGCTAATATTTCAGTTCTCCTCATTGCTGTGAATCTGACAGTGGGATCTGTTTGATCTTTTCTATGAGCTCATCTTTTGTTTACCTTTAAGGAAGGTGTCAGCAACACACATGCATCCTTTTACCATCTCACCATCTGAAAAAGTTTTTTTTGTGTTTTCCCAAAACCCAACCTATCCTCAGTGAACACTCCATTGCACGTTGTTGGGCTGTGAGGGAATTGACAAGGACTTTGGTGGACCTCTCATATTGGGATTTGAGTTGGTTAATCTTGTTTGTTCTCACCTCTGTGAGGATACATCTGATCGAATTTACTATGCCTGGTGTCCAGTGAAAATTTTAGCATGTCAATCTTGGTGGGGCAAATGTCAGATGCATGCAGGCAAAGCCACATCACAACACTAAACAATACATGAATTGCACTATAACGGTGACAAACGGTGCCCACAAACTGTTAGGGCCTACATAAAGCTGTCCCAACAGCAGTCCCAACACCTTACCACCTGGCTATCAGCAGTCCCAACACCTTTACAATGCCTTGCACAAGTATTCCTCCCCCTTGGTATTTTTCCTATTTTGCTGCATTACAACCTGTAACTTAAATTGATTTTCATTTGTATTTCATGTAATGGACATACACAAAATAGTCCAACTTGGCGAAGTGAAATTTAAAAAATAACTTGTTTCAAAGAATTCAACAACAAAAAAAACAACGGAAAAGTGGTGCATGCATATGTGTTCACCTGCTTTGCTATGAAGCCCCTAAATAAGATCTGGTGCAACCAATTACCTTCAGAAGTCACATAATTAGTTAAATATAGTCCACTTGTGAGAAATCTAAGTCACATGATCTCAGTATAAATACACCTGTTCTGAAAGGCCCCAGAGTCTGCAACACCACTAAGCAAGGGGCACCACCAAGCAAGCGGCACCACGAAGACCAAGGAGCTCTCCAAACAGGTCAGGGACAAAGTTGTGAATAAGTTCAGATCAGGGTTGGGTTATAAAAATACCAGAAACTTTGAACATCCCACAGTGCACCATTAAATTCATTATAAAAAATGGAAAGAATATGGCACCACAACAAACCTGCCAAGTGAGGGCCGCCCACCACAACTCATGGACCAGGCAAGGAGGGCATTAATCAAAGAGGCAAAAAAGAGACCAAAGTTAACCCTGTAGGAGCTGCAAAGCTCCACAGTGGAGATTGGAGTATCTGTCCATAGGACCACTTTAAGCCGTACACTCCACAGAGCTGGGCTTTACAGAGGAGTGGCCAGAAAAAAGCCAATGCTTAAAGTGTTTGCCAAAAGGCATGTGGGAGACCCCAAATATATGGAAGAAGGTACTCTGGTCAGATGAGACTAAAATTTAGCTTTTTGGCCATCAAGGAATATTCTATGTCTGGCGCAAACTCAACACCTCTTATCACCCCTAGAACACCATCATGCAGTGGGGATGTTTTTCCATCAGCAGGGACTGTGAAAGTGGTCAGAATTTAAGGATATGATGGATGGTGCGAAATACAGGGAAATTCTTGAGGGAAACCTGTTTGTCTGCCAGAGATTTGAGACTGGGACGGAGGTTCACCTTCCAGCAGGACAATGATCCTAAGCATAGTGCTAAAGCAACACTGAGGGGTTTCATGGGTAAACATTTATATGTCTTGGAATGACCTAGTCAAAGTCCAGACCTCAATCCAATTGATAACCTGTGGTATGACTTAAAGATTGCTGTACACCAGTGGAACCCATCCAACTTGAAAGAGCTGGAGCAGTTTTGTCTTGAAGAATGGGCAAAAATCCCAGTGGCTAGATGTGCCAAGCTTATAGAGACATACCCCAAGAGACTTGCAGCTGTAATTGCTGCAGAAGGTGGCTCTACAAAGTATTGACTTTGGGGGAGTGAATAGTTATGCACGCTCAAGTTTTCTGTTTTTTTGTCTTATTTCTTGCTTCTTTCACAAGAAAAAATATTTAGCATCTTCAAAGTGGTAGGCATGTTGTGTAAATTAAATAATACAAACCCCCCAAAAATCTATTTTAATTCCAAGTTATAAGGCAACAAAATAGGAGAAATGACAAGGGGGTGAATAGTTTCGCAACCCACTGTACACCTGGCTATCAGCGGAGCCTTGTCTGGCAGCGAAAGAGTTCATTCAGCTTCATTTTCTGCCTTTTAAAAAACATATCTGATATGGCTGATTTGCTTAAACAAATGTGGTTTCTACTGTCAATTGAGACGTACAAACTATGGCATAAGGGGACAACAAGCAGATAAGAGGCAATGCGTAATTTTGATTCAAACATTAATGAGCGAGCTAGGACAGACGTAGTCAATATAACTATTTGTTCAACACTTTTGAAATGTACAGTGACAGAATTTAGAACATGGGCCATTCTTACAGTGTTCTCCCTGTACACCAAGTCAGGGTGGCAGGGTAGCCTAGTGGTTAGAGCATTGGACTAGTAACCGGAAGGTTGCAAGTTCAAACCCTCGAGCTGACAAGGTACAAATCTGTCATTCTGCCCCTGAACAGGCAGTTAAACCCACTGTTCCTAGGCTGTCATTGAAAATAAGAATTTTTTCTTAACTGACTTGCCTGGTTAAATAAAGGTAAAATAAATAAAACATTTTAAAAATGAAGTAAGCAGACAATGAAAGCTCTTAAAATATTTGACGAGTACATTTCTCAAAAACAGGTTTTAGGCTGCATGTGCAGCACCAAGTCAGAACAGTATGTGAAATTAAGAGGTGAAAATAGTCCAAATTATTAGGGTGAGGCGCATTGGCTGCTAACAGCTTACTACACAACATACACTTAGTATTACTTTGTTAGCTACAGTATGCATATCTCCCTGGCATATTACATAATTTATGCAGCAGCATAGAAGACATTTTTGGACTCACCTTGTTGTGCTGTGGTCACTTGAACAGGAAGGTAGCGCGTCGGTAGTTCGTGGGCAAATTTTCTCATCAAACTTTGTCATCAAAGTTTGGTATTCTCTGGATTTATGGTGCTTTCAAGACAACTGGGAACTCAAAGAGAGAAAAAAGGTAGAATCAGAATGATGTCAGTGATCTGTTGTAGCTCTGGAAAGAGGCCTGAGTACCCGATTTACAATTCAGAGTTGGATGAAAGTTCAAAACGTATTTTCCCACTCGTATTTTTCACGAGTTCCCAGTTGTCTTGAACTCACAGTTAGCCACTGATTCCTTCCAAACCACTCATTGTTGAATTTGCGATTTCTAACTTGTTGTGTAATGTTTATGTCCAATGTTTATGTCCAATAATTTCTCTTAATTATTTATCTTCATATGACAAGGATTAAAAAGGATTTGCCAGTAGATTGTCAACATGGCACGATGATGACTGCTAGCTAAGATTTTGAAAGTATGATGTTGACATGATCAGTCCAATCAAAGCTACTGTAGATATAACATGATTTGACTTCCTTTTATCTGTGGCCAATAACCTTGAGCCTTCTTGGATAGGCACTTCTAATGTACCTCTATGGCAGCACCCAAGGGGCTAGATTTTTTAAAGTCTACCCTTAGACTTGGAGGTGACGTAGTTTCCCCATGAGTGACAGAAAACTGAGCCAATCACAACGCAATGCTCCATATTTTCTGCTGGCTTGTCCCACCACCACAAAAAGTGCAGAGCTAGGCTGAAACACCTGCATTTTGGAGCACCCTTACTCAAGAAAACAAAAAAGAGACCATGTTTGTATGCGGCTTTATTATCTCAATTATATATATTATATATATATATATATATTTTACATTGTTTGCAAACTGATATGTGACTCGTATTAACGCCAAAATAACATGCAAAACAGGCAAGCCCCCCAAAAATGTATATTATTTTTGCTAAAAATGTGGGGCTGCCCTGAATGACAGTTCACCACTGCTGGTGTCATAATGGCACTTAACATTGGCACTTTTCAAGAGAGCTACAGACTCGCTGCATATCAGGCACATTGGTTGTGTGTTAGTTGTGGGGAGAATTAATAAATACTGTTCCGTCCACTCGTCTTTGAATATACGGTTTTCAGAGTCAACTTTTAATTTTTTTTAACAAGCCATATTAACAAAGATACTGGTAACTAAGCTCCTTCTATCTATGATATTAACAGTTGAACCGCGGTCAAATCTTTCTGTTTCTTTCTGCCTCCTTGTCCCAAGGTCCCGCAGAGGATATTTGGATTGATGTGATTGGGTAAGTCGCGGCCTCTTGTATTTGCATATAACCACGCAATTGGATTGGACAGGGCACTAGTAGAGGTGGGCGTTGCTTCCTGAGAGAGTGAGAAAGAGAGGTTGCTGAGTTAGAGGCCGCTGTGCCCGGTAGATTTTTTTTAAAGCTGTCTAAAAATAATTAAACTTTTATATCACAAAATGTGATGTTGTCCAGACCCAGACCTCGATCCACCAATTGAGTTTAGCTGGCCTACACTTTCTCGTTCTGAACTTCTAATATGAGTGGGATGGGTGTGGCTTCATGACAATGATAAAGAGCAGCTGTTCACCGATTTGACAACTCCAAAGTAGTTACACCTCCAAAACATCTGCTAGGCGGGTGTAGGCTATCCCCGGTTAGCGCTTGATCTGATTGACTCTTGGCCTCAGTTTTAGATATCGAAAAGCTTTATATAAAAATGAAGGGCGATCTTCATAAGTTATTGAGGGAAATGCCAAGCACATGAAAAGAAATGGAGTAGAAAGGCATTAGAGGAGGTGTGTGGGAAAATACTGTCAGATATTTCCTTCCCCTACAGCTATCCAGAGCTAATCAGAGGCTATGCTGAGCCCCTGTCAGGAACAGAGGTTGGTTTCACACCTACGCACCCACACATATTTGCAAGGTTGTGTGATATGATAAGATGGTTGTATACTGTACAGATAAAGGAAGCAGTGACTATGGACTCCAACCAAACACACCGTCCACTATGACCCCATCCACCATCACCCAATCAGTTAGCAGCAGCAATGGGCCCAGTTCCATTTCACACAAACATGTTACACTATCCTTTGACAGTAGCTAGATTTCCATCCAATTGGCGACAGATTTTCATGCAAATATTCAAAAATCCGCATTAAGAAAATATGCACATTTTCCCACCAGAGGTGTGTTTCCACCAAACAGACTTGTTGCCGATAAAAATCAGTGCATGATGGCAACTTTCGCATAAGTTTTCGTGTACGAATAAAAATCTAAAGTTCTATGAGTTTTCATCGCATTTTCAACACTACCGATAGTTTTGTCACAAACACTGTTGCGTTAAATAGCAAATGTGCCTACTCTGGTCTTGGCACGTGCTCTCTAGCGAACAGCTCGCAGACACATGCCACCATAATAATAACCTCAATATTTATTGGAAAGGAGCATCAAGGTCATCGTTCACTTTCACCACCCTGTAAAGTCCATCATCGTTTATTTCATCTGTAGCCTAATAAACTGCATGGTTTCCCGAGTAGTAGTGGGAGGACCGCACACATTAACATCGCGTGAATCCAAGTTTACTTCGACATGATGGTTATATCAATATTTATGCATGAAGGCATTTCCAACACCACTTCTCACATATTTAATTTTACCAACGCAAAAAGATCCCACCATGTCGAACGAACAAATTATTTATAACATTTAACCAAAAGTTCCAGTTTCCAAAACAGCTGTCCTGTTTTTTTATATGGTATGACTTTACACACATACAAACTGTGGATGAAAATGTGTTGAGAGACACATTGTCTTTCTGTGATTCCTCCCCTCAGACCCTCTTCTCCGATGCGTTTTAGGAAGGAGGGGAGGGCATAGGATGCAAGGAATGGAGGAAAGATGAATTAAGAAAGAGACAACATATACAATATTGGGAAGCAAAGTTTTTAAAAAAGGCTTTTAGTATGTGACAGCTACCTGTTAGCAGTGGGCTTGGTTTGTTGTAAAGTTTGTTGGCTTTTGACCTAATTACCACATACTGCAATGAACTTCTACTGAGATGAATCAAGACGTTCTCATTTACATTTGCATTCTTTTTCACAGGTACGATATTTGCCTGATTCCTTCTGAAGGTACCAACATAAATCTTTGGAACATATAATCCCAAAAATATAGCATTTATTGTAGTGCCAAGTCCCAACATCCATGACTTTGCTTATATAACCTACTGTACATTTCCATTGATGTCCACAGTTCCTTGTTCGCATTCACCATCAAGCCATCAAGCTCTACATTGCATTTTTTCCTCGTTTAGGGAAGAACTTGAAATAGGGAGAGAGAGGCATACAAAAAAAATATTGCCGTTTTGAAACTGCGGTTAAAGTGCAGTAACTGCAGTCAACTGTGTTTTTTTGGACGCAATGATTGCAGCATTCTGCAGATATACTGCACTCTGACAAAAATATGTTTTAGTAAGGAGTGAGAGCGACCAATAATATGGTTGCTTAGCAACACCAGGTAAAACTTGGTTCACTCAGCCTTCATTATTGCTGTATGAGTGAAAAGAGGAATGAGTTTGGAGGTGAGGAACGGAAAACCCCTCCTCCCTCACCTTGTCACAGCGCAGGTAAACCTTCATTTTATGGCCCGGCTGGGGACGAGAATACTGATGAAAGAGGGAGGGCTGCCTCGCCTAAGTGTCTCAAGTAGGCCTGTGTCTGTCTGGATTCGTCTGGCACTTCTTTTTTGAAGCGTGAGAGCATCTAGATTTTCAATATACTGTATGTGTTTACATGGCAATATACTTCATTTTGGCCTTTTCTTTAAATCTGTTGTGATTCCATTGTCTGAGTAGTTTATCAAGAAAGCTGTCAAACTCCATCCAATGTGAGACCTGTAGTGAGTCATTTGTTCGTGGCAGTGTCTAAGGGACTGGACTTCTAGGGTCGCATACATCGCATCGAATTTGGTTCTCCCATTCCTCTACGGATCGTTCAGCGCGCTGTTGACGCCCGACTGCAGATATTTTCGCGAGATTCTACATGTAAAATCGTTTTGAACTCGCTATTCTTGTGTTCGAGCCCTACGCCAGCTGCTTTGCGACATAGCAACCTCAGCAACGACGGGATCGATGTAAAAACATGAAGGCAGAAAACAGCAATCTCATCATCTGTCATCTGTCCTCATTGTGCCTTTTATTATTTTTTTTACCTGGCAAGCATGAACAAACAAGTTGGCGACACAGTCTTAACAGGACACATGTACAAACGTCTCACATCAACAGAGTCTAACTGGACACATGTACAGACGTCTCACACCAACAGTCACCAACACTTGCACAAGTAAAAAAATAATAATAATAAATACATAAGCATATGTTGCTCATGCATATGTATGCTGGATGACATGCAGACACACAAGTAAGCATGTGTCTAATATAAAACATAGCTATAAGAGAGCAGTGTGTACGGATTAATAACCTTATGGTATGATTAATTGATCCCCTTTGGTAACACATTTTATGCCTCCTGGTTTGTAATGCATAATAAATGCATAGGCATTTAAACATTTAATGCTTAATGGGCAATTCTACCACTGGTCAACCTCCTTTTCATTATCTCCAGCACAATAACAGTGTCTACATATGTGAAAACGATGCATTTCTACGTTTTGTATGATTGTTTTTTTTTTACAAAGTTCTACCTGATGACTTCATCAAAAGTTAAATAAAATAATAAAAACAGTGACACAGAGATTTGCTGGGAGTGCTAGAAACTTGTTGCAGGTTTTGAAAACCACAGTTTTCATAGGGTTCTATTCAATATGTATAGCAGAAATTCAGGGTTACAGCATGATTGTAATTTAAAGGCAATGTCCCTGCCTTAGTGGAGACTGCATTCACGGTAAACGCTGTATAGGCTATGTCAGCTCAATCGGAAATGACCTTAACATTTCTATCACAGAATCTGTAATGCTTCAGTTTTACAGATTGAATAGAGCCTTTACTTTTAATCCTACCCTGTGATGCCACAGAGAAGCACATTTTAGGACCTTTCTTCTTATCTTTTTAACCACAGATCATAGAAACGCGATGTTTTCACATATGTAGACACTGGTATGGTGCTGGAGATAATGAATATGAGGTTGAAAAGTGGCATAATTGCCCTTTTACAAGTTGGCTTTTGTCATGTTGTATAATGCATATAGACATATTTATAGTCAGTCAATTTTATGAACACTTATGTTTTATATTGCATATGTCCATGTGTGTAATCCTTTAGGAATGCATATTTAGACATTTATAAAGGGTGTTAAAAGGCAATAGTTATGAATGCTTATAGCAAGTCTTATACTTGCACTATGTGGTAATATTATGCACTACAAGTGCATCCATAATGTATTATAAACAGGTAGCTTTTTAGAAACGGCTATTATTATGCCTTCTTCAAATACCAGTTTATGAAAGATGTTTGGTTTAAAACCGCTGATTTGTTATTTTGCTTGTCTAGTTTCAGTTTCACTTTCTCTGGAGTTAGTACCTTCACATGCAGTAATACAATAACGCCATTGATCTATTTGAAGCGCGGAGGCCAAAACGGTATGACCTGAGCTGTCCATGGTGATAAAACACACACACACACACACACACACACACACACAGTTTGAACCAGTGTTCAGGGGTATTCTCTTTAAGATAGCAATCAGACATCGGGATCAGCAGTTAATTGCAGTGATTACTTGCTTAGCGGGATAATGGAGGATTTCACTGGAGGGTTTCATTAGTGTCTTGGATGTCTATGGATTATGTGAAAGGAAACACTTGGAATTGTCAAAATGAATCTGTGGATTTTGGAAAATACATCGTCTACCTCCACAGGGTTTTAGTTCCAGTGGATAGATAAGTTGTGGGTGCTCTCTAGTGTGAATTCTAGATAGAGTCAGGGTTATAGGTGCAGAAAAGGTTCTCTCCTACATTCGTGTTAGTCATCTGCCAGTCAGTCAGACTGTTGACAATCGCCTTCGTCTACAAGGAGATCTAATACACAGAACATAATCTCAGTCTCTAAAACCCTATTTTATTAAATAGCTAGGCGATTCATTTCATTATCAAGTTCCACAGCTGGATATTTAAACAGCATATTGAAGGCCTAAAACATAGAATATAAAATGTCGACATGGTGCATTGATAAAAAGTGTTCTTATTTTCAAAGAATGGGTCCAAGGTTAGCCGTACAATGGTTGGATTTAATTATTCTCCCCACCAAGTTGCAGCTATGTCCAGAGCACCCTAAAGTTGCTCAAAAAACTTTTTATCACCATATGACCCTGGGTGCTTGCTTACAAATGGGAACTAATATGGCACTAATTCCTGTCACTAACAAAAACTAATTCCGTTATCTCAGTGTCAGTCCAGAAATGGATTATGATTGGATACCTGCGCCTCCCTGAACGAAAGACCGGTAGGCTAATCAAATGATGTGGACAGTAATGCTTTAAATCACATACATGATGTTACGTTCCTAGGTTGCCTAGCCCTAGAATTTCCTCAAATTACTTTTCCAACTTTACCAACTAGGCCTACATCCTCGTTAAACTCTGTATGTCCTCACTACCAGTCCCCTCTCGGTTGAGGCTGAGGTTAAAGCAATTTCTGCACAACGCATATCGCGTGCAATACTGAACAGCGACAACCAGGCGTTTATCCTCCCAACCCCTTCTCCCCTTCGTTTGCCGAGGTTTCAGCACAATGGACAGCGCATGTAATACTGGTTAGGGATAACGCTCGTTAAAATGGACACAGACTAAAAAGCATGGGGCTATTTGTTTTCTTTTAAAAGCAAAACCACATACCAATTATTCACGATTCAGTTTGTACATGAGTGATGGGCCAAAAGGTGTAACAGGCTAGAGAGTGGCAGCCAGTATGGCCATTTGCTAGGAGCTGCAAGCCGTCTGGATTCTGAACAATTTAATAGCCGCCTTCTCTACTCCCTCCCCCGGAAAGAGTTGTTCTGCGCTCCCAGCGGCACTCCACTGCCGCATGCCGTTTAGCACTCACCGTATGATCGCAATCACGCGGGTTTGAGCTAATGGTCCTACCTTAACAATTTGCACTGGCGTTTGGAGATGTGGCTGCTTGCATAACAGTGTGGATGGGGGGCGAGCAGGGTCATGAGGGTGATCATTACCTTTGAGTTGGATTTTGGGGGTCGCTACCGTAGAAGGAACGCGCTCTTCCTATCAATAATTCATCCATCCCTGAAGCAGCGGGAAAGGGGGGGAGAGCACACAGCTCCGGAGATACAGGTTTTGAACTGCAGTCACCGGCGTATTATGTCACATTCTGACAGTGCTTCGAGACGGGCTGACGAGGAGGACAAAGGAGGATGAAGGAGGGAGAGGGACCGGGAGAGGCAGAGGAGGAATATAATGAAGTTGAGTGGGAAAGGACTGTGTACCATCGTCTCCAGCGCCCTCCTCTTCGTCTGCGCGGTGAGCGAAGTTGTTGTCGGATTCAAATGTATCTCACTGGGCACCAAAGTAAAAGTGCATTTTCACCTGTCGACCGCGGCCGGGGCTTTCTACTCGGGGATACTGGTCGGACTCGGGCAGGCGCTGCTGGGCTTTGCGCTGCTTTGTTGCAAAGGGACGCCCGGGTGTCGGAATTTCTTTCTCCTGGGTATCCTGGTGTTTTTGTTGGGAGTTCTCACCGCCTTCTCCGGAGCCGTGGTGGACGGGGACACGGTGTCTCTGGTGGAGCGCAAATATTCCCATTATTGCCTAGACATAGACTCAGTGGAATTAACCGCCATCTGCAACCAACTGAAGGAATATCAGAGAAGTCTAGTCATCTCAACCATTCTTAGCACTTTGGAATGCCTTCTCGGGCTTATGAACTTGGTGATCATCAAAAGGTACAAAACAGCGCAGTTTTACAGACGGAGGCAATCACAGAGGCAAAGCGTGGGGACTATTATTTTCAGTGAGGAGCAGGACTTTACCGTGTCCGAATTCCAACCGGTTTCCTACATTAACTTGGGGGTATTTCAAGTGTTCGACGAAGCAGGTGTTGAAGTACAATGCGGGGGGCACCCGTCTATCGATCTCCCGGGTTACTCACCCACGGATCCCGAGCTCAACCATTCCTACCCCTTTTCTTACCCGCTCCCGAACGAGTTACCGCCCGCGTACGAAGACATTTTCCCTGGAGACGAAAGTAACAAATAGCAACTCACTCTGAACAACCAAAAATTTGGAACATGGGCTCTAAATTCTGCAGTGACAATCACTGGCTTTCTCCCTTCGGTCTATTCAGTGCTGGGACAAACAATCATGGAGAGATTCTTACCTAAACAGTTTTTTTTCCATTACCTTCGTGCTTATTTTTCTCAGCAAAGGTAGCCTCCTGGTCCACTTTATGTGCATCTACCATTATGTTGCCAATTAACTAGTCTATTGCCATCCATCGATATAGTCGAAATTCCATGGTAATAAATACCAGATCCATAGACCATAAGATGCTACCATACCAGTCCAAATTTCAAAGCAGCAGTTGTTTTGAGTTCAGATTGGATACACATCAAATGCCCATATAGTTTGCTGTTGTTATTGTTTTCTTTAACATATGAATAAAAGTGTATTTACTCTCACCTGATGTTAGAAGTTCTATTCAAAAACCAACCTGCATTTTACCTGCCTAATACTCTAACATCCACAATGGGCTTGTAATGTGTCTTGTACACCCAACAGGTGTAGCCCATTAAATTAGGCTAGGGCTTGATTAACAAGACCACAGAAAGGCCCACATCATTGTGAATCGGAAATGCATTTCTGTAGCCACATAAATGCAATACAGTAGTAATGAAAAGGGTAGATGTATTCCCCTTCCACCTTTCTGCACACTTTGCGGAGCCAATTGCTCTTGTTCTCACTGCATTATAACCTAATGGGTAGCCTGCATTTGTTTCACATGCTTAACTAAATAGCCACTAAACCATTGAGTATTATGTCTGCATCCCAAATAGCACACTATTCCCATAGTGCTCTGGTCAAAAGTAATGTACTGTAAAGGCAATTGGATACCATTTGGGATGCATCCATTCACTAGTATGAGTCACCAGAGCACCACACCTCCCATTCACCTCCTAAGTGGCAGATAAAAACTGTCATTGATGACTTCTTCCCTGAATTTCACCCACTGTTGAGTGGATGTGATGCTCTCACTCTCACCTGATAAGATAACTCAAGTTGGGTGTGAAATCACTTCCTCAGCCGTTGCTAGGAACTTTGATATTACCTGTTTCTTGCGTGCGACTAGCGAGTATGATTGGATATAAATGGGGTTAGATACTCACGTGATATTGGAGTACAGGAGTTCAACATATTTAGAAAGACATGTACCGTACTGTATGGGACAGTGAAACTGTAGGGCTGTATGCCTCTGAACTGTAGTGAATCACCTGATATAAACACTGTATGCTAATTTCAAAGCAAACTGTGACAATTGTTCAGTTCAAACTGCTGTCTTCACATGGTCATAGTGTTGTCATTTGTAAAAGGGATATAAAATATATTGTGAGTTGAGATAAACAACTAGTTTGTTTGCTTCAGGGGGAGACATACAAAACTGCAGGGCCTGCTAGTTGTTGCAGTTCATTATAGTCTATCTGATATCTCAATGAGAAAGTGATTTCTGGAATTGCTTAGGGACCACGGATATTCTGTTGTTGTTAGTTCTCAGTTTTACCTTGGATATTTTACAGAACAGTTTGCATAATAGGATACCTGTATGATTATGCTTGCATATAATTATTCCCTGAGATATACCATAAAACTCTTTATTTTACAGTGGTAATAATGGAATTCTCTCATTACCAAGCACAACATATGTAGAATATGTACTTGCAGTTACAGTATATAGTGCTCAGCGGTGATATATGAGTATCCAACCTGGCATGTATTGCTGCAAAGCTGCAAGTCGTTAGGAAAATATGTGACATAATCTGGGTCATATGTTACATTAACACTATGATGTCAGGCATGTTTAGAATGTTACATTAACACTACGTTGTCAGGCATGTTTAGAATGTTACATTGATGGCATCTTGGCATCCTGTCTTTCTGAATGGTCTATTGTACATCAAAACACTTAAAGCTGACTGAAGTTATCCTTGATTTAAAAAATCACTGCTGGTTTCATTTGCTTAATGTAATGTATTGCAATGCAATCTTCTTCCTTCCTTCCTGCTCGCCTCATCCAATTAATGATTATTCAAATGACCAGGGAAAGAACATACAGGGCTGTTTATTAATTAATTTTCAGAGGGCACATGCCCTAGGGCTGTTAATTAGGCTAATTAATAATATTTCCAAGATGTAAAATCTAACTACATCGCTTATTTGTCAGACAGATACATGGGGTAAGGGTTATGATTTACATGTATATGGACATGCATTGACTAATGTGACTTTCCTGTGATGTGTGATGTAATCAGGTACAGTAGGGTTCTTTGAAAGCAGTGTAACTTTAATACGAGAGGGCAATTTAGGCTCACGGATTCACAGACAGTTTAACTAAACTGATTTACGTCATTTGGGCCTTTATGTTATTACCTCTAATGCACTTTAGTTTCCTTAATGAAGTTCTCTAAGACTGCCAGCCAGGAGATAATGGTGGATGGTGTGTATTCTTTCTGACTCTCCAATAGATATTCATATGGAACTGTAGTACTATCACAGTGGGTTATAGTATCCATGTTGTCATGGTACTGTAGTACTATCACAGTGGGTTATACTATCCATGTTAAGTCAAGGTACTGTAGTACTATCACAGTGGGTTATAGTATCCATGTTAAGTCAAGGTACTGTAGTACTATCACAGTGGGTAATAGTATCCATGTTAAGTCAAGGTACTGTAGTACTATGACAGTGGGTTATAGTATCCATGTTAAGTCAAGGTACTGTAGTACTATGACAGTGGGTTATAGTATCCATGTTAAGTCAAGGTACTGTAGTACTATGACAGTAGTTTATAGTATCCATGTTAAGTCAAGATACTGTAGTACTATCACAGTGGGTTATAGTATCCATGTTAAGTCAAGGTACTGTAGTACTATCACAGTGGGTTGTAGTATCCATGTTAAGTCAAGGTACTGTAGTACTATGACAGTGGGTTATAGTATCCATGTTAAGACAAGGTACTGTAGTACTATGACAGTGGGTTATAGTATCCATGTTAAGTCAAGGTACTGTAGTACTATGACAGTGGGTAATAGTATTCAGGTTAAGTCAAGGTACTGTAGTACTATCACAGTGGGTTATAGTATCCATGTTAAGTCAAGGTACTGTAGTACTATCACAGTGGTTAATAGTATCCATGTTAAGTCAAGGTACTGTAGTACTATGACAGTGGGTTATAGTATCCATGTTAAGTCAATGTACTGTAGTACTATCACAGTGGGTTATAGTATCCATCTTAAGTCAATGTACTGTAGTACTATCACAGTGGGTTGGGAGAGGATGGTATAGCTATCCTATCCTTGTAGGTAGGCAATCTTACTCTGCAATGTTCCAGCCAAGCAGTAACACATCTAATTAAACTAATCAGCTTCTATGTATACTTTAGAGTTGTTGAATCATATGTAGCCTAGCCCTTGGCTGGAAGAAAAGCCTGCACCCCCACTGCCCATCCCTTTCTAGAGAATACTGGGCACCTTCTAATGTGGAGAGGAAACCTTGGCATCAGAGCCCCTCCATCTTGGACGGTGTTACTTGTAGCTCTCGGTATTGTAATGCAAAGTAGATGTCTGAGGCCAGTGTTTTTTCTGCAGTGTTTCTGTTTGTTTCTCTGTCAGCACTGGCCTCCAGCCAAGGTCCTGACACCCGCACTGTGGTTACTGCACTCAGTCAATTGACAGGGAGGAGGAGGAATGGTGGAAGGGAGGGAGGGTGGGTGGGATGGCGGGGTGAACAAGAGGCCTACTTCATCTTTCTGCTCAGCAAAAAAGAGCTGGCAAAGTGAAAATCACAGCTCTGGTGGGAGCAAAACAAGCATCCTGGCTAGTGGCTAACATCATATTTTATAATCTGAAGACTGGATTTTTCTTGCACTATTTTTCTCTCCATTTTGTCTCTCTTCAAAAGTTGTTTGATATAGCTACACTCTGGTGTTTGTGTGTCAGCACAACAGCAGCCCCACAACTTAAATTGAGGGATTAGACTGGAGAACTGTAACCACTCTTAAATTCATAGGCACATTTCATGATATCAACATCTGCAAATATCCCAGACTGCACCTTTTAAGACTATTTTTTTCAGCCTGAGCAATCGCAGATGGAACCTTTAAACCCAATGAGACACGTTTCATGAAAGCATCCCATTAATTTGACTCCTATCCAGTGTTTAATAAAACCTGTTTATTCAGTTTGTCTTTATTGCTTGGCCTTTCTGGGCAATTCCAGTGAAACCAAGAAGATTCACTGCACTGGCTCTCACCTACTACCAGGTGGATCATTTTTTTAAATATTTTTTTTTTATTGTACCTTTATTTAACTAGGCAAGTAAGTTAAGAACAAATTCTTAGTTTCAATGACGGCCTAGGAACAGTGGGTTAACTGCCTGTTCAGGGGCAGAACGACATATTTTGTACCTTGTCAGCTCGGAGATTTGAACTTGCAACCTTTCGGTTACTAGTCCACTAGGCTACCCTGCCGCCCCAGGGTCATTTAAATTAGAGGACTGTGATTCCCTATATAGTGCACTACTTTTGACCAAGTTATTATTGTCTTGTTTTTTAATTCTGTGCTTGAAGGGCTCTTGATCCATTTGTAATGAAAGACAACAGCTGGTCTTTGGGGAGAACTTTCAGCTGTCTTTCTACTGCCTGGTACAAGGCTCTTATGGGGCCTGATTCAGACTTAGGAAATGTATGCCTTTCCTACGAACGCCTTTCCTACGCACTTCTCAGTATTTGGTATTCAGACTTACCTTATGAAGGTGCACAACAGACTTTGCAGGCGTGGTTCCCTTGCGCGCAATGAATACATTTAATTCAAACCGCTGAAAACCCTCCAACTTGCTTGCCAACATATTTTCTTGTGGAGTTTTCATTCAATAGGGTTTTCAGTATCTAAAGCCATCTCTTTTATCTGAAGCCACCCCTTTAAATTTGGTGTACCTTTAATTAGAATTTTCTCGACAGACTCAAATATATGGAGAGAATGGATCAGAATATTAGGGATCAATGAAAGGAAGCCATATATGCATATTCGTCTACTTTTCAGCACCAATTGGTAGATTTAAAAATACTCTGATGTTGTGTATTCTTTAGTGTTGGAGAGCCTTTGCGCATTAAATATAGATGAATAAAAAATACAGTGGTTGGACGCCATATTGCCATATTCAATTGTTCAATCCATTAAATATTAGAACGTGATGAAAAGTGTGTTACAGTGTTGAACTGTAATCCTATAAATCGACCCTAATAATCCTCACTAATCATGGAACTGTATGACAACAGTCCAGTCGTCGTGAACCGTGTGCCAGGCACCAGGTTTAATCGGCTACATATGGTCTGTGTTCCATAGTGATTAAAATATTCCACATGTCTTATTGCACAACTTGTAATACGTTAGCCTAATATAATCAACTATTGCTAGCGATCCTCAGGAACAACAACACGAATGTGACAGAGGAAAGAAAGGTAAACTAACAATGGGTAACTTGGTAGGTTTGGAGCCATACTGTCATTTGCGCTTGGCTACAGAAGCCAATAGCTTGGGTCTCCAAATTTTAACCCAAGTTATAAGGCAAGCATTTCATAAACTTCACCATGGAAAAGGTGATCTGTTAATGTGCTTCAGTTTGCCAGCATATGACTGGTTTCACATTTGTCTCCATCAAACACAAGGTAAAATAAATCTAAAACAATTGTCATTAACATTTACAATCTACTTATCCAAACAAATTACTAATTTACCTAGCTCTTATCAAGTTGTAAATTACAGTGCATGGAGAATGGTGTTATTTCTATCGGGAAAAAATAAAGTAGGTGTGGTTCCACTTGGAACTGACAGGTTGCTCCATCTTATTCATTGTTTCGTTGCATGTAAAGGTGTTGGAATTAGGAGGGAATTAAGGTCAGAATACACACACCTCCACCACACCTTCATGTGCTGGATCTCCACCCAAAAGGTATAGCAGGTAAATAGCATGCTATTCTCGTCCTTAAGTTCAAGGTCAGAACACATATAGAGAGAAAAGTGCATAAAAATGGAATTACCTTCCATTTACGCATGCTTAACTTGGGTCGATCCCCCCCCCCTCTTAGCCATCAATAGCACCCTATTCCCTATATAGTGTACCACTTCAAATCAAGTTAAATCAAATTTGATTTGTCACATACACATGGTTAGCACATGTTAATGTGAGTGTAGCGAAATGCTTGTGCTTCTAGTTCCGACAATGCATTAATATCTAACAAGTAATCTAACAATTCCACAACAACTACCTTATACACACAATCTAAAGGGGTGAATAGAATGTAGATGAGCGATGGCCGTGCGGCATAGGCAAGATGCAGTAGATGGTATGAAATACAGTATATACATATGAGATAAGTAATGTAGGATATGTAAACATTATTAAAGTGGCAATATTTAAAGGGACTAGTTATACCTTTATTAAATATATTTATTAAAGTGGCCAGTGATTTGGGTCTGTATGTTGGCAGCAGCCTCTCTATGTTAGTGATGGCTGTTTAACAGTCTGATGGTCTTGAGATAGAAGCTGTTTTTCAGTCTCTTGGTCCTAGCTTTGATGCACCTGTACTGACTTCGCCTTTTGGATGATAGCGGGGTGAACAGGCAGTTGCTCGGGTGGTTGTCGTCCTTGATGATCTTTTTGGCCTTCCTGTGACATCGGTGCTGTAGGTGTCCTGGAGGGCATGTAGTTTGCCCCTGGTGATGTGTTGTGCAGACCGCACTACCCTCTGGAGAGCCTTGTGGTTGACGGCAGTGCAGTTGCCGTACCAGGTGGTGATACAGCCCGACAGGATTGTCTCGATTGTGCATCTGTAAAAGTTTATGAGGGTTTTAGGTGACAAGCCAAATTTCTTCAGCCTCTTGAGGTTGAAGAGCCGCTGTTGCGCCTTCTTCACCACGCTGACTGTGTGGTGAACCATTTCAGTTTGTCCGTGATGTGTACGCAGAGGAACTTAAAACTTTCCACCTTCTTCGCTACTGTCCCGTCAATGTGGATAGGGGGTGCTTCCTTTTGACTGGGGTATAGTGCACTGTAGGGAATATGGTGCAATTTTGGACACAATTATACCTGGAAGCTATGTCACTCCATATTCATCTCTCTGACTGGTGCATTCGTTTAAATACAGTACATGTATTCTTCCCTATCAACTTTTAGGCCTTATTAGCATTATTAAGATGTTCAAGATGGGGGTTTGGATTGTATCTAACACAACTCTTGATAATGTACTTGGCCACTCAGTGAGAATTAATGTGCTGTCAAAGTGATGTGCTGTCAAGAGCCAACCTTTACAGACTGGAGTGTGAAAAAGTAATTTCCTTGTTAGTTCCTTTCACGTGAAAAAACAGTATTATATGGAGGTTTAACAACTCAAAAATGAACACCTGTTTTTTGGAAGACATCATTGAAAGTAATCATTTTGCAAAAAATGATTCTGTCTGTTTGAGGACTTGAAGACTAAAAATATCAGGAGGATAACTACACATGATTTTACAATTGAACCTCTACTGTGCCAATATAAAGGTGAAGTATGACAGGAAATGTTGTTGATACAGAAACACTTATGTATAAACATAATGACAAACATAATATACTGTAAGAATGTGTCTCAAATCATGTTTGAGGTTTATCTGCAAACCTCCCTGGAAATATGGCATCAGAGCAATTTTCTCTCCAAAAAAGCAACAATTATAAATCGACAGATTATGTTTATCTTTCAAATTGCCTCCACTGCTCCATTGCCCCCACAATTGTATTTATTTGATAAATAATGACTGGCTGATATAAGATGGACAGAAATATCAGCCAAAGACAACATGCCTCATTTATTGGCCCTTTCCGTGATTGAATTTACCCTGAGCAAATTTCTATACGTTCTGTAGACAGAGAAATGCTTCTTTGAATAAATTGCTCTTCTTTTAGGATGAGGAAGATAAGCACCTCACAGCCTCACACAGCCTCTAGAAGCCTCCCAATTCCCATCTTGACAGGGGAGTATTCTGTGAGCTGCATCAAACACAGATTGTACACCTTTCCACGGAACAAAAACTGGTTGAATCAACATTGTTTCCACGTCATTTCAACCTCAAAAATGCAAAGTGATGATGTTGAATAAACCTGGAAAACTGATTGGATTTGCAAAAAGTCATCAACATCAGGGGATTTCATCATTTTTTCACCCAAACTTTAACCTAAATCAATGTCATGGTGACATTTTTTCACCCAAACTTTAACCTAAATCAATGTCATGGTGACATTTTTTGTCGTTTTCACTTTGAATTCCCATTAGTTGAACTGACGTCTGTGCCAAGTGTTTTTTTTCCTTTCTTCGATCAGTTGAGTAGAAAATACAATACCACAAGTTAGTTATCAGCGTATCCCCCTGACCTTGTGTTCCTGACTCCCCGAGCTGTTGTCACGAAATGTCCTCCACTAAGTTCATCAATCACAGAGACAAGGCTGCTGAGAAACGATGCTCGTTTTGAGAAATGGCCTCCTGCCATCCCCCAATTGCTCTTCTCTTTGCCTGTGAAGATATAACGGTTGAGAGCTGTGCCAAGAACCCTGTCTACGATTTCTCAGCCCCCAAGTCTCAGACATACAGGGAAAGCCTGTTGGTACAGTCACCCTCTCCCTCCAACTCGTTTCACATTTCAAATACTGCTCGAGCAACACCCAGGGAATGCCAATATCTCTGGTAGCCATTGTTTTTTTCTTGTGCTGCCTGGCATACTTTCTCCCAGCTTTTAGATTTGTTATTGAAGCTTGGTTTGGTTAAGAAATCAAGACGAGTCGTATTTTGCCTCTTCTTTTCTCTTACCTCCTTGTAGTTCTCAGAATATCTAAGCCTAATGGCAGCCGATTCAAATCATGTGTCACCGTGACAGTGACGTTATTCTTTAGGAGATGTGGACAATGTCACTGGATACAATAGTTAGTACAATTTTTTTTTTTAATCGGCGCTGTCAAACTGTTTGCTCATGTAAACTGTACTATCATGTCCCACTTTACAAATCAGTAGTTAGAGTGCATTTAGAGTGAGATTAGACGAGGCTTCCAGTTCCCAGGCATCATTCGGGAACAGGGGCAGACTGGCTATAGGGCAATTCTGGCAAATGCCAGAAGGGCTGGTTCCTTATTCAGAGAAGTAGGCCTGTCTACATTTATTTATCTTTTTGTTGCGCAGAATTACCATTATTTTACTAATAATGGGGCCTTCAAGTTAAACATGTCAGTGTGGGGGCCTTGAGTGAATAAATGTGCTGTTAGAAATGCTCAGTCCGATTTCTTGTCCCATTCCGTCCCTGGAAACCACTCTAATATTCTCCATTACTGATGATAATGGGATAATAACATCATTAGAGGTGAGACTGCTGAGCAGTGATCCCTGGTGATTGTCTTCTCAGTTGCTGTTCAAACAGCCAGTTGATGCCTTAATCCCTTTGTTGGGGCTCCTGGGTTAGGCTGCTCACTGGGGGCAGCAGTGGGATCCATATCACTTTTCCTGTAACTGCTCTTATCTCTAACTATTGATTGGGCGCTGTCGCCTGAGTGGTGTCCTGAGGGATTAACTGAGGGTGTGGCCTGACTCGGATCAACTGGGGGTGAATGATGTAATGTCTCTGAAAAGCCAGCGCTCTCTCTGGGCTGTGTGTGTGTGTGTGTGTGTGTGTGTGTGTGTGTGTGTGTGTGTGTGTGTGTGTGTGTGTGTGTGTGTGTGTGTGTGTGTGTGTGTGTGTGTGTGTGTGTGTGTGTGTGTGTGTGTGTGTGTGTGTGCGTGCGTGCGAGAGTGGGTACGTGCGAGAGTGGGTGTGTGTACCACGGTGACGTGACTATCATTAATGTGATGACATGCTATTTATCGAATAATTAACTTTGTTTAATTATTACGTGATTAAATTAATCATGTAACAATTAGTAAATTAGTAACTTGGGGCACCACGGGAAACATTTGTTTAATAACTGTATGGACGAAATACTGTAATGTGGGAAGGATACCCCCTTAATTTGTCAAGTTTCCATCCAATACGTTATCTATGTGATATGGAAATTGATGAAAGTATTTAGGTTAAGATAGGAATGTAATTTTAGGAGTCATAAGAGATAACTTCTAATCATATCCTTTGCACTTTACGTAGTCACGCCCGAGTGAGGTCAGAAGAGCGTGTCAGTGTGATGGAACCGTCCTTTTCGACCGAGTGCTTAAAATGACTGGCTATGAATTAACATACGAGACCATAACATTGCCATGTTGCTGCTGTGCATGTAAAGTTGTCTGGATCCTGAACCCTGAATAATCAACATGAGGTGTAGGCAAGAAGCTCACTTCCCAGACAATCACTGGTACAGCTCATTAGCTGCCCTAAGTTAGATATCAAGAAAAGCAAATCGAAGTGGGACCATCATACTATGCTGGAAACCATCCCACCCTACTACGAGTCTCAAATAACTATATGCTCCTAATCTCATCACCAAGGGGAACCGTCGACACGTCTGTCTAACCATCACCCTAGGAGCATTGTCCAGAGTGAAAAGATGTAAGAAGAGGGAAAGGGGGGGACCCTCCCTTTTGGACACCAGAGCCTTACAAGCGTGCCGCTGAAAGGCCAAACCAACATTCTTCCGAAGGATGGCTCATTCCAACAGAGAAACGGTGAACCGCATTGATACATAAATACATTAATGATTTTCGATTCCAAACGGACAGCGGTTTGTGTGCACAGTATATGATTAATGTGAGTCCTAGAATGTATCCACGATAAGTGTCCTTTTTTCTCTCTATCTCTCTCCTCCCAACCCCTCTTCATTTGTTGTGTAAAAGCTACCATATCTTGTCAGTCTACTAGGGACCTTTCTTCTCATGTATTATGTGTGTATTTTATTCTGTTTTCTCATTTTGATTAGCTAGTAAGTATATAATCAAACCAATTGGTGTTTTATTGAATCATGAGTAAGGTTGGGTTTTTGCAGATGCATGAGGTTATGACATTCAGAATTAGGATATGATTAGAAGTAATAATTAATAAGGTGACTGTTTATCGATGAAATAGGTACACAGCTCTGGAAAAAATTCAGAGATCACTGCAAAACCAGCTTCTCTGGTTTTACTATTTACAGGAATGTGTTTGGGTAAAATTAACATTTTTGTTTTATTCTATAAACTACTGACAACATTTCTCCAAAATTCCAAATAAAAAGATTGTAATTTAGAGCATTTATTTGCAGAAAATGGCAACTGATCAAAATAACAAAAAATATGCAGTGTTGTCAGACCTCGAATAAGGCAAAGAAAATAAGTTCATATTCATTTTTAAACAACACAATACTAATGTTTTAACTTTAAAAAAGTTCAGAAATCAATATTTGGTAGAATAACCCTGATTTTCAATCACAGCTTCCATGCGTATTGGCCTGCTCTCCTCCAGTCTTTCACATTGATGTTGGGTGACTTTATGCCACTCCTGGCGCAAGAATTCAAGCAGCTCGGCTTTGTTTGATGGCTTGTGACCATTCATCTTCCTCTTGATCACAGAGGTTTTCAATGGGGTTCGGGTCTGGAGATTGGGCTGGCCATGACAGAGTCTTGATCTGGTGGTCCTCCATCCACACCTTGATTGACCTGGCTGTGTGGCATGGAGCATTGTCCTGCTGGAAAACATTGGGAACATTGTCAGAGCAGAAGGAAGCAAGTTTTCTTCCAGGACAACCTTGAACATGGCTTGATTCATGCATCCTTCACAAAGACAAATCTGCCTGATTCCAGCCTTACTGAAGCACTCCCAGATCATCACCGATCCTCCACCAAATTTCAGTGTGCGTGCGAGACCTGGAGGCCTACAAGCCACAGATTTATTTTCTTTGCATTATTTGAGGTCTGACAACACTGCATTTTTTTGTTATTTTTGTATACAAATAAATGCTCTAAATCACTATATATTTATTTTTAATTTGGGAGAAATGTCAGTAGTTTATAGAATAAAACAAATATCTTCATTTTACTCAAACACATACCTATAAATAGTAAAACCAGAGAAACTGATAATTTTGCAGTGGTCTCTTAATTTTTTCCAGAGCTGTATATCTTATAGAGTTTAATTCGGGAGATGGTGACTCTTTAAACAAACAAACTCTTCCGTGGTGCCCCAAATTTGTAATGAGTTAACTGTTACATGATTAATTTAATAGGATAACAATTTAACATAGTTAATGGATTAAATCAATAACAGTCATCAGATTAATGAAAGTGAAGTCAAGACAGCACCTCAGACTCAGTGAACTTGTCAGTAACAACCACACCGTCAACATTAAGTGACATGGGCAGCTGTGAGGAGTAAGGTTTATTCTCCAGGTCTTTCATCATTTTCCAGAACTTCTTGGGGTTCGATCCAAAGAGAAAGAACTGCTCCTTAAAGTAACTAACTTTGACTTTCCGGATAGCCAGTCAGCCTGAGTATTTGTGTGCCGAGCCTTTCGCCAAATGGTGTTCTTGAGATGGAGTAACTCTGCCAGAGCACGGTCAAACCAGTTTTTAATTGTCATTATCTTTATGGGGGTGTGTTTGTTAACAATACCACTGAAAATATCAGAAGACAGAAGATACTTGGACCATGAAGGAAGACTTGCTCATTAAAGTTTTTCAGCAAATGTCTATGGCAAATCAGAACAGGTCGTTTAACAGAGCAGCCATTATGAACACAGGCTGTAAAACAGTGATCACATAGGTCATTACAGAAAGCGTCAGACTGATACCTATCAGGATTATTTGAGAGGATAACATCAAGGGGATTAGCCTTTTCTGGGTGTTTGGAGACATACCTTGTGGGATTGGTAATAATCTGAGAGCGATTTAGGGAGTCTCATTGTTTTAACACTTGGTCAGGTGGTTTAACGTGCAGAAAACCCAGGCTTTTACGAGAGCAGAAATCAGTGAAGCAGAAATCAGAGCACAAGTCAGATTTGGGTCTAGCGACAGTAGACGGGCCAGGGTGTACATGCACATTTCCAGATATCATCAGCAGTAATGCAATCAGGGCATGGCAGAGGACAGGGAGCGCTCTGTAGTGTTGATTTATTATTACATTTACACGGCTGAATAGCCGTCCTCAGAAGACCAAGGAGTACAAGGAAACTGAAAACTAAGAGAAAGGACAGTGTGACATCTTGTGGACAATCAGAGACTTACACCCGGGAAGGAGATGGCCATCCAAAGACCAAGGCATCGGTCGAACCTCTCCCACTAAGAGGAACTCGGCAAACGAAGGCCTGAGCCCAACAGAGATACCCAACAGAGATACCCGACGAAGACCTTCAACAGGTAAATACATGCATTACACTTCTTACTCATAATAGCGGCAGTTCGTGCAAGGTATTAGGGCTAAACTAAGCGTAGTTTACAAATGTATCCAAGTGTTGTTCCTACATCTGCATTGTTTGCTGTTTGGGGTTTTAGGCTGGATTTTTATAAAGCACTTTGTGATATCTGCTGATGTAAAAAGGGCTTTATAAATACATTTGATTGAATTTGATTGATAGTCTTATACTCAGCTGGCCCCTCCCTGGATTTTGTGTTAAACGCTCTACAACAAAGGTTTCTTAGTGTCCAACAAGCTTTCTCTGCCCATAACCTTGTTCTGAACACCTCCAAATGTGTTGTAATCACTCCTTTTTCACCCCAGCTGCCAAACAGACCCTGATTCAGATGACCATTTTACCCATGCTAGATTACGGAGACGTAATTTATAGATCGGCAGGTGAGGGTGCTCTCGAGCAGCTAGATGTTCTTTACCATTCGGCCATCAGATTTTCCACCATGCTCCTTATAGGACACATCACTGCACTCTATACTCCTCTGTAAACTGGCTATCTCTGTATACCTGGCGCAAGACCCACTAGTTATTGATGGTTAATTAGAAAACTATTTTAGGCCTCACTCCCCCCAATCTGAGATGCCTACTGCAACCCTCATCCTCCACACAACCACCGTTCTGCCAGTCACATTCTGTTAAAGGTCCCCAAATCACAAACATCGCTGGGTCCCTCCTTTTTTCAGTTCGCTGCAGCTAGTGACTGGAACGAGCTGCAAAAAACACTCAAACCGGACAGTTTTATTTCCATCAATATATTCGGAATCAATCATGGCCACTCTTGCTGACACTTGTGGCTGCTTCGTGTGATGTATTGTTGTCTCTACCTTTTTGTCCTTTGTACTGTTGTCCATGCATAACAATATTTGTAACAATGTTTGTGCTGCTACCATGTTGTTTTAGTTTCATGTTGTGTTACTGCCATGTTGTTGTGATGGTGTGTTGCTGCTATGTTGTGTTGTTGGCATATTGTGTTGCTGCCATGTTGTGCTGTCATGTGTAACTGCCATGTTGTGTTGCTACCATGTTGTTGTCATGTGTTGCTGCCATGTTGTGTTTTCATATGTTATTGCCATGTTGATGTCATGTTGTGCTGCTGCCATATTGTGTTGCTACCATGCTGTGTTGTCATGTGTTGCTACCATGCTGTGTTGTCTTCGGTCTCTCTTTATGAAGTGTTGTGGTGTCTCTCTTTATGAGTGTTGTGGTGTCTCTCTTTATGTAGTGTTGTGGTGTCTCTCTTTATGTAGTGTTGTGGTGTCTCTCTTTATGTAGTGTTGTGGTGTCTCTCTTTATGTAATGTTGTGGTGTCTCTCTTTATGTAATGTTGTGGTGTCTCTCTTTATGAGTGTTGTGGTGTCTCTGTTTATGTAGTGTTGTGGTGTCTATCTTTATGTAGTGTTGTGGTGTCTCTCTTTATGAGTGTTGTGGTGTCTCTCGTTATGAGTGTTGTGGTGTCTCTGTTTATGTAGTGTTGTGGTGTCTATCTTTATGTAGTGTTGTGGTGTCTCTCTTTATGAGTGTTGTGGTGTCTCTCGTTATGAGTGTTGTGGTGTCTCTGTTTATGTAGTGTTGTGGTGTCACTCTTTATGAGTGTTGTGGTGTCTCTCTTTATGTAGTGTTGTGGTGTCTCTCTTTATGTAGTGTTGTGGTGTCTCTCTTTATGTAGTGTTGTGGTGTCTATCTATATGTAGTGTTGTGGTGTCTATCTTTATGTAGTGTTGTGGTGTCTATCTATATGTAGTGTTGTGGTGTCTATCTTTATGTAGTGTTGTGGTGTCTATCTATATGTAGTGTTGTGGTGTCTATCTTTATGTAGTGTTGCGGTGTCTCTCTTTATGAGTGTTGTGGTGTCTCTCTTTATGTAGTGTTGTGGTGTCTATCTTTATGTAGTGTTGCGGTGTCTCTCTTTATGAGTGTTGTGGTGTCTCTCTTTATGTAGTGTTGCGGTGTCTCTCTTGTCGTGACGTGTGTTTTGTCCTACCAAGAGGCCTTTTGCATTTCATTGTAAATAAGAAGTTGTTCTTAATTGACTTGCCTAGTTAAATAAAGGTACAATATATATATATATAAAATAAAAAGACAGAATAAATGTGAGTGAAAGAAAAGCAGAAGAACAGTATTCAGTCATGAGGGTCAAGATAAAAAGAAGCAACACTAACCTATATATTCCCAGTTACAGTACATGGCTCTGATTTCAGATAGGTGCTGACACGCTCTGGCCTTCTTTCTGCTTAAGTTATTTTTCAGCCTATTTAAAGGCTAATGTGGCCCTGCTGTTCCGTTCCATAAGCCTGATGCCAAACAGTTTGCACAACTCAAGATCATAGTCTGATATAGCTAAGACATGTCAGGGTTTGAGGTAGTCAGATTTAGAGGCTAGGCCATTAGTCATGCGATAGCCTACAGCACTGTCCGTACCAAGCCAAAGTTGCTGACTTGCAAATCAAACTAGCTACTGTAATTCATTCTCAGTGATACATGGGAGGGATTCTTACACAACTGATTACACAGAGGAGAATTGAGATGAATGATAACATATCAACAGCGGTACATGTTTGGGAGGAGGTGGCTGAGGTAGCGCTGAAGGTAAAGTGCTGGGAGCGCGTGTAGGAAGAGGGGGAGGATAGATCAGCAACACAGACATGATTAATCGATTTGATCCACACAACAGTGAATAATGACCTTTATTAAAGTCATCGGTGCTGACTAAGGAATAATCACCTAACCTTAGGGGAACAATTAGTTTATATCTTGATTGAACATGGGGTGGTTCATTTCCTTATACTGTATATCCCTCAAACTCAACCTTTTTTGTATTGTTGCCCTCTAATCAAGAACTGATTTAGACCTGGGACACCAGGTGGGTGCAATTAATTATCAGGTAGAACATAAAAACAGCAGGTTCCAACCCTCGTTGGTTAAGAGTTGAATACCCCAGCTGTATATCACTGGACTGGCGCCACGACCAAGTTTGTAATGGAATCGGAAAATAAATCTAATTACCACATTTTTTACATTGACGTCATGTTGGTCCTTTGTTGCTCAGCTGGTAGAGCACATCGCTTGTAGTGGGTTTGATAAGTAAGCATTTCACGGTCAGGTTGTTGTATTCGGCACATGTGACAAATAACATTTGATTTGAATTGATTCCCAGGACTACCCATATGCAAAATGTAGGCAACCATGATGAAGTCGCTTTGGATAAAAGCGTCTGCTAAATGGTATATATTAGATAGCTGCTTTATAGCCCTATTTACTTTCAGCTAACTAAGAGGCCGCTTTGACATCACATTTTTCAAAAGGGCCAAATAATGACAGACAATCTCGATATTAGAAGACAGAGACAAACCAAACGGGACTTCAAAGCCAATTATGTGTTTAAGTGTTTTCAGGCGGCAATACTTAGGCCCAGTAGTTTTTCCCAGACATCTCCATCCAAGTATATTTCCAGGGTAAAATATCCAGCAACACCGGTGGGAAAAAAAAGTCAATACCCCCTAAAAGCCTTTCATTAAATGCATATCCATTTGTCTATGCAGGGCTGCCAGGGTGAAGTCAATGCTGGAGGGACTCCAGTCCAGTGGGTTTTAAAAGCCAACTGTGGGCCTTCATTTCCTGTGACCAAACCTGCTTCATTATCTCTGTGTGAGATTCCAAGCCATTAGCCTTGTTTCGATTCTCTCCGGCTGCTCACACGGATAACAGTACCTGACACACTTTAATCTTTCTCAGTAAAGCAGAGACAGAGAATTAATCATGAACCCTCTTTTGACAGACAAAAGAAAGCATGACATGATGTTTTCCTTATGTACAGATAATAGCCAAGGTCATATCGGACAACATGGCATGTTACTTTCAGTCTGACAGAAGAAACATTGGGTGCAACAGCTCTTTGTGTCAAGGCAGCATTGGTAAAACCATGTTACAAGAAAGGGCTGCCAGTTGAACCAAATTTTGTAAGCACTTTCTTTCAGATACAGTCATGTCCAAAATTATTGGCACCCATGATAAAGATGAGCAAATGTTACAGATGTACTCTCCATGCGTTGGGTTTTCTCAAAATAAATCACTTCGGCCAGTGGTCCCAGTTGAGCATAATTTATTTCTGTTGTTAAATGGGAAACAGCACGTTAGTTGTGCAGAGCTTAACGGTATTGATGACTGTCGATGGCAAAATCCCTTGCATCACATTTTCATACTGGGTGAACAAAATACAAAAATACAATACAAAATATAACATGTGTAAATACCTGTTGTTAAATAGGAAACAGCACGTTGGTTGTACAGGACTTAACGGTATTGATGGCAAAATGTAATGGTCACAAAATATGTGACCATTACATCGGTGTATGCTAGCTAACACACTTATTTACAGCAATCATATGCCAAAGCACATCCCAGAATGCCCCTCAAATCCCTAACAGGTACCATATACCCACACATGTATAAATGAGTAACGGACAGCAAACTTGTACACATAGTAAAATAGAAAATAAAAAACAGTATTCAGAACGTGACCTACCCCTTGCATCACATTTTCATACAAGGAAGACCTGACGTTCGCGATCTCCCCCTATCTGCAAGCGGGGCCAATCACAACACACCTTATTGTCCTCAGAGTTGAACTAACCAAAAAGAATGCTTGAACATGAAATACACATTTCTTTAGAGACAAGTGGAAACATAACCAACCCTGTTACACAAAAAATAATTAATAGAATTAATAATTTAAATACTGAGCTATATTGTATGCTCAAAAAAGTGAACAATTATATTATTTTATACTAATACAAATATTTTTCTTTCTTTTACATTTTTTTACCCCTTTTTCATGGTATCCAATTGTTAGTAGCTACTATATTGTCTCATCGCTACAACTCCCGTACGGGCTCGGGAGAGACCAAGGTTGAAAGTCATGCGTCCTCCGATACACAACCCAACCAAGCCGCACTGCTTCTTAACACAGCGCGCATCCAACCCGGATGCCAGCCGCACCAATGTGTCGGAGGAAACACCGCGGCAACCTTGGTTAGCGTGCACTGTGCCCGGCCCGCCACAGGAGTCGCTGGTGCGCGATGAGACAGGGATATCCCTATCGGCCAAACCCTCCCCAACCCAGACAACACTAGGTCAATTGTGCGTTGCCCCAGTCTCTGGTGGCACAGCTGGCGCTGCAGTACAGCGCCCTTAACCACTGCGCCACCCGGGAGTCCCTACAATTGCTACGAGAAATAGATTTAGTTTAACCAGTAATAATTTTGCCTTTCAATACTTCACCTTGCGAGGATAACGGCGCAGCCTTTTTCTAAAATGTTTTATGAGATTGGAGAACACAGAACACATTAGGATGGATCTTAGACCATTCCTCCACACCACAGGTTTTCAATGGGGTTCAAGTCTTTTGTGTTCAATTAACCATTTCTTTGTGGATTTTGATGTGCGCTTGGGGTTATTGTCTCGCTGGAAGATCCACTTGCAGCCAACTTTCAGCCTCCTGACAGAGACAATCAGGTTTTTGACTAAAATGTCCTGGTACTTGTTTACGTTCATGATGCCGCTGCCCCAGGACCACTGGAAGCAGAATAGCCCCATAACAACAAAGATCCACCACCATATTTTACAGTAGATCTGGGGATCTTTTCGGTATATACATCTTTCTTTCGACACCAAACCCTGTACTGATGTCCATGACCAAAGACCTATATTGTCATGACAAACGCCTGGAGTTTGCTAAACGTCATTGGCACTTGGATTGGAACTGGGTGCTATGGTCAGATGAGACGAAAATATAGCTCTGGCCACGCACACCAGTGGTGGGTTTAGTCTCGAAAGAAAGATGCATATGCAGAAAAGAAGCCCGTACCTGCTGTCAATGGCAAGACGGGCAAATAAATCAGGCTTTGTTGAATGAGTTGTCTTGCTGCCAGAATCTAGACACTTGGGCCCTAGCAGTTTATGATCAGTACTTTATAGGCTTTCTTGAGGTCTACAAACTGATGTAAACCAACGTGAGCCAGATCTAAAAACTAGGGAGTAGAATTTCTATAATCACTAAGCATGCTATGAATGTCAGGTTTTTTCAATGTGAAGGAAGTATCCATTGTGGTACAACATTTTGGGATTCATATACTGTTATGGTTATGTTATGGCTATATAGCCTACTACTATGATTATGTTATGGCCAATTAGCCTACTGTTATGGCTATATAGCCAACTGTTATGGTTATGTTATGGCCATATAGCCTACTGGTATTGTTATGTTATGCTATATTCAATTACATTTCTTATCAATGCTCCAAAGTGGATAAGGTTGTTTTTCAACTGCTACACACACTCTTGTGACTCAATCTTATTTACCATTCCTTAAATGTTGTTTAAAAATATTGCCTATACTCAAGCTACTTCTCTGTGACATCAGTTAAAGGGGCAATCTGGGATTACAACAAGTTATATTTTTCAAGAATCAATGGTCCACAAATCGATGTACCAATTGCAACTACTGACTAGCAAACGGACACCAAACGTACTGACACCAAACGTACTGACACCAAACGTACTGACACCAAACGTACTGACACCAAACGTATCACGCCTTTCTGGCATTTCTGAAAGAAAACAAATTAATAAACAGAAACTCAGAAAATATTCAGGTAGACCTACATAACTTCACATATGTTTAGACATGACAAGGTGCTTTACACATCATCAAACAAGTAGACGAGTAGTCAAATCAAATTTTATTGGTCACATTCACATACAGTACCAGTCAAATGTTTGGACACACCCACTCATTCAAGGGTTTTTCTTTATTTCGACTATTTTCTACATTGTGGAATAATATTGCAGAAATTATGAAATAACACATATGGAATCATGAAGTAACCAAAAAAGTGTTAAACGAATCAAAATATATTCTATATTTGAGATTCTTCAAAGTAGCCACCCTTTGCCTTGATGACAGTTTTGCACACTCTTGGCATTCTCTCAACCAGCTTCACGAGGTAGTCACCCGGAATACATTTCAATTAACAGGTGTGCCTTGTTAAAAGTTAATTTGTTGAATTTCTTTCCTTCTTAATGCATTTGAGCCAATCAGTTGTGCTGTGACAAAGTAAGGATGGTATACAGAAGATAGGCCTATTTGGTGAAAGACCAAGTCCATGTTATGGCAAGAACAGCTCTAATAAGCAAAGAGAAATGACAGTCCATCATTACTTTAAGACATGAACGTCAGTCAATGCGGAACATTTCAATAACTTTTAAAGTTTTTTCTAACGTGTAGTCTCAAAAACCATCAAGCGCTATGATGAAACTGGCTCTCATGAGGACTGCCACAGGAAAGGAAGACCCAGAGTTACCTCTCCTGCAGAGGATAAATTCATTAGAGTTAACTTCACCTCAGATTGCAGCCCAAATAAATGCTTCACAGAGATCAAGAAACAGACACATCTCAACATCTCAACTGTTCAGGTGAGACTGCCAGGCCTTCATGGTCAAATTGCTGCAAAGAAACCACTACTAAAGGACAATAATAATAAGAAGGGACTTGCTTGGGCCAAGAAACACGATGGAATGGAAATCTGTCTTTTGGTCTGATGAGTCAAAATTGTAGATTTTTGGTTCCAGCCACTGTGTCTTTGTGAGACGCAGAGTAGGTGAACGGATGATCTCCGAATAGGTGGTTCCCACCGTGAAGCATGGAGGAGGAGGTGTGATGGTGTTGGGGTGTTTTGCTGGTGACACCGTCAGTGATTTTGAATTCAAGGCACACTTAACCAGCATGACTACAACAGCATTCTGCAGCGATACACCATCCCATCTGGTTTGCGCTCAGTGGGACTATCATTTGTTTTTCAACAGGACAATGACCCGAAACACACCTCTAGGCTGTGTAAGGGCTATTTGACCAAGGGGAGTGATGGAGTGTTGCATCAGATGACCTGGCCTCCACAATCACCCGACCTCAACCCAATTGAGATGGTTTCGGATGAGTTGGACCGCAGAGTGAAGGAAAAGAAACCAACAAGTGCTCAGCATATGTGAGAACTCCTTTAAGACTGTTGGAAAAGCATTCCCCATGAAGCTGATTGAGAGAATGCTAAGAGGGTGCAAAGCTGTCATCAGAGCAAAGGTTGGCTACTTTGAAGAATCTAAGATATATTTGGATTTGTTTAACACTTTTTTGATTACTACGTGATTCCGTATGTGTATTTTCATAGTTTTGATGTTTTCACTATTATTCTACAATGGAGAAAATAGTCCAAATAAAGAAGAACCATTGAATGAGTAGGTGTGCCCATACTTTTGACTGATACTGTATATAGAAGATGTTATTGTGGTTGTAGCGATATGCTTGTCACATATCATAGAGGGGGACAGATGTTGACATTGTATCTGTAGTTGTAGTTGCAAAGAACAATAACAGAGCTCATGCTCACCAGCGAAACTGAAGAGACTTTGATCTATTTTTCATTAAACTCAGGACGTCGATTCAACAGTGCTCCACTGAGAATCATAATAAATACATTTGTCAGAGGTGAGCAATTTGTTGATGGATTTTTTTCTCTTTGCCCCGCAACCGTAATACACAATGACCGAGTCTAAGCGAACAGTAGTACTGACGCGAGGCCAACAGGCCCACAGAGTGAATCACTGCAACCCAGCTTCTGTGAGTGAGAGCTCAACGATAGCAAATGCAGAGCTTCTGCTGCGAGTGTGGGTGTATACTGCCTTGATATTGAGAGACATTACTTACATGGATTTGAGTTGGAGGAGAAAAGACTCTGCTCAGCCATTCTACCCTTCACTTAGTCTGGCAGAGATTTTTCCTCTTCCTCCTCTTTAAGACCCGTTTTCCCTCCCTACAGGCATCTTTGAAGCACTCGCCCGAGGGTTTCTCAACGTCTGTCCACAACACGCTCTGTTTCAGTTGGACGCTGTTTGCAAATGTTTAAATGCGTTAGGGGAATTTTCAAACTTTTTAAAGGGACATTAACACAACGAAATGCACATTTTGTCAGATGATTCCAGACCTCAAAAGTTGTCCAATGTCTAGATGAGTCCAAGTCCCACACCATCGATAATGTAGATTCAGCTACTGTATATACCTCAAACCCAAATGAATGGAAAATATATGTACTGAACATTAGCCAGATAGTCAGGGATGACTTCGATCATGATCAGAATATCACTTGAGGTCTAAGAATATTGGACAAACTTTGATTTTGGAGTCTAATGTCGCTTTAAGCTTTAAACACACTGCAACATTTCTGAAATTGCAGAGTTGCAATACTATCGACTCTGTGAGACACACCAGGGGTCCTCCTTGCAGACAAGGGGATAGAAGGAACATGATTTGCAGCACTCTATGGAATACATGTCTCTTTACATCGGTGGCTATCAAATATTAAAGGAGCTTAAAATATGGTCAGGATGTTGTCTAGGCACCACCGGTTCACAGAGAGTGCCCATAGAAGCTTTCACAATGTGTGGACCCCGGGAAGAGTTGCAGCTGATGGGGATCCTAATAAACAATACATGATTAGTCTTGGAGCTACATTTCCTCACTGCGAAACACTGCCAAAATACTTTTTTACTGTTGCATGAATGATCTTCTTTTATAATGTCCCTGGGAAGGTGGCAATTATTTTTGCAGATATTAAAGTAAACAGCAAGCAGACAGCTGCCGTATTCTAAACAAGTTATTAAGTGCCATCTTTTTTAAATATTCTAGTTATTGTAGGAAACTGTGAGGGCCGATGTATCTTTGGAGCGTTTTAGTTTCAGAAGGTTCCAAACCCCTCCAAAAGGCTTGATGTGTTGCTCATGCACAAATTAGACCTGTGGAGGTGAGTGGAAAAGTTGCTTTTGAGATGTATCAGAATGAGTGACATGCATCAGAGGGACTGTCCTCAGAGAGAGACCATCACCGTGTGTTGTGACGGCCACCACACCGGAAACGGGCTGCTGTGTTCATCTCAGCTGCAAACTGCTTAGTGACTCAATTTGATGCCGCCAGCAGAAACAAGTTGCCCATCAGCTGGAGTGTGGAGGAATATCAAGGCATACTGGACCATGCCCACATGAACAACATATGCTGTGGCAGTCAAAACCTCAATTTGTGATCATAGTTTACTCTACTGGGACATCTAAATTGAATACAACCAGGTTTGATTTAATGGGGCCCTGTTCAGCTTTAGGGCTATATTCTATTCAGTCTATTAGGACTCTATTCAATATATTAAGGCTCTATTCAGGCAGCTAGGGCTCTATTCAGTCAGGTGTGGCTCTATTCAGGTAGCTAGGCCTCTATTCAGTCAGTTGTGGCTCTGTTCAGTCAGTTAGGGCTCTATTCAGTCAGTTAGGGCTATGTTCAGTCAGTTAGGGCTCTATTCAGTCATTTAGGGCTATGTTCAGTCAGTTAGAGCTCTATTCAGACAGTTAGGGCTCTAATCAATCAGTTGGGGCTCTATTTCTACTATGTCTCACCTACAGTAGTAGTCTGGTTATATTTTTCATTCCCTTACAATCACTTGTCACTTATACCTTCTACTGAGGATATTGATCGACCTTGAGGATAGAATCAAGACATATTTCTGTAAACGTCAAGACTTATCACTGACATGGATCTTGGGGTGTGACATGGAGGCAATATCCTTCTCAACATTTCTGGCTCATAGAAAATAGAACTGCTGTCACCTGAAGATTCCTTTATCTACTTGCCTTCAGAATGATAAGCACCGCAGGCTAAATATGTTCTGATGTTCTGTTTTTTTTTTGTGTGAATGTGTGTGTGCGCACATGTCTGTGTTGGTGAGTGAGTGTGGATGTGTGAGTGTGTGAGTGATTGAACAGGAATAGCTTGTGTAGTTCAGAATACCGTTGCCAAGGCAAAGAATAGAGAAGTATACTACTTAGCTATTGGCGCTATAAGCTAGCAGGCTGAAATTAGTGTGCCTCTGCATTGAATCACTTGGAAACCATCCAATGGAAATCACATTCACGTCCAAAATGAAAGGCCAGGCGAGAAGCATCTTCAGTTGCACAGCTTGGGGAGAGCTACTCAGTGTATGGTAAACAGTAAACTGAATGAAGGAGAGTTCCATCACACAGATGGACAATCTCCTGAAACTCTTTATCTCTTTTTCAAGTAGATTTCATTTAGTTGTCCAGTCTAGATTTGAAATTGAATTCAATTTAGGCCAACATCCAGCCAATAAAATGTACATTTTAATCCATTTATACAACCCACCGTCACCACCCTCCACCCCCACGCTTATACACAACGATTTGAATACGCAGTAAATGATAGGTGCAACATGCAGTGAGTGACATGCCATGGCCAAACTCCAAGGCTATTTAATCTAATCGCTATACACCACACTTTGGCTCCTGCGCTGTCCTCGTGAATAGGTCACCGGCAGCAATGATGACTCATCAGCCATCCATCCTGTCGGCAACACTGAGGCTCAGTGGGAGATCAGTGGCCCAACATCCTCACCACCAGCCAGCTCTCCATGGGAACCCCTCACCTCCCAGCTACACTCTCAAACTTGGCCATCACTCAGCAATTAAAATCTTCTCCAAGGGGTGTCTCTGCCAGTGCTATCTATCTCCACTCCCTCTGCCTCCTTGTAACTAGGCTGAGCCTGGCCTGGGTACATGAGGATGCTGAGGTGGACGTTTTTTTCTCATGCTCAGTGGGAGGGATGACTACATCACAGGATGCCAAGTTCCATCTCTGAACTTCTCTGTCATGACCACTACTATGTTTAAGTGCTAAGTGTTTATCCGAGCTCCAAGCTAGTAAACACTTACAGTACTAGACCACTGGTGGCTATAAGGAGGAACAGCATTGTGGGCATGTATCGGACCTATGTGGACAGCCCATACCGCTAGCAGCCCAATAGCGCACCAACAGTGGCTAATGGATAACGAAAAAAGCTGCTGAGCAAAATGAGCAGTGGGCCATTATAAGCTTCCTATCAGGGATGTTTCCTGAGTATATCAGCAATGTTGCACGACAGCAGGCAATATTCTTATGCAACGAAACCCAACAGCAGAGGATATTGACTCTATCACTACTGTAAATGTCATACACACTAACCCAGCCTAAGCTGCCCTGTAAGTCAACCCGATTGTGAGGACTCTTATGTGTCTCATCACACTGTTTCCCAAATGGCACCCTTTCCCCTATGTGGTGCACTACTTTTGACCAGATCCCTATGGGCCCTGGTCAAAAGTGGTGCACTTAGTAGGATATAGGGTGTCATTTGGGACACACCCTCAGACTGGAGCATTGGAGAGCAAACATTGGCTCTTAGCACCAGGGTGAACAACACAACAAAGCACCAGCATCCACTGGAGGGTCTACAGATACAGCCAGACTATCACTCAGCCTGTCTGGTAGCCACACACTCCTCCTCTGTCTGTTCCCAAGCCTTATTCGGACTCTGTTGAAAGTGTATTTGCATTCAAACAACAAATCCGCCATGCGTTTCCCATGTCACTGGGCTTGGCTGAGAGACCACCTTTTGTCTGTTGCGCATAATAGCTGGAGTGGCATTAGCGACGTCTGGAACAGTGACATTCTGGGAGAAGAATTGCCCCTGTGGGATTAACATAAACATTGACGCCAGGGAGAGAATGTGATGGAGGTTGAGGCCGTTGGTGGTTCAACAGTGCATCTGATTAGCATAACCAATCCTAACTGCGGCGTCAATTGACTTGGTTAGCATGCATGTTGACTTGGTTAGCATGCATGTTGACTTGGTTAGCATGCATGCTGACTTGGTTAGCATGTATGTTGACTTGTTTAGCCTGTATGTTGACTTGGTATGTTTATCCAAGGCAGCCTTCATCACAAGTTGTTTTCCTTGATTGCAAGTTGACCCCTACTAAAGTAAGAAGAGGATTTTAAACCCATGATACTCAGGAATGTCACAACAAACTACTGCATCCTTTAGACACAACAACAACAGGCTCTGAGCATAATAACAGAGGTTGTTCTAAAATGGACACCATACATTGGCACCAAATGAAGGTGACAAAATCTCTACAAAGCAAGGATTAAATCGGAATGCAATGCAGACTATCATTATTTACTATTCATATGACAAGATGATGGTTGTTGCTTAGTGCCTGGTGCGGTCTAAAGGTCAAGCTAAAGCCCTACAACTGATATTGTCAACTTTTGGATAACCTTATTTAAGATTGACATACCATTAGATAACATTTGTGGTTAGCACTTTTACAAAAATCATATTTGTGTTTTTAATACTCTGTTTACTTTGGGAACATCTCATTTGTAATGTCCTAATTGTTGGTCATTTTAGTTATTACATTTCTATATCTATTGTGAATGTCAATTATTAAAATCATGCAAAACAAATGTAACAACAAACAAAATTTTTACCAAGCCAAACTACATCAAGCATTTAAGTTGTTTACAAATTCTATTTCTAAGAGCCAGTGAGACAAGACTAGAAATACAGGACTAACACCTATTTTAGTTATCTCCCTGCATTGGCAAATCTGATTCAACTACTCAAAGGATAGGTCATTTGTGGATTAGTCGTGTGTCAGTGCAGGGCTATAACACAAATATGGGGAGCAATCCCAAATGGGATCCTATTCCCTATATAGTGCACTACATTTGACCAGGGCCCATAAGGCCCTATAGGGTATAGGGTTCCCCAGGAGAGGGGTTGGGAAACACTGTCCCACTGCCATAGGTACTCTTTGAATAATGGTCTCAAGTAAAACAAAAGTAGAGTTCCCTAACAACAAAGGGCTTTCAGAATGTGTGAGTGGTCATCCAGGCATTGGGTCGATTAGGGCAGGCAGGCTAGACAGGAAGCCGTCTGAACAGGCACCAGAGGGAGACTCAAATAGAGAGCAACTTTTCGGTTGCTAGTTTCCGAGCTTCTTAGAGTGCTGCGTGGTTGAGAGGAAGCTTTTTTAGCCATGCTAGGCTGATAGCTCAAGCCCCTGACAGCTGTGTGATTGTAGAGTGGCTTCATCATGAGCTGTCCAAGGTCCTGAATGACTTGGGGTGGTGCTGAAGAACAGCTTTCCTCCTGCTCTGTAGTGCCTTCAGCTGCAGGGCTGGAGTGACCTGGAGCTGTCCATGGTCCTGAAAGGCTGGAGGGTGTTGCTGAAAGACAGCTCCTCTGTTCTCAACGGTCCTTCTGTAGAGGCTCAGCGGTTCTGAGAGACAGCTTCAAGGTTTATACCCTCTCACAGTGGCACTTGGGGTTGGGATAAAATGTCAATATCTAATGAAAATGTCTGACATGTCAAGCCGCCAAGCAGTTGATGTATATGAGTGTAAATATACTGATGTACATGGAGTATACAAAACATTGAGAACATGCTTTTTCCATGACATAGACTGACCAGGGGTATCCAGGTTTAACTCGATATTTGGATGATGTTCTTAATGTTTTGTACACTCAGTGTATATACAGTGGCAAGAAAAAGTATGTGAAATCTTTGGAATGACCTGGATTTCTGCATAAATTGGTCATAAAATGTTATCTGATCTTCATCTAAGTCACAACAATAGACAAACACAGTGTGATAAAACTAATAACACACCAAGTATTGTATTTCTCTTTTCTATATTGAATACATCCTTTAAACATTCACAAAGTAGGTTGGAAAAAGTATGTGAACCCCTAGGCTAATGACATCTCCAAAAGCTAATTGGAGTCAGGAGTCAGCTAACCTGGAGTCCAATCAATGAGACGATATCGGAGATATTGGTTAGAGCTGCCCTATAAAAAACATTCACAAAATTTGAGTTTGCTATTCACAAGAAGCATTGCCTGATGTGAACCATGTCTCAAACAAAAGAGATCTCAGAAGACCTAAAATTACGAATTGTTGACTTTCATAAAGCTGGAAAGGTTTACAAAAGTATCTCTAAAAGCCTTGATGTTCATCAGTCCACAGTAAGACAAATTGTCTATAAATGGAGAAAGTTCAGCACTGTTGCTACTCTCCCTAGGAGTGGCCGTCCTGCAAAGATGACTGCAAGAGCACAGCGCAGAATGCTCAATGAGGTTAAGACGAATCCTAGTGTCAGCTGAACACTTACAGAAATCTCTGTAACATGCTAACATCTCTGCTGATGAGTCCACGAGACTGCTTTGCTGCCTCAGGGTCTGGACAGCTTGCTACCATCGACGGAAAAATGAATTCCTGAGTTTATCAAGACATTTTGCAGGAAAATGTAAGGCTATCTGTCTGACAAATTGAAGCTCAACAGAAGTTGGGTGATGCAACAGGACAATGACCCAAAACACAGAAGTAAATCAACAACAGAATGGCTTCAACAGAAGAAAATAAGCCTTCTGGAGTGGCCCAATCAGAGTCCTGACCTCAACCCGATGTGGTATGACTTTAAGAGTATGGTTCACACCAGACATCCCAAGAATATTGCTGAACTGAAACAGCTTTGTAAAGAGGTAAAGAGGCTTTGTAAAGATGTTCTAAAAGTTCTCTTGACCGTTCTGGTCTGATCCGCAACTACAGAAAACGTTTGGCTGAAGATATTACTCTCAAAGGAGGGTCAACCAGTTATTAAATCCAAGGGTTCACATACTTTTACCACCCTGCACTGTGAATGTTTACCTGTGTGTTAAATAAAGACGTGAAAATGTATACTTGTTTGTGTGTTATTATTTTAAGCAGACAGTGTTTGTCTATTGTTGTGACTTAGATGAAGATCAGATCTAATTTTATGACCAATTTATGGCAAATTTTGGCAAATTGTGTTTATAGATTCAATATTCATTATGAAAGCTGATTGATGTAAATCATTACTGTCTATCTTCTGCTCTGACGAATTGGGAGACTAGAGAGAGATTATCTTTTGAGCTTTTCTCTTTCAGCTCCCCAAAACATGAACACTTCCCTCCAATTTCTACAGTGGGGGCAGCATGTAGTCTCCATGTGGGCCTAGATGAGCTCTGAGCTGGGCCTTGATAACTGTCAGCAGTGCAGCATAGACAATAGGTTGCTAGGCGACAGCATGTCAGACAGGCAGGTATCTCACCTCTGTGTGAGTGAGTGGGGTAGTGTCAGCACCCAGGAGAAAGCCTGGCTCTGGCAACTCTTTCTCGCTCTGAAAATTGGTTTTGGAGACGAAAAAGAGCTGTTGACTACGTAGAGACGAAACCTCCTCCAGTACTGGCATATAAGTCTCGCTCTCTCTCTCTCTGTCGTTCAGACTGTATATGTTTGGCCTCTATTCTGCTAACAGTGTAAGTTTTAAAGGAATGTTCCCAACAATGGACACCATACAACTATAAGGATACTGCAGTTATGAAAGAACAAAGGAGGGATTACTCAGTAGAGGCAAGGCACTTTAAAACTGGTAGACTGTCAGGTCATCCTCGGACAAGGTTGTTATATCAAGTATATGAATATTTGTTGACCCTCTATAACAGAGTCATTTTAGAAAATAAATGCCCTGTGTTGTGCATCTTTGTAAAAGTACATTTGAATGTAAAAAAAATTCAGGTGCAACACATTACATCAGGAAACTAGAGGAGTAATCCCTTCAGAGAAACACAAAAAGGCAGAACTGATCATGCTCATCACACAGTCCTCACAGAATGATCCTATTGAGTGATATCCCCAATGTCTTTGATGTAAACTGAAATGGAAAATACTATAGCATGTACTAGTGACATATGTGAAATCTGTATCAGTATCTCAGCCAAGTATTCTTTAGCTGTCTGGTAGCTCTTTACACGGGCTGGGGGTTGGTCAGTAAGATCATTTAGCATTTTTCAAACACCTGAAACACCCTTTTCCTATAGTAATAATCATTATGCTTAATTCTATGTCTGCATATCTAAGCATAGCTCTTGAGCTGTCTGGATCCTCCTAACTGGTGTTTTTTTGTTTTTCAAGAAAATAAATATGCTTCTCTGCAGCTGCTAAAACAGGGGTAAAAGATTTTAAGGAATGTGAGTCTTATTCAGTACATTTAGTAATTGCATGCTTTTCTTAAGTCTACCAACCTTCCCAGCAGGCATGCCAGCTAAGATAGTTAGACAAGCTAGCTACTCTAACTTCATTGACAGCCTGAAATGACTTCTTGGTAGCTAGTTATGAGTTTGGAAAAGTGGAAACCTTTCTGGGCTAGCTAAAGCCAACTTCATAAAATGACTAGATGTTTTTTTTTACACTATCTGAAGGGGTACGTGACCCTGTGACCCCTATGAGCATGATGCCTGTGCTTGCAAATCGTGATCCTAATTGCTTGGAAGCCCAAGACACACCTCCCAAGATTTTTGCTGGCTTGACATCTCCTAGACATTTTCATTGGATATTGACACGATATGGAGTCCGATATTCCCCTCGGTCTCCACTCCCATCTTTATCCACTCCCATCCTTATCATAATACAATATTTTATGTGAATCCAGACCACAGGTCTCCCAACAAAATGTGTGATTGAATTAATACTTATATAATCCTATTTCTGGTATTTCCTGAGTAATGTGGTAATATGATATATTGTTTGGTACTCTGAAGAATTCATCACAATTAGTAGTCTAACTGCCTGGTACCAGGCAATATGCAGTGCTTGTTTCAATGAATCCCAAAGAAAAAAGTAATGAATAGGTAATGATTATGTAATCACCATGTTCGCATAGAATCCATAGATGTAATACCATGGTAATTGCAGGCTGTGTAACCAAGATTAAAAAATACTGTTCCATAGGTTACACTTTGCATGGATCTGAATAGATCAGCTTATCTATAGGGACAGCAGCAGTAACCTGCTAAGCAAGAGCTCATTTAAAGCAAGACCTATAGCCCGAGGCTACTTCAAAACGTGTTTGATACAAAGACAGGTTCTCCAGTCTTAAAGTAAAACTCAAGTGTTTAACTGTGTTTAGATCCACCACCCTTACAAAGGCAGCCTTAGCCGATCAGTGTGGGAGGGCTCTGAGTCGATTAACCATCCTGATTTGAATGCCTTCCTATTTGCATACACCAATGTGTATGGTATAGCCTTTTAACATTCTTCAGGATAAATCCTTAAAAAGAAACCTTGATACATTTTAAGGAGGCAGACATTTTCCCATTGAGGTCTTAAAATGTAATCCAAGTAACACTCTCGGTAGCCGATGTGAACAAAACCTTTAAACAGGTCAACATTCACAAAGCCGCTGGGCTAAACGGATTATCAGGACGTGTACTCAAAACATGCGCGGACCAACTGTCAAGTGTCTTCACTGACATTTTCAACCTCTCCTTGACCGAGTCTGTAATACCTACGTTTCAAGAAGACCAACATAGTCCCTGTGCCCAAGGAAGCGAAGTTAACCTGCCTGTGTCTACATCACCAACAAACTATCATTGTCCAAACATACCAAGACAGTCGTGAAGAGGGCATGACAAAACCTTTTCAACCTCAGGAGACTGAAAAGATTTGGCATGGGTCCACAGATCCTCAAAATATTCTACAGCTGCACCATCGAGAGCATCACCGCCAGGTAAGGCAACTGCCCGGCATCTGACCGTAAGACGTTACAGAAGGTAGTGCGAACGGCCCAGTATATCACTGGGGACAACCTTCCTGCCATCCAAGACCTATATAATAGGCGGTGTCAGAGGAAAGCCCATAAAATTGACCAGTCACCCAAGTTATAGACTGTTTTCTCTGCTACCGCAAGTCTAGGACCAAAAGGCTCCTCAACAGCTTCAACCCCCAAGCCATTTGACTGCTGAACAACTCAAAAATCGCCACAGACAATTTACATTGACGACCCCCCCCCCAAAAGCCTACCAGTGTTCCTGCCTTTCTCTACTTCCTGTTTTTTAGTTTTCCCAGTTTTAACCATTCTGGCTGCCCTGACCCTGAGCCTGCCTGCTGTTCTGTACCTTTCAGACTCTGCTCTGGATTGCTGACCTCTGCCTGCCCTTGACCTGTCGTTTGCCTGCCCCCCTGTTTTTGTAACCCGGCTGCTGTTAGCAGCGTGGCCTCTCCGGCCACCCCGGTTTCCCGGGAACCCTACTGACCTCCCCTGGAATGCTTCGCTGGAGAGTCAGGAACCTATCATGCATTTCTCGCGCAGTGTTCTCTCATCATCGAGCTGCAGCCCTCCTCCTTCCCCTCAGACTGCTCGAAGATAGCGTACCTCATCATGCTGATACTGATGTCTGGGAGGGCTCTTGCCTGGGCTGCTTCTGTCTGGAGGAGATTGTGACAGAGGTGAAGAAGGTTTTCAATTCTCTATTGTTCGGGAGAGAGGCTGCCCGGAAGTTACTCCAGCTTCGGCAAGACTCCCGCAGTGTGGCAGACTATGCGGTGGATTTCCGCACATTGGCAGCTAAGATTGCCTGGAACCTGGAATCACTGTTTGACACGTTTCTGCATGGATTATCGGAGGAAGTTAAGGACGAGCTAGCAGCCGGGGAACTACCGACGGATCTCAACTCGCTCATTGCCTTAACCATCCGGACAGATGGGCGGCTACGAGAACGTAGGAAGGAGAGGAAGTCCAATTCCACTCGCTCACCCAAGGATTCCACCTTGCATCCGAGGCATCCCTGAAGTCCCTGACATCTCCGTGGCCGAGAGAACCCGAGGCTACCCGAGTTCCCCGGAGAGTCTCCAAAGTCTGCTGATTCACCTCCTCCCAAGCCGATGCAACTAGGCAGAGCTAGGATGTCCCCAGCCTAATGTCTCCACCAGCTTCACACTGAAGAGTTGCCTGTATTGCAGGACTACTGGTCATTTCATGTCCTCCTGTCCACTAAAAGACCAGGCTCACCGGTAGGGGCGAGTACTCTGGTGGGCCATACGGATAACTTTTCCTCTCCCCTTACTTGCACCCCTTCTGGGCCATCCTGCTGTTGGGAAACCAGTCAAAATCTCTCTGGGTTCCACCCTCAGTCCAATAGCCAGTCGGTGCAAGCCAATCAAGACCTGGAGATGACTCTTCGCTGCCTTGTCTCCGCCAACCCCATCACCTGGAGCCAGCAACTCGTGTGGGTTGAATAAGCCCGCAACACCCTCCCCTGCTCTGCCACCGGAATCTCGCCTTTCGAGGAGTCCCTGGGGAAGCAAGAGGAAGAGGTCGGCATACCCTCAGCCCAGATGTTTGTCTGCTGCCGTCACCGTTCCTGGAAGAGAGCCCGGTCGGCTCTTCTCAAGACTACCTCCAAGTATCTGCAACAAGCGGAATGCCACCGGACCCAGGCTCCCCGGGTATTGTCTCGGGCAGATGGTAAGGCTGTCCACTCAAGATAGAGGTAAGGCTGCCCCTCCGCGTAGAGTCCTGCAAACATTCCCCCCCATTCCCCCCGTTTTATCGGCCCTTTCCCAATCTCCAAGCATATTTAATAAAATGTGTATTTTTTATTTTATTTGTTATTATTCCTCGCATACCCTACCACCCCTCCCCCAATTGGAGTAAACTAGTAAACAATAACACTTAGGCTTCTACCTTCCGTTTATATATATTATACACATTTTACAGACACAATCTATTTTACAATAGTTATATTTTGTATATTTTTAATCCTTCCTCTATTTCTGATGTCCATCCAGTTTGATTTGTGTTCGTAACTGTGCTATTTAACAACATTTCTGAACCTATATACATTTTACAGACCCTGTATGTTTTACATTGGTTATCTTGTTATTAGTCCCACCCTTCAACTACATTCAACCCCTCCCATCTATCTCTTAACACCATCCATTTTGGATTTCTATTTGCCATATATTTTTCAACTGTGCTGTGATGCTTCACAAAAGTACTGAACCTTTCTATTTTCATATCTTCTACAGATTGTAAACTAAAGACAAACATTTTTGCAAAAATAATTATTATATTATTGATTGATTGACTATGACTTTTCAAATCACCCAGTATTGCTATCTGCAGCGTTAGTTCTAGGCGAATGTTGGAATTCTTCAGCCATTCCTGGACCTGTGACCAAAAACGAGCTACGTGTGGACAGTACCAAAATAAATTATCTAATGACTCTGTCTCCTCACAGCAAAATCTGCAGAGTTGGGAAGATATTATCCCCCCATAAAACGTTCTATTGGTTGCAAGAATTACGTATACTAATTTAAATTGAAAAATTAGAAGTTTTGCATCCGGCGTTGTTTTGCGTGTCAATTCATTAACCATGTTCCATGGAATAGGTACATCGAAAATCACTTCCCAAATATTTTGCAATTTATATGGCACAGCTGTCAATCTTTTTGTCCCTAAATGAAATTGGTATACATTTTTGTTTATCACAATTTTCTGTAACCATTTATGTTCTTTAATGCAGGGCCGACAAACAAGTTCCTTACTTTCCTTGCCTTCTACTTGCCTCTTCCATTTTTTTGTGGTAATGCTGCAATTGGTTGTAATTTTGGGTAGAGCAGACATGTTCATATGTCTGTGTTAGCTTCGTGTGTGACATAACTCCACCAGTCCTATTTATGGTATAATTTACAAAAATTGATTTATCGAAAAATCACTTTTTTTAAAAATCAGTTAGTATGTTTGAGTTTAACCATAATATTTGTTGTATTATTTGTTCTGTCTTTTCAGGTGGTTTAAACTGAAATTGCAACCAACTTTCTAAGGCTTGTTTAAAAAATAATTATATTTTGGAGATGATTTCGTTTTCAAATAACCGAAAGTGAGCAGTTGTAATCTGAATAAAGGGGAAAAAGGCCATTCTTGAACATTCCTACTGTAACGTTTCTCCTCTTCATCTGAGGAGGAGAAGGAAGGATCGGACCAATATGCAACGTGGTAAGTGTCCATGTTAATTTATTAGAACTGAACACACAAAACAAAATAACAAAGTGAATGAAAGAAACAAAACAGTCCTGTCAGGTGAAACAACACACTAAACAGAAAATAACTACCCACAAATCATAGTGGGAAAACAGGCTACCTAAGTATGGTTCTCAATCAGAGACAACGATCGACAGCTGCCTCTGATAGGGAACCATACCAGGCCAAACACAGAAATACAAAACCTGGAACAAAAACATAGAATGCCCACCCCAACTCACGCCCTGACCAAACTAAAACAGAGACATAAAAAAGGAACTAAGGTCAGAACGTGACACCAACCAATTTACTAGAGAACCATTTTGGATTTAAGTATAACCTTTGTATGACTGATACCTTTAGTGAGAGGTCTAATACTTTAATATTTAATCATTTCTGCCCTCCTTAATATTTGTTATATAAATAGGCCCTTTTAATTTTGTCTGACTTGCCATTCCAAATAAAATATAATATTTTTTGTTCATATAATTTAAAAAGCAGGTCACTAGGTGCAGGCAAAACCATAAGCAAATAGGTAAACTGGGATATGACTAAAGAGTTAATCAGGGTGATTTTTCCACAAATAGACAGGTATTTTCCTTTCCATGGTAGCAAGATCTTATCTATTTTTGCTCACTTTCTGTAAAAATGTATTGGAGTGAGGTCATTTCTTTCTTTTGGGACATGTATATCGAGTGTGTCCACATCCCCATCAGACCATTTAATTGGTTGGTAAACTACATGGTAATGTAAAATTTGCATTTTTTAGTGATCTAATACGTAATATACACTTAATATACACTTATCATAATTTAGTTTTAATCCAGAGAGGATAGCAAAAGTATCTAGATCCTCTATGAGGCTGTGGAGGGATTCTAATTGTGGTTTTAAAAGAAAACATGAATCATCAGCATTCAATGACACCTTTGTTTTTAAGCCATGGATTTCTAATCCCTTAATATTATTGTTGGATCTAATTTTAACAGCTAACATTTCGATGACAATAATAAATAGATATGCCGACAGTGGTCAACCTCTTTTTACTCCTCTTGACAGTTTAAAACTTTCTGAGATGTTGCCATTATTTACTATTTTACGCCTTGGGTTACTATACATAACTTTAACCCATTTTATAAGAGATTCTCTAAAATTGAAATATTCTAGGCATTTATATATAAACTCCAGTCATATTTTATCAAAAGCCTTTTCAAGATCAGCTATGAAAACCAGGCCTGGTGTCCCCCGATATTTCATAGTATTCTATTGTTTCCAGTACTTGTCTTATATTATCTCCAATGTTTGATTAGGATGAACAATATCTGACAGTACCTTTTTAATTCTATGCGCCAAGCATTTAGCTAGAATTTTTGCATCACAACACTGATGTGTAAGAGGTGTAAGAGGCCTCACATTTTTTAAGTGGACTGGATCTTTATATACACCACTTGGATCCTGTTTCATTAATAATGAAATTAGACCTTCTTGTTGCGTGTCCGATAATCTACCATTTATATAGGAGTGGTTAAAACATGCTAATAATGGTCCTCTGATTATATTTAAAAAAGGTGTGTATACTTCCACTGGTATGCCACCCAGCCCTGGAGTTCTCCCCGCCTTAAAGGCTTGATTTGCATCAAGAAGTTCCTCCTCTGTAATTTGGTCTTCACATGAGTCTTTCTGTACAGATGTTAATTTTTACATTATTAATAGGAAAAAATCCATACAATTACCTTCGGTTAGTGGAGATGGAGACTGAAACAAAAACATATTCTTAAAGGACTTTATTTCCTCTTTCAACATATCATTCGGTGAATCATGTGTGACTCCATCATTTGTAACAAGTTTCAATACATTGTTTTTGGTAGCATTTCTATGTTGAAGTTTGAAAAATAATTTGGTGCATTTTTCCCCATATTCCATCCAGTTCCCTTTATTTTTTATAATCTATTACACTGGATCTTTCTTGAATAAGTTCCTCCATTTCTTATTGTTTTTCCTCTAACTTATTCTGTGCCTCTATGGTACAGGTTTTATTGCTATCTAACTGTACTGTTAGTCCTTCAATTTCCTTTGTTAATATGGACTCTTTTGATCTAAATTGCTTTTGTTTTATAGATGAGTACTGAATTGCATGGCCTCTAAAGGCACATTTAAAAGTGTCCCATACAGTAAGGGGATCTGCTGTACCTATGTTATGTCGGAAAAAGTCAGATATAAATTATTCTGTCCTAGTTATAAACAAGTTATCATCCAGTAGGCTTTGATAAAATGTCCAATATCCTCACCCATGTGGAAATTCTGTAAGAGTAATATATATGCCAATTATGTGATGATCCGACCGCAATCTGTCCCCTATCAACTCTTTTTAAACTTTTGGTGCCAGAGAGAATGATAAGAAAGTAATCAAGATTATTAGCCCCTCTGCTGTTCGTCTTCTGTTGCGGTCTTCTGTTGCCCTGTACCCTCCGTATACATCCCACTTTTCATGTGTCTAGGATTAAACCTTAGTCTCACAGCCCTTTGTCTCCTGTTTCCAGCCTACTAGCATTTTTTCCAGTGCTCCCATCTTTCTCTAGTTCCTGTTTTCTAGTTTCCCAGTTTTGACCATTTTGCCTGCCCTGACTCTGCCTACCAATCTGTACATTGTCACACTACCTTGGATTACTGACCTCTGCCTGCCCTGACCCTGCCTGACATTCTGTACCTTTCAGACTGTGCTCTGGATTACTGATCTCTGCCTGCCCTTGACCTGACGTTTGCCTGCCCCACTGTTTTTGTAATAAACTTTTGTTACTTCAAAACTGTCTGCATCTGGGTCTTCTCCTGTACCTTGATCAAATCAAATCAAATCAAATCAAATTTATTTATATAGCCCTTCGTACATCAGCTGATATCTCAAAGTGCTGTACAGAAACCCAGCCTAAAACCCCAAACAGCAAGCAATGCAGGTGTAGAAGCACGGTGGCTAGGAAAAACTCCCTAGAAAGGCCAAAACCTAGGAAGAAACCTAGAGAGGAACCAGGCTATGTGGGGTGGCCAGTCCTCTTCTGGCTGTGCCGGGTGGAGATTATAACAAAACATGGTCAAGATGTTCAAATGTTCATAAATGACCAGCATGGTCGAATTATAATAAGGCAGAATAGTTGAAACTGGAGCAGCAGCACAGTCAGGTGGACTGGGGACAGCAAGGAGTCATCATGTCAGGTATTCCTGGGGCATGGTCCTATGGCTCAGGTCAGTTGAAACTGGAGCAGCAGCACAGCCAGGTGGACTGGGGACAGCAAGGAGTCATCATGTCAGGTAGTCCTGGGGCATGGTCCTAGGGCTCAGGTCCTCCGAGAGAGAGAAAGAGAGAAGGAGAGAATTAGAGAACGCACACTTAGATTCACACAGGACACCGAATAGGACAGGAGAAGTACTCCAGATATAACAAACTGACCCTAGCCCCCCGACACATAAACTACTGCAGCATAAATACTGGAGGCTGAGACAGGAGGGGTCAGGAGACACTGTGGCCCCATCCGAGGACACCCCCGGACAGGGCCAAACAGGAAGGATATAACCCCACCCACTTTGCCAAAGCACAGCCCCCACAACACTAGAGGGATATCTTCAACCACCAACTTACCATCCTGAGACAAGGCTGAGTATAGCCCACAAAGACCTCCGCCACGGCACAACCCAAGGGGGGGGGGGGGGCGCCAACCCAGACAGGATGACCACATCAGTGACTCAACCCACTCAGGTGACGCACCCCCTGCAAGGGACGGCATGAGAGAGCCCCAGTAAAGCCAGTGACTCAGCCCCTGTAATAGGGTTAGAGGCAGAGAATCCCAGTGGAAAGAGGGGAACCGGCCAGGCAGAGACAGCAAGGGCGGTTCGTTGCTCCAGAGCCTTTCCGTTCACCCTCCCACTCCTGGGCCAGACTACACTCAATCATATGACCCACTGAAGAGATGAGTCTTCAGTAGAGACTTAAAGGTTGAGACCGAGTTTGCGTCTCTGACATGGGTAGGCAGACCGTTCCATAAAAATGGAGCTCTATAGGAGAAAGCCCTGCCTCCAGCTGTTTGCTTAAAAATTCTAGGGACAATTAGGAGGCCTGCGTCTTGTGACCGTAGCGTACGTGTAGGTATGTACGGCAGGACCAAATCAGAGAGATAGGTAGGAGCAAGCCCATGTGATGCTTTGTAGGTTAGCAGTAAAACCTTGAAATCAGCCCTTGCTTTGACAGGAAGCCAGTGTAGAGAGGCTAGCACTGGAGTAATATGATCAAATTTTTTGGTTCTAGTCAGGATTCTAGCAGCCGTATTTAGCACTAACTGAAGTTTATTTAGTGCTTTATCCGGGTAGCCGGAAAGTAGAGCATTGCAGTAGTCTAACCTGGAAGTGACAAAAGCATGGATTAATTTTTCTGCATCATTTTTGGACAGAAAGTTTCTGATTTTTGCAATGTTACGTAGATGGAAAAAAGCTGTCCTTGAAATGGTCTTGATATGTTCTTCAAAAGAGAGATCAGGGTCCAGAGTAACGCCGAGGTCCTTCACAGTTTTATTTGAGACGACTGTACAACCATTAAGATTAATTGTCGGATTCAACAGAAGATCTCTTTGTTTCTTGGGACCTAGAACAAGCATCTCTGTTTTGTCCGAGTTTAAAAGTAGAAAGTTTGCAGCCATCCACTTCCTTATGTCTGAAACACATTCTTCTAGCAAGGGCAATTTTGGGGCTTCACCATGTTTAATTGAAATGTACAGCTGTGTGTCATCCGCATAGCAGTGAAAGTTAACATTATGTTTTCGAATGACATCCCCAAGAGGTAAAATATATAGTGAAAACAATAGTGGTCCTAAAACAGAACCTTGAGGAACACCGAAATTTACAGTTGATTTGTCAGAGGACAAACCATTCACAGAGACAAACTGATATCTTTCCGACAGATAAGATCTAAACCAGGCCAGAACTTGTCCGTGTAGACCAATTTGGGTTTCCAATCTCTCCAAAAGAATGTGGTGATCGATGGTATCAAAAGCAGCACTAAGGTCTAGGAGCACGAGGACAGATGCAGAGCCTCGGTCCGATGCCATTAAAATGTCATTTACCACCTTCACAAGTGCCGTCTCAGTGCTATGATGGGGTCTAAAACCAGACTGAAGCATTTCGTATACATTGTTTGTCTTCAGGAAGGCAGTGAGTTGTTGCGCAACAGCCTTTTCTAAAATTTTTGAGAGGAATGGAAGATTCGATATAGGCCGATAGTTTTTTATATTTTCTGGGTCAAGGTTTGGCTTTTTCAAGAGAGGCTTTATTACTGCCACTTTTAGTGAGTTTGGTACACATCCGGTGGATAGAGAGCCGTTTATTATGTTCAACATAGGAGGGCCAAGCACAGGAAGCAGCTCTTTCAGTAGTTTAGTTGGAATAGGGTCCAGTATGCAGCTTGAAGGTTTAGAGGCCATGATTATTTTCATCATTGTGTCAAGAGATATAGTACTAAAACACTTGAGCGTCTCTCTTGATCCTAGGTCCTGGCAGAGTTGTGCAGACTCAGGACAACTGAGCTTTGAAGGAATACACAGATTTAAGGAGGAGTCCGTAATTTGCTTTCTAATAATCAAAATCTTTTCCTCAAAGAAGTTCATGAATTTATCACTGCTAAAGTGAAAGTCATCCTCTCTTGGGGAATGCTGCTTTTTAGTTAGCTTTGCGACAGTATCAAAAAGGAATTTCGGATTGTTCTTATTTTCCTCAATTAAGTTAGAAAAATAGGATGATCGAGCAGCAGTAAGGGCTCTTCGGTACTGCACAGTACTGTCTTTCCAAGCTAGTCGGAAGACTTTCAGTTTGGTGTGGCGCCATTTCCGTTCCAATTTTCTGGAAGCTTGCTTCCTTGATAGTTTCACAAGATCAACTCCCAATAAACTGAGCCGTTACAGGTATTTAGGAAAACAAAAATGATAAAGATTATGATCTCAGATTATAATCTCAGATTATGATCTCTATCGATGGATCAGATTTGTCTGTCAGAGCAAACATTCCTTGACTAACTGCTATTCAATTCCTCATTGATTAATAGATTAGTATGTATAGGGCTTTGATGGTGTTTGGGCAGCATCTGAGCATCACTCCAATGCATTAATGAACTAAAGGGGGGAAAAATCTAATCTCAGTTTCCATTTATGGAGAAATTGCAGGACTTTCACAACACAACTTTTGTTACATCAAACTGAATAAGGATGCAGACTTCAAAATGGGAGACATAACATCATATACAGTAGTTATATAGTAGTTTATAATGGGAGACATCACATCATATACAGTAGTTATATAGTAGTTTACAATGGGAGACATTATATACAGTAGTTATATAGTAGTTTACAATGGGATACATTATATACAGTAGTTACACAGTAGTTTATAATGGGAGACATCACATATACAGCAGTTATACAGTAGTTTATAATGGGAGACATCACATACAGTAGTTATATAGTAGTTTAGAATGGGAGACATTGTATACAATAATTATATAGTGGTTTATAATGGAAGACATTATATACAGTAGTTATATAGTAGTTTATAATGGAATACATTACATTAAATAGTTGTTTCTAATGGGAGACATTATATACAGTAGTTATATAGTAGTTTATAATGGAATACATTACATTAAATAGTCGTTTCTAATGGGAGACATTATATACAGTAGTTATATAGTAGTTTATAATGGAATACATTACATTAAAAAATCGTTTCTAATGGGAGACATTATATACAGTAGTTATATAGTAGTTTATAATGGGAGAAATCATAAACAGTATTTATATAGCAGTTTATAATGGGAGTCATCGTTAGGTATATACATCAAGTACTGAGTCGAAACCCACTTTGCCTCCAGAACAGCCAGAGTTATTTGGGGCATTCTACGAGGTGTCGGAAATGTTCCACTGGGATGTTGGTCTATGCTGATGAGATGGCATCATGCAGTTGCTGCAGATTGGACGGCCGTACCATTCATGCTGCGAACAGCCTGTTCCATCTTATCCAAAATATGCTCTATTGGGTTGAGGTCTGGGGACTGCGCAGTCCACTTAAGTAAACTGAACTTTCTGTCATTTTCCAGGCAATGTTTTTCCAATCCTCAATTGTCCAGTTTTGGTGATCACGTGCCCACGAGACGCTTCTGCTTGTTTTTAGCTGATATGAGTGGAACCCAGCGTGGCAATTCTAAACGGTTTCACAGAAGTGATCACCAATGGGGCTGAGTTCTTACCACCATCATAAAGGGAGGGGTTAGTATAGATAGAGTTTCTCAGTGAATGTAAAGCCAGTGAAAGAGTAGATATGAGACCTGGCCTTTACATCATAGAAGGATACACGACCCTCCTCATAATGCACAAATACCCCCATCTTCTGGGGGTTTCTGATTGAGATAGACAGGGACACTGGGGCCATAAAAAGCTGTGTACTCTTCATGACACAGCCACACAGACCAGAATCCATTGTCAGGGCTCAGTGTTCAAATCAAAGCATCGTTTATTTGCCACGTGCGCCGAATCCAACAGGTGAAATGCTTACTTACAGGCTCTAACCAACAGTGACATTTTTAAGTTAAGAAAAAGGTATTAGGTGAACAATAGATAAGTAAACAAATAAATCAACAGTAAAAAATACATTCCTTTCCAGTTGACAGACTCCCGGGCCACTCCCACGACCAGCCAGTCTTCTCTTTAACCTGTACCTCACAGTAGAATCTCCCTGAGGAAGGAAAAGCCCTCTTTTCCCAGGACACAGCCATACTGATCAAACCTCTTTGGGTTGTCAGGAAGATTATGTCTGGTGTCTCCACCTTTCAGTTGTTTCCCATCACCTGACAGGATGAGATAAGAATTTTCTGTGTCGGGGTCTAGTCTCATCCACTGTAAAATAAGAAATGAGTGTGTGTGTATTGAAATATAAATGTTGAAGAGAGTGTGTATAGAAATGTGAACTTTTGTGACCAGAACGTACTGTACCTTCAGACTGCTGCATCCCCCTCAGTTCTGTGGACACAAAAGATACCATTCTAGTCTGATGATCAACTTTAAATGAACAAAAAAAGTATTATGTCATGAAAGTAACCTTACCAACACTTAGCAGCACTAGATACACATGAAGTCGGAAGTTCACATACACTTAGGTTGGAATCATTAAAACTCGTTTTTCAACCACTCCACAAACTTCTTGTTAACAAACTATAGTTTTGGCAAGTCGGCTAGGACATCTACTTTATGCATGACAAAAGTAATTTTTGCAACAATTGTTTACAGACAGATTATTTCACTTATAATTTACTGTATCACAATTCCAGTGGGTCAGAAGTTTACATACACTAAGTTGACTGTGCCTTTAAACAGCTTGGAAAATGTCAGAAAATGATGTCATGGCTTTAGAAGCTTCTGATAGACTAAATGACATAATTTGAGTAAATTGGAGGTGTACCTGTGGATGTATTTCAAGGCCTACCTTCAAACTCACTGCCTCTTTGCTTGACATCATGAGAAAATCAAAAGAAATCAGCCAAGAAAATTGTAGACCTCCACAAGTCTGATTCATCCTTGGGAGCAATTTCCAAACGCCTGAAGGTACCACATTCATCTGTACAAACAATAGTATGCAAGTATAAGGACCACGCAGCAGTCATACCGCTCAGGTAGGAGACGCGTTCTGTCTCCTAGAGATGAACGTACTTTTATGCGAAAAGTGCAAATCAATCCCAGAACAACAGCAAAGGACCTTTAGAAGATGCTTGAGGAAACAGTTACAAAAACATCTATATCCACAGTAAAACGAGTCGTATATCGACATAACCTGAAAGGCCGCTCAGAAAGGAAGAAGCCACTGCTCCAAAACCACCATAAAAAAACTGACTACGGTTTGCAACTGCACATGGGGACAAAGATCATACTTTTTGGAGAAATGTCCTCTGGTCTGATGAACCAAAAATGTAACTGTTTGGCCATAATGACCATCATTATGTTTGGAGGGAAAAGGGGGATGCTTGCAAGCCAAAGAACACCACCCCAACCGTGAAGCACAGGGGTGGCAGTATCATGTTGTGGGGGTGCTTTGCTGCAGAAGGGACTGGTGCACTTCACAAAATAGATGGCATCATGAGGCAGGGAAATTATGTGGATATATTGAAGCAACATCTCAAGACATCAGTCAGGAAGTTAAAGCTTGGTCGCAAATGGGTCTTTCAAATGGACAATGACCCCAAGCATACTTCCAAAGTTGTGGCAGAATGGCTTAAGGACAACAATGTCAAGGTATTGGAGTGGCCATCACAAAGCCCTGACCTCAATCCCATAGAACATTTGTGGGCAGAACTGATAAAGCATGTTTGAGCAAGGAGGCCTACAAACCTGACTCAGTTACACCAGCTCTATCAGGAAAAATGGGCCAAAATTCACCCAATTTAATGTGGGAAGCTTGTGGAAGGCTACCCAAAACGTTTGACCCAAGTTCAACAATTTAAAGGCAATGCTACCAAATACTATGAAAGAAAGAAACAAATGCTGAAATAAATCATTCTCTCTACTATTATTCTGACATTTCACATTCTTAAAATAAAGTGGTGATCCTAACTGACCTAAGAGAGGGAATTTTTACTAGGATTAAATGTCAGGAATTGTGAAAAACTGAGTTTAAATGTATTTGGCTAAGGTGTATGTAAACTTCCGACTTCAACTGTACTGCCTTGAATTAACTTAACCCAGACAAGAATCCTCTTTGTCCTCACGGACCGATCACTGTGAACACTGATATCAGACCATTCCTTGGATGGAAGACGAGAGAGAAAACAACTTTTGGCTGAAAGAGAGATGTCTATTAACTTATATCAATTGACCAGAGAGAGTGAGGCAGAGGGAGAGAGACACACACACAGAAATAACAACATTAGTCATGGAGAGGAATGTCTGTTTATACCAAGTGACCAGAGAGGGAGAGAGAGACTCACCTGCAGGAGGTGGAGGTGGTCTTCAGTGTGTGAAAGCTGCTCAGTGCATCTCCTCTGTAGCTCAGTCATTTCCTGCTCCAACTCCTCCTTGAGACCTTTGGTCCGTCTCTCTGCTGCTTCGTCTCATTCTCCATGAGTTCAGCGTAGTTTCTCTCAATCAAGAGCTTCAGATCACTACTGGACTGATCTCTATCTCTCTGTCGGCAGTTCTCTTATAGAATTGGGGGGGGGGGGGGGTGTTCTTTTTGTTGTGTTTCTTCTTGTGGTTCTTCTTCTTGTTCTTCTTCTTGTTGTTCCTGTTATTTGTCTTGTTCTTCTTGTTCTTATTTCTTGTTCTTGCTCTTGCTCTTGTTCTTCTTGGTCTTGTTCTTCTTGTTATCCTTCTTGTCTTCCTCCTTATTGTTCTTCTTGTTATTGTTGTTCTTCTTGCTGTTCCTCTTATTTTTCTTGTTCTTCTGCTTGTTGTTCTGCTTGTTGTTCTTCTTGTTCTTCCTCTTCATCTTGTTGTTCTTCTTGTTCTTCTTACTCGTCTTGTTATCCTTCTTGTTGTTCTTGTTCTTCTGCTTGTTGTTCTTATTCCTGTTCTTCTTTTTGTTGTTCTTGTGGTTCTTCCTGTAGTCTTCTTCTTGTGCTTCCTGTTGTTCTTCTTATACTTCTTATTGTTGTTGTTCTTCTTCTTCTCCGTCTTGTTCTTCATTTTGTTGTTCTTGATGTTGTTCTTGTTGTGGTTCTTGTTGTTCTGCTTGTTCTTCTGCTTATTCTTCTTATTCTTGTTCTTCATGTTCTTGTTCTTCCTTTTGTTGTGCTTCTTCTTGTACTTCTTCTTGTTGTTCTTCTTATTCTTGCTGTTCATGTTCTTGTTCTTATTGTTCTTGTTTTTCCTGCTCTTTTTATTTTCATTTTTGTTGTTCTTGTGGTTCTTCTTGTAGTCTTCTTGTTCTTCTTGTTGTTGTTCTTCTTCTTGCTGTTCTTGGTCTTCTTATTCTTATTCTTCTTGTTGTTCTTCTTGTTATTTGTCCTGTTTTTCTTCTTCTACATCTTGATCTTCTTTTTGTTGTTCTTGTTCTTCTTGTTCCTCTTCCTCTTCTTATTGTTGTTGTTGTTGTTCTTCTTCTTCATGTTTTTCTTGATCTTCTTGTTCTTGTTTTTCCTGTTCTTGTTCTTCTTCTTGCTTGTGTACTTCTTCTTCTATGATATTAAAACAGAGATACACAACAATGCCAAGCGTCGGTTGGAGTGGTGTAAAGGTCATCACCTATGGACTTGAGCTGTGGGAACGTGTTCTCTGGAGTGATGAATCACACTTCAACATTTAGCAGTCCAACGGACAAATCTGGATTTGGCAGATGCCAAGAAAACGCTACTTGGTGGAGAAGGAATAATGGTCTGGGGCTGTTTTTCATGGTTCGGGCTAGGCACCTTAGTTCCAGTGAAGGGAAATCTTAACGCTACAGCATACAATGGCATCCTAGATGATTCTGTGCTTCCAACTTTGTGGCAACAGTTTGGAGAATGCCCCCATGCACAAAGTGAGGTACATACAGAAATGGTTTCCCAGACAACCTAGAAGCCTTGCCAAACATGGCCTTGTTCAGTCTTAAGGAAACGCTAAAGCACAATAAAGGCACCACTGAAACTAAGTAGCTGATCTACTGGGATACCAAACAATTGATTGTCTCCTAATGGAGAAACATCCATCTGTTTAGGTGGGACTCAACTGAAAATACAGGCAAGTTTTGGAGTGAAGTGAATGACTACACGGACTCTTCCGGGTCAAATCCATTTGAAGAACTGTGCAGAGCTGCACTCGCTGCCCTCTCCTTGCCACACTCAAATGCGGAGGTTGAACGGCTGTTCAGCCAAATTAGTGTGGTCAAGTCAAAGTTAAGAAATAGAATGTCACTGCACACTCTCAACTCTATACTCCTGGTGCGGTATGGACTGAAGCTCGCTGGTGATACCTGTTACCAGCATAAAATACCAAGTGAAGTTCTGCAGCAGTTTGGCACCACAACAGCTTTAAGGACACTCCATCCTCTTCTGCTGGTTCCAGCTCTGTGACAATGCAGTTGGACAGTGAAGATGATTTCCTTGCCAATCTATGATTCATCATATTTACAGTATGTATTTAAGGAGTGGACTTTCTGGAACTAGCGAAGACACACAGCTGATGGTGACAGTGTGCACTGCAGTGTCAACGAGAACAGTGGCAATATCTGGAGGATACCGTTGAGCAGCTAGCCAGCCAAGCAGCACAACAACCTGGAGAGAGCTGGAGAGAGATGCCTAGCGCACACATCATTATTTGGGTTAAGTTGCTTGTTCAATAAGATAGCATTTATACCTTGTTATTAGCTTGTACCTATAATTGTTGATCAGTTAGGTAGCATGTTAACTAACTACCAATACACTGCTTCAAACTATAATTGTTCAGAATGCGTAGGTTTACTAGTTAAAAAGAAAATAATTAAAATGTAATTGTTCAATAATGTGTAATGTGTTAAAAATAAAAATATCTGATCATATAAAATATGTTGTGTTAATATCATAAAAATATGTGATAATAAACAAACAAATCTAAACTAACGCCAAATCATATTTTTCGCCGAGATGGCCAGTCAATTTGAGTAACGTTATTGTGTATTCTACGTAATGACGCAGTTTTAAGTTATTACGTAAGGACGTCATCATGCAATGACATCACAATGTAATTTAGCTACTTTTAGCAACAAATCGACCTGCCCCCTAGCAACTTCCCCTGAAAATTAGTTGGCAACACTGGCCAGAACAGGTCTTTTCACAGTCCCCAGGTCCTGAACAAAATCAAGAAAACCTACAGTAGTATCATACAGAGCTATGAGTGCATGGAACTCCCTTCCATCTTATATAATGCAAGTGAACAGCAAACCTAATTTTTTAAAACTAATAAAGCAACACAACGCCTCTCCCCTATGTGACCTACAGTACTTGTGGTGTGTATGTACTGACATGTACACTACTGTTCAAAAGTTTGGGGTCACTTAGAAATGTCCTTGTTTTTGAAAGAAAAGCACAATTTTGTCCATTTAAATAATATCAAATTGATCAGAAATACAGTGTAGACAATGTTAATGTTGTAAATTACCATTGTGGCTGGAAACGGCTGATTTTTAACGGAATATCTACATGGCGTACAGAGGCCCATTATCAGCAACCATCACTCCTGTGTTCCAATGGCACATTGTGTTAGCTAATCCAAGTTTATCATTTAAAAGGCTAGTTGATCAATAGAAAACTATTTTGCAATTATGTTAGCACAGCTGAAAACTGTTGTTCTGATTAAAGAAGCAATAAAACCGTCCTTCTTTTGACTAGATGAGTATCTGGAGCATCAGCATTTGTGGGTTCGATTACAGGCTCAAAATGGCCAGAAACAAAAACCTTTCTTCTGAAACTCGTCAGTCTATTCTTGTTCTGAGAAATGAAGGCTATTCCATGTGAGAAATTGCCAAGAAACTGAAGATCTCGTACAACGCTATGTACAACTCCCTTCACAGAACAGCGTAAACTGGCTCTAACCATTAGAGTACATTAGAGTGTCTAGTTTGAGAAACAGACACCTCACAAGTCCTCAACTGGCAGCTTCATTAAATACTACCTGCAAAACACCAGTCTCAACGTCAACAGTGAAGAGGCGACTCCGGGATGCTGGCCTTCTAGGCAGAGTTCCTCTGTCCAGTGTCTGTGTTCTTTTGCCCATCTTAATCTTTTCTTTTTATTGGCCAGTCTGCGATGACTTTTTCTTGCAACTCTGCCTAGAAGGCCAGCATCCCAAAGTCGCCTAGTCACTGTTGACGTTGAGACTGGTGTTTCACTCTGTACATTATCTGGAACTTATAAACTCGGGCAATACCAAGTCGTCCATTATTTCATGATAATGTAGAAAGCGTCAGTGTTTATCCCTTACATGTATGTGTGTATGGCGACTGTGCATCCGGAAAGTATTCAGACCCCTTCAGACTTGTTCCACTTTGTGACGTTACCGCCGTATTCAAAAATGGATTCAATCGTTTTCCCCCCCTCATCAATCTACACACAAAACCCCATAATGACAAAGCAAAAACAGGTTTTTAGATTTTCTTTGCAAATGTAAACTCATCAAAAAAAGAAACGTCCCTTATTCAGGACCCTGTCTTTCAAAGATAATTCGTACTAATCCAAATAACTTCACAGATCTTCATTGTAAAGGGTTTAAACACTGTGTTCCATGCTTGTTCAATGAACCATAAACAATTAATGAACATGCACCTGTGGAACGGTCGTTAAGACACTAACAGCTTACAAACGGTAGGCAAATAAGGTCACAGTTAGGGACACCTAGGACACTAAAGAGGCCTTTCAAATTACTCTGAAAAAGACCAAAAGAAAGATGCCCAGGGTCCCTGCTCATCTGCGTGAACGGCGAGTCGCGGTTTTGTTTCACCAGGGGTGATGGTTGGATTCATGTTTATCGTCGAAGGAATGAGCGTTACACCGAGGCCTGTACTCTGGACCGGGATCGATTTGGAGGTGGAGGGTTCATCATGGTCTGGGACGGTGTGTCACAGCATCATCGGACTGCACTTGTTGTCATTGCAGACAATCTCAACGCTGTGCGTTACAGGGAAGACATCGTCCTCCCTCATGTGGTACCCTTCCTGCAAGCTCATCCTGACATGACCCTCAGCATGACAATGCCACCAACCATACTGCTCGTTCTGTGTGGGATTTCCTGCAAGACAGGAATGTCAGTATTCTGCCATGGCCAGCGAAGAGCCCGGATCTCAATCCCATTGAGCACGTCTGGGACCTGTTGGATCGGAGAGTGAGGGCTAGGACCATTCCCCCCAGAAATGTCCAGGAACTTGCAGGTGCCTTGGTGGAAGAGTGGGGTAACATCTCACAAGAACTGGCAAATCTGAGGCAGTCCATGAGGAGGAGATGCACTGCAGTACTTAATGCAGCTGGTGGCCACACCAGATACTGACTGTTTCTTTTGATTTTGACTCCCCCTTTTTTCAGGGACACATTATTCCATTTCTGTTAGTCACATGTCTGTGGAACTTCTTGATTTTATGTCTCAGTTGTTGAATCTTCTTATGTTCATAGAAATATTTACACATGTAAAGTTTGATGAAAATAAACGCAGTTGACAGAGAGAGGATGTTTCTTTTTTTGCTGAGTTTACATAAAAAACATAAAAATATATATCACATTTACATAAATGTAAATGTATTTCATCAATTTTAGAATAAGGCTGTAACATAACAAAATGTGGAAAAAGGGACCTAAATCGTTATGCACTGTATGTTTGGCTCTGTTAGGGAAGAACAGTTCAAGTAAGGTCAACAAGCATTTACAATGTATTTCTTCAAGAATCAATGGTTATACTGTGCCTTGTGAAAGTCCACACATCCTTGAAGAGTTTTCACATGTGAGATTGACTCCTTTACTGTCCAGCCACACCAGCTCAGGCTCAGGGTGCCAGCCTTCAGATTCACATTTAGAGTATTTGGAGCTGAGAGTGGAGAGACAGAGTCTGCTGGTAGGAAGGCAAACAAGACATGTACTGTCGAGCACATCGCTTTACGTGGGGTTCAAATAAGGAATGGGATCAGCTGGAAACATTCATCATTCAACCTATAGAATTTTGTTTTACAATATAGCTTTTTTATTTTTTATAGATTTGCTTTCCAATGAAAGAAGACAGCAGCTGATTGACCCATTGACTGTATAGACTTTAAACGTATTGACTTAGCTAGTTACTATACCATTCCTCTACCAGTTAGCTAAGATAGCTAGCAAGCTAACATTAACTTTGGCTGACGTTAACAGATAAACTTTGACAACAACCATGACCAGTCCAGAAATGAAGACAAGTTAGCTACAATGTCACAAACTAATTAGTGACTATGATGAAATACACTACTACAACTACAATAGCTACAAATACCTATTTTTAACTTTTTGGTATCTTCTCCGGCTGTTAACCAACTGACTGACTCTCACAACGACCGTTTGAAAGTCAGGTGCCGAGGCAGGCTCACGCTGCAAGGCAGACGGCTCTATCAGCAGAGGCCAACGCTGCTTGGATCATGTGTTTTTGGTTTCTTTTGAGGTAATGCTAGCTCCCTATTAAGGATACTTCAGCAGGCATTGATGTGGGCAACTGACGATACATGTTTGCTGCTATTTACTATGTTGAAAATTACAATCACAGATTTGTAAAAAAGTAAATCAATCAAATGTATTTATATAGCCCTTCGTACATCAGCTGATGTCACAAAGTGCTGTACAGAAACCCAGCCTAAAACCCCAAACAGCAAGCAATGCATGTGTAGAAGCACGGTGGCAAGGAAAAACTCCCTAGAAAGGTCAGAACCTAGGAAGAAACCTAGAGAGGAACCAGGCAATGAGGGGTGGCCAGTCCTCTTCTGGCTGTGCCGGGTGGAGATTATAACAGAACATGGCCAAGATGTTCATAGATGACCAGCAGGGTCAAATAATAATGACCACAGTGGTTGTAGAGGGTGCAACAGGTCAGCACCTCAGGAGTAAATGTCAGTTGGCTTTTCATAGCCGATCATTCAGAGTATATCTACCGCTCCTGCTGTCTCTAAAAAATTGAAAACAGCAGGTCTGGAACAAGGTAACACGTCCGGTGAACAGGTCAGGGTTCCATAGGCGCAGGCAGAACAGTTGAAACCGGAGCAGCAGCACGACCAGGTGGACTGGGTACATCAAGAAGTCATCAGGCCAGGTAGTCCTAAGGCATGTCCTAGGTCTCAGGTCCTCAGAGAGAGAGAGAATGAGATAATTAGAGAGAGCATTCTTAAATTCACACAGGACACCGGATAAGACAGGAGAAATAATCCAGATATAACAGACTGACCCTAGCCCCCGACACATAAACTATTGCAGCATAAATACTGGAGGCTGAGCCATGAGAGGTCGGGAGACACTGTGGCCCTGTCCCCCCGGACAGGGTCAAACAGGCAGGATATAACCCCACCCACTTTGCCAAAGCACAGCCCCCATACCACTAGAGGGATATCTTCAACCACCAACTTACTATCCTGAGACAAGGCCTAGTATAGCCCACGAAGATCTCCCCCATGGCACGAACCCAAGGGGGGGCGCCAACCCAGACAGGAAGATCACGTCAGTGACTCAACCCACCCAAGTGGCGCGCCCCTCCTAGGGAAGGCATGGAAGAACACCAGTAAGCCAGTGACTCAGCCCCTGTAATAGGGTTAGAGGCAGAGAATCCCAGTGGAGAGAGGGGAACCAGCCAGGCAGAGACAGCAAGGGTGGTTCATCACTCCAGAGCCTTTCCTTTCACCTTCACACTCCTGGGCCAGACTACACTCAATCATATGACCCACTGAAGAGATGAGTCTTCAATAAAGACTTAAAGGTCTAGACCGCGTCTCTCACATGGATAGGCAGACCATTCCATAAAAATGGAGCTCTATAAGAGAAAGCCCTGCCTCCAGCTGTTTGCTTAGAAATTCTAGGGACAGTAAGGAGGCCTGCATCTTGTGACCGTAGTGTACGTATAGGTATGTACGGCAGAACCAAATTGGAAAGATAGGTAGGAGCAAGCCCATGTAATGCTTTGTAGGTTAGCAGTAAAACCTTAAAACCAGCCCTAGTCTTAACAGGAAGCCAGTGGTTTTAGTCAAGATTCTAACAGCCATGTTTGGCTATAATTGAAGTTTATTTAGTGCTTTATCCGGTTAGCCGGAAAGTAGAGCATTGCAGTAGTCTAACCTAGAAGTGACAAAAGCATGGATTCATTTTTCTGCATCATTTTTGGACAGAAAGTTTCTGATTTTTGCAATGTTACGTAGATGGAAACTGTTTTATTTGAGACGACTGCACAACCGTCACGATTAATTGTCAGATTCAACAGAAGGTCTCTTTGTTTCTTAGGACCTAGAAATAGCATCTCTGTTTTGTCCGAGTTTAAAAGTAGAACATTGCCATCCAATTCCTTATGTCTGAAACACAGGCACCCATGGAGGGCAATTTTGGGGCTTCACCATGTTTCATCAAAATGTACAGCTGTGTGTCGTCCGTATAGCAGTGAAAGTTAACATTATGTTTTTGAATGACATCACCAAGAGGTAAAATATATAGTGAAAACAATAGTGGTCCTGAAACGGAGCCTTGAGGAACACTGAAATTTACAGTTGATTTGTCAGAGGACAAACCATCTACAGAGACAAACTGATATCTTTTTGACAGAAAAGATCTAAACCAGGTCAGAACTTGTCCGTGTAGACCAATTTGGGTTTCCAATCTCTCCAAAAGAATGTGGTGATCGATGGTATCAAAAGCAGCACTAAGGTCTAGGAGCACGAGGTCAGATGCAGAGCCTCAGTCTGACGCCATTAAAAGGTAATTTACCACCTTCACAAGTGCAGTCTCAGTGCTATGGTAGGGTCTAAAACCAGACTGAAGCGTTTCATATACATTGTTTGTCTTCAGGAAGGCAGTGAGTTGCTGCGCAACAGCTTTTTCAAAAACGTTTGAGAGGAATGGGAGATTCGATATAGGCCGATAGATTTTTTTATATTTTCTGGGTCAAGGTTTGGCTTTTTCAAGAGAGGCTTTATTACTGCCACTTTTAGTGAGTTTGGTAAACATCCGGTGGACTGAAAGATGTTTATTATGTTCAACATTATAAACGGCAAAAATGTGGCATGCAACCTTGGGTTAGGACAAAGAAATACTTAGACAGGAAATAGTAACCTATTGTTGACTTGGTGATGTAAGATCTCAATCTTGAATGAAACTTTGTCTATGTTCAGGTTCAGCAAAAATGTGGCATGCATCCTTGGGTTAGGACAAAGAAATACTAATGTCAAAATTACACAGTTGGAGATACAATTCAGAATTTACCCGGTTTAGATAAGCAGTTTTACTTTCTTCTGTCTTCTCAGAATGCACAGGCAGCCCATAGCTACTGTCAAAAGAAAATGTTAGATGTCTCACAAATATGAGGTGTGCTAAAAATAATAAATGTGACATTATGGAGACGCTTTAATCCAAAGCGTCAGCATGCATTCATTTTCCATTCATGGCCCCTGGAATCGAACCCACAATTATGTATTATTTTACTATTTTAAATAGATAATAGACTAAATTTGTAACCGTTTAATAGGCTATTGCAGTAATTCAACATGCATGGTTGTAGGCTGCATCCTTCAGCCTTGGTGCTGTAGCAAACAATCAAATGGAAGATATAGGCCTACGTTTTTAGAAAATACAATTATTCTACGTCCTAGGCCACAACAACAAAGTGCAACGAGGAATGTATTATTGTTAGGACACAACTATTGTCTTGACTGTAAACTGCAGTGATGTAGGCTAATTTGAATGCTGAAATAAAGTCCTGATTGTACAACCATTTTGGATCAGTTATGGGGTTATTCTTGACAGTTTAGAAGGTCCAGAAAATTACATTGTGCTGTCTGTGGTGTATTTTGTCAGGATGTATCGGCGTTTACAGAAAGGCCTATCATAGAAAAATAGGCTATAGCCTATGACACTGAGATGGGATACATTATCCTCGACAGACAGCACAAGTCGTCCTATAATTAATGTTGCCACCAGCATATGCCTAAAAATCGCTAATGCCATTATATTAAGTCAGGATTGGCCAAATGACTGAAATTAACAGAATTAGTATGAGTGTGGTAAAAAACGAAATTCTGTAGTAAAAATCTATTCATGTATAGGGTCCTTCTCCATCTAACAGCCTAATAGGCCACATTTTTGCTTACAAATGACCAAGCAAATTCAAGTAACCTTGATCAGACAACAATGGGCTGTGTGTTATGGACTGGTACCCTAAACCGCTATCATAATGTGTAAAATTTCAGAGATCTGACAGAATTTCAAACATTTAAAATGTACAGCAAAGTGTCTGGAACTATTTTGGAATAGCTGCAGAAAGTATTGTCAGGAATGCAGTCATTTTGCACATTTCCACACTGTTTGGCAAGCAACCGAAAGGTTGCTGGATCGAATCTCCGAGCTGACAAGGTCAAAATCTGTTGTTCTGCCACTGAGCAAGGCAGTTAACCCACTGTTCCCCGGGTACCGAAGACATGGATGTCGATTATGGCAGCCCCCCGCACCTCTCTGATTCAGAGGGGTTGGGTTAAATGTGGAAGACACATTTCAGTTGAATGCATTCAGTTGTACAACTGACTAGGTATGCCACTTTCCCTTAACAGATAGAAAACGTCATCCATGAGGTCTGACCTGGATAGCTATCCAAATCCAAATTGGATGTAATATCTGTCAATTAAAGTGTATCTGATAGGTTCTGTTTAAATATCGAATGTGGAAAGTTTTTAGCTCCAGATACAGACAGAGGGCGGTGTGCCTCGAGATCTGACAGCTCAACTCTCGTGTCACCCTTCCACTGCTTATAAAATGGCAAATGCCCTAGATATAATACAATCCTGCGGAAACAGGAAATCTGAATTATTATCTGGATTATAATTTATGGAAATGTTTGTAGGGGTTGATACATTTTTCATAAGAGAAAAGGAAGTCTGAAATTACAAAGTGGAAATTACAAACTTCAGAAGCTTTTTTAAACCTCAAATACACTACAAGTTTTAAAATGTCCTGCTTTGCAGGAAAGTTCTCCTGCAACAGGGTGATCCAATTAAGATCCTACATCTGTAGCTAGGCTAGCATATCTATCTTTCCAGGAGACAATTCCTTGGTCACACACTGTTCCTCCGGCCAAAATTGCCTCTTTATCCTTTATCCTCCTGTGATTATGTCCCAGAAAGGCATAATGGCAAATTCGTCTTTAAATCCCATTTAATCGGAAATTGATCAAGTGCGGTGACCACGGTAATTCACAATCTGGGAAGCTTCACCTTTGTCTAATTCCTTTTTGCAGAGAGAACCCCCATCCGACACCCCTGGGCTATCAAAGTGAGTTTAAGACGTCCAACACATTCAATTACTAGCACTGGTTTGACAAGGGCACTCATTCTCCTGGTCGGGATTATGGCCTATTCAGTGTCTTCTGATGGCAGGCAGTCTCAATCCGGCCAGACTAACTTTGATTAGCAAGGGATCACCAATGAGCTGCCTTTCTGATTGGAGACGTGATTGGCTTAGCCTAGTCTATTGACAGGGGTCATGTCGTAGTGATGTGCTCAGTTCATATCAATGAGTAATTTGACCTGATCACGTTTATAGCAGAATATGGTAATAGAACAATAAAAATGTATTCACACATGAGAGATGTAGTCAAGGAGGTGAAGAAAGTTTCCCTATATTTTGCATGTACATCACCTTGCCTCCACTCTAAAAACATGCAGTGAAAGACAGTGTTAAAAAAAGGACCTAGCCAATGTTTTGTACACTACCTTTCAAAAGTAGCAGACTAGGTCCCATCCCTGTCACTAACTAATCACTACTTCAGGAGAGATTTCTTTTGGTAGAGGCACTATGACAGTTAATGGGTTATAAAACTAGCCATTAATCTCTGATAGCAGTTTGAAGCTTATTATTTTACCCAGACTGGCGGCTCACTTCGTATCCATGGATACCGGCGGATGTCATGCAGTGTTGGTTTCACCACCTCTGTGCTAACAATTTCATATTAAGCAACGAAATACATTGTCCTCGCCTCCTCTCACATTATACATAATTAGTAATGTGTTTCATTCTTGATACAGAAGCTGTGTCACTGATCCATTGTGGGAAAGGCAGATGCTGTATCTTGGTTAGCCTTTGTGGTTTGCAGTCCTACCTGAAATTCCCTTGGATGTTTTTCAAGCCATCAGAGCAGACCAAACAAACACTGTCCTGCTATTATGCTGTCAATACCTCTAACGTTAAGTGGTGTTGATTGTACATTGCTATAATGACAATATTAAGGGTAAAGAGCCTGTAAGGGTTGTACATTCCGGGATGTGGGTTGTGTACCAAATAACACCCTATTCCATTTAATGTGCACTACTTTTGACCAAAGCCTTATGGGCCCTGGTCAAAAGTAGTGCACTATAATGGTAATAGGGTACCATTTGGAACGCAGCCCTGTTTTTTCCAGCGGAGCTAAGAGTAGCATGTAGCATCTGGTAAAGTGGGAACCATATTTGGGAAAAGATTGGACGGGCACTCACTGTGCAAATAACTCTTTGTTATCAGAAACTTGACGAAACACATTGAATCAACGGGGATATAAAATGGTTGCTTTCTCCATCAGTCTTCAGTCTTTAAGGATGTGTGTCTATATTGGTGTGCAGGTTGTCATAGGGTATTACCATTTTATGAGGTCTACATTTGGTCTTTCCTACACACCGGGCACAGACGTCAGTTCAACGTCTGGTTTTGTTTATCATTTGATTTAGTTGTCAACTAATGTGAATTCAATGTGAAATCAAAAAAGATGTGAACCATGAAATTAGATTTAGGTTAAAAGTTGAGTGAAAAGAAAAAACAAATATTCCCAAAATTCCTTTATGTTGATAACTTTGATTCAACGTCATCACATTGAATTGTTTTGTAGGAATGACGTGGAAACAATGTTGATTCAACCAGTCTGTGCCCAGTGGGTATGAACATAGGTAATATAGTGTTTTCTGATGTATTCAATAGGATTTTTTAAATAAAATGTTATGAAAACGTTTTTTTAAATTTGTATATATAATGATGCAAGTAACGTGTGTTCTATCACTATAATTTTACTACTGCCTTTTTTTACTACTACATATTCATCTGTTGTTTGTATTACAGAGTACATATATTTATACATGTTGTCTGTAAGTATACTTACTGCAAAACAAAATGCTTCTCTGGGTAAAATTAGGACTAGTGTACTTCAAGTAAAGAGGCTTCCCTGTTCAATATGTGAATGATTTCAGGAAATGAGGCGTATGTCACACGTCACTACATCACAGAAGAGGCATTTGAACGTAGACAAACGTTTTTTTTAGCAAAATGCATTTTTTTGGCAGAAATGCCTTCTGGAACATGTGAACTTTCATGTGCTTTAATAACAAACTTGTATTCCATCTGTACATACAAATAAAATTGCTAAATTACGAGCCTAGTTGGTTTAGCCACAAAAAAGACAGGAAAACAACATGTTTCTACGTTCTCTAGTTCAAATTATAAGAAGACATTTCCTAAAAAATGGCACGATGTCATCAAAAGTACTTCTTAGCCATTTCTAGGTCTGTCCAAAATGGCAACGTCTGGTTTCTTCTCGTACCTTCTCATGGCCAGATGACCATCATGATCAGCTAATATTATATATTTTAAGGATGATGACCAATATAGAACAAAAAAGGATGGCATGATTGGAAACAGGAACTAGCTATTTCCAGCTAAAATCAACTCCAGACAATCTCACGGGTGTATGAGTGAACTATTACCTGGCTTGCCACTGGAAAAAACTCTTTGAATTCGCAAGGGGTTTGCTCAGAGTGGACCCGTGTGTGCAATGATGCAGAGAAGTGTGATCTTTAGCCATTGACAACTGCATCTACCTGGGGCCTGCTATTTTGGCAGGACTGGTTGGACAAAGAAGAAGCAAGAGAATTACCTGTCTTGCCGATCTGTCGCCTGACTAGCTGTCTCTTTGGTGCCTGACTGGCTGCCTCTCTGTCGCCTGACTGGCTGCCTCTCTGTCGCCTGACTGGCTGCCTCTCTGTCGCCTGACTGGCTGCCTCTCTGTTGATTCAACGTCATCACATTGAATTGTGCATCTCGAGTGAAAAAATAACATTTTAAATGTTCAGCTATGGGGACTTCTGGGGACTGCCCTTTTGTCACGGAGTGTCAACATGCTCAAATGATTTAGTTTTGCATGAGAATGATCACCGTCAGGCTGCATATATTAAAAGGTTAGAGCTGTCCCTCCTTATCACAGAACCACACACCAGCTGACTGGCGGAAGGAAGCCGAGCGTATCCCAATCTCCTCTTTGTCACACTGACGCCGTTCTCTCCGAATACCTGCGCAGGTTAACAGAGAGGTTCTGCACAGGAGGACGGTCGCTGACACAAAGACGTGTGGTAATCTACCTATATTCACATTTCTCTGTGTTTCTCTTTCCTAGTATTATTCCTGCTCCCTCTGGCTTATCAGTATATTACTGAACTCATGACTTATGTATGGCGACGAAGGGTTATAATGCCAATAAATCCAAATGTTGTCAGGCACCGAGGCACACCATAAATTAAATATGAACGCTGGGGATGGCAAGGGTAATTTGTTTATCGTGAAGTTCTATGGGTAGAAGTTTCAAGCATCTGCGTCTATATATTAAGAATGTCTTTCCTCCTACATGTTGGGTAACATTTCAACTTCTCTGTTTATTATTCGGTGCAATGCATCCACAATGCTTACTGATTGTTTAGGCCCAAGGGAAATCTAACTAACTGGGCTTGTTGCACTAGGACTACTTTCTAAATAAACAGTACTGAGTGTATCTTCAATTATTTATTATGCTGAATTGATAGATCATTGTAACCAACGAATGCATTAGGAACAAAATTACCTGCTGGAGAATATTCTTATTTACTTATTTATTTGAGTTTGTTTGGAATTTTCTGCCTTGTCATTAAATGTGTACTTCTATTACAGAATGTTTTCCAAAGTTATATAAATCATGGTTACACATGTTAAATGATGGCTACACATGTCAAATCATTGTTAGACATGTCAAATCATGGTTACACATGTTAAATCTTGCCTGACAAATGCAACTTGTGATTGTGGTGACAGTGTCATCTAAACTGCAACATGCAGTTATCAGGAGTCATTTACTGCACTGCGCTTCAAAAAAAAAAGAAGAGTAGGCACGTTCTCAAAAGTGCACTTATCAGGAGTCAACTGTATACTCTCAAACCTTGTGTTGTCTTCAAAACACCAAACCCAGACCCGGCAAAACCTGAAGCCTTCGGTTACACCTCCATATATATTTGACACCGTGCAATAGGCCTGCTTAACTGTCCTGACAGGTAATCAACTGCAATTTCATGCGCTATTCTAATGCAGTCGTCTGACTGAATCCTGATGCTTTCCTCCTCTGCCTTGGCAGACAGCCAGGATTAGTTTTCGGGTGAAGCGTCTCGAGCGAGCAGCTCTGGGAAAGTGACAGGGTCATGACCTCCTTGCCACCTAGCTTCAGCGTGTGAGGTAATACACTCTCTCGCTCTCTTTCACAGGCACAGCCCTTAAGTAACGGTAAACCTCTGACCTTGCAATGATGGCTGTCTATCAACTCAAAAGAGTTGTGTCTGTGATTCTAATTCCCTGTAAGATTGATTGGCCCTAAGCAAATACGTTTTTGTGTTGTCTCCTCTAGAGTTCGGTCTTTAAAGCCCCCCTCCAGTGAAAGTTCAAATGCTGATATTCTTTGATTATTCAAATGGCTTGAACTAAAGTTGCTGTTTTGCAGAAGTCACTGTAGGTAACAATGAAAATGCACAACACAACAACTCCCAGGAATTGCTAGATGATTTATCATGACTTGTTCTGGGTCTTCTCTGCATGATCTACAAATAGTAGATGAAGCAAGTCATCAAAGTCAATGGTCTTCAATAAGCACATCAAGATGACAGAGGAAGACTGGGGGCTGGGGGGAGAATAAAACTCCCATTAAATCTCAACATGGACTCCTCAGATCTAGCAACAGAGAAAACATGCCCCTAGATGTAGAGAGATTTGACAGTGAAGCCAAAAAAAAGACAAGCGATGAAAAAAGATCTATGTAAACAAACCATTAGAGGCAAAAAGCCTACAAAGTCCAGAGTGGCCCTGGAGTTTTAGTCTCCTTCAAAGTCAACCCCCTGATGCTTTCAATATGAGATCACAGTAAAAGTCCTATAGTGCTGCTGTATTGTACTGTTACAGCGATTGAAAAATACCCTGCTGGAAATGCTATTTCCGGACATTTGGATGCAGCTTCGATTAAAGCCTGGCTTATTTTTCACTTTTAAAGATGCCATTTTTTTCTCCAGACTTCTGAAGGAGAAAGGCTAAAATGGTTCTGTGGCTTTGTGTAAACATGACAAGGCTGTAAAGCCACAGCCACAGCGAAAGGGAGTCTTAATACTGGGCTTGAAAGCTAGCGCATGCTGTTCTTTGGGATCACACTGTTTTGAACCAAAGCTGTTTTGAACCAAAGCTACTGCAAAATACAAAAACACAATCACTATACACTACATATTTGAAATTACATGGTTACGTTCTCACAGTATTGACAACTAGGTGAATGCAGGGAAACTGTTAAATATTCAAGGCGTCTGAAAGTACATTCTTCTTCCAGTGATACTCTTTCATCATGCTGTGTTTGTGAACGGATCACGAGGGAGACAGGCATCATCTCCTCTTGAGAACTCTCCTCTCAGCCTCTACTCTCTCTCTCTCGGTTTACCTTCATTTCTGTTTCCTTGCCCTGTGAAGCTGGGTTGCAGGAATCCCCGGTGAAAGCAACAAGATGAAAGTCTTCAGGCAAAAGCAAAGCTCGGCCCAAAGTTCATTGGCAAAGCAAGGAGAAGAATGACGCAGACAGAGGGGTATTTTGCAAAGAGAGCTGAGCAAAAACCCTAGATAATTTAAAGGTAGACAATGTCAAATTGCGTCTATTTCTGGAATCAGACTCCAGCTGGATTCAACTCACAACCCTAATCAAAGCAGAGCTGAAAATGTTTCTACCTGCTAATTCGTTCTACACATTGATATGATAGGAGTATCAAATACAAACATATATATTGGGCCAGTATCAAGAGCATAACAATATTGCTGCCAAGTGAGTTTACCTTTTCAATTATTATTTTAAAAAAGTGGAATTTGTTGGTCAAGAATATGGTTGAGGTTGCTCACATTGTAACAGGTTGCAGATGAAATGTCTAGGAATTACCGGACTACATTTTGAACAAACCTTAAAAATATCTTGAGTTGCTTCTGTGTTTACAGAACAATTAAGTCCCCAGCCCATTGCGCTGGCTATGTGAAATAAAGCTTTTCATACAACTCCAAAAACGGGACAATTTCTGATCTTTAAGCGTGTGTTACATTGCTGTTTGATCATGTATTTCCTTTCCAAGAACAAAAACTGTAGGCTACTCACTTTCATTTCACAATCACTCCACACACAGAGAACGAAATTCAGGGATGTGCTCTGTCTAGACACACTAAACCCTCCCAAGGCACTCCCTCCCACTCACCCTTCAAACACACACACACACACACACCCTCCACCACCTTACATACACACACTAAAACAATCAACACACACCCATGCTCTCACATCACGCTTTCATGGCTGTTTTCATTTCAGAACCCATGTTTTTGTGTCTATCGAGTTTCCCCTCCGTCTGTGAAACGTAAACGATCGGGCGGAATGTTTCTGAGTGATTCAACAGTGCATCAGTGTCTGGGCCAAACTGGCAAAACCAAGCGATGCATATTGATCAGAGCAGTCACACCTGGAGGAGTCAGGGAGAGCAGAGCAAGCACACTGCTGCTACGGTGGTCGTCATGACAAAAACTATACTGGTCGCCATGACAAAAGCACAGAGGAAGCATCAAGTGGCCACAAGAATATCTAAGCTGTGTCCACAGCACTTCCTGCATTGCAGTCAACGTTCATGCCGGAAATTGGTGTATTCTGATAGATGCACAAAACCAATGGTAACACTTTACATGAAGGTAATTATAAACCCTTTATGAAACCCTTTATGAGATTGAGAGTTTTTTTTTTAGACAGAACATTTTACGACTGACAGCAACATGCTGAACTGGGAGGTCAACTTACATTAGAATCATGTTATGTATAAATGGCAACTGAATGCAAAAAAAACATTTTCTGGTTGAAAACGGCCTTTGTGGCATCCATAGTAGCCTGAAACATTTATTCCAGTGTCAAAATTAACAAAAAATTGTAAGTAGGATCATAATACTCAGTATTTTGCAAAACTGTAAGATCTGTGTAACTGAGATCATCACGACTTACATGAGGGTTGTAAGACTAGGGAGAAATAGCTGCATGAAGAACAAGTTACACGGTGTGCGCTCTATCCAATCATATAGCAGCAGATGCTCTAGACATTGAAACAGACCCACCCATTACACCATGCCTCGGACTCAGACTGGTTTACATAAAACAATACATCGCCAATATTATGTTGAAAAGAACACTTGGCCGCTCAGCCCTTTATGGAGAGGCCACTTGCTGATGTGTATTATAGGGATCACTTGAGTCTGCCACTGTTTTGGGAAAAATTCGCAAGCATCTAGTGTCCCCCGCGACCTGTTTTGTAACATGATGTTCCAACTCTGGTAATAGATCGTGTGAAAATTGGCACAACAAAACATCACTGAAGCACACACACGTTGCCACTCGCCAGTGACTTGATTAGCTGATTTAGCTATGTGGCCTGGCTGCTCAATGTGCCTACTAGCTAATACTAGCTAGCTTCATTGACAAACAGAGATGGAATGTAGCTAGCTAGCGATTTTAGGCACTAATAAACAGCGTGTAGATTATACGTTATTTACGATAGTTCAGCAGCTTGCTGATAATGAAGTTGTAGACAGCAGTGCTCTGACTAGTTGTGAAATGTTACTTGAGAAATCAAAACCTGTAAAAATGCACGACTAAATGTAAAATGTAAAAATGTCTTGATTTATCTTAGATTAATTATGACTATTTTAAGAATTAGTAGTGGCTATGTTGTTGCTACTGTGCCTCAAGAGGGACGAACAGTAACTGCCAGAGTACGATAGTGTACATAACACACCCACATCGAACCACACACCCAAGACTCAAATTTCGTAATTCTTAATGGGCAGCAGAAAAATGTGGAATCGGTGAGTTCAGCCGCTCTTTAATGTTAAGCGTTATCAAACCAATTTAGAGTCAGCGTTAGCTGGCTGGAATAAGCCTGTGTTTTACAGTCGGTAATATGTAATCTCTCGTGCATGTATTCTTGTGTACAGATGGAACGACGAGAATCTGTCAAGGCTCACATTGAATTGTGTGTGCAACAGTAGTTCCTGGTTTTAGTAAATTATTATTTGGACGAATCAAAAATGGGCGTAGGTGGTGCGTAAACTGGCGCAGAGATTTTTAAACCCAGATGATAAACGGTTTCCAAATGATTCCACAGCCACAAAGTCAAAATTAGATATATTGTAAAATATTTATGAAAACAAACAATTGGTATTGTTTTGACCATGATAAACACCGGTAAATTCCCCCCAGAATTAAAACAGGACATGACATTTTTGCAAGATAATTCTACTTCTGGGTAACCAAGATTAGGTAATATAAGATTTCCATAAATATCATTATTTGTCTTTATGATGACGTCATACAGTCTTTTGCTGCCACATGAGGCTTGGATAGATCTAGCAGGACCTAGCTCGGGGGATCTTTTGCTGCGGCATCAGGGCTGGAGTCAGTGTAGTGGGTGGGTGAGGGAAAATTGGGATTTTCTCCTCGGTACCACAACAGGAAAGGAGACAACCGGCATCCCTGTCTCAGCCCCCCAGTAAATACACATCTAAACACAGTTCTCCTAGAATGGGTTGCCCTCAATTGAAGGACATAAACTGGGAGGGAAGAGAAGCTGCATATAGAGGTGGCCTGGGAGAAGAGAGGTAGACCCCGCGGCAGGCCAAAACAAGCTGTCCATTGGATCAATACTTCATTCCGCCTCAGTATTTTTAGAACGAGCTCCTTCGCAGCTTTGCCTCCCATAAATTGTTTGGCTCTCTGCCAGCTGCCACTTGGCAGACAGTCAGCTCCTGGAGGATCAAAGGAGAGTGTGGAGAGTGAGGGGGGAGTGGCGCCGCTGAAGTAAGCTCAGCCTCAGAGACACAGCTGGATCTCACCAGGGTTGCACAGGCTAATTCCATCGGCCGCGATAGCAATTGGAGAGGCTGCTGCAGCACCTTTACAAACGCTCCCTGTATCGCTGATGGTGGTTCTAAATCATGAGCTAGTCATGATGTGTAGACTGCACTGGTGTCTGACACCGCCAACATTGGAAGATACTCGAGGGTGTCCTAAAATGGACACTTTAATTGTTCTGCCCTTACTCCTTCATAGCGGCCATGAGAAGAATAACCTGTTATCTCACTTCATGGAACTACAACCTGTACTGACATCATCCTCCACTTGGGCCCTTCATTCCAAAACTGACTGTGTTATCTGATCATTAGATTAGACTAGACTATTCACAGGGGGAGGACTGTGGGAGAAACAGTGTTGCTTATTAAAACAGTGACACATTATTGATAGAGAATAAGTCGGTGTCTTGATTAAAGTTCAACGAAGGAAAGGAGTTTGTTCAGAAGGTTTATACAGGGAGTTAGCTTTGAATATACAGTAGCAGTCAAATGTTTTTACACACCTACTCATTCAAGGGTTTTTCTTTATTTGTACTATTTTCTACATTGTAGAATAATAGTGAAGACATCAATACTATGAATTAATACATATGGAATCATGTAGTAACCAAAAAAGTGTTAAACAAATCTAAATATATTTTATATTTGAGATTCTTCAAAGTAGCCACCATTTGCCTTGACGATAGCTTTGACCACTTTTGGCATTCTCTCAACCAGCTTCACCTGGACTGCTTTTCCAACAGTCTTGAAGGAGATCCCACATATGCTGAGCACTTGTTGGCTGCGGTCCAACTCATACGAAACCATATCAATTGGGTTGAGGTCGGGTGATTGTGGAGGCCAGGTCATCTGATCCAGCACTCCATCACTCTAATTCTTGGTCAAATAGCCCTTACACAGCCTGGAGATGTGTTTTGGATCATTGTCCTGTTTAAAAACAAATGATAGTCCCACTAAGCACAAACCAGATGGGATGGCATAGCGTCTCAGAATGCTGTGGTAGCCATGCTGGTTAAGTGTGCCTTGAATTCTAATGAAATCACTGACAGTGTCACCAGCAAAGCACCATCACATCTCCTCCATGCTTCATGGTGGGAACCCCACATGCGGAGATCAGCTGTTCACCTACTCTGCGTCTCACAAAGACATGGTGGTTGGAACCAAAAATCTAAAATTTGGATTCATAAGAACAAAGGACAGATTTCCACCGGTCTAATGTCCATTGCTCGTGTTTATTGGCCCAAGCAAGTCTCTTCTTCTTATTGGTGTCCTTTAGTAGTGGTTTCTTTGCATCAGTTCGACCATGAAGGCCTGATTCACGCAGTCTCCTCTGAACAATGTTAATGTTAATGTTGAGATGTGTCTGTTACTTGAACTCTGTGAAGCATTTGTTTGGGCTGCAATTTCTGAGGCTGCTAACTCTAATGAACTTATCCTCTGCAGCAGAGGTAACTCTGGGTCTTCCTTTCCTGTGGCAGTCCTCATGAGAGCCAGTTTCATCATAGCGCTTGATGGTTTTTGCAACTTCAGTTGAAGAAACTTTAAAAGTTCTTGTAATTTTACGTATTGACTGACCTTCATGTCTTAAAGTAATGATGGACTGTTGTTTCTCTTTGCTTATTTGAGCTGTTCTTGCCATAATATCGACTTGGTCTTTTACCAAATAGGCTTATTTTCAGTATACCATCCCTACCTCGGCCCAACACAACTGATTGGCTCAAACGCATTAAGGAAATAAATTCCACAAATGAACTTTCAACAAGGAACACCTGTTAATTGAAATGCATTCCAGCTGACTACCTAATGAAGCTAGTTGAGAGAATGCCAAGAGCGTGCAAAGCTGTCATCAAGGCAAAGGGTGGCTACTTCAAAGAATCTCAAATATAACATATATTTTGATTTGTTTAACAGTTATTTGGTTACTACATGATTCCATATGAGATACTTCATAGTTGTGATGTCTTCACTATTATTCTACAAACGTAGAAAAGAGGCAAACAAAAAAGAAAACCCCTGGAATGAGGTGTGTCCAAACTTTTGTCTGGTACTGTAGGTTTACCCTCATCACATGGCAAGCTTAACCTAGTTTGGATTTCAAGGCTCTGGCAAGTTAGCTATCAGTAGAACACAGAAAGTAGACATTTCAAGTCCACATTTCTTTCACCATTTACACCCTCCTTTGTATTTATTCGGACAGTGAAGCTAAAACGTTTCATTTGGATCTATACACCAGCATTTTGGATTTGAGATCATGTTTCATATTCGGCAACTTTACAAAATGTCACGAAGGTCATGAATATCGTACTCCCCCCAAAATGCTAACCTCCACTGTTATTGGTAATACTGAGAGGTTAGCATGTTTTGAGGTGCATGATCTTTGTGCCTCTAACATACTCTCTTATCATTATTCACAATTCAGTCATAGTTACCCGTAATCATGGTAGCATCCACATTAATGTAGAACTGTTTAGAAACATATTCTATTCGGATTTACAATAAAAGTGACTCCAAAATGACACAATACATAACTCACCATTCAGTTCCTATTGGGAAAAACATAAACCGAAACACAACCAAAACAAACTGTATATGCATACACGTTTGCAGAGTCACAAGCTAAATGTAGTCATTGCGTGCTAGGAATATGGGACTAAATACTAAACCTTTGACTACTTTCATACACTGTAAGTGAATTTGTCCCAATACTTATGACACCTTGAAATGAGGGGGACTAGATGCATCAAGTGCTTTAATTTAATAGTTCTAACTGGTAAAACAGATATGTATGAAAATACCCTCAAATAAAAGGTGGCATTCTGTACTGTCGCCTCAAAACATTTTTTATCTCAAATCCAAAATTAAAAGTTTTAACTTCACTGTTCAAATAAATATGGAGTAGAGTGTGTTCTCTGTGATATTTGATATGGACTTCTCTCAGGATCCTCTTCGGAGCATTACAATGTCAATAGCCTACATTCTCATGTGTGTTCAATTCAATTCACACCATCATGCTCCTATTTGTTGAATATTCATAGGACAACGTGCTTCAATACAAAGTGCTAGGTGAAACCCTCAGAGGTGTAAATTACTTTATCCCATGTGACTAGTTCCAGTGGTGTGGCTAATCAAAAATTAGACATGAACCAGAAACCTACAAATACAGTGAATCACAAATTAAACAATTAAAATAAAATATTTTTTCCATCATAAATTAAAAAATTTAATAACAATATCGACAACCTTTTAGTGTCTGGACGATTGAACTGATAATCAGCATGGACCTTTCAGGGAATCTAGCTTATAGGCTTAATACCAGGGTTAAAAGAAAATCTGTCATTCTCCATATGCTGAAATTAGTGTCACACTTAAGTCTTTTTGAATAATAAAAAAAACAGGTGTGTAAGCATGAATGAGTGAGTCAGCAAGGCTAAATGAGCCAGCAAGCAATATTCTCCTGCATTGGCTAAATGACAAGATTGGGCTGTGAATTGTTGGCTGTATGAATGTAATATCTTTAATACATTGGCTGAAAATCTTTGTGGTAGTGTACAAAAACTCACACTCCATTCGCCAATTACTTGAAAATGTGTTTAGTCATTTGGAAATATTACATCTAAAAAGCCTGATTCATAGACTCTCTGATGCCAGAGTAAACAAGGCCTGAAAGACTTCAGGGCTGTGGACATCCAAGCACTGCATTGAGGCAGAAATCTAAACCAGTCCTCTTCCTCCCTTTCTCTCTAGCCCCCCCCTTCTTTCTCCATCCCCCTATCTCAATTAAGATGCAGACAGGAGCAAACCTCATAGGTGAGAGCGAGGGAAAGAGAAAATAAACCTTAGGTAACGTGTAATCCCTCAGGCCTTTTGTCCTGCATATTCATGACTTGTTCTGTACCCATCTCATTTTTCTTAGTTTCATACTTTTTTTCTTCCTCAAACTTTTTTTTCAGGCATGGAAAAAAGGACAGGTAGGGAATGTTTACTGAACTTCTGAAGGACACTCTTGAGGGAGATATGGCACACCTGAGGGTTCCCATTATCAGCGTTGCAGAAATGTGTGAACTATTAGAAAGAAATGGGATGACCGCTGCTGTATTGCTTTCACTCTCGAAGGGAAATATGTCCAGTATTTTGCTCTGCCTGTTGTGTGGGAGGGTTGAAGGGGGATTGTTCTCGGTCTCAAGTGGGAGGTGTTGAACCACCATAGAAGACAGGAGAAGAAGAAGGCTCAGTGTTAATGTCATCAGTTTAACTTCATTGCCAGCTTTAACTCAATCACACCTCTCTGGGCTTAGTCTTTTGGGCAGTGCACCACCCTAAATTTCGGCCCAGTTATGCTATGATTCCTTTGCCATAAACACAAACTCAATGAAACATTCACTTGGCTGTACAAGCCACAATTAAATTAGCCACACACTCTCGGGAATGTTGCTTTTCAGTCCAACTGTTGCTTAACATCATGGTCTGACCTGTGTTCATCTTTGTCAAAGTGATTTCAGAAGACCAATATTCTGATTTGGTCATAAGTGGTTTCAGAAGAGCTCTACTCTGATATGGTCATAAAGTGGAGCTCTATTCTGATTTGTTCATAAGCAGTTTCAGAAGAGCTCTATTCTGATTTGGTCATAAGCAGTTTCAGAATAGCTCTATTCTGATTTGGTCATAAGCAGTTTCAGAAGAGCTCTACTCTGATATGGCCATAAAATGGAGCTCTATTCTGATTTGGTCATAAGCGGTTTCAGAAGAGCTCTATTCTGATTTGGTCATAAGCAGTTTCAGATAAGATCTATTCTGATTTGGTCATCAGCGGTTTCAGAAGAGCAATATTCTGATTAGGTCATAAGCGGTTTCAGAAGAGCAATATTCTGATTAGGTCATAAAGTGGTTTCAGAAGAGCGATATTCTGATTTGGTCAGAAATTGGATTCAGAAGAGCTCTATTATGATTTGGTCATAAAGTGAGTTCAGAAGAGGTATATTCTGTATTATCTGTGTGTAGTCATATCAATCTACCATTGATCCACAAGTAGTTACACAAAAAACGACATGCTCAGGAATGGCAATCTATTTGAAGAGGGGTTAGGAGATATTTTTCTATAGCAAGATGGGAGTGACATGAAACATGAAGTGATACAGAACTAAACCTAAAAGGTAAAAAAACTACCTATTATTTGAAAGGGATCATCCTCTCTCCTTCACCTCTTCTGCCCACATGGCTTGAAACAAAATAATGTAACACAATAGCAAAACGGAGAAATCTTTGTTATCCACATCAGAAAACAATCTCTGGAGCTGTTGTGTCATATTCTATCATGTACAGGTTTAGAATTCAAGAGTGTATTAGAACATTTAAGCAAATATATTTCTCCCGCTCCCCATTTCTACCACACATCCACAGCCGAGGAGCTGAACTTTTACAACTTTTTTGTCTTCGCCAAGGTCGACAATGCAAACATTTCTCATCAAAATATTAGCATTCTCATTTTGAGATGAACGATTACTCTGGAAGATGAGCTTAGCCATGTGCAATAAGAACTGACGCAGGTACACAGTGTGCAGAGAAGGCTAGACGACACCACGGGTCGCTTACATTAAGTTGTTTAACTGTCGTTGTGCCCTGGGGAAATAGTATTTTTTATTTAACCTTTATTTAACTAGGCAAGTCAGTTAAGAACAAACTCTTGTTTACAATGACGGCCTACCAAAAGGACTCCTGTGGGGACGGGGGCCTGGGATTAAAAATCTAAAATAAATACAATATAAATATAAGACAAAACACACATCGCAACAACAGAGACACAACGCTACATAAAGGCCTAAGACAACAACATAGCAAGGCAGCAACACATGACAACACAGCATGGTAGCAACACAACATAACAACAACAACATGATAGCAACACAACATGGGAGCAGCACAAAACATGGTACAAACATAATTGGGCACAGACAACAGCACAAAGGGCAAGAAGTTAGAGACAACAATACATCACACAATGCAGGCACAACTGTCAGTAAGAGTGTCCATGATTGAGTCTTTGAATGAAGAGATTGAGATAAAACTGTCCAGTTTGAGTGTTTGTTGCAGCTAGTTCCAGTCGCTAGCTGCAGCGAACTGAAAAGAGGAGCGACCCAGGGATGTGTGCTTTGGGGACCTTTAACAGAATGTGACTGGCAGAACGGGTGTTGTATGTGCAGGATGAGGGCTGCAGTAGATATCTCAGATAGGAGGGTGTGAGGCCTAACAGGGGTTTATAAATAAGCATCAACCAGTGGGTCTTGCGACGGGTATACAGAGATGACCAGTTTACAGAGGAGTATAGAGAGCATTATGTGGGTAATAATAACATTTGAAAAAGAAATCTTCTGCAGTTCTTTGATCTTCCACAACTTATATCTGCAATAATGTCTGACAGTATCCAGATTACCATCAAACAGTTTTTACGTGATTAAAATCAGAACGTTTAAAAACTTAATGTAGAAATGAAGTCACAACTGTCACCAGAAAACAGCGAAATGGTTTCGAAAATGGTAAGTAAAACATTTATTAATTAACAATAAAGGAAAATGTATATATATATATATATATATAATTTATAATAATACAAATAAAAAAATAGATTCAAATGTATTTGACTAATTACGCACATTAATGGAATATTGTTAATTTTGATAACCTGACCAATTATGTGATGCTATGTCGTCCAGTGATAAAATGATGCGCCATAATGTAGAGGAAATGATCCTTGAACGTTCATCACTCCTCATTTAATTCCACTGTTAATGAGATCTCACGAGTACGTGTTGCCAGAGCTTCAGTATCAACTGTGCAAGTTGAAAAAGTAAATGTTTATACTTCAATATAAAAGTCTACATAATCTATACTTTATTATAATTTATAGTTTTATAATTTAATCTTTAACCTCTTGAGGATGTTCTCTTAAACAGTGCAATTGATAAAAACATTTGTTTTATTGTTCACCTAACAGAAATAAGGGGAAAATGTTAGCACAAAGCTTCTTTGAAAACCTGTTGGGTGAGGGAGGATGAGTAAGCAGAGAATGCTGTAGTGGTCTTGGCTGTCTCAAAATGTTAGTAATTATCGCCTAAAATAGTCCCCGATTTTTCTTAAACTAGAAATTCTAAAATAGTCCCCGATTTTTCTTAAACTAGAAATTCTAAAATAGCCCCCCATTTTTCTTAAACTAGAAATTCTAAAATAGCCCCCCATTTTTCTTAAACTAGAAATTCTAAAATAGCCCCCCATTTTTCTTAAACTAGAAATTCTAAAATAGCCCCCCATTTTTCTTAAACTAGAAATTCTAAAATAGTCCCCCATTTTTCCCCAATCTAAAGAGATTCCACAACCAAGATGCATGACTGAATGGCATATATTGTATCCACTACAGAATCAAGGCTGCATCTCTGTACATTTAGCCATAAATAAGACATACAGCAGCTTAGCCCATCACAGTGGTCACAGCTAACATAAGGAAAACACATTTGACCAAAAAATTAAGACAAAATAACTTAACACATACATAGCTATTAGATTAAGGTGAGTAAAACATACATAACAATCCCATCTAATATCATATATTAAAAGTTGTGTGACATGCTGCAATCTGCAACTTCATATGCTTATTTACCAGACATGTTATTATTGGACATGGAGAGTCCTTTATAAGCATATGGATCTCTGTTCAAGTTCTTCAAGTTAACCAATCAGATTGTGTCAAATTAACTAACCGCTTTATACATTGGAATTGCATTCAGTATTCACAGGGACATTTTCCTAGGGGATATCTTCATGAAAGAAAACAACTTTCATTTAAGTAAGCAATTTATTAGTTCATTTTGTAATCTAATTTGATTAGCGTGTTAGGGAAAGGGCTCCCAATTGCCAATGATTAGGTTTCACAGGTCTGGCAGAAGTAGGAAGACATCAAATTGTGGATTGGAGCACATTTTTAGATTAGAAATCAAATGAGCAATACAGAAATAGAAGTGAAATATGGCTTCAAACAAAAATGTATTTATAAAAATTAACCGCTTTTAGATATGGAAAATGTAACCCAAGAATTAAGCTTTGTCCCCACACAGCAGGTGAATTATCTTTAGATTATCTTTAGATTAACAACATTCACCAAGTGAATCAACTAGTAATAATCCACTGTATTCACAAAGCTTTCACTGCATTTCTATATATTCCCAGAGTAAAACATTTGACATAAACATACAGTTGAAGTCAGAAGTTTACATACACCTTAGCCAAATACATTTAAACTCAGTTTTGAACAATTCCTGACATTTAATCCTAGTAAAAATTCCCTGTTTTAGGTCAGTTAATGACTCGTGGTGGTCTACAACAAGTTTAATGACTGTTTACATACACTTAGGTTGGAGTCATTAAAATGTGTTTTTCAACAACTCCACAAATTTCTTGTTAACAAATTACAATTTTAGCAAGTCGGTTAGGACATCTACTTCGTGCATGACAAGTAATTTTTCTAACAATTGTTTACAGACAGATTATTTAACTGTATCACAATTCCAGTGGGTCAGAAGTTTTATGGGGGGGGGGGGGGGGTGTGGCAGCATCATGTTTGTGGGGGTGCTATGCTGCAGGAGGGACTGGTGTACTTCACAAAATAGATGGCATCATGAGGCAGGGAAATGATGTGGATATATTGAAACAACATCTCAAGACATCAGTCAGGAAGTTAAAGCTTGGTCACAAATGGGTTTTACAAATGGACAATGACCCCCCCAAGCATACTTACAAAGTTGTGGCAAAACGGCTTAAGGACAACAAAGTCAAGTTATTGGAGTGGCCATCACAAAGCCCTGACCTCAATCCTATAGAAAAGTTGTGGGCAGAACTGAAAAAGCGTGTGCGAGCAAGGAGGCCTACAAACCGGACTCAGTTACACCAGCTCTGTCAGGAGGAATGGGCCAAAATTCACACAATTTATTGTGAGAAGCTTGTGGAAAGTTACACGAAAAGATTGACCCAAGTTAAAAAATGTAAAGGCAATGCTACCAAATACTATGAGTGTGTATGTAAACTTCTGACCCACTGGGAATGTGATGAAAGAAATAAAAGCTGAAATAAATCATTCTCTCTACTATTATTCTGACATTTCACATTCTTAAAATAAAGTGGTGATCCTAACTGACCTAAGACAGGGATTTTTTACTATTTTTACTGCATATATATATATATATATATCTATCTATCTATATACACACATATATATCTATACATACATACATACACATACACACACACACACACACACACACACACACACACACACACACACACACACACACACACACACACACACACACACACACACACACACACACACACACACACACACACACACACACACACACCTAAAATAATGCATATTAATTTAGGGTATGAAATAGTTGAATAAAGTTTAAATAAAAATGTTTAATTAAAATAAACAGCTTACGACCTGTGTATCCTATGGCAGGAAGTGGGAGGGAAGTATGGCTTGCTATCAGCTTGGAACACATCTACAGTACATCATTTATATAACCTATATAATGGATATAAGTGTATGGAGGACTATTAGAAATATAATGCAACTGGGATACAGCACTACAGAGCCGGTGGTCAATAGAAGAACTTACTACTCTACTGGGATAGAGCACTACAGAGCCGGTGGTCAATAGAAGAACTTACTACTCTACTGGGATAGAGCACCACAGAGCCGGTGGTCAATAGAAGAACTTACTACTCTACTGGGATAGAGCACTACAGAGCCGGTGGTCAATAGAAGAACTTACTACTCTACTGGGATAGAGCACCACAGAGCCGGTGGTCAATAGAAGAACTTACTACTCTACTGGGATAGAGCACTACAGAGCCGGGGGTCAATAGAAGAACTTACTATTCTACTGGGATAGAGCACTACAGAGCCGGTGGTCAATAGAATAACTTACTACTCTACTGGGATAGAGCACTACAGAGCCGGTGGTCAATAGAAGAACTTACTACTCTACTGGGATAGAGCACCACAGAGCCGGTGGTCAATAGAATAACTTACTACTCTACTGGGATAGAGCACCACAGAGCCGGGGGTCAATAGAAGAACTTACTACTCTACTGGGATAGAGCACTACAGAGCCGGTGGTCAATAGAAGAACTTACTACTCTACTGGGATAGAGCACTACAGAGCCGGTGGTCAATAGAAGAACTTACTACTCTACTGGGATAGAGCACTACAGAGCCGGTGGTCAATAGAAGAACTTACTACTCTACTGGGATAGAGCACTACAGAGCCGGTGGTCAATAGAATAACTTACTACTCTACTGGGATAGAGCACCACAGAGCCGGTGGTCAATAGAAGAACTTACTACTCTACTGGGATAGAGCACTACAGAGCCGGTGGTCAATAGAATAACTTACTACTCTACTGGGATAGAGCACCACAGAGCCGGTGGTCAATAGAAGAACTTACTACTCTACTGGGATAGAGCACTACAGAGCCGGTGGTCAATAGAAGAACTTACTACTCTACTGGGATAGAGCACCACAGAGCCGGTGGTCAATAGAAGAACTTACTACTCTACTGGGATAGAGCACTACAGAGCCGGTGGTCAATAGAAGAACTTACTACTCTACTGGGATAGAGCACTACAGAGCCGGTGGTCAATAGAAGAACTTACTACTCTACTGGGATAGAGCACTACAGAGCCGGTGGTCAATAGAAGAACTTACTACTCTACTGGGATAGAGCACTACAGAGCCGGTGGTCAATAGAAGAACTTACTACTCTACTGGGATAGAGCACTACAGAGCCGGGGGTCAATAGAATAACTTACTACTCTACTGGGATAGAGCACCACAGAGCCGGTGGTCAATAGAAGAACTTACTACTCTACTGGGATAGAGCACTACAGAGCCGGTGGTCAATAGAAGAACTTACTACTCTACTGGGATAGAGCACTACAGAGCCAGTGGTCAATAGAAGAACTTACTACTCTACTGGGATAGAGCACCACAGAGCCGGTGGTCAACAGAAGAACTTACTACTCTACTGGGATAGAGCACCACAGAGCCGGGGGTCAATAGAATAACTTACTACTCTACTGGGATAGAGCACTACAGAGCCGGTGGTCAATAGAAGGACTTACTACTCTACTGGGATAGAGCACCACAGAGCCGGGGGTCAATAGAAGAACTTACTACTCTACTGGGATAGAGCACCACAGAGCCGGGGGTCAATAGAAGAACTTACTACTCTACTGGGATAGAGCACCACAGAGCCGGTGGTCAATAGAAGGACTTACTACTCTACTGGGATAGAGCACCACAGAGCCGGGGGTCAATAGAAGAACTTACTACTCTACAGAAACAAAACAAACAATAACACAACAAAAGGAAGGAATACAAATCCAATTTCAATAGATTGTGCTTTGACACATTCAAATGAAATAATTTATAAAATTTACTCCATTACCCATTTTCAGCCCTGCTCAATAAATATCTGAACAGACTTCAGTAGAACCCACCACCTTAAAATATCTAAATCTTACTAAAAAGTTGTGCTTTAGTCCATACAAGAGACAAAGTTCCATCTGAGAAAAGATATTGCGTACCAAAAGGTGAATTTGAAAATGTTTGTATTAATTTAGCAGACACTCTTATCCAGAGCCACTTACAGGAGCAATTAGGGTTAAGTGCCTTGCTGAAGGGTACATCGACAGATTTTTCACCTAGTCTGCTCAGAGATTCAAACCAGCAACCTTTCGGTTACTGGCCCAACACTCTTAAACATTAGGCTACCTGCCACCCAAGTGAATGCTGCAATCCTAGAAGTCCAGTGCAGTGGACAGTACATTCCCACCTTCTCCTTCAGAGTGTAGGAGTGGGGCATCCAGAAGTCAACTAGGACAGTATCAGGACCACCATTACCCATGAGTCTTTGCCCTTCTCCTTAACCCCTTCCTGAAAGTTGAGAGCCCTCTGAGCCGTGGGCTTCCTAGGGCCTGCGGCTCTGCTCCATGGTGGTGAAGAAGAGGCAAATTGCAGCGGTGAGCAGTGTGTGCATGGACTCATACAGCAGCTTGGGTGAGAAGACGCTCCAGATGAAGAGGTGGTAGCGCAGGGCCGTGACCAACACCACGTAGGCCGCCGCCGGCACGGACCGCAAAAGGGCCAAGCAGTAGCATCCATGGCCGACCGCCACTGAGCTCCTGGAGAGAGGAGGAGAAAAGGGAAAGATGGAGATGAGAGAGGGTGAAGAGAGATGATGGGAGAGAAGAAAGAGAGATTGAATATCTTTCAATCAGAAGAATGGAAAAACAGATGTCACCAGCAGTCAAAACAACAAATGCCTACTGTACCTGACAAAACAAATGGCATTCGGCATGAGACATCGCAGGATTGAAGGTTTGCATCTCATAGGTCACGTTTTAAAGCACAGATTTGAGTACACCACGTGTACATTCAACCTCCACATCTAAAGTATTTGATATAAAACAAATGCTATTGAACCGAGGCCTGGACTCAGACAAATCCTAATGCATCTCTCTTAGCCTTGAGGCACATGCTTTCAATCAGCCTTTCAACCTGAGAACTTGTATCTCGTCTGTCTCAATGCTTACGTTTGCATTAGCCTGACATCGACTCCTTAGTACCCCTGAAAAGAGCCTGACCTCATTGTCTATTTAGATAGGGCTGATAGATGTCAGCACATGTAGAAAGTACAGGATATGACCTTCGACGGCAGCCTTTCAATTCAAATGAAAGGCAGAGATGGAGAACAAGTTGCACACTCTTCAAAGGGTTGCCCACAGTCTCTCATTCGAAACAATCAGAAATACAGAGAACTGTACAAGCTGTTTGCACGTTGTCCTTTTATACTCGCTCTCTTTCACATTTGATCTCTTTCACACACAAGTACACATGTGCACAAACACACATTCAATCGCAGCATCTGAAAGCTCCTCTGAGTCATTTCAATGCCTTTGTCGGTCTGAACAGAGCCACAGTTCATCCCATATTCAGACAGGGATATTGCAGCCAGGTGAACCCAAAACTCTGGAGGAGGAACTGCAACCAGGTAATCTCAAAACTCTGGAGATGGAACTGCAGCCAGGTAATCTCAAAACTCTGGGGGAGGAACTGCAGCCAGGTAATCTCAAAACTCTGGGGGAGGAACTGCAGCCAGGTAATCTCAAAACTCTGGGGGAGGAACTGCAGCCAGGTAATCTCAAAACTCTGGGGATGGAACTGCAGCCAGGTAATCTCAAAACTCTGGGGATGGAACTGCAGCCAGGTAATCTCAAAACTCTGGGGATGGAACTGCAGCCAGGTAATCTCAAAACTCTGGGGATGGAACTGCAGCCAGGTAATCTCAAAACTCTGGGGATGGAACTGCAGCCAGGTAATCTCAAAACTCTGTGGGAGGAATTTCAAGCCTGGGAAATTATCCCTCCCAAACAAATAAAGGCTAGCTGAGAGCTGCACTAAGGCAGTGGGTGGTAGTGTAATTTAGGGTAGGTGTTGAATCAAACACCTGTGGGTTTGTTTGTCTGCGTGTTCGCATAATCAGTGAGCGTCCCCACACAAGCCCCCATGTAGGTGCCAACAGAAATGACTGTACTTAGCGACACACACTGAATGTGTCCTTCTATATCACTCTCACAAACAGCTATCAATGCACATAGCACACACATTTTGGGCCAGAAGAAAAGTATTGAAACAAAGGTCCGGACCTGAAATGTATGATGTTTTATCGCAAATCTCTTTAGCTCACAAACCATAACGTTTTTTATATCAACTAACATTCACATTTGTAGCATTTACTCTGACAGTGACAATGCTATATGAACAGCTAATCAATGGGGTTTAGAATCTAAACATGATCAAGCACTAAATACATTTTAAACTATGTCATCTGCATAGGTGTGGAAGCTGGCACAATATTCAAAGATGATTTTGCTTAGTGGGAGCCATGTATAAGAGAGAAGTGGACAAATAATAGATCCCTGTTGGACACTGGTAATACCTGTATATGAATTCTGCTCTGTATCAGAGAATTCTACAGGAGAATATCAGGCCATCCGCCTATGAGCTGAAGCTCAGCTGGGTCATGCAGCAAGACAATGATACCAAACACACAATCACGACTACATGAAAACGGCCAAAATCCAGACCTAATCCCAATTGAGATGTTGTGGTAGGATTTGAAACTAGCAATTGACGCTTGAAAACCCACAAATGTTGCTAAGTTAAAAGTAGTTACACATGGAAGAGTGGGCCAAAATTCCTCCACAGTGACACCTAAAGGTGGAACAACCAGTTAATAAGTGTAAGGGGGCAATTACTTTTTCACACAAGGGCATTGGGTGTAGCATAACTGTTGCATAATAAATATGTAATTGTTGTATTTTGTTCATTCATGTTCCCTTTATCTAATATTAGGTTTTGGTTGAAGATCTGTTAACATTTAGTATAAAAAATATGCAAAAGTAGAGAAAATTTGAAAGGCAAATACTTTCTCACAGCACTGTATGTGTGGGTTACAGAGATGAGGTAGTCATTCAAAAATCATGTTAAACATTATTATTGCACACAGAGCGAGTCCATGCAACTTATTATGTGACTAGTTAAGCACACTTTTACTCCTGAACTTATGGGTTGAATACTTATTGACTCATGACATTTCAGCTTTTCATTTTTTAATTAATTTGTAACCATTTGTAAAAACAGTCCACTTTGACATTATTGGGTATTATGTATAGGCCATTGACAAAATCTAAATGTAATCAATTTTAAATTCAGGCAAATTCAGGCTGTAACACAACAAAATGTGGAAAAATTCAAGGGGTGTGAATATTTTCTGAAGGCACTTTTTTCTGTTACTCCTACACCAGAGGCGTATGACGCAAGTTACTGTATTAGGTGTAGTGTACTCTTCAGAGACTATACCCTCAAGGCATGTGTTGCTGTTCTGCTCAAGCGGCCTATGTAGCAGGTAGCATTGACTGCACTGGGAGTGTGTGTGCTCAGCTGTGGCTCCGGTCTGCCAAGACACACACAGCTGGTGTAGCAAACCACAACAATGTAATTATTACAATGATGTTGCGATGCAGAACAGGCCACATTACTCACACATGGGGCCTGATTCAACAAATATGTAATTAATCAAGGGATCCAGATGAATCCAACTCATTTTATGCCTAATATTACGTTTTAATGGAATGCACAGGTGTCATGAATAAAACTACAGATGATTACATAAAAGGTCTACATAACCAGTAGAAAGACATTTGTCTTGTCTTTGTTGTGGTGATCACGTCTCTGCGCTCTATACATCCCCATTCCTTTACAGCAGGAGAGACCTGTCCGGCATCTGCCGAATTAGGTGTCTGTTCATGTCCTGTCCTAGGCAAAGGTCTCTAGCTCCCTGATGAGGTAGTAATTGAAGGGCATTCCCCTCTTTGGAAATGAGTTCAGGCATTAGTCAAGCACCTTCACGCCTGTCCCACACCCACCCACTCTCCCTTTACTTCCTGTCCTCTTCTTGGGCTGGCTTTAGTATTGATCCAGTGCGCTCCCTCTATCATGACCCAGGGAGCAGGACTAAAAAGGGATGACTGCCTGTAAAGGAGTGTGGGATACAGGATGTGCGTCAAGGGATACCACCTATAGAGCTCTGGAGCGTTTGAGAATTGTCCCATTTTGACACTCAAAAACACAGCCCATGGCACAGGCAATGCGTTTGCACCACATATATTTTCCCATTTCTGGGTGCAGTCTGCACAGATTTGACCAGGATATATGTTTGAACTGCAGTAGCAAATGTTGGGAAAAGGGGTTATTGAATTCTCTTTGTTTGCTTTGACTACTTTGGAGCACTTTTATCCTGGTGAAAACATGGCCCTAGACAGATCCTATTCAACAGCAATGAAAACTTTTGTTTTATCTTCCCCTGTGGTTTTAGGGTTTCCCGACAAGGGCGGTATTGATCAAAGCCCATTTCCAGTATTTGGTTCTGTAGTGTGGATGCTGATGGGGCATAGTGCATTATAAATGAGCTGCATTGTGTCAGACTACTTAAGAGGTTCATTTATCACGCAGACGTCTCAAACTGCACTTTGTGAGTGGGGTCATTCTGGTGGAAAACTGCAGAGCTGGATGGTGGGGATGGAGGATGTGGACATGAATAATGAGAATTTACAAATCTCGGTCTGCTCGTATTATGTATGAGATACTCAGAGGGGATGGATTGTGTGAGGCACGTTTCCTCAGATGAATCAATTGGTTTATGACAGTGTTACAAATATGGGACTTTACTTGAACTGGCTACCTGCAAGAGCATATGTAAGGGATAAAAAATGACAGGCTGTCGTAGGGGGTTTGATGAGGTCCCCGAGGCTGAACTTCACAGTTAACAAACCAACAAACTACCTGTCGTTAATATTATTGATTAAAATAAAGAAGAGGGCCGTCAACTGAGAAGGTGACCAGTCTCAACTTGGCCACAGTTACGATCTGACACAGACAACATCATCGTAGAACAAAAATTGTCAACATATCAGTGGCTCTTGTTAGCAGGGCACAACTGACTGTCCTTGACTTGACACCAGCACCACGGGTGGTCCTAAAAGCCACCCAGATATGCAAATGGTGACATTTCGTGACATAGCGGAACGCGACTCGGTGACATAGAAGCAGACTCCCAAGGGGCGAGACAGGGAGTAATGGGATTAGGAATGTTCTCCTGCATCCGCACTATGATGCTAAGTCAAAGAGGGGATGATGTGACAGACAATTCTACCCATTTCTCTGCTTTAATTAATGTGTGTGAATGCATGTACAGTACCAGTCAAAAGTTTGGACACACCTACTCATTCAAGGGTTTTTCTTTATTTTGACTATTTTTTACATTGTAGAATAATAGTGAAGTCATCAAAACTATGAAATAACACATATGGAATCATGTAGTAACCAAAAATGTGTCAAACAAATCTAAATATATTTTAGATTTTAGATTCTTCAAAGAAGTTACCCTTTGTCTTGATGACAGCTTTGCACACTCTTGGTATTCTCTCAACCAGCTTCATGAGGTAGTAAACCTGGAACGCATTTCAAATAACAGGTGTTCCTTGTTAAAAGTTAATTTGTGGAATTTCTTTCCTTCTTAATGCGTTTGAGCTGATCCGTTGTGTTCTGACGAGGTAGGGGTGGTATACAGAACATGGTCTTTTACCAAATAGGGCTAAGTCCATATTATGGCAAGAACAGCTCAAATAAGCAAAGAGAAATGACAGTGCATCATTACTTTAAGACATGATGGTTAGTCACGAGCAATGGACATTAGCCTGGTGGAAATCTGTCCTTTGGTCTGATGAGTCAAAATTTGGGATTTTTGGTTCTAACCGCCGTGTCTTTGTGACACGCAGAGTAGGCGAACAGATGATCTCAATGTGTGTGGTTCCCACTGTGAAGCATGGAGCAGGCGGCGTGATGTTGTTGGGGTGCTTTGCTGGTGACACTGTCAGTGATTTATTTAGAATTCAAGGCACACTTAACCAGCATGGCTACCACAGCATTCTGAAGCAATACTCCATCCCATCTGGTTTGCGATTAGTGGAACTATACTTTGTTTTTCAACAGGATAATGACCCAAAACACACCTCCAGGCTATTTGACCAAGGAGAGTAATGGATCAGATGACCTGGCCTCCACAATCACCCGACCTCAACCCAATTGAGATGGTTTGTGATGAGTTAGACTGCAAAGTGAAGGAAAAGCTACCAACAAGTGTTCAGCATATGTGGGAAGTCCTTCAAGGCTGCTGGAAAAGCATTCCTCATGAAGCTAGTTGAGAGAATGCCAAGAGTGAGCAAAGCTGTCATCAAGACAAAGGGTGGCTATTTTAATTATTTGTTTAACACTTTTTGGTTACTACATGATTCCATATGTTTTATTTTATAGTTTTGATGTCTTCACTATTATTCTACAATGTAGAAAAATAAAGAAAAACCCTTAAAGTAGGTGTGTCCAAACTTATGAGTGTAAGTATATGTGTGTTCACAATTCCCTTTTTCCCTCTCCAAGAGCAGGACTTCAAAGTGGTCGTTTTCATCAATTATTGAAACGCTGGCGTGCATTAGGAGAAGGGGTCCCCCTGTTGGACTAGGCTTTACGATCTGCTTCGGCTGCATTTCGGAGCTAGTTATCACTCAACCTAATTGGAATTAGATGCCAGTAACAAAGAAGCTTAGAGGCCCCTTTAAAGAAGAAAAAAAACACCCACCCACAAACAGCTTTTTGATATTAACCACATCCTCCACCCCTTCTTTTTTCCATTCCATAACTGTTAGCTTATAGTGCTGTGATTCATACTGTAATGTACATTCAAGACACGGGGTAGCAACACTTATCTCATGTATTAATAATCACGTTCTTTTATCTTATGCTCTTTGAATTGTGCTCTAGGTGGCTAACTTGTTGCCGGAATCAAATGAATTAATGAGACAATCAATTAGGGGTGCAAGCGTTAAAACGATGTACAAAGTGTTCCCGGATCAAGGCGATCTCTTGCATCTTTGATGATCACTTTTGCATTTCCAAATAACATCCAGGGGTAGCTTGCTGCGCTGCTGTTTTGAATCCAAAATAAATTGGCATGTGGCCAAGGCGTTGTCATCGCATTATGATCCTGTCCCAAAAATTACACACTGCAGTCTCATGCTAGACGGGAAGAATATACTGTTCTCTGTTAGGTTACTGTGCTCTGTTGGGTTAATGTCCTTTTTTGTCTTTATGTATTATGGTACGGTAGTGCTCAATCAGTTTCCATTCCAGTTCCGTAAATCAGTTGAAATTCCATTCATGAACAATTGAATAACTGGAAAGTTTCACCAGCCTCTTGTTTTAGGCCGAATCAATGTTGTGAGTACATGGACGCCCTCCCTGCACAATAAAAAAAAAAATGTAATTCAACCTTTATTTAACTAGGCAAGTCAGTTAAGATCAAATTCTTATTTACAATGAGGGTCTAGGAACAGTGGGTTAACTGCCTTGTTCAGGGACAGAACAACAGATTTTTACCTTGTCAGCTAGGGGATTCGATTTAGCAACCTTTCGATTACTGGTCCAACGCTCTAACTACTAGGCTACCTGTGAGTACATGGACATCCTCCCTGCACTAAATCATCATGTTGTGAGTACATGAACGTCCTCCCTACACTAAATCATCAGGTTGTGAGTACGTGGACGTCCTCCCTGCACTAAATCATCATGTTGTGAGTACATGGACATCCTCCCTGCACTAAATCATCATGTTGTGAGTACGTGGACGTCCTCCCTACACTAAATCATCATGTTGTGAGTACATGGACGCCCTCCCTGCACTAAATCATCATGTTGTGAGTACATGAATGTCCTCCCTGCACTAAATCATCATGTTGTGAGTACGTGGACGTCCTCCCTGCACTAAATCATCATGTTGTGAGTACATGAACGTCCTCCCTGCACTAAATCATCATGTTGTGAGTACGTGGACGTCCTCCCTGCACTAAATCATCATGTTGTGAGTACATGGACGTCCTTCCTGCACTAAATCATCATGTTGTGAGTATGTGGACGTCCTCCCTGCACTAAATCATCATGTTGTGAGTACATGGACGTCCCCCCTGCACTAAATCATCATGTTGTGAGTACGTGGACGTCCTCCCTGCACTAAATCATCATGTTGTGAGTACATGGACGTCCCCCCTGCACTAAATCATCATGTTGTGAGTACGTGGACGTCCTCCCTGCACTAAATCATCATGTTGTGAGTACATGGACGTCCTCCCTGCACTAAATCATCATGTTGTGAGTACGTGGACGTCCTCCCTGCACTAAATCATCATGTTGTGAGTACGTGGACGTCCTCCCTGCACTAAATCATCATGTTGTGAGTACATAGATGTCCTCCCTGCACTAAATCATCTGTTTCAAGGCTTTCAATCTACCAAATCTTCTACTTCATCATTGGTCTGCTACAGTAAGACAAACAAGCTCAAAAGATAAACCCATGGTTAGCTGGTACCTGTGCTGTGTATGTTCGAATGAATCAACTTATGAATGTATCATCACTAATGACACTTACTGGTGTGAGGGGGCTGAGTGTACAGTAACTGACCTCTTCTCTGAGCTGAGGTAGCAAACCAGGTGCGCAGCCCAGAGCAGGGGCCCGGCATACGTGCTGAGGGCGGTGAGGAAGAAAGCCGGGGCCTCTACGTAGCTCTCCAGTCCCACGAAGCCCACCGAGATGTCAACCGTGGCAATGCTGTTGGAGTTCCCCTACAGACAAACAGCCAGCCAAACAGAAGATGTCAATTTTATTAAGCTTCATTTTCACACCTAGCCTTAGCTTACTTAGCTAACGTAGTAGTTAAATAATGTAGCTTAGTTAGCTAAAGTAGCTAACATACAGTAGCTAGTGTAGCTAAATACATTAGCTAATGTGACTATTTAAGTTAACAAAATGTAGCTAAGTTGGGTAACGTAGCTAACTAAGTTAGCTAACGTCACTAACTACATCTGACTTAACATTGGGAAAAATTAATATATGAAGATTACGGAATACACTCAATGTTAACTTTCGAAAGGAGTCAGAAGCTGATACTATTAAAATGTGTCGGTCTCCTGCATGCTCCTCCACTTCGCAGGTAGCTATTCAGAGCTTGTCACCTCACTGGCCTTGTAAGGGCTGCAGTGATGGTGTAAAAACTCCCCTCCACCTCGTCTCTCCTCCCCACTGTTTTTGGCCCAGTCTCTCATTCCCCTTTCCATTTCCTGACGAGGGCTCAGGTGTGATGGAAGAGCTTTTGCGATTGCCGCGGGAGCTGAATTAATTCACCGGCTGATGAGGGCCACTAGCTCCCCTCTCTCTTGCCTGGAGGGGTGGATGGTTGGAGTGAGTGCATGAGTGCTCGTGCGTGTGAAAGGACCCATTCTGTCAAAGAGCCTGACTAAGCCACCCTCCAATGGACAAGCTCAACACCATATTTTAGTGGATCAATTAAACTATTGAATCATGTATGTTCCACAGGGGCGACCATGGAGTGGCTACAATAGGAGTTTTAGGACATTGGACTGCTCAGCTTGGCCTACAGTAGGGCTGGTTTACAGCTTTGTTGAGACTAACCATTACCCAGGGTCAATAATTTCACGCATGGGCACCTAAAGTGGTAATTGGTCCTTCCTGACCCCTTCATAATGATCTGAGAGTGGTAACAAAGTGACAAAATCAAGGGGTTGGAGGAATTCAGGGACGCCAAAATTGTTTTTATCTGGTGAACACTGGGGCTGTGTGTGTGTGTGGGTGTGGGTGTGGGTGTGTGGTGTCTCGGGATGTTAGGTATTGTGACAGCAAAATATAATTGTACACTTGATTATGTTCACTGAAACAGAACGACATGAGGAAATCTAGAATACCTCTTCTATCCTGCATGAAAAAGTGACCTACCTACACACACAGAGTTGAAGTCGGAAGTTTACATACACTTAGGTTAGAGTCATTACAACTCGTTTTTCAACCACTCCACAAATTTCTTGATAACAAACGATAGTTCGCAAGTCGGTTAGGACATCTACTTTGTGCATGACAAGTCACTTTTCCAACAATTGTTTACAGACAGATTATTTCACTTATAATTCAGTGTATCACAATTCCAGTGGGTCAGGCGTAGACCTCAACAAGACTGATTCATCCTTGGGAGCAATTTCCAAATGCCTGAAGGTACCACGTTCAGCTGTACAAACAATAGTATGCCAGTATAAACACCATGGGACCACGCAGCCTTCATACCGCTCAGGAAGGAGACGCGTTCTGTCTCCTAGAGATGAACGTACTTTGATGCGAATAGTGCAAATCAATCCCAGAATAACAGCAAAGGACCTTGTGAAGATGCTGGAGGAAACAGGTACAAAATGATCTATATCCACAGTAAAACAAGTCCTATATCGACATAACCTGAAAGGTCTCTCAGCAAGGAAGAACCACTGCTATAAAACCGCCATAAAAAAGCCAGACTACGGTTTGCAACTGCTCATGGGGACAAAGATCATACTTTCTGGAGAAATGTCCTCTGGTATGATAAAACAAAAATAGAACTGTTTGGCCATAACGACCATCGTTATGTTTGGAGGAAAAAGAGGCTTGCAAGCCGAAGAACACCATCCCAACCGTGAAGCACAGGGGTGGCAGTATCATGTTGTGGGGGTGCTTTGCTGCAGAAGGGACTGGTGCACTTCACAAAATAGATGGCATCATGAGGTTGGGAAATTATGTGGATATATTAAAGCAACATCTCAAGACATCAGTCAGGAAGTTAAAGCTTGGTCGCAAATGGGTCTTCCAAATGGACAATGACCCCAAGCATACTTCCAAAGTTGTGGCAAAATGCCTTAAGGACAACAAAGTCAAGGTATTGGAGTGGCCATCACAAAGCCCTGACCTCAATCTTATAGAAAATTTGTGGGCAGAACTGAAAAAGCGTGTGCAAACAAGGAAGCCTACAAACCGGACTCAGTTACACCAGCTCTGTCAGGAGGAACGGGACAACATTCACCCAACTTATTGTGGGAAGCTTGTGGAAGGCTATCCGAAATGTTTGACCCAAGTTAAACAAATTAAAGGCAATGCTACCAAATACTAATTGAGTGGATGTAAACTTCTGACCCACTGGGAATGTGATGAAATAAATAAAAGCTGAAATAAATTACTCTCTCTACTATTATTCCGACATTTCACTTTAAAATAAAGTGGTGGTCCTAACTGCCCTAAGACAGTGAATTTTTACTAGGATTAAACGTCAGGAATTGTGAAAAACAGAGTTTAAATGTATTTGGCTAAGGTGTATGTAAACTTCTGACTTCAACTGTACCTCATTCACAACTTCATTTAGAAAAGGACTTCATCTGCTGTGTCTGCTTTGCACTCAAAATAAGATATTTCATAGTTTTTTTCCTCATGCATTTAAATATTTTGGGGGGAGTGCAGATCCCCCTCATCTAACGGTCCCTTACCTGGAAGTAGAAGAAGGCCTGTCCAAACCAGTAGTGCATGATGGTGGTCTGTGCAGCGTCGTAGTGGAGCTTCTTCCAGATGAACTGGGCCATCAAAGTCTGGACCAGCAAACAGCAGCACAGCACCGGCAGGTTGTGGGCTCGGAACAACAGGGCCACCAACAGAACCATACCACTATAAGAAGATTACTTTATTGTCCAATAACTATGTTTAATGAGTAAATAAGACACATAAGTGATTCTAAGCTGACTTGCATGGTTCAATAAAGGTTGAATAAAACAATGTATACAGGATTCAAACTTGCCACCTACCGATTGCTAGCCCGCCTCTCTATTCTCTAAGCTATTTGCCATGTAGTCTACCTACCTGTAGATTTCCCATAAGCCCCTGCTCTTCAGCCTGGCATCGGCTGTGATGACCTGGGACCGCAACAGGTCCTTGGAGCCCGTGAAGAGGATGCCCAGGACGAAGACATACACAAAGCGTGCCTCCACGGTCCCCCTGAGGAGAAAAGAGATGAAGTGGTTAGCCCGTTTAAAACATTGTTCAAGGAACTCAAGTGTCCAAGGGCTGGCCACTCCATCTGAATGCTCAATAACCTGTTACTAGCCCCAGGTCCAGTTCAGATTTGAATTAGTTTCACTTTATTGTCTTACTTTGTTGATGTAACATGTTTTGTCAGTTATTTTTCTGCTGTGCTGCAGTTACAAAACTTTTAAAAATACAGAAACACCCTCAACCTGCATTGGCCAGCAGCATACCACACTGCATGCCACTGCTGGCTTGCTTCTGATGCAGGGTTGGTCCTGGTCAGTCCCTGGATGGGAGACCAGATGCTGCTGGAAGTGGTGTTGGAGGGCCAGTAGGAGGCACTCTTTCCACTGGTCTAAAAAATATCCCAATGCCCCAGGGCAGTGATTGGGGACACTGCCCTGTGTAGGGCGCCGTCTTTCGGATGGGATGTTAAACGGGGGTCCTGACTCTCTGAGGTAATTAAAGATCCCATGGCACTTGTGGTGGTGTTAACCGCGGTGTCCTGGCTAAATTCCCAATCTGGCCCTCAAACCATCATGGTCACCTAATAATTCCCAGTTTAAAATGGGCTCATTCATCCCCCTCCTTTCCCCTGTAACTATTTCCCAGGTTGTTGCTGTAAATGAGAACGTGTTCTCAGTCAACTTACCTGGTAAAATAATGGATAAAAAAAAATCTGCAGTTCCCCTTACAAAACAGCCCCATCTCGATAAAGAAGGCAGCCATTTCGTGCCTCACTAGACATCAGTTATCTCCATGGAGAGACGTGAGAAGTTTATTTATTTATGAGTGTTTTACTCTCTCGTGGGCCCACAGGAAAAGAACACGGATAGATAAGGTCAAGTCTCCATTTGACAGCATAAAGGGGAGGTGAGTAGAGCTAAGTATACTCTGCTCAAACCTGGAGAATGAGGCCCAGTAGAGGGAAAATATATGTTGACTTACTAACCCAAAACAATGTGTTGAGATCTTACAAAATGAGCTTGCACACTTCAGATAATAAAAATCCAGACTTTTCCCCAAGCTAACGGATACATTTTCAACACCTCAACCTTTCTTGTTTGCAGCAATTCTTGTGAGGAGATGACTGATTCATAGTTCATGTGAGTGCTGATGGTCAATTTTTTTATTGTTATAGTTGAGATGTTTTTGGTCTATCTTGCTAGGCATAGCCTATTTTCATACTGTATGTATCTACCTTGTATCCATGAAGTTCAAGAAGTCCAGACCTTCATCAGACTGTAGCATACAATTCCATACTTTTTAAAGTCTTGACAATGGCTATTTGCCCGTAGCTTTTTCACACTAAGACCTGAGCAAGCTCCCTGTACACAAGATACAATACATCTGGATTCTAGATAGGTTGGGGAGTTGAAGGGCAAGCCAATCTAGAAACTGATATGATGGTGGTAAGTACACAGACAGTCATCACACAGAGCCCCTCTTATTATGACAGAGAGAAGGGTTTCTCACTTCAGAAATTCAGACAAACACCACTAACCTGGTAAAAAAAAGTAAAGAAAGATCAATACAAAGTCAGCTCCCCGGGCTTTTGAGTCAAGTTAACGTGGATACACATACATATGTGTGTTAGACATAGCAGAAGACACAAGGACATGTGCTTTGACTAAAACCCATACGGGTGAATGATCCTGATTCCTGTGCCTGTTCTTATGGAACGCACAACATTTTCTATGTCTTCGCTCATTGGGAAAAGGTACGACAACAGGAGACGACACGTAGCCTCCTGGCACGTAACCATGGAGACAGGGTTGTGTGAACAGAAGTCAGGAGTTTTTAGTGTGAGAAGCCTTAGGAGAGAGAGTGCAGACAGTCAGTCTGCCAAACAGCAAACAGACCGCCCACCCCCCACCCCCCCTCACACCTTAGTACAATATCTGCCTCTCTTTGTGTGTGTGTGTGTGTGTGTGTGTGTGCGTGTGTGTGTGTGCGTGTGTGTGTGGTGTGTAAGAGAGAGAGAGAGATAGAGAGAAGCATGGATAAGAATATGAAAATGAGCACTGACAAACTACCAGCTAGTGAATAAACATGAACCTAAACAAACTAAAAATACCATGGATTTTGGTGCTGCAGCAGTTGTTACTGCTAGCTACTGTACCTAGGGAAGGAGAGGCAGAGGAGAATGAGGTTACAGCTCATTATCAATAAAACCATGCTTAACTAGCGGGCAAAACATGTTGAAATGACAAGAGCAAAACAGCTTTTATGATGTGATTTAAACCTGTTTTGCCCACTGGGAAAGCCGTCACCAGGTGAACCTCACTTCCTAAATGAACAAAGTGTCGATAAAAGTAAAACACTCAACCCCCATTAATTTAGACAAATTCAACAAGGAAATAGAAAAAAGAAGAAACCGTCAATCTTCCAGACACTAATCAGCCTTACAAACAGGGCCGCCTTCTCGTCAAATATGACTAGACTGACAGCGTGTCCCCCAAAGGGACCAAACATCCTTGAGTTTTAAGGAGCCTGGAGTGATAGGAGTGGAATAAGGGTCTAGTTCACTAGGAGAGGGAGTCAAGCAGGTGTTGCCAATGTATTATTAATTCAGTTTTTTTTTTATTGCAACCCTCGTCCCTCAGATGAATGGCAAGCAGTTCCTTCTAACCCTGGAGTTGTGCTAGCTACAGCTCTCGCGTTTATATTATTCACATTTTTTATCCACACACAATTAGATGTGGATAGAATCCTTCTTGGCTTTTATGCTAAGCATGACTGGAAATCCTCTTCTTGTTGGATTTATGCTAAGCATGACTGGAAATCCCAGTCTTGTCAGATTTATGCTAAGCATGACTGGAAATCCCAGTCTTGTCAGATTTATGCTAAGCATGGCTGGAAATTCCAGTCTTGTCAGATTTATGCTAAGCACGACTGGAAATCCCAGTCTTGTCAGATTTATGCTAAGCATGGCTGGAAATCCCAGTCTTGTCAGATTTATGCTAAGCATGGCTGGAAATCCCAGTCTTGTCAGATTTATGCTAAGCAAGACTGGAAATCCCAGTCTTGCCAGATTTATGCTAAGCACAACTGGAAATCCCAGTCTTGCCAGATTTATGCTAAGCATGGCTGGAAATCCCTGTCTTGTCGGATTTATGCTAAGCATGGCTGGAAATCCCTGTCTTGTCGGATTTATGCTAAGCATGGCTGTGGGACTAACTTGTTTAACTGCGAGGATACGGAGGAATCAAAGAGTGCGTGGTTTGACAGGTTGCTGGTTCGAATCCACACAAAAAAATCTGTCGATGTGCACTTGAGCAAGGCACTTAACCCTACTTGCTCCTGTAAATCACTATGGATAAGAGTCTGCTAAATGACTCAAATGTAAATCTGTGTTGGGATTTTCCACAGGCGTCTGTGTGAGGGCTTGAGTTAGATGATATTGCTCAGAGCAACACAATCAGCAAATGAAATGAGCTGGAAATATGACAAATAAATGCCATGCTGAGGCCAGTGTGTGTTATTTGGTATGAGTGGCACAGATGGGTAGAGAACGAGAAAATGCCGACATGATGCCAGCCCCCTCGCTCTCTCTCTGCAGTGAGGAGGCACATGCTCTCAGGGGAAACCACACACAGAAATGCAATCCTGGTATTTAGATGCTGGCAGAACAACCATGCTAATAATACACTTGAATAAACTGACCAAGTCCATACCAAAAACCAGGGGAAGATTCTGAAGGTTTCTGGAGACCATGGACTGCAGTCAGTCTGTCTGCCTGCCAGTATAACTGGTTATTAAACAAGGTGTGTATCCTCACTAGCTTGACTGATGACAATATCCCACGTGATGACAATATCAGTCATCAAAATGCCATAACTGCCATCTTAGAGAGTAGAGCACAATGGATCAGTCAACTCTGTGTTGTTGTTTGTGTCGAACTGCTTTGCTTTATCTGGCCAGGTCGCAGTTGTAAATGAGAACTTGTTCTCAACTAGAATACCTGGTTAAATAAAGGTGAAATACAAAAATCATTTAAAAAAAGAGAGGACGTGTCTCAAAACCCAGACACCTGCCAAGAGATCAAGCATTAATGTCACTGACAGATTGCAAAGTTTATTGAGTAATGATCATTTTGTGTCACTTTTTGGGAGAACAGTTTAACTAGACACCTGCGTTCATTATTTGCTCATGAGTAGCATGCGGTAAGAGGAAAACATGAGAAACTGACATTGACAAACAGTAGTATCCTGGGTGCTCAAAGGCCTCTAGACTTTGTTTTCAACAGAGGTCATAGCCACGCAAAAATGAAAATTTAGTGAACAATTGAACAAATACTGGAGAGAATGTAGAAATACAATTTGAACATGGTCCTAGTTGATTCTGAAGTAATCATATGGTTGTGACAGAGGGAGGCTTAGAACAGGAGATTGTGGAAAGGCTATAGGCTGAATGTGAGTATGAGCTAATGATAGTTTCATTCTTATCCAGGAATGTCTTTAGAGAGAGAGAGAGACTGAGCCGTTGCTTATCATACCCATGACACCTGCAATCACCTCAGGTGTGTATTTGAATGCTTTGTGTGTGCGTGTGCGTGTTCACGCACGTGTGTGTGCATGTGTGTACTCAAGAGGTTCTGATGAAAGCCTGGAATTAATTTGCAACTTCATGAGGGATCTGAATGAATAAATGTTCCCAAATGAAGTGTCAGCACAACAAACATCTAATCAGGATCAAATAAAGGGGCTGCTTTGGGGAGGTGTTGAGCACTGCAGGAACCAATTGAGATGGTACTAGAAAACAGCCACAAACACTAACAGCGCTTTGACAGAACACACTCAACAGAACTTGTAAGATATTTCAGTCATTTTTGACACCTCGATTGAAGTGGTGTGTAGGTTCCATGTGCTCAGCAGTACATGTATTTTGAGTCATTTATGGAAACTAACTCAGGTTTAGTGGCAACTCTTAGGCTTAGAAGCAAGTGTTCTTGTAATAAATTGTCCAAACTATCAAGCTACAACCTTGATCTCTCATTGAAACGTTCATCGCTACAGTACTCAGCCCCTCTCTGAACAAGGTGGTTCTCTAGCATAATGAGAAACATGACATTAGCCTGGGTTTGAAGGAGGGTCACCTTTGTTCAAGTATCTCTCAATCTTTACATTTCCTCACAGGAATGGCAACATAAAAGATGGGATATGAAAGAAAAACTCCAGAAGAATGGAACTGAATTAGCACCGGGAAGTGATGATGTTCTGGAGCAAACGCTATGACATCTCAGAGACTACTAATGTCACTATGCAATAATGCTATTTGGAACAATGAAAGCATCCTCTACATTGGTTACAATGTTTCAACTCTGGTGCTTCACTGCATTTGTGTGTGTTTTCTGGGGGTGTTGGAAATAGACCAGAAAATACACAATTCTATTCAGTATGGTGCTGTAACACAAGTCAAGTGTGTTCAGATAACACAGTAGCCTCCCAGGGTCTCTAGGAGATGTATTTAATCACCACTCCTGTAATTCACATTAACTGCACTGGGCTGAGATATGATTTCACGTTGCCATTTAACAAGGGGATGACTTAACAGCGGGGCAGATAACTGCTTGTCACAAAGACTGGATGGTCTTGCCTGTGACTGGAGTATTCTACAATCCAAAGACAGTCAGTATGTCACAAATGACATTTACATTGAAAGCCAATCACATTTCACATTCAGATGTGGGCATTCTGGGGCCAGGCAATGTATTGTGTGACACCTGATGAAGCCAGCAAAACATTTAGATTACATTTAGGATTAGCTGAGCTAGTATTAGTCAATGTGGTAACCTGCACTTGTCTTTTCCTACTAGCACTGTCTTTGCTGATAACTTATTTATTGAGGAAATATTTGCATGCAACGACTGTGATATGTGGTTGTCTCACCTAGCGATCTTAAGATGAAAGCACTAACTGCATGTCGCTATAGACAAGAGCGACCGCTAAATTACAAAAATGTTAAGTGATGTACAACAAACACACAACGGTTTTAATACTGGCCTACCAATGCTATAATGATGTGAGGTGAATTGTAACATAAAAGAACATGGGAAAACCAAAAATAAATAACTTGCAGAATGAAAAACAGCTAATAAAACGTGAATCTATTACAAAAAAAGCTGGACGATTCAAAGTGCCTCTTAAACCATCTAACAGTTTGTACATATTATTTCCCAGAATGGCTTTCCTTGCACCGGAGCTACATGGTGACAATTTTCCTTTTTTGAATGACAATAAAAATGGTCTGATTGATGACCCCATCTGGTGGGGAGGTGGGGGGGGGGGACTCGGCAGCCTCTGCTGGGCCACATAAATCATGGCCGTTCATCAGGCTGAGGACGGGCGGCACGATATCGAAACGTGAAACAGCGGGAGACCCATCAATTCCCAGGCCCTTTTTTCCCAACATTTTTACAGTCGACTCTACAATTGGAGAATTTGGTGGAACATTTCCTGATGCAGGAGGAGAAGAAAAAGTGAAGAAAGGAAAGAGAAGGAGGAATAGAGGAAGAAATAAATATGGCCATTAACTCGATCCCTACAGATGTCATATCTTAATTTGACCCATTTCGTCACAGGAGGACAATAATCCTGCAGCAGGAGGATTTGAATATCTGAAGAAATATTTAGAATCGCCGCCAAGGGGCAGGCGGAAGCGGTATTTGTGTACAATTCACACCATACCTTATGTAGGCTAGGTGCAGGCTACAGCGTGTCTTCTGTCAATTCTTATGTGGATTATAATCAATTGTAGGGGGTAGATATATTTGTAGGGGGTATATATATTTGTAGGGGGTAGATATAATCAGATTTTTTTTTTAGATCAGATTTATTATATGTTCAAGGCAAGCAATAGGCAGAATAAATAATTGGTTTCCTCAGTGTCTGTGTGGTCAAGCGGTCACAGCCACTGACTACAGCAGATATGCCAGAGCCGACATGTGTTCGAATCCAGCCCAATGCCCCTTGACTCATGGATGAACGTCTACTTTTGACGCATTAATTCCCCCTGGTTAAAGGGTTAATTCCACGTGGTTAAAGGGTTAATTCCACGTGGTTACACGGTTAAAACAGAAACAACTCAATGGGTAAAAGTGTAGGCATTAATTCAGAGTGTTTAAAGTTTGGGGAAGGCTTCAAATAAAATTATTAAAAAATGATGTGCCTATGTACAATACATTGAAAAACTATCAGCATACACTATATGAGCAAAAGTATGTGGACACCTGGGGCCATTTTACTACCAATGTTTGTCTTTGGAGATTGCATGGCTGTGTGCTTGATTTTATATAGCTGTTAGAAAAGCGTGTGCTTGAAATAGACAAATCCACTAATTTGAAGGAGTGTCCACATACTTGTGGTGTATCATCAGTATTCTTAGTTCTTGCTAGGGCCTAGTGAACTATCGTAGCGCAGTAAGTCTAAGCAGCGTGCTCCGGCTCCAAGCCTCATGAGGTTGCGGCAGTTCTGGGCAATCTAGTCACCAGCCTGAGCCTATATTATGCCCACAAGTTAACAGAATTTATTTCAATGTTTTCAAGACGTAAAAGAAATAGTATGATCATTTAAACATGAAAGAAAAGTGTCTCAGTTCAACTAAATGGTCTTTGGATAGGCTGCATAAACATCTTGACACCTTTATGAAATTAAATATTAAAGCCACACAATACAGGCTTTCAATCCACACCAAAGACCAGAACAATATTGTCAAATTATACTAATTAGAAAACGTGGACAAGCATCAATACTGGAGGAAAGTTTATCGTTCTACAGTAGGCCTACATCTGTCAATCAACTGATGGCACAAACTAACTCATCAACTTAGCCAGGGAAACAAACAGGGAAACACACACACACACAGAGAGGCTAATGGGTATTGGAATATAATCAAATAACAATGAGCCTGCTGCATCCATCGATGGCACTAGATTATCACCAGCTGATGTCTCATTGAACCATTGACAGGGGCTAAATTCCCCCGCATAGCTGATCTCAATTGCAACCACTATTGGTCAACCCATTATGGCTCCCTAAAATATGTTGGTATTACTTGTGTCCTGCTTGCAACCAAAGTCTTTCAAGATACAGTTGAAGTCGGAAGTTTACACATACTTTAAACAGCTTGGAAAATTCCAGAAAATTATGTCATGGCTTTAGAAGCTTCTGATAGGCTAATTGACATAATTTGAGTCAATTGGAGGTGTACCTGTGGATGTATTTCAAGGCTTACCTTCAAACTCAGTGCCTCTTTGCTTGACATCATGGGAATCTAAAGAAGCCATTCTTGGGAGCAATTTCCAAACGCCTGAAGGTAACACGTTCATATGTACAAACAATAGCAAGTATAAACACCATGGGACCATGCAGCCGTTACCACTCAGGAAGGAGACACGTTCTGTCTCCTAGAGATGAACGTACTTTGGTGCGAAAAGTGCAAATCAATCCCAGAACAATAGCAAAGGACCTTGTGAAGATGCTGGAGGAAACGGGTACAAAATTATCTATATCAACAAACAAGTCCTATATCGACATAATCTGAAAGGCCATTCAGCAAGGAAGAAGCCACTGCTCCAAAACAGCCATAAAAAAGCCAAACTACGGTTTGCAACTGCACATGGGGACAAAGATCGTACTTTTTGGAGAAATGTCCTCTGTTGTGATGAAACAAAAACTCTTTTTCAGTTCTGCCCACAAATGTTCTATAGGATTGAGGTCAGGGCTTTGTGATGGCCACTCCAATACCTTGACTTTGTTGTCCTTAAACCATTTTGCCACAACTTCGGAAGTATGCTTGGGGTCATTGTCCATTTGGAAGACCCATTTGCGACCAAGCTTTAACTTCCTGACTGATGTCTTGAGATGTTGCTTTAATATATGCACATCATTTTGTTTCCTCATGATGCTGGTGTAGCCTACCCTGCTGATTTATTATTTTATTAGTTTACTACTTATGTTATCCAAAGTGTCTGGTATGGTAATTTCTTATTAAAATCAGAGGTAAAATATCCCTGGATTGTCCATAGTTGAAAAGAGTAAATATATCAAGTCAATCGAGGGGATTGAGTTCTTTGTGCCAGAAGGGTGTAGGCCAGAATCGACCCAACGGCAACAAGGCAGGCCTATATGTGCACACTGAAGGCAGCAGCCCAAACAATTTAACTAAATTTTTACCTTAGCCGACACTTGCACGTCGTAGCCTAGTGGAGACTGATATCTATCTTGTTATTAAGCTATATAAAACAACAGTTGTTGATGTGGATGGCCTCATTTCAGATACATTTTTGTACATCTGAATGTTGAAGTAATAGGGCCTCAGACTAGAATTGGAGCGAGAGAACATTTGCCCTGATCCCAATGACTCGACTGCTCCTGCAATGAGAGAAAGAAAACTGCTGTTGTTCAGGGACTGACAAGGCTCATTTGAATTTGCGGATGCAGCAGAAAAATTCTCTGCGACAAGAGTGTTCAAGTTAAGATCCGACATCTGTACCAACCAACTACTTACAGTGAAGACCATAAAATGTCACAGGTGATTCTCCATGATTTTAAAGTTAAGGAAATGACAAGGATAATTATGTCGTCATTGGGAGAGAAAAACAATACTGCCTAGAAAGCTATACCAAGAACCATACCCCCCCAAAATCTAAATGTTATTTTTTTTTGCTGTCAGTCAAGCCCAATTGTCCTTTAGACTTTGACCTACGAAACACCAAAAAAAATTCAGCCTGAACTATCATAACAAGACAGTGTGGGAGACCCTCGTTCTGCTATTTAGGTCAATGTGATAAGCCACAAAGGGATGAAGGGGTCGCATGCTACCAGATTAGCCTGGCTGCGAGTGACTGAGCCGGGGCCACCACTGTTGTAGACACAACTTAATGGAAATGCCAGGAGGTTGCCGCGGCGCCAGCATAAACACCTTCCCGCGGTGATTAATGACTCGGCGACTTGACACGGCGGCGTTGTCAATTATATGGAGTGTTGGTGTGCGCCTGGTACTGTGCAACGAGGGGTAAGGGTGGGTAGGGGTGAGAGGTTAGGTGGGAGTAGGTAGGAGTAGAGACAATGTCAAGGAGAGCGTGGAGGGGGAGGGAACATGTCTAGTAGGAAATGAGGAAGGGGGGTAGGATAACTGGGCAGCAGCACCTGAACACTCATTATTATGCTCTCACAGTCAACGGGGCTGTGGACAAGATGCAGCTGGCTGGGTACTAAGGGTTGATTAGCTGGCTGGTGATAGGGAGGGATTGAGCCAAGTGGCAGAGCAAAGGAGCTCCACATTTGGTCATTAGAAATCAAAAGCACGGGGGTAAACAAAGCGATCAGCCTCTCTGATTGGACCATTAATCACCTTGATACAGAAGGGCCAGGCTAAGGACATGAGCACAATGATCTCTAATCAGACAGCAATAAGGGGTTTCAAAGCAGTTTTCCCCTTGGGTTACTTGGCTACAAATGATTGAAAGGTTGTTTTTTCCCCTCGTCTTTCTTCCTCTGTGGCCTTGCTGTGTACTTTATGCTGATGTAGGCCATAAGGTATAGCCTTCATTAACAAGCCATGATGTGATCACATATCAAATGGCTCGAAAAACAGGCAAATACAACAGCATTTCTATTTTTTATTTTAGATGTCTGGCACCTACTTCCATTCTCCGTTTAAAGGCACTTAAATCTTTTGTTTTGCCCATTCACCCTCAATGTCACACATACATGTCTCAAGGATTAAAAATCCTTCTTTAACCCATCTCCTCCCCTTCATCTACACTGATTGAAGTGGATTTAACAAGTGACATCAATAAGGGATCATAGCTTTCCCCTGGAAAGAACAGGTGTTCATAATGTTTTGTACACCCAGTCGGCGAAAACTTACTTGGACATGTTTCCACCACCACGTTGCCACGGAAACACAACGTTGCCCACCGCCGCCCGGTAGCTGTATACACCCAGAAGGCCAAGGGCCAGGGCAATCTTGGACACCCAGGAACATCTCCGCTGGACCAGGAAGTAGATCAGAGCCAATGACAAGGCGGCGAACAAGGATAGCACCATCTTGTGTTCGAAGCTATAGAGACAGAACAGATATACATTTAAACCACTTCAAACTGTACTAATTACACACTATAGTTAGTGTGTAATTGCACTAATTTCACAATTAATTTGTTACACATCTGTTTTAAAAAATGTATTTGACTTTGTTCCGATGAACATTCAAAAATGAAAACAATCAAATCAAACTTTATTTGTCACATGCGCCGAATACAACAAGTGTAGGGCTTACCATTAAATGCTTACTTACAAGCCCTTAACCAACAGTGCAGTTCCAGAAGAGTTAAGAAAATATTTACCATATAAACTAAAGTAAAAAATAATAAAAAGTAACACAATAACATAACGAGGCTATATACAAGGGGGTACCAGTACCGAGTCAGAGTGTGAGGGTGCAGGTTAGAGGTAATTTGTACATATAGGTAGGGGTGAAGTGACTATGCATAGATAATAAAACAGTGAGTAGCAGCAGTGTACAAAACAAATGGGGGGGGGGGGGGGGGGGGGTCAATGTAATAGTCCGGTGGCCATTTGATTAAATGTTCAGCAGTCTTATGACTTGGGGGTAGAAGCTATATTGTATGCATTAAGATATTTCTTGTGGAGTTTAGTGCCATTCCAGGTTATTTCCTTGGACTCACACCACAGTCATACATTGTAAAATTGGAGGGGGTATTAAGAATGGCACATTTACTAGGGACGTGCAAATTTTCCTTTTCAAGATGATTCTATACGTATCTAGATATATGGGCTCTAATACAATACAGGAATGATACATTTTAGTTTGAATCGATTCGGTGCGATTCGGTTTGATTAGAAGAATGAATCGATGTGATTCGGTTCGATGCACTAACATTTGTTGCATAAACACATTCATTTTAAATTCTAAATTCAAATCTGCTGCTGACGGAGCGCATGAGCTGGATTTGTCTGGGTGGAGGTGTGTGAACATGTTTAACTATACTTGTGGAGACCAGAAGTCCCCATAAGAATAGTAAACATACAAAAAATGGACCAACTGGAGACATTTTGTTTGTCCCCCCACAAGGCCAAATGCTATATCTAGAGGGTTTAGGTTTCGAATTAGTGTTACGGTTATGGTGAGGAGGTAGGGTTAGTTTTAGGGTTAGGAGCTAGGATTAGGTTAGGCTTTGGGGTGTTTGATTTTTGTCCTTATTCACAGGGACCAAAGAGAACATCTCAAGGACCAAAGAGAACATCTCAAGGACCAAAGAGAACATCTCAAGGACCAAAGAGAACATCTCAGGAACCAAAGAGAACACCTCAAGGACCAAAGAGAACATCTCAAGGACCAAAGAGAACATCTCAAGGACCAAAGAGAACACCTCAAGGACCAAAGAGAACACCTCAAGGACCAAAGAGAACATCTCAAGGACCAAAGAGAACATCTCAAGGACCAAAGAGAACATCTCAGGGACCAAAGAGAACATCTCAAGGACCAAAGAGAACATCTCAGGGAGGAAGAGAACATCTCAGGGAAGCAATAGAGTAAGAGAGTACAATAACTTGAAGGAACTTGCTTTGTCTCCTTTCCTCCACATTATCTACCCTGATGAGAAATAACTGGACTGGTGACAACAAAAGCATCTACTTTTGTGCTTTCATCTACCCTTCTTTGCATTCATATCAATGCATTTGAAAGAGAGGAAAAAAGGAAGAGGAAGCCACAATCAACTATTGAGATGCAGCCTAGATATGCCAGAAGGACAGTATAGCCCTGGTATCAGGGCAGGGGGTTGTGTTGGGTAAGGGGAACAGACAGGCACCTTGAAGGAGGAACGATGCCGGAGCTCATTACCCACACAGCATAGAGCAGGGGGAATATAGGAAAAGGGGGCAACGGCAGACAGGAAAAAGGTCAGCTAATTCTAAATCCACAATACTCTGAACCCAGTGCCCCCAGCACAAGGCATTCATCTTGTTACTTGTGGAGCTGTGAGAATGCTAATGGTCAGAAAAACCTTGGGTTCAACAATGAGAACAACGGGTTCGCTGAAGGTTCCGCAAACTTTCTGCCACACAAGGTTTTTTTGTACATCGTTGAGTGATTCCGAATGTACAGCGGTCCACTGATAATCTGATTTGGGCTCGGATTCAGAGGCTATCTAGGCTTGTTATCTTGGCCCTAAAATCTGCCTTGAGCTTTCTTCACTTTAGAATTACAGGGCAGCCGAAGAGAGGCTTTCAACATACAATAGAAAGGAACAGCCTAATGCTACCTGCAGAGACAGCCAAGGATATGACTCATTTCTTTTAGCTCCTATGGGAGTTACTCCACTTTTATTTATAACCTTGATGTGAGGAAACTAGCTACCATTATGGTGCTGCAGAGATAATAAGGTAAGGTAGCAGGCTCTAATGGATAACACTCTATGCATTTTCTCTTGGTCTAAACAAGGAATGTTCTTTCATTCACTAGCCTAGATCCTTTTCCAAGGTACTGGGGGGTTCACCGAGTTCTCTGTATGTTCAGAAGCTCACCCACTTTTTTAGAGCCACACTTTTGAATGTCACAATTTTATTGAAACATTCCTAACACCTTACTCAGAGACCATGAGTATAAGGCATTATGATGATGCCATACTGCATTATATGACTTGTCATATCCATGTACAGTATGATCACCTTATGTCTTAAGAGCCCTAAGGACTGCTTTACCAGGGCAACACTACAAAGAAGCTTGGTAATGATCTCCTAAGTTTTCTGGCAAGCTAAAACTTCACTATGTTGTAGCTGTTTAAAGGCACAGTGCAGTCAAAAGTGTGATTTTCCTATGTTTTGTATACATTTCCACACTATGAGGTTGGAATAAAATTAATTTTGAAAATTACAATAATGCCTTTTAGTGCAAGAGCTGTTTGAAAAGACCACCTGAAGTTTCAGCCTGTTTTGGTGGGATTGAGTTTTGGCCTGCCTGACAAAACAATGCACTGACTATTATGTGACTAAAGGGCCATCCACACCAAGGAATTCGATATGACTATTATGTGACTAAAAGGGCTGTCTACACCAAGGACAATAAACTAGACAAAAATAGCATCAAAAATGAACACTGTTGTTAAGAAGCTATTTTTGTTTATTGTTGACCATTTTAATTGAAAACAATCACAGTAATAGTCAGTAGCCAGTCAGACATAATAGTCAGTAGCTTCTTAACAACTGTGATTGTTTTCAATTAAAATGGTCAACAATAAACAAAAATAGCTTCTTAACAACTCGAATCCCCGAGCTGACAAGGTACAACATCTGTCGTTCTGCCCCTGAACAGTTAAGAGCAGTTAACCCACTGTTCCGAGGCTGTCATTGAAAGTAAGAATTTGTTCTTAACTGACTTGCCTAGGTAAATAAAGGTTCAATAAAAATACATCAATAAAAAGCCATCTGCCTGTGTGGTGGTACTGCAGCCTTGAGGGAGCTCCAAGGAGGAAGAATGACCGAGTGGATACAATACATGGCTAGACAATGAAGCAAGTTAACCTGACTCCTGAGTGAGTAAGATGCAGCAAAGACCACCAGATGAAAATGACCAACAGAATGGAGAGAAATCATGTTGGAAACAAGGAGGAGATAAGGAGCTGTCTCAGGGGGGCTAAGACAAGGTTGAGTTTTATGGAACAATACCATGAGCAGTTCCTTTTGTATACTGATCATAAATATAAACGCATGCAACAATTTAAACGATTTTACTGAGTCACAGTTCATGTAAGGAAATCAGCCCATTGAAATAAATAAATTAGGCCCTAATCTATGGATATCACATGACAGGGCAGGGGTGGAGCCGTGGGTGGGCCTTGGATGGCATAGGCCCACCCACTGGGGAGCCAGGCCCCGCCAATCAGAATACATTTTTCCCAACAAAAGGGCTTTATTACAGACAGCAATACTCCTCAGTTTCATAAGCTGTCCGGGTTGCTGGTATCAGACAATCCCGCAGGTGAAGAAGCCTGATGTGGAGGTCCTGGGCTGGCGTGGTTACACGTGGTCTGCGGTTGTGAAGCTGGTTGGACATACTGCCAAAAATGATCATGCATATTAGCTTCTTGATATGCCACACCTGTCAGGTGGATGGATTAGCTTGGCAAAGGGGAAATGCTCAGTAACAGGGATGTAAACAAATGTGTCCACAAAATTAGAGATAAATTAGCTTTTTGTGCATATGGAACATTTCTGGGCCCTTGAATTTCAGCTCATGAAACATGGGACCAAAACTTTTCATGTTGCGTTAATATTTTGATTCAGTATACAACAGTCAACCAACTCTGGGGCGACAACCTTAGTACTGCCTGTGAGTCAGCCCTCTAGAACACTTACTCCGACTTGGGTCCTTCACAAGCTGATGAGACTCTCTAGTGCTGTGTGCAACACATGAATGCTGGAAAAGAGGCCCGGGGTGTGGGGGGAATCACTGCCGATGGCCTTACAAAGCAGTGGGGTGCAAAATGTTTGGCGTGTGTACCCAGAATTTTTATTAATTGGGCAAAAGATATGAACAGGCAAAAAGCTAACTAAAAAAGGCTGCTGCAAATGAAGAACATTTTATATATTCAACTTGCACTACAGTATATAGTAGTGTATGGAGCTCTGCTTATGGCAACATTCATCCTGAGTGAAGTAACACACAACACAACAATACACAGTAAGTATCAAACTTCAGCACACCCACCTGTTGAGCCAGTGTCCCAGGTCAGGCAGGTGAGCCCACTGCACCCCGGTCTGGTTGAGCGAGCGCAGCAGACGACAACACGCCAGGGTGAGCGGTGGGGTAGCCAGGGCCAACCACTTCTCCGAACCTGCATCCGTCACCCCCAAATCAGCTAACGGTGAGGCAACCGCGTCCCCCTCATTGGAGGGGAGGAGGTAGTCTTCGTCCTCCAAGCTCCCAAAGTTGGCACGGCGCTCCCGGAAGTACTTGCGACAGACGTCTTGGAAGACGACCAGGCAGAGGGTGTTAAGCAGGAAGTACCAGACCTGGTGCTCCTCCTCTACGAAGCTGCTGGCCGACAGGCTGAGGGTGTGGCCAGCCGTGCCCGCCAGGAGAAGAATGTCCAGCTCCGACAGAGACCACCCACCACTGACACCACCATGGGATGGAGACTAGGGAAGAAAATTAAAGGAGAGAGGAAGGGAGATTGAGCATAATGTGATTCTCTCTCTCAGGCCAATACTGGAATATAAACAACTAATTAAACAAACACATTGGTCAAATTAAGAAAGGAAACAGAATAGAGATGACTTCACAACAAAGTGATACAATTAATACAGAGTCACCTGAACTTGCCAAAATGATCAAGTTAAAGGAGGTAATTAAAATCAGGTCCATATAGAGGAACACAAGTGAATGGAGAAAGATAGTATAGACAAGGTCCCTCTAACACGATAACATATCAAAAACACAGATGACTGTGAGTGTGAGATCCTGTGTGTGTGTGTGTGTGTGTGTGTGTGTGTGTGTTTTCACCCCACACTGAGTTGTAAAATACTCCCCCTGGTCCTGTGAACTGCATCTTGTTGTTGACTCAGTACTCAGAGGGGGCCTAACAGAGTAAGTAAGTGCACTACTCTGAACCCGCTAAGTTAACACTGTCACTGGAGGCAGCAGGTAAAACACACAGGGACAGAGTGTTTACTGTGCTTCAGGGCAAACATCTTAATAACGTCAAAAGGAAAGCTCATTACAGTAAATCTAATGACTGATTGTTGAAATCTATTTACTGTTTGCATTATAATATTCATTTTTCGCCTCTCAGTCTCCTTCCAACAGGTTCAACATGTAAGTTGCAGTGATCCCTTTCACACTTGTGTGCAGGACAGAGGGGTGAGTGACGGCTCTCTGTGGCTTGTCACGGTAACACGCTGCTCCACAGCGAGCGGCTCGTCCTCGCCAAGCGCAGCTCATCCATCAACGGGGAGGAACGCACCTCGCGGCGAGCTCAGTGGAGGGGAAAACGTAATATGTAAACAGAGTGCTGTTTGTGTAAACAAAGTTTGGGGGGAAAAAACTAAATAGTCTTAGTCATCCCTCTATCCTGCCTTGGTTTAAGGTCCCTAAGCTGAGGGCACTTGAATCCCAACAAGATTAGTCTGGATTGGCTGGGATTTAATGTACTAATTATGGTATCCTAAATGGCAAAAGTCTACACCTCCTTTGGATTTCTTTAAAAAATGTGTTACAATGTGGGATTAAAATTTATTTAATTGTCTTTTTTTTCAATAATCTACACAAAATACTTTGTCAAAGTGGAAGAATAGTTGTTATTTTTAAGATAAATAACAAATTTGATAACTAAAACATAGTCATTGCATAAGTATTCAGCCCCTTTGTTTAAGCAAGCCTAAATTAGTTCAGGAGTAAAACAAGTCACATAAATTACATGGAAATAATAGGGGTTGACATGATTTTGAATGACTAAACATGCACCTGTTAGAACTTAAGGCTCCGTGGATTGATGAGGAATTTAAAAACTGTATGGTTGAAAGAGATGGGACAAAAGGAGTGGCTAAGTCTGGCTGCACATCTGACTGGCTAACTTACTGCGAAATTGAGAAATGGTGTGACTAAACTCAACAAAAATAAGCCAAAACTGTATTATGAAGCCAATATCAATGATATAAAGAATGATGGGAAAAATATTGAGTACTTTAAATGAAATTATGGTCAGAAAGACAAATTGAACTCCAACTTTTATCGAATCAGATGGCTTCTTCATCACAAAACATTTGATGTTGCCAATTATTTAAATTATTACTTAATTGGCAAAGTGGGCAAATTTAGGCAAGGAATGCCAACAACGAACAGTGAGCCATCGTATTCATGCATAAAATAACAAATAATCAAAGAAAAGCATTGCAAGTTTGAATTTTGTAAAGTTGGTTCGGGAGATGTGGAAAAATTATTGTTATTTATCAATATTGACAAACCTCCTGGCATTGACAACTTAGATGGAAAGATACTGAGGATGGTAGCTGACTCTATAGCCACTCCTATCTGTCATATCTTTTATCTGAGCCTAGAGGAGTCTTTGTCCTCTGGCCTGGAGGGAAGCCAAAGTAATTCCGCTAACCAAAGAATGGTAAAGCTGCCTTTATTGGTTCTAACAGCAGACCTATAAGCTTGCTGTCAGCTCTTAGCAAACTGATGGAAAAAAATGTGTTTGACCAAATAAAATGCGATTTCTCTGTAAACAAAGTAACAACAGACTTTCAGCATGCTTATAGAGAAGGGCACTCGACATGTACTGCACTGACACAAATGACTGATGACTGGTTGAAATAAATTGATAAGAAGATTGTGGATTCATAGCTATCTAATAGAACTCAGATGGTTTTCTTTAATGGAAGCTTCTCTAATGTCAAACATGTAAAGTGTGGTGTACTGCAGGGCAGCTCTCTAGGCCCTCTACTAATTTATATTTTTACCAATGACCTGCCATTGGCATTAAACAAACCATGTGTGTCCATGTATGCTGATGATTCAACTATACGCATCAGCAACCACAGCTAATGAAGTCCCTGAAACCAATCTGGTAATGAATGGTGTGGCTGTTGAACAAGTTAAGGAGACTAAATTACTTGGCGTTACCTTAGATTGTAAACTGTCATGGTCAAAACATATAGATTCAATGGTTGTAAAGACGGGGAGAAGTCTGTCCGTAATAAAGAGATGCTCTGCTTTTTTGAAACTACACAAAGCAAGTCCTGCAGGCTCTATTTAAAAAAAAAATGTATCTTGATTATTGTCCTGTCATATGTTCAAGTGCTGCAAAGCAAGACCTAGTTAAGATGCAGCTGGCCCAGAACAGAGCGGCACGTCTTGCTCTTCATTGTTTTCAGAGGGCTGATATAAAAACTGTGCATTTCAGTCTCTCTTGGCTAAGAGTTGTGGGGAGACTAACTGCCTCATTTATTTTTATAAGAAACAATAGGTTGAAAATCACAAATTGTTTGCATAGTCAACTTACACACAGCTCTGACACACACACACTTACCCCACCAGACATGCCACCTGGGGTCTTTTCACAGTCCCCAAATCCAGAACAAATTCAAGAATGTGTACAGTATTATATAGAGCCATTATTGCATGGACCATTTTATTGTTTTTACAGATAAACAGATAAAGCTACACCTCACGGCACAATGCCTCTCCCATATTTGACCTAGATAGTTTGTGTGTATGCATTGATATGTTGGCTATGTGTGCCTTTTGAAAAAAATGTACAGTGGGGCAAAAAAATATTTAGTCAGCCACCAATTGTGCAAGTTCTCCCACTTAAAAAGATGAGAGAGGCCTGTAATTTTCATCATAGGTACACTTCAACTATGACAGACAAAATGAGAAAAAAAAATCCAGAAAAATCACATTGTAGGATTTTTTATGAATTTATTTGCAAATTATGGTGGAAAATAAGTATTTGGTCAATAACAAAAGTTTCTCAATACTTTGTTGGCAATGACAGAGGTCAAACGTTTTCTGTAAGTCTTCACAAGGTTTTCACACACTGTTGCTGGTATTTTGGCCCATTCCTCCATGCAGATCTCCTCTAGAGCAGTGATGTTTTGGGGCTGTTGCTGGGCAACACGGACTTTCAACTCCCTCCAAGGATTTTCTATGGGGTTGAGATCTGGAGACTGGCTAGGCCACTCCAGGACCTTGAAATGCTTCTTACGAAGCCACTCCTTCGTTGCCCGGGTGGTGTGTTTGGGATCATTGTCATGCTGAAAGACCCAGCCACATTTCATCTTCAATGCCCTTGCTGATGGAAGGACGTTTTCACTCAAAATCTCACGATACATGGCCCCATTCATTCTTTCCTTTACACGGATCAGTCGTCCTGGTCCCTTGGCAGAAAAACAGCCCCAAAGCATGATGTTTCCACCCCCATGCTTCACAGTAGGTATGGTGTTCTTTGGATGCAACTAAGCATTCTTTGTCCTCCAAACACGACGAGTTTAGTATTGGTTCTATTTTGGTTTCATCTGACCATATGACACTCTCCCAATCTTCTTCTGGATCATCCAAATGCTCTCTAGCAAACTTCAGACGGGTCTGGACATGTACTGGCTTAAGCAGGGGGACACGTCTGGCACTGCAGGATTTGAGTCCCTGGCGGCGTAGTGTGTTACTGATGGTAGACTTTGTTACTTTGGTCCCAGCTCTCTGCAGGTCATTCACTAGGTCCCCCCCGTGTGGTTCTGGGATTTTTGCTCACCGTTCTTGTGATCATTTTGACCCCACGGGGTGAGATATTGCGTGGAGCCCCAGATCGAGGGAGATTATCAGTGGTCTTGTATGTCTTCCATTTCCTAATAATTGCTCCCACAGTTTATTTCTTCAAACCAAGCTGCTTACCTATTGCAGATTCAGTCTTCCCAGCCTGGTGCAGGTCTACAATTTTGTTTCTGGTGTCCTTTGACAGCTCTTTGGTCTTGGCCATAGCGGAGTTTGGAGTGTGACTGCTTGAGGTTGTGGACAGGTGTCTTTTATACTGATAACAAGTTCAAACAGGTGCCATTAATACAGGTAACAAGAGGAGGACAGAGGAGCCTCTTAAAGAATAAGTTACAGGTCTGTGAGAGCCAGAAATCTTGCTTGTTTGTATGTGACCAAATACATATTTTCCACCATAATTTGCAAATAAATTCATTAAAAATCCTACAATGTGATTTTCTAGATTTTTTTTCTCATTTTGTCTGACATAGTTGAAGTGTACCTATGATGAAAATTACAGGCCTCTCATCTTTTTAAGTGGGAGAACTTGCACAAATGGTGGCTGACTAAATACTTTTTTGCCCCACTGTATGTAGTTCTGTCCTTGAGCTGTTCTTGTCTATTAATGTTCTGTATTATGTCATCTTTTGTGTGGACCCCAGGAAGAGTAGATGCTGCTTTTGCAACAGCTAATGGGGTTCCTAATAAAATACTAAAAATTACCCTTCCTCTGTCCCGCATACATACAACATCTGTAAGGTCCCTCAGTCAAGTATTGAATTTCAAGAACAGATTCAACTACAAAGACTAGGAAGCTTTTCAAAAGCCTCACAATGAAGGGCAGTGATTGGTAGATGTGTAACAATAACTAAATCAGACATTGAATCTCTCTTTTTTTTTTTCTCTCTTTAAGCATGGTCAAGTTAATAATTATGGTGTGTTCGGCGAGTGGCACAACGGTCTAAGGCACTGCATCTCAGTGCTAGAGTGGTCACTACAGACCCTGGTTCGATTCTAGGCTGTATCACAACCGGCCATGATTGGGAGTCCCATAGGGCGGCGCACAATTAGCCCAGCGTCATCCGGGTTAGAGTTTAGCCGGGGTAAATAAGATTTTGTTCTTAACTGACTTGCCTAGTTAAATAAAAGGTTAAATAACAACAAAAAAAATGAATACAAAAATGAAACCAACCAACCTTCTCTGTTATTGGGAATGGTGAGAGGTTAGCATGTCTTGGGGGTATGATCTGTGTGCCTTTGTACATTACTCACGATTCATTCAGGACTATCCGGAATCATGGTAGCATCCACATGAATGTACAGTCGTGGCCAAAAGTTTTGATAATGACACAAATATTAATTTCCACAATGTCTGCTGCCTCAGTGTCTTTAGATATTTTTGTCAGATGTTACTATGGAATCCTGAAGTATAATTACAAGCATTTCAAGTGTCAAAGGCTTTTATTTACAATTACATGAAGGTGATGCAAAGAGTCAATATTTGCAGTGTTGACCCTTCTTTTTCAAGACCTCTGCAATCTGCCCTGGCATGCTGTCAATTAACTTCTGGGCCACATCCTCACTGATGGCAGCCCATTCTTGCATAATCAATGCTTGGAGTTTGTCAGAATTTGTGGATTTTTGTTTGTCCACCCACCTCTTGAGGATTGACCACAAGTTCTCAATGGGATTAAGGTCTGGGGAGTTTCCTGGCCATGGACCCAAAATATCCATGTTTTGTTCCCCGAGCCACTTAGTTATCACTTTTGCCTTATGTCAAGGTGCTCCATCATGCTGGAAAAGGCATTGTTCGTCACCAAACTGTTCCTGGATGGTTGGGAGAAGTTGCTCTCGGAGGATGTGTTGGTACCATTCTTTATTCATGGCTGTGTTCTTTGGCAAAATTGTGAGTGAGCCCGCTCCCTTGGCTGAGAAGCAACCCCACACACAAATGGTCTTAGGATGCTTTACTGTTGCATGACACAGGACTGATGGTAGCGCTCACCTTGTCTTCTCAGGACAAGCTTTTTTCCGGATGCCCCAAACAAATCGGAAAGGGGATTCATCAGAGAAAATGACTTTATCCCAGTCCTCAGCAGTCCAATCCCTGTACCTTTTGCAGCATATCAGTTTGTCCCTGATGTTTTTCCTGGAGAGAAGTGGCTTCGTTGCTTCCCTTCTTGACACCAGGCCATCCTCCAAAAGTCTTTGCCTCACTGTGCGTGCAGATGCACTCACACCTGCCTGCTGCCATTCCTCAGCAAGCTCTGTACTGGTGCTTCCCCAATTACCGCAGCTGAATCAACTTTAGGAGACGGTCCTGGCGCTTGCTGGACTTTCTTGGGCACCCTGAAGCCTTCTTCACAACAATTGAACCGCTCTCTTTGAAGTTCTTGATGACCCAATAAATGGTTGATTTAAGTGCAATCTTACTGGCAGCAATATCCTTGCCTGTGAAGCCCTTTTGTGCAAAGCAATGATGGCAGCACGTGTTTCCTTGCAGGTAACCATGGATGACAGAGGAAGAACAATGATTCCAAGCACCACCCTCCTTTTGAAGCTTCCAGTCTGTTATTCAAACTCAATCAGCATGACAGAGTGATCTCCAGCCTTATCCTCGTCAACACTCACACCTGTGTTAACGAGATAATCACTGACATTATGTCAGCTGGTCCTTTTGTGGCAGGGCTGATATGCAGTGGAAATGTTTTTTGGGGATTCAGTTCATTTGCATGGCAAAGAGGGACTTTGCAATTAATTGCAATTCATCTGATCACTCTTCATAACATTCTGGGGTATATGCAAATTGCCATCATACAAACTGAGGCAGCAGACTTTGTGAAAATTAATATTTGTGTAATTCTCAAAACTTTTGGCCACGACTGTAGAAGTGTTCAGAAACTGATAATATTCTTATTTACAATAAATGTGACTCCAAAATGACAATACATTATTTACCATTAATTTCCATTGGGCACAAAATAATCGGAAATACAACCAAAACAAACTGCAAATGCATCCAACAAATGTGTAGAGTCACAAGCTTGAAGTAGTCATTGTCTGCTAGAATCTTTAGGGGTGTCAATGTTACAGCCTTATTCTAAAATTGATAAAATGTACACACAATACCACATAATGACAAAGCAAATACTGTATTTTGAAATATTTGCTAATTTATATGAATAAAAAAACTGAAATATCAGATTTACATAAGTATTCATACCCTTTAGTCAGTACTTTGTTGAAGCACATTTGGCAGCTATTACAGCCTCGAGTCTTCTTGGGCATGACACTACAAACTTGGCACTCCTGTATTTAGGGAGTTTCTCCCATTATTCTCTCCCATTCTTCTCTGCAAATCCTCTCAAGGAGGAATGGGGAGCGTCGCTACAAAGCTATTTTTAGGTCTCTCCCGAGATGTTCGATCGGGTTCAAGTCCAGGCTCTGGCTGGGCCGCTCAAGGATATTCAGAGACTTGTCGCGAAGCCACTCCTGCGTTGTCTTGGCTATGTGCGTAGGCTTGTTGTCCTGTTGGAAGGTGAACCTTTGCCCTAGTCTGAGGTCCTGAGCGGTCTGGAGCAGGTTTCGAGTCTCATAGCAAAGGGTCTGAATACTTAAATAAGGTATTTCTGTTTTTTAATTTGTAATAAATTTGCAAACATTTCAAAATATGTGTTTTCACACTTTGTCATAATGGGGGTAGATTGATTGTAGTGTGTAGATTGATGAGGAAAATGTTTTATTTATAATTAATTTTAGAACAAGGCTAAAATGTGGAACAAAATGTGGAAAAAGTCAAGGGCTCTTAATACTTTCCGAATGCACTGTATGTATAAATCTATATTCCAATACCAAACTGGCACACTGCCGGAGATCCCGTTTGATCATAATGCGTGTTTATCATCCAGAGGGCTGTTTGTGTTCACGCACTGTCACATAAGTCTTTGCCTGAGTCCTTAATGACACCCATTCCCCTATATCGGGCCTGGGAAATTATTTTCCATGGAGGGCCACATTAGAATATATTTTTGCCATCGCATGCCAGAATAATATTACATGATTATACATCATGTGTATGACTGTGTTGACAGGTATATCTACTGTAAATCACTTCCAGATATGCTACTTATTTTACTTTTTTAACATGCACAAAAATGAACCACATCCATGTTCTCCTTTTGGTAGGTATTTTAATTATTAAACATGCAATGAACTACACAGAAGGAAAAGTATACTGTGCATTCAGCACCACAGACAGAACTCGTTAATGGGTATGAACAAAAAGACAAAGAGAGAGATCAACATTACATTTAAACTACTCAATCAGGGTGAGGAGTGAAGTCTCTGATGGGCATTGACTAGAGCAGTGAAGTCCGGTATAGTTTCTGACATTGCTATGCGTAGGATTGCTGAGAGGTAAGAGTCAATAAGAGATGATCTGTGCCTTGAAATAGCAGGGAGAAACGTGGATAAACGTCTTATTCCACAGTGAGAGTTTGTTGATAAGGGCGGTTTATTAGTCTATACAGTACTAGCGGTTGGGAGGTTTTACAAAATCTCACACCAACATGTAAAGAAGCAGTTAGTTTGGTAACAGAGACATTTACACTTTAAAGTGAAAACTCAAACCCAAAATGTGTTGTCAAGAACACGTGCAGGGGCATGCAAATAATTTAAAACCACACGTTATAAATAAATATATGAAAAATATAACAGCAGGTAGCCTAGCGTTGGGCCAGTAACCGAAAGGTTGCAGAATCAAATCCCCGAGCTGACAAGGTAAAAATCTGTCGTTCTGCCTCTGAACAAGGCAGTTAACCCACTGTTCCCCGGTAGGCCGTCATTGTAAATAAGAATTTGTTCTTAACTGACTTGCCTAGTTAAATAAAGGTTATATTGAGAAAAAAAAAATGTAATCACTGAAAATGTCTGTTCACATACATAGGTTCCCCCAAACAGCACAAACATCTTCTGAGAATGACTCCTAATCTTTGGAATGTTTTGTTCATCGAGAGATGCATGGAACCTTGTCAGTGACATTGTTTTGAAAAGCTCTCCAATCACTGCCTCAGACTGAAGATCAATGAGCTCAAGTTGCAGGTCAGTGGAAGCGTTATTCACATTGAAGGTGAAAGTAGAGGAAACCAACATGTCATTTTCCAACACTTTGAAATCCTCAAAACGACAAGAAAACTCACCGTTCAAAGCACGCAGCAGCGATGTATACTCCCGCTGGTCATCCGAGAGGGAACAGACTAGTAGTGTCGCAAGGTAGGTGAGATTGTTGGCTTCTACTTGGCGGGTCAGGAGGAGTAATTTTCCCTTGAAGGCTTTTACAAGGCTGTACATTTGATGCGCATAAAGGCACTTTCCATTGTAGTTTGGAATTCAGTTCATTCATGACGACCATGATGTCCACGGTGAAGGCAAAATCAGCCAAACATTCTTTATCTTGCAGTTGATGGAAATCCACATATTTCCCTTTCATTTGCAAAAACTCAGCAATCTCTGACTTCAGGTCCCACACCCTTTTAAGCACCTTCCCCAAACTCAGCCATCTCACGTTTGTGTGGTAGGGGAGAGCTGCATGACTCGACTCTGTCTCTTCCAACAGTGAGACAAAATGCCTGTGGTTTAAAGATTTTGCTCTTATGAAGTTTACCACTTTAGTAACTATAATCACAACATGGCTAATTTTCTGAACACATTTACAGAGCACCTCCTGACGAATAATGCAATGCAGGAAAAACAATTCTGATCTGGGTTCAGCACAGCTACTTGATCTTCTATCCTTTTCAAAAGGCCAACGTTTTTTCCTGTCAAGTTTGGGCATCCATCAGTGGTCACACTGAGTAACTTTTCAAAATTCAGTCCCAGTTTTGCTACACACTTATTATCCTCCTCCAATAAATATTTACCTGTGGTTGTGCTCTTCATTGACTGCACTGAAGCAAGCTCCTCTGTAATTACTAAGCCTGGGGTTATGCCTCAAGAGAATATCAACAACTGCGCCGGGTCACGTGCATCACTGCTCTCATCCAGGGACAAGGAGAAATACTTTACCTTGTCTTTCACTGTTGTTCCATATTCTCTGCGATGTCCTCAATGCGCCATGTCACTGTGTCTGGACAGGGAAACATTTCAAACAACTCTTTTGTGTTGGGGCAAAGTATTGCTGGTGTGATGAAACAAAAATAGAACTGTTTGGCCATAATGACCATCGTTATGTATGGAGGAAAAAGTTGGAGGCTTGCAAGCTGAAGAACACCATCCCAACCGTGAAGCACGTGGGTGGCAGCATCATGTTGTGGGGGTGTTTTGCTACAAAAGGGACTGGTGCACTTCACAAAATAGATGGCATCATGGGGGAGGGAAATTATGTAGATATATTGAAGCAACATCTCAAGACATCAGGAAGTTAAAGCTTGGTCGTAAATGGGTCTTCCAAATAGGCAATGACCCCAAGCATACTTCCAAAGTTCCAAGGCAAAATGGCTTCAGGACAACAAAGTCAAGGTATTGGAGTGGCCATCACAAAGCCCTGACCTCAATCCTATAGAAAATGTATGGGCAGAACTGAAAAGGCGTGTGCGAGCAAGGAGACCTGACTCAGTTACAACACCCTAGGAAGAGTAGCTGCTGCTTGGGGATCCATAATAAATACAAATCTCTAGCTTTTTGCTAGACCGGGTTTTTAATCAGAAAAGGAATCCCGCAAGGCTCCCTTCTCTCCCCCCTTCGGTTTCCCAAGGCATGCTGAGACAGACACAAAGTAAACCTATCAAGACGTACTGAGTGAATAATTGGAAGCAATGCCTTGTTCCCCGCCAACTTTTTAATTGTATTTTTTAAGTTCACCATCAGTTGTGTGTGAAGACTAAACAAGCTAATGTAAAACATTTCCTGCGAATGCTTTTTTCAGGACTCCAATATGAAAGAAGCATGTTCTAATTATTGACTGGGCTAACACATCAAGTAAGAGAGCATTGAATGAACCTAATAATCAAAATATATATATATATATATATATATATATATATATATATATATATATATATATACTATATATACAAAAGTATGTGAACACCCCTTCAAATGAATGGATTCGGCTACTTCAGCCACACCCGTTACTGACATGTATATCAAATCGAGCACACATCCATGAAATCTCCATAGACAAACATTTCAGTAGAATGGCATTACTGAAGGGCTCAGTGACTTTCAACGTGGCACCGTCATAGGATGCTACCTTTCCAACAAGTCAGTTCGTAAAATGTATGCCCTGCTATAGCTGCCCCGATCAACTGTAAGTGCTGTTATTGTGAAATGGAAAAGTCTAGGCGCAAAGTGGAAAATCGTCTGTCCTTGGTTGCAACACTCACTACCGAGTTCCAAACTGCTCTGGGAGCAAAGTCAGCACAATAACTATTTGTCGGGAGCTTCATTAAATAGGTTTCCATGACCGAGCAGCTGCACACAAGCCTAAGATGACCATGCGCAATGCCAAGCATCGGCTGGAGCGGTGTAACGCTCACTGCCATTGGACTCTGGAACAGTGGATACGCGTTCACTGAAGTGATGAATAACGCTTCACCATCTGGCTTTGGCAGATGTGGATGCTAGGAGAACACTACCTGCCTGAATGCATATTGCCAACTGTAAGGTTTGGTGGAGCACGAATAATGGTCTGGGGCAGTTTTTCATGGTTCAGAATTGGCCCCACAGCATGATGCTGTCACCACCATGATGGTGTTCTCGGGTGATGAGAGGTATTGGGTTTGAGCCAGACATAGTGTTTTCCTTGATGGCCAAAAAGCCATCTGACCAGAGTACCTTCTTCCATATGTTTGGGGAGTCTCCCACATGCCTTTTGGCGAACACCAAAAAGGTTTGCTTATTTTTTTCTTTAAACGATGGCTTTTTTCTGGCCACTCTTCCATAAAGCCCAGTACGGCTTCAAGTGGTCCTATGGACAGATACTCCAATATCCGTTGTGGAGCTTTGCAGCTCCTACAGGGTTCTCTTTGTTGCCTCTCTGATTAATGCCCTCCTTGCCTGGTCCGTGAGTTTTGGTGGGCAGCCCTCTCTTGGCAGGTTTGTTCTGGTGCCATATTCTTTCAATTTTTTAATAATGGATTTAATGGTGCACCGTTGGATGTTCAAAGGTTCTGATATTTTTTTTTATAACCCAACGCTGATCTGTACTTTTCCACAACTTTGTCCTTGACCTATTTGGACAGCTCCTTGGTCTTCATGGTGCCGCTTGCTTGGTGGTGCCCCTTGCTTAGCGGTGTTGCAGACTCTGGCGCCTTTCAGAACAGGTGTATACATATATATATATATATATATATATATATATATATATATATATATATATATATATACACTGAGATCATGTGACACTTAAATAAAGTCCACCTGCTGCAATCTAACTAATTACGTGACTTCTGAAGGTAAATGGTTGCACCAGATCTTATTTCGGGGCTTCATAGCAAAGTGGGTGAATACATATGCACGCACCACTTTTCCGTTTTTAATTTTTTTGAAATAAGTTTTTTTCCTAATTTCTCTTCACCAATTTGGACTATTTTGTGTCCATTACATGAAATCCAAATAAAAATCCATTTAAATTATAGGTTGAATTGCAACAAAATAGGAAAAACGCAAGGGAGATGAATACTTTTGCAAGGCACTGTAGTTAGCCTAACAACTTACTAGTTAGACATTTTACGACTTCGGGTGTGCTCTTAAATTCAATATGGAGTGCCAAAGTGCGCTCGCAAATTCAGAGCGTTGTCAGATTGTCCGTTTGTAAATTTACAGCCTTTCACTCTCCAAGTGCACACTGGACGCTCAGGCCGAGGGGTAGGGTTGATTTGAGCGTTCTGACCTTACAACGGCAATCAACCACCCAAGCTAACTATGGCTAGCTTGCTAGCTACTTCCAGACACAAATGAGGCCACTCTGACCATTTTACTCGCCCTAGCAGAGCATGACTGCAACTGTGCTGCTGGCAACCATTTAAGTAAGTTTTTTTAGCCTTCGTTTACTGACACCTGCAATACTCAACCGGTGTTGAGCATTCGTAAATTCATTATTCTACGCTCTGGTACACTCAGACCAGAGTGCTCTGAAATCGGAGTAGGTAGCCAGAGAAAATTTACGAAAGCACCCGAATGTCCATTGAGAACGCACAACGACGATACTATACCATTTAGCTAAGCTAAGAATGACGGGAATAAGCAAGTCAATAAACGTTGGATAGATAGATAGCCTAAAGTTAATATACTGGCAAGTTTTATGTATAAGTAGCCAACTAACGTTAGGTAGCTAGCTAACATACCGGTACATACTGCTGTGTGATATGCTATGTGGTTCATAAGGACAGAATAGCTAACAAATTGTCAGCCAACATAACGTGTAAGGTAACGTATTTGAAAAGTCATTACATTGATAAATATTCTGAACATTGTCATAATTAGTTAAAACAATGAATTTGTATCCGCTCTCGTACTTCGGCTGGATATTTTCCGAAATTTTCTGAAAAAGATGTGAAGCCACGCCCATTTCCTGAATAAGTGCATTATGGGCCCTAAAGCACGTAAAACTTCATATCTTGGCGAATTTAGTACAACATCCGGGAACTTTTGGCATACTATGCCCATACTATGACCTATAAGCATTCTATATACTCAATTCACATCACAAATAGTATGTTTGTTTTTTTTAATCTGTTATTTTACCAGGTAAATTGACTGAGAACACGTTCTCATTTACAGCAACGACCGGGGGAATAGTTACAGGGGAGAGGAGCGGGGTGAATGAGCCAATCGTAAACTGGGGATTATTAGGTGACCGTGATGGTTTGAGGGCCAGATTGGGAATTTAGCCAGGACACCGGGGTTAACACCTCTACTCTTACGATAAGTGCCATATGACCTATAATGGCCCCAGAGAGTCAGGAGATCCATTTAACGCCCCATCGGAAAGACGGCACCCTACACAGGGCTGGGGAATTGGGATATTATTTTTTATTTTATTTTTTTTAGACCAGAGGAAAGAGTGCCTCCTACTGGCCCTCCAGCAGCATCTGGTCTCCCATCCAGGGACTGACCAGGACCAACCCTGCTTAGCTTCAGAAGCAAGCCAGCAGTGGTATGCAGGGTGGTATGCTGCTGGCATTAGTGCGGTTAGTATGAGTATTCGAACACTGCTATTGTCATGTTAGTACATAACTCCAGAATGTGATTGTCTCTTGGACAGAGTGAGCATCATTGGACAGAGTGAGCATCATTGGACACATCATCCAGCTAAAGGAGAGCCGACCACACAAGATGTCCACGTAGCAAAATATTTCAAACGTTAAAAAAATGTTTCTGACATCTGGTTAGGCAACCCTAACCCCAAATAACATAAACAAGACTCACACTCTATGGAGAGAAGACCATAACTGCAGTGATCAATGCATGTCAGACTGTATGGAGAAACTAACTTAAGTGATCAATGGCTTGTCAGACTCCCTATGTTTCACTGCACAACACGACCTCAACAAACAAGACGATATCTTCCTTCCAGCTCTTTATTTAGGTGCATGGGAAGGGCAATATTTTTTTCTCTGGAACAGACTCACTTATTAGCCTTTTCTCTCTCGACGTTCTTTTCACCTGTCAGCACTTTCTGTTAGTTCCCAGAAGGGGGAGAAGTGGCCACTTCTTCAGACATACTGTAATTGAGAAAGCTTGGTGACACGGGTGTTTCTAATCTCATTAGATGGAGAAAAATACTGGTTTGTCTTTAAAAACTTGTCTGCCTTTATCTAGCAAGGGTAAATGAATGTTCATTATTCACTTCTCTTTTTGTTGCATGCTTGAGGTGCAATTTTGAATTTTTTTATTTTATTTATTTATTTCACCTTTTTTACCAGGTAGGCTAGTTGAGAACAAGTTCTCATTTACAACTGCGACCTGGCCAAGATAAAGCATAGCAGTGTGAACAGACAGCAACACAGAGTTACACATGGAGTAAACAAGTCAATAACACAGTAGAATCTATATAAATTGTGTGCAAAAGGCATGAGGAGGTAGGCGAATAAGTACAATTTAGCAGATTAACACTGGAGTGATAATTGATCAGATGGTCATGTGCAGGCAGAGATACTGGTGTGCAAAAGAGCAGAAAAGTAAATAAATAAAAACAGTATGGGGATGAGGTAGGTAAATTGGGTGGGCTATGATCAGTGAGATACACCTGCTGGAGCGCGTGCTACGGGTGGGTGTTGCCATCGTGACCAGTGAACTGAGATAAGGTGGAGCTTTTCCTAGCACGGACTTGTAGATGACCTGGAGCCAGTGGGTCTGGCAACGAATATGTAGCGAGGGCCAGCCGACTAGAGCATACAGGCCGCAGTGGTGGGTGGTATAAGGTGCTCTAGTAACAAAGCGGATGGCACTTTGATAAACTGCATCCAGTTTGCTGAGTAGAGTATTGGAAGCCATTTTGTAGAGGACATCGCCAAAGTCGAGAATCGGTAGGATAGTCAGTTTTACTAGGGTAAGTTTGGTGGCGTGAATGAAGGAGGCTTTGTTGCGAAATAGTAAGCCGATTCTAGATTTGATTTTGGATTGGAGATGTTTGATATGAGTCTGGAAGGAGAGTTTACAGTCTAGCCAGACACCTAGGTACTTATAGATGTCCACATATTCTAGGTCGGAACCATCCAGGGTGGTGATGCTAGTCAGGCGTGCGGGTGCAGGCAGCGAACGGTTGAAAAGCATGCATTTGGTTTTACTAGCGTTTAAGAGCAGTTGGAGGCCACGGAAGGAGTGTTGTATGGCATTGAAGCTCGTTTGGAGGTTAGATAGCACAGTGTCCAAGGAAGGGCCAGAAGTATACAGAATGGTGTCGTCTGCGTAGAGGTGGATCAGGGAATCGCCCGCAGCAAGAGCAACATCATTGATATATACAGAGAAAAGAGTCGGCCTGAATTGAACCCTGTGGCACCCCCATAGAGACTGCCAGAGGACCAGACAACATGCCCTCCGATTTGACACACTGAACTCTGTCTGCAAAGTAGCTGGAGAAACAGGCAAGGCAGTCATTAGAAAAACCGAGGCTACTGAGTCTGCCGATAAGAATATGGTGATTGACAGTGAGTCGAAAGCCTTGGCCAGGTCGATGAAGACGGCTGCACAGTACTGTCTTTTATCGATGGCGGATATGATATCGTTTAGTACCTTTCGCGTGGCTGAGGTGCACCCGTGACTGGCTCGGAAACCAGATTGCACAGCGGAGAAGGTACGGTGGGATTCGAGATGGTTGTTGGCCGAGGTTAGAGTAGCCAGGAGGAAGGCATGGCCAGCCGTTGAGAAATGCTTGTTGAAGTTTTCAATTATCATGGATTTATCGCTGTTGACCGTGTTACCTAGCCTCAGTGCAGTGGGCAGCTGGGAGGAGGTGCTCTTGTTCTCCATGGACTTTACAGTGTCCCAGAACTTTTTGGAGTTAGAGCTACAGGATGCAAATTTGGCCTTTGCTTTCATGACTGACTGCGTGTATTGGTTCCTGACTTCCCTGAACAGTTGCAAATCGCGGGGACTATTCGATGCTATTGCAGTCCGCCACAGAATGTTTTTTGTGCTGGTCGAGGGCAGTCAGGTCTGGAGTGAACCAGGGGCTATATCTGTTCTTAGTTCTGCATTTTTTGAACGGAGCATGCTTATCGAAGATGGTGAGGAAGTTACTTTTAAAGAATGACCAGGCATCCTCAACTGACTGGATGAGGTCAATATCCTTCCAGGATACCCGGGCCAGGTTGATTAGAAAGGCCTGCTCGCAGAAATGTTTTAGGGAGCGTTTGACAGTGATTAGGGGTGGTCGTTTGACTGTGGACCCGTAGCGGATACAGGCAATGAGGCAGTGATCGCTGAGATCCTGATTGAAGACAGGAGGTGTATTTGGAGGGCCAGTTGGTCAGGATAACGTCTATGAGGGTGCCCTTGCTTACAGATTTAGGGTTGTACCTGGTGGGTTCCTTGATGATTTGTGTGAGATTGAGGGCATCTAGCTTAGATTGTAGGACCGCCGGGGTGTTGAGCATATCCCAGTTTAGGTCACCTAACAGAACAAACTCTGAAGCTAGATGGGGGGTGATCAATTCACAAATGGTGTCCAGGGCACAGCTGGGAGCTGAGGGGGGTCGGTAGCAGGCGGCAACAGTGAGAGACTTATTTCTGGAGAGATTCATTTTTAAAATTAGAAGTTCGAACTGTTTGGGAATGGACCTGGAAAATATGACATTATTTTGCAGGCTCTCTCTGCAGTAGACTGCAACTCCTCCCCCTTTGGCAGTTCTATCTTGACGGGAAATGTTATAGTTGGGTATGGAAATCTCAGAATTTTTGGTGGCCTTCCTAAGCCAGGATTCAGACACAGCAAGGATATTAGGGTTGGCAGAGTGTGCTAAAGCAGTGAGTAAAACAAACTCATGGAGGAGGCTTCTGATGTTGACATGCATGAAACCAAGGATTTTTCGATCACAGAAGTCAACAAACGAGGGTGCCTGGGGACATGCAGGGCCTGGGTTTACCTCCACATCACCCACGGAACAGAGGAGGAGTAGAATGAGGGTACGGCTAAAGGCTATCAAAACTGGTCGCCTAGAGCGTTGGGGACAAAGAATAAAAGGAGCAGATTTCTGGGCGTGGTAGAATATATTCAGGGCATAATGCGCAGATCGGGGTATGGTGGGGTGCAGGTACAGCGGAGGTAAGCCCAGGCACTAGGTGATGATATGAGAGGTTGTATAAATAAACTGTTCGGGCACTGATTTCGCAAGAAAGACTTGTAGGGACAGAAATAAGTAATTATAAAGAAAGGCCCGTGTAATTTAGAATACTTTTTGTCTCAATGGGTGCGCCTTTTTTTTTATCAACATGCTCGTTTTGCACTATGACGCTAATGCAATTATTTCATCTGTCTGCGCAATGATGCCGACGGCAGGGAATAGGCTACTGTGGTTGGGGATGGTCAGAGAAGACAATGCACCTTTTCAGACCTCAAAAGTGGTCTAATTTAAATGTAAGAGAAATGTCAGTGAAAGACAGTGTTACGATATGCTGTTATTAAATGGTTAAGAGGTGCTTGTTTTAATTACTTCAAAAGAACCCAAAACGTAACTACTACCATTAATTGCTAGGTTGTTTTTAATACACACAAGGAAAACAGCAGAGCGTAAAGTATGACCAGTCTTTAGAAGACAAAAAGCTACTAATGTCTCAGTGTCGATGTACTCACCTTCCCAGGGGGCTTTCCTCCCCTCCTGGCTGCCATGGATACCAGGATGCAGAGCAGGGCTGAGGAGAGGGCCACTGCCCCGAACACCAGTCCCCAGGAGAGGCTGCAGAAGTAACAGGAGCTCTCGGCCGAGGTGCACACCAGCACGTGCACGGAGGAGAGGAGCAAGCACAGCAGGTAGAAGGGCAGCGAGAGCAGAGCAGAGGACACAGGGAGATCCACCTCTGAGGCACTGCTCAGTGCCTCGGGCATGGCCAGCAGCAGGAGGAGAAGGAGCTGGAAAGAGAAAGGGGAATGCACACACACTCAGAAAATCCTGGAATTAAATAAAAACAGACTCAATGGTGTATTTACATATGCATGCAGATACAGCACTAACACCAGACAGACCAAGCTCATCTCTATTGTTGCAACTGTTGTATGAGTCAAACAGTAAAGGAAACAGCAGATGGAAAGAGATGGATGGATAGATGGGCAAGCTATGAGGTAACACTTGAGTCAAGGGTCCGCAAGTAGAGTGTGAGGGTACAGAGAACAGACATTTGTCAATCCGTGGTTGATGTGGCTTGGATTGAGTCAAAGCTAAAGCATAATTTGTGTGCTTCTCGATATTTGCATTTGGATTGACTAAAGTCTTTCAACTGGAACCTTTGAATGTGCCATCTTGGAAGCAAATATGCAAGCTCTTTCTTTTCAAATTAAACACCAGAGACACGTGTTCCATGTCCTTTGCTACGCAGTTCCCTTTTTCGTCCCATCTCTACGGACTAAATCTATCAGGGACGGTGCACTAGAAAGATGACTAGTTGCTTTGTCCTTGAGTACTGACTGTAACAAAATGCTGACAAGTCCAACTTTTTCTTTTGAAAACAGCCTCTTTTCTCTCTCTTTGCATCTTTCACTTCTTTCTTCCAGATGGGAGGCAGTCACCTCTGAGGGACACTTCTTAGTTTCAATTCAGAGTTAGGGATATTTTTTATCAACTTTCCCCACTGCTCCCAATAATGCTCACTGGGGAGTCTATACAGAGCGTTCTATGTCATGCTAGAATTAGCATTTTTATCTCTGATAAGAAATAAGTAACTTGAAGGAAAACAGTCTAAAAGCGTGAACATGACAGCAAAGCCAGTGAATTCAAATGGAAAACAGTACAAACTGGAATTATGACTTGTGAGTACAGTATTTACCATTTCTAAGCAAATTCTAAAAGTGGATGCAAACGTATATATTTTTTTAATCGACAGTTAAATATCCCAATATTATTTTGGATGATATTTTATTGATACTTTGACGCAACCTATTGTTTTGTAAAAGCCAACGCTACGTGACTGTACCTACGCCAAAACTATTTTTCAACCTATAGCTTGTTCTCCATCTTCTTTTTAAATAGTGGGCCAACATGTTTTCAGGAATTTTATCTCCCTGACTGATCAAAACTCGCTTTCTCATGGCTCTCTTGTCTCTCTGCAGCAGATATATGGTGAGCAATATGTTTGGAACATCAAATCGCAATACATTTAGAATCGTGAGAATTGCAATAAGTTATCGTATTGACAGTATGGTGATAATATCATGAGGTCCCTGGCAGTTCCCAGCCCTATTCTAAACCCATGAGGTTATAACATACAGTATATTTTATAAAAACAGCTCTACCAATGATCCAAAACAGTCCTACGTTAAGTCAAACCCTTACACAAGGAATGCAAGGGAGCAGTTGCCAACACGTTCTGTGATTGTTACAATTATTGTTTTCAGCTTCTACCGCAAAATTACCTTTTTGCATATTAAAGCCTCTTCTCCAAGATTAAATGATCAAAACAAATTGAAATGCACATTAGTTGTGACTGCAACAGTCAGTGCGGCAGATTTAGCTTTGTTAATTTGTTTTGAAGGGAACGTGTGGGGATTGCCCCATTCAATATCGTTCACGTGGCGTTGTACAAGCCAAGGAATGTTGTAAAGTTGTACAGTTACCGCGAGCCCCTTCGGCCCCAGAAAAAGTTTACTTGGAGAAATGCTTGCTCAACAAAGAGCAGTAGAGATCTGTTCCAACTGTCGAATTCTTCTCACACTAGCTCAAGGTCATTTAAATAATTGAAGGCTATATCAACACTATGTAAACCATGGGCTTTAATAAAGTGAAGCGTAATATCAACATTACATTTGTTTCATTAATATTGATTGTGTTCTATGAATATGCCTAGTCTAGATTTTGGGTCTCTTCAGGAGCAAAATTGGCATCTTAAAATGCTAATATATTTGGATGTGGGATCTTTATGGATGTAGGTACCTCATCCCAACAGTTTAGAATGCTAAGTGCTTATTTAGGCCAATGCCATACAACATAGAAACCATCAGCAATATAACACCATGGTCACACACCATACCATGCACTGGCATGCATATATACTGTACTTAACAGTTTGGGTATGTAGAAAAGTGTCCCTAATCATGATGCGTTTCTCAGGAATGCTGAAATGTCTGTGTTGCTCTCAACAACCCCCATTCTGTCACACCTCTGGGAAGCTGTTGTGATGACATCCTTTAGGTCTGATATCTGATTGGAAGCTCCCAGACATTTCTTGATAGTATTTTCCTGTAACTCAACAGTCCTGCTTGCACAGTGCTAAATTGTCCATATACACATATGGAGTCAGATAATATATGAATAGACTTTGTTAATATAGAAATTGCATAGTGTTATTACGGGTCACATGTGAGGTATATATACACAAGATATTATTCACTACAGCCTCACCACCACCACCCTCATCAGGAAAGTTCCTGCCCCCTGATCCTTGGCCCACTCCCAGCTCCGGGGTGTTGTTTCCCCTGGGTACAGATCTAGGATCAGTTTCCCTTCAAGCCTAACCTTAGCAATTTGTGAGGAAAATTACAAACTGACAAGCATCTAGGGGCAACACCCCAATACCCACCTGGAAGACAAGGACCATGCCCACCACCATGGAATATATGTCATATTTGCCCAGCTGCTTGCTGAGGGCTTCGCTCATGGCCCTGAGGGCCTCCAGGTACTGCTTGAACACTTTCTTCCCCATGTTGGTCAGCACCTCTGATGTGTTGCCCTCCACCACCAGCTTCACCCAGTTACCATGGGACTTCTCTGCCACACGGAACTGCTCATAGCCCTCCTCTGTGGGAGAGATATGAGAGGAGGGAGAGAGAGATGAGAGGAGGGCGAGGAATGGAAGGTGTAATGACAAAATGTGGGTTTGTGATATAATATGCATATTAATAAATCAATCAATTACACATCATGAACAATAAACAAACTACTACTGCAAGTCGCACACGTAGACAAAACATAACTAAATGTATCACCTTTAAAGACTATTGTATATATTTAAAATTACACAATGACATGCTAATAGTTAATCTTGTGGTAGAAAAAAAACACAGGTAATCATTTACACATTTACGCTCAAATAATTTGCGATGGAGACTTGGAGTAACGCATAATCAATCAACTGTACTTAAATGAAGTGGGCCAACAGTACATTCACTCCATATCATTTGTATGCAGGTGTATAGCTCCATTAGCATTGAGGTTGCCAACTCGGATCCAACTCATAATGGTCAGGATTAGGGTTGCACATTATGGGGAATATTCAGGAGGTTGAAACTTTCCGTGGGAATTAACAGGAATATATGGGAAAATATGCAAATTAATATTCATGTTTTTTGCATTGGATATATTTACCATATCATATTGAAACAGAAACATAAACCTTTTACCTCATCATAATTGCAAATGATGAAATCCTTCCAATAGAAATACAAAACAACAATTTCCAACATACATCTGTAAAATGAGAGTCTAAAAACTAAAGCTTTAGTTGTCTTCCTTTCAGGCTCCCATGTCTTCTCCCTGGACCTCCTCAATGTCCACCACTTGAACAGCAGACTCTGAGGCCTCATCTTCACTGTCACTTTCCAACCTTGTTGAGGATGGCTTGTTATCAGGCTCAAAAAACATCAAACAAGCCCACATGGCCACCAATTTTTCAACTCTTGTATTGGTCAGCCTGTTGCGTGGCTTGGTGTGCGTGTTCCCAAACAAGGACCAGTTGCGCTCTGAGGCGGCTGATGTTGGTGGGATTTGGAGGATGATGGAGGCAACAGGGGAAAGAGCCTCAGATCCACCAAGTCCCTTCCACCAGGTGGCTGATGAGATATCTTGGCATAACTGCAATATTGCATCTCCATCCCAAAGCCCTTGCTTGGAAGTGTACTTCGCCAGACTGCCAAGAACCTTGCCCTCATCCAGGCCAAGGTGGCGAGACACAGTAGTGATGACACCATAGGCCTTGTTGATCTCTGCACCAGACAGGATGCTCTTTCCAGCAAAGTTGGGGTTCAACATGTACGCTGCGGCGTGAATGGGCTTCAGGCAGAAGTCTTCACGATTTTTGATGCATTTCAGAACTACAGTTTCCTCTGCTTGGAGCAACAGCGAAGTGGGCAGGGCAGTACGGATTTCTTATCTTACATCTGCAAGCAGAGTCTGAACATCAGACAGGATGGCATTGTCTCCCTCAATCCGTGCAATGGCTCCTGCTATATGTTTCAGGAGTTTCAAGATGCTTACCAATCTCTCCAAAATAAATCATCCCCTTGATGGGGCTGTCCATATCGGCAGACTGTGATATGGCCACTTCTTGGAGAGACTGCTTCCCCTCCAGGAGACTGTTAAACATGATGACAACTCCACCCCAATGGGTGTTGCTGGGCAGTTTCAATGTGGTGCTCTTATTCTTCTCACTTTGCTTGGTGAGGTAGATTGCTGCTATAACTTGATGACCCTTCACATACCTAACCATTTCCTTGGCTCTCTTGAGGAGTGTATCCATTGTTCTCAGTGCCATGATGTCCTTGAGGAACAGATTCAATGCATGAGCAGCACAGCCAGTAGGTGTGATGTGAGGGTAGGACTCCTCCAATTTAAACCAAGCAGCCTTCATGTTCGCAGCATTGCAAATACCTTCTATGGTCCAAGGTCATTGATGTTTGCCTACAGCTCATCTGCAATGGAGAGACCAGTGTGTCTGTTGTCCCTTGTGTCTGTGCTCTTGTAGAATACTGGTTGAGGGGTGGAGACGATGTAGTTAATTATTCCTTGCCCACGAACAGTCGACCACCCATCAGAGATGATTGCAATGCAGTCTGCTTTCTATTTGATTTGCTTGACCTTCACTTGAACTCAGCTGAACTCTGAATTCAGCAAATTAGTAGATAAAGCATGTCTGGTTGGAGGGGTGTATGCTGGGTGAAGAACATTCAGAAATCTCTTCCAATACACATTGCCTGTTAGCTTCAGAGGTGAACCAGTTGCACACACAGCTCAAGCAAGACATTCATCAGTATTTCTCTGACTATGTTCCTTCATTCAGTCAAAAAAAACTTCTGATTCCAGGAGGACCATGAGCTGTTCCTATCGATAAGGTATCTGATTCATCATTTTCACCTCTAAAAGAAGTAGAGAGGTTGATTGTTGTGAGTGCTGAGCGAACTTCATGCACTTGGCCAGATGATTCTGCATCTTTGTTGCATTCTTCACATATCATTTGGCACAGTATTTGCAAATGTACACAGCCTTTCCTTCTACATTAGCTGCAGTGAAATGTCTCCACACATCAGATAGTGCCCGTGGCATTTTCCTGTAAAGATTAGATAAAATTAGTTTAAAAAAAAAAAAAAATACAATTTTATGTACAGATAAATAGTTAAGCAGTTAGATTAAACAACTCCTTTGCAAGATACATGTTTTAAAATTAAACATGTATGGAATTAACACTCCTCAGTTAGCAGGCTCAAGCAAGCTAAAACCCACATGGTAGTGTTATATAAATATTCATACACATAGCTCATATAAACAAAGACATTCCGTCGTAAGAACACATACACCCAGCCATAAGACTGACCCCCTCTTCCTTATATAAACACACATCTCATCTCCCTCTAACTGGCCGGTCCCAAGAGCAAAGAACTTTTGCTGTGCACCAATGGGGCCCGCTCTGGCTAGAGCAAGGCCCGCCTCCAACCCTCCGACCAGTCAAGAAGACCGAAACGACAAGACTCCACCTACTTTATTCTATGTATAAAAATGTATGTAACCATTGTATAGGTCTCTTTTTCACCTGGCTCCTTGCCGAGTTATGTGAACTAGGTCCGTGCACGTAAAACTGCGGGACAAGATATCTCTGACTCATTAAAACTGTCTTTTGTTACAACTGAAATCCACTCTGTCCAGCGTCCGTGATTTGGTCTCAACTCTCCAGTATTTGAACACTAATAAATTGGTAGCAGAGTTTGGTTGTTCTTGAATTCGATCTATTATAAGTTAGTGTGAGAGGACGAGACTGATCACGGCTAAAAAATCAGACGGAGGAGTGACTTTGGGGCGGCAGGGTAGCCTAGTGGTTAGAGCGTTGGACTAGTAACCGGAAGGTTGCAAGTTCAAACCCCCGAGCTGACAAGGTACAAATCTGTCGTTCTGCCCCTGAACAGGCAGTTAACCCACTGTTCCCAGGCCGTCATTGAAAATAAGAATTTGTTCTTAACTGACTTGCCTGGTTAAATAAAGGTAAAATAAAAAAATAAAAAAAAATTCCCCAGCCATTCATCTTGCCTCAGGAAATCTGATCGGAGCGCTCTATATAAAGGTGAGCAGAGCCCGTTATATCGAAATCTGCATATTGTATTATAGCCTAAACCAAATTTTGATCAGAAAGTACTGGGCGTGAGTATGAATCGGTGCCCAAATTTTTTACATAAGAACCTAAGACATTGATTAAAGATATCTTGTTTTGTAAAAAAATATATATATATATTCTTATTAATGGGCCTATACTCAGTTATTTTAATAGGAATGTGTGAATTGTGATTGACCAATGTGTTAAATTCCTCCAGGGACCCTATTTGTTCTGAAATCTGCATAGAAAACTGTCCTAATTATATATGTATTGGGTTGTGTATAGAGGTGACGTTAAATAGTGGCTGTGTTTTAACACGTAAAGGACACAATTATGGATGTTGGAAATTCAATGAGAATTTCATACGAATGAATGAATGATAGATGAACCGAATCTGCAAGTAAAAATGTTCTGTACTATCGAATAAGGTCTTGTGGAGGTGTGGTTATAGATGAACCGAATCTGCAAGTAAAAATGTCCTATTTTTGATACGTTCTATACTATCGAATAAGGTCTTGTGGAGGTGTGGTTATAGATGAACCGAATCTGCAAGTAAAAATGTCCTATTTTTGATACGTTCTATACTATCGAATAAGGTCTTGTGGAGGTGTGGTTATAGATGAACCGAATCTGCAAGTAAAAATGTCCTATTTTTGATACGTTCTATACTATCGAATAAGGTCTTGTGGAGGTGTGGTTATAGTTGGTTATAGATGAACCGAATCTGCAAGTAAAAATGTCCTATTTTTGATACGTTCTATACTATCGAATAAGGTCTTGTGGAGGTGTGGTTATAGTTGAATTATGGATGAACCGGATCTGCAAGTAAAATCTCCTGTTGATACATATAACATCGAATAGGTCTTGTGGAGGTGTGGTTGGATTGAATGAATCTGCATGAAAAATGCCCTATTAAAAAAGCTGTGTATTATTTAATAGGTTTTGTAAGAGGTGTAGTCGAGTAGATACAGGATATGTAAGTTTGGCATTCCACAAGACAGAGATCGGGAATGAGGTGGCTATTGCACATCAAACAATAAACATAATATGAACCAGAGTTGACATTCCATGATTTGGAGATGGGGGAAATTAAATTGAAAGAAACGTTTGTCGCGGAGTAGGTTGGGATACGTAACTGGGCTATTATGCACACGTGCTGGTAGACAAAGCCACCTTAGTATCGAATGGCCGTGCAATTTTGATTGACAGCAGCCGGGCTGGAATACTGATTTTCGTTTTTTTTCATTCCTGTTGATATTGCCTAAAGTTTAAAATTATTCTGACAATTGCTATAGAATCGCTGGAATTTACTGATATAAGTTCATAAAGGAACTTACTGAATTGTTTCTAGAAAGTATTTAAATAATTCACTGAACAACTCTTAGTTGTCTAGAAATTCTATCTATATTTCCTAAAGAGCTAGAATTACTCTGAAAATTGTTATAGAACCGCATATATTCACTGATATATTGTTCCAAAAGGAAATCGCCGAATCATTTTTAGAAAATACCTAAACGAATCGCTGAACAAATTCAAATAAAATACGGGAGAAACAGACACGTGGCGGGCGTCACATACTGATAACCCCCTTGGTATGCGAGGGTGGGGGTAGAAGAGATAAGCCATTGCCAGTACAGCAGTATATCTAAGCATACAACGATAGAAATAAACACCACATAGTAAGGATTGAATATACCTAAATAACGCATTATACACATTATCAGACGAACTAGATAAAATGTCTGCAGCAACCACGCCCAAACTAAAATTCAATGAATATTTAGATCAGAGTATGATTGATAGAGCGGGAGGTAAAGAACAGTATGGGAAAGTGGAGAAAGTGTGGAAAGGATTACGGATAAGATGGACACAAGCAGGTTATTTTAGCGGAGGACCACCTACAGGGGGGAAACTCCAAGATATGCAGACAGAATTAGAGGACGCAGTAGAACATGCAAAAGCGAGTGAGGCGGAGAGAAACAAGATACACAGGTTCAAAAAAGTAGGTACAAGAGAGAGAGAGAGAGCGGAGGGGGAGCTCAAGATAGGTACATGGGCCATACAGGAGAGTAGGAGGGTGCTACCCAAAAACACACCAGACATGATGTGCGTGGCTATTGTGGCGTCGGGGGATGTTAAAGCTCCGCCTGAGAACTTGCCCACGGCTCCCCCTGTGGCCGTTTCTCCCTCACTATATCCACAATCGACAATGGAGGCAGTTCAGCCCCAGCCATACTCAAAGGGACAAAATCACCGGAGCCCGTCACACAACCCATTCCTGCCCAGGGCACCTCCCACAATACAGGCTCCAGTTCTGAGAATAGACCAAGGGGAGTTAAAAGGGGAAATTACCCTGGGGATAACGGCTGGCCATATGGTATGTGAACAGTTCGAAACTGGGATTCCAGGAGCAGGAGACCTCCCCCAGGAACGGAGGCCGCAATGCTCCTCTGTGAACTCTCTCACCTCTGAAACCAGAGGACACCTACAAACAAGATTAGATTCAAACCACTTCTATCAGACGGATAGGGAGGACTGTCATCAGAACATGGATATCGAAAACGAAGAAGAAATTGACATGGTGCTCACCCCAGCTCCGATGGGAGCTCCAAACGTGACTAAGATGCAGGAGCTGCTGAAATCATCAATAGCTCGAGCTAAGGAACTCAGGGAGCTAATAGCTAACCAAGATAACAACAGAGAGGGAGCCTACCGTGTGGAAGACATAATGAGAGGAACAGTAACCAAAGTTACCGAATCAATGGGGTCCGAAACACTCCGTCGATCCTCCAGAATTGCTGATAGAAGAGAGCGAGAGCAGGAGATGGCAGGACAGTACCCCCTGCGACCGACACCAGGTGATGCACACACTGTGGAGTACCAGCCCTGGAAAATGACTGATTTAACAACACTGATGGGACAGATGCCTAGCCTACATGGAGGAGCTTCAGCGTGGCTACTTCAACTGCAGACACTTACGTCAGGCCTGCAACTCTGCCTAGGAGACATGAAAGCACTTCTAGCAAGAGCCACCGACCACGGAACCATGGAGGCCCTCATGACAGCAGCTGACCTTGGATGGCGGGCCCCAACACTGCCCATAGACCACTTCCGTACCAGATTATGGGAAGTTCTACGGAGAGCATACCCTACAGAAAGAAACCATGCCACCTTATCCTCCTTCACAATCAACCCAGGTGAGCAACCTGCAGCATACCTGGACAGGGCTAAGACCACATGGAGATCGGTCCACGAAGAACCATTCGATCACACTGATACCACACTCAGCATGTGGAAGGAAATGGTGGTCAACGGGTGTCCTGGAGATGTTAAAACCAAACTCAGAGGAATGGTAGGGTTGATTGCACTTCCTCTGACCCAATTCAATACGCATGTGCACCACCATGTGACCCAGCACAACAAGGAAAGAGGGGGTGCTGAGAGCCAGGTGCAGTCCCTCCAGGTACAACTCGTGAAACTCCAATTGAAGGAAGCACAACAAGGAGAAAAACCTAAGAAACAGATGGTGGCGGAAGAAACGAAGGAGCCGGGAACCAAAACAGACATCTCCCAAATAGTGGCCCAGACTGTCGCTCAGATGATCCAACAGCAGGCAGCCTCACTCACGGCCACTAGGGGGGCCCAACCACCCCAATACCCTCCCCCACAGCAGTATATCCTGCAACAACAACACCCAGTATGGGCTCGACGGGGTCCCTACACTGGACAACACAGAGGGGGAAACTACCAGTGTTTTAACTGCGGAATTACCGGTCATTTTGCCAGAGATTGCATGAAACCACTCTCCCCGCAGCAACAGCAATGGAGAGCAAGAGGAAGTGGGGGAAACCCACCTCTGCAACATCAGCAACCAGGACCCACACCCATGCATCAGCAACAGCCAGCATACAACCACCCAGAATCTAGCCACATGCAGCAGGAGCAGCAAGATTACAACCAACCCTCCCACTTCAACACCTGATCACCCAGTAAGAATGATGAGGATGCCACTCCTGCCGATGACCACACTGTCTGAAGCCCAAGAAGTGTACTGGCTAAAATGCCTACCCACAGGGCCTGCCACCCCTCACATCCAGTTTAAGTTCAACCAACTGAAAGCTCAAATCTACACTCTGCACCCATATAAGACTCCCCAAGCTGAGATCCATTGCACACTCAATGCAACAGAAACTGATGACTGCCTCTACACTGCAGACTGGGACGAAGACATGATGCACCTGACCCCACCTATCAGGTGTTGTACCATTGGGTGTGGCCCAGAGGGGGTGGCAGCACCGGTCATCCTACGATCAAGGAACCTCCATGCACCCCTGGCCTGGACGGCTGAAGCATCAACAGCCATAGCACTCCTGAAAACAGATCTATCAGCGGCAGCAGCTCTGACTGCACCTGACTACAAGAACAAGTTCCATTTGGATGTTTCTGGAAGGGAAGGATTCACCTCATCCGTCCTATTCCAGAAACAAGAGGGGGAGAGAAGGGTCTTGATGTACTACTCTTCAAACTTGACCACATTGAGGTAGGACAGTCAACATGCTCCAGATACGTTGCTGCAGTAGCAAAAGCTATTGAAAAAACAGCTCACCTCGTGATGTCACCCTTCAATCAGCCATCATCCCTCAACCAGCATCGGCCAAATTAGCTGAAATCATCGGATTGACGCAGGTCCTCATCAGAGGAAAAGGAAAGACTGAATATTTATACAGACTCAGCCCATGCCCATGAAGCAGGCCACACTGATGGACCCAGAACTTTTATGAGAAACACATGGCCCCACACACGAAGGCAAACTAAAGACCCTCCAAAAAGGCCTCGCACATCTGGTGGCACCCTCACATAAAAAATATGACTGACTTATTTTATGACGATGATTTATTTTGTGACGAATGCAATGGTTGTGACAGACACAACCCAAAGACACCATATCAAACACCAATGGGCTCATACGTAATACCTAATGCATGTTTTCAGGATATTAGTATAGACTACACCGACATGGGCCCCGAAAATGTATCTAAAGGCAAACTCTATCTCCTAGTCATAGTAGATAGGTTCTCCAAATGGGTAGAGGCAATAATAACAAAAGGGGAGGATGCTAGGTCAGTCTTTAAGTGGCTACAAACCAAACTAATACCCAGGTATGGCATCCCAAGACAAATCAAATTTGACAAATGGCTCACATTTAACAAACACCTGAGACAGGTGGAAGAAAGATTTGGCATAACCCACAGATTTGGATCTAAGTACAGGCCCCAATCCCAAAATCTGGTGGAACATCAAACCAAAAGCAAAAGCTAAGATAGCTAAAGTATGTGCCTCATGGGATAATGACTGGTAGAGTCATGCATGGTCCACCAAGGGAGGGAGGTCATATGCCCGCCCTTGATGTACAACAAATTGTAATGTCTAATTATGTGAAAAAACTGACGGTTCTCGCTGCAGCACTCTCTACCCAGGTTCACAAGGTCCAGGAGGGGGAGCTGCCGGGGGACACGCCACTACTGAAGGTAAAGGTTGGTGATGGGGTGAGGGTTACAGTCCACAAGAGAAAGTGGCTGGAACCCAGGTGGACTGGACCGTACGAAGTGAAGGAGGTTACTTCACACTCAGTCCAGGTCAAAGGTAAATCAGGCACACCTTGGCACCGCCTTACACATTGCACCCCAGCCCCAATTCCTTCTAGAACACTGACTGAAGTCAGAGCTGATTTGAGCGGCCTAAATTCGATTCCAAATGAAGACACTCCTTCCTCAGGTGATGCGGCATCAAACTCCGCCTCCCCTGAGAAGGGAACCTCGCCCAGTTAGAGGGAAATTTCTCCCTCTCTGGGTGAGGCTGGGGATATCTGGTCCCTTATTTGTGATATTCATACTGATATTTGGAGTAACCCTAGGACTTTCACATGGTTAATTGAACAACTATTTCACCCTGCCACATCACATACACCAACCCCTACACATGTCCCTAACTCCTTTCCTGATATCACTCCCTCCAATCACTCCCGTCCCAAACGTAGCACTACACCTACAGACCCACCATGCAAACCAGACAAGGTTAGGAGCACCACCTTATGTATACCCACGATTGCAACCGCCACCTTTCTGCTATAGTTTTCACGTCTAATAGACGTGAAGAGGGGGATTTGTTATATAAATATTCATACACATAGCTCATATAAACAAAGACATTCCGTCGTAAGAACACATACACCCAGCCATAAGACTGACCCCCTCTTCCTTATATAAACACACATCTCATCTCCCTCTAACTGGCCGGTCCCAAGAGCAAAGAACTTTTGCTGTGCACCAATGGGGCCCGCTCTGGCTAGAGCAAGGCCCGCCTCCAACCCTCCGACCAGTCAAGAAGACCGAAACGACAAGACTCCACCTACTTTATTCTATGTATAAAAATGTATGTAACCATTGTATAGGTCTCTTTTTCACCTGGCTCCTTGCCGAGTTATGTGAACTAGGTCCGTGCACGTAAAACTGCGGGACAAGATATCTCTGACTCATTAAAACTGTCTTTTGTTACAACTGAAATCCACTCTGTCCAGCGTCCGTGATTTGGTCTCAACTCTCCAGTATTTGAACACTAATAGTAGCAAAAACTAACTAGCAGAAATTGTTAAGTTAAAAATGATTTAAACACACTTTGCCATAGGCTACTATTCACTAGTTAACAAAAAATAATGTATGTCATATAAAATATATTCACCCCACCCAGTATTGTAATTAAAAATTACCAGAAAGCATGTAGTCCTTGGCTCAGACAGCATAGTAGTGTGGGCTCAATAGCATCTCATTAGTGTGCAAGATCTTGAGAATCAGCTGTACATGTGATGGAAGAATGCACTGTGCATGCAGAGTGCAAGGTGGACAAACAAAAACCCACAAATTCTGACAAACTCCAAGCATTGATTATGCAAGAATGGGATACCATCAGTCAGGATGTGGCTCAGAAGTTAATTGACAGCATGCCAGGGCGGATTTCAGAGGTCTTGAAAAAGAAGGGTGAACACTGCAAATAGACTCTTTGCATCACCTTCATGTAATTGTAAATAAAAGCTTTTGACACTTATGAAATGCTTGTAATTATACTTCAATATTCCATAGTAACATCTGACAAAAATATCTAGACACTGAAGCAGCAAACTTTGTGGACATTAATATTTGTGTCATTCTCAAAACTTTTGGCCACGACTGTATATATCCTTGTGTTATTATTAGCGGCTTGGGTCTTTTAATATCAAAGAATACTTCACTTTCTCTGTTCATAGGAGTAACATTGTTTTTTGCATGATACAGTTGAAGTCGGAAGTTTAAATACACTTAGGTTGGAGTCAAACTATAGTTTTGGCAAGTTGGTTAGGACATCTACTTTGTGCATGACACAAGTCATATTTTCCAACAATTGTTCACAGACAGATTATTTCACTTATAATTCACTGTACCACAATTCCAGTGGGTCAGAAGTTTACATACCCTGAGTTGACTGTGCCTTTAAACAGCTTGGAAAATTCCAGAACATTATGACATGGCTTTAGAAGCTTCTGATAGGCTAATTGACATAATTTGAGTCAAATGGTGGTGTCCTGTGGATGTATTTCAAGGCCTACCTTCAAACTCAGTGCATGACATCATGGGAAAATAAAAATAAATCAGCCAAGACCTACATTTTTTTTTTGAAGACCTCCACAAGTCTGGTTCATCCTTGGGAGAAATTTCCAAACGCTTGAAGGCACCACATTCATCTGTACAAACAATAGTATGCAAGTATAAACACCATGGGACCACGCAGCCGTCATACCGCTCAGGAAGGAGATGCATTCTGTCTCCTACAGATGAACGTACTTTGGTGCGAAAAGTGCAAATCAATCCCAGAACAACAGCAAAGAACCTTGTGAAGATGCTGGAGGAAACCGGTACAAAAGTATCTATATCCACAGTAAAACGAGTCCTATATCGACATAACCTGAAAGGCCACTCAGCAATCCAGGCCCTGCAGTGCCTAGCTCCACTCCTATTCCCCAGGCGCTCTCTTTTGACGACTTCTGTAACCGTAATAGCCTTGGTTTCATGCATGTTAACATTAGAAGCCTCCTCCCTAAGTTTGTTCTATTCACTGCTTTAGCACACTCTGCCAACCCGGATGTTCTAGCTGTGTCTGAATCCTGGCTTAGGAAGACCACCAAAAATTCAGACATTTTAATTCCAAACTACAACATTTTCAGACAAGATAGAACTGCCAAAGGGGGCGGTGTTGCAATCTACTGCAAAGATAGCCTGCAGAGTTCTGTCCTACTATCCAGATCTGTACCCAAACAATTTGAACTTCTACTTTTAAAAATCCACCTCTCTAAAAACAAGTCTCTCACCGTTGCCGCCTGCTATAGACCCCCCTCTGCCCCCAGCTGTGCTCTGGACACCATATGTGAACTGATTGCCCCCCATCTATCTTCAGAGCTCGTGCTGCTAGGCGACCTAAACTGGAACATGCTTAACACCCCAGCCATCCTACAATCTAAACTTGATGCCCTCAATCTCACACAAATTATCAATGAACCTACCAGGTACCTCCCCAAAGCCTTAAACACGGGCACCCTCATAGATATCATCCTAACCAACTTCCCCTCTAAATACACCTCTGCTGTCTTCAACCAAGATCTCAGCGATCACTGCCTCATTGCCTGCATCCGTAATGGGTCAGCGGTCAAACGACCTCCTCTCATCACTGTAAAACGCTCCCTGAAACACTTCAGCGAGCAGGCCTTTCTAATCGACCTGGCCGGGGTATCCTGGAAGGATATTGACCTCATCCCGTCAGTAGAGGATGCCTGGATATTTTTTTTAAATGCCTTCCTAACCATCTTAAATAAACATGCCCCATTCAAGAAATTTAGAACCAGGAACAGATATAGCCCTTGGTTCTCCCCAGACATGACTGCCCTTAACCAACACAAAAACATCCTATGGCGTTCTGCATTAGCATCGAACAGCCCCCGTGATATGCAGCTGTTCAGGGAAGCTAGAAACCATTATACACAGGCAGTTAGAAAAGCCAAGGCTAGCTTTTTCAAGCAGAAATTTGCTTCTTGCAACACTAACTCAAAAAAGTTCTGGGACACTGTAAAGTCCATGGAGAATAAGAACACCTCCTCCCAGCTGCCCACTGCACTGAAGATAGGAAACACTGTCACCACTGATAAATCCACCATAATTGAAAATTTCAATAAGCATTTTTCTACTGCTGGCCATGCTTTCCACCTGGCTACTCCTACCCCTGTCAACAGCACTGCACCCCCAACAGCAACTCGCCCAAGCCTTCCCCATTTCTCCTTCTCCCAAATCCATTCAGCTGATGTTCTGAAAGAGCTGCAAAATCTGGACCCCTACAAATCAGCCGGGCTAGACAATCTGGGCCCTTTCTTTCTAAAATGATCTGCCGAAATTGTTGCCACCCCTATTACTAGCCTGTTCAACCTCTCTTTCGTGTCGTCTGAGATTCCCAAAGATTGGAAAGCAGCTGCGGTCATCCCCCTCTTCAAAGGGGGGGACACTCTTGACCCAAACTGCTACAGACCTATATCTATCCTACCATGCCTTTCTAAGGTCTTCGAAAGCCAAGTCAACAAACAGATTACCGACCATTTCGAATCTCACCATACCTTCTCTGCTATGCAATCTGGTTTCAGAGCTGGTCATGGGTGCACCTCAGCCACGCTCAAGGTCCTAAACGATATCTTAACCGCCATCGATAAGAAACATTACTGTGCAGCCGTATTCATTGATCTGGCCAAGGCTTTCGACTCTGTCAATCACCACATCCTCATCGGCAGACTCAACAGCCTTGGTTTCTCAAATGATTGCCTCGCCTGGTTCACCAACTACTTCTCTGATAGAGTTCAGTGTGTCAAATCGGAGGGTCTGTTGTCCGGACCTCTGGCAGTCTCTATGGGGGTGCCACAGGGTTCAATTCTTGGACCGACTCTCTTCTCTGTATACATCAATGAGGTCGCTCTTGCTGCTGGTGAGTCTCTGATCCACCTCTACGCAGACGACACCATTCTGTATACTTCCGGCCCTTCTTTGGACACTGTGTTAACAACCCTCCAGGCAAGCTTCAATGCCATACAACTCTCCTTCCGTGGCCTCCAATTGCTCTTAAATACAAGTAAAACTAAATGCATGCTCTTCAACCGATCGCTACCTGCACCTACCCGCCTGTCCAACATCACTACTCTGGACGGCTCTGACTTAGAATACGTGGACAACTACAAATACTTAGGTGTCTGGTTAGACTGTAAACTCTCCTTCCAGACCCATATCAAACATCTCCAATCCAAAGTTAAATCTAGAATTGGCTTCCTATTTCGCAACAAAGCATCCTTCACTCATGCTGCCAAACATACCCTTGTAAAACTGACCATCCTACCAATCCTCGACTTTGGCGATGTCATTTACAAAATAGCCTCCAATACCCTACTCAACAAATTGGATGCAGTCTATCACAGTGCAATCCGTTTTGTCACCAAAGCCCCATATACTACCCACCATTGCGACCTGTACGCTCTCGTTGGCTGGCCCTCGCTTCATACTCGTCGCCAAACCCACTGGCTCCATGTCATCTACAAGACCCTGCTAGGTAAAGTCCCCCCTTATCTCAGCTCGCTGGTCACCATAGCATCTCCCACCTGTAGCACACGCTCCAGCAGGTATATCTCTCTAGTCACCCCCAAAACCAATTATTTCTTTGGCCGCCTCTCTTTCCAGTTCTCTGCTGCCAATGACTGGAACGAACTACAAAAATCTCTGAAACTGGAAACACTTATCTCCCTCACTAGCTTTAAGCACTAACTGTCAGAGCAGCTCACAGATTACTGCACCTGTACATAGCCCACCTATAATTTAGCCCTAACAACTACCTCTTTCCCAACTGTACTTAATTTATTTATTTATTTTGCTCCTTTGCACCCCATTATTTTTATTTCTACTTTGCACATTCTTCCATTGCAAAACTACCATTCCAGTGTTTTACTTGCTATATTGTATTTACCTTGCCACCATGGCCTTTTTTGCCTTTACCTCCCTTCTCACCTCATTTGCTCACATTGTATATAGACTTGTTTATACTGTATTATTGACTGTATGTTTGTTTTACTCCATGTGTAACTCTGTGTCGTTATATCTGTCGAACTGCTTTGCTTTATCTTGGCCAGGTCGCAATTGTAAATGAGAACTTGTTCTCAACTTGCCTACCTGGTTAAATAAAGGTAAAATAAAAATAAAAAATTTAAAAAAGGAAGAAGCCACTGCTTCTAAACGGCCATAAAAAAAGCCAGACTATGGTTTGCAACTGCATATGGGGACAAAGATCGTACTTTTTGGAAAAATGTCTTCTGGCATGATGAAAAAAAACAGAACTGTTTGGCCATAATGACCATTGTTATGTATAGAGGAAAAAGGGGGAGGCTTGCAAGCCGAAGACCACCATCCCAACCGTGAAGCACAGGGGTGGCATCATCATGTTGTGGGGGTGCTTTGCTACAAGAGGGACTGTTGCACTTCACAAAATAGATGGCATCATGAGGTAGGAAAAACTATGTGGATATATTGAAGCAACATCTCAAGACATCAGCAAGTTAAAGCTTGGTCGCAAATGGGTCTTCCAAATGGACAATGACCCCAGGCATATTTCCAAAGTTGTGGCAAAATGGCTTAAGGACAACAAAGTCAAGGTATTGGAGTGGCCATCACAAAGCCCTGACCTCAATCCTATATAACATTTGTGGGCAGAACTGAAAAAGCGTGTGTGAGCAAGGAGGCCTACAAACCTGACTCAGTTACACCAGCACTGTCAGGAGGAATGGGCCAAAATTCACCCAACTTATTGTGGGAAGCTTGTGGAAAGCTACCCAAAATGTTTGACCAAAGTTAAACAATTTAATGGCAATGCTACCAAATACTAATTGAGTGTATGTAAAATTCTGACCCACTAGGAATGTGATGAAAGAAATAAAAGTTGAAAGAAATCTCTCTCTACTATTATTCTGACATTTCACATTCTTAAAATAAAGTGGTGATCCTAACTAACATAAGACAGGATATTTTTACTAGGATTAAAGATCAGCATTTGTGTAAAACTGAGTTCAAATGTATTTGGCCTACGGTGTATGTAATCTTCCGACTCCAACTGTACATACATAATGTGGTGAGACTCGAGTCGCCCCATCAGCTGGAAGATGGTGTCCCTTTTTGGTCAGTGTCAGTGGAGGAATGGGAGAGCGGAGGGATGTTGAGAGGCGAACCCTCAGTCTGCTGCTCTCTCCCTCCTGTGAGACTGACCATCAGATGCAGGCACCATCAGCCCATGATCTATTACCGGTGTGACCATGTAACCTACCTCAAATTTGGAAATATAATATAAAACAATGGCCCGAACAACAATGGATTGGAAGGGCAATTCAAGCAAAGCCAATATGCGGTCATAATGTATTGGGCCTATGACTTACTGCACAAACCTCATTGCTACAGTACTGTTTGTATTTGGTTAATGTTGCATAGGCTTATGTTTAAATGATGCATTTTGACTCAGAAAAGGTTTGTGGCCACTGTTCTAGAGTTTTTCCTGTTAACACTATCAACGTTTCCCTTTACTGTGGCAATTGTGATCGAATCATTGTAATATTAGCCACCTTGAATGCAACATAACAAAACAAAATTAATTATTGAAGAGATTTTGCTGTAGGCAGAAAGCATCAGAGTAGGATTCTTTTACATAGACAAGCACAACTCAGACAATACTCTACACAGACCAGTGCGGCATAAACAAATCCAAGCTGCAGGAGGCCTATACGCAAATAGACCTTTGCCATATATGGATCTGTGCCATTTACATTGAACTGGACTGTGTTCACAGCATTAGCTGTCATGAGTAGATGCACTTGTTTTGAGATCAAAGTGAAAGCTGCATGTAGCCACGTGTGCACATTTAGTTCATATCCTTTGCTCGTTAGTGAGTTATTAGCCCAGTTATAGATCATTTGTAGTCAGCAATAGGGGAGTGATTGCTTCCTACAAGAGCACAAAACGTGTACATTTCTACGCATCTTTGAAAAGCGAGTCAGGTAAATAACTTTTTTTTAGTCTTAACGGGGCAGTGTTGTATTTTGAGACAGGATTGAATAAGCTAAGTAGCCAATATGTAGACGGTATCATATGTTGTCTGGTTCTCTGTAATAATGGTATGGGACTAATAATGCATTTTCATTTTGTAAAGTGGCTTCTTGCATAAAACAACACAATGACATATTCAGTCACCTCCTTGGTCTGAAGGACAAATGGATGAACAGGTTAATGTCAAGCCCTGCATGTTTTTTTTCTGAAGTCTCATGGAATGTAGGCCTAGATTGAACACCACACATTGGCTTCTACTGTAGGCTGAATGATAGTACAGCTATTTCCAGGTTAAAATGTTATGGGATGCATTTTCTCTATTGTTTTTTTATGTTAGGCCACTCTGGTAGGTCTAAATTATGATCAAATAGCCACAGAAGCCTACATCGCCACTGTTAAAACTAACTTAACTGGATACAGCCTCAGTGTTCACAGTAAACGCACGCTGAGTTTGCACAACATTTTCACAACATTCAAGCTTGCTCTTAGCAGACCTGAAATTAGCTCGGTGATGAAGAAATGACAGGGAACATTGACAGTGACCATGGTCATTTGGCTGACAAATAACAGTTATCCAAAATTGCATGACCATCACAGCCCTAACTTTGGGAACAATGACATTCAAAAGTAGAGTATAATATCGAACAGCCTTTCTTCGTTTTGGCTTTATTCTAATGTTCTAGAATTCACACTACTTGACTTTTTCCTGATCTGAATAATATGAGCATAACTATGATAAATGGTGATTGTGATTATGTCAGACACAGGAATGGAGGTGGAAATATTAGAGCCTTCAGCAATGGGCATGAATAAAACAATACAGATGGCCCTCTGTCAGAAAGAAAAGGAAGAGGGATGGGTCAGAAGATAGCTGAAGGCCACAAGATGCCGGAGGTTATTAGCAAACCAAAGATAAATTAAAAAGACAGAGTGAGAGACATAGGCTGTATACTCTAATGTGAACTTTCATTACCCTATAGTAGTGCTGAGCGATTAACTGACATTTGGGTGGTTTTTAAACAACTAATGACGATGTCAGTTTAATTATTTGAATTCCATTTTGTTCTGTTTTTTTTCTGTGAGCTCAATGAGCAGTTTAACTAAAGATAAATCAGATCCAACCTGAACTGTTCAATGATGGTATTCAGCAGCCATAAAAGTATTCCCTTATTTACTTTGAAGAACTTCTAAAATAGTGATTTTGTCAGACAGCATAGGCAGCAGCTCTATAGAGGTGAGATGACTTAGAATGAAATAATAGCCATCAAATAAAACAAATGTGATATACACATCAACTGATATATTTTATTAAAGTAATGTAACCAGTTGTACTGCTAAACACCAATTACACAAAACAATAACAAAATCATTAAATGTACTCATTCAGTTACTGTACACTACACAGGGCCCACTTTTGGTCCTGCTCTGGATTTCCCCAACAGAGAAGCGAAGATGACACACCATCCATTTGGCGCCCTTCAACTTTCATTTAATTCATTGATCATGGGCTAGGAGAGATGAATGCCCTAGCCTGGCATGGCCCAGGTTTTTTATTCCCTCTCCACTGTCTCCTAATGGGACTATTATGGCCCTTACTTTCCTCATCGGGCAGCCAGCTAATTGCTGCAGCCAGGCTCCACTCAGAATGGAGAGGGCAGAGAGAAGGCAGGAAGGAGAAGGACAGAGAGAGAATGAACATCTACAGCCTAGAGAGAGAGTGAGAAATAGAGAGATTACTGGAAACGCAGACAGCTCTCTCTAGGCTGTAGATATTAATTATCTCAATGTCGTCCTCCCTCCCTTCTCTTGTAAGTAAGCATTTCACGGTAAGGTGTACCTGTTGTATTCGGCGCATGTGACAAATACAATTAGATTTGACTTGAGAAAGAAAAAGAGAGAGAGCAAGGGAGAAGGAAAGCAAGAAACAGGGAATAGGACAGAACGGCAGAGGCGATCAGGGAGAGAGGGAACAATTAGACCTTGAGAAGTCAGTATAGGTACAGGCTATACAACCCATGGCATACCATTAGTCTCTTCTCCTGAGCAGTATTTAAAATGGACAACATCTATTTTGTATACTGCACAGCCAAACATATTTCATGTACTAGCCTTTCGTTAGTCTCGAAATAACCATTTTGTACATTGATAATGCCTACTATTAATAATTAAATTCTTCAGTTATCCCAATTTTGGGAAATGTACAGTTCATTACAGCATATTTGAATGAAACAATGGTTTAGCTTTAGCTGAATCCACAAAAGATGAGACAAGTCAAACATTCTTTGAAAAACATATCAAAAGAAGTGGGACTTGTCAATGAGGCCGAGGGCAGCCCTTCACCTGTAGTAGGTTACATCATTCCAACCAGTGGCGTGTTTCTTCAATAATCAATCCAGTCATATTGCTGAGTCATGAAACCATCAGTGTTATTTTTGCCCTCCCACTGAGGTGGTTGGCAAAGTTTTTAGAGAGGGGATGCCATGGCACTTAGGACAGAAATGAGCCTCGTCAGCAAGAAACCAAACCTCTGGTGCCCTCCTCTTCCCCTCATCCATAGCTCCGTACCTCCACTCCAGAGAAACAAATAAATAAGCTCAATCAATCAACCACCAGCGAGACAGATTCCTGCAGACAACGGAAAGAGGGGGAAGTGTTGTATTGCAATAAGAAGTACAGGTTCAATGGACTGATGGCTGGGCTAGGTAAAAAAACAACAACATTCAACTAACTTTAAAATAACATTATTTCCGCACAGGGAGAAAGCATGTTTGAACTCGGCCTAATGTGTAGGAGAGATTTTCTTTGAATCGCACTGTATTTTAGATTAACTGTCTTCAAAGTAATGACTCGGGGACGTCGGGTTTGATATGAAAGCTTCTTTTAGTAATAATACTTGTTCACGTTACATTTAACAACTTTAGATTCTACAGAGCAATGCAGGTGAGATGCTAGCGGAAAGGTCAGCTTAATCACTTTGCACCTGCACATAACTGGCGCGTTAACTCTCTCATTCCTGTCGCAAAAGCGTAATTCAATACTAACCAATACAATTACATATGTAAATAACTGTAAAGAAATGTCTTTAGATACAGCTCAATTAATTAACTTAAACATTAACTCTGTAATACATTAAAGTTACAACACTGTAAGCGTTGGTTTTGTTGAGCATGTGAAGAATTCAAACGTTAATCTCCCCCAAAGTAAGAATACATTTCAGTTCCTTAAATAGGACCCTGGATTGTGGTGGTTGTTTCAACTCCTAATCTAAAAATGTAGATTCCAACACCTCTGTTCTATCCAGCATGAGTATTGTCATGACTTTGGCCTGGGGGTTGGTTTATGACTGTCATAAATATCTCTTCCCCCCTTTTTCCTCTCTCTACCCTACTAAGGTTACATTTGCAAAACCCCTTGGTTAACATAGAGATTCTGGGAACGTCAGAATGTGGGGGGAAATTAACTATATTCTGGTAATCCGAACAATTGAACATATGCAGTGGTACTTAATGAATATGATGTCAGTTCGGTTGTCATCTGAGACATTCTCATCAATGATAAGATGACAAACTCCACAGTGGAAAGTCAATTTAAATGTTTGAATATGAAATTATTTGTGATGGGATGAAATGTGATTTTAGCTTCTAAAATGGGAGATTTGAATTTTCATAAGATAGGGCTGCTCAATCAGTGGCCCTCCCCTGTGAAGGGACAAAGGCTATAAAACTTTTCAAACACACCCTCCTCTTCCTTCCTATATAAGTTCTTGACTACAACATAACTATCTGTTCCGCGGATGTGAGATGACGATCCCATGTCAGAATGGTTCAGATAATAACTACAGAACGAAGCTAACATCAGCATGAGCTTTGGTTGCGAATGGTATTAACTTTGAACTCTTATTCACGACAGAAGTGATACCTCCTAGCCGTTGAGTTAGCGACCGCAGCTGCAAACGCAGGTTAGGAAGGAACAGACAGAGTATCCCTTCTACCACACAACGACGTTACTACAACTTATCCAAGTGGCCACCAGAGACATTCTTCAAAGGACAGAGGACTCGGTTTGGCAACACGGCCTTCCACCTACCACCAACCTACTGAAGCGCAGCTCAGAGTAAATATTTATTGCATTTTCCTTTTCCAATTGGGCGGTAATTTAGAAAGCATAAGATACTGTATTTACGATAGAACAGCTTCTTCCCTTTGTTCCCCCAGTCTCCCGCTCTTTCACTCAAACCCCGCCCCTTTTCCTTATGACAGCACAAGCTGTCATATCTGTTCCGCCCGCTAGGGACGTTTCCTATGACGTAAAGAATTATCCAGGTATAATTCATTCTTTGTATATGTAATTCTGTTTGATTAGTTAGGTATTTAGTAAATAAATAATTAAACCCAATTTTGTATTGCTGATTCAACTTGTTAGCCAGGATTCTTGTAGATATCCAAAAATGTACAACTTTCAGAATATGAGACTGAAGTAAGATGACGATTAATGTTGACTGCTATTGATGTAAAATATTGCTAAATCTTTAAGAGTTTATTCAGAAGATAACAGCTCTATAAATATTATTTTGTGGTGCCCGACTCTCTAGTTAATTACATTTACCTGATTAGCTCAATCAGGTGATATTAATTACGGAGAAAGTATTTTATAGAATAGCATGTCATAGCAATTAATCCGGCATAGCCAAAGACACGACAGTATCAAAAGTAAAACTACTGTCTTGGTGAACACAAAATTAAGTACTGGTAGTAACGTGCATCTGATACTTTCAATATGGGGGCAGCTTTTACACATTTGGAAGTGCCATGGACTGGACACTACTTTCCCTCATATATACTATGTGGTGACTGGGGATATACTATTTTAAGTAAAAGAGGTCATCTACAGCTGCTATATCCATTTTTGGACTTGTAAATTAATCATATGGACCCATTGATTCTTGAAGAAAATAACTTATGTAGTAACGTCACCTCATGATCTAAGTTCAACTGTCGTACCCCATCAGAACCCATAAGCTTGTTTTACTCTAATTTTTGTATACAAAACAAACCATATATAGCATAAAAACATGGTTAAAACCATCATTTTGATATCATGGTCAGTCTTTGCATCCATAGCTCTGTCTATGAAATTGAGCATGGTTACATTCCTCCAGCCCAATCCCATATATTTTTTTCCCAAAACAGGGACGGGGATCGCTTTGCTATCGTCTCTACTGCTGATTGCGGCTATAAGGGCTCTAACACGGTGACCCTGAAGCAAGACGCCCTTAATTCATCATACTCTGCCAATAAAAATACAAATTTGTGACACACACAAGTCAGAGGTCATAGCCTTGGGGAAATCACAATGTCCACCCATCAAATATGAACACCAAAAATGTGTACCAGCACCGTTCTTTATTCCAGCACTATGTAATTGTTCATGTACAGCGCCTTCGGAAAGCATTCAGACCCATGAACTTTTCCCACATTTTGTTAGGTTACAGCCTTATTGTAAAATGTATTAAAATAGTTTCCACCCCCTAATCAATCTACACACAATACCCCACAATGACAAAAAAACAAACAGGTTTTTAGAAAAACTGAAATATCACAATTACATAAGTATTTACATAAGTATTCAGTCCTGTTTACTCAGTACTTTGTTGAAGCAACTTTGACAGAGATTACAGCCTCAAGTCTTCTTGGGTATGACACTACAAGCTTGGCACAGCTGTACTTGTGGAGCTTCTGCCATTCATCTCCACAGATCCTCTCAAGCTCTGGGAGGTAGGATGGGGAGCGTTGCGGTAAAGCTATTTTCAGGTCTCTCTGGAGATGTTCGATCGGGTTCCAGTCCGGGCTCTGGCTGGGCCACTCAAAGACATTCAGAGATTTGACCCGAAGCCACTTCTGCATTGTCTTGGCTGTGTGTTTAGGGTCTTTGTCCTGTTGGAAGGTGAACCTTAACCCCAGTCTGAGGTCTTGAGCGCTCAGGAGCAGGTTTTCATCAAGGATCTCTCTGTACTTTGCGCCATTCATCTTTGCCTTCGATCCTGACTAGTCTCTCAGTCCCTGACGCTGAAAAAAATCCCCACAGCATGATGCTGTCACCACCATGCTTCACCGTAGGGATGGTGCCAGGTTTCCTCCAGATGTGACGCTTGGCATTCAGGCCAAAGAGTTCAATCTTAGTATCAAGGTTCTTCCATCTCCACAGAAGAACTCCGGAGCTCTGAGAGAGTGACCCTTGGGTTCTTGGTCACCTCCCTAACCAAGGACCTTCTCCACCGATTGCTCAGTTTGGACAGATGGCCAGCTATAGGAAGAGTGTTGGTGGTTACAAACCTCTTCTTTTAAGAATGATTGAGGCCACTGTGTTCTTTGGTACCCTTCCCCAGATCTGTGCCGCGACACAATCCTGTCTTGGAGCTCTACGAACAATTCCTTTAACCTCATGGCTTGGTATTTGCTCCGACATGCACTGTCAACAGTGGACCTTATATAGACAGGTGTGTGCGTTTCCAAATCATGTCCAATCAATTGAATTTACCACAGGTGGTCTCCAATCAAAGCTGTAGAAACATCAAGGATGATCAATGGAAACAGGACGCACCTGAGCTCAATTTCCAGACTCATATCAAACGGTCTGAATACTTATGTAAATAAGGTATTTGTTTTTTATTTCTAAATAAAAACCTGTTTTCGCTTTGTCATTATGAGGTATTGTGTGTAGATTGTTGAGGATTTTTTATATATTTTTTAATCGATTTTAGAATAAGGCTGTAACGTAATAATTTGGAAAAAATCAAGCGGTCTGAATACTTTCTGAAGGCACTGTATGATCACCTTGAGATGGACGTGTTAGGTCAAAAAGGGAAAGGTGCGAGCCGCCTTGACATAGGCACCACCGTGTCAGTCTAATAGTGATTTGTTTGGTATTGCCACTTTGGTTGAACTTGGAACCACATTGCTTGCTTGGTCCTTGGCTGGATGTGACCTTGACATGTATTAGGGCTGTCTTAATCAGTGACACTGACTAGGACAGCAATAACCTGAACCTTGCAGAGTTCACTTTAAGAGCAGCCACTTTCTCCAACTTCCTCTATCTAAGGTTTATGTCAGATTGAATAGTCTATCTGGTTCCCTGTTGCTTTTACTGCAGAAAAATTGAAAAGCCACTCAAAGGAGGTCCCAGTAATTGAACTACTGAATGTAGGAAATACAAGGTAATGAAAAAAAGAAACAGAAAGATAGGAGGTACGCCACTGATTGACTTTAGCATTTCATCATGTCTTGTCTGTGTTTGTCAAGAAAGAAGGCTAATTTAGTGAAGGTGGATGCTTGCGTAGATGTCTAGGCACATGCGGCGTGAGATGGCTGTTTGCGTAGTTGTCTAGGCACGTCCGGCGTGAGATGGCTGTTTGCGTAGTTGTCTAGGCACGTCCGGCGTGAGATGGCTGTTTGCGTAGTTGTCTAGGCACGTCCGGCGTGAGATGGCTGTTTGCGTAGTTGTCTATGCACGTCCGGCGTGAGATGGCTGTTTGCGTAGTTGTCTAGGCACGTCCGGCGTGAGATGGCTGTTTGCGTAGTTGTCTAGGCACGTCTGGCGTGAGATGGCTGTTTGCGTAGTTGTCTAGGCACGTCCGGCGTGAGATGGCTGTTTGCGTAGTTGTCTATGCACATCCGGCGTGAGATGGCTGTTTGCGTAGAGGTCTATGCACGTCCGGCGTGAGATGGCTGTTTGCGTAGTTGTCTATGCACGTCCGGCGTGAGATGGCAGTTTGCGTAGTTGTCTATGCACGTCCGGCGTGAGATGACTGTTTGCGTAGTTGTCTAGGCACGTCCGGCGTGAGATGGCTGTTTGCGTAGTAGTCTATGCACGTCTGGAGTAGGATGGATGTTTGCGTTGATGTCTAGGCACGTCCGGAGTAGGATGGATGTTTGCGTTGATGTCTAGGCACGTCCGGAGTAGGATGGATGTTTGCGTAGTTGTCTAGGCACGTCCAGCGTGAGATGGCTGTTTGCGTAGTTGTCTAGGCACTTCCGGAGTAGGATGGATGTTTGCGTAGATGTCTATGCACGTCCGGTGTGAGATGGCTGTTTGCATAGATATCTAGGCACGTCCGGCGTGAGATGGCTGTTTGCGTAGTTGTCTATGCACGTCTGGCGTGAGATGGCTGTTTGCGTAGTTGTCTAGGCACGTCCGGCGTGAGATGGCTGTTTGCGTAGTTGTCTAGGCACGTCCAGCGTGTGATGGCTGTTTGCGTAGAGGTCTAGGCACGTCCGGCGTGAGATGGCTGTTTGCGTAGAGGTCTAGGCACGTCCGGCGTGAGATGGCTGTTTGCGTAGTTGTCTAGGCACGTCCGCTGTGAGATGGCTGTTTGCGTAGTTGTCTAGGCACGTCCGCCGTGAGATGGCTGTTTGCGTAGTTGTCTAGGCACGTCCGCCGTGAGATGGCTGTTTGCGTAGTTGTCTATGCACGTCCGGTGTGAGATGGCTGTTTGCGTAGTTGTCTAGGCACGTCCGGCGTGAGATGGCTGTTTGCGTAGTTGTCTATGCACGTCCGGCGTGAGATGGCTGTTTGCGTAGAGGTCTATGCATGTCCGGAGTAGGATGGATGTTTGCGTTGATGTCTAGGCATGTCTATTGTGAGATGGTGTTTGTGTAGATGTCTAGGCATGTCCATGGTGTACACAGGTATAACAAGGATGCTTTGAGGTTACTATCTCAGAGTTGTAATAGCATCAGGAACTAGACTTAGGTCCGCTGCTTGTAAAGGAGATGTCCCAGAATCACTATGGAAACTGGCAAATTAATAATTTGCTGAATAGGCTGCAGTGTGGACAAGGGCCTTTGTGGCAGCCATTTTAGGTTGAAATCAGAACAGTAATTTAAGACCTGTGAGTTATCATCTCTCTTGGCAGCAGCTAATGGGGATCCTAATAAATACTAAATACTCTTGAGCTACTCTACTGCAATCTAAATTTGCTTTAAATTACAGTTGCACTAAGCAACCACTGATTGATTAGCATGCATTTTTCTACTGTAATCAGCATTCATCACTCAGAGGCCCATGGGGTGACCTAAGAACAGCTGAGTCCTGAAATAAGAAGAAGGAGATGAAGGGGAGAGGGTGGCGGTGAATCGATAATCAGATTGACTTGATTCAAATTTTAACAGCTGTGAACATAGATGATAATCAACGCTGACTTAGGGAGTTGAAGATACACACTTGGTAATTAATAAGCTAAAACTCACTTTACGGTACATCAGTGCTCAAAATTCTCCAGTTCATCTAGGATGATTATACTCTTCTTACAAGCTAAATCAGTGGAAATCTTCCACAATGCTGTCATAATATCACTGAATAGGGAATATAAGCTGAATAACATCACATCTGTTTAGGGCAGTGTTCAACGTACCTGCAATATATTGAGAAATACTGCTTTACAATTAAGTCTGCCAGGTAACACAGACAAAGTGATTAGACTCTCATGAAGTTGTGGTGTATGTGGTGTTGTAGTCAAAATCAATAATGAATAACTTTACTCACGGTTCAATGCATGTCATTTATCGAAATACTCAGGTAATGCAAATGTCTTGAACTGTGGCATGTAGAACTGTGTCTGCGTGCATGCGTATGTGTGTGAGTGTATGTCTATGTTTGCCTGTGTGCATCTATGCGTGTGGTATTTAGATGGCGTAGCGCATGGCGAGCACATAGAGGGCATGTTCTGACCTGACCTCATAGTTTCACTTTTGAATTTGACGTAATTGGATGAAAGTCAATATTTTACCAATTCATATCACGTGGTTCCAGGGTTAATTCCGCGTGGTTACAAGGTTAAACATAACCTGAAAGGGTTAAGTTTAGGTATTTGTTATGAGTGCTTAAGGTTAGGGCTAAGGCTTGGTGAAGGCTTAAAACAAAATAATTAAAAACAATGCGCTGTTTACATGAAGTATCATCAAGTACCCTCCCTGCTTGCTAGAGAATGGTGAACTGCCGTGGCAGAGTGGTCTAGGCTGCGCTCTGATTCTGAGTGGCAAAGCGATCTAAGCAGCGCTCTGGCTCCGAGCGGTGCGGCGGTCTAAGCAGCGCTCGGGCTCCGAGCGGTGCGACGGTCTAGGCAGCTCTCTGGCTCCGAGCGGTGCGACGGTCTAGGCAGCTCTCTGGCTCCGAGCGGTGCGACGGTCTAGGCAGCTCTCTGGCTCCGAGCGGTGCGACGGTCTAGGCAGCTCTCTGGCTCCGAGCGGTGCGACGGTCTAGGCAGCTCTCTGGCTCCGAGCGGTGCGACGGTCTAGGCAGCTCTCTGGCTCCGAGCGGTGCGACGGTCTAGGCAGCTCTCTGGCTCCGAGCGGTGCGACGGTCTGGGCAGCTCTCTGGCTCCGAGCGGTGCGACGGTCTGGGCAGCTCTCTGGCTCCGAGCGGTGCGACGGTCTGGGCAGCTCTCTGGCTCCGAGCGGTGCGATGGTCTAGGCAGCTCTCTGGCTCCGAGCGGTGCGGCGGTCTAGGCAGCTCTCTGGCTCCGGGCGGTTTAGGCAGGTCTCTGGCTCTGACTGGTGCAATGGTCGAGGCAGCCTCTGGCTCCAAGTACTACAGTGGTCAAGGCAGCTCTCTGGCTTTGAGCCTTGTGAGTTCCAGCCCAGTGCTATGCCATAATTGTACATTTTTGGGGGGTGAGCGCCGTCGATGGCATATATCGACATCCTCCAAACGTTCTCAAATGTCTGAATTTGACGTCTCTTTGTGTCCAGCCCGTGTTTTGACACACATTCACCGATACGAATCTGCATTGTGAGACTTGACGTTGATCAGGTTCAAGTACTCTGAGGAGAGACACACTCACGCGCCCACACACAAACACTCACTAACTCACGTCCACACACACACTCACACACGCACGCACCCACACACACACACACACAAACACTCACTAACGCCCGCGCACGCCCACACATCATTCTGAAGCCAGCTAGATCAACACATCATTCTGAAGCCAGCTAGAACATCATCATTCTGAAGCCAGCTAGAACAACACATTCTACAGCAGGAACAAACCCTACCTCAAAATGAATATGGAATATGTTCCTGTACATTTCTATATAGTTGGAACACCAGCAGAAAATCATCAAGGGATTCTGACATACCACAGTGCTAAACTTTACATATTCAACATGGGAAACCTGGGGAAATCAAACTCACAAACCTGGAATTGTAGGCTCCATGTTCCAAACTAGTGAGACCTCAGAACCACTATTAACTCAGTGTAAATTTACAGAAGTAAACGTTGTACAGAATGTACAAAACATTAGGAACACATTCCTAATATTGAGTTGCACCCACTTTTGCCCTCAGAATATACTCATTTAGCCGGACTATGGACTCTAAAATGTGTCAGAAGCGTTCCACAGAGATGCTGGCCAATGTTATCTCCAATGATTCCCACAGTTGTGTCAAGTTGGCTAGTAGTGGATTTCTACTACGAAAAGCTTGTTCCATCTCATCCCACAGATACTCAAATTGTATTGAGATCTGGCGAATGGGCAGGCCACTGCGGTAAGCTGAATTCACTGCCATGTTTGTGGAACCAATCCTAGCCTTGTAGCATGGGGCATCATCCTGCTGAAAAATCTAGTCGCACATGAACGGATGTACCTTATTGGCAAATATGCTGTGACATTTAAACGTTGCTCCAATTTTATCACTGGGCTCAACGTGTGTCATGAAAACACACCCCGCCCCACCACCACCACGATGGATGCATATACTCATGTGTTTTTCATATACTCACGAGTCACCCACCAGCAGGAACCGGGATTCATCAGTCCAGGCAATGTTTTTCCAATTCTCCAGTGTTTTCATTCCTTAGCCCAATGCATCCACAGTTTATTTTTTGCTGAAATAAGTAGAACTCTGTAAGGTCGTCGGCTGCCATACCCCATTCGTGTCAAGGTATGACGAGTTGTGCATTATTTTGGGCGTTAATGTTGTACTGGACTGTCAGTTGACTAACTGTAGCCCATCTGTTGCTCTGCACAATGCGTCAGCTTCCTTTGTCCTCTTTCATCAATGACCCGTTTTCGAGTACTGGCCTGCCGTTGCCTGGATGTCCTTTGGGTGGTGGACCGTTCTTGATATACACTAGAAACTGATATACACTGGAGCGTCAAAAACCCAGCAGCATTGCAGTTCATGACACACTCAAACAGGTGCGCCCAGTTCCTACTACCATACCCCGTTTAAAGGCACTTACATCTTTTATCATGCCCATTCACCCTCTGAATGGCACACATAAATGTCTCAATTGCCTCAAGGCTAAAAAATAATTTAACCTGTCTCCTCTGTTTCATCTACACTGATTGAAGTGGATTTAACAAGTGACATCAATAAGGGATCATACACTATACAGTACCAGTCAAAAGTTTGGACACACCTACTCATTCAAGGGTTTTTCTTTATTTTATACTATTTTCTACATTGTAGAATGATAGTGAGGACATCAAAACAATGAAATAACACATATGGAATCATGTAGTAAACAAACTAAAAAAGTGTTAAAACTTATATTTTTTAGATTCTTCAAAGTAGCCACTGTTTGCCTTGAGAGCTTTGCACACCACTGGTATTCTCTCAACCAGCTTCACCTGGAATGCTTTTCCAACAGTCTTGAAAGAGTTCCCACATATGCAGAGTACTTGTTGGCTGCTTTTCCTTCCCTCTGCGGTCCAACTCAATCCAATCCATCTCAATTGGGTTGAGGTCGGGTGATTGTGGAGGGCAGGTCATCTGATGCATCACTCCATCACTCTCCTTCTTGGTCAAATAGCCCTTACACAGCCTGGAGGTGTGTTGCGTCATTGTACTGTTGTAAAACAACGATGGGGTGGTGTATCGCTGCAGAATGCAGGGGTAGCCATGCTGGTTAAGTGTGCCTTGAATTCTAAGTAAATCACACAGTGTCACCAGCAAAACCCCCCACACCATCACACCTCCTCCATGCTTCACAGTGGGAACCACTCATGCTGAGATCATCCGTTCACCTACTCTGCTTCTCACAAAGACACGGCGGTTGGAACCAAAAATCTCAAATCAGACCAAAGGACAGATTTCCACCTGTCTAATTTCCATTGCTCGTGTTTCTTGGCACAAGCAAGTCTCTTATTATTATTGGCGTCCTTTAGCAGTGGTTTCTTTGCAGCAATTCAACCACGAAGGCCTGATTCACGTAGTCTCCTCTGAACAGTTAATGTTGAAATGTGTCTGTTACTTGAACTACGTGAAGCATTTATTTGGGCTACAATTTCTGAGGCTGGTAATTCTAATGAACTTATCCTCGGCAGCAGAGGTTACTCTGCGTTTTCCTTTCCTGTGGCAGTCTCCATGAGAGCCAGCTTCATCGTAGCAACTTGTGGTTTTTCCGACTGCACATAAAGAAACTTTCTCATTTTCTGCATTGACTGACCTTCATGTCCTATAGCAATGACGGACTGTCGTTTCTCTTTGCTTATTTTAGCTGTTCTTGCCATAATATTTGGTATTTTACCAAATAGTGCTATCTGTATCTGTATACCAACTAGAGGTTGACCGATTATGATTTTTCAACGCCGTTACCGATTATTGGAGGACCAAAAAAAAGCCGATACCGATTAAATCGGCTGATTTCTATATATATTTATATGTGTAATAATGACAATTACAACAATACTGAATGAACTATAAAAACTTTTATTTTAACTTAATATAGTACATCAATAAAAATCAATTTAGTCTCAAATAAATAATGAAACATGTTCAATTTGGTTTAAATAATGCAAAAACAAAGTGTTGGAGAAGGAAGTAAAAGTGCAATATGTGCCATGTAAAAAAAGCTCATGTTTAAGTTCCTTGCTCAGAACATGAGAACATATGAAAGCTGGTGGTTCCTTTTAACATGAGTCTTCAATATTCCCAGGTAAGACGTTTTAGGTTGTAGTTATTATAGGAATTATAGGACTATTTCTCTCTATACTATTTGTATTTCATATACCTTTGACTATTGGATGTTCTAATAGGTACTTTAGCATTGCCAGCCTAATCTCGGGAGTTGATAGGCTTGAAGTCATAAACAGCGTAATGTTTGAAGCATTGCGAAGAGCTGCTGGCAAACGCAGGAAAGTGCTGTTTGAATGATATCATTAATATGGTCGAATCCGAAAACAAAATGTTTATTCTTTCAGTGAAATACGGAACCGTTCCGTATTTTATCTAACGGGTGGCATCCATAAGTCTAAATATTGCTGTTACATTGCACAACCTTCAATGTTATGTCATAATTATGTAAAATTCTGGCAAATTAGTTCGCAACGGCCCAAATTAGTTCGCAGGCAGCCCAAACTGTTGAATATACCCTGACTCTGCGTGCAATGAACGCAAGAGAAGTGAGACAATTTCCCTAGTTAATATTGCCTGCTAACATTCATTTCTTTTAACTAAATATGCAGGTTTAAAAAAATATACTTCTGTGTATTGATTTTAAGAAAGGTATTGATGTTTATGGTTAGGTACATTCGTGCAACGATTGTGCTTTTTTCACAGATGCGCTTTTGTTAAATCATCCTCCATTTGGCGAAGTTGGCTGTCTTTGTTAGGAAGAAATGGTCTTCACGCAGTTCACAACGAGCCAGGCGGCCCAAACTGCTGCATATACACTGACTCTGTTGCAAAGACCGCAAGAGAAGTGACACAATTTTCCCTAGTTAAAAGAAACGTATGTTAGTAGGCAATATTAACTAAATGTGCAGGTTTAAAAATATATACTTGTGTATTGATTTTAAGAAAGGCGTTGATGTTTATGGTTAGGTACACATTGGTGCAACGACAGTGCTTTTTTCATGAACGCGCTTGTTAAATCACCCGTTTGGCAAAGTAGGCTGTGATTCAATGATAAATTAACAGGCACCGCATCAATTATATGCTACGCAGGAAAAGCTAGATAAGCCTAGTAATATCATCAACAATGTGTAGTTAACTAGTGATTATGTTAAGATTGATTGTTTTTTATAAGATACGTTTAATGCTAGCTAGCACTTTACCTTGGCTCCTTGCTGCACTCTCATAACAGGTAGTCAGCCTGCCACGTAGTCTCCTTGTGGAGTGCAATGTAATCGGCCATAATCGGTGTCCAAAAATGCTGATTACCGATTGTTATGAACACTTGAAATCGGCCCTAATTAATCGGCCATTCCGATTAATCGATCAACCTCTAATACCAACCCTACCTTGTCACAACACAACTGATTGATTCAAACGCATTAAGAAGGAATGCAATTCCACAAATTAACAAGGCACACCTGTTAATTGAAATGCATTCCAGGTTACTACCTCATGAAGCTGGTTGAGAGAATGCCAAGAGTGTGCAAAGCTGTCATCAAGACAAAGGGTGGCTACTTTGAAGAATCTCAATTATAAAATCTATTTTGATTTGTTTAACACTTTATTGGTTACTACATGATTCAATGTGTTATTTCATATTTTTGATGTCTTCACTATTATTCTACAATGTAGAAAATAGTAAAAATAAAGAAAAACTCTTGAATGAGTAGGTGTGTTCGAACTTTTGACTGGTACTGTATATACAAAAGCATGTGGGCACCCCTTCAAATTAGTGGATTTGGCTATTTCAACCTCACCAGTTGCTTACAGTTGGTTAAAATCGAGCACACAGCCATGTAATCTCAATGGACAAACACCTGATACAGAACATCCACTGTAATAGACGAATGACAGGCCTCACAGCCACACTCTGACATGTATACAACATAGCCTAAACAAAGGTGTGTGTGATTGAACCCCAAAGGTGGATAATCTTCTCCTTTCTTTGACAGTGACTCAGTAAGATAATAGGAGAGAGTAAAACCCTGCAAAGGGTGTGTGTGTGTGTGTGTGTGTGTGTGTGTGTGTGTGTGTGTGTGTGTGTGTGTGTGTAAAGAGAAGGATGATTGTCTTCTTAGAGAGGCAACCAAATGCAATCTTTGTAACTTAGACCGGTTGAATCCTTTGCGGTTGTCAATACATCTATTTACAGACATAAATGGTTGTAGGAACATATGTGCATGTATGCCACACATACACATTACTTGAATTGAGCCACTTATCTTGGCTTTATCCGAATAGCTTTGTACACACTAGAGGTCTTCACGTGTCCAACAAACCTGAAATTCCGAGACCATAAATTCTGACTTTTGTCTCAGATTTGGGTGGGGTCTTATATAATTGCCACAGGTCTCAGGTAAGTGCAATTATAATTGATTTACCAACTGGATCTGTCCTCTGTTAATTTAATGTGCGAGGTGATCAGAACCTCGCCAATTGCAACTCAATAAAACATGTAGTTCATGTCCAGCTGAAACTGGTTCCGGCCACTCACCTCACGTGCACCTGCTGCTGAAGAGAGAGAGAGAGAGCACGAGTGAAAGGAGCTTTGGCCTAGACTCTAGGCTACTGTTGATTGCAAAGATGGAGGCCTTTTTCATTTCATTCTGTGAGGACAAGTTCAAGGGATAACAATGAGAAGAACATTGGTGCGGCCAAATGGAATGTGTGCAAACTCGCTATTCAGGTTTGATGCAATTTTCAAACTTTTATTTATTTGTTTTAGTATTTATTATAATTTGTTTTATCATTATTATTGTAAGCTTTTTTAGAATCTAAAACATTTCTTTAAATATGCTAAATTAAGTTGTCTTTTAAATGTTGTGCTCTGTATTTAAATTTAAGATAAAAGTTTAAAGTAAACCGGATGTAAAATAAATATCAGCCTATTGCTGTCATTTGTTGGGTAGGCATACGGTTCATATTTTACCTAAAAACAATGACTTGACTTACTTTGATATTACCCTAATCAAGTTTAGAAACTTTTGTGAAGGTCTGGTGTGGTACTACAGGCCTATGAAGGCAGTGCGCACCAGAAGTCCAACTGACTCAGTTGAACTTGAGGTGAGGAAGAATGTTTTAGGCCTACCAAAGTTAGATTAAAGGAGTAACAATATAATGCTCATCTTTATTTAAAAAAATATTATGCACGCCGAATTCATCCTCCTGTATAGTACGCCTACATCTGTATAGCAGTAGAAGCCTATCTGACAAGGATTAAGAACGCATGTTGGTGTCTTTCTCTCTGGGCTAGGCCTAAGCTTCTCTTCCTTTATATATATATATATTTTTAAATATCAATATCATACAGTGGAGCCTAGGCCTATAGACTAGAGGTCAACCGATTATGATTTTTCAACGCCGATACCGATTATTGGAGTACCAAAAAAGCCGATACCGATTAATCGGGCGATTTCTTCATTTTATTTGTAATAATGACAATTACAACAATACTGAATTAACACTTATTTTAACTTAATATAATACATCAATAAAATCAATTTAGCCTCAAGTAAATAATGAAACATGTTCAATTTGGTTTAAATAATACAAAAACAAAGTGTTGGAGAAGAACGTAAAAGTGCAATATGTGCTATGTAAGAAAGCTAACGTTTCAGTTCCTTGCTCAGAACATGAGAACATATGAAAGCTGGTGGTTCCTTTTAACATGAGTCTTCAATATTCCCAGGTAAGAAGTTTAGGTTGTAGTTGTTATAGGAATTATAGGACTATTTCTCTCTATACCATTTGTATTTCATTAACCTTTGACTATTGGATGTTCTTATAGGCACTTTAGTATTGCCAGTGTAACAGTATAGCTTCTGTCCCGCTAGTTAGCGCGCGCTAACTAGCTAGCCATTTCACTTCGGTTACACCAGCCTCATCTCGGGAGTTGATAGGCTTGAAGTCATAAACAGTGCAATGCTTAACGCACAACGAAGAGCTGCTGGCAAAACGCACGAAAGTGCTGTTTGAATGAATGTTTACGCACCTGCTTCTGCCTACCACCGCTCAGTCAGATACTTGTATGCTCAGTCAGATTATATGCAACGCAGGACACGCTAAATAATATCTAGTAATATCATCAACCATGTTTAGTTAACTAGTGATTATGAATGATTGTTTTTTATAAGATAAGTTTAATACTAGCTAGTAACTTACCTTGGCTTACTGCATTCGCGTAACAGGCAGTCTCCTTGCGGAGTGCAACGAGAGAGAGGAAGGTCGTTATTGCGTTGGACTAGTTAACTGTAAGGTTGCAAGAGTGGATCCCCCGAGCTGACAAGGTGAAAATCTGTCGTTCTGCCCCTGGACAAGGCAGTTAACCCACCGTTCCTATGCCGTCATTGAAAATAAGAATGTGTTCTTAACTGACTTGCCTAGTTAAATAAAGGTATAAAAAATATACATATATTTTTTTAAATAATTTAAAAAAATAAATATATATATATATATAAAAAAAAAAAATTGGCAAATCGGCGCCCAAAAATACCTATTTCCGATTGTTATGAAAACTTGAAATCGGCCATAATTAAATCGGCCATTCCGATTAATTGGCCAGCCTCTACTATAGACATAAATGCATGCAACACCCTGATACATTGAGCGCTCAAATCTCCAACATCTGAATCGTGAGGTAAACAAATTACTGTTTTAGGAAAGTAAAAACCAATAAAACAATAAGCTACAATGTTTTGATTATGCGACACATCGAAATATAATTTTCTTCTGGTTTGTTTTATGTCATTTAGCAGTTTTTAAGGATTGATAATTTGGCCAATATCACTCGTTTATTGATGGCAGAGGTTTCTTTCCCTCTCTCGTTCTACTCTCGGATCCGAATAGGTCTCTCAGATCAAACCAGCATGGGTCCGTTTGCGCCTGTTTTTCCACAGGCCATTTCGGAATGGTTCTGACCGTCCTTGGGTCCATTCGGAAACCGGTCTCCTTTAAAAAAAAAAAATGTTTTATGCATGTTGGGTTGGGTGGGAAAGCCACGGATTCATTTCGGAACGGGTGCAACATTTTGGACCCGTAAAGGACTTATAGTACACATTGACTTTGGGAGGCTGGAAGCTGATTTAGCCTTGCTCTGATCTGGCACTACCCCTGCACTGAACCACACTATTCCCGCTTACCTTTCTCATAGGCTGGCATGCTGTCCTTCAGCAGGTAGCTCAGCTGGTGGCCGTTGAGGTGCAGAAAGCGCAGCTGGTCCCTGAGCGAGGCCTCGTCAACCACGGGCTGGATGAGTCGGCCCACACTGTTCTGGGAGATGGGCAGGCCCAGACCAAGAGCCAGGGTCGGGGTCAGGTCCACCTGCTCTACTGTTGATGGTTTCTCCATCCCTACTGTTTATAAGGAGTAGAGAGAGTATCTCAGGATATAGAAACAAGAGGAAGCAAGGAGGCACACATGCACAAGACAGACAGAAACGCGTACGTACATTCACACACGTATACAGTTGAGAAATTAGGTGAAAAGTCACAGGAGCAGAACATATGTACCGCATCTCTAATCAAACCCTACTCCTCTACATCATACATTAATAACAACGATTCATTCACTTTGTGTAGCACACTTTAAAATAAAACCCATTCTAAAATAAATACATAAATTGTATTGAACTTTGCGACCTTTTTCCACATTTCAGGCTTCAAACATAAAGATATAAAACTGTATTTTTTTGTGAAGAATCAACAACAAGTGGGACACAATCATGAAGTGGAACGACATTTATTGGATATTTCAAACTTTTTTAACAAATCAAAAAATGAAAAATTGGGCGTGCAAAATTATTCAGCCCCTTTACTTTCAGTGCAGCAAACTCTCTCCAGAAGTTCAGTGAGGATCTCTGAATGATCCAATGTTGACCTAAATGACTAATGATGATAAATACAATCCACCTGTGTGTAATCAAGTCTCCGTATAAATGCACCTGCACTGTGATAGTCTCAGAGGTCCGTTAAAAGCGCAGAGAGCATCATGAAGAACAAGGAACACACCAGGCAGGTCCGAGATACTGTTGTGAAGAAGTTTAAAGCCGGATTTGGATACAAAAATATTTCCCAAGCTTTAAACATCCCAAGGAGCACTGTGCAAGCGATAATATTGAAATGGAAGGAGTATCAGACCACTGCAAATCTACCAAGACCTGGCTGTCCCTCTAAACTTTCAGCTCATACAAGGAGAAGACTGATCAGAGATGCAGCCAAGAGGCCCATGATCACTCTGGATGAACTGCAGAGATCTACAGCTGAGGTGGGAGACTCTGTCCATAGGACAACAATCAGTCGTATATTGCACAAATCTGGCCTTTATGGAAGAGTGGCAAGAAGAAAGCCATTTCTTAAAGATATCCATAAAAAGTGTCGTTTAAAGTTTGCCACAAGCCACCTGGGAGACACACCAAACATGTGGAAGAAGGTGCTCTGGTCAGATGAAACCAAAATTGAACTTTTTGGCAACAATGCAAAACGTTATGTTTGCAACACAGCTCATCGCCCTGAACACACCCTATCCCCACTGTCAAACATGGTGGTGGCAGCATCATGGTTTGGGCCTGCTTTTCTTCAGCAGGGACAGGGAAGATGGTTAAAATTGATGGGAAGATGGATGGAGCCAAATACAGGACCATTCTGGAAGAAAACCTGATGGAGTCTGCAAAAGACCTGAGACTGGGACGGAGATTTGTCTTCCAACAAGACAATGATCCAAAACATAAAGCAAAATCTACAATGGAATGGTTCAAAAATAAACATATCCAGGTGTTAGAATGGCCAAGTCAAAGTCCAGACCTGAACCCAATCGAGAATCTGTGGAAAGAACTGAAAACTGCTGTTCACAAATGCTCTCCATCCAACCTCACTGAGCTCGAGCTGTTTTGCAAGGAGGAATGGGAAAAAAATTCAGTCTCTCGATGTGCAAAACTGATAGAGACATACCCCAAGCGACTTACAGCTGTAATCGCAGCAAAAGGTGGCGCTACAAAGTATTAACTTAAGGGGGCTGAATAATTTTGCACGCCCAATTTTTCAGTTTTTGATTTGTTAAAAAAGTTTGAAATATGCCAGTTGAGTTGACAGGACAATCCAGAACACAAGCTCTGTGTCCATCATGTGTCTGAGGTCCTACAGTACAAGTTAGTGTACCAACTTGTCCATCATGTGTCTGAGGTCCTACAGTACAAGTTACTGTACCAGCCTGTCCATCATGTGTCTGAGGTCCTACAGTACAAGTTACTGTACCAGCCTGTATCTGCCAACGCTTAACTTCTCAGCCGGTCTCTCAGTAAAATCTGATCCACCTGAAATAAACCTATGTAGATGAGAAGTTATCTAGAAATACACGTAGCAAATAAAGAAACAATTATCACATTCACACCAACGGCCTCGAACACGTTTGTCACAGAGCGGCGAAACGTTAATGAGCTCCTCTTCACACAGTGCCAAGATGTCACCGCTTCTCAGTGTGAGAGCTCAGCTGAGAGACAGCCGTGTGTGTATGTTTGTGTGTGCATTTTTTGTAGCCTTTATTTAACCAGGCATGTGCGTGTGTGGCACAGACGCTCTGGAGTAGGCCCTTACCTATCAAAAGTCATGTTAATCCTAACATTTTTCCTAGGTGAAAACAAATGTAAATAGACATATTAGTGGTGGGCCGTAACTACAATATTTTCACTATACTGTTATGGATAAGTGTTGTGATAAGCATTTGAACACCGGTGTGCATGTGCCTACTTCAGCAATGACACCAAGACAGACTGACAAACAGACAGAGGGATAACAGGAAGGCCAATGCTTACCTTTCTTCTTGAAGGCGGGGCTGATGAGCACCAGGGGTGTATTGACCTCATGCTCAGACGAGCCCCCGTGGCTGCCCGTCTCGGACATCCCGTGGTCCCCACACAGCACCAGCAGGTAGGGCAGCGCCCCCTCTGCCTCCTAAGGGGACACGGGACATGGCAGATAGGTCACATAAGCGGACCAAATGTTAATATAATGGTCGATTCACTGCAACTTACATTTAAAGTAGCATCTCATTTTAACAGCTCATAATCCAGGGACTACGGAGTGGCTCAGCGGTCTAATGCATCACAGTGCTTCCGGCATCACTACAGACCTGGGATCAATCCCAGGCTGTGTCATAACCGGCCGTGACCGGGAGTCCCATAGGGCAGAGCACAATTTGCCCCCGTCGTCTGGGTTTGGGGAGGGTTTGGCTGGGGGGCTTGAACTTGGCTCATCGCGCTCCAGCACCTCCTTGTGGCGTGCCGGGCACCTGCAGGCTGACCTCGGTCATCAGTTGAACGGGGTTTCCACCGACACATTGGTGCAGCTGGCTTCTGGGTTAAGCGGGCTGGTGTTAAGAAGCATGGTTTGGCAGGTAATGTTTTGGAGGACGCATGACTCGAAGTTGCAGCGATGATATAAGATTGAAATTGGGGAGAAAGGGGGGTAAAATATTTTTGGGGGAAACAATCTGTTAACTCTTACTCAAATAATGTTATTGACTTGTCCTATACTTGTATTTGTTAACATGGCATACATTTCAGAGAAGAAAAAAAAAACTCAGACCCCCACCTCAAACAGACCGTTTCAAAAATCCTTGCCATTTCCTCAGAGGATGACGTCATGTTTTAGGCTGAGACATCCAGAAGAGGGGATTTATCAGGAAGAAAGTGTGGTATTCAACAGGCAATAGAATTGCACAGACAGGGCAGGAATAAGGGTTGTGGAAATATGTGTTTGAAATAGAGTCCTGCTGCTGGAAGAAGTAGCCTCGCCTCATGTCCTCCCTTCACTGGAGCGAAACAGTGGAGTTTCCAAACAGCTCCTGAGGGGCTAGGCTCACTCTCTAGCTCTCTCCTCTGGGAATGAAAGGTGGTTAGCTCCGTTTCACTTCAAAGACCCCCTCAGCCACTCTCTTCCACGCTAGCCTGCATCCTTTAGCAGCCAGCGCAAGCTAACAAAAGCCTGAATCTCTGCCAGTTTAGCTGGTTGCCCTAACAGAGCCAGCTAACTTCTTCAACTCATTGGCATTTCATGTTACAGATGTAGGATCTCATTGGCATTTCATGAAGAGGAAAGAACTTATCCCAGCCATGAAAGCTGCCAGAGTGCATAGGGACATTGCTTACATCCGCTATGACAGGCTCTTTGTCCACCCTCCCTCCCAAAAGCATAGAAGAGATGAGAGAGCCAAGACTATGTGTTACTAGCTTCAACCCTACAGCACCCCCCCCCCCCCCCCCCCCCAACTGATTCATGGACTGCTGAATGGGTTCTTTTCTCTTGCTTTGTATATTATTTTCCATATTATGTCGATCTCTGATAAGCTACCGAAGAAAGGGCTAAAAATAGTCCATGATAGGCCTGATATTCATAACATTAACATATTAGCCATTTCTGAGACTCACTTAGATAATTAATTTGATGATACAGCAGTAGCAATACAAGGATAACACCTACAGAAGAGACAGGAATGCTTATGAGGTGTTGAGATGTAAACGTCCTCTCACTGTCAACTGCGTTTATTTTCAGCAAACTCTACCTTTCTTAAAAACTACAAAGAGTCACTCATTGGCCCCATTACTAAGGTCACCAACACATCTATTGGTCTCGGTGTGTTTCCAAGGGTATGGAAGTCGGCCATAATAACGGCAATCTTTAAATCAGGCGACCCTGCTGACGTGAGTAACTACAGGTGTCAAAGGTTGTTGAAAAGTGTGTAGCAGAACAACTGATTGCCCACCTCAACAACAGCCCCTTCACATTACACTCCATGCAGTTTGGCTTCAGAGCGAAACACTCCACAGAAACGGCCAACTGCTTTCTTCTGGAAAATGTGAAGTCCAAGATGGACAAAAGGGTGTTGTGGGGGCTGTGTTTCTGGACCTAAGGAAGGCTTTTGATACTGTTAACCATGAGATTCTCATCACAAAATTGTCCAAGTTCAACTTTTCCCCTGATGCCTTGAGATGGATGAAATCATACCTTGAAGGCAGAACTCAGTGTGTCAGAGTGAGCAATGAGCTGTCGCCCACTCGTAGCTATGATGTGGGCGTGCCCCAAGGGTCAATACTGGGGCCCCTCCTGTTCAGCCTGTACATTAATGATCTGCCTTCTGTCTGTACTGGGTCTGAAGTTCAAATGTATGCAGATGATACAGTGATATATGTGCATGCAAAGAGCAAACAACAAGCTGCACAAGAACTCACTACTGTAATGGTCCAGGTTACAAAGTGGCTCAGTGACTCGTGTTTGCATCTCAATGTGAAAAAAACTGTTTGCATGTTCTTCACAAAGAGGGCAACAGATGCTACTGAGCTAGATGTCTATGTGTCAGGGGAGAAGCTCCAGGTGGTATCCGATTTGAAGTACCTTGGCATCATACTTGATTCCAACCTCTCTTTTAAAAAGCATGTGAAAAAAGTAATTCAAATAACCAAATTCAACCTAGCTAATTTCCGATTTATACGAAATTGTTTGACTACAGAGGTAGCAAAACTGTACTTCGAAACTATGATACTCCCCCACTTAACATACTGCTTGACTAGTTGGGCCCAAGCTTGCTGTACAACATTAAAACCTATTCAGTCTGTCTACAAACAGGCTCTCAAAGTGCTTGATAGGAAGCCCAATAGCCATCATCATTGTCACATTCTTAGAAAGCATGAGCTCTTGAGTTGGGAAAATCTTGTGCAATACACCGACGCATGTCTTGTATTCAAGATCCTTAATGGCCTGGCTCCCCCTCCACTCAATATTTTTGTTAAACAGAAAACCCAGACATATGGCAGCAGATCCACAAGGTCTGCCATGAGAGGTGACTGTATAGTTCCCCTAAGGAAAAGCACCTTTAGTAAATCTGCATTCTCTGTGAGAGCTTCCCATGTCTGGAATACACTGCCATCAGACACACATAACTGCACCACATATCACACTTTCACAAAATGCTTGAAGACATGGCTAAAGGTCAATCAGATTTGTGAACATGGTCCCTAGCTGTGTGTTGCCGCTTTCCATGTTGTCTGTTGTCTGTAGCTTGTGAGGTGTGGAAACACTTTGTTGCTTTTATGAATTTTGTCTTGCTGCTTTTTGTTTTATGTTGCTCTGTCTGTATGCTACGTCTTGCTTGTCCTATGTTGCTCTGTATGCTATGTCTTGCTTGTCCTATGTTGCTATGTCTTGCTTGTTCTATGCTGCTATTGTCTATATTGTAATTTTTTTTAATAACCTGCCCAGGGACTGCGGTTGAAAATTAGCCGGCTGGCTAAAACCGGCACTTTTACTGAAACGTTGATTAATGTGCACTGTCCCTGTAAAAATAAAAATAAACTCAAACTCAATATACACACATACACACATATATACACACACATTCTTATCTATACACATACATCAACTCAGCAAAAATAAATTTCCCTTTTTCAGGACGCTGTCTTTCAAAGATAATTCGTAAAAATCCAAATAACTTCACAGGTCTTCATTGTAAAGGGTTTAAACACTGTTTCATATGCTTGTTCAAGAAGCTGTTTAAAAGGCACAGTCAACTTAGTGTATGTAAACTTCTGACCCACTGGAATTGTGATACAGTGAATTCAATGTGAAATAATCTGTCTAACAATTGTTGGAAAAATGACTTGTGTCATGCACAACCGACTTGCCAAAGCTATAGTTTGTTAACAAGAAATTTGTGGAGTGGTTGAAAAACGAGTTTTAATAACTCCAACCTAAGTGTATGTAAACTTCCGACCTCAACTGTACATACATAAAATCTATTTAGTCTCAAATAAATAATGAAACATGTTCAATTTAGTTTAAATAATGCAAAAACAAAGTGTTGGAGAAGTGAAAGTGCAATATGTGCCATGTAAAAAAGCTAACGTTAAAGTTCCTTGCTCAGAACATATGAAAGCTGGTGGTTCCTTTTAACATGAGTCTTCAATATTCCCAGGTAAGAAGTTTTAGGTTGTAGTTATTATAGGACTATTTCTCTCTATACCATTTGTATTTCATAGACCTTTGACTATTGGATGTTCTTATAGGCACAATAGTATTGCCAGCCTAATCTCGGAAGTTGATAGGCAAACGGAGGAAAGTGAGGTTTGAATGAATGCTTACGAGCCTGCTGCTGCCTACCACCGCTCAGTCAGACTGCTCTATTAAATATCAAATCATAAACTTAATTATAATAAACACAGAAATACGAGCCTTTGGTCATTAATATTGTCAAATCCAGAAACTATCATTTCGAAAACAAAAGTTTATTCTTCCAGTGAAATACGGAACCGTTCCGTATTTTATCGAACGCGTGGCAACCCTAAGTCTAAATATTGCTGTTACATTGCACAACCTTCAATGTTATGTAAAATTCTGGCAAATTAATTACGGTCTTTGTTAGGAAGAAATTATTTTCACACAGTTTGCAATGAGCCAGGCGACCCAAACTGCTGCATATACCCTGACTCTGCTTACACTGAACGCAAGAGAAGTGCCACAATTTCAGGCACCGCATTGATTATATGCAACGCAGGACAAGCTAGTTAAACTAGTAATATCATCAAACATACAGTGCCTTGCGAAAGTATTCGGCCCCCTTGAACTTTGCGACCTTTTGCCACATTTCAGGCTTCAAACATAAAGATATAAAACTGTATTTTTTTGTGAAGAATCAACAACAAGTGGGACACAATCATGAAGTGGAACGACATTTATTGGATATTTCAAACTTTTTTAACAAATCAAAAACTGAAGAATTGGGCGTGCAAAATTATTCAGCCCCTTTACTTTCAGTGCAGCAAACTCTCTCCAGAAGTTCAGTGAGGATCTCTGAATGATCCAATGTTGACCTAAATGACTAATGATGATAAATACAATCCACCTGTGTGTAATCAAGTCTCCGTATAAATGCACCTGCACTGTGATAGTCTCAGAGGTCCGTTAAAAGCGCAGAGAGCATCATGAAGAACAAGGAACACACCAGGCAGGTCCAAGATACTGTTGTGAAGAAGTTTAAAGCCGGATTTGGATACAAAAATATTTCCCAAGCTTTAAACATCCCAAGGAGCACTGTGCAAGCGATAATATTGAAATGGAAGGAGTATCAGACCACTGCAAATCTACCAAGACCTGGCCGTCCCTCTAAACTTTCAGCTCATACAAGGAGAAGACTGATCAGAGATGCAGCCAAGAGGCCCATGATCACTCTGGATGAACTGCAGAGATCTACAGCTGAGGTGGGAGACTCTGTCCATAGGACAACAATCAGTCGTATATTGCACAAATCTGGCCTTTATGGAAGAGTGGCAAGAAGAAAGACATTTCTTAAAGATATCCATAAAAAGTGTCGTTTAAAGTTTGCCACAAGCCACCTGGGAGACACACCAAACATGTGGAAGAAGGTGCTCTGGTCAGATGAAACCAAAATTGAACTTTTTGGCAACAATGCAAAACGTTATGTTTGGCGTAAAAGCAACACAGCTGAACACACCATCCCCACTGTCAAACATGGTGGTGGCAGCATCATGGTTTGGGCCTGCTTTTCTTCAGCAGGGACAGGGAAGATGGTTAAAATTGATGGGAAGATGGATGGAGCCAAATACAGGACCATTCTGGAAGAAAACCTGATGGAGTCTGCAAAAGACCTGAGACTGGGACGGAGATTTGTCTTCCAACAAGACAATGATCCAAAACATAAAGCAAAATCTACAATGGAATGGTTCAAAAATAAACATATCCAGGTGTTAGAATGGCCAAGTCAAAGTCCAGACATGAATCCAATCGAGAATCTGTGGAAAGAACTGAAAACTGCTGTTCACAAATGCTCTCCATCCAACCTCACTGAGCTCGAGCTGTTTTGCAAGGAGGAATGGGAAAAAATGTCAGTCTCTCGATGTGCAAAACTGATAGAGACATACCCCAAGCGACTTACAGCTGTAATCGCAGCAAAAGGTGGCGCTACAAAGTATTAACTTAAGGGGGCTGAATAATTTTGCACGCCCAATTTTTCAGTTTTTGATTTGTTAAAAAAGTTTGAAATATCCAATAAATGTCGTTCCACTTCATGATTGTGTCCCACTTGTTGTTGATTCTTCACAAAAAAATACAGTTTTATATCTTTATGTTTGAAGCCTGAAATGTGGCAAAAGGTCGCAAAGTTCAAGGGGGCCGAATACTTTCGCAAGGCACTGTATGTAGTTAACTAGTGATTATGTTAAGACTGATTGTTTTTTATAAGATAAGTTAAATGCTAGCTAGCAACTTACCATGGCTGTTCAAAAGTTTGGGGTCACTTAGACATTTTCTTGTTTTTGAAAGAAAAGCACTTTTTTTTGTCCATTAAAAGAACATCAAATTGATCAGAAATACAGTGTAGACAATGTTAATGTTGTAAATGACTACTGTAGCTGGAAACGGCTGATTTTATGTAATATCTACATAGGCGTACAGAGGCCCATTATCAGCAACCAGCACTCCTGTGTTCCAATGGCAAGTTGTGTTAGCTAATCCAGGTTTATCATTTTAAAAAGCTAGTTGATCATTAGAAAACCCTTTCACAATTATGTTAGCACAGCTGAAAACTGTTGTTCCGATTAAAGAAGCAATAAAACTGGCCTTATAAGGATGTAGTGCTTACAGAACATCTCATGTCAAGTGTTACTGAAGTGCTGTCGTTGCAGGTTCACCTGCCTCATCTAAAGTATATTATTATAGGGTGTTGAAATATGAAATGATCACATTTTTACTAACACTATAGAACTTTGTTCTAAAGCTGTATTTGGACCCATTGGATCCAGTGATCGCAATATAGTGGATATATCCAGGAAAGCCAAAGCTCTAAAAGCTGGGCCTAAAATAGTGAATAAGAGAGCATACAAAATATTCTGCTGTGACTTATGTGGATGACGTTAAACATAATTTGTTTGTCTGATGTGATTAATAAGGAGCATCCAGACGCTGTACTTAATACATTTTTGAAATTGCTTCTTCCAATTATTGATAAACATGCACCTCTTAAGAAACTGACTGTTACAACTGTTAAGGCTCCATGGATTGATAAGGAATTGAAAAGTTGTATGGTTGGGGCAAAAGGAGTAGCAAATAAGTCTGGCTCTACATCTGACTGGCTGACTTAGTGCAAATTGAGAAATTATGTGACTAATCTCAACAAAAATAATAAACTATATTATGAAGCCAAGATCAATGATATGAAGAATGATGGGAATAACTTTGGAGTACTTTCAATGAAATTATGGGCATAAAGACTAATTCAAATCCATCTTTCATCGAATCAGATGCCTTATTCATCACAAAACCATTTGATGTTGCGGATTATTTAAATTATCACTTCAATGGCAAAGTGGGCAAATTTATGACAACAATGAAAAGTGAGTCATCGTATTAATGCATTAAAAAATGTATATAATAAAAGAAAAGCATTGTAAGTTTGAATTTTGCAATGTTAGTTTAGGAGAGGTGGGGAAATAGTTTTTGATCAATAATGACAAACCTCCTGGCATTTACAACTTAGATGGAAAGCTACTAAGGATTCTAGCTGACTATATAGGCACTACTCTCTGTCATATCTTTAATCTGAACCTAGAGGACAGTGTCTGTCCTCATGCCTGGAGGGAAGCCAAAGTAATTGTGCTACCCAAGAACGGTAAAGTGGCCTTCACTGGTTCAAACAGCAGACCTATCAAATTGCTGCCAGCTCTGAGCAAACTATTGGAAAAAATGTGTTGGACCAAATTAGGGCTTTTGGTGGTCATGACATTTTGTCAGGCGGTTATTGTCATGCAAAAGACTGCCGGTCTCAAATCAAATCTCATTGGTCACATGCAAATGTTAGTACGAGGGTAGCGAAACGCTTGTGCTTCTAGTTCCGACAGTGCAGTAATATCAAACAAGTAATCTAACAATTCCACAACAACTACAAAATACACACAAATCTAAAGGGATGGAATAAGAATATGTATATATAAATATATGGATGAGCGATGAAGGAGCGGCATAGGCAAGGCGCAATAGATGGTATAAAATACAGTATATAGACATATGAGATGAGTAATGTAAGGTACGTAAACATTATTAAAAGTGGCATTATTTAAAAAGTGACTAGCGATCCATGTATTAAATTCGTAAATGATTTGAGTCTGTATGTAGGCAGCAGCCTCTCTGTGTTAGAGATGGCAGTTTAACAGTGCGATGGCTTTGAGATAGAAGCTATACTTGTACTGACTACGCCTTCTGGATGTTAGCAGGGTGTACAGGCAGTGGCTCAGGTGGTTGTTGTTCTTGATGATCTTTTTGGCCTTCCTGTGACCTCGGGTGCTGTGGGTGTCCTGGAGGGCAGGTAGTTTGCCCCAGGTGATACGTTGTGCAGAACGCACCACCATCTGGAGAACCTTGCGATTGAGGGCAGTGAAGTTGCCGTACCAGGCGGTGATACAGCCTGACAGGATGCTCTCAATTTTGCATCTGTAAAAGTTTGTGAGGATTTTAGGTGACAATAAATATTTCTTCAGCCTCCTGAGGTTGAAGTGGAGCTGTTGCGCCTTCTTCACCACACTGTCTGTGTAGGTGGACCATTTCAGTTTATCAGTGATGTGTACGCCAAGTAACGTCAGAATGTTCAGGACCCAATTGCACAGGGCGGGGTTGAGACCCAGGGCTTCAAGCTTAATGATGAGCTTGGAGGGTATTAACGTGTTGAATTCTGAGCTGTAGTCAATGAACAGCATTCTTGCATAGGTAATCCTCTTGTCCAGATGGGATAGAGCAGTGTGCAGTGTGATGGCGATTGCATCGTCTGTGGACCTGTTGGGGTGGTATGCAAACTGAAGGTGATATGCTCCTTGACTAGTCTCTCAAAGCACTTCATGATGACAGAAGTGCGTGCTACGGGGCGATAGTCATTTAGTTCAGTTATGTTTACCTTCTTGGGTACAGGAACAATGGTGGCCATCTTGAAGCATGTGAGGACAGCAAAGCGTGCAAAGAATGTGTTTAGTTTGTCTGGAAGCAAGACGTCGGGTGTGACATAGCTGGTTTTCTTTTTGTAGTCTGTAATTGCCTGTAGAATCTGCCACATACGTTTCGTGTCTGAGCCATTGAATTGGCTTTGTCCCTATACCGACATTTCGCTTGTTTGATTGCCTTGGAGGGAATAACTACACTGTTTATATTCTGCCATATTCCCAGTCATCTTTCCATGGTTAAATGCGGTGGTTCGCGCTTTCAGTTTTGTGCAAATGCGGCCATCTATCCACGGTTTCCGGTTAGGGTAGGTTTTAATAGTCACAGTGGGTACAACATCTCCAATGCACTTCCTTATAAACTCACTCACCGAATAAATCAATGTTATTCTCTGAGGCTGTCCGGAACATTTCCCTGTGCGCGTGATCAAAACGATCTTGAAGAGTGGATTCTGATTAGTCAGACCAGCGTTGAATGGTTCTTCTCACGGGTACAACTGTTGAGTTTCTGCCTATAGGACGGTAGGAGCAAGATGGAGTTGTGGCCAAATTTTCCCGAAGGGAGGGTTGGGGAGGGCCTTAAATGCATCACGGAAGTTAGAGTAGCAGTGGTCCAGTGTATTGCCCGTACGGGTGCTACAATCAATATGCTGATAGAATTTCGGTAGCTTCGTTCTCAGATTAGCTTTGTTAACTTCTTGATACTACCCTTCCCGGATCCGGGAAAGTAATCAACGCCTGAAACTAATTAGCATAACGCAGCGGACATAAATATCCCTATAAAATATTCCTATTCATGAAAATCACAAATTAAATATATTGAGACACAGCTTAGCCTTTTGTTAATCACACTGTCATCTCAGATTTTCAAAATATGCTTTACAGCCAACACTAGACAAGCATTTGTGTAAGTTTATCGATAGCCTAGCATAGCATTATGCCCTGCTACCAGCAGGCAACATTTTCACGAAAATAAGAAAAGCAATCAAATTAAATCATTTACCTTTGAAGAACTTTGGATGTTTTCACTCAGGAGACTCGCAGTTAGATAGCAAATGTTCCTTTTTTCCAAAAAGATTTATTTTTGTAGGTGAAATAGCTCCGTTTGTTCTTCACGTTTGGCTGAAAAATCGACCGGAAAATGCAGTCACTACAACGGCAAACTTTTTTCCAAATTAGCTCCATAATATCGACAGAAACATGGCAAAGGTTGTTTAGAATCAATCCTCAAGGTGTTTTTCACATATCTATTCGATAAAATAACCGTCGGGACAATTGGTTTCTCATAAGAAGCGATTGGAAAAATGGCTACTTGTGTACTTTACGCAAGATTTTCTGCAGGAGCCATCATGTGACCACTTGCTAAATGTGGTCCCTTACGGCTATTCTTCAACATAAATGTGTAAAAAGACGTCACAATGCTGTAAACACCTTGGGGAATACGTAGAAAACGTAAGCTCATTCGTAGCTCATTCACAGCCATATAAGGAGTCATTGGCATGAGCCGGTTTCAGAAAAATGCGTCACTTCCTGATTGGATTTTTATCTGGGTTGCGCCTGTAACATCAGTTCTGTTGCACTCACAGACAATATCTTTGCAGTTTTGGAAACGTCAGAGTGTTTTCTATCCAAAGCTGTCAATTATATGCATAGTCGAGCATCTTTTCGTGACAAAATATCTTGTTTACAACTCGTGGAAGTGACTTATGGAAATTATTTTTAGCTTTCAGAGAGCAGTTTTTCTTGCGTTTTTCAATGAAACACACGATCTGTTATAGTCACAGCCGTGATTTAACCAGTTTTATAAACTTCAAAGTGTTTTCTATCCACACATACTAATCATATGCATATACTATATTCCTGGCATGAGTAGCAGGACGCTGAAAAGTTGCGCGATTTTTAACAGAATTTTCGAAAAAGGAGGGGGTAGAAGTAAGAGGTTAAAACGGGAACGTTTTTTTATCCAAAAATGAAAATACTGCCCCTAGAGTCGCAACAGGTAAAAATCCCCAGCTACAATAAATGCAGCCTCAGGATATATGGTTTCCAGTTTGCATAAAGTCCAGTGAAGTTCCTTGAGGGCCTTCGTGGTATCTGCTTGGGCGGGGGATATACACGGCTGTGACTATTATCGAAGAGAATTCTCTTGAGAGATAATGCGGTCAGCATTTGAGTGTAAGGAATGCTAGGTCAGGTGAACAAAAGGACTTGAGTTTCTGTATGTTGTTATTGTTACACTATGAGTCGTTAATCATGAAACATACACCCCAGCCCTTCTTCCCAGAGAGATGTTTCTTTCTGTCGGCGCAACACATCTAGAAACCCGGTGGCTTATCCGACAGCATATCCCAAGAGAGCCATGTTTCCGTGAAACAAAGAATGTTACAATCTCTGATGTCTCTCTGGAAGGCAACCCATGCCCTAATTTCATCTACCTTGTTGTCTAGAGACTGGACATTGGCGAGTATTATACTCGCACACCACCCACCGTTTCCACGCCTTCGATAGTCTGACCAGGAGGCGACTTTGTTTTGGGTTGGCCTCTGGGATTAGATCCAATGTCCTGGGTGGTGGTCTGGACAAAGGATCCGCTTCGGGAAAGTCGTATTCCTGGTCGTAATGTTGGTAAGTTGAAGTTGTGCTTATATTCAATAATTATTCCCGGCTGTATGTAATAGCACTTAAGATTTTCTGGGCTAACAATGTAAGAAATAATACATAAAAAAAAAAAATACTGCACAGTTTCCTAAGGACTCGAAGCGAGACAACCAACTCTGTCAGCGCCATCTTGCTTATTTCTCAAGGTAATTGACCGATAATGAACAAACACGTTTAGCATCTCCAGGCATCAACGCATACAAGTCACTGATGTGCACCTTTGGAACATCTACATTTTAAAAAGTAAATTTAATATACACCATCACAATAAATCCATTATTTATTTGAGTTATTATAAGAAACATTATGAAATGAAGAAAATGTAATTCAGAAGAACAGAATATGAGTTGGCCTACTGTATGTTACCTGGCTGTGTGCCATGCCATAGGCTGTAGGCTAGTTCATTTAGCAGACAAGAGACTGTATGCTTAATGACATGCCATTACTTTATATTATATGATTGTATAGTAAGAAGAATATAATTGAACTTAGCTGGAAAAAAATTAAGGATATTTTTCCCATTGCGGAGCGGGTGCACATATGAAGTGGCTATGCTGAGCGTAAAAGTGATTATTTGAAACAGGTCCTATATGCTAGATTTAGAGTTATTTGGCTACTTAGAATGTCTTAGGGGCTGCAACTATAGGCTACTGATGATTTCAAAAAGTCGCAATAAAAGCTGTGCTCCGTTCCTTGCCTCAGGCTGCACATGGTGTTCTCTCATCAAGTGATCTTATCTTCACTCATCAGACTATTCTCAATTTAATCTAGTCTTTACAAATTATTTTGTATTTAGATTGTCCATTATGAAACGGGCAGGAACACGGGCAGGGGAAAAAAATACATGTCAGCAGTATGCACTGGAATAGCTGACTCATGACTTTTGGTGTGGTGGTAATAGGGTCACCTCAGACCAAATACAACGCTGTTTCTCTGTAAACAAATTAACTAACTTTCAGCATGCTTATAGATAAGGGCACTCAACATTTACTGCACTGACACAAATGACTGATGATTGGTTGAAAGACATTGAATATAAGATTGTGTGAGCTGTACTCTCAGATTTCAGTGCAGCCTTTGATATTATTGATCATAACCTGTTGTTGAGAAAACTTGTGTTATGGCTGTTTAACCTCTGCCATATCGTGGATTCAGAGCTCTCTATCTAATAGAACTCAGAGGGTTTTCTTTAATGGAAGATTCTCTAATGTCAAAAATGTAAAGTGTGGTGTACCGCAGGGCAGCTCTCTTGGCCCTCTTCTCTTTTATATTTTTTTACCAATGACCTGTCACTGGCATTAAACAAAGCTTGCGTGTCCATGTATGCGTCAGCAACCACAGCTAGTGAAGTCACCGCAAACCTAAACAAAGAGTTGCAGTCAATGTTTGAATGAGTGGCCAGTAATAAACTGGTCCTGAACATCTCTTAAAACTAAGAGCATGGTATTTGGTACAAATCATTCCCTAAGTTGTAGACTTCATCTGAATCTGGTAATGAATGGTATAGTTGTTGAGCAATTTTAGGAGACTCAATTACTTGGTTTTACCTTAGATCACAGGTGTCAAACTCATTCCACGGAGGGCTGAGTGTCTGGTTTTTGCTCTTCCCTTGTACTTGATTGATGACTTAAGGTCACTAATAAGTTAGGAACTCCCCACACCTGGTTGTCTAGAGCTTAAATTACAGGAACAAACTAAAACCTGTAGACTAGGCCATTCATGGAATGAGATTGACACCCCTACCTTAGATTGTAAACAGTCATGGTCAAAATATACAGGTTCAACAGTTATAAAGAAGGTGAGTGGTCTGTCTGTGAAAGATGATCTGCTTTTCTGATACCATACTCCACAAAGCAAGTCCTGCAGGCTCTAGTTTTATCTGGATTATTGTCCAGTCATTTGGTCAAGTGCTGCAAAGAAGGACCTAGTTATGCTGAAGTTGGCCCAGAACAGAGCAGCAATTATTGTTTTTCATTGTAATCAGAGAGCTAATATCAATACTATGCATGTCAGTCTCTCTTCGCTAAGAGGAAAGACTGACTGCATCGACTGACTGCATTCCAAATTGTTTGCATAGTCGACTTACACACAGCATTGACAGACACACACTTACACCACCAGAAATGCCACCAGGGGTCTTTTCAAAGTCTCCAGGTTCAGAACAAATTCAAGGAATTTGCTACCGCACGGCAAGCGAGAGGTACCAATGCACCAAGTCTGGAACCAACTGGACCCTAAAAAGCTTCTATCCTCAAGCCATAAGACTTCTAAACAGGACTGCTAAATAGCTAATCTAATGGCTACACTGAGTATTGATCCTTTTTTGCAGACTATGCACACACACATACTTGCACTGACACTCCAACACAAACACTTCATATGCCCACACACACACTGCAACTACTGTCTATTATATATCCTGTTGCCTAGTCACTTCACCCTTACATATATGTACAGTACATAGCTAACTCAATTACCTCGTACCCCTGCACATCAACAAGTATTGGTACTCCCTGTATATAGCCATGTTATTTTCTACTCTCAGATAAATAAATATTATATATATATATATATATATATATATATATATATATATATATATATATATATATATATATATATATATATATATATATATATACACACACACACATATATAAATTGAAGTCTCTGTCAGCGCGTTTACATACACTTAGGTTGGAGTCACCAAAACTTGTTTTTCAACCACCCCAGAAAATGTATTGTTAACAAACTATAGTTTTGTCAAGTCGGTTAGGACATCCACTTTGTGCATGACACAAGTAATTTTCCCAACAATTGTTTACAGACAGATTATTTCACTTATAATTTACTGTATCACAAGTCCATTGGGTCAGAAGTTTACATATACTAAGATAAACAGCTTGGAAAATTCCAGAAAATTATGTCATGGCTTTAGAATCTTCTGATAGGCTAAGTGACATCATTTGAGTCAATTGGAGGTGTACCTGTGGATGTATTTCAAGGCCTACCTTCAAACTCACTGCCTCTTTGCTTGATATAATGGGAAAATCAAAAGAAATCAGCCAAGTCTTCAGAAATAAAATTGTAGACCTCCACAAGTCTGGTTCATCCTTGGGAGCAATTTCCAAAGGCCTGAAGCTACCACATTCATCTGTACAAACAACAGTACGCAAGTATAAACACCATGGGACCACGCAGCCGTCATACTGCTCAGGAAGGAGATGCGTTCTTTGGTGCGAAAAGTGCACATCAATCCCAAAACAGCAGCAAAGGACCTTGTGAGGATGCTGGAGGAAACAGGTACAAAAGTATCTATATCCACAGTAAAACGAGTCCTATATCGACATAAGCTGAAAGGCCGCTCAGCAAGGAAGAAGCCACTGCTCCAAAACGACCATAAAAAAGCCAGACTACGGTTTGCAACTGCACATGGGGACAAAGATCGTACTTTTTGGAGAAATGTCCTCTGGTCCGATGAAACAAAAATAGAACTGTTTGGCCATAATGATCATCATTATGTTTGGAGGAAAAAGGGGGAGGCTTGCAAGCCGAAGAACACCATCCCAACCGTGAAGCACGGGGGTGGCAGCATCATGTTGTGGGGGTGGTGCACTTCACAAACTAGATGGCATCATGAGGTAGGGAAATTATGTGGATATATTGAAACAACATCTCAAGACATCAGTCAGGAAGTTATAGCTTGGTCGCAAATGGGTCTTCCAAATGGACAATGACTAGAAGCATACTTCCAAAGTTGTGGCAAAATGGCTTAAGGACAACAACGTCAAGGTATTGGAGTGGCCATCACAAAGCCCTGACCTCAATCCTATAGAAAATTTGTGGGTAGAACTGAAAAATCTTGGGCGAGCAAGGAGGCCTACAACCTGACTCAGTTACACCAGCTCTGTCAGAAGGAATGGGCCAAAATTCACCAAACTTATTGTGGGAAGCTTGTAGAAGGCTACGCGAAACGTTTGATCCAAATGAAACAATTTGTATGTAAACTTCTGACCCACTGGGAATGTGATGAAATAAATAAACCTGAAATAATTCACTCTCTACTAAGACTGGCTGTCGCCATTGGTGTTGTCTAATGGGGATCCTAATAAAATCAAAAATCTATATATTAATTTGAGCCAGTTTGCTACAGCAGGATAATAATCCTGCAGCAACAGGAAATGTGAATTATTTTGTGGATTATAATTAATTGACATGGCTTCTTTTTTTCCAAAGCCAGCTTCAAACTATGGGGGAAAGGTGGGAAATTCTGTCTTTGGGTCTTCAATAGAAAGTAATTTAAGATTTTGTAAACCCATTGTCGGGCTCTTCCGAACTCACCAGGAAGCTAGTAGCACTGCATCAGTACACCCTAGTATTTGAACAAGCCACATTTCACGAAAATGTCTAGGCATATTTATTCATTCAAGAAACAATACTGAACCACAGAAACAGTATAAACTGCAAATGTGAAGACAGTAGGGCTTTAAGTAATAATCATTGGCACTGCGTGGAAAAAGGGGCAAATGCTAGCGCTGAGGCCTCAACCCCCCAAAACGCTTGCTCGACTTTGATTGTTGTTTAATCAGTGAGTCTAGGACCTGCTTGCTGCCACAGCTCTGTGAGGTGTCCTGACTGCCGGGCAATTTGTATTTCTGATTAAACAACCCTAGGGCCTCTTCAAGCGGGGTGTTTAGCACCAGCAGGAAAGTGTCAATCTGCCAGACATCACAAGTTGCAGGTGCAGTCTGTTGGAAAGCAAGGAGACAAACATTGAAGTCTATCAGAGATGAAGATCGATGATAATGTCCTTATCATCCCAGATTGGGTTATTTGTTCTGTTGAGTCTATAAGGAGGCAGAGCAAAAGTATTTTATTAGTATCCCCATTAGCTTATTAGTTGCCAATTAGCAGCTACTCTTCCTGGGGTCCAAACATAACAGGGGAGATATACAAAGTATCCTTCCCCTCTCCTGCAATGAGGCAGCCATTGTGATTTACGATGCGGTACTGCCAGTGTGCTCATTTGTAGCTTACCAAATACATATGTTGCCGTGCCCTATTCCGATTGATTTATTAATGCCATGCTGCTGGGAGTAATCCACAAATTGTAAATGTTGCATATCTCGGAATGAACAAGAAAAACACAAACTAAAAGTTTATTTTCCACAAAACAAAAAAAAACTCCTCTTATCCCAGCTTCAACAAAAGACAATTTGATATGAGTGTTCAACTTTTCACACAGCAAGTTCTGTGGGTGACGGGGAGTGCAATATGCAGCATCATAACAGAGTTTAGGTCCTTTACATTTTTTTTTTTTACATTTGAGTCATTTAGCAGACGCTCTTAACCAGAGAAACTTACAGGAGCAATTAGGGTTAAGTGCCTTGCTCAGGGGCAAATCGGCAGAGCCTTGACAGCTCAGGGATTCGAACCAGCAACCTTTCAGTTACTGGCCCAACACTAACCACTAGACTACCTACCTCACGTCATTCCCAGATTGTAACGTGGGAGAGTGATGTGCTAGGAGAATAGGGGCTGACCCTGAGGCAAATTGTTGCAAGAATGAAAAAGGTAAAAGGATGAGAGATGGCAGTGTCCTGCATGTCACCCTCCTATTACCAAGGCCAGCACTGATCAGAGCTTTAAAAATGGGAAGAAAATCTATACTTTCAAACCAAATGACAAACGTTCTGAGCATCTTTGCTGAAAAGTTGATTGCACAGATGCCCACACTGAAAGAGAGAAAAATAAAGAACTGTAACTCTCATGCCTTTGAATGTCATAGTGACATGAAATGTCATACCAAAATGGATAAACGCATGGAAGTTCTCTGGGTAGTCGCACAAAGAGGATGTTTTTATGGATTCTTCTGTGGCTTGAAACAGACTATTCAAAGTGGTTCGACTCACAATTGAAGTCTGAAATATTCTGGTTTCACCTTTTAAAAATTCACAGTATCTGTAAACATCCTTTGGGGGCTTTGTAAGGAAAATGTTTTACCTGCCCAAAACAATCCCAATCACATTCTTTGAGGTTCCCTTAGAGGCCTTAGGTCATTTCCACGAGTGACGAGAGACCGCTTTATCAGGCAAAGCTTTCTGTGAAGACCTTCTACTTTTAAGAGGTTCAGCTTTGACTTTCTACATTCACATGCTCAAAACATGACATTTCAAGTAGTCATGGTATAATTGTATTCTATTTGTTAATTATAATATGGATAATGCCTTGCATCAGCTGTTCAAGAATTGATCCATACATTATTATATGGGTGTGCATCTTTCTTTAGTTATTCAATCCACATATTGATACATGTGCTTCAATATGATAGAGGAACCATTTAATACAATAACATGGTGCAATGTCTGGCTTGGCCTAACGGTAATAAACATCATAAATGTGTTGGATTAAGGATAAGACCAGAGTGACTGTGGGAAAAGTATTGTCCTGTATGTGTAAGGGAACATCCTGCCCTTTAAGACAGAAACACCAATCACTTGAGGCTGAGACCAAAGGTTAACTTGCAGCTGTGCTTTAGAGACATACTTGTCTTAACTTTCTCATTTCTGCTATGAAATACCTGTCTGTACAGAAATCTACACCAAACCTGTCTCTCTCAGCAACCACCCCACCTTCTGCATGACATGCCTCCAACCGATCCTGCCCGGAGTGCAACGCTAAGATCAGGGGCAGAAGCTTTCAGATCAACAAAAATCTGAAGAACTTGGCAGAGCAGCTGAGAGAAGAGGCGAGACAGGAAAGGGCCAAAGTTAATTGGTGCCCAGACCAACACCAGGAACTGAGCCTGTTCTGCAAGCTCATCTGCCTGGTGTGTCGGGATGGAAGCGAGCACGTCAGCCACTCAATCAGGCCTCTCAGAGAACAGGAGAATCAGGTGAAGAGGGAGGTGTTGGTTTGTTGGTTCTCTTGTTATTGCGGACCTCAGGACAACATAGAATAACACAACCACCACTTACAGAAAGAGGAATCTTCTGCTCTGAACTAAGATTAACTCCTGGGATGCAGGCTGACATGGACATGGCTGAGTTTGGGGGGTTTCTAAATTGATGGATACCTAAACCACAAGGTGATGTAATCTGCAAGACTGATACTCCATCCTACCCTAGAAAACTAATGGTTTATTCTGTTTGTAACAACATTCCAGAGATCATTGTAACAAATTCGTATGAATGTTTTAACCATTTTTATCGCAGTATTTAGGTAACCCTCGTACTTGAATTGCTTTGTATAAATATACTAGTAAACACATAGCACATCCTGAAAAACGATAACAACAACGAACACATTCATCTGAAAAAAAACACTTACATTCTTTCCAAAATAACAAATAGAATTGATAAAGTGATTATGCATGTGAAAGAAAGTGTGAATGGCTGGTCATTTAAAGCAGCGGTTCCCAAACCTTTTTGGTGGGAACCACACATGCGGAGATCATCCGTTCACCTACTCTGCGTCTCACAAAGACACGGCGGTTGGAACTAATAAACTCACATTTTGACTCATCAGACCAAAGGACAGATTTCCACCGGTCTAATGTCCATTGCTCACGTTTCTTGGCCCAAGCAAGTCTCTTTTTCTTATTGGTGTCCTTTAGTAGTGGTTTCTTTGCAGCAATTCAACCATGAAGGCCTGATTCACACAGTCTCCTCTGAAGAGTTGATGTTGAGATGTGTCAGTTACTCTGTGAAACATTTATTTGGGCTGCAATCTGAGGTGCATTTAACTCTAATGAACTTATTCTCTGCAGGAGAGGTAACTCAGGGTCTTCCTTTCCTGTGGTGGTCCTCATGAGAGCCAGCTTCATCATAGTGCCCTTTGCGACAGCAGTTGACGACATTTTCAAACTTCTTGAAACGTTCGTATTGACTGACCTTCATGTCTGAAAGTAATGATGGACTGTAATTTCTCTTTGCTTATTTGAGCTGTTCTTGCCATAATATGGACCAAATAGGGTCATCTTCTGTATACCACCCCTACCGTATCATAACAACTGATTTAGCTCAAACGAATCAAGGAAAGAAATTCCACAAATGTAACTTATAACAAGGCACACCTGTTAATTGAAATGCATTCCAGTTGGCTACCTCATGAAGCTGGTTGAGAGAATGCCAAGAGTGTGTATAGCTGTCAAGGCAAATGGTGGCTACTTTGAAGAATCTGTTATGATATGTTTTGATTTGTTTAACATTTTTTTGGTTACTACATATGTGTTATTTTATCATTTTGATGACTTCACTATTATTCAACAATGTAGAAAATAGTACAAAGAAAGAAAACCGCTGGCATGAGTAGGTGTGTCGAAACTTTGACTGGTACTGTATATCAACCTCCGAAATCGAGAACCAATTATTTCGATACATTGAATGGTTGCATACACTGAAGGACGAACATTCAGTGTATACAAGAAATTGGTTCTCACTGGTAAACATACTTCTAAATTCAATTGATTACAAGTTCTGTGTGATCTAGTTCCTGTGTGTGTCCTGGCTTTTCCATTTAAAATGTGTGTACTCCACAGTGCAGTTCTACATCCGAGAATATGAGCTGAACTGAATGCATTATCAAAGAAGTCTAAAGTACAAGAGGGATGTTGTTGATGTTCATGATGTTGTTTCATGGCTAATGCTCTACTGCTTTGTGTGAGAATTGGCCCCCTGCCCCTCTTCTAAAAAGTGAAGTCTTCTCGCTCTGGATGATTGAGATTGACCTTGGGATGATGAAAACCTGTAAGGATTACACTCGTTCCTCTCTCTTCCTCTCCGTTTAACTGGGATATAGTCACTCCTGTTGTCTGTAGACAACATGATATCCTTCCTTAGGGAGCTTTTTAGTCATTCAGTTTTATTGTTATTCTTTTGTTTTTTATCCTCATATGTTTGTTGTGTACTAAATTTTTTCATCGTTTTTTCCATGCATTCCATGTCTGAAATGTGCTGTATAAATAAAGCTTGATATGATTTAATGGTAGAACATCAGTCCTTTGTGTAAAGACAAGGATTAAAAAGGCCTAGACCATGGCTGGTCTGGAGCTATGCTACGCGGTTCCTAGAGATGAAAGGATTTTTAGTTAGACTATCTTCAATAGATTAGCCTTCATAAACTGACAGTAACTATCTTTGGTACCTTAATTATATTATTTCCTTATTTTCTGGGGAGAGTGTTGCCTTCAGCAGCCATTACACAGAGGGGGAAAGAGAATCATCTAAACCTCAGTGGACCAGACAGTTTAAATAAGTGGGGACAGGATGTTGACACTAGCAGATATGGCAGATTGTGCCCGCAACGTTTCCTCTCTTGTTGTTTCGGGGATCGGTGGATTCAGCAGTGGCAGGGAACAGACTCACAACGTGGCTGGTTTAAGGGAGTTGACATATCCTGATCAATCCCGGATTTTCTTTGCCTCAATATTCCCTTGCATCGAAGGCTGTGAGAACCCAGAAGCAGGAGTATATTTGACAGGGCTGCTTTCAGCACCATGGAAAAACATGCTTAGAAATCAAATTGTGCACATGAGAAAATACAACAGAAGATGTGCCAGAGTGGAGTTGGCCTTCTGAGCAATCCATTTTGTTACAGATTGTTGTTTTTCCTCTAAAAATGAAGAGGCTGCAACTTGGAAAGCTTCAACCCAAATCCTGTTTAGTTAAGCTATACAACAAAAATACACCTTTGATGGTCAGGACAACACCAATTCAAGTAAGCATATTGTCAAACATGAACTTAAACCATTTAAGTAGCAAGACTAATGGTTTAGAAAAGCCTGCCCTAGTAAGAATGACCATCTTCAATGATGTCCAGAGTCCCTCCACCTCCGTTTTTAGAAGTAGCCACTGCCCAGTAGCTTGTCCATTAACAAATGTCAGTCCTATTGTATTGTGTGAACACTAAAAATAGCAATTGAATCCCTCCCCCTCCAGAAACTGTAGCTCAGAATGCATGTTGTTCCGCAGTGCAGGTACTGGCTTCTCCTTTATAAATCAGGGCAGGACAAAGTAGGCCAGAAGCTCAAACTACCTTTTTACCGGCGGAGCCAAGGAAGCCTGCGTTTGATTGTCTCCCAGACGACCACTATGCACGATGCCTCATTTATTTTATCACAGCACTGGCACAGCGTGAAGAAACAGGATATCGGTAGTTCTGCAAGGTAATGAAAGTCACTGGAATGTTTTATACCTCAAAACCCATTGAAAGTCTACCCGTTATCTCAGTCATCTAAGGGAACATACTTTGTGGGTTTTTCACAGAGCTCTAAGAGAGACTCAATGGGACCACAATAGAATATATTCACATTTACACAATGGTACTGTGTAAAGAACAGTAGAGGCAGCAGCAGCAGGCTTCCACTGGGAGAGTTTGGAGCCTTTGAAGCACAATTCATTCAAAGAGCTCCCTGCTGAATATGCGCAAGAGTTAAAAAGCTTGCATGGTTAAATATGCACAAGAACACCGTTTTCAGTCAAGATCCTATTAAAAACAGGAAAAGGACTGTTGAGCGCTTCAAACGCATTTATCAAAACAGGACATTCTCCCAGAAACAAATGATGATACTTGTCATTATTTTCCAGCCGCATTACAAGAAGATGAAAATAAACGGGATCTTTCCGGACATGCAAGTGATTTGTAAATGAAGTTTAACATTTTTTTTCTTAGAATATTGATTAGAACAATATATACACAGACTATATCTTTCAATTCCTCTCTGGCAGTGAAATGGACTGCCTGAATATAATGCAAATGTGCTTTTTAATTTCACAAAACAACCCATTGAGAATGAAAAGGCAACATCTGAACTCCAAAGTAAATACAGTGCCTTGCGAAAGTATTCGGCCCCCTTGAACTTTGCGACCTTTTGCCACATTTCAGGCTTTAAACATAAAGATATAAAACTGTATTTTTTTGTGAAGAATCAACAACAAGTGGGACAATATCATGAAGTGGAACGACATTTATTGGATATTTCAAACTTTTTTAACAAGTCAAAAACTGAAAAATTGGGCGTGCAAAATTATTCAGCCCCTTTACTTTCAGTGCAGCAAACTCTCTCCAGAAGTTCAGTGAGGATATCTGAATGATCCAATGTTGACCTAAATGACTAATGATGATAAATACAATCCACCTGTGTGTAATCAAGTCTCTGTATAAATGCACCTGCACTGTGATAGTCTCAGAGGTCCGTTAAAAGCGCAGAGAGCATCATGAAGAACAAGGAACACACCAGGCAGGTCCGAGATACTGTTGTGAAGAAGTTTAAAGCCGGATTTGGATACAAAAAGATTTCCCACGCTTTAAACATCCCAAGGAGCACTGTGCAAGCGATAATATTGAAATGGAAGGAGTATCAGACCACTGCTAATCTACCAAGACCTGGCCGTCCCTCTAAACTTTCAGCTCATACAAGGAGAAGACTGATCAGAGATGCAGCCAAGAGGCCCATGATCACTCTGGATGAACTGCAGAGATCTACAGCTGAGGTGGGAGACTCTGTCCATAGGACAACAATCAGTCGTATATTGCACAAATCTGGCCTTTATGGAAGAGTGGCAAGAAGAAAACCATTTCTTAAAGATATCCATAAAAAGTGTCGTTTAAAGTTTGCCACAAGCCACCTGGGAGACACACCAAACATGTGGAAGAAGGTGCTCTGGTCAGATGAAACCAAAATTGAACTTTTTGGCAACAATGCAAAACGTTATGTTTGGCGTAAAAGCAACACAGCTGAACACACCATCCCCACTGTCAAACATGGTGGTGGCAGCATCATGGTTTGGGCCTGATTTTCTTCAGCAGGGACAGGGAAGATGGTTAAAATTGATGGGAAGATGGATGGAGCCAAATACAGGACCATTCTGGAAGAAAACCTGATGGAGTCTGCAAAAGACCTGAGACTAGGACGGAGATTTGTCTTCCAACAAGATAATGATCCAAAACATAAAGCAAAATCTACAATGGAATGGTTCAAAAATAAACATATCCAGGTGTTAGAATGGCCAAGTCAAAGTCCAGACCTGAATCCAATCGAGAATCTGTGGAAAGAACTGAAAACTGCTGTTCACAAATGCTCTCCATCCAACCTCACTGAGCTCGAGCTGTTTTGCAAGGAGGAATGGGAAAACATTTCAGTCTCTCGATGTGCAAAACTGATAGGGACATACCCCAAGCGACTTACAGCTGTAATCGCAGCAAAAGGTGACGCTACAAAGTATTAACTTAAGGGGGCTGAATAATTTTGCACGCCCAATTTTTCAGTTTTTGATTTGTTAAAAAAGTTTGAAATATCCAATAAATGTTGTTCCACTTCATGATTGTGTCCCACTTGTTGTTGATTCTTTACAAAAAATACAGTTTTATATCTTTATGTTTGAAGCCTGAAATGAGGCAAAAGGTCGCAAAGTTCAAGGGGGCCGAATACTTTCGCAAGGCACTGTATGTGTCATTTTGCTATTGAAAAGTAGGCTGCTATACCTTTAAGATGAGGGAGCCATGAATCTTCTTGAGGATGTCGTCCATCTCCATTAGTTTGGGCTGGATGAGGGAGCTGTGGGGTCCACTGATGTGGCCGATGTGGTCCAGGCCCAGGTAGTGCAAGATCAGAATGTCCCAGTCGTCTCTCTTCAGGGTGCTATCCAGGTGACGCGTCACGTTGTTGTCAACCTAGGAAAAGTCAGGGCGGACATACAGTATCAACACAGAAAACTCCTGATTGTATCATTGTTTCTGAATCTGACGAACTGTGTACAGTATAGGGGTGTGACGTTTAAACTAATTTAGGATCGTTAGTGTTTAGAAAAAATCTGTTAAGGAAGCATTATTATTTTTTACAAAATCAAAATCACAGTGCAGTTATAGCAAAACTACTATTAACGGTCCCAGTCACGATCATAAAGGCAAAAACTTTAGTATTACAAATACCTAATGCAACAATGCTGTAAGTAGTAAATTATTTGCCATGGATATAAAGCGCTCAGCACGTCATCGTCATTAACAATTGGAAAAATAGTGAGACAGGGAAGTGACAGCAGCAAAGTTCTGTATGGCAATTCTTTGAGAAGTTAAATGAGAAGGCGATGAAACGCTAACTCTGCGAGGTGGAATTGAGCTACAGTGGCAGTACAGGTGCAATGCTGAAAGAGAGGCACCGTGAGACCCAACCCATTGCTGGCAGCAGTTCGATAAGGGGCGGAGTGAGGAATTCACAGCGCTGATTACAGAAATAATTGCAGTTGATATGCAGCCATTGTCAATGGTAGAGGAAGCCGGCATCAATACCCTAATGGCATATCTAGAACCAGACTAAAAGATGCCAGAAATCTGACATTGTACAATGATAGCTCTGCAAGTATAAAGCACGAGCTCTCAAACACCTTACGTGGCGATAACAGCAGATTGTGGGACGTCTATGAACACGCTGTCATACATCACTGCAACTAGCCATCATACTGATGATAAGAAGCACGTACTGACAACTTGGAGGAGAGGCACACAACAGAGAACCTAAAACAGCATCAATACAATCATTGCTGAGTGGGTGAGGACAGCAGTAAGGTGAGCACTGTCTGGTATGGTTTCCACAAGTTACCACAGCCACAAATGTAGGGATGTATGTAAAAATGTATGAAAACAAGAAGTATATTTTTGGTTTTAATTTAAAGTTAGGGTTAGGCATAAGGTTAGCAGTGTGGTTAAGGTTAGAATTAAAATCACATTTTAAGAAGAGAAATTGTATAAATAGGCTGGGTTTGACTTTCTTGCAGTGGTAACTAGTGACAAATGGTAGGCATATGGGGTCATATTCATATTTTTTTACATTTGTCACATCCCTAGTAGAGTATGTTTGAAATATTACATAATATAAAAAGATTCAACTTCAGTCAATATGACCCTGACCTTCAAACAGATAACGACCCTGACTGACCTCGGTGTAGTCGGACACGAAGAAAGAGGTCGTGCCATCGTACTCCATGAAGTGCTTGGGGAAGAGCTTCACCCAGGTGTCGTCCCCGTAGAACACCATCCGCTTGCCCGCTGCCTTGGCCTGCCAGATGAGGTTGTCCTCCAGCAGCGCTGGGGAGTTCAGGTTCATCACCACGTCGATGAAGCCCGGGATACTACCTGTGGTCAGGGCCTAAAGAGGGAGCAGAAGGGGAAGGGCCAAGGGAGTTTGTCAACCTAAGCTAGCAATAGGCTAATTATGCAACATATTACCAGATGTAAAGGGTAAAAATCATTGTCTCTGTGTAGCATATCAATGTTAAAGAAAGAGTAAAAATAATTGTCTGTGTAAACTATCAATCAGTGGTGTTGTTTGAGACCACCTAAAGTGAGACTGATTGAAGACCAAGACTAGAGCAAATCGAGTCCGAGTTAAGACCAAGACCGGAGTGGGGGCACGACCGAGTCAAAACCGATAAAGAGGGGATCAAGGGGTCTGAAACAGAGTCGAGACCAGAAAAATGTGAGTCCAAATCAAGACCATGATTTAATTTTGTCAAACACCACATAATAGGAGTTCAAAATGTCCAGTATTTCTGTGTTCCTATTTCATAACAACATATGGATACTTTAGGCATTCAGAAGTAAAAACAAATGCAGGCTGAGGGAAAATAGAGCCACTCTACAAATTATTACTAACCCAAACACAGTGGGGAACAATGGGCCTTCCACACCTTCAGAGAAGGGCTAAGGATTTATAAAATAATTATTATAATAATCAGTTTTTGTTGGAAAGGAAATGGTTAACACTGCTAGTCTCTGGGGAGATACATCTAGCTAGCTAAGTCAGCCATTGGCTAAGGTGGCCATCAGAAGCTAGATAAAAGGCATCAGCCAACTGTATTAGGGCAACATTTTGGAGTGACAGTGGAATCAATCACTCAACATTTTGACTTACTGGGTGGAGCTGTTTTACAAAAACGTATGGAAGCGTCTGCCTTCTTGAAGGCCAACAGGTCACTGTTGGTCACTCACTGTTCAATAGCGAGCAGTAGCTTTCCCACGGTCAAGTAGCTAGCTTTTGTTGTCGGCTAGTTTGCCGCTGATGCAGCAGGTGTTATCAAAGAGAATGTTGTTGCTAATTTGTTAGCTTCTCTCTTTTAAAGAATAACTTTCAACAAGAAGTTAAGTTTCAAATTAAGATTATCTGGTTAGTGGAACTGTGTTTTTTATTGCAGCGCGCTTGCTGTTAGCCATCTCTTTGAGAATAACTTTTGTGTGAACCGTTGTTGCATTTAAAGTGGAACTGAAAGCATTTTAGCATCACACCGATATGGTCATTTTCACGTTTTCATAAATTCATAATGTTTGGGGTTTGGCGTATACTAAGGCATTTGTGAAAATTATGTAGTAATATAGAAAGGGAGAGTGGTAATGTATTTGGACAATTAGACAATGCAGTAAATAAAACATTGGTCTTGTCCAGGACCAGAGTCTATACAGACCGGTGTGCTATAGTCAATCACAGCTACACAAAACACACCTGAATGGATTTCTGCAAATATTGCATGTAAACACCATGGGAGTCCTCTTACATTTGGGAACTTTACACTCCTATTGATCAAACAACCATGAAAAGGTAGGCTCTCTCTAACTCAGTTATGCATATCAACAACAAGATCAACAACTAATGCTAGCCAAAGCAAGTTGAGCTAATGTCTAACGAAGGAACATTAGATAAACCCTCTCAAACATTTTCAGCTAGTTGGCCGTCAAAATTGCACTGATAAACGTTGGGGAATTTTAGCCTCCTTGTCCTTCTTCAGTTTGAGAATCCCCCCCCACCCCCCCACTGACTGTTTTACTCATCGTAGCAGAGCTGGTTAGGCTGCCTATATGTTATCTAGAGCGTTCTTGACTAACTATGACTTTTTTGCCTAGGTTTACTGACACCGGCCATATTAAGTGGGTGTTGCGCGTTCGTAAATTAATTCTTAGTTCTCAGACGAGAGTGCTCTGAAATCAGAGGAGATAGCGAACTCAAGAGATATGCTAACTGGATAACAGTCGTTCAAGTTCTTGCTAGCTAACCAAATGACCGTTTTTGTCCAGAATATTGAGTCATTGAAACTGAAACATGGCAGCAAACAATGTCCCAAGCCAGCTGTGATTTACAACCTGATAGCAATACTTCCTGCACTACCAAGAAATGTATTGGTTAATTATATTAATCATGCATTGAACTGCATCCATCTCTTCTGCCAAATATGCCTTAGTGTACGTCATGGAAAGTTGAGTCAAATTTATTTTATTTTTATATTTTTTACTGATATAATGATATTATTCTATTTCATATGTGTAAAGTAGTTGAAACACTATCAGTTAGACTTTAAGTCACTGTTTACTCTGTGTGCTAAACATGAAAAGTGTTTTTGGAATGGGAAGTAATAGTTGTACATTTCAATTGGATAATGCTTAATGGTTGTTTTTTTGTATTCTTATGATTGGGACCTACTGGCTAATTATGTCCAAGTCTATGGACTGCTTATACTTTAACATCATGCTGTGTGTGACTGCTGTCTTTCCATCAGCCCTATGCAGTGGTGCCTGGAGAAGTGGGTATACTCTAATTTTGCCAAAAAGTTCCCAAATGGCCCGCCCAGCGAAGAAAAGGCACGTGTGTGAAAAATGTTTTTGTATGGTTTTTTTGTTTTGTTTATTAAAGAGTTTTCCTATAGATCTTTCTGATTTTCACTTAAAAAATATATTTTTTAAAAGAAGAACTTTAATCGTCTAAGTCTTCAACAGTGCTCAAACCACATCAATCTGATTGGGTGGGCCTGTCAGGGCCTAGCTCCCCAGTGGGTGGGCCTCTGTCCACCTAGGCCCATCCATGTCTACCCTACAAACAGCACATGATGACAATTGCACATCACAAATAGCCTACTAACCAACCCTTAGAAGTAAACTTTTTCAATACCTGGTTTGCATACCCATTGTTGCCTTTGTTAGCATTTACTGTTAGATCTTATGAATTGAAACATATTTCCTACCATACCAGCTACCGATTGAGCTGGTATGGTAACCAGTTGAGAGCTGCACACTTGCTGCCTGCAGATGATTTTCCGCTGAAACTAGGCTGTGTGTGCAGTGCGCATTTGAATATATTTCACAGGCTTTGCGATTGTGTAGGCTACTTTGTGCATGACTTCTCTATTGTACTACATAATTGATAAATCATATACCTCCACTACACTACCATGATATGCAGTAGAGATTAAGAAGTGAATATACGCAATGCCCACAAACAAAAGTGGGTATACGGCTTATAACTGCATATACCCTCCACTGCACCACTGGCCCTTTATACTTTACAAAAAGTGCACTTTCCTACAGTGTGCGCTGGAATTACGATTGCTGTCCTTTCAGAATCATGAACCTGTCACACACTGAAGGCCTATAGGTTTGCCAGTGCACAAACGTGTCTATAATAAAGGCTGTTAATTAAGATATTAATGTTTTAATACATAAGTAAATATTTGGCCTGAAGAAGCACTTTTATGCGCCCTCTGAATGAAAGCTGATAACTATGAGTGTTTTACTCTGCTGGTCTCGGGAAGAAATTACGAGTCCTTACTAGAGGTCGACCGATTATTCGGAATGGCCGATTAATTAGGGCCGATTTCAAGTTTTCATAACAATCGGAAATCTGTATTTTTGGGCGACGATTTGCCAATTTTTTTTATTATTTAATCTTTATTTAAGTAGGCAAGTCAGTTAAGAACACATTCTTATTTTCAATGACGGCCTAGGAACGGTGGGTTAACTGCCTCGTTCAGGGGCAGAACGACAAATTTTCACCTTGTCAGCTCAGGGGACCCAATCTTGCAACCTTACAGTTAACTAGTCCAACGCAATAATGACCTGCCTCTCTCTCGTTGCACTCCACAAGGAGACTGCCTGTTACGCAAATGCAGTAAGCCAAGATAAGTTGCTAGCTAGCATTAAACTTATCTTATAAAAAACAATCAATCATAATCATTAGTCAACTACACATGGTTGATGATTATTACTAGATATTATCTAGCGTGTCCTGTGTTGCATATAATCTGACTGAGCATACAAGCATACAAGTATCTAAGTATCAGCAGCTCTTCATTGTGCATCAAGCATTGCGCTGTTTATGACTTCAAACCTATCAACTCCCGAGATGAGGCTGGTGTGACCAAAGTGAAATGGCTAGCTAGTTAGCGCGCGCTATTAGCGTTTCAAACTTCACTCGCTCTGAGCCTTGGGGTGGTTGTTTCCCTTGCTCTGCATTGGTAACACTGCTTCGATGTGGTGGCTGTTGTTGTTGTGTTGTTGGTTTGAGCCGAGGAAGGAGCGAGGAGAGGGACGGAAGCTATACTGTTACACAGGCAATACTAAAGTGCCTATAAGAACATCCAATAGTCAAAGGTTAATGAAATACAAATGGTATAGAGGGAAATAGTCCTATAATAACTACAACCTAAAACTTCTTTCCTGGGAATATTGAAGACTCATGTTAAAAGGAACCACCAGCTTTCATATGTTCTCATGTTCTGAGCAAGGAACTGAAACGTTAGCTTTCTTACATAGCACATATTGCACTTTTACGTTCTTCTCCAACACTTTGTTTTTGCATTATTTAAACCAAATTGAACATGTTTCATTATCTACTTGAGGCTAAATTGATTTAATTGATGTATTATATTAAGTTAAAATAAGTGTTAATTCAGTATTGTTGAAATTGTCATTATTACAAATATATTTTTTTTATTTAAATTGGCCGATTAATCGATATCGGCTTTTTTGGTCCTCCAATAATCGGTATCGGTGTTGAAAAATCATAATCGGTCGACCTCTAGTCCTTACTGTCCGAGACAGAGTACAAATGTATCCGAAACAAGACGGAGACACTCAATGTGGTCTCAAGACCATACTCGATTACTACAACACTGCTATCAATGTTATAGAAAAGGTCAAAATCATTGTCTCCCCGACTACCAATGTTATTTCGTTACGCTAGCATCAACATTTACTCAAGTGTAATTTGCAGTAGAAATAGGCTAACACCAGAGCTACTGCAATTACAATGGGAAATGGGTGTAAGACTGTTCCAAACAATCACTGAATGACCAACTGTTTACCATAAACAATTCAAGTAGCATTGTATCACATGCTTTTGTGTCCTCCTCAGCTAGTTAAAGCCAATGAAGCAACTCACATAGGCCTGGATGTTGTTGGCAGTATCTCACTACTCAGTCACATGCGATGCATATCAGCATGTTTTCACACTGCAACGCCTTGCATAATCACTGTGATTTCTCACAATCAGGCATTCTGGGGCAATTAACCTTCGGTCAGCCTCACAGAAGGAAGCAGAAAATGGTGTGAAATCTAAACCACGTGATGGATTCCATGCTTTGTTTTCCTCCACATGGTTGTGCAGGTGCTTTAGTCCATTAGTGCAGTGGAGCTAGCAGTAGTTGGGAGGGCCTGCTGGCATTTGGAATTCAAGCAAAACTACCAGAATTATCTACATTTAGGCTAGGCCAAAACTAAATGTCTGAATGACTGCAAGCATGCTTGCCTAAATTCACATACTCAGTGCATACTACTCAACACTGCCAGAAAACCTTAGCACTCTAGCCTAACATATCTCACACTAGCCTAATTGTCAAAACAACTCCACTCAAGGATTGACCAAAGAATAGCAAGCCTAGGGGGACGGATGGCAGTGAGCCAAACACAGATGTGAAGATACGGTGGTGAATAAAATCCTAAAACCAAACACTAATTGTTAATCATTATTTTATCTTTTGTACTATTGTGTTTTATTATCTCGTGGGAAAAAAGGTCTGCTAAATCTGGCTCTGGCACCATTTTAAAGTTGATGACGCTGTTGCCCAAGTCATTAAAGTCTTCGGAAATAAATTATTTTGGTGCTTTAGTTTGGGAAGTCATCATGGATATGCAGTTTTTTAAACTCCCCCAGATTAAAATAAAAATACGTTTGAAGTCGGCGGCTGGGGACAATGCCCCCCTACTCCCCCAGTTTTACTCTCCAGTGACACTTCGGTTCTCTTAAGAGATGTATTTTTACACAAACTTCAAAAGGAGGTAGGGTATCATTGAAAATAAATTATATCGCTTCAATGCTGCATGTCATTAGATCATGAGAGGAACAAGATGTGATAAAGAATCGATGTGATACGCTTGACAATCACCTACCTATCAACTGCATCACGAACATGATCAAAAGCTAGACTAAAAAGGGGGGTAAACTGTCAATCCAAGGGAAAAGGAACTCCTAAAGCAGACATTTACAGTGTGCTGAAAGTACAAATAGCCTACCTCAGATAAAGTCATTTACTTTACCTTGGAATACTAGCCAGAATATTTGTTCATGGAAGCAATTGTTAAAACTACAGTGCTAGCATTTTTCTAAAGATGAATGATCTACTATTCAGAACCCCAAAGTGGTCCAAATGGATATCTTTAGATCACTACTCTGCCACAGCGTCAAACCCTGATTGGAGCCAACTTATTCATTTTCAAGCTAGGCCTACATTTCCAAAGTCAGCAGAAACTTTAGATCAATACTTGACTTTTGATCTTAAGCAGGCTCTCTACACAAACTCTAGAGCAGCAGTTCCCAACTATTTCTATTCCGGGAACCACCATTTGTGAATGTAACAAATTAAAGGCCTATTGTTATTATAAAACCTTAGCATTATGAAAAGTTATGCAAAATTGCCTAGAATACTATTAATACTCCCAACTGTTATCTTTGGAAGACACAAATCTAAAATAAATGAAACAATGTGGACCACCTGTAGGTTGAAAACCACTGCTCTAGGGACAACACCAGTCTATCCATCCATGATGGTTCTGCTCACACAAACAACACAACCCTCCATCTGTGAGAGAGAGAACTCAGTTGAAGACTGCACCAGCTTGTTCTTAGATGTGGTGGGAAAACACTCAGATGCAGGAGAAAAGCTTGTATCAAGCAGGGTTTCTACCGATTTCATCATTGGGAGGCTGGGGAAACACAGGATATTTGTTGAGGCTCCTCCTGCATAGGATGTGACTGGCAGGCAAAATAAATATGTTTGTTGAGCATTGGAGTCGATGGAGAGAAGATCTAATGTTGGGGCCTGGTGGAGGAACAGAGGAAACCAAGGGAAGCCTTGTCTGAGCTCTGGAAGAAGCAAGGACCAGACACAGAAGCATATTAGTCTGTGTCAGAAACAAAGTAATCATCACTAGTATGTTCAGGGAACACGCTGAAACGCAAAATGCATTATTGAGACTTAGCACTAAGGAGGGCCTCAAAAATGCAACTAGCATTGCATAAGAGTTATAATGGGGGAGGCAGGTAGCCTAGTGGTTAGAGCATTGGACTAGTAACCGAAAGGTTGCTGGATCAAATCCCCGAGCTGACAAGGTAAAAATCTGTCGTCCTGCCCCTAAACAAGGCAGTTAACCCAATGTTCTCTGGGATGCCGTCATTGTAAATAAGAATGTGTTCTTAACTGACTTGCCGAGTTAAATAAAGGTTCAATTTAAAAAATACAAACATTAAAATAAGCTAGGTTCATTACAAATGAGGACAGAGATATGAGCATGTCCTAAAAAGGACACCACTGGTGCCTTTATATCAGCAGGCTTATTATACTTTTCCCCAGAGTCTTAGTAATGCAGATTATCTGATTGCTTTGTTCTTTTCCCAGGGCATTTTATTTTAGTCCTACATATTGTCCAGAAACCAATATTCTAAACTCAGCAAAAAAATAAACTTCCCTTTTTCAGGACCCTGTCTTTCAAAGATAATTCGTAAAAATTCAAATGACTTCTCAGATCTTCATCGTAAAGGGTTTAAACACTGTTTCCCATGCTTTTTCAATGAACCATAAACAATTAATGAACATGCACCTGTGGAAAAGTCGTTAAGACACTAACAGTTTACAGACGGTAGGCAATTAAGGTCACAGTTATGAAAACTTAGGACAATAACGATGCCTTTCTACCTACTCTGAAAAACACCAAAAGAAAGATGCCCAGGGTCCCTGCTCAGCTGCGTGAAAGTGCCTTAGGCGAGCTGCAAGGAGGCATGAGGACTGCAGATGTGGCCAGGGCAATACTTTGCAATATACGTACTGTGAGACATCTAAGACAGCGCTTCATGGAGACAGGACGGACAGCTGATCGTCCTCGCAGAGGCAGACCACGTGTAACAAGGATCGGTACATCCGAACATCACACCTGCGGGACATGTAGAGGATGGCAACAACAGCTGCCCGAGTTACACCAGGAACGCACACTACCTCCATCAGTGCTCAGACTGTCCGCAATAGGCTGGAGAGAGGCTGGGGACTGAGGGCTTGTAGGCCTGTTGTAAGGAGGTCCTCACCAGACATCACCAGCAACAACGTCGCCTATGGGCACAAACCCACCATCACTGGACCAGACAGGACTGGCAAAAAGTGATCTTCACTGACGAGTCGCGGTTTTGTCTCACCGGGGGTGATGGTCGGATTCTCGTTTATTGTTGAAGGAATGAGCGTTACACCGAGGCCTGTACTCTGGAGCGGGGTCGATTTGGAGGTGGAGGGTCCGTCGTGGTCTGGGGCGGTGTGTCACAGCATCATCGGACTGAGCTTGTCATTGCAGGCAATCTCAACACTGTGCGTTACAGGGAAGACATCCTCCTCCCTCATGTGGTAACCTTCCTGCAGGCTCATCCTGACATGACCCTTCAGCATGACAATGCCACCAGCCATACTGCTCGTTCTGTGAGTGATTTCCCACAAGACAGGAATGTCAGTGTTCTGCCATGGCCAATGAAGAGCCCGGATCTTGGGAGAGAGCTTGGGCCATTCCCCCCAGAAATGTCCCAGGAACTTGCAGGTGCCTTGGTGGAAGAGTGGGGTAACATCTCACAGCAATAACTGGCAAATCTGATGCAGTCAATGAAGAGGAGATGCACTGCGGTACTTAATGCAGCTGGTGGCCACACCAGATACTGACTGTTTCTTTTGATTTTGACTCCCCCTTTTTTCAGGGACACATTATTCCATTTCTGTTAGTCACATGTCTGTGGAACTTGTTCAGTTTATGTCTCAGTTGTTGAAACTTGTTATGTTCATACAAATATTAACACGTTAAGTTTGCTGAAAATAAATGCAGTTGACAGTGAGAGGACGTTTATTTTTTTGCTGAGTTTATATCCTCCTCCCTGAGCAACTGTGATCTTCATAATTTACTGAAGAGGATGACTAACCACCCACACACACACACACATCACTATGGGTGAACACAACATTCAAGGGAAAGGTACATTGAGATGAAAATGTATAATGGATCTAAAGCAGAACTGAAAGAAACTCCTCATTCTTCCTATTATAATGGAATAAAAAAGGCTAATGTCTGATTTATTGATTGATTTGTCAAAACATCTTTCTCATAAACCCAATGATCCTGATTGGCATTTCACAGGTGGATGAATCCAAATGCTGCAAATCCTTGAAACCCTCATGGAAGTCGTGTCCAATTTAGGGTCATCATGAGCAGACAGGTCTACACGATTTCGGCCCGGTTTCCCATACCCAGAGTAAGCCTACACAACTGGATATTTACACTGCTGCTACTTGCTGTTTGTAATCTATGCATAGTCACTTCACCCCAACCTACATGTACAAATTACCTTCACTAACCTGTACCCCCCCCCCCCCCCCCCGCATTGACTCGGTACCCCCTGTATATAGCCTCGTTATTGTTATTATATTGTGTTACTTTCTATAATTTAGTTGAACTCTTTCTAGAACTGCACTGTTGATTAAGGGCTTGTAAGTAAGCGGTAAGGTCTAGCTAGATATGTTGCATTCGGCACGTGACAAATACATTTTGATTTGATATTAAACATGCTTGATGAAGATTCTCAATTTAAAGTGCCACTCCTGGAAATTTTGAGATGCCTTGTCTAAATGTTGAGAGCGGATAGCCATTTACTATACATGGTGTGATAGCCTAATTCCCTTTACTGTAACACATAGGCCTATTCAGGCAAGACATTTCATTTGGAAGAAGTCTACCGAATTCCTTTACACTTTCTTCCCTCTTCCCTCACCAAAACATCTTTCTCCTAGCAGTATGTTCTTGTTACAGTGAAACTGACGGTTTAGAAATTATACACCGGCAACAAAAACATTTTCCTATGTGTCCATTCCAATGAACGGATATGGATGGGAAAGGCAGAGCTAGAGCTGAGAGGTAATTCTTCAGAAGCAGGAATTTCCTACTGGGAACGGGCAAGTCTTTGGAATGCTAATGAGTTCAATTTGTGCATGTGTAGAGCAAGTTGTCAATCTGAGAAAAATAAAGTAAATATTTCCTTCACACAAGTGTTTTTAACAGTGCAACCTGAGGGCATGTGTGAAAGCGTTCGTCCCTGATAAGTAGAGATTAACTTTAATTTCCCAATTTCTGGACCAAAGCAATGAGCAAAAGGGTCATTGTCGATGATGAGTGCAGTGGCAAACATTTATCATCAGGGAATCATCAAGTACCACTAGTCCTGTGATGAGCTCATGTTCACTCACTGGTCTTCGCTTAATAACATAGGCTTCACCTCATTTCATTGTTATTAAGTCTGGATCACACACTACGAACTGCAGTATTTGAGACAGCATAGCCAGTAAAGTATGGCAACCCTGAGAAAGACATCCAAAAATAGACAGAGACAAAAATACAGGCTTGGTCTTTACCTCGACAACCATATTTTTTTTCAAATGGCCCCAATTTCACCTTTGTCAAAGGAATAAACCATATACAATCTAACTCATAAGAGAACTCCCTTTCTGCAAAGGTCTTCTCAACTCTGATTGGGTGATTTCTGAACACACCGTTGCTTTACCTGCAAAGGCATTATTCTGTCCTGAAAATACTTTCTCTTATCACTTAAGTGGGTAGGAGAAGTGAAAATAATCCAGGGAAACTAATTGGAATGGGCCTGTGTGAGTGTATGCCTATTATCAACAACAGGAAACTGGGCCACAAAAGCCTTTCCTATGTGCCTCACAACACAAGAGCAGCTCTGCCCAGAGTACAATTCTGGCAATATGTACAGTACTAGTCAAAAGTTTTGGCACACCTACTCATTCAAGGGTTTTTCTACATTGTAGAATAATGTCGAAGACAAGAAAACTACAAAATAACACATGGAATCATGTAGTAACCAAAAAAAATGTTAAACAAATCAAAATATACCCTTTGCCTTGTTGCCAGCTTTGCACACTCTTGGAATTCTCTCAACCAGCTTCACCTGCAATGCTTTTCCAACATTCTTGAAGGAGTTCCCACATATGCTGAGCACTTGTTGGCTGCTTTTCCTTCACTCTGCCGCCCAACTCATCCCAAACCATCTCAATTGGTTTGAGGTCAGGTGATTGTGGAGGCCAGGCCATCTGATGCAGCCCTCTATCACTCTCCTTGGTCAAATAGCACTTACACAGCCTGGAGGTGTGTTGGGTCTTTGTCCTGTTGAAAAACAAATGATAGTCACGCTAAGCGCAAACCAGATGGGATGGCGTATCGCTGCATAATGCTGTGGAAGCCATGCTGGTTAGGTGTGCCTTGAATTCTAAATAAATCACTGAAACTGTCACTAGCAAAGCATCCCCACACCATTACACCTCCATGCTTTTATGCTGGGAACCACAAATGTGGAGATCATCCGTTCACCTACTCTGCGTCTCACAAAGACACAGCGGTTGGAACCAAAAATCTCAAATTTTCACTCATCAGACCAAAGGACAGATTTCCACCGGCCTAATGTCCATTGCTCGTGTTTCTTGGCTCAAACAAGTATATTCTTCTTATTGGTGTCCTTTAGCAGTGGTTTCTTTGCAGCAATTCGACCATGAAGGCCTGATTCACGCAGTCTCCTCTGAACAGTTGATGTTGAGATGTGTCTGTTGAACTCTATGAAGCATTTACTTGGGCTGCAATCTGAGGTGCAGTTAACTCTAATGAACTGCAGCAGAGGTAACTCTGGGTCTTCCTTTCCTGTGGCAGTCCTCATGAGAGCCAGTTTCATCATAGCGCTTGATGGTTATTGCAAATGCACTTGAAGAAACTTTCAAAGTTCTTGAAATGTTCCTGATTGACTGACCTTCATGTCTTAAAGTAAAGTAATGATGCACTGCTTATTTGAGCGGTTGTTGCCATAATATGGACTTGATCTTTTACCAAATAGGGCTATGTTCTGTATACCACCCCTACCTTGTTACAACACAGCTGGCTCAAACATATTAAGAAAGAAAGAAATTCCACAAATTAACTTTTAACAAGGCACACCTGTTAATGGAAAAGCATTCCGGGTGACTATCTCATGAAGGTGGTTGAGAGAATGCCAAGAGTGTGCAAAGCTGTCTTCAAGGCAAATGATGGCTACTTTGAAGAATCTCAAATATAGTTTTGATTTGTTTAACACTTTTTTGGTTACTACATGATTCCATGTGTGTTATTTCATAGTCTTTTCATAGTCTTTATTCTACAATGTAGAAAATAGTAAAAAATAAAGAAAAACCCTGGAATGAGTAGGTTTGACTGGAACTGTATATCCAATGAAATATTTATTTTCCTCAACGATTCTCTCAATTACATCCTTCCCCAAACAGCCTTTTCTGGGATCGTTCCTGTCAGACAGCCAGAGGCTGGCTGGTGTACTCCTAATGAATGGGCTGGTTCTCTGGGTGATTCTGATTTGAGTTAGTTGGCTGTGTCATACCAGTTGATTGGGTGCACTGCAGTGATTTGGGAAGACGCAGTATTCCATGACTGCAATCTTGCACTGCCATCTTCTGGTAGGAATGAGAACGTCTCAAAGTTCTGCTGATTCTTCTTTACTGCTTATTCAGTATAGGCTATTTGTGGCAGCTGTTTGAATCAAAGTTTACATTGAAAATCTAGAAATGATCTATTAGGCCTAATTAGCCTACTTGGTGCTAGATCCATGTTGACATTTTAAAGTAGAGTAATGTAATCAAATGTCTTCAGAATAAGGTGGTAGAGTACAACTTTTCTGTGTCTCTTTGAACCACATAACCTATAGATTTAATGACCTAAGTGGTGACTAATACGAGAGATGTCAAAGGTTCAGGCTGCTACACAGTCACTATGGAAGCTCTAGTCTAGAGTGGTTGGTTAAATTGTGTTTAGGAACTTTTTAAACTCCATGGTTAAAGTAGTGAGAAATATATGTAATTGTCGTAAAAATCTGCGAGAGTGCTTAATTTACTATCATCCTAAATCTTTAATTATTTTGACATTATGAATTATTTAAATGGTGGTTTCGGCCCTGAATTCTGATTGGCTGACAGTCGTGGTATATCAGACCCTATACCACGGGTATAACAAAACTTTTATTTTGAATACTCTAATTACATTGGTAACCAGTTTACAATAGCAATAAGGCACCTCTGGGTTTATCTTATATGGCCAATTTACCATCGCTAAGGGCTGTATCCAGGCAATCTGTGTTGCGTTGTGCATAAGAACAGCCCTTAGTTGTGGTATATTAGCCATATACCACACCCCCTCGGGCATTAGTGCTTAATTATGCTAATTTCCCTATGGTGAACAGGACATGTTACTAGAGACTTAACGTTTTTACCCCACAACAATTAAAGGAAATACACATCCTTTTTACCTCAAATTGGTGATATTAGTATTAAAATGTATAGTCATCACGATCTCCAAAATCGATTGCTTATAACAGGTCAGTATCCCTGGTTTAGTATCGGTGTTCGTGTTGGGACTTAACCCAGCTGTCATTTTCAGACTACGGTGGCTAGAAAGAAAAATAAATGAGGCTCTCCTCCCTTAAACATCTCTGGCCTCACATGAATTCATGGGTTGGAGGTTACGCTATCATTCAAATGAAAGCCATCCGCCATCGCTATTTAGAAACCGACCTGAGGTGTCTATTCATTTACACCTTATGGGACAGCGGGGACTAAGAAGCAACACAAACATAGGCATACAAACACACGATAGCATACGCACTATACACACACACACATAGACTGTACTGTATATATATGTGGTAGTGGTGGAGTAGGGGCCTGAGGGCACACAGTCTGAATGTAATGTTTTTAAAATTGTATTAACTGTCTTTATTTTTCTGGACCCCAGGAAGAGTCCATAATAAATACAAATACACAAACTGTTCACCTTGTTGGCGGACAGAACATTTTGCAGGTTTAAAGCTTATTTCCTGCAATTATACAATTTTTGGCATGGGGTAAGGAGAAAATGTTGCCGTTTTAAAGCAATTTTATTTTGCAATTCTATACATTTTGTCACGTCTAATGTGTACTCATGTGATATTTGAGTCACTCAAACATTACAACAAAATCTATGGGCTAAAAAAACATAGCTATAAAACGTTAACTGACATGGGCTAGATGAGCTGGACATTTCTGAAGTTAAAAATAGCTCTCTAAGGTATGCAACTTTCAAGAGTAAGATGAAAGACGGACTGATTTCCACAGCTTTGAGCCTCACACTGTTGTGGAAATTGACCCACTATGCTGTTTACTTTTTTGCATCGACATCATATCGCTGAGTCTACCTTTAATCAATACAGCAAATCACTTGGGTTAGTTCTCTAAAAAGACATCAGTTCACACAGGCTCACATTTTGAATTAGAAAAACAAACATTTTAGGACTTTTGTGTTTGGTCTGCTGACGGAGTTCATAATGGTTTACAACTCAATCAATGAATCAATAGAAACTGAGCCCAGTTGGGTGGGTGAACAATCATCATGCAAGGTTAAACACTGAACATATGACAACCAATGAAAGGTATACCTGACTGTGTCACAATCACAAAGCAACATATTCACTGTAGAAAACCCCTGCACACTCCATATTACCTCTGCATATTTATTGTAATATCATGAGTGAGGGAGTTTTCTATAATTAAGATGTAAAGGGCTATAATTCCCATACCACAATTTATTTGTATTTTTTTTCTTTAACCTTTATTTAACCAGGTAGGCCAGTTGAGAAAAAGTTCCCATTTACAACAGTGACCTGGCCAAGATAAAGCAAAGCACTGTGACAAAAACAACAGTTACACACAAACAAACATACAATAACACAAAATAAAAATATAAATATCTATGTACAGTGTGTGCAAATGTAGAAGAGTAGGGAGGTAGGCAATAAATAGGTTATAGATGCAAAAATAATTACAATTTAGCATTAATACTGGAGTGATAGATGTGCAGATGATGATGTGCAAGTAGAGATACTGGGGCGCAAAAGAGCAAGACGCTAAGTAATAATATGGGGATGGGGTAGTCGGGTGCGCTATTTACAGATTGGCTGTGTACAGGTACAGTGATCGGTAAGCTGCTCTGACAGCTGATGCTTAAAATTAGAGAGGGAGATATAAGACTCCAGCTTCAGAGATTTTTGCAATTCTTTCTAGTCATTTGCAGCAGAGAACTGGAAGGAAAGGCAGCCAAAAGAAGTGTTGGCTTTGGGAATGACCAGTGCAATATACCTGCTGGAGCGCGTGCTACAGGTGGGTGTTGCTATGGTGACCAGTGAGCTGAGATAAGGCAGGGCTTTACCTAGCAAAGACTTATAGATGACCTGGAGCCAGTGGGTTTGGCGACATATGTAGTGAGGGCCAGCCAACGAGAGCATACAGGTCGCAGTGGTGGGTAGTTTATTGGGCTTTGGTGATATAACAGATGGCACTGTGACAGACTACATCCAGTTTGTTGAGTAGTGTTGGGGGCTAATTTGTAAAGGACATCGCCGAAGTCAAGAATCAGTAGGATAGTCAGTTGTACGAGGGTATGTTGGGCGGCATGAGTGAAGGAGGCTTTGTTGCGAAATAGGAAGCCGGTTCTAGGTTTAATTTTGGATTGGAGATTCTTAATGTGAGTCTGGAAGGAGAGTTTACAGTCTAACCAGACACCTAGGTATTTGTAGTTGTCCACATATTCTACGTCAGAACCGTCCAGAGTAGTGATGCTAGTCGGGGGGAGGGTGCGGGCAGCAATCGGTTGTAGAGTATGCACTTAGTTTTACTAGCATTTAAAAGCAGTTGGAGGCCATGGAAGGAGTGTTGTACGGCGTTGAAGCTCGTTTGGAGGTTTGTTAGCAGTGTCCAAAGAAGGGCCAGATGTATACAGAATGGTGTCGTCTACATAGAGGTGGATCAGAGAATCACCAGCAGCAAGAGCGACATCATTGATATAGAGAGAAAAGAGTCGGCCCGAGAATTGAAACCCTGAACTCTAAATTAGAGTTAGTTATGCTGGCATTTCACATTCTTACCTTGATTCTGGGCATTGTAACTGTAGGAGGTCTTGCCTTGGCCACAAAGCTGTATGTGGAGCCCCTCTCCACCAAGTGCCTGATGTAAGGCATGTATTTTCTCCCATTTGGACCAAACACAAAGTCCTCCCTGAGAGCATCGATCAACACTATCACTACTCTCTTGAAAAGGGCGTCCGGGACTTTGGAGGAGTTGAGGGATCTTCCTGCAATGCCAAAGAAAATGCCAGTTACCAACACATTATAGCCATTGTAGACAACACCGAGGAACAAATGGGTAGGAAAGCATTTATTCGGTGTGCAAAATAATGACTGTATTACCTTGTCATTCAAGCAATTACCTAGCTAGCTATCCAATGCACAACATCAACATAGCTAGCTGAGAGCATAGTATAACAATATCACAATAATTGGGAGTATAGCTAGATAATGTCAACACAACACACCGGTAAAGGGTTCAGGCGGAACATCTGACAACTTGCTCTTCGATGAAAAAGAAGATTTGATAGGGACTGGGAAAAATCCCCTAAGAAACAAGGCAATGCCTAATACCTCCAGTATGAGACAAAAACAGGCAAAAACAGACGAACGTATCCTCATTTTGCTGACTGGCTGGCTTGCTAGCTGACTACTATGATATGAAAGGATACACGTTTTCTTGACAACAGCGTTTGAATTAATCCTCTGACTCTTGCACTAGCTACACTGATAGCTAACGTTAGCTAGCTAGAGGTTGCTTGCTAGCGGTTAGCTTGCTGTCATGAATGGCTCTCTCACAGACTAGTTCGCTAACTCGCCCCAATTTTGCTAAATAATTTTTTCTTTACAATAACAAACAAAACATTTTGTGGCATATTCATCACCACTGCAAAACATGTGTTTACACCAGTTGAAAAATTATTTCAGGAGCTGAAGCTATCAACTGGTGTTTTGACTCATGTCCGTGTTGATTTAAACCAGCTACGGGTAGTCGAAGCAGTCAAAAAATGTACATGAAATTTGTGTAAACTTCGAGAATAATCACAATACGTCCAATGATTTATATACACAACAAATGATTTATATACACATCATTGAGTGAAACATGTTTGGAAAAGATTCAAGCTATTGTCGATATTTGTGATTTTTTAAATAAAGACAAGTTAAATGTATTAGATGTTTGTGATAAACTGAATGGTCAAAAGAGAGATTTCTGGGTAAAATACAGTAGCTAGGCCAACCTTTTTGGATACAACATAAAACAGCTTGTGGTTTGCTGTAATGATTTATTTTGCAAAGCTCTGAGGTGAAGGTTCCCCTGGGTACAAATCTAAAATCAGCTCCCTCCCCCAATTCTAACCTTAATGTCCTACTCCGGTCTCCTTTTCAGCTCATTTATCACCTGATGTATTTAGTAAAAGTCACATCTCAATAGCGAATCCAGTTATCCTCATGACACAGCACAAGTGGGGGAGTGGGCCTTTCCTCTTTAGATTTTTTTTACCCTTTAGTGTGTGTACTTTACTGTATTTATACTTGGGATTTTCAATAGTAAAGGCGCCCGCATAAATAGGTTCAGTTTGCTCCTTTCAGAACTTAGCTAGGCGAAGCGAACTTCTGCACTTGCATACTCCCTAAAGAGTATGTTCCCAGAAGCTAAACTTCTGCACTTGCATACTCCCATACTCTCTTTGCTTAAAAAACAAGAAAAAAGCAGCAATATTATTGTTGTTTGTCCCTCTTGAGCCACTGTAGCAACAACATAGCCATAATGAAACCTTTCCCCCAATCGGATAGAAGGCTCATGCTCTCATAATGTCAGTGCCCGGAGAATACACGTTTTCGAGGTGAGCAGGATGATTATGAGATGGCGTTAACTCAGATGCCACCGGGCCGCAAGCAAAACCAGGAGAATAGGAATATTGGGACAGGGACACAGAAAGATGGATTTCTGAGGAGGAATGGAGGGGAAAAAGTGGAAGAAGAGATCGAAGAGAATGAGGAAAGCAGAGGTTGGATTTGAATTTAAAGAATATGGCAATAAAATGGAGATGGGGTTTCAAAGAAGATTGGTGTCAAGTGCAAACAGAGTGATCCGAGCGCCAGACCAAGTTCTGGAGGTGAAATGGAAGTGAATGAGGGCGAGTTAAGTGAGGTGGAAGATGTGGTGAAGAGCTCGGAACCCGAGCCAGGGATCAATGGACATGATACAGAAGAATCTGGTCCAGTAGGAGTGACACTTTTGGAGAAAGTGGATCCTTGCCTTTTGGCAGATTCATTTGTGGTTTCAGGATGGGTGGGAAAGGCGTTGGGTGCAGTTGAATCAGTGAAGGTAACCTGTAGTGGACTTGTGATATTTGTTTGTGTTTCCTCTGACCAGAGGGAGCAGGCACTACATGTCACGCAACTTGGGTCAAGATCTGTTGCGTGCTTTGCTCTTCAGAAACAAGGCACCATTGAAAGAAGTGATTTCTGAGGTCGTGTTACATTTGGAGGTGGAGCAATTGAAGTTGAATATTCCTGGTGTTTGTGATGCCTGCCGTTTGGTGCGACACAGACCCGGTGGTGAGCGTTTGTGAAATAGAGGAGTCACTGTCTTTTAGAGTTTTTACCCAACAAAGTAATGTTAGGATATATCAGTTATGGGCAGCGATCTAAGTGGTGCAGCGATCTAAGGCACTGCATCGCAGCAGTCTAAGACACTGCATTTATACAGCCCAGTCTGTGTCACAGCTAGTCGTGACCTGGAGACTCATCAGGCGGCGCACAATTGGCCCAGTGTTGTCCGGGTAGGGGAGGGTTTGGCCGGCTGAGATTTCCTTGTCTCATTGTGCTCTAGTGACTCCTTGTGGCGGGCCCGGGCACCTGCAAGCTGACCTCAGTTGTCAGTTTGACAGTGTTTCCTCCGACACATTGGTTCAGCTGACTTCTGGGTTAAGCAAGCAGTGTGTCAAGAAGCAGTGTGCTTGGCAGGGTCATGTTTCGGAGGACGCATGGTTCTCGACCTTCGCCTCTCCCAAGTCCATAGGGGAGTTGCAGCGATGAGACAAGACTGTAACTACCAATTGGGGAGAAAAGGGGTAAAAGTAGAAATTTAAAAAATAAACAAAAAAAGTATATATCAGTTATCCTGTCAGAGCTTTTGTGTCGAATCCACTGCGCTGTTTCAAGTTTATGGTCATATTGCAGCAGTTTGTAGGAGGGAGATTCCAAGATGTGCAGGGAGGGCATGTGTGCAGGGAAGGCATGGCCTAGAGGATTGTGTAGTTTTGGTGGATAAAGTTGTGTGTGTCAACTGTAGGTGTGCCCATTGTAGGTGTGCCCATGTTGCTGGGGATCAGAAGTGTCCAGAGCGAAGGAGACAGGTTGAGGTGGCTAGAGTCAGTTTAGTGCAAAAGGTGTCGTTTGCTGAGGCAGTGAAGAAACTAGAGGAAGATGGGTCAAGGGTGAGGGATCCTGAGAGGATGACTGTGGGTAGGAGGTCTGTGCCAGCACAGAGTGTTGCAGGTTTAGGTTTTTCCATTTATGTTTTGAGGTTGGAATTGAACACGTAAAATACATTAGCACATAGGGCGCACCGATTGGTGTCGCTTCATTAGTCAATATGTGTTGCACCTGTGACAGTTGCCATCTTGTTAGTGGGAAGGTGTTTTAACTGTGCTGGCCCAGGTGCTATTTAAAAGTGGCTGACCCAGCGCTCCAGTTATTTTTTTGTCATCTGGCAGGCCGACTGGACCTAGCTATCTCGGCTGCTGGCCGGACCTACAATACCAGTCAAAAGTTTGGACAGACCTACTCATTCAAGGGTTTTTCTTTATTTTTACTATTCTCTACATTGTAGAATAATAGTGAAGACATAAAAACAATGAAATAACACATATGGCACATATTGTGTAGTAACCAAAAAAGTGTTAAACAAAGCAAAGATTCTTCAAAGTAGCTAGCTACCTGTTGCCTTGATGACAGCTTTGCACACTCTTGGCATTCTCTCAACCAGCTTCACCTGGAATGATTTTCCAACAGTCTTGAAAGAGTTCCCACATTGTCACGTTCTGACCTTAGTTCCTTTTTTATGTTTTTATTTTAGTTGGTCAGGGCATGAGTTGGGGTGGGCATTCTATGTTGTTTTTCTAGGTTTTTTTCTGTTGTTATATTTCTATGTGTTTGGCCTAGTATTGTTCTCAATCAGAGGCAGGTGTCAGTCGTTGTCTCTGATTGGGAGCCATATTCAGGTAGCCTGTTTTCTATTGTGTTTTGTGGGTGGTTGGGGTGGACATTCTATGTTGTTTTTCTATGTTTTGTTCTGTTATATTTCTATGTGTTTGGCCTAGTATGGTTCTCAATCAGAGGCAGGTGTCAGTCATTGTCTCTGATTGGGAGCCATATTCCGGTAGCCTGTTTTCTATTGTGTTTTGTGGGTGGTTGGAGTGGACATTCTATGTTGTTTTTCTATGTTTTGTTCTGTTATATTTCTATGTGTTTGGCCTAGTATGGTTCTCAATCAGAGGCAGGTGTCAGTCGTTGTCTATGATTGGGAGCCATATTTAGGTAGCCTGTTTTTTTTATTGTGTTTTGTGGGTGGTTGTATCCTGTGTTAGTGTTTTCACCATACGGGACTGTTTCGGTTGTTTGTTTGTACTTTTGTGATTTTGTTCAGTGTTCTGTTGATTTATTAAATATATAATTATGGATACTTACCACGCTGCACATTGGTCTGATCCTTGCTACTCCTCTTCTGAAGAAGAGGAATTCCGTTACACACATGCTGAGCACTTGTTGGCTGCTTTTCCTTCACTCTGCGGTTCAACTCATCCCAAACCATCTCAATTGGTTTGTGGTTGGGTGAGTATGGAAGCCAAGTCATCTGATGCAGTACTCCGTTACACTCCTTCTTGGTGAAATAACCCTTACACAGCCCGGAGGTGTGTTGGGTCATTGTCCTGTTGAAAAAAAAATTATAGTCCTACAAAGCGTGAACCAGATGGGATGGCCTATCACTGCAGAATCGTGTAATAGCCATGCTGGTTAAATGTGCCTTAAATTCTAAATAAATCACTGACAGTGTCACCAGCACAGCACCCCCACACCATCATACCTCCTCCTCCATGCTTCACGATGGGAACCACACATGTGGAGATCATCCGCTCACCTACTCTGCGTGTCACAAAGATAAGGCGGTTGGAACCAAAAATCTCATTTGGACTCAACAGACCACAGGACTGTTGGGGGCCGGTAATGCAACTTATTGGCTGCTAACTGCCACTAAACCCCCCAAAAGACACAGCCATAACACTTCCTGAAAAAAGTCTGAATAAATATAAGATATATCAAGAAATCTGTCATTTTTACATTTTTGACGCACAATTTTACATCTAGCTCAGATGTTTACAGTACAGTTTACAGTACTTCTCAAGTTAAAACATTTGCATGAAAACTAGTAGTTGGAAACTATTTTTTCCCTGTTTATCAAAAGTGTTGGAAAAACTTGTCAATAATGGCTTTTTTTATGTCTATAATATTCTCTCTGGTATGTAATCTGGTTTCTGCTCATGTTTTGGATGTGTCACCGCAACCTTAGTTTTTGGGTGTGTCATTTTATGAGAAAATTTTAAAAAAGGGTGGATCCTTAAGAGATCCTAAAGAATGTCACCATTGTCACTTTAAGCAATGTTGTGCTGCTATTTTTATTGACTTGGCCAAAGATTTTGATACAGTAGAGCATTCTATTCTCGTGGGCCGGCTAAGGTGTATTGGTGTCTCTGAGGGGTCTTTGGCCTGGTTTGCTAACTACCTTTCTCAAAGAGTGCAGTGTATAAAGTCAGAAAATCTGCTCTCAGCCACTGCCTGTCGCCAATGGAGTACACCAAGGCTCAATCCTAGGCCCCACGCTCTTCTCAATTAACATCAACAACATAGCTCAGGCAGTAGGAAGCTCTCTCATCAATTTATATGCATTTATATGCAGTCTTATACTCAGTTTGCCCTTCCCCATATTTCTTAGTGTCCAACAAGCTTTCTCTGCCCTTAGCCTTGTTCTGAACACCTCAAAAACAAAGGTCATCTGGTTTGGTAAGAAGAAGTATCTCCCCACCGGTGTGATTACTATGTCTAAGGGTTTAGAGCTTGAGGTACTCACCTCATACAAGTACTTGGGAGTATGGCTAGACAATACACTGTCCTCGTCTCAGCATATATCAAAGGTGCAGGCTAAGGTTGAACCTAGACATGGTTTTCTCTATCATAATTGCTTCTCTTTCACCCCAGCTGCCAAACTAACCCTGATTCAGATGTCAATAACAGCTGGTGCGCGATGTCTAATGTTAAAGAAGTCTTGAGGTATTGCTCGCCTGAGGTAGAGTACCTTATGATAAGCTATAGACCATCTACCAAGAGAGTTCTCATATATATTATTCATAGCCATCTATTTACCACCACAAACGGATGCTGGCACTAAGACCGCACTAAACCAGCTGTATAAGGCCATAAGCAAACAAGAAAATGCTCATCCAGAAGCGGCGCACCTAGTGGCCGGGGACTTTAATGCAGGCAAACTTAAATCTGTTTTACCTCATTTCTACCAGCATATCACATATGCAACCAGAGGGGAAAAAAACTCTAGACCACCTTTACTCCTCACACAGAGACGCATACAAGCTCTCTCTCGCCCTCCATTTGGAAAATCTGACCATAATTCTCCTGATTCCTGCTTACAAGCAAAAACTAAAACAGGATGTACCAGTGACTCGCTCAATACAGAAGTGGTCAGATGACGCAGATGCTATGCTACAGGACTGTTTTGCTAGCACAGACTGGAATATATTCCGGGCTTCATTCAATGAGATTGAGGAGTATAACTCCTCAGTCATCGGCTTCATCAATAAGTGCATCGACGACGTAGTCCCAACCAGAAGCCAAAGATTACAGGAAACATCCGCATCGAGTCTACCAGATGAGCTAAATGCCTTTTATGCTTGCTTCGAGGTGGGCAACACTGAAGCATGCATGAGAGCACCAGCTGTTCTGGACGACTGTGTGATAACGCTCTCGGTAGCCGATGTGAGTAAGACCTTTAAACAGGTTAACATTCACAAAGCCGCGAGGCCAGACGGATTACCAGGACATGTACTCAAAGCATGCGCAGACCAACTAGCAAGTGTCTTCACTGACATTTTCAATGTCTCCCTGACCGGGTCTGTAATACCTACATGTTTCAAGCAGACCACCATAGTCCCTGTGCCCAAGGAAGCGAGGGTAACCTGCCTAAATTATTCCCGCTCCATAGCACTCATGTCTCCATGAAGTGCTTTGAAAGGTTGGTCATCAACAGCCTCATCCCGGAGACACTAGACCCACTCCAATTTGCATACCTGTCCAACAGATCCACAGATGACGCAATCTCAATCGCACTCCACACTGCCCTTTCCCACCTGGACAAATGTAACACCTATGTGAAAATGCTGTTCATTGACTACAGCTCAGCATTCAACAGCATAGTGCCAACAAAGCTCATCACTAAGATAAGGACCCTGGGACTAAACACATCCCTTTGCAACTGGATTCTGGACTTCCTGACGGGCCACCCCCAGTTGGTAAGGGTAGGCAAAAACACGTCTGCCACGCTGATCCTCAACACTGGGGCCCCTCAGAGCTGGGTGCTTAGTCCCCTCCTGTACTCCCTGTTCACCCACGACTGCGTGGCCATACACGACTCCAACACCATCATTAAGTTTGCTGACGACACAACAGTGGTAGGCCTAATTACCGACAACAATGAGACAGCCTATAGGGAGGAGGTCAGTGACCTGGCAGTGTGGTGCCAGGACAACAACCTCTCCCTCAATGTGAGCAAGACAAAGGAGCTGATTGTGGCCTACAGCAAAAGACAGGCCTCCATTAACATCACAGGGGCTGTAGTGGAGCTGGTTGAGAGTTTCAAGGTCCTTGCTGTCCAAATCACCAATGAACTATCATGGTCCAAACACACCAAGACAGTCATGAAGGGGGCATGACAACACCTGTTCCCCCTCAGGAGACTGAAAAGATTTGGCATGGATCCCCAGATACTCAAAAGTTATGCAGCTGCACCATTGAGAGCACCCTGACCGGTTGCATCACCGCCTGTTATGGCAACTACTCGACATCTGACTGTAAGGCGCTACAGAGGGTAGTGCGTATGGCCCAGTACATCACTGGGGCCAAGCTCCCTGTCATCCAGGACCTATATACTAGGCGGTGTCAAAGGAAAGCCCAAAAAATTGTGAAAGACTCCAGTTACCCAAGTCATAGACTGTTCTCTCTGCTACCGCATGGAAAGCGGTACCGGAGCACCAAGTCTAGGTGTCTAGCGCCAAGTCCAAAGGCTCCTTAATTAACAGCTTCTACCCCTAAGCCATAAGACTGCTGAACAATTAATCAAATGGCCACCCGGACCTAATTACCTCGACTAACCTGTACCCCCGCACATTGACTCGGTACCGGTACCCCCTGTATATAGCCTTGTTATTGTTATTTTATTGTCATACTTTAATTATTTTTTGCTTTAGTTTCTTTGGTAAATATTTTCTTAACTCTTTCTTGAACTGCACTGTTGGTTAAGGGCTTGTAAAGTAAGCGTTTCACGGTAAGGTCTACACTTGTATTCAGCACAGATGACAAAGTTTGATTTGATTTGATCCTCCCAAAGCTAGATTACAGAGAAGTAATTTATAGATTGGCAGGTAAGGGTGCTCTCGAGCGGCTAGATGTTCTTTAACATTCAGCCATCAGATGTGCCACCAATGCTCCTTATAGGACACATTACTGCACTCTATACTCCTCTGTAAACTAGTCATCTCTGTATACCCATCGCAAGACCCCCATGCTTATTTATAAAACCCTCTTAGGCCTCACTCACCCGCATCTGAAATACCTACAGACTGGACAGTTTTATCTCCATCTCTTCATTCAAAGACTCAATCATGGACACTCTTACTGACAGTTGTGGCTGCTTCACGTGATTTATTGTTGTTTTTTCCTTCTTGCCTTTGTGCTGTTGTTTGTGCCCAATAATGTTTGTACCATGTTTTGTGCTGCTACCATGTTGTGTTGCTGCCATGTTGTGTTTCTACCATGTTGTTTTCATGTGGTCTTGCTACTATGCTGTGTTGTAATGTGTTGCTACAATGCTATGTTGTTGTCTTAGGTCTCTCTTTATGTAGTGTTGTGGTGTCTCTCTTGTCATGATGTGTGTTTTGTCCTATTTTTAAAAAATCCCAGCAGACGTCCCCGCAGGAGGCCTTTTCTCTTTTGGTAGACCGTTATTGTAAGGAAGAAGTTGTTCTTATCTGACTGACCTAGTTAAATAAAGGTTAAATAAAATAAATAGTGCACTGCAGAAAGTAGGGCCTAGCTGCTGTTGCACTCTCTTGTTGAATGAAGGCAAACCCTCAATTGAATTGTCCCATCCTTAGTTCCCACCACTACTAGTTGTCCAATCTCCAATGAAGGGACATACACTTCGGCTAACGAACTTTGACTTTCCCCAAGAAAAAATGTAGTGTCTGAGAACAGCCGGGAAAAAAACCTGCCGAACACCAAAATGAACAAAAACATAACCCAATTTCATCAGGAAAGCATGCGACAGGCTTAACATTTAGGTCAAAATGTTTCAAGTTGACCCCAAAGGACTACTGTATGCTAGCAACCTGACAAAGTAAAAACATACAAAAAACTACAGAAAGCAACAGCATGCTGTCTAGGCCTATGCATGACCACCGCACTTGCCATGTGTGACCACAGCTCTTGGCTCAAGTTTACCATATGCTTCCCAGTCTAAACAGTTTGCGGCATAGACAATATGGTAAGGACATTTTGTGATGTTTTGGTGTTTGGCAGCATTCTGCTTTTTTTTTGAGAAGGGTATAATTGCATTCCCTAATTAGAGGTGTTTCTGATGTCAAGTTACAGCCCGTTGATGCTCGCCATTGGTCCCTGGTCATTTCTTTCGAGTCGGGGACAACTGTTGTTGACAACTGTAACATTGTAGCAAAGCTTAATCTCAACCTTTTCATAACCTTAACCTGCAGTCTCCTAACCTGCCAAGCTAATTCACCTAACCTGCCACGCTAATTCAACTAACTAACCTGCCACATTAGTTATCCTAACCTGCTATGTAAACAAATCATTTGTGTCAAGAATCCATTAACACCGGAACTGACCAATGCCAGGTATCAATGGACGTTTTCTGATGTCAGGGAACACCCACTTCCAGAAATGAACTGAATTGCGGTCTGCAATTACACCATATTGTCAGTGTTGTCAACTTAGCGACCTCGTCGCTATATTTAATGAATATTCAGACCCCTCTAGCGACACATTTTCAAAAAAGCGACTAGCGGCAAATCTAGCGACTTTTTCTGGTGTTATTTGAGAATTTTGGAGACTCTGATGTGAAAGCATGTATTGTTCTTACTCTTCTCAACGAGCAGCGGGTGCTGCTGTGGGCCCCACCCCTGTCCCAAAGCACTCACAGGCGGCAGCCCCTCCCAGCTGCAGTCAGAGCAGGAGATGTTCACCCCTCCGCATCCAGACTACAAATGAATCTCGCATGCGGGAAGCCGCCGCTGGCTGATCACGCCCTGGCTTACAATAAAAAAAACAATTAACCTGAAGAGCCAGACAAGTTACCATACTTTTCTCACATTGCCATTGACAGTTTTTTCTATTGTCTCTTTTTGGTCCATTTAGATTGTTAATGTAGATTGTATATGAACAAATGTAAAAAAATGTATGGTTAAAAATGTTCATGTTTTACTGTAACTTGTTGTAGGCTCCTAAGTGGACCATACGGTTAAAAACCAAACCAAATTAAGAAAACTAAACTATAAAAAAAAAATAAAAAATTAAAATCTAATTAAAAACTAAGTCCGCCAGAGTGTCTCTTTTGGGTCACTTTTGCCTGTCCTAAGCCCGGATAAAGGAGGAGGGTTGGAATTGTGACATTAAAAAAAAGCAAGAATCGACAGAAGAAAGTTCATTTGTAGTTCTAAACATATTTAGGGTGTTTTCTACTCACTTTTTGTCTCTCCCACAACATTATTCCTCTCTCCTACAGCGTCCATTATAATTACATGCACATGGCCAATTATGCAAATTAGGCAATGACGTCATTTAGCGACTTTTAGGACAGCCAATAGCTACTTTCCTTACTGAGGAGTTGACAACACTGACAACACAAAGTCTACGCCCCTTCATCAGCGTTTGGCAGAAGGGAAACATTCTGCCGATATTGAAGCATTGCATCAACAAAGTGGCTCTGAGAATTTTTTAACATTTTGTATCAACAAAATCGAGAATATTAATATTGTAACATAGTAGCCAACGAGGCGGCAGCCCGTGCAAAATTGCCCTGGGCCAGTTTGTCTGTCTGACTATTGTGTTGCCTACACAGCAGTTGCACTATCTGGGTGCTCATTATATATAAAAACAGCCAAACATCCACACTACAGCTAAATAACTTAGCAATATCTAACAATGTTTTGCCAGCAAGATTGATATGTTAGAATGTTTCATTTGAATTCAGGGAGCTGGACAACAAGAGTGATTGAAAGGTGGAAATACATTATACCAGAGGGAAGTAGGCTACAGGTAGAGATTAGGGATGCAGGCAGAGGATGATGATGATGATGATGATGATGATGATGATAATGTAGGCCTACAGTAAGAAGTAAAAAAAAAAAAAAAAATTGTCCAACTAACTCAACTAACTAAGGAATCATTAATGATTTGCGTTATCTCAATTATCATTCTGTCAGTGCATGACAATGCACATTTGCAGTGTGTTTAGTGTGAAGTGAACATGATGCCATTGACTGCCATTGCAAAATTTCTCCAGTAAATGGAGCTATTGCTCTTTGAGTCAGCTCTGTCATTCTGAGTCAGAAAGATTTCTCCTGAAATCCCTCTGATACACATTTTCTTGGACCTCAGTCACTGGCTTATCACCCCCCCCAGATACAGTATATTGTTTGGTCATTGTGCTGCCACAGAATGAATTGTGAGAGCAAGGCCTCAAAAGTGCTTTATATACCAGAGCTGTGAGAAAAGTTATATATATTATTGAACGATGTTGCGATTGTTTGTGAGAATGCCAACAAGTGTGGTTCCTGTGGGGGAAATATTCTATTGGGGAAAGGTTCCCGTGGGGGTTTCCATGGAAGCCAAGAAGGGGAGTGAGGTGTGTGTGTGGGAGTCTGGGAGAGGATGTGTGTCCATCTGATGAATGGGCATGTGCCTGAACTCAATTGTATACACTAATTGTAGTCTCACCCATTAATTTCTAATGACTGGTAATTTTTGACCGGGAACACCACAGGTGTACAAAAGTTAAGTAAAACACCCAAAATGTAATGTAAATCATCAAAATGTATTTTGTGTGTTCAGATGCCCTGTGTGGACAAAGTCATGGAACCTTATGACACTCAGATTAAATGAAGTATATCCTTCCTTTCGCTCATAGACTGTTGAGTAGCCAATCATCCCAGCACGCATATGAGACAGGTTGGATTTAATGTGTCAAGAGCAGGTCATGTGTAAACAGAACATGGACGCTCTTTAAAACTGCAAGTCTGTCTACTGTATGTAGACGATAGCACAATGTCTCACACAAAAGAGATCCTCAAAGTGCCTAATGTAAGAATCTAAAGGGCACTCAAATGCCACGTCGACCTTAGAAAAGGTTATTACAAGTGACCAGAATTGCATAATACATTGACGTTGCTATACAACACCTAGTGTATGTGTTATGCCCACGCAGAAATACTGTCACGACTTCCGCCGAAGTTGGCTCCCCTGCCTGTTCGGGTGGTGCTCGGCGGTCGTTGTCACCGGCATACTAGCCGCCACCGATCCCTTTTTCGTTTTCTGTTTGTTTTGTCTTATTAGTTGCACCTGTGTCTATTTGTGTGTGCTTGATGGGCTTCCTTATTTAAAGTGTGTATACCCGCCCTTGTTTTGTGCGGGATTATTCTTGTGTTACGTGTGTGTGTTATTAGGTGTGTTCGTGTTCTGGACCTGGTACCCTGTGCTTTGGGTTGGTCCATATTTTTCCGCGCCCTGTGTTGTGGGCATTGCTTTTTGTGCCGTATTAAAGTGCACTTCTTCCTGTGGAACTCTCTGTTCTCTGCGCCTGATTCTTCCTCACACACCTAGCCCCTTGTGACAAATACAGTACAGTTGAATTGAGACCATGATTATCATGCAGCCTGGGAGAAAACCCCAAGCCAACACTGTTATACCTGGATACACCATCTGAAGACTCTATACATTAGGAACAATGGGAATTGATTGGTTCCCAGAGGATTGGTGCTATTATCTACTGTTCCATAATAAGAGACATAATATTGAAGGGAATGCATCTATGGTTCACCTTTCTTACCTGATATTTTTCAAATACTCGGGGAAATGACAAAATGTACTCCAATGTAAGCAGTCAACAGTATGAAATAGTACAACAAGATTAATGGCCATTTAATGGGTTTTGTCTACTAGCCACATAGTATCCTTTAACTCCAATTTGATAGTACACACATCCTAGCACAATCCCTGAGAATATACAGCCCCAGTGTTATGGAGCAGCAGGTCGGTCAGACTCATCTAGTTGCCTTCCCATGCCGTCCTTCTAATGACTCATCAATGGCCCCTCTGTGCCTTCCACCACGGTCCATGGTCCTTTTCTCCCTGGGGCTGCCATTTAACTGCCTACTCACTCACCCACCCTTTGCCAGATAATGCCTCGCAAACACAGAATTGACATTGAAGCTACTTAAAGGGATAATTTGAGATTTTGGCAATGACTGGAAGTTTGTGGGTATCTACTATCATGTTAGCAGATACCCATAGACTTCCAGTCATTGTGCTAAAGTTAGTTAGTATTGGCTTGTGAAACTACCTCTAATTTCCTTCATACTGGACACAGATACACAAAAGTGGAAATGTGACTCTGGGTATACAAAGGGCCTTGTTGCCAAAATCCCGAAGTATCCCTTTAATATCCACATTTGCGAAACATTGAGGAAATGGAAATATGATGAGCCACATTTATATTCAAATGGCCAATTTGGTGCAATTACATTTGAAATTAGATGTGATAAAGCATAGGGATGTGGCCTAACATGCTCAAACTAAAGTAAAGATAGGCTATGGAGGAGGACTATGGGTATGTGTTTTCCTTTTGGATCAGACAGGAGGCTTTCTGTATCTTGGCTTGGATGCCAATTATTGACCAATATATAAAAAAAATATGAAATGGTGTTATTGCAACATACTAACAAAATGAAGGCACGACGTGTGATTATTTGAAATTATATTTATTCTTTTACATTTAGCAGACAATTTCCCTGGGAAATGATTGCCTCCAAAAGGGGGGCTGAACAGCTTAAATATATCAAGAACAAAGCTTGTTAAAAGTGCTGAAAATCCTTAAAGTGCATTATGTATAGTAAGTACATTTAATGCACAGACACCAGTGTGGTGCTTTTAGGAAAATATTTGGATACAGAAGGAATACGTGTTTGGTGCTTCACTGCCAAAGAGTTTACATAGCTTCAGTTTCTACAGTCTAACTGATCTGTTTCTCGGTTCTCATGACATGGCCCTCTTATTCACACACAGCCACGAGCCAAGGCCTTCTGGAACTATATCAACCTGGAGGCATGTCATATCGGTTGTGTGTGTATGGGATATCACCACTGCCTCACTGTCTAGGTTGGCTCAAACCGTATTAGTAACTACTTTGATACTACACATTGGAAGTAGACAAGGTCAGGTTCCCTACAATCGAAAGGCCCTTTGGCACCAGGAATAGTGAATCCAATCCCTTGTTGATGTTGTTATTATTATTCATTAGCAGTATGGGACATGGTCTTCTATAATCCAGTGAGACTGTCAACCAACCTTTTCAATTGATCATTCAACAGCAAATATGTGCCAAATGCTTTGTGTCACATTGGATTTTAGAGTGGTATTATTATACATATCCACTGTACAAATATTTTACTCAGTGTAATCAGCCACATCTGTGCATAGACATACTGTGTATATCACACACCCAAAATGCAATTAGGTAGAAATATTAAGATTAAGCCTTCCCGACAGTAGTCTTGTAATCCCAAATGCATAGTCCACATGGGCTGTTGGCTCAGGTGTGGTTCATTCTGGGCTAACTGACTCAGCAAGCAGCCAATGAGGCCACACATGAGTTCCCTGTAGCCATCTGCTGGCCAGTACAACTCCAATTAAGATACACCACACTGCAGCCTTTATATGTTACACTGTACCATGTTTAGCCACGGTACAAGATCTCAAATGATGGGCAGTTGAAAATCATGGACAAGAGTGGAAAATGAGAGTTGTGGTCACCTCTGGGTATATGGCTCTTGATGTGTGCAGATTGAGTTTGATTTTGGGATTGCCTGAATCAATCAGACCTGTCGTATTCTCTGGGTGATGACGTACTGAGATGCTGGCTTCCACTTTCTCTGATTTTTCTTCTCTCCTGTCCAATACAAATGACTGTGGATGTTGATGGATTGTGTGTCTTCTGTATCGAAGATGCTCACAGTGTGTGGATCCTGTAGGCTGGTCTACGATGATGCTAATATGGTGGCAAGACAATCGGTTACATATGTGTGTCCCATAAGGCAATAAACCGCTCTACAGTGCCTTGCAAAAGTATTCATCCCCTTTGGCATTTTATAGTATAGTCCAAATCGGTGGAATGAAATATTAAAAAAAAAAACTTGTTTCAAAAAATGATTTAAAAAAAGACAAGTACATTTGTGTGTGCGCATGTATTCACCCCCTTTGCTATGAAGCCCCCAAATAAGATCTGGTGCAACCAATTATCTTCAGAAGTCACATAATTAGTTAAATAAAGTCCACCTGTGTGCAATCTAAGTGTCACATGATCTGTCACATGATCTCATTATATATACACCTGTTTCTGAAAGGCCCCAGAGTCTGCAACACCACCAAGCAAGTGGCACGATGAAGACCAAGGATCTCTCCAAACAGGTGAGGGACAAAGTTGTGGAGAAGTACAGAAAAATATCCAAAACCTTCAACATCCCACGGAGCACCATTAAATCCATTACTAAAAAATGGAAGAATATGGCAATGCAACAAACCTGCCAAGAGAGGGCCACCCACCAAAATTCACGGACCAGGCAAGGAGGGCATTAATCAGAGAGGCAACAAAGAGACCAAAGATAACCCAGAAGGAGCTGCAAAGCTCCACAGTGGAGATTGGAGTATCTGTCCATAGGACCACTTGAAGCCGTACATTCCACAGAGCTGGACTTTACGGAATAGTGGCCAGAAAAAAAGCCATTGCTTAAAGAAAAAAATAAGCAAACACATTTCGTGTTCGCCAAAAGGCATGTGGGAGACTCCCCAAAAATATGGAAGAAGGTACTCTGGTCAGATTAAACTAAATTGAGATTTTTGTCCATCAAGGAAATGCTGTGTCTGGAGCAAACCCAACACCTCTCATCACCCCGAGAACACCATCATGGTGGTGGCAGCATCATGCTGTGGGGATGTGTTTCATCAGCAGGGACTGGGAAACTGGTCAGAATTAAAGGAATGATGAATGGCGCTAAATACAGGGAAATTCTTGAGCGAAACCTGTTTCAGTCTTCCGAGATTTGAGACTGGGATGTAGGTTCACCTTACAACAGGGCAATGACCCTAAGCATACTCCTAAAGAAACACTCAAGTGGTTTAAGGGGAAACATTTAAATGTCTTGGATTGGCCTAGTCAAAGCCCAGACCTCAATCCAATTTAGAATCTGGTATGATTTAAAGATTACTGTACACCAGCGGAACCCATCCAACTTGAAGGAGCTGGAGAAGTTTTGCCTTGAAGAATGGGCAAAAATCCCAGTGGCTAGATGTGCCAAGCTTATAGAGACATACCCCAAGAGACTTGCTGCTGTAATTGCTGCAAAAGGTGGCTCTACAAAGTATTGACTTTGGGGGGGTGAATAGTTATGCATGCTCAAGTTTTCTGTTTTTTTTGTCTTATTTCTTGTTTGTTTCACAACAAAACATACTTTGCATCTTCAAAGTGGTAGGCATGTTGTGCAAATCAAATGATACAAACCCCCCAAAATCTATTTTAATTCTAGGTTGTAAGGCAACAAAATAGGAAAAATGCCAAGGGGGTTGAATACTTTCGCAAGCCACTGTACATTCTCAGTCTACCTCCGGTGTGATGTTTGATCTCCCCACGGTACTGGGGATGAAGGTGTACTTCCAATCCTGATGAGCTATATCCCCAGGGGAGTGTGAACACCCTGGGACAAACGCTTCCTCACAACATGTTGTGTCAGTGATATGTGACTAGGCATAAAAGCACAGTAGAAAAGATTCTTTGTAGCAAAAAGACCCTCACGCAACTGAATTTTACAAGGTATACCACAGAGGCACCTACCATGACTATCTGCCCCCTTGTGGTAATTAAACGTCCCCTATGTGAGTTGTTCCTGGGGCCAGTCCTAGTTGGAAAAAAAAGTTACTTAATTCTCCATTTCATTATCCCAAAATATACGGTTAAATGCTATTATCAAACATTTTCACATTTTCAGAAGTGGAAATATTTATTTTGATTCATGGGCATGTCGCCTATTTTCTCAAGCTTTATCTCAAAGGAAAGCAGTGACTTAAACCAGCCACATAGTTTGCCTAACGTCTGATAACAGTCCAGTGTTAATCACCGGCAGGCAGCTCGGTATGGAAAAGCATCCACAGCCACTGCACGGAAATTAATAGAAAGATCTATTGGTCTCAGCTGTGCTACTCAGCATATAAGCTCCTCATCAGCATGTGCATAACAGAAAATCCTCTCTGGGCAGTTTTTACACAGCTTTGACACAGAATGTCTGCCTTCCCTCATTCTAGCAGGTGTGGAGATGTTTTTTTAAATGTATTTTTTATTTTACCTTTATTTAACTAGGCAAGTCAGTTAAGAACAAATTCTTATTTTCAATGACGGCCTAGGAACAGTGGGTTAACTGCCTGTTCAGGGGCAGAACGACAGATTTGTACCTTGTCAGCTCGGGGGTTCCGGTTACTAGTCCAACGCTTTAACCACTAGGCTACCCTGTCGCCCCCAGGGTAAGCCCAAAGCAAGAAAAAAACATATTTCTAAAGGGTCTCGAAATAATCTTAAATATTTTTTTGCATGTATGTATGTATGCAGTATATGGCATGCTTAGGACATCCATGCTTTAACCAATAAGTAATGTATGAATGTAGCCATTGTATTGTTGTATTAATTGCATGCCTCCTCCTAGAATACTATCTACTATCTAGTTGGAGGGGTCGCACACATTGACAGCCATACTGTCTAAAATTATTGTCAGACCCCATCTACAAGATAAGAATTGTCATAGTAGACATAGGCTGTCCCTCAAGGCCATGTTTTCCAAGCTATGATCGTCACATGCTCTGTCAGTGCAAATACAACCATGGCTAAGAGAATGTTCAAACTGTCACATTACATTTAGGGTAGGAGTGACATAACGCAAGTGGCTATTTTAGGAACAGCTTAAGGTATGATCCAAAAGCTAAAGTGATCATAAAAAAAAGAAAGGAACAGGAAAAAGGAAGGTACAGCCATGAAAATAATCCCCTGATAAGGGCTGAAAAGAAAATAATATCAGTCCAATTGTATATTTCCCTAAACTACCCCAGTGAGCCAGACAATTGCGAAGCTAATTTTCCATATATTCCTACGTCCGCGTTTGCTTGTTTAATAGCATTTCTCATGGGTACTGGCATGATTGAATCTGTATCTGGCTCTGGCATAACTAAGATTGGTATATGCAGTCTTTCTAAAACGCCTGTGTGTGTTCTGAAGCCAAATGCCTTGCTTGCAGCCCCTTACTCAAATGGCTGTCTGGATGCAGAGCCAAATCTCTTCATTAGATGCTAATGAGCAATTACTCAGCCAAGAGTGGTCTTTGCATATATCAAACTGGAAGCACACAGAAATGTGACTCCAGGATTGAGTAGAGTCATTTTCATTTCACCACCATACATACCCCTAGTAAATAAACTGACTAAGGCAACTCATGCGTGTCCTCTGTTTAAAAGATTTCCATGCACCTTTAATTTGGATTGCTAGGCTTAAATGGTTTGTCAGAAGAAATTAAGCAAAAAGTTGTACATATAGTTAAAGTCGGAAGTTTACATACACCTACAAATTCCCTGTCTTAGGTCAGTAAGGATCACCACTTTATTTTAAGATTGTGAAATGTCAGAATAATAGTAGAGAAAGTGATTTATTTCATATTTTATTTCTTTCATCACATTCCCAGTGGGTCAGAAGTTAACATGCTACGAAATACTAATTGAGTGTATTTCTTTTACATTTTTTGGGTCAACTTGGGTCAAATGTTTCAGGTAGCCTTCCACAAACTTCCCACAATAAGTTGGGTGAATTGTGGCCCATTCCTCCTGACAGAGCTGGTGTAACAGAGTCAGGTTTGTAGGCCTCCTTGCTCAAACATGCTTTTTGAGTTCTGCTCACAAATTTGCTATAGGCTTGAGGTCGAGGCCTTGTGATGGCCACTCCAATACCTTGACTTTGTTGTCCTTAAGCCATTATGCCACATCTTTGGAAGTATGCTTGGGGTCATTGTCCATTTGGAAGACCCATTTGCAACCAAGCTTTAACTTCCTGACTGATGTCTTGAGATGTTGCTTCAATATATCCACATAATTTTCCTCCCTCGTGATGCAATCTATTTTGTGAAGTGCACCAGTCCCTCCTGCAGCAAAGCATCCCCACAACATGATGCTGCCACCCACGTGTTTCACGGTTGGGATGTGTTCTTCCTCCCCCCTTTTCCTCCTAACATAACGATGGTCATTATGTCCAAACAGTTATATTTTTGTTTCATCAGACCAGAGGACATTTCTCCAAAAAGTACAATCTTTGGCCACATGTGCAGTTGCAAACCGTAGTCCGGCTTTTTTATGGCAGTTTTGGAGCAGTGGCTTCTTCCTTGCTGAGCGGCCTTTCAGGTTATGTCGATATAGGACTCGTTTTCCTGTGGATATAGATACTTTTGTACCGGTTTCCTCCAGCATCTTCACAAGGTCCTTTGCTGCTGTTCTGGGATTGATTTGCACTTTTCGCACCAAAATACGTTCATCTCTAGGAGACAGAGCGTGTCTTCTTCCTGAGCGGTATGACGGCTCCGTGGTCCCATGGTGTTTATAATTGCGTACTATTGTTTGTACAGATGAACGTGGTACCTTCAGGCGTTTGGAAATTGCTCCCGAGGATGAACCAAACTTGTGGAGGTCTACAATTGTTTTTCTGAGGTTTTGGCTGATTTCTTTTGATTTTCCAATGATGTCAAGCAAAGAGGCACTGAGTTTGAAGATAGGCCTTGAAATACATCCACAGGACACCTCCAATGCACTCAAATTATGTCAATTAGCCTATCAGAAGCTTCTAAAGCCATGTCATAATTTTCTGTAATTTTCCAAGCTGTTTAAAGGCACAGTAAACTTAGTGTATGTAAACTTCTGACCCTCTGGAATGGTGATACAGTCAATTATAAGTGAAATAATCTGTCTGCAAACATTTGTTGGAAAATTCACAAAGTAGATGTCCTAACCGACTTGCAAAAACTATAGTTTGTTAACAAGAAATTTGTGGAGTGGTTATTATACGAGTTTTAATGACTCCAACCTAAGTGTGTGTAAACTTTCGGCTTCAACTGTAAATCAGTATTCCCTCAGGGTATTTTGCGGTGATGATGAAATAAATTAGCTGCTAAGACCCTGTGTGAAACCCTGTGTGAAAACCATTGTACAATATGTAAATCTCCAACTTTTAGAACTTGCAATTTATTCCCTCTGTGTAAAATATTCCCCAAAGTTCCGTTGTTATTTAAATGTGCTTTATTAATGTAATCACATGGCATCTGTTGGTTGAATGTTCTAAAATTCATCAACATACAGTTTGGCACATTGTAACTTAATTTTGACCACAACATTTTCAACATTAATGTTTCTTCACAAATGAATCAATATCAACCCAAATTGTATGTTGATCTGATATTGTGTGGCCTGGAGGGTTAATTACATTGCAATACAAGCACAACAGCTATTCCAGGCAAGATTTGAATCAAAACATTGAATTAAATTCAGCAACAGTACTTTGTTGTGTTTTTGGAAATAAGACAAAGGACAGTAAGCGCTGAAAGGCTGGAATAACATTGGCACCACATGATGGCTTATACAAATCTCATCCTGCTAAGACTGGTCCAACCATGTATTTAATGATGATGAGTAACAATTTGGCCCAGTACCTCTGCCCAGAAACCAACACCAGTGGTATCAAGTTGATCTGTCAAGACTTACTTGATAGTTTCACTTCAGCAGTAATAAATTCATGAACTTCTTTGAGGAAAAGATCATGATCATTAGAAAGCAAATTACAGACTTCTTTTTAAATCTGCGTATTCCTCCAAAGCTCAGTTGTCCTGAGTTTGCACAACTCTGCCAGGACCTAGGATCAAGGGAGACCCTCAAGTGTTTTAGTACTACATCTCTTGACACAATGATGCAAATAATCATGGCCTCTAAACCTTCAAGCTGCATACTGGACCCTATTCCAACTAAACTACTGAAAGAGCTGCTTCCTGTGCTTGGCCCTCCTATGTTGAACATAATAAATGGCTGTCTATCCTCCGGATGTGTACCAAACTCACTAAAAGTGGCAGTAATAAAGCCTCTCTTGAAAAAGCCAAACCTTGACCCAGAAAATATAAAAAACTATTAGCCTATATCGAATCTTTCATTCCTCTCTAGAATGTTTGAAAAAGCTGTTGTGCAGCAACTCACTGCCTTCCTGAAGACAAACAATGTATACGAAATGCTTCAGTCTGGTTTTAGACCCCATCATAGCACTGAGACTGCACTTGTAAAGGTGGTAAATTACCTTTTAATGGCGTCAGACCGAGGCTCTGCATCTGTCCTCGTGCTCCTAGACCTTAGTGCTGCCTTTGATGCCATCGATCACCACATTCTTTTGGAGAGATTGGAAACACAAATTGGTCAACACGGACAAGTTCTGGCCTGGTTTAGATCTTTTCTGTCGGAAAGATATCTATTTGTCTCTGTGTGTTCCTCAAGGTTCCGTTTTAGGACCACTATTGTTTTCACTATTTATTTTACCTCTTGGGGATGTCATTCGAAAACATAATGTTAACTTTCACTGCTATGCGGATGACACACAGCTGTATATTTCAATGAAACATGGTGAAGTCCCAAAATTGCCCTCGCTAAAAGCCTGTGTTTCATACATAAGGAAGTGGATGGCTGCAAATGTTCTACTTTTAAACTCGGACAAAACAGAGATGCTTGTTCTAGGTCCCAAGAAACAAAGAGATCTTCTGTTGAATCTGACAATTAATCTTGATGGTTGTGCAGTCGTCTCAAATAAAACTGTGAAGGACCTCAGCGTTACTCTGGACCCTGAGGACAGCTTTTTTCCATCTAAGTATCATTGCAAAAATCATAAACTTTCTGTCCAAAAATGATGCAGAAAAATTAATTCATGCTTTTGTCACTTCTAGGTTAGACTACTGCAATGCTCTACTTTCCGTCTACCCGGATAAAGCATTAAATAAACTTCAGTTAGTGGTAAATACGGCTGCTAGAATCCTGACTAGAACCAAAAAATGTGATCATATTACTCCAGTGCTAGCCTCGCTTCCTGGCTTCCTGTTAAGGCAAGGGCTGATTTCAAGGTTTTACTGCTAACCTACAAAGCATTACATGGGCTTGCTCCTACCTATCTTTCCAATTTGGTCCTGCCGTACATACAGTAAAATGCAAATTAATTACTTAAAAATCATACAATGTGATTTTCTGGATTTTTTTAGATTCCGTCTCTCTGAAGTGTACCTATGGTTAAAAAATTACAGACCTTTACATATTTTGTAAGTAGGACACCTGCAAAATCGGCAGTGTATCAAATACTTGTTCTCCCAACTGTACCTACACGTACACAAGACGCAGGCCTCCTAATTGAATTTCTAAGCAGGGGCCTCCCGGGTGGCGCAGTGGTTAAGGGTGCTGTACTGCAGCGCCAGCTGCGCCACCAGAGACTCTGGGTTCGCGTCCAGGCTCTGTCGTCCAGGCGACGCACAATTGGCCTAGCGTCATCCGGGTTAGGGAGGGTTTGGCCGGTAGGGAAATCTCATCGCGCACCAGCGACTCCTTTGGCGGGCCGGGTGCAGTGCGCGCTAACCAAGGTTGCCGGGTGCACAGTGTTTCCTCCGACACATTGGTGCGGCTGGCTTCCGGGTTGGAAGCAGTGCGGCTTGGTTGGGTTGTGTATCGGAGGACGCAGGAGGAGAGCCTTCGTCTCTCCCAAGCCCGTACGGGAGTTGTAGCGATGAGACAAGATAGTAGCTACTAAAAACAATTGGATACCACGAAATTGGGGAGAAAAAGGGGTAAAAAATATAAAACATTTAAAAAGGAATTAAAAAAAAGAATTTCTAAGCAAACAGCTGGAGTCACTGGCTTACTGGTGCTCTTCCATGCCGTCCCTAGGAGGGGTGCATAACTTGAGTGGGTTGAGTCGCTGAAGTGGTCTTCCTGTCTGGGTTAGCGCTCCCCCTTGGATTGTGCCGTGGCGGAGATCTTACTCATCAGCCTTGTGTCAGGATGATAAGTTGGTGGTTGAAGATATCCCTCTAGTGGTGTGGGGGCTGTGCTTTGGCAAAGTGGGTGGGGTTATATCCTGCCTGTTTGGCCCTGTCCGGTATCATCGGATGGGGCCACAGTCAGCCTCCAGTATTTATGCTGCAGTAGTTTATATGTCGAGGGGCTAGGAGTATTTCTGGAGTATTTCTACTGTCTAATCCTTATTCTTTCTTTCTCTATTTGGGAGGACCTGAGCCCTAGGACCATGCCTCAGGACTACCTGGCATTTTGACTCCTTGCTGTCCCCTGTCCACCTGGCCATGCTGCTGCTCCAGTTTCAACTGTTCTGCCTGCAGCTATGGAACCCTGACCTATTCACCGGACGTGCTACCTGTCCCAGAACTGCTGTTTTCAACTCTCTAGAGACAGCAGGAGCAGTAGAGATACTCTGAATGATCGGCTATGAAAAGCCAATTGACATTTACTCCTGAGGTGCTAACTTGTTGCACCCTCGACAACTACTGTGATTATTATTATTTGACCATGCATTTATGAACATTTGAACATCTTGACCATGTTCCCGGCACAGCCAGAAGAGGACTGGTCACCCCTCATAGCCTGGTTCATCTCTAGGTTTCTTCCTAGGTTCTGGCCTTTCTAGGGAGTTTTTCCTAGCCACCGTGCCTCTACACCTGCATTGCTTGCTGTTTGGGGTTTTAGGCTGGGTTTCTGTAGAGCACTTTGATATATCAGCTGATGTAAGAAGGGCTATATAAATACATTTTATTTGATTTTCCTCTCCTTACACTATACAAACTAAATGCATGCACAAACACAAACCGGTCTGGGCAAAGAATATATATATATACAGTGCCTTGCGAAAGTATTCGGCCCCCTTGAACTTTGCGACCTTTTGCCACATTTCAGGCTTCAAACATAAAAAACTGTATTTTTTTGTGAAGAATCAACAACAAGTGGGACACAATCATGAAGTGTTGACCTAAATGACTAATGATGATAAATACAATCCACCTGTGTGTAATCAAGTCTCCGTATAAATGCACCTGCACTGTGATAGTCTCAGAGGTCCGTTAAAAGCGCAGAGAGCATCATGAAGAACAAGGAACACACCAGGCAGGTCCGAGATACTGTTGTGAAGAAGTTTAAAGCCGGATTTGGATACAAAAAGATTTCCCAAGCTTTAAACATCCCAAGGAGCACTGTGCAAGTGATAATATTGAAATGGAAGGAGTATCAGACCACTGCAAATCTACCAAGACCTGGCCGTCCCTCTAAACTTTCAGCTCATACAAGGAGAAGACTGATCAGGGATGCAGCCAAGAGGCCCATGATCACTCTGGATGAACTGCAGAGATCTACAGCTGAGGTGGGAGACTCTGTCCATAGGACAACATGCACAAATCTGGCCTTTATGGAAGAGTGGCAAGTAGAAAGCCATTTCTTAAAGATATCCATAAAAAGTGTTGTTTAAAGTTTACCACAAGCCACCTGGGAGACACACCAAACATGTGGAAGAAGGTGCTCTGGTCAGATGAAACCAAAATTAAACTTTTTGGCAACAATGCAAAACGTTATGTTTGGCGTAAAAGCAACACAGCTGAACACACCATCCCCACTGTCAAACATGGTGGTGGCAGCATCATGGTTTGGGCCTGCTTTTCTTCAGCAGGGACAGGGAAGATGGTTAAAATTGATGGGAAGATGGATGGAGCCAAATACAGGACCATTCTGGAAGAAAACCTGATGGAGTCTGCAAAAGACCTGAGACTGGGACGGAGATTTGTCTTCCAACAAGACAATGATCCAAAACATAAAGCAAAATCTACAATGGAATGGTTCAAAAATAAACATATCCAGGTGTTAGAATGGCCAAGTCAAAGTCCAGACCTGAATCCAATCGAGAATCTGTGGAAAGAACTGAAAACTGCTGTTCACAAATGCTCTCCATCCAACCTCACTGAGCTCGAGCTGTTTTGCAAGGAGGAATGGGAAAACATTTCAGTCTCTCGATGTGCAAAACTGATAGAGACATACCCCAAGCGACTTACAGCTGTAATCGCAGCAAAAGGTGGTGCTACAAAGTATTAACTTAAGGGGGCTGAATAATTTTGCACGCCCAATCCACGCTCTATCCTCACAATTCAGCTTTGTGAACTCAAGTTTATGTCTGTTGTTAAAACTCAATTCTTCTCTTATTCTTCACTCATAAATTCAGATTTCTATACTCAAATAGGCATCAACACACACATTCCCACATCCATATCTGCTAGCATTTCCTATAAATTAATTTATTCATAATTCGTAATCCGTTAATTTCTAATGCATTAATAACCAAAGCTGAGCAAATTGTCCTGTTGAATTGCATGCTTTTCTATTGAGTAGCTAGTCACAATAGTCCCTCACCACAGCCATGGGTCTTAGAAGCATGTGTCATGACGTTGGCCTGGGGGGAAGGTTTATGACAGTCATAAATACCTTTTTCCCTCTTTTTCCTATCTCTACCCTACTGAGGTTACATTTGCAAAACCCTTGGTTAACATAGAGATTCTGGGAACATCAGAAGGTGGGGGGAAATGAACTATATTCTGGTAATGCGACCAATTGAACGTATGCGGTGGTACTTAATGAATATGATGTCAGTTCGGTTGTCATCTTTTGTATTGCTGATTCAAATTGTTAGCCAGGGTTCGTGCAGATAACCAAGATGAGACTGAATTAAGATGATGATTAATATTGACTGCTATTGATGTAAAATATTACTAGGTTTTTAAGAGGTTGTTCGGAAGATTACAGCTCTATAAATATTATTTTGTGGTACCCGACTCTCTAGTTAATTACATTTACATGATAAGCTCAATTAGGTAATAATAAATAATTAAATTATTTTATAGAATAGCATGTCATATCACTTAATCCGGCATAGCCAAAGACACGACACATGGTAATGGCACTTCAATATGCTTTAGTCCAATGTGACAAATGAGTGTTAGGCTAGCACTGAGAAATACGTTTGAATGTTCTAACATTCACCATAGTCACCAAGTCACCATGTTGTTAGGACAGCTGAGATTCAGGCTCTTCCTAGAGTACTACAATCCCCCAGACTGTACATCTCCAACCACTTTGTTCTATTTTCCTGTACATACATACATGATCTTGGGTGAGTTTAGCATTTTCCTCTCTAATGATTAAGGTTAGGCTCAGGGAGGGGAAGCTGATCCGAGATCTGTACCTAGGGGAAACCCTGGAGCATTCCACGAAGGAGGGCCAATCTAATGGTCTCTGGTATATTTCAAAGGACACAGCTAATGAATAAATCAGTGAAGAAACACCCAGACATGGTTAGTTAATGTTATCATTTTATTAGACCTCCCTTTGAAAATCCAAAACAAGTGCCTGTCACAGATGTTAGCCTGTTGCCCGTGATCGTTTATGAGTAGCTGTGTTTAAAAAAAATATTTTTTTACAAGGAATGTTGTGATATTTAAGCTTTTAATCTGAGCCTTTTGATGAGATCATTCTAAAAATAACAAATCAAATAAAAAACTGTCACCCTGGTTCGGCCGTCAAAAGCCTATCTCAATGGTTCCCAGCACCAGGGACTTTGAGTGAAGGAATGAGTAGTGAAGCAACCTTACAACACCTAGCGAGCTCCTCAAGATGTTTGGACCTCTTGGCATAGTGGTTAAGGTGTGACTGACAGTTGCAAGGACCCCAGTTTGTGTTCCGGTCGGGCACTTCTCCAGGATACTATGTTCTTTCCTAAATCCTGGAAAACTGGGGATTTTATTTTGCATGTCCAGACATTCAGTTTCACATCTACAGGTTGCGTATAGCCAACTAATGTTGCTTCGTTTGTTTTTTGAAACCAGGTTTGCTGTTCAAATTAAATCTAAATCAAATGTTTCCCCCAGTCTGAGGATCACATCCCATTTTGGATGCATCTGTTGGCATGGCGGCGGAAAGAACACAAAGGTTTTTGAAATGAGAGGACAGACGAGGAGATAGATGAGCAGGATTAGAGGGCTCTAGGAAGGCATTTACGCCAAATACAGGCCCATCTACTGAATTAATGGTCTGAAACAGATGGAAGTGGATGGATAGATGGGTCACAATGACGCTGTATCCCCATATCGCCAGCTGTTCGGCCCCATAATGAGTTATGATGAATAGAGATGCAGCAAAAGTTGAAGTTCACACATCGAGTCGGATGCCAGATCAGCATTTGGGGCCCAAGCGGGGAGGGTAAGTACTCTTTACATAATAATATCTAGAGCAAAATGACTGAGACTGACATCATTTAGATACTCTGCCAAACGACTCACTTACTTCAATGTGTTACTTAGAAACATTAAGCACCATCAGTGACATTAAAGCCTAATGTACACTATATCAATGGGTGTTGAATCAACTGACCGGCCCCTATCAGGATGGATATTTGGCCATTTTAGGGAACTGCTGTTTTGGAGTCCCACACCAAAGCTGCTGACTGCTGGCTGGGGATATCAAGGACGTCTGAAGGTGATATCTAGAAGCAAAAAGGTGTTTTCGACTTTCCCCATAGGAGAACTCTTTGAAGAACCCCTTTCGATTTTAGGTTCAACCCTTTTGCTTCCATGTAGAACAGAGGGTCACTACATGGAACCCAAAAGGGTTTTCCTATGGGGACACCCGCAGAACCCTTTTGGAAGTGTAGGATCGGAGTCCTCGCCATCTGAACCCTCACCCCGTCATTGTTTCCCTTTTAGCAGGGGCTGCTATCTGAACTGTACAAAGTAGCATATATAGTGCATTCGGAAAGTATTCAGACCCCTTGACTTTTTCAGGATTTTATTATTCTAAAGTGTACAAAAAAAAAAGATCCTCATCAATCTACACATAATACCCCATAATGATGAAGCAAAAACAGGTTTTAAGAAATGTCGCATTTACATAAGTATTCAGACCCTTTACGCAGTGATTTCTTGAAGCATCTTTGGTATCGAATACAGCCTTCAGCCTTCTTGGGTATGATGCTACAAGCTTGGCACACCTAAATTTGGGGAGTTTCTCTCATTCTTCTCTGCAGATCCTCTCAAGCTCTGTCAGGTTGGATGGGGAGCGTCGCTGCACAGCTATTTCAGCCGGGCTCTGGCTGGGCCACTCAAGGACGTTCAGAGACTTGTTCCGAAGTCACTCATGCGTTGTATTGTCTGTGTGCTTAGGGTCGATGTCCTGTTGAAAGATAAACCTTCGCCCCAGTCTGAGATTCTGAGCGCTCTAGAGCAGGTTTTCATCAAGGATCTCTCTGTACTTTTCTCTGTTCATCTTTCCATTGATTCTACCTAGTCTCCCAGTCCCTGACACTGAAAACATCCCCACAGCATGATACTGCCACCACCATGCCTCACCGTAGGGATGGTGCCAGGTGTCCTCACGCTTGGCATCCAGGCCAAAGAGTTCAATCTTGGTTTTTACCACAGGTGGACTCCAATCAAGTTGCAGAAACATCTCAAGGATGATCAATGGAAACAGGATGCGCCTGAGCTCAATTTCAAGTCTCATAGCAAAGGGTCTGAATACTTATGTAAATATGCTATTTCTGTTTTTTATGTTTAATACATTTGCAAAAAAAAATTTAAACCTGTTTTTCGCTTTTTCATAATGGGGTATTGTGTGTAGATTGATGAGAAACTTTTTGAATATACTGTAACCTTATCGGAGTGAAAGTTGACCCCTCCCCAAAAGGGACTATCTTTTGGTGTTCTTCAATGTGAGTGTGACGCAATAAAGATGTTAACAAGTGCGCATGCTCACCTCCTGATGTTTCCCTGCAGCAAGGTAGCAGTGACGTGATCTGGGTGACGCGGTGTCTTGAGTTCGCCACCTCCATGGGGTTTCATCCATGAAAGCGACACCTATTGACGTTAGACCTTCACTCTGGTTCACTGCATTCGACACATGCAGAAATTGTATTTCTTTTGATAGTGGTGTACTTTTATGGGAGTCAACTTGTGTCACATCTTTATATTGTAGGTGTACATTTGTTTTTGTCAAGTTGTGTGGACAGTGTCACCACTTGGCTTGCCACATCTCATATTGCTTGCCGGTTGTTTGAACACAGCAAATATAGTATATGTTTTTGGAGTTTTTCCTGCTTGATTTGTATATACTAAGATTGCCCTCATGGTTTTGATTTGATTTTAGGATCCCCATTAGCCAATGGCGACAGCTAGTTTAACTGGGGTCTTGACACATAACGAAAAAGACATTACAGAAAAAATACTTTACAACTTACATATATTTAAAAACATTAACTTGGTGTGTGTGCATCTATCAGTTACACACACGTCAGTATATACACATAACAAGCAGGTCACATGGGGAGAGGCGTTGGCCATGAGGTGTTGCTTTATTTGTTTTTGAAACCGGGTTTGCTGTTCACTTGCGCTATATAAAGTGGAAGGGAGTTCCATGCACTCATGGCTCTGTATAATCATGTACGTTTTCTTGAATTTGTTCTGGACCTGGGGACTGTGAAAAGACCCCTGGTGGCATGTCTGATTGGGTAAGTGTGTGTGTCAGTGCTGTATGCTAACAATTTGGAATTTCCAACACATGAATGGTTCTTTTAAAAACAAGAAGTGACGCAGTCCGTCTCTCCTCAACTCTTAGCCAAGAGAGAATGGCATGCATAGTATTAACATTATCCCTCTGATTAAAATGAAGAGCAAGACGTGGCTTTGTTCTGAGACAGCTGCATATTATCTACGTCTTTCTTTGCAGCATTTAACCATATGACTGGACAATAATCAAGATAAGATAAAACTAGAGCCTGCAGGACTTTGTGGAGTGTGGTGTCAAAAAATCAGAGCATCTTTTTATTATGGACAGACCTTCCCCCATTTGTACAACCATTGAATCTATAAGTTTTGACCATGACAGATCGACAATCTAAGGTAACACCAAGTAATTTAGTCTCCTCAACTTGTTCAACAGCCACACCATTCATTACCAGATTCAGCTGAGGTCTAGAAAATTATTTGTACCAAATAAAATAATTTTAGTTTGAGGGATGTTCAGGACCAGTTTATTACAAATCAAATAAAATGTTATTGGTCACATACACGTGGGTGTAGCATTTTTTTTTTGTGTGTTTCTAGCTCCAACAGTGCAGTAATATCTAACAAGTGATAACGAAAAATTTCACAACAATACAAACAATACACACAAATCTAAAGTAAAGGAATGGAATTAAGAATATATAAATATTTGGACGAGCAATGTCAGAGCGGCATAGACTAAGATAGTAGAATAGAATAGAATACCGTATATACATATGAGATGAGGAATGCAAAATATGTAAACATTAAAGTGACTACTGTTCCATTATTAAAGTGGCCAGTGATTTCAAGTCTATGTACAATATATAGGGCAGCAGCCTCTAATGTGCTAGTGATGGCTATTTAACAGTCTGATGGCCTTGAGATAGAAGCTGTTTTTCAGTCTCTCGGCCCCAGCTTTGATGGGAGGTGGAGGTGCAAAGTGGAGGTGTTTCCTACCTTCACCACCTGGGGGCGGCCCATCGGGAAGTCCAGAGACCAGATGCACAGGGTGAGGTTCAGACCCAGGGCCTCGAGCTTAATGATGAGCTTGGAGGGTACTATGGTGTTGAATGCTGAGCTGTAGTCAATAAACAGTATTCTTACATAGGTATTCCTCTTGTCCAGATGGGATAGGGCAGTAGGCATTGCAATGGCAGTTGCATCGTCTGTGGATCTATTGGGGCGGTAAGCAAGTTGAAGTGGGTCTAGGGTGTCAGGTAAAGTAGAGGTGATATGATCCTTGACTAGTCTCTCAAAGCACTTCATGATGACAGAAGTGAGTGCTATGGGGTGATAGTCATTTTGTTCAGTTACCTTAGATTTCTTGAAGCATGTGGGGACAGCAGACTGGGATAAGGAGAGATTGAATATGTCCATAAACACTGGCCACTCATTCCAAAACAGACTGCATGCCTTGTTAAGGGTTTCAGTGACTTCATTAACTCTGGTTGCTGATGAGTATATGGTTGAATCATCAGCATACATGGACACATATGCTTTGTTTAATGCCAGTGGCAGGTCATTGGTAAAAACAGAAAAGAGTAGACGGCCTAGAGAGCTGCCCTGCGGTACACCACACTTTACATGTTTGACATTAGAGAAGCTTCCATTAAAGAAAACCATCTGAGTTTTATTAGATAGATAGCTCTGAATCCACAATATGGCAGAGGTTGAAAAGCCATAACACATACGTTGTTTCATCAACAGGTTTCTTTCAACAAATCATCAGTCATTTGTGTCAGTGCAGTACATGTTGATTGTCTTTCTCTTTTTGTGTGCTGAAAGTCTTGTTAATTTGCTTCCAGAGAAATAGCATTGTATTTGGTCAAACACCATTTTTTCCACCAAAACAATGAGCAAGCTGAAAGGTCTGCTGTTAGAACCAGTAAAGGCCGCTTTACCACTCTTGGGTAGCGAAATGACTGACAACCCTCCAGGCCTAAGGACAAATACTTTCCTCTAGGCTGAGATTAATGATATGACAGATAGGAGTGGCTATAGAGTCAGCTACCATCCTCAGCAGCTTCCGTCTAAGTTGTCAATTCCAAAAGGTTTGTCATTATTGATGGATAACAGTAATTTTTCCATCTCTCCCAGACTGACTTACAATGCTTTTCTTTCATTTAGTTTTTTTTATGCATGAGTACGATGGCTAACTGTTCATTGTTGGCATTTCCTGCCTAAGTTTGCCCACTTTGCCTGTGAAGTAATCATTAATTTAATTGGCAACATCATTGTTTTGTGATGAATAAGCCATTGTATTCGATGAAAGATGGAGCTGAATGTCTTTCCGCCCGTCATTTCATTTAAAGTACTCCAAAGTATTTAAAAAAAAATAATTCTTTATATCATTGATCTTGGCCTCATGATATAGTTTCTTCATCTTTTTGTTGAGTTTAGTCAAATAATTTCTCAATTTTGCAGTAGTCAGCCAGTCAGATGTGCAGCCAGACTTAGCCACTCCTTTTGGCCCATCTCTTTCAACCATACAGTTTTTCAATTCCTCATCAATCCATGGAGCCTTAACAGTTCGAACAATCAGTTTCTTAACAGGTGCATGTTCATCAATAATTGGTAGATCCAAAGTCATAAATTCATCAAGCACAGCGTCTGGATGCTCCTTATCAATCACATAAGACCAATAAATATTTTTAACATCTGCCACATAAGAGTTGCAGCAAAATCTTTTAAATGATATCTTACAAACTAGACCGGGCACGCACGTGCGCCATCGCATGCATGTGGATTTTGTCAATCCAAACCAGACGTGATCAGGACACACAGGTTGAAATATCAAAAGAACTCTGAACCAACTATATTAATTTGGGGACATGTCATAACGCATGAAACAGTCATGGCAATTTAGCTAGCTAGTTTGCTGTTACTAGCTAATTTCTACTAGGATATCAACATTGGGTTGTTATTTTACCTGAAATGCACAAGGTCCTCTATTCCGACAATTAATCCACAGATAAAAGGGTAAACCTAGTTAGTTTCCAGTCATCCCTCCTCCTTCAGTCTTCTTCTTCTTTGGACTTTAAATGGTGGTTGGCAACCAACTTTAAGGTGTATTACCACCCCCAACTGGACTGGAGTGTGGACCTCAGTTCGTCTTTCGATCACCCACGTGGGTACATTTTCCTAAAAACAACGAGGAGATGGGAGAGGCGAGACTTGCAGCATGTCAAGCATAAAAAATGCTTAGTTATATTTTAGCACCTGGCTACGCAGACGCTTGTTGACGCGTGCAAGCAGTTTGGATGAAAGAACCAAGACTTCCTATTGTGTCACTCTTCACTTGCTCTGCATCAATTTCTTGCTCAGAGAAAATGAAGCTATATGCATTTGCTTTAATTTCACTGTGCTTCTGTGTTTATCCTGGGGTTCAGTGAAGCTTTATTGGATGTACAAAAGAGATACTTGCAGTATACATAGTTGATAGCCTTCTACAGATGTATGATCTTCATTTAATCACTCTTGTTGCTGACTATTTTCCTGCACCACAGATGAGCTTCAGGATTTACATAAATTCACAGAAAACCCATGGTTATATTTTATTTAACTAGGCAAGTCAGTTAAGAACAAGTTCTTATTTACAATTACGGCCTACCGGGGAACAGTGGGTTAACTGCCTTGTTCAGGGGCAGAACGACAGCTCGGGAATTTGATCCAGCAACCTTTCGCTTACTGGCCCAACACTCTAACCACGAAGCTACCTGTCACGCCATATTAACAGTATTGCACTTTTCATGCAGCCTACTAATATCCTAACCACCGATCAAGCAACATTATAGACTAAACATTCAAATCCTGTTGCTGCAGGATTATTTTGCTCTGACAATACTGGTCAAATTAAGATCCTGCATTTGCCATCTGTACTTCCTCCTATGACATCATCCAGTAATCACTAGTCAAATTACTTTTAGTTCGATCAATTCTGACTTCATCAATTCAACTAAAGTCTCAGTCAACCCCTCTTTATTTGGGATGGTTATCATTTTCGTGAATTGCAAATAAACAATGGCTTACTGGCGTCCATTGTCTAAACAAATGACACAACATCCCAGATGGCAAAAGCAATTATTCTGCAATGCCCTCCTTTGAAGCACAACAGAGATTTTACAACCTGTGGCTGGCTGCTAGGAAGAAATTGGCTAATCGAAAAGAGACAGAAGTCAGCACGCACCAAAAACCACCCATCCATTTTTTTGGAGGCACTGACAGGAGGAGAAAAGGGAAAAGTAAATGGATGACAGATTAAATGTTCAATAAAATTCCCAAACCAGCGAAAATACACTTTCTCAGCTGAAAGATGATATTCAGAGTTTACCTGTGATGTTGCACTAACGATTTAAGTCAAGTCATCGTTTTAGTCAAAGTATGATATTTGGACTTGAACAGGGAAATCCTAAATGAAATGTAGGATTCTTTCGCGTCAATATAGTGTTTCGTGATAAAATGACGTACATTTCAATCTGACTGTAGGTGACTCGTTTCAGGAAACTAGGCATACTGTATGTCGCGTGTCACTACTAAACATGAGAGCCATTTGAACATAAACATTTTTATCAAAATGTGCTTTGGGCCAGAAATGCCGTCTGGAACATGTGAACTTTCATGTGCCTTAATAACAAATGTGTATGCCATCTGTAAATACGAGCCTAGTTGGTTTAGCCACAGAAAAAGCCAGCAACCTTCTCGCTAGCCATGATTGGCTGAGATAATGAGTGGGCTGGACATACCGAGAGATGAGTTCGGATTGGTCTGCTATGTAGCATGCTTCTGTCTATTTGAGCTTGTCAGTATGTGTAGGTAATCCTTTCTAACACAGCTTTTTTGAAAGATATTGCCTAGTAGAATTGCGTAAGTGTTGCTTTCCACTTTCTGAAGGACCGAGTTTTAAATTCAGTGGAATTAGAGTATGATAGCTAAAGAGATTATTGTGTTTGATTGCAATTATGCAGACGGGGTGTTGTGGGTGAAATTACAAGATTATGTGATAATACTGTTTTGCATCAAATGGTTGCTTTATGCAACAGAATAGGGTTCTTAGAACTATATTGTGTCTATACTTTTGAAATAGGCGTGTTTCTGTGCTGTGAGGTACCAGGGATGAGATTAGAGCCTTGATTTAGGGGCCAAACTCTGGTTTTCTTACAATAAGAACAGTCTTCACAACAAATGCTATCTGTCTGGGGGATACTCCTTTCTCATTTATCAAGTCTCACCTTGTGACCCATTCCATACATCTGTTTTTTTCATGAACATTCAGGAGGATGTACTTTGCTATAAAATTATGTGGCTCAAATCCGTTCGTTGGGCTCTCAACTAACCATCTAAGGGTGGTTCGTTGACCAGCTTCATTATTGCAATAATTAATCAATGTTATTAATATGTTTTGAATAAAGTAATATCCTGATTGGTTATTGACCTTGTCACTCCTCATTATTGATTTGTATTTCTACGATAGGAGTCAAAAAAAGAACACACAGAAGTCTGTTGTATAAAACACCTGTTACCGGAGTACATCTTCAAACTAAGGGCAACCATGGCATCCGTGACAGAGAGGGAGAAGCATCCATCCATGTATGTGGGCAAGATAGTCTAGCTGGCTAAATTTTCAGATATTACACATTTTAATTTGGTCAGAAAGTCATTTTCATTTCAAATGAAAGTGTATTGTTAGCTAGCTAGCTAGCTGGCTCACTAGCTAACATTACGTGTATGATCTGTGTAATTATATTATTCATATCTCAGAGCCATTTGCATTGCTAGTTATTGCCTAATGTTAGCTAGCTAACATTGAACCTGGTTGGTTAGCTACCTGCAGATTCATGCAGGGTAGTAACGTTATAATTTGGGATTATGGTTCATTGTTTAGCTATTTAGCTACATGTCTAAACAAAAGACTCCACTATACAAGTAACCATTTCAATAGAATGTTCATGATGTCACTGTGACAACTGTCAATAGATGTAGCTGGCTCTGGCGATCTACTCCGATTTCAGAGCACTCTCGTGTGAGTGTGCCAGAGCGCAGAATAACTGATGAATTCACGGACACTCAACACCCGTTGAATATGGCCAGTGTCAATAAACATTGCCAGAAAAGTGTAATTAAATTGTTGCCAGCACTCTGGATAACATAAAAACTGCCTAACCAGCTCTGCTAGGGCGAGTAAAATGGTCAGAGGGAGCCGTTCTCTCATTTGTGTCTGGAAGTAGCTAGCAAGCTAGGAAAACTTAGCCAGTTAGCTTAGGTGCTTGACTGCTGTTGTTAGGTCAGAACGCTCGGATCAACCCTACTCCTCGGCCAGAGTGTCCAGTGCACTCTGAATTTACAAATGGACAATCTGACAACGCTCTGAGTTTACGAACGCACTCAAGATTACATTTATGAACACACCTGTAGTATAAATCAGCCTTAGTCTTGAAATCTTTGGTTGTTTAGTACATGGCCTCACATATAAATCCTTAGAAAGATGGGTGGGGCAAGCACTTTAGAGGGTGTGAATGATGCAACCTGGTGCTATGGCTTACTGCTGTCTGTAATGCACTCGATCTGGAGCTGTTGGATGGGCTGCCGGGGAAACGGTGAATAAGAAAAAAGCTAGTATTGTGATGAACTACTGACATTCACTTGGCTATAGTAAGCAGCCTCGCAAGGCACAGGTTACCCAAACAATTTATCAGAGGCCTAGCTAACATTAGCTAACATTAGCTGGATAGCTAGCTAGTGACATCAAGTGGATGAAGACGTTGATAGGTGAAATGTCAACCCATCTGGGATACAGTGCATTCGTAGTATTCAGACTTTTTCCACATTTTGTTACGTTACAGCCTTATTCTAAAATGTATTAAATATCCCCCCCCCCCCAACCAGATCAATCTACACACAACATCCCATAATGACAATGTGAAAACGTTTGCAAATGTATTAAAGATTAAAAAAAATAAAAAAAAACGTATTTACGTAAGTACTCAGACCCTTTTCTATGAGACTCAGAATTGATTTTAGGTGCATCCTGTTTCCATTGATCATCCTTGAGATGTATCTACAACTTGATTGGAGTCCAACTGTGGTAGATTCAATTTATTGGGCATGATTTGAAAAGGCACACACAGTTGACAGTGCATGTCAGAGTAAAAACCAAACCATGAGGTCGAAGGAATTGTCCATAGAGCGCCGAGACTGACAGACCTCCAGAGTTCCTATATGGATATGGGAGAACCTTCCAGAAGGACAACCATCTCTGCAGCACTCCACCAATCAGGCCTTTATGGTAGAGTGGCCAGTTGGAAGCCACTCCTCAGTAAAAGGCACATGACAGCCCACTTGGAGTTTGTCAAAAGTCACCTTTGGCTTGAATGCTAAGTGTCATGTCTGGAGGAAACCTGGCACCATCCCTACAGTGAAGCATGGTGGTGGCAGCATCATGCGTTGGGGATGTTTTTCAGTGGCAGTGACTGGGAGACTAGGCAGGATCGAGGGAAAGATGAACAGAGCAAAGTACAGAGAGACCCATGATGAAATCCTGCTCCAGAGCGCTCAGGACTTCAGACTGTGGCAAAGGTTCACCTTCCAACAGGACAACAATCCTAAGCACCCAGCCAACACAACACAGGAGTGGCTACGGGACAACTCTCTGAATGTCCTAGAGAGGCCCAGCCAGAGCCCGGACTTCAACCCAATCTATGGAGAAACCTGAAAATATCTGTGCAGCAATGTTCCCCATTCAACCTGACAGAGCTTGAGAAAATCTGCAGAGAAGAATGGGAGAAACTCCCCAAATACAGGTGTGCCCAGCTTGTAGCGTCATACCCATGAAGACTCTATGCTGTAATCACTGCCAACTGTACATACAAATGTATGTGGATACGGCTATTTCAGCCACACCCGTTGCTGGCAAGTATATAAAATTGAGCGCAGAGGTCTAAGGCGCTGCATCTTAGTGTTAGAGATCACTACAGACCCTGGTTCTATTCTAGACCGTATCACAACCAGCCGTGATTAGGAGTCCCATAGGGCGACACATATTTGTCCCAGCGTTATCCAGGTTAGGGATTGGCCGTGGTAGGGCATCATTGTGAATAAGAACTTGTTCTTAACTGACTTGTCTAGTTAAATAAAGGTTAAATAAAACAACAAAATAAATAGACAAACGTTGGCAGTGGAATGGACTTACTGAACAAGTCAGTTTGTCAAATTTCTGCCCTGCTAGAGCTGCCCCAGTCTACTGTAAGTGATGTTATTGTGAAGTGGAAACATCTAATGTGGTAGGCCACACAAGCTCACAGAACTGAACTACCGAGTGCTGAAACGTGTAGCCCATAAAAATGGTCTGTCCTATGTTGCAACACTCACTACTGAGTTTCAAACTATCTCTGGAATCAACGTCGGCACATTAACAGTTTTTTGGGAGCTTCATGAAATGGGTTTTCATGGCCGTGCAGTCGCACACAAGCCGAAGATTACCATGCGCAATGCCAAGCGTTGGCTACAGTGGTGTAAACCTCACTGCCATTGGACTATTGAGGAGTGGAAACGTGTTCTCTGGAGTGATGAATTGTGCTTCACCATCTGGCAGTCCAACGGTTTGGCGGATGCCAGGAAAACCCTACCTGCCCCAATGCATAGTGCCAAATTTAAAGTTTGGTGGAGGACGAATAATGGTCTGGGGCTGTTTTTCATGGTTCGGGCTAAGCCCCTTAGTTCCAGTGAAGGGAAACCTTAATGCTACAGCATACAATGACATTGTAGACGATTCTGTGCTTCCAACTTTGGGGAAGGCCCATTCTTGCTTCAGCATGACAATGCCCCTGTGTACAAAGCGAGTTCCATACAGAAATGGTTTGTCGAGATTGGTGTGAAAGAATTTGACTGGCCTGCACAGAGCCCTGACCTCAACCCCATCGAACACCTTTGCAATGAATTGGAACACTGACTGCAAGCCAGGCCTAAACCACCAATATCAATCCCCGACCTGCCTAATGCTCTTGTGGCTGAATGGAAGCAAGTCCCCGAAGCAATGTTCCAACATATAGTTTAAGGATTAGGATTAGCCCCTTTTTTTCAATTTTCGCCTAAAATGACCCAAATCTAACTGCCTGTAGCTCAGGCCCTGAAGCAAGGATATGCATATTCTTGGTACCATTTGAAAGGAAACGCTTCGAAGTTTATGGAAATGTGAAAGAAATGTAGTAGAAGTTAACGCAATAGATCTGGTAAAAGATAATACAAAGAAAAAAACAACCATTATTTTGTCTTTTTTTGTACTGTCATCTTTGAAATGCAAGAGAAAGGCCATAATGTATTATTCCAGCCCAGGTGCAATTTAATAACTTTTCATGTTCAAAATTGTGCACTCTCCTCAAACAATAACATGGTATTATTTCACTGTAATAGCTACTGTAAATTGGACAGTGCAGTTAGATCAACAAGAATTTAAGCCTTCTGACAATATTAGATATGTCTATGTCCTGGGAAATGTTCTTGTAACAACTTCGTGCTAATCGCATTAGCCTATGTTAGCTCAACCGTCCCGTGGAAGGGACACCAATCCCGAAGAAGTTTTTAAAGCCAACCCAGAAAAGTGGGGACCAACTCCAAATTAATGTCCATGAATTTGGAATGAGATGTTTGACGAGCACATGTCCACATACTTTTGGTCATGTAGTGTATCTGCTTGGAAAGAGAACAGCGAAAAAGCCACTGACTAATGGACGTAATCCACAACTTAAACGCTCAACTGCCACTCATATTTGGCCTAAACTATATATCTACGTTTGGCCTTGTCATTCTTGGGACAACTAATGTTATGTCACCATGAACGACTCCTGGGTTTAGCCTGACTGACTCAAAACTGTTGCTATTAAAATACTAGACCCATTATACTTAGACAAGGAACTTGATACATGTACTCCATTCCCCCTTTTTACTTGATATTGCATTTCAGTCTCTTGGAACTGCTTGAATTCCATCAAACTATCCCCCTATCCCCCTATACCCCGTAATGTAATATTTTCAGCCACATTTGAGCCTGTGGAGACATTTAATCTAGAGGCCATTTCCCCTAAATTAGCTAGTTTAATTTGTCCATAAAGTGATTTTCATACTGTAAAGGCTCTGCTGACAAGTAAATTATCCTATCTTCCCTTCAATGTTTCAAGTTAAGTAATTCATTTCAACTCATGCACGTTTAGATTAACACGGATCAGCACAATTCTTTTTCCAATGTGAATCAATTAGCTGTGGACTGTTTTTAGGAACTGACAAATGTCTGATGGACGGTGATAATGAGCGCTGCACATACCACCAAAGCACATCAAAGACCATTGGAGAGTTTCAATAATAAGGTTTGGGCTCTGCTAAAGTAATTGTATGGTGGCACTGCAAGTCATTAAATAAGAAATCTAATTGACAAGTTAGCTCGGGCCAAACGTGTTGCTGTGTGTTGCACTCAAAGAATTTGTTCCACATTATGTTTGGCAGCGTGCTGCAATTCTGAATTAATTAAAAAACACAACTGAATGTGTATGGTTGGTGGAGAGAGGTGAACCAACCCGTACAGTGATTTCCAGTCCCTCTGACAAGCACAGGTGTATTTAGCTAATTACCAGAACTGCCATAAAATAAAAACAAATAGCGCAGATCATTCACACATTCAGGGATACAATCAGCACAAAGGAGCAACAACATGGTCAAATTTAAGAGGGTGAGGGAATCAGGGAATCACCACCTCAACCTTCTCAGAAACTCCAGATTTTTTTTCATTTTCTAAAAGCCTTGTATTTGCTGCAGGGTGGTATGCTCAATATTGTATACAAGACCTTATCCTTTCCCCTAATTTATGCAATACACTGTTAGCTAAGGAATAGTTAGTAGAGCAGCAGTTTTCAGAAGCATTAAGCTCTTTACAGTAAATGCAATCCCTTTCTAAAAGCAGGCTGAAGAAGTGTCATTCTACAGAAGGTTAACAACATTCACTACTTACTGGAAGCAGAACTACAGTATTGCTTTAGCATGTAGTATCGCCTAATTGAGCTTGTTGGGCCGCGTGATCACATATTTGAAGTACATTTTGAATGATTAACAACATGTAGTTTAGTTCACAGACAAATAAAACAGTCATACTCAGAGAGCTTTGAATGTTAAAAGCTCCGTATTCCAGTCCATCATCATATTTACATACTGAATATAAATATACTGTATATAAATATGAACTATCATTGTACAAATCACCCTCTGAGTGACTGTCTGAAATGTAAAGAAAGAAAGATATTTTAGTAACCATGGTTTTATCTGATAGTCCCCACATCTGAGTCCCCACAAGTCCTTTTTTCAGGATGCGGCCACCGTGAGTTAAAGAACAACCTCCCTCGACCATAAAATGGATGAAAAATACGACCTCAGCTTCCCATGCAGCCTGCTCAGGGATCTAAATGCCAAGTTCATTAGGGAGTGTTTTGAAGTGCCTTACAAACACAACTGTCTGGGCCTTTGTAGTCTCCAAGTGATATATTTCTCTGCTTCTTAATTCACCTTGTGTGCCACCTCAAATGCGGTTGCATTAATATTAAAGAACAATTGCAGCATTGGAGTATCTTTATTAAGATACTTGAAAGTGTTCAGACAGTTGAGTGGAACCACTGCCAGTGATGAATTACTTGCGGATGTGTTTCAATGGAAGAACACAAGAATGCACATTTAACCAATGGAAGAACACAAGAATGCACATTTAACCAATGGAAGAACACAAGAATGCACATTTAACCAATGGAAGAACACAAGAATGCACATTTAACCAATGTAAGCAATTTATTGACGATTGAGCAAAGGTAAAAAATATATCTACTAAATTTTCCAGTCTTGTTTCAGCTGGTATTTAGTATTTAGCAGGAAAGTATATGGTAACAACCCACTGGGCGAAAACTGGTTAAAATAACATATCGTGACGTGGAATCGACGTTGAAAATACGTTGGATATGAAAAAGGTTTTGATGGTAAAACTTCTACCACAGAATCATGTCATCATGGAAACCAATTTTCAACATAGACAAACCTTGTATAAAATATGTTGAATTTGTAACTTTGAGAAAAAAGCAATAGGCTGGGCAGTACCTCCTACTGGAGAGTTCATCTATCTACAGCTATCCCTTCGGTCTCCCATCCAGGGATTCAAACAAGCCCTGCTTAGCTTTGAAATGACTGACTATAACTAAAATCTCCACTTAATAGATTCACTGTTGCTATCGAAGTCAGGTTCAACAGAGCAAATCATTTTTTACATTTTCTTATCAATCATTTATCAATAAAGAATGATATTTAAGGCGATATAGCATTCTGGAAGTCATCAAAGCTATTGTTTAAATTCCACCCAGGATTCAACAAAAAATAGACAATACAATATTAAAGGCTAGAGTTGCCGCTTTCAAGGAGGGGGACACTAATCCGAACGTTTATTAGAGCTCCCGCAATGCCCTCAGACAAACCGTCAAACAGGCAAAGTGTCAATACAGCGTTAAGATTGAATCCTACGACACCAGCTCTAACACTCGTCGGATGTGGCAGGGCTTGAAAACTATTATGGACTACAAAGTGAAATCCAGCCGTGAGCTGCCCAGTGATGCCAGCCAACCAGACGAGCTAAATACCTTTTATCCTCGCTTCGAGGCAAGCAACACTAAAGCATGCATGAGAGTACCAACTGTTCCGAATGACTGTGTGATCACACTCTCCGTAGCCAATGTGAGTAAGACCTTTTAAACAGGTCAACATTCACAATGCCGTGGGGCCAGGTGGGATGACCAGGTCATGTACTCAGAGCATATGTGGACCAACTGGCAAGTGTCTTTACTGGCATTTTCAACCTCTCATAGTCCCTGTGCCCAAAAACGCTAAGATAACCTGCTTAAATGACTACCACCCTGTAGCACTCACGTTTGTAGCCATAAAGTGCTTTGAAAGGCTAATCATGGCTCACATCCACACCATCATCCCGGAAACCCTAGACCCACTCCAATTCGCATACTGCCCCAACAGATCCACAGATGACTCAATCTCAATTGCAATCCCCACTGCCCTTTCCCACCTGGACAAAAGAAACACCCATGTGAGAACGCTGTTCATTGACTATTGCTCAGCATTCAACACCATAGTGCCGACAACGCTCATCACTAAGCTAAAGACCCTGGGACTAAATACCTCCCTCTGCTACTGGATCCTGGACTTCCTGACGTGCCGCACCCAGGTGGTAAGGGTAGGCAACAATACATCCGCCGCGCTGATCCTGACCGTGGACACCTCAGGGGTGTGTGCTTAGGCCCCTCCTGTACTCCTTGTTCACCAATAACTGTGTGGCCAAGCACGACTCCAGCACCATTAAGTTTGCTGACGACACAACTGTGGTAGGCCTGATCGCCAACAATGATGAGACAGCCTATAGGAAGGAGTTCAGAGACCTGGCAGTGTGGTGCCAGGACAAAAAGCTCTCCCTCAACGTGAGCAAGACAAATTAGCTGATCGTGGACTACATGAAAAGGAGAGCAAAACTAACCAAGACAGTCGTGAAGAGGGCACGACAATGCCTATTCCCGCTCAGGAAACTTGGCATGGGTCTACAGCTGCACCATCGAGAGTATCCTGACCGGTTTCAGAAGGTAGTGCGTACGGTCCAGTACATCACTGTGGCCAAGCTTCCTGCCATCCAGGACCTCTATACTATCAGAGGAAGGCCCCAAAAATTGTCAAAAACTCCAGCCACCCATGTCATAGACTGTTCTCTCTGCTACCGCACGGCAAGCAGTACTTGAGCACCACGTCCAGGTCCAAAAGGCTCCTTAACAGCTTCTACCCCCAAGCCAATAGACTGTTGAACAATTAATCAAATGGCTACCTGGACTACTTGTTTGGAATGTTCAAGTTAATAATAAATATGTTGGATTCACGTCTTCTTCTCAACCAAAAATCTAAGTTAAAGAATAGGATCAAATGAACCTTATTTAAAGTTTTTGATTTTGTCCTATTCTTTAACTTTAACTTCAACATGAATCCAACATATCAATTATTAATTTGTAGACAAACTGGAATTAAAGCCAGACTCAGTGGCACAGATCTCAGTGTCTATCTAAGAAACATCTCCTTCAAATGTTGATATTTGGTTGTCAAACAAACACAATTCAATATCACTTTTGCAATATGGTAAATGGCCTAATATAAAGGCTATCTTACAAACTAATGTAACAGTATTTATTAAACCTTCAAATGAGTAACACATCCATGGCCACATTGTGAGGTTACTGTACAAATAAATGTCTTCCTATGTAATCATAGAAAGCGTGCACATTCAGGGTCGCAGGTCTGTGGAAGTCTTCACAATTGCTATAATAATCTTCACAGAATCTCAAGCGGTATTTACCACGTGCACTATGTACTTTAATGTAATCTCAATTGCAATCCAGATCATTTGCTTGTGCTATTAGATTCAGCACAGGGATAACACATGAGCTTGTTGTATAAATAAACAAAATATCTGACATTGTATTCCCATTCAAACTTTCTTGTGCTTTTAAATGGTTGAAAGCACAGTGATAACACATGTAGGTGACAGCTAAAGCAAATATCAAACATTGATTTTCCATTGGAATTTGGTTGTGCTTTTAGATGGTTGAAGGCATAGTGATAACACATTGGGAATTCAACAAAATAGGTTGTAATCTCATTGGTCAATGTATCTACCAAATATGAATCTTTAAGGAATGTCATAAAAAAATGAAAGCACGGAATGATAGTTGTGGACTAGAAAATAAAGCCCTCGGAATGTCCTGCAAAATCCAAGTCCACGGTATGGGCACACAGGAAGTTCTGCCAATCACACTCGCACTTCTTAATCCGAGCCACAAAGACTGCAATGTTCAGCCCACAGAGCTGTGAAATCACCCCCAGGATATCTATGTATTTCCATTTTCAGAGGGTCAAGACTTCTGGAGAGGCAAAACATTGAGGAAATTGTTTGCAATATCAGTGCTCTTCAATGCAGGTGTCTGTAAAAAATGACAATTTTATAGTGTTTCGATGAATCCATATTATCTGTAGGCTGCAGGTGCTTTCTGACTAATTGTTACCCATGACCTTAACATGTTCTGATTCTGAAGGCAGTTTGGACTGTGGTAATGGCAACACATGTTAGAAAAACAGCCATATCGACCTCTAGAAGAGGTGTGACATTGTAGCTCAGTCGCAAATGTCTTGATCAAAGATATAAAGAGTGAAACTGATTCATATTCAGGAATTCAGTACATTTTCTGACTTTATAATTACATTTTTGGGGGTATGAGAAATGTACCTGCATATTTAGTCAGATGCACTTATTTATCCACTCAGAATTTTCTCAGTGTGAACTCATGTGGACGGCTACTCGGCTAGCTTAGATAGAGAATTTTTATTTGCTGGATGGGGAGACATGAGCTTCCTTGTCAGTCTGGGGCAGATTTTCTCAGTCTGCTGGCAGAAGATTAGAAATCTCCCTTAGCCGTGAAAAGCTCTTAATCCCATCCCAACATGTCACACAAAAGAAGCTTTTATTTATTCACTCAGATGTCTCGCACAGCACAGGAAACTTCTAGCATTCACTGTTAGTTGTCCCAAAATTCCAGGTACTAGACACTGGTTGCTTGTTTTTACTGTGACATACAGTATGTAATGCATGTACAGAGTTATACATATTTAACTTTTTTGAAAATGCAGATTATTCCAAAGCAAACTTTCGTAATTCACGAAACAGAAGTCGTCCAGGGAATTTTGGAAAGAATGCTTTTATCTTCCTGGTTCTTTGCCATGAGGACATATGCAATGCATGTAATCTGTGTTTGATATATTTTCCTTCATGGTGTAGTGCGATATATAGGCAGGCATCAATGGGCTCTTCTCCATGCTTTAACATCAGTCGTCCCTGTTATTATGGAACTAGGTTCTATCAACGTAACTGTGTTATTCTCTCTCTTCTTATGAATTCAACATGATCTGGTATTCACAGTTGATGCTAACAAGTGCAGTTCATTGAACCATGAGTTAACCGATAGCGATAGTGTTTTTTGACAACCTGAGTAGCATTATTAACAGTCTACTGGCTGCCAAGTGTTGCCTTTTTGAATTGGTAATCCTTTACTCAGTGGCAACCCGACATTCAGAGCAGGCGGGGCATGTTATTTTGGCATTAACGCGTATCACATATCAGTTTGCAAACAATGTCATTTTTTAAATAATTGAGTTAATTAAGCCGCATACAGACACGGTCTCTTTTTTGCTTTCTTGAGTAAGGCAGCTCCAAAATGCAGGTGTTTCAGCCTAGCTCAGTGCTTTCTGTGGTAGTGAGGCAGCCACTTGAAAATATAGAGCGTAGGGGTTGGTAATGTTCTCTAGTTGCACCATGATTGGCTCAGTGTTCTGTCGCACATGGGGCACTACATCACCGCAAAATCTACGGGAAGAGCTTGAAAATTCAAGCCCTTTGGGTGCTGCCATAGAATAAAATTTGAAGTGCCCATCCAAGAAGGCTCAAGTTCATTGGCTACAGATAACATTACGTCAAACCACGTTACATCTACCGTAGCTTTGATTGGACTGATCATGTCAACATCATACTATCAAAATCTTAGCAAGCAAGCAAGCTAGCGGTCATCATCATGAATCAATTTGACAGTCTACTGGCAAATCCTTTTCAAACCTTGTCATATGAAGAGAAATGATAGATTAAACAAATCAGTGCTCATCAGCCATTGGACATAAACTTTATACAACAAGTTGGAAATCGCAAATTCAACAATGAGTGTTTTGGAAGGAATTAGTGGCTAACTGCAAGCGTTGCAAAACAATCACTAGCTTGCTATTCAGTGGAGTGGGTGTGGTTCAAGTCTGGGTTTAAGGGTCTCTTTTCCAAGCTTAAAAGGATAAATATTCAACACTATGGGCCATAAAAGGTTGAATACATTGGCCATACTGTTAATCCAGCATGACTTCTGTCGTGTTCAACACATCTGGAACTGGGAAATCTCAGACTTAATAGAGTTCAAGATGACTGGGAAAATACAGTCATCCAACTTGGAATTCTAAGTAGGGAACTCCAACCTTTTTCTAGAGCTCCGAACTGAAGATCACTGACGTCATGATTTGACTTTGTTTTTACCGAGTTCGCAGTTGTACCCCCGCACATTGACTCGGTACCGCTACCCCCTGTATATAGCCTCGTTACTGTTATGTACATTTCTTGTGCCACCTTTTGATTGATTCCATTTTTTTTATTTAGTAAATATTTTCTTAACTCTTTCTTGAACTGCATTGTTGGTTAAGGGCTTGTAAGTAAGCATTTCACTTTGGGCTTGTAAGTAAGCATGCCAGACTTTGATGACAAAATTTGCCAAAGAAGGATCGTCGCGCCACCTTCCTGTTCAAGTGAGCACAGCACAACAAGGTGAGTCCCAAATGTCTTGTTGTCACAGGTGCTTCCTCTCTGGCCTCGAGGTCACCAGGATGCTCATTATGGCGCACACCTGTCACATTCGTTACACGCACCTGCGCATCATCACTCACCTGGACTCTTCCTTGATTACCTGCCCTCTATATGTCACTCCCTTTGGTTCCTTCTCCAGGCGTTATTGTTTCTGTTTCTGTTTAGGTGGGAATTACGTTGGGTCCGGGAGCCGCTACTGGCTCTCATGCCTCAGCCGGGTTGACAGGCTCCCCTGCCTCAGCCCGGCTCTTCGGGCTGTCATGCCTTCGCCGAATCGCCAGGCTCCCCTGCTTCCACTGGCTCATCAGGCTCCTACGGCTGGAGCCGCGTGTCGAGGAGGGTGTACTGTCACGTGTGCTCCCTCTCCGGCCTCTAGGTCACCAGGCTGCTCGTTATGGCGCACACCTGTCACCTTCGTTATCACTCACTTGGACTCCATCACCTCCTTGATTACCTGCCCTCTATATCTCACTCCCTTTGGTTCCTTCCCCAGGCGTTATTGTTTCTGTTTCTGTTTCCTGTCTGTGCGTTGTTCGTGTGTCTTGTTTTGTATTACGTTTCATTTATTTATTGAAACACTCACTACCTGAACTTGCTTCCCGACTCTCAGCACACATCGTTACACTTGTATGCTGCTGCATGAATGATGTAATATGCCAGTGAGATATGTATATTGTAGTTAAGAAAGTCATTCTAAGTGTATGTTGTGTAGCAGTTAGCAGCCCATGTGCCTCACCCTAATAATGTGGTCCCTTTCCCCGTCATAATTTAGCTTTCTGTTCTGACTTGGTGGTGCACATGTAGCCTATAGCCTGTTTTTGAGAAATGTAATCATTGAATATTGTAAGAGCTTTCATTGTCTGCTTATATGTGTCACGACTTCTGCCGAAGTTGATGTCTCTCCTTGTTCAGGCGGTGCTCGGCGGTCGACGTCACCGGTCTTCTAGCCATCATTGATCCATTTTTCATTTTCCATTCCACCAAGTTTGATTCTCCTGCGCCTGACTTCCCTGCCACCTATACACACGACTCTGACAGAATCTCTGACACAACATGAAGTCAGCAGGAGAAGGTACCCTGGCCATGGAGGTGGAGGAGCGCGTCATGGAACATACGTAGATGATTTACAATCTGAGCACCGCCATGGATTGCGTTGTCCAGAATATGGATCGCTGGGAGACACAGGGAGTTTTTCCAGCGCCTCCACCAGCACAACTGAGTTCTACCCTGAGCGCCCCTTTCCCGCCTGAACCCAGCAGGATCCATCTATCCATGCCACAGGGGTACGATGGAGATGCTGCCGGCTGCCAGGGTTTCTTCCTCAAACTAAGCCTGTACCTGGCCATGGTCCACCCAGCTCCATCGGACTGTGAGAAGAGTTTCGTCCTCGTCTCGTGCCTCACCGGGAAAGCCCTGGAGTGGGACAGCACTGTGTGTGGAGAGGGGAAATGCGGCATTGGACCATTTTGAGGAGTTCACTTGCCGTTTCCGGGCAGTATTCGACCACCCACCCGAGGGCAGAGCGGCGGGTGAGCACCTCTACCATCTGAGGCAGGAGACGAGGAGCGCCCACGAGTTTGCGCTGGAGTTTAGGACCCTGGCTGCCGGTGCTGGATGGAGCAACAGGGCCCTGATCTCCAGCGCAAACTCCTGGGCACTCCTCGTCTCCTGCCTCAGATGGTAGAGGCGCTCACCCGCCGCTCTGCCCTCGGGTGGGTGGTCGAATACTGCCCAGAAACGGCGGGTGAACTTCTCAATGGTCCAACGCCGCATTTCCCTCTCCACACACAGCGCTGGCCCACTCCAGGAGGCTGAAGTGCGGGATGTTCCTCCGCCCCCTCTAGACATTGAGAGGGTCCCGGCGTACTCTGTTCGATCCATCTTGGATTCGAGACGTCGGGCGAGGGGCCTTCAGTACCTTGTGGACTGGGAGGGGTACGGTCTGGAGGAGAGATGCTGGGTTCCGGTGGAGGACGTGATACGGTGTCGACGCGCTGCTGGAGCCTAGCATCATCGGGGGGGGGGGGGGGGGGGGTACTGTCATGACTTCTACCGAAGTCGATGCCTCTCCTTGTTCGGGCGGTGCTCGGCTGTCGACGTCACCGGTCTTCTAGCCATCATTGATCCATTTTTCATTTTCCATTGGTTTTGTCTTGTCTTCCTGCACTCCTGGTTTCATTCCCATTCATTACATGTTGTGTATTTAACCCTCTGTTTCCCCTCATGTCTTTGTCAGAGATTGTTTGTTGTTCAGTATTCGTGTTGTATGTATTGGTGCGCGACGGGTCCTCGTACCCACTTTTTTAAAATTGTATTCATAGTTTTGGAGTTGTTGTTTTTTTAAAGTTATTAAACTACTCCATTCCACCGAGTTTGATTCTCCTGCGCTTGACTTCTCTGCCACCTATACACATGACTCTGACAATATGCCCCCTTTACTTATCCTACGGTTCTGACTTGGTGGAAATGAAGAATACTGTAAGAACAGCCCATGTTCTGAATTCTGTTGCTGTACATTTCAAAAGTGCTGAACAAATAGTTATATTGACTATGTCTGTCCTAGCTCGATCATTAATGTCTTAATCTAAATAACGTATTGCCTCTTATGCGCTCGTAATCCTCTTATGCCATAGTTTGTACATCTCAATTGTTTAAGCAAGTCAGCCTTATCAGCTATGTTATTTTAAAAGGCAGTAAACAAGGCTGAATTAACTGTTTCTCGGCCCGACAAGGCTCCGATGATAGCCAGGTGTAGCAGTGGTAAGGATTCACTCCATGGTGCTGAAAAGAAAGCTCTGTTGGGACAACTTTATGTAGGCCCTAACAGTTTGTGGGCACCGTTTGTCACCACTATAGTGCAATTAATGTATTGTTTAGTGTTTTGTTGTGTTGTGGCTTTGCTGGCATTCATACATTTTTGGGGTTTGACCCACCAAGATTTACATGCTAAAATCGCCACTGCCAATACTATAGCTAGGTAAGTAGTAGTGTGTATTCAGAAACAGGGGAGCAAAACAGTTGTGTACATCAAGCAAATTGTGTCCCTGCTGTTATGCTTTACATAGCATAATGCAATGTTTTACCTTGCAGCAAATTTCAGAGAAATGTTCAGAGGTTCATTCTTCTTCTGCTGTTCTGAGGCAGACCAGTCCGAGACCGAGGAGAAGTGTGATAAGTGGCAGAATAATTGCCGTTCTCTTTTTTTCTTTGATGGAGGAAAAATAATACTGCACACCACACACACAATTTTCTACCAATTATTTCTCACAGATGAAAGTGTGTCCCTCTGAAGTCTGACATTGTGCTACAAAGGCGAGGTACTGGTGACTTCTTATTTCCTATAACTAACTACAGAAAAAGCCCTGCAGTACCGATTTCTCTGCAATGAGCACTGTGAAGGCTCTCACTTCTTTGATAGGAAGTAAGACAATAATAGGAAATATACAGTAAAAACTCAAAGTACATTAACACTACCATGTTAAGAAGTAGGAGCTTCAGTTAACACTACCGTGTTAAGAAGTAAGAGCTTTAGTTAACACTACCATGTTAATAAGAAGTAGGAGCTTCAGTTAACACTACCATGATAAGAAGTAGGAGCTTACATTTTAAAAGTTGCCTTAGTACCAAACAATGTAACCTTTAGATAATATATACTGTAAAAAAATATTTGATTGGATTTTCTTCATGATCCCCGTAAGTCGACGCCAATAGCTACAGCTAGTCTTACTGGGGTCCGACACATAACGAAAAAGACATTACAGACAAAAGACTTGACAATTTACATGTATTTAAAACATGAACATTTGTGTGTGTGCATCTATCAGTTACACATACATGTCAGTACATACACACAACATGTAGGGATATATCATCATCACATTGATATGCTTAGATGAACACAGCCTTCATAGTACTTTTCTGTTTGCCTCGAGATTCCTTCCTCAAGATTCCTTCCTCGAGATTCTTCCTTCCTTGAGATTCCTTCCTCTAGACTCCTTGCCCTAGACTCCATCCTCTAGATTCCTTCCTAGGAGGATTTTGGGGTTGAGGAGATTTGAAGAGAGATTCTCAGGGCCGGACTCTGTCAAACCTATCGTAGCTATCTAGGCCTATTGAACAGTAGTTATGTATTAAGCAGTAAATGTGTTTACAAACTAGGACAAAGATGTAGAGAACAGAAAGTAGGGATAAAACTTGTTTTTTGTTGTTACAGAGTAAAATCAGATCAATGAGAATACACTATGAAACTGACTGGTTCTCCACTAACATCATAATCTGGTAGGTACGGCTATCACATACAACTATCCATTGTTTGGGTTTTTGGTACAGTAGTTCATAGTATGCTAGCTTATAAAACTGTGTAAAACATCTGCTTAGGTTACAGTAGCAACAGTAACTTCATGCTACAGTACTGTGGGCAATGTGGGTTGAGTTCTACAGGTTATCCCATATGTGTGACCACTGCACTGTCACTGAAGTGCGAAGGTGAAATAAATAGCTAACACAATGAAAGCAAGGGGGGAAGTGAGTGTCCTGTAATCTGCAACACTGTGCCTTTACGTCCCAATGGATCGAATGGACCACTTCAGGCAGATTTGTTGACAGTGCACCTCGGGAACACCGACTTCATCTACTTCTCTCCACTGATCTCTGCTGTCTGTCTCACCAGATCAATACCTGTTTGTTTGCATTTTGGTCTGACTGGAGGACAGGAGTGAGTGACCGTATCAGTGAGTCAAAGAGCTCTAAAAAGATTAGATGTACTGTAGTTTGTCATTAAACACAATCTGTGACTAGGCAAAACTAATACTACTCCGTTGTATTTATGGTATGCTTTTCTTTCCCCTCAGTCATTTACCAGCTATAAATAATCAAAAGACATTATTTGAATCTATCCACAAAACCAAGAAATTGATACTCAAAGCAAAGATCTACTGATGTAATCGTAATATTTCTTCTAGTTAGAGTGGACACATCTCTTCTCCTAGAGAAGGCTGCTTTCAACATCACCGTTGTTAGTCCATTGTCTGGGTTTTTTCAGTCATGTTCCCTCTTCAATTCACCTAATGATTTTGTCCGTCTCTGGAGGAGGAAGATTACCATTGGCACAGATAGTGGAGGCAGGATGTGAATGCCAAACAGGGAATGGCGTTGGAATGTCAAAATGTTGGATCTATACTGTAAATGCAAAAAAAAAACTTGCAGATAGATGCCTTGCTGCTATGCCAAGTGGTTTGTGGCGAAGACAACAAACACAACTATTTTATAACGTTAACATCTATGACAATATCATACAATCTCTGCATGTTCTGAACGTTCCAATGTAATTTCCTTGTGTTCCAATTGGCTTGTACACTTTGCTAGTTCTTCAATGAAAGCCAAACATGTTTTGTTTTCTCAAAATGGAACCCATTGTAATGCTACTGTATTTACTTTGTCTTTTGTTTAGTAATCACATGTAAGAGCTGTCTGGAATGGAATTCTATGCAACTGGCTGAATCGGTATTATAATACAAGGCGCTCTGGATGTCATAAGTAGGCTTGGCAATCTGGGTGACAGCAGCCCTCACTCGACATTGCTTTAATTCCGCCGAGTCTACAGGGGGAAGCTGCCTCCTGGAATTATTTGCAGAAGAGAATTAGCATTGGCACAATGGTCAGACCTTTTATGGAAGCTTTGGTGAAGAGAATTTAGGTCGAATATGGTCTCTTTTAGAGATCTTATTGTTGCCATTGGAGAGACCATTTGTTATAAATGTCTTAAGCAATCAAATGGTAATATGTGGTAGATGTTTACATAAAATGAATTTTAAACAAAAATAGATGGATCAATAAGCTCCCGATGGAGGTATGAAAAAAAAACAGATTGATTTGATGATATAAAATATGTCCAGCTGATTCCCTGCTCTTGACACATCTTGTCGTGCTAAGGGTCATCATTACAGAGTCACTGAATGTGATTCTGTCATTGTAATGCTAAAACTGATCAATTCCTATTACCGGTAACCTCGTTATATGATCTTAATGAGCATACAGTAGAGCAAGAAAGCCTCCATAAAGACACGACCCATCCCATCTGTCCAGAATGCCGCTTCAGAAAGGAAACACCACGTTTAACCATTTAGTAGAAAAGATTACAATGCATGTCATGGCGTTAAGGCTCTGCTCATAAGAAGATGATACAACAGATCATCCTCATTGCTTGTAGTTATATCAAATCCCCTGAAAGAAGAAACCCAGAACCCAGACAGGTGGAGGCTGGGGTGGTAGTGGGATGACATAAACAGTGAGCATGGTGAGTAAAAGCTAGTTACAGCGACAAGGCAGCAAGAATCACCAGCACATGTGAACATGTGACATCCTGCATTGAGGAAGCAAGTGTAGAACTGGACAACTAAATATATTGCATGTACAGTAAGTAGAGTGTGAATCCAATTGTTGCAATATCTGCTGATGGAATGAGCTGATGCCACCACACTGGGGTTCTCCTTCTGAACTGGCTCCACTTTATTCACGTGAGAAGCATGTCTAAGACTGCGGAAAGAGGTTCTGTCAGGACCTGTTGAGGATGAGGAAGTCACCACCGTCTGTGACCTTTTCTGACAGGAGTTTGGTCATTATGAGGCTACAGAGGCAACATGTTAGGATAGGAACCGTGTGATATATTCAGTTATGTAATTGAATACATGTTGAGAATGCAAAAAACAAGAGCAACACAGGACTGACTTGACTAAGAAGTCAGCACTGGAAAGATGACTCCTCACAAGTCTTTTATTTTTCTTTACCTATATAGGACTCTTCTAAAGTTTGTTCTTGCCAGAAACTTCAGAAGTCCAACCAATGAGGAGAATTTATTTTGTTTTATTTATGTCACCTTTATTTAACCAGGTAGGCTAGTTGAGAACAAGTTCTCATTTGCAACTGCGACCTGGCCAAGATAAAGCAAAGGATTTTGAAAAATACAACAACACAGAGTTACACAATATACCAATTAAACACTGGAGTGATATATGTGCAGAAGATGAATGTGCAAGTAGAGATACTGGGGTGCAAAGGAGCAAGATAAATAAATAAATAAATAAATACAGTATGGGGATGGGGTAGTTGGATGGGCTATTTACAGATGGGCTATGTACAGGTGCAGTGATCTGTGAGCTGCTCTGACAGAGCAGAGTGTTGTAGCCAAATGTTACATGTCTCGATCAATATCTACAAATCAAACTTAATCCAAAGAATTTCTGTCTTCCAAGAGGCTGTGTAGACATGAAGGTAGTTTAGATATGAAGGTAGTTTAGACATACTGGAGGAAAAGCGCTTCATCACTTTGTCTTCTACTGTGCTTCTCTGACCCTTTCTGAGTCCCTGATGAACCATTCAATGCACAACAGAAAAGATTTCTGAACAATGTTCTGCTGTGGAAATGGACCAATTGAAATGGCCACACTAAAGTTCCATTGTCACTCCATTGTCATTCCATTGTCACTCAAAATTCCTTTTCCTTTTGACATATGAGCATACTAAAGAAGACCCAGAGACTGCTTTGTTCGCCACCGAAATGTCAAAGCATTTTAGAGAGATGGAAAGGAAACTCACAGAAGCTTGTATGGACATCTGCCTACCAGTGAGGCATATCTCAACACATCCCAACTGAGAGAACCCACTGCCTGATGGTTGCTGCTCTTACATAATCAACTTCAAGCTTTCCTCCTCTACCATAACAATCCCATATGGCAGCGGTACGCAACTGAGTTCTGCAGAACTGCTGATTGCATTTCTCCCCTGCATGGCACTTCATAGATGTATTCCTGCTTAGTACTTAAATGGCATTTCATTGAAGTGCTTGGCACTTAATTGATCACTTGACATGACTAATTGGCTGGATAGTACACACACACCTTGGCCTTGTTCAGTAGGGCAGGGGTTTCAAACTGACTTTTTTTTAATTTTCTGAATATCGCTTGCTGCAACAGAATACCTTCGTGGATCAGATTTTTATGTCTCTGCGTCCAGTATGAAGGAAGTTAGAGGAAGTTTCACGAGCCAATGTAAATTAGCGTTAGCGCAATGACTGGAAGTCTGCAGAAATAGTTAGCTTGCTAGCTGTTCCTGTTCATCCAACTTTGGGGAAGAAGATACAGCGCCTTGCAAAAGTATTCGGCCCCCTTGAACTTTGCGACCTTTTGCCACATTTCAGGCTTCAAACATAAAGATATAAAACTGTATTTTTTTGTGAAGAATCAACAACAAGTGGGACACAATCATGAAGTGGAACGACATTTATTGGATATTTCAAACTTTTTTAACAAATCAAAAACTGAAAAATTGGGCGTGCAAAATTATTCAGCCCCCTTAAGTTAATACTTTGTAGCGCCACCTTTTGCTGCGATTACAGCTGTAAGTCGCTTGGGGTATGTCTCTATCAGTTTTGCACATCGAGAGCCTGAAATTTTTTCCCATTCCTCCTTGCAAAACAGCTCGAGCTCAGTGAGGTTGGATGGAGAGCATTTGTGAACAGCAGTTTTCAGTTCTTTCCACAGATTCTCGATTGGATTCAGGTCTGGACTTTGACTTGGCCATTCTAACACCTGGATATGTTTATTTTTGAACCATTCCATTGTAGATTTTGCTTTATGTTTTGGATCATTGTCTTGTTGGAAGACAAATCTCCGTCCCAGTCTCAGGTCTTTTGCAGACTCCATCAGGTTTTCTTCCAGAATGGTCCTGTATTTGGCTCCATCCATCTTCCCATCAATTTTAACCATCTTCCCTGTCCCTGCTGAAGAAAAGCAGGCCCAAACCATGATGCTGCCACCACCATGTTTGACAGTGGGGATGGTGTGTTGCTTTTACGCCAAACATAACGTTTTGCATTGTTGCCAAAAAGTTCCATTTTGGTTTCATCTGACCAGAGCACCTTCTTCCACATGTTTGGTGTGTCTCCCAGGTGGCGTGTGGCAAACTTTAACCAACACTTTTTATGGATATCTTTAAGAAATGGCTTTCTTCTTGCCACTCTTCCATAAAGGCCAGATTTGTGCAATATACGACTGAGAGTTGTCCTATGGACAGAGTCTCCCACCTCAGCTGTAGATCTCTGCAGTTCATCCAGAGTGATCATGGGCCTCTTGGCTGCATCCCTGATCAGTCTTCTCCTTGTATGAGCTGAAAGTTTAGAGGGACGGCCAGGTCTTGGTAGATTTGCAGTGGTCTGATACTCCTTCCATTTCAATATTATCACTTGCACAGTGCTCCTTGGGATGTTTAAAGCTTGGGAAATCTTGTTGTATCCAAATCCGGCTTTAAACTTCTTCACAACAGTATCTCGGACCTGCCTGGTGTGTTCCTTGTTCTTCATGATGCTCTCTGCGCTTTTAACGGACCTCTGAGACTATCACAGTGCAGGTGCATTTATACGGAGACTTGATTACACACAGGTGGATTGTATTTATCATCATTAGTCATTTAGGTCAACATTGGATCATTCAGAGATCCTCACTGAACTTCTGGAGAGAGTTTGCTGCACTGAAAGTAAAGGGGCTGAATAATTTTGCACGCCCAATTTTTCAGTTTTTGATTTGTTAAAAAAGTTTGAAATATCCAATAAATGTCGTTCCACTTCATGATTGTGTCCCACTTGTTGTTGATTCTTCACAAAAAAATACAGTTTTATATCTTTATGTTTGAAGCCTGAAATGTGGCAAAAGGTCGCAAAGTTCAAGGGGGGCGAATAATTTCGCAAGGCACTGTACATGGCTTCATTGCCAACATCTCAAACTAGATAGAAAGCATGCCGAAAATATATTGAACTATATATATTTTTAAATAATACCATTAGCTAAAAGCAAGAGAGTCAAAATTCCCAAACTGGGCATTCAGGGCACATACCAGTTTGATTTTATCACAATGTTTGAGCAGAGGAACACAGCATTAGCCATGGCATAATGCATAGATTTGCAGGAAATTAGCATTAAACGCCTGTGGGCGTGACGTAGTTTTTGGCTGGAGATAAAGAGTCTGGGTAGCCAGGCAAAAGGACTGGAGCTGTACAGCCATGAATGGCAATGTGAATGGCATGACACTAATGAGATTGACAGACCTTTATTAAGCCTAAAGCTCTCAAATAACCTTACCCATATCATCTCCACAAAGCTACTGTACATACCTTTTTGCATTCAAAATCTGTTCATGCTGAGCTGTCAACGAACATAACACACTATTAAGGAATGTATCAGTAAAAGTGAAAACACTTTTAGAGATAATGGTAAACAGGTATTTGGAGAGAGGATGCATGTGAAATGTCATTTACTCCAGAGCCCAGATGGATTGTGACTAGAACAGCAAGGACACATCAGCTGTGTGGAACGGTGAAGCACATTAAAACACTGACTTCATTACAGATTGGCCAGGGAGAGGAGGTATGCATATACAGGGCATGTGCATTAGCGTAGCACCATAGAACGAAGGCTGGGATGCGGGGATGTGCCTAGGTGCACAACGACTTACTCTATTGGAATAAACATTAGAAAACTCACATGGAGCTCAGTCAATGGAAACACTAAAGGAAGAACCACACTGAGAAATAAGGGATAGGCTTTTTCGCTCAGTTTGTTATCATCTAGTGCAATCTGGAGGGCTTCTCTAAAAATACCAAAACCCATTTCAAAGGGAAGTGAAAACAACCCCTAGAAGGGACGTCTTGAGGCGAACCAAATCATCGCTATCAGACAGTTGGTTTAAACTGAGTGATTGGTAGCATGTGTTTCTCGCCCCGTGTCTAGATAGTAGTGAGTCAAGCATGAAGCAAGGACAGCTCTATTACACTGGCCTCCTCTCTACTGCTGTGATAGTCAGGTAGAGAGTGTGCCTGGCTGCATGGCACTCATTTAGGCCCAGTGGCGCGCACAAGGGCAAGGTGCTGTGGCTACTCTAATGGTTACACCTCCCGCGGTGGTGGTTTCAGGGCATAGGCCGCATATTTTACACCCACGCCAAGCCCCAAGACTCCAACTGGGTCTCATATCACGTTGCCACCACATAAAAGCAGTGCAATGCTAAACGGGCAGGTTTCCGGCTACTATTGTTATTTTGTGGAAACTGACTGTCCAGACTTTGTATGAGCCCTTATAAAACAGCGGCAAAACTGATCTGTAACAAGAGCTCAAGATAGATTAGTATTTCAAAATATATTTTTTTAACCTTTTGTCATGCAAAGCCCCTGTCATGTCAAGCCAATCTCAACAAAATGGCAGATTATAGGTCAATCTAAAATAAATCCACTCAGACATGCAAGAATCAACTAATACCTTTATTAACATTTGTTTTAGTGCTACTCACTTTATTCATTTTGGTTTGACTTGACTTGGACAACAGATCTCACATTGTAAACACATATGCCAACTATTTTCTCCATTGGTTTGCTGTCATATCATAGATTACGCTGCAAAAACAACTCAATGCAGAAAAGTACTGTTCACAATCTTGAATAATGATGTGCGGCCCATAAGAATAGGATGCGGTGCCACGTTTTGTCATGAGGGAACATAATTTCAAGAAACTGCACTTTTGCTTTGCTTTATTGCTGACTATTTAGACAATTGTAAAGTGCTGAGAAAGATCAGGCTTTCATCATTATATTTAGAAAGATTTATGACACCACATAAATTAGTTATGTTGTCACAATGTTTAATACAGGGTTACTTGTCATCCTACCATTGTAGGTCAAACATATAAACTTCAACCTGATTTGAACCATCTCACTGCCATTAACATAGAAATGCCATCAAAAACCAACCTCTGATGAGTATGTACATCTAGACTTTCAATAGAAAGTATTTGCTTGGTTTTCAGAAGAGCTGAAAAGCACAGGAGTACAGGATGTCACCAGCAAATGAGTAGTAATTCTTATATGTCAGATGCAACATCTGACACATTAATCAAGAATTTACAGCAAACTTGCAAGCGTCAATTCAGCTCAACTCAACTCAGGTGATGCAATGCTGATAATCAATAGTCCATCAATTACCTGGCTAAATCTTAAGGTTGATCCTATGTTAAAGTATCCTCAAAGGATTTATTTTCCCTGCTGCATTTTCCCCTTTGATCTCTCAATAAATTGAATGGCAAAAATATTGATTTCCGCCTAAATAGACATACCCAAAAGGAACTGCTTTTAATTGCATCGTTGTATCATTATAACACTGCAGTAGTAGTATGCATGCTTTCAGGATAGGATAAGGCCAGGTCTACCTTGGTTGATGAAGTCATGTATTTCAAGGGACGACTGAGGTTAAACCTTCAGGTCTCTGAAGATCAGCTCATTTTCCTGTGCTTTTTTAAATATGCAGATATATAATATCAAAATCCATCAACCATAATGTACTGCAGTCTCATTTGGCAGGTGCACGTACCCTCTTTGATGTCCACACTCAAGATGTGAAAATGTCCATTTCCTTGTAGTTCCAATTCTGCTTCCAATCTGTTACATGTTGTTTTCAGTAGAGTGGTTGGCTGAGCTATTGGTACAAAAGAACCACTCCGAACTAATTGAGAAAAGATCTATCGGTTTGTGTTATGGTTTAACATTATGGTTTGTTGTCACCATCATGTCCATACAGTTTTGGATGACATTTTGCCCCAAGGCAGCTTGTGATGGCGTTTCGTTAGAGTCATGACCATGTTATCTGTAGAACACCCGATATGGCTTGTCTTCTTGAAGATTAACAATTCCATCATCAAAATATGGGAAGAATGTTTACATTTCCAGGACTATTTTGTTGTTGTGTGTTTGCTGCCCTCAGGATAAGATTTACTAAGGAAAACTGTGTTTACAATAAGCTGTGTATTCAATAAAACAGTGTTAACACAATTTAGAATGACGAGAAACTCAATTGCATCTTAATTGAAAGATTTACTCTCACTAAGTGGAAAAACACATTATTGTTCAGTAGACATTTATAACAAAGACATTTGTCATGTTTATTTCCATCTGATTGAAGTAAGATGGTGCATTGTCATACAGGCACATGGGACATGGACATTAGGTCAACGTCCCAACAGGTCAAATAGTTTAGACCAGGGTTTCCCAAACTCCGCCCTGAGGCCCCCCCCCCCCCCCCCTCCGTCCCCTGGGTGCACTTATTTTTTTCTCCTAGCACTACACAGCTGATTCAAATAATAAACTCATCATCAAGCTTTGATTATTTGAATCAGCTGTGTAGAGCTAGGATAAAAAAACTCAAAGTACACCCAGGGAGGCCCCAGGACTGAGTTTGGGAAACCTTGGTTTAGAGGGCCTCTCAGTCTCGTCTAATAGCCAATCCTCCATTGACAGATTCCTAAAGTATATGCCCTGTGACCACTAGATTTGCAAAAAGCAGATAATGGTTCTTATCACAGGCGCTGTGATGAATAATACATTTCACTAGGACTTGCTCATGCTTTGTCAGTCACAATGATAGATGGATTCAAGAGAGACTCATAATTACTGCTGTGGTTCAATAATGTCTTCCTGTGGTTCAATAATAACTATTGTGTCAGTTGACATGGACTTCTGAATGTAAGATAACTTACTTGCCTATGCATGCATCACACGCCTCTATCTACCCGAGTGGCTGTCATTGTGTTTGGAGGACCCATCCACATTCAGCATTACCATGGCAACAATATTAACACTGGCAACAGATTTTTTTTTTATCCCAAGGGATGGACCATGGCTGTTTTGGAGGAAGTCCTCCAACATTGCCCATATTGGTTTCTGATAAATACAGCACATCCGACCGTTTCAGATTCAGTTTCTCTTCAACCATCAGTGAAATAATCAATTGTCTAAAAACGTTGTGCACATTTCCATTTTCAAACGTTTGGTCCCTGGCAGAAGACGGGAAAACATCACTTCTTCAATCCTGTTGTGATACACCTGCAATCTCATTTGAGACTAAGAGATGATCATTTCAGCACCTTGGATAGGGACAACTCAGACTAGTGGGGTTAAACTCAGTGGAGCATGTTCAGTCTCTGAAGCTCATTATCTTCTCATTCAAATAGCAAACGTAAAACAGTCAAAGTGTTTATGTAATCGCCACCATATTTCCATCTGTCAAAGCAATTTGTTGAGTAAAGTGTTTTCTTAAATTCACTAAGCATGGATTTGTTTTAGATTTTTGCCTTGTGGTGTAATTCGTTGAGTTCATAACATGTCATTTTATTGAATGTCTTTAAAACAAAACCTCTCACCTTGGCAATAAAAAACTGACAAAATAACTGGTGTATAAAAAGCCAGCGGCTTTTTCATCTTTACTCAACGCTTTTATTAGATAAATGATTTTCAACAAAGAGGGAATGACAGAAAACAGACTTTTCCATTGCTCGGTAATCAGCTTTTTTTTAGTCAATTCCATAAGTTATTGGGTGAGCAAGAGAAAGCGGCTTGGAGTTAACACTGTATAAAAAAGGCTTGGCCCTCAGCACACAATATTATCTATCTAGAGTGATTGTAAGAAATCATCTTCACCGTTCTTAGCCCGGCACTGAAGGATTTTTACATGAAGAGATGGTTTCCTTGACACTGATCAAGCCTGTTCCTGGACTGAAAAGTGTCATAACATTATATTATATTTTATTGTAGAATTATTCACAAAAAAAATCAATAAACCTTGCTACTCACACATTGACCATGGACAACAACAGTAAACACACCAAAGGACATCCATGGTAGATACTGAATGGACATATTCCACTCTTCCCACTATCTGGAAATACAAAACTTTTTAAACAATTCACATGTCGAACACATATAATTCTCTCTCTGTAGATAATTCAATAAATTGTAATTAAGTCTTTAGTGGTATACAGTATATCAATTTTTTCTTATTCGTTAACAACATTCATCTACATTCACAACTATGTGAATCCATTCCAAAGGGAGGGCAGTGGGAATGTCACTGAAGGTGTCAAAGAAAGAAATTAGCCAAAATACTTTTCACATAGTCACACAGTTTTTACTTTTGAGGCTTGTATGAGAAATCTACATTGCAATTTAGAATTTAAGAGACAACATACCAGAAAAGGGGATATCCGCTGTGCTTATTTTAACATGCCCCTGAAATGCATGTGCTTACCAACCTGGCCTCCCTTCACAAAAACAACAGTTGGTTGATGATCCTTTTAACTTAATTTGTACTGTCAGACATTTTAGAGGAATCATAGCACTTAAAACCAGACAAAATGGAGGGAATCCAAACAAAGATGGCTACCACATGTGGAATGGGGATGGGAATAGAAAGTGGCCCCTATAGACCGTACTTTTGGAGTAGTTCGGACTGCCACTGCCTCTTGCGCTCAGGGAAAGCCTGTGGGATTTTGATGTTGTTAAAGTCCTGGATGCACTGCTTCATCTCTTCCTCTGCACTGGGTCTCTCCGTGTTCTTCTTCCTACTCAGGCCGCCCTCACGCCCCATCAGCGACTGGAAGAGCTCGCTGTTGCGTCGCTTATCCGGCAGCTGCATCCACTGCACTGACGAGCCCTTCTTGGAGGGTCGCCCCAGGGTGAGAGTGCTGGGCTGCCGGGAGACGGACTGGAGGGCTCCACAGGGGGCCACGGATCCCCCGCCGCCTCCCCCACCCAGGTTGGGACCATCCTGGGGTGAGGTGGCCTCGGAGTGGGTCTCGGAGCTGGAGGTGGAGAGCTCGTTGAGGGACGTGCCGCTCTCGCTGCCCTTGTCAGTGCCCAGTTTGTCCTGCTTGCGCTCCTCACAGTCTTGCTTGGGGGAGACGGTCTTGAATGCCGGCCCTGCCAAACAAACAGCAGAGAAACAAGGTCAGTCACATCTTGAGACACCGAGTGGGAGCACATGTGTATGACATGCTGCTGTTTTCCCCTAATTTCTCCATGAGTGCCCACAGCTTTTCCACTTATTTGAACTATTACAATACAGTAGAATACAATACAGTACATGCACACCTGATTCATCTTGTTAATTTGTTGACCAGTTGAATCAGGTGTGCTACAGTATTACTGGAATAGATCAAATAAGTGGAACAGCTGTGGCTAAACCATGATAGGTTAAGGAAACACTGTCAGAAATGCAGCTATCCAAGGTCTTGACTATTTGGCATACATTCTATCTATGCACAATCTTTCATATTTTCCATAAACTACTTAAATCAATGTATGCAAATACATTTCAGAAAAAAAAGATCTGAGTGAGAGACAAAAATAGTGAGACACAGACATGACTGTACGACGTAGATAAAAGTATCCCCCAAAATACCTCCTCTGCTATCTGAGAAAAATACATGATTGTACGATGTAGCTGCAGTGTCCCCCATAATACATCCTCTGCTATCTGAGAAAAATACATGATTGTACGATGTAGCTGCAGTGTCCCCCATAATACATCCTCTGCTATCTGAGAAAAATACATGATTGTACGATGTAGCTGCAGTGTCCCCCATAATACATCCTCTGCTATCTGAGAAAGAGACATGATTGTACGATGTAGCTGCAAAGTGTCCCCCATAATACATCCTCTGCTCTCTGAGAAACAGACATGATTGTACGATGTAGCTGCAGTGTCCCCCATAATACATCCTCTGCTATCTGAGAAAGAGACATGATTGTACGATGTAGCTGCAAAGTGTCCCCCATAATACATCCTCTGCTATCTGAGAAACAGACATGATTGTACGATGTAGCTGCAAAGTGTCCTCCATAATACATCCTCTGCTCTCTGAGAAACAGACATGATTGTACGATGTAGCTGCAAAGTGTCCCCCACAATACATCCTCTGCTATCTGAGAAAGAGACATGATTGTACGATGTAGCTGCAAAGTGTCCCCCATAATACATCCTCTGCTCTCTGAGAAACAGACATGATTGTACGATGTAGCTGCAAAGTGTCCCCCATAATACATCCTCTGCTATCTGAGAAAGAGACATGATTGTACGATGTAGCTGCAAAGTGTCCCCCATAATACATCCTCTGCTATCTGAGAAACAGACATGATTGTACGATGTAGCTGCAAAGTGTCCCCCATAACACATCCTCTGCTATCTGAGAAAGAGACATGATTGTACGATGTAGCTGCAAAGTGTCCTCCATAATACATCCTCTGCTATCTGAGAAACAGACATGATTGTACGATGTAGCTGCAAAGTGTCCCATGGGGAAAAACAAAACAAACAAAAACATCCTCGATAGATTTCTCCACACAATAGTAGTCGTTATGGGGGACACTTTTCACAACTTTAGTGGGCTTTTGTGTTGGCTATCTTAAATCTTCCAGTCTTGCATTGTAAGAACATGAGATAATATGTGCCCATTCTTCCACTAATATTCTCATGTTACATAATTCACCCCCAAGGTAGAACAGTCAGAGTTGGAAACACGACCACAACAGTTAGTCAGGCAACAAGCTAATGTAATGAGAAATGCTCTTAGCTGAGCCAATCTCTCTCCCTCTCTCTCCGCACGCTGCAGACCCAAGGCATTAACAAGAACGGTTACAGTAAGAAGGCTAACGGCTCTCAGCACCCAGCATGAAATCCCTGTCAGTGGAGCACTAAAAAGTGCACCCAAGTGTTAAGTCAGTATGTTAAACTAAAAGGAGTTCAGCTGAGTTGCAAGCAGTGAGAGCAGTTGGCCTTTGCTCCCTGGCTGTGACAAACAGCTTCCTCAGCAACAACTGCTAAAGATTGAACCAGGAACTATGTTCTCCATCATTTGCAGTTACTCTATACTGCATGAATCAATTGATGCATTTTGAAGAAGTCAACCATTGAGGAAGGACCATTGCTTTAAAACCATTGAAGCATAGTACAGTGCATTGCAAAATAATTGCCTACCCATAGTACGTTGAAATGTTTTTGACCAAAACATCACAGTTGCAGAAAATAATAAATAGATAATGTCATGCAGCATTTTCATTGTCAGCTGATTATGCACTGTAATTTACTGTAAAAACATTGAAATACACATTTGTAGAAAATAAATAAATCACTTAAATAACATTGTTTGTTGTTTATTTTTCCTAAATAGTATCCGAGAGCTGCCCAGTTCTCCGGTTGGCCTGTCAATAAAACACTGCCTCTGATTGGTGATAAAATTGCAAGTTCCAGGTCTGAGGGTACCAGGAGTCCATTAGACCTCAGCAAGCACGCCCCTTACTGGGTTCTAAATCAGCTCAGCGTGACATAAGATTTGCCGGCTAGCTGACTACATAAGATGATCCTGGGAGCTAGAAATGAGCCACTCATTAATACTGTTGACTATTGATTGCCATACATAACCATACATACTTACTGCTTGTTAATGTGTTATAGGCCCCCAATGTAAACATCCATAAAGCCTTTATAACAGTTTTATAAGACATACCAGCATTTGACAACAGATGTGCCTGTCATCTATAGCACACATCATAACAAGCTTCATAACATCTTTTGCCATTGTTCATAATATTAATTCCAGCCTATGGAAGATAAATGTCTTATGTTGCTGCTATAAAGGCTTTATGAATGCATACATAGGGGGCCTATGAATCTCTGGTCCCACTTTGAAGGACGTTCAGCTTATAAAGGCTTCATAAAACCTTCCTAAGCACTACATAAATGTGCTGCAAAGCATCTATAACTGTATGTCATGCTTTATAAAGGGTTCATAGTCACATGACACCTAATCTCGTTCCCAGACACTTCTGCCCAAATGTGCGGAAGGTCTGGTTGACCAACACATCAAACAAGGTCTTCATGAGTTAGGGTTAGGTTTAAAATAACATTTTAAGAAGATAAATTGTTGAAGTGGGCAGGGTTTAGCAATAATTATGACTTTTTGACTGTGTTAAGTAGTGACAATGACAAATACTTTACTCAGTAAGGTCACTCCTACAGAATTCAATGGTCACTCTCACTATGGTCAACTTTGAATGGTTGATATCCAAGGCTTATAGTATCTACTGTGTGTGCAATAGCCTGGAGACGACGTTACACCAAGAAACACTTACCTTGATGAAGGCCCCTAATCTAAAATAATTTGTAAGTTTCTTCTGGAACCAAGTTACATGTTCCTCAGCACACAAACACGCACAAAACAAAAACGAGCCATACTGTGCACTACTGGACCCAGTCAGGTCTTTGACAACAATATAACAAGCCCTACCATGGAGTGTTGGACCCAGTCAGGTCTTTGACACAACAATATAACAAGCCACACCGTGGGGTCCTGGACCCAGTCAGGTCTTTGACACAACAATATAACAAGCCATACCGTGGGGTCCTGGGCCCAGACAGGTCTTTGACACATTCACCCACTCCCCCGCTGAAAGATCAGCCACAAACTGTTGGCACCATTGTTAACGGGTTGTAATCAAGCCCTGGTCTCCAGCATGGGAACAGCAGAGGAATACCTGGTGAGGTAGTCTCAGATTGGACTGTTCAAATCATCTTGGTTCTGAAACACACACATACACACACACACTTTGCAGGTCCATCAACCCATCTAAATACCTCTCACACACTACAGTAACCTGTTGATCATGAGAGAACCTTCAGAAATCAGCAGAACGTTAAAAGCCTATTTATCGACACTTTACGTGGTGTCCATTAATACTTTGTTTGAAATGAGACACATTCGGTCATTCATAACACATCCATAAAGATTCTATATCACGTGGCACTGTGCTTACTATAAAGTCTAAAGGAATTATCATTAACTGCTCAAATAAATAAATATTAAAGACCAGTTTAAACCATATTTCCTTTTATTTCTTTTTTTTTAAACAATACAAATACATTAAGTTTTAAAAAGTCCAGCAATGCAATTACATTGAATATTACACTGTGAATAGTGTAGCTTGTCCCTGAGCTGGCTGACAATTGGTTCTTGCTTCTCTGCCTGCTGGAGGTACTGCATGTTGGTTCCAACCTAACAACAAAGAAAGTTGTCAGGCCTGTTAGCTAGCTAGCAATTGCTGTGAAGTCACCGAAATGATTTGATCTAACGATTGAGGTAGCTTTGTAATCTAACTCAACGCATATAAATACTACAAACAAATTTAAATGACAACAAATAAAGGTTTATTTACTAGTTTGTCACTGTCCAGTGGCACCACAAGTGGGCATTTGATTTGCTAACTCATTATATGTGAGTTTACTGCGCTATCGAAACACCGCTAACCAAACAGGGCATGCACACTGAAACAAAGGCAGCTACAAGCAAAAATCAACGTTTCTTAGATTTTTCCCAGAACTCAAAAGTGGTCATCTGTTTTGATTTAAATATTGCTGTGAACACAGAAAATCCAAGAATATCCAAATATGTTGTTTTTCTATTAAAAAAAGTGTGAAAAAAATGGAAAAAACTGAAAATTCGAAACCTGGAAAAACAAAAGGAGAATATGGGAAAAAACGGAATTATGCAAAAGATAAATACAGATTTGAAAGGGCCCTACCAATGTTTTTTGCTGTGCATGACTGCACTTTAGAGTATGTGTCAAACTGCCGCGCAGCATTTTGTTGTAAGTTGAGGTCAAGTCCAATATTGACTATGCACCCAAGAGGGAAAGAGGTTGGGCCAACCTAGAAAGGGTTTAGAGTAATACAATTACATTTATCCAAATCGACTTACAGTCAAGGGTGCATACATTTTTACACATGGGTGGTCCCGGGAATCTAACCCACTATCCTGGTATTGCAATGCTTTACCAAGATGCATGACAAGGTAATAAATGCTTTGTGAAGCATCAGTTTAATATGATTTATAAAGCCTTTATTAAGCAGTGGGTTATGTCACATTTGACATTGATGGTTATGTCACACATTTATTCCACATTTATAAACCTTTTATAGAGCATGACCTACTGTACGGTTATAGATGCTTTGTAACACATTCATGTAGCACTTATGAAGGCTTCATGAAGCGTTTAAAACCTGAACGTCATTTAAAGCTGAACCAAATCTCGTAATGGTTACCAAAGCTTCATACTGTCGCGGCAGTTAGCGACTCCCACCAATTTAACACAGTGAAAGATGATTGACAGTAAGATGTGAGAGAGATGGATGGTTATCTTGCTGCAGCTTTCATTTTATAGGATGTTGTCAATCATGACAGTCTCTGAGATTGCCTATCAGAACATAACATCAGGTGGGCAGGCCTAGCTATTTCATCAACTGGATTCTTCTGCTGAAGCTGTTGCTATGGTCAAACGAGGAGTTTATTAGGCAAATGTCATCAGAGCTGGGCTAAAAATCAATCCCATTTTCACAGCAGGAAAATAGAAATGTTACTGAGCCTCATATTTCGCTAATTAGCTTAATTGTGATAAATTAGAGCATGTTTATGAGGTGAAATAACTAATGCTGACAGTAAAAGGGTGTCTTTTTGTAGCATAGGTATTTTGTGATGTCCCACAGAGCAGGTTTGTTGTAGAATGGTTTTGATTAAATACAACTCCTGGTTTTATAGCATCAGAACATGAGGCAGCATTTCAGCAATCCCAATTATGTCTGTGTACAGTATGTCTCAAATATTAAACATACAGAGATAACGCTACTACACCCCCGCTACCCACTGCACATCTAAACAAAAACAACACAACAATTATCTACATAAACAACAGCAGCGGTGGCTTGTGTTCAAATGTCAGCCACCCTTGGGGTTTGTGTGGGTCACAGCATGCCCATATTAGAAAACACATGCAGGCTGCGAATCAGTGATTTACCTCAAAGGCATCGTAATGCAAAGGCTTCCAATTTGGTTTACTATCTCACTAATAGGAACAGCAGCCCAGCTCCCAGGGACGCCACACATCATGGAATTCTGAGTGACTACAATTCACAAAGACTGCCTCTGCCACAGAAACGCATGACATAGTATTTAGATCCTAGATCACTCATCCCACAATGTAGTTTCTTTGTGTGGAGAGAGATGTTTCTACCTCAAGAAAAACTGGTAATTACAGCTCTCTTTTTCTCTGATACACACGCTAATGCAGGGGCTTTCTCCCCCCAAAAATTACTGTGGATTAAATTGTATCACAAGAACATAGAGGTAACTACCAAAATAAAGGGAACACCAAGTGTCTTAATAGGGTGTTCGGCCACCACGAGCTGCCAGAACAGCTTCAATGAGCCTTGGCAAAGATTCTACAAGTGGCCTTAAACCATGCCAGAAAATGCACCCCATTCCATAACATATACTTTGTATCCTTAATGTACTCAAGTCTTTCCTTTATCTTGGCAGTCAGCAGTATGCCTACAGTTGAGAAGGCTGCAATTTGGGAAGTAGGCAAGCCAAATATAGAACAGCTTGCTGTGTTGTGGCTATAGAGATATAATCCATAGAAGGATTTGTAACCTCTTACCCTGGCACATTGACTGTTAAACTCATGGGTACACGAGCAACGCCTGCCAGTCTTGATTTGAATGGGAACTGCCATCTATGGATTATATGTGTATGGTCGGTTGTGGCTGCAGTTTTCCTTTTGTAAATTTCTAAATACAATTGTGCGAAAAACATAGTTTTAAAAGCAAATGCTGCTGAATAGAGAAGACTAATAATCGAACCAATGGAAACAATTTTGAATCAACAGCAGTACTGTTTTTCAAAGTAGCTTATTTTGAGTTAGGCTATTGCCATGATGAGGACATCGGTGCCTATGGCTTCATCTTCATCATTAGGTGAGTCAGTGTGCCACCGGAAAATGTATTTAGTAGCCTACTCTATATACACTGCTCAAAAAAATAAAGGGAACACTTAAACAACACAATGTAACTCCAAGTCAATCACATCTCTGTGAAATCAAACTGTCCACTTAGGAAGCAACACTGATTGACAATAAATTTCACATGCTGTTGTGCAAATGGAATAGACAACAGGTGGAAATTATAGGCAATTAGCAAGACACCCCCAATAAAGGACTGGTTCTGCAGGTGGAGACCACAGACCACTTCTCAGTTCCCATGCTTCCTGGCTGATGTTTTGGGCACTTTTGAATGCTGGCGGTGCTTTCACTCTAGTGGTAGCATGAGACGGAGTCTACAACCCACACAAGTGGCTCAGGTAGTGCAGCTCATCCAGGATGGCACATCAATGCGAGCTGTGGCAAGAAGGTTTGCTGTGTCTGTCAGCGTAGTGTCCAGAGCATGGAGGCGCTACCAGGAGACAGGCCAGTACATCAGGAGACATGGAGGAGGCCATAGGAGGGCAACAACCCAGCAGCAGGACCGCTACCTCCGCCTTTGTGCAAGGTGGAGCAGGAGGAGCACTGCCAGAGCCCTGCAAAATGACCTCCAGCAGGCCACAAATGTGCATGTGTCTGCTCAAATGGTCAGAAACAGACTCCATGAGGGTGGTATGAGGGCCCGACGTCCACAGGTGGGGGTTGTGCTTACAGCCCAACACTGTGCAGGACGTTTGGCCTTTGCCAGAGAACACCAAGATTTGCAAATTCGCCACTGGCGCGCTGTGCTCTTCACAGATGAAAGCAGGTTCACACCGAGCACGTGACAGACGTGACAGAGTCTGGAGACACCGTGGAGAACGTTCTGCTGCCTGCAACATCCTCCAGCATGACCGGTTTGGCGGTGGGTCAGTCATGGTGTGGGGTGGCATTTCTTTGGGGGGGCCGCACAGCCCTCCATGTACTCGCCAGAGGTAGCCTGACTGCCATTAGGTACCGAGATGAGATCCTCAGACCCCTTGTGAGACCATATGCTGGTGTGGTTGGCCCTGGGTTCCTCCTAATGCAAGACAATGTTAGACCTCATGTGGCTGGAGTGTGTCAGCAGTTCCTGCAAGAGGAAGGCATTGATGCTATGGACTGGCCCGCCCGATCCCCAGACTTGAATCCAATTGAGCACATCTGGGACATCATGTCTCGCTCCATCCACCAACGCCACGTTGCACCACAGACTGTCCAGGAGTTGGTGGATGCTTTAGTCCAGGTCTGGGAGGAGATCCCTCAGGAGACCATCCACCACCTCATCAGGAGCATGCCCAGGTGTTGTAGGGAGGTCATACAGGCACGGGGAGGCCACACACACTACTGAGCCTCATTTTGACTTGTTTTAAGGACATTAAATCGAAGTTGGATCAGCCTGTAGTGTGGTTTTCCATTGATAATTTTTGTGTGATTTTGTCAGCACATTCAACTATGTAAAGAAAAAAGTATTTAATAAGAATATTTCATTCATTCAGATCTAGGATGTGTTATTTTAGTGTTCCCTTTATTTTTTTGAGCAGTGTATATACACTACCGTTCAAAAGTTTGGGGTCACTTAGAAATGTCCTTGTTTTTGAAAGAAAATCAATTGTTTTGTCCATTTACAATAACATCAAATTGATCAGAAATACAGTGTAGACATTGTTAATGTTGTAAATGACTATTGTAGCTGGAAAAGGTATATATTTTTATGGAATATCTACATAGGCATACAGAGGCCCATTATCAGCAACCATCACTCCTGTGTTCCAATGGCACGTTGTGTTGGCTAAGTTTACCATTTTAAAAAGGTCTAATTGAGCAATAGAAAAGCCTTGGCTAAGTTTACCATTTTAAAAAGGTCTAATTGAGCAATAGAAAACCCTTTTGCAATTATGGTAGCACAGCTGAAAACTGTTCTTCTGATTAAAAAAGCAATAAAACTGGCCTTCTTTTGACTTGTTGAGTATCAGCATTTGTGGGTTTGATTATAGGCTCAAAACGGCCAGAAACAAAAACCTTTCTTCTGAAACTTGTAAGTCTATTCTTGTTCTGAGAAATGAAGGCTATTCCATGCTAGAAATGGCCAAGAAACTGAAGATCCCGTACAACGCTGTGTACTACTCCCGTCACAGAACAGTGCAAACTGACTCTAACCAGAATAAAAAGAGGAATGGGAGGCCCCGGTGCACAACTGAGCAAGAGGACAAGTACATTAGAGTGTTTAGTTTGAGAAACAGGTGCCTCACAAGTCCACAACTGGCAGCTTCATTAAATAGTACCCGCAAAAAACACCAGTCTCAACGTCAACAGTGAAGATGCGACTCCGCAATGCTGGCCTTCTAGGCAGAGTTACAAAGAAAAAGCCAGAGGAACTCTGTCTAGAAGTCCAGCATCCCGGAGTTGACTCTTCACTGTTAATGTTGAGTTTCAGAAGAAAATTATTTGTTTCTGCTCATTTTGAGCCTGTAATCGAATCCACAAATGCTGACACTCCAGATACTCAACTAGTCTAAAGAAGGCCAGTTTAATTTATTCTTTAATAATCAGCAGCACAGTTTTCAGCTGTGCTACCATAATTGCAAAAGGGTTTTCTATTGATCAAATAGACCTTTTAAAATTATAAACTTGGATTAGCTAACGTGCCACTGGAACACAGGAGTGATGGTTGCTGAATATGGGCCTCTGTACAACTATGTAGATATTCCACAAAAAAATCAGCCGTTTTCAGCTACAATAGTCATTTACAACATTAACAATGTCTCCACTGTATTTCTGACCAATTTTATGTTGATTTTTTACAGCTGATTTTTAATGGAATATCTACATAGACGTACAGAGGCCCATTATCAGCAACCATCACTCCTGTGTTCCAGTGGCACGTTAGCTAATCCAAGTTAATCATAATATACCCCCCAAAAATTGGACCCTGCTAAAATAGGTTCCCCATATGCAGGGTTGGGGAGTAACGGATTACATGTAATGGAATGCAAAAAAACGGTAACTGTAATCCGTTAAATTACCAGCTAAAATATTGTAATCAGATTACAGATATTTTTTTTAAACTAAATGATTACTTTGAGGATTACTTTTAAATTCCGATTTTTTTTTTTATTACCCTTCTCTGTTTTCTCAATGACATTCAAATCAGCATTCAAAAAAGGCGCAAGTTTAAGTTTGTTCCAACTGAGCGAGTCTGACCACAAGTCAGGGACCACTATGATGACACACCAAATGTGTTTGATGGATCACAGGACAAGAGCAGGTATAGGCTTTTGTAGGCTACAGTCCAAGCTATGTCTTCCAATGGTGCGAATGCTGTCGGCATCCAAAGATTATCCAATTTGAATAAACACTTAGAGGTAAGGATGACAGCAGTGGTTTAGTCTACGGCGACAGGGATATCACTTATTATTGATATCTACATAGTGCATTAATGTGAATCACACTGCTGATCTTTCATTTCGCTTTTTGCGCCTTACAGATTGTGGTTGTAATCTAAAAGTAACGGAATGTAATCAGATTACGTTACTGAGTTTGGGTAATCCAAAAGTTACGTTACCAATTACAATTTTGGACAGGTAACTGTAACGAATTTATAAATTGTAACGTTTATAAAGTAATCTACCCAACCCTGCCCATATGTGGAAATCCTACAAACGCATCTGCTCAACTATAGCCTATGGCACATGGTTAATCTCTCTCTCTCAGCAATTTTTAAATTGAATCGAATCGTTGCCAGATTTGGTTTTACCGTCTTTCTCTGCTCTCACTGGTACCAACGGGAAAATAATACAATAGACTGCAGAGAGGGTCAGTCGATGTAGAACGTTCCCTGGGCCTTTAAAAAAGCAGAGAATGTTCTGTCCCACTATCTCCCATCTGATGTGAAAATAGAGCATAAATAACTTACTCTCAATGCTTAGACAACTAAAGTCAAGCTAATAGAGTGTCCAGTAGAGTTAGAGAGCCAGTACATCAGAGGAGAAAATGCAACTCCATTAGACTAATAGCATGTCATAAGAGGAGTAAGGCCCTCCCTTTGAGTTCTTCTTCACCTCTTCCATCTTGTTTGACAAAGGCTTCGTCAGAAATGGCACCCTATGCCCTATGTGTAGCCCATAGGGCCCCTGTCAAAAGTAGTCCACTATGTAGGGAATAGGAAGCCATTTGGGTGACATACAAAATTATCCCTTCAGAAAATGTGCCGTCCTCGCTTTTCAATAGGGACAAGTGGAGTTCAGGTGAATAGAGAAATCAAGGTTTACTACCTCACTAAGAGAAAGCCTCTATTACTGTACAGCCAAGCAGTCATCAATGGGCTTTTGTGTGGGATGGTTCTTGAAGGATCTTGGCACACTCTCTGAAGCAGATGGTAGTCTATCTCGATAAGGCTTAGGGATGCTGTTCAATCAAAACCACATTACAGTATTAAATCAGGAACATACCGTGAGTGTTAACATACCGTCATATAACTCAAATAAAAATGCAGAATGGTTTGTGGTACTGTAATTAATAGCAAGTAGAGCACTCTACGGTAGATGTTCCAGTTTTCTGAACAAGAGTAGTATGTGCATAGGCAGTAGTGTTATTGGATAGCAGCTATTGTGATTCAAGTTTTTATTAAATGATTGTTTTACCTACTGGCTACTGTGGTTGAATGCACCTCTGGATAAGAGCATCTGCTAAATGACTGAAGTGTAAAATAAAAGATAGGGCATGTAATCAAAGACGCATAGATATTTCTGTAGCAGGTTTGATAAAACTCAGCCATAAGAATAATATTTTGGGCCAACTGACACATTTTAGCTACTTCTGTAACACTTGATATGTTTGCATGTGGCTTTCCTAACACTGTCAATAAGGTAATACAACACCTTGGTAAAGCTTGCATAACACATAGTAAAACCTAATAACACTACCACAACCAATGAAAACAATTATTCAACTGTTTATTTAGTCTTATGCTTTAGGACATAGGGTTATCTTAATAGGAAAGGACAGCTGTCATGTCAATCAGAACAGTGTTGCAGCAATACGTACAAAACCACACCTAAATCAAAGTGTCCGAGATTCACATCCAAGGACAAACTGGTGATCTACTATTGTCCAATCTCAACCCTCCCAATAGAGGGTCTTGTTTCCTATAGCTCTCCCATATAACTCCCTGCTGAGTCTTCGTGTTTCAGATCGATTCTCTGGGACAGTCTTTGTCAGGGTTGCGCAATAATCATTGAGCCCTGGGGACAGTGGAGACAGGCTAACCAGGTGGGTATCAGTCAGTATTGAAATAGGACAACTGATGCCACCGCCCTTCTCCGATGACATTGGGACATTGAGAATGTAAAGGACATAAAAATAAAATGGTAGGCCAATTTGTTTTGTAACTTTGAGGAACAGCACTGACTCAGCTAATTATGGGCCAAAGGTAGATAAAAGGTTGGTGAAAGGTTTGCTAATCACATAAGTACAATAATACAAGTCCGTGATTCATAGTACAGATGTAGGATCTTAATTTGATCCCTTTTGTTACTGAGAATTTTACTGCACAGCGGGAAATGCAAACTTGTAGTATATTCTAGGTTTAAAAAGTCTTCTAAAGTTTGTAATTTCCACTTTAAAATGTCATTCTTGATTTGAATATAATGCATATAATACTTGATTTGCATATAATGACAGCATGATTCCTTGGTTAAGAAGCACTTGACACTTTAAAAACCTTTCAGACCAGCTTCTACAAATGGACACCGCATCCAAAAATAGCCCCGGTGACAAGTGAGATATGCGAGAAAGCACACCAACGGCTAAGCAAGACATCTATTATCTAATCAAGTGTTGAACAAATCATTATATAAGTGCTCCCGATAACGCTTCATTGAGTGCACAGCTAAGAAATGGAGGCAAATTACAGTACTTGTAGATGTGCGCTAAGAATGAAAGGTGCAATTATGTTGAAAAGCCAGTGGTGAATCTTAATAAGAAGGTAGGAAAGCTTAGCTGAATGCTCTCAGTACAACAGTTGGCCATCCTGAGAGATGTAAAATAATAATAATAATAATCTCTCAAGCAAATAGTGAAGTGAAAAAGGAAAAGCACATAATTTGAATGCAATTCCCTATTCGACACTGGCCAGCAGCAGACACCCCTGCAGCCAACTGCTGGCTTGACTCTGAAGGTAAGCAGGGTTCGATCCTGGTCGGTCCCTGGATGCTGCTGGAACTAGTGTTGGAGGGCCAGTAGAAGGCACTCTTTCCTCAGATAAAAAAAAAGATCACAATGTCCCAGGGCAGTGATTGGGGACATTGCTCTGTGTAGGGTGTTGTCTTTCAGATGGGAAGTTAAAGGAGTGTCCTGACTCTCTTTGGTCACTAAAGATCCCATGGCACTTATCGTAAGAGTAGGAGCGTTAACCACTGGCTAAATTCCCAATCTGACCCTCATACCATCATGGCCACCTAATCATCCCTAGCTTCCAATTAGCTTATTCATCTCCCCTCGTCTCCCCAGTAACTATTCCCTAGGTCGTTGCTGTAAATGAGAATGGGTTCTCAGTCAACTAAGGGTAAAATATGGGTTAAAATAAATAAAAAAATTGCGTTTGACATTTGGGATGAAGTGAATGTTTTGAAAGAAATATTGTGGATAATATATCACAGTAATTACATTTGCGTAATGGTTGAAATAAAGAGATATGACATGAAAAAATTGTAGATAACAGACTTCTATAGCAGGAATAAAGAACACAAATATAGAGATATAACGATTTTAAAGATGGTCAGAATGTTCAGTCCACCTGACTAATTCATTGAATAGAGGCAAAGTATCAAAAGGGCCTCATCTAGAGACTGAAAAAATGGAGCAGGTTTTGGCCTTTGTCAAGTGAAAAGGGATTTGAGAAAAGAAGGAGTTGAGTGTGATACCAATCTATAATTGAAATGCAGGTCTTCCTATCTCTCAGCGGGTGAGTTGGGGAAAGAAAGGAAGTGTATGGAATAAAAAAAAACGGATGAAGATTCTGTAGCGGTGATGGCCATGGGGAAATGGCTTTAGCCTAAACAGAGACAGAGCAGGAGCATGGCCAAGCCTTAGGGCACAACATACAGGTTGTTTCTGTACTTCAGCACAATAGACATTATGTTGAATACATGTCTGTCAGTGAAGACTGGTGTATTGAGGAAGAGGAGGATGGTTTTATCCTCCTATTTGAGAATTTGAATTTCACTTGCAGTACATTCTCAGCAAGGTGTTTCCAGACAGGTACTTTTTAAGTACTATGGTCCAACATTCATCTTACACAGATTAAAGACTAAAGCCGCCTGCAATCTGTAAATCAATGTGCACATGTACTCTGTAGTAGCAATGGCTATCGAAACAAGTTCAAATCCTGCTAGTAAACATCCAATTCCAATGAAAGCACTAATGTGTTCACGCATAGGCTCACAACCTGTGTTGTAGTGGAAGTCTGGGGGAGCAGATGGCCTCACAAGCTAGTATTCTCTCTGGGGGCAAAACAATGTCCTAGAAATAATGCACATGGAAATGGTGTAAACATATTGTGTTCACTCATGCTTCCCTCTCCTAATCTTGCACATGGAACATCCCCATCTGTGTCCATTTTCATGGTCCGGTAGAGTCCACAATGACTCTACTACTTGGTCATGACTACTTAAATTCCTGGTGTCTATCTGGACTTAAACGACAGGCAAAGTGGCTGCCGCCACTGTCATTATCTTTCAGGCGTGTTATCGGACAGCTTTCTGCCTAATTAATGAGACTTAGGCGGATAAAGACCATCGTAGTCGACTGGCATTTGCTTGATAAAAATCTCCAGCGCTTAAAATTAGAATTTGGTATTTCGTTGTTCAGCAAAATGGCAGCTCCGACACTTGTTTTGGTATGCAGCTGAGAACTCTCCTGTTGTTCTCTCTCTCAATTCCATGGTATAAACGATCCTATTGTTCTCCTTCTCTCTTTCAAGGACAATTCCAAAGGACAACAATAGCTAATCAAATGAGCTGTTGGGAATTGGGATTATTTGTTTTGCATGGAGAATCAACTACCTGTCTCAGAGCCTACCCTGAATGCTTATCTAAATTAATGAAAGGGATTGCAAGCCTTATTTAGTTGAGAAACCGCATTGCCACACAAAGCAGGAAAAACCCTGTTGGTTTGTTATCTACAGAAGACGGCCATATAATCTCATTCAACGCTTGGGAGAATGCATCATTCACTTCGCAATGTTGATGAGCGGGGGAAATGGTGTGAAGTTTAGGGAGTGAGCGAACGGAAGAGAAAGCCAACTTCCCACCCGGTGGCCTGCCCGCCTGTCACCTGACCTCAGACGAAATCCATCATTTGGCTAGTCGTGCCGGGAGTCCCACCACATTTGTCATTGTCCCAGGGTTGCATCTGTGACATTTAAACGATTACCCTCTCAATCAATAACGGTTATGTTGAAGAATGTCACTGCATAAAACAACCTTCTCTGTCATGCCTCTAGGTCGGTGTTTGTTGGCGTTTTGCTTGGCATGGCAGAAAAAAAATGAGTATCAAAATAAAATCTGCATGCAAATCGTACTGTGTCACGACAGTTCTAGGATGCGCTCTGCAAAACTCAGACCATAAGGCAATAGATTAACATTTTGGTTTTCTGTTTGTCTTAAATCGACTTAACAGTCCAAAATCACAGTTTGTAAGATGCTTTTAGACCCCAAAAGTAGTCTGCTGTCATGATGAACCCAGGTCCCATGCCATCGTGATGAACCCAGGTCCCATGCCATCGTGATGAACCCACATCCCACGTCATCATGACGAACCCACGTCATCATGACGAACCCAAGTCCCACGTCATCATGACGAACCCACGTCCCACACCATCGTGATGAACCCACGTCCCACGTCATCATGACGAACCCACGTCAAACACAATCATCACGAACCCACGTCCCACGCCATCATGACGAACCCACGTCCCACACCATCATGACGAACCCACGTCCCACACCATCATGACGAACCCACGTCACACACCATCATGATGAACCCACATCCCACACCATCATGATGAACCCAGGTCCCACACCATCATGATGAACCCACGTCCCACACCATCATGATGAACCCACGTCCCACACCATCAATAGTGTAGATGCAGCTATGCACCAAATAAAATCTGGAGATATGTGGTGCTCATCTTTTCCATTGATTTGGGGATTGAGCATATAGCTGAATCAACACAACACATGGCCTGGAACGTGGGCCTATCTCAAAATGTTTAAGGTCTGAAAACATCTGGTGCGTCATTCCTCCTTTAACTGACATCTCTGATGTGAGGGAATTATTTTTTCTTCTTGTTGAAACTTTGCTAGCAGACTCTTCAGGACTATGAATCAAACAAGAACTCTAACCACCCAAACTGTATTGAAAAGAAATGTGTTGAAGACATATCAATGATAAAATGTAGGACATTAATATAGCTGAAGAACATAGGCCTAATGTGCAGTACATATTTGAGAACAGATTTGAGAACTGTTCGCAGTGTTCAGTATATGTAGGGTTGTAGATAACAATGGGCTGTGATAGGGACCGACTAGGGGTTTTCACTCCCTGTATGTCCCTGGCAAAGATGTTTACCTCCTTAGAAGTAATTGAACATGATGATTTGTTGAGCAAAAGTGTGTGTGTGAGTGAGTGTGTGAGTGTGTGTGTGTGTGTGTGTGTGTGTGTGTGTGTGTGTGTGTGTGTGTGTGTGTGTGTGTGTGTGTGTGTGTGTGTGTGTGTGTGTGTGTGTGTGTGTGTGTGTGTGTGTGTGTGTGTGTATGTGTGTGTGTGTGTTCGTACGTGCAAAGTCTCTGTGAGATAGCAGAGTGTATGAGGAAAATCTACAACCAAATAAAGGGGAGCTAGACTAAACGGTTATGTCTGCAAAAAGATGAGCCTAAGATAATTGTCTTTAAAATTCCAAACCCTCATTGGTTTGAATGGTGTCAGCTATTTTTATATATTATTCTTTTGACCTTAATAACATCAATTGGGGTATTTAGAGTACTATATAGGTAGAGAACATAGAACAGAACGAGGCTATGTCAGTTACTAAATGTTGACAAAAATGCAGATAGAACCAAGCTCTTGAAAAGCCTATGCGTTTTATCTAAGAATACAATGTCAAGAATAAGTTTGCATTATGCTGGAGCATGGAACATGATTCAAAATAAAACAATATGGCACAAATATTGCAATACTGCACACAAAATATTGCACAATTTCACATATGTATTCTAGTTTATTGCCAACGTTTCTGTCTATTGACCTTCTTCAGACCAGAGACATCAATATTTTGGGCCTGAGAAACAAATTGTGAAATTGCTAAACCATAACAGCATGTATAATGTATTAATGCATGGTAAGGTGCTTGGAAAGGGACATGGTAAGAGTCATGGTAAGGGGCATGGTAAGAGTCATGGTAAGGGGCATGGTAAGGGGCATGGTAAGGGGCATGGTAAGGGGCATGGTAAGGGGCATGGTAAGGGACATGGTAAGAGTCATGGTAAGGGGAATGGTAAGAGTCATGGTAAGGGGCATGGTAAGAGTCATGGTAAGGGGCATGGTAAGAGTCATGGTAAGAGTCATGGTAAGGGGCATGGTAAGAGTCATGGTAAGGGGCATGGTAAGGGGCATGGTAAGGGGCATGGTAAGAGTCATGGTAAGGGGCATGGTAAGGGGCATGGTAAGAGTCATGGTAAGGGGCATGGTAAGAGGCATGGTAAGGGGCATGGTAAGGGACATGGTAAGGGACATGGTAAGGGACATGGTAAGGGACATGGTAAGGGGCATGGTAAGGAGCATGGTAAGGGGCATGGTAAGAGTCATGGTAAGGGGCATGGTAAGGGGCATGGTAAGAGTCATGGTAAGGGGCATGGTAAGGGACATGGTAAGAGTCATGGTAAGAGTCATGGTAAGGGGCATGGTAAGGGGCATGGTAAGAGTCATGGTAAGGGGCATGGTAAGAGTCATGGTAAGGGGCATGGTAAGGGGCATGGTAAGAGTCATGGTAAGGTGCATGGAAAGGGACATGGTAAGAGTCATGGTAAGAGTCATGGTAAGGGGTATGGTAAGGGGAATAGTAAGGGGAATAGTAAGGTGTTGCAGTCTGATTCAGGAATAAAGGTTACAAGTCTATAATGCCTGATTTGGGATGGATGTTTCAGTGTTGGAAAAAGCTTTCTTATTGAATGCTTTCAAGTCTGGTAAATGCTAAACTTAATGGTTTGGAAAATGTAAAGCTTTTAAAGCGATACTGCGATATTCTGGCAATTAAGCTTTTCTACTTACCTAGACTCAGATGAACTCTTGGATACTATTTGCATGTCTCTGGGTGCAGTACGAAGGAAGGTAGAGGTAGTTACACAAGGCCATGCTGACTAGTGTTAGCGAATGGACGTCCACAGGTACGGTGGGGTAAGCTAGAGGCTAGGTTGCCAGAATCTCGCAGTATCTCTTTAACATGGTTAAATGGAGCTGTTCGACATCATGGTCAATGCTTCCTAGTTTAATTTTACGTTTAGCGTACAAAACATGAAGAAGACCTGCTCTTTCCACATAGACTGACCAGGTGAAAGCTATGATCCCTTATTGATGTCACTTGTTAAATCCACTCCAATCAGAGTAGATGAAGGGGAGGAGACAGGTTAAATAAGGATTTTTAAGCCTTGAGACAATTGAGACATGGGGTGTGTATGTGTGCCATTCAAAGGGTGAATGGGCAAGACAAAATATTTAAATGCCTTTTAACAGGGTATGGTGGTAGGTGAACACACTGGTTTGTGTCAAGAACTGCAATGCTGCTGGGTTTTTCACACTCAACAATTTCCAGTGTGTATCGTGAGTGGTCCACCACCCAAAGGACATCCAGCCAACTTGACACAACTGTGGAAACATTGGAGTCAAAATGGGCCAACACCTTGTAGAGTCACTGCCCCAATGAATTGAGGCTGTTCTGGTGGCAAAAGGGGGTGCAACTCAATATTAGGAAGGTGTTCTTAATGTTTTGTATGGTCAGTATATATCTTAGACAATATTGTCTCTCTTGTCTTTTTAGACTTTTCTTGCCATTAAATGTCAAGCTGGAAATGGACCAATCACCACCTTTTCCATAAATGATCTATACAGAGCAAGTTTAGAGCTAATACAGTGCATTAGGAAAGTATTCAGGCTCCTTGACCTTTTCCACATTTTCTTATGTTACAGCCTTATTCTAAAATGGATTAAATTGTTTTTTCAATCTCATAATTCTACACACACCCCATAATGATGACTTAAAAACAGGTTTTTAGAAATGTTGGCAAAGTATTCAGACCCTTTACTCAGTACTTTGTTGAAGAAACTTTGCCAGCGTTTACAGCCTCAAGTCTTCTTGGGTATAATGCTACAAGCTTGGCACACCTGTATTTGGGGAGTTTTACCCATTCTTCTCTTTTGGGGAGTTTTTTCCATTCACCCACACCTTGTGGGTGGGGGCAATGGTTAAGAAAATGGAAGAAGACTAGTATTTTGTAGTAGAATTCCTCATTGTACAGTTTATAGGAATATTTCACGATGTTGCCAAAAATGTTTAAGACTTATTGTTTCCCTTCAATAAAATGCATTCAAAACGACTTTCTGCACATTTCTGCTACTTTCTTAGGCTATACAAGTGCTACAAAAAAAAATTATGTTTACACCTATGCCGTACCTTTAGCAATAATAATAATAATAATAATAAACCTCTACTTTAGTAAAGAAAACAATTATGTCAGATGTGTTGTAATAAAAATTCATGGTGTCCACTAATTAAATGCAGTCTTTCCGCATTGTGAAGAGGGAAAACCCAGATATTCACAACGTTTGTGATGAATGACAGGTTGTTTCTTCATGCAAAATAGATTTGGGGTTTAAAATTAAATTTAGCTGCTTCATTTTAGGGGTTTAGTGTAGGCTGATCATTGTTGTACCCTTAAGACAAGGGGAGTATACAGAATGTTAAGACTACACAAGGGTTAATGTGCCTTTTGGCAAACTTCAAGTGGGCTGTCATGGTCTGTCATATGTCTTTTACTGAGGAGTGGCTTCCATCTGGCCACTACCATAAAGGCCTGATTGGTGGAGTGCTGCAGAGATGGTTGTCTTGCTGGAAGGTTCTCCCATCGCCACAGAGAAACTCTAGAGCTCTGTCAGAGTGACCATCAGGTTATTGGTCACTTCCCTAATCAAGGCCCTTCTCCCACGATTGCTCGGTTTGGCCGGGCGGCCAGCTTTAGGAAGAGTCTTTGTGGTTCCAAACTTCTTCCATTTAAGAATGATAGAGGCCACTGTCACTGCACTGTCAACTGTTGGAGGCACACCTTTCCAAATAATGTCCAATAATTTGAATTTACTACAGGTGGACTCCAATCAAGTTATCGAAGCATCTCAAGGATGATCAATGGAAACAGGATGCAAATAGGATGCAAACAGGATGTAAATTAGATATCTCCGTTTTTTCAATTTTAGAATAAGGCTGCAACGTAAGAAAATTTTGAAAAAGTAAAGGGGTCTGAATACTTTCTGAATGTGCTGTATATCTGTGTTGAATTGGATATTGTAGTATAGAATACATTTGAAGCATAAATACGGTATATTACATGGTTAATAAAATATAAATATAATATAAATGATTCATTTTTATTACGCTATTGTTGTAATTTAATATTCTGTAACATGCCACTATGGTACCTATAGGCTTATCTAGCATTTTCTTGTCGTGAAAAGTGTATCAAATGATCTTTAGAACAACAACAGAATGCAATTAACACACATGTTGAGGAGTTAGCTGATCTTTAAGCATAATAGCAGCTCAATGCTCATACTGTATTCAACAGGGGGAAAATCTGCTTGTTATGGCAGTGATGTTCCAACATCGCACAGGAATTAAAGCTTGATCCCTCATAAATATCAATACAATGCCATGTTGCAGAGAAGCTAATGAATTATGCAAGACCCAAGCAAGATCACACAGGCGGATCACCTTCAGCAGAGAGAAGTGAGAAGTGTGTACAACACTGCCAACACGTCCATCGAGAGGAGGAAAAGTTTAGATGAAAATAACCCAATCGAAACAGCCTCCTCAACCTCTGAGCCAGACAGGCATTTGTCAGCGGCTACCGTTGACCTCGAGTTCCTCGGATGCACTTTTGCTTCGTCACCCCATCCATTACCCCCCTGCATATTCACACCCTCTAGCACTTTCAAAAGTGTTAAACAGTACCATGTGCCTTCACAGGGAGTGGGGTAAGATACATTGATATGTCAGATATGTTGCCCCCCACCAATGGAGTGTTCTCGCATACTCTCCATGTGTTATGTTGGCATCTGTGCTTCCTTCAAAATAAAACACCTCCCATGGAAGATTTTTAGACGATGCCTCTGAGCCCTCTCTGCCATATCTTGGCATGATAGAGCTACTTTTCACAAACTATCTTTTTTATTGAATGTTAGCAACGGTTTGGACTCATTCCCCATTGGTCTATTTCAAGAATTTTACTCCATAAAAAAATCTAACTGTGTATTCTGTTGTAAATGTAATTGATCTTGTACTGACTCCATTGCTTGAAAAGGAAACAAAATAATATCTTGGTGGTGTATTAACAAAACTGAAATATATTCTGTGCTTCTTCATCTCGTCTTAGAATGAACAGACAAAATCAAGCCTCCCCCTCTCCTGTCAAAGCCTTCACGTCCAAAGGGACTAAATTCTTCGTTACCAGCAGGGACATGTGACCGGGAGAGTGAAAAAGGGTGACAAGTCAGGGAGCAAAATGTCTTGAACTGTATACGGTCAATATATAGACTGGCCATTTTGTCTTCATTAACACCTGTGCAGGCATAGAAACACACATGCAGACTCAAAGACACACACACACACACACACCTATTTGTCATGATTTATTTGTATTGATTAGACTGTTCCAATCTGTTTAGATTTGCCTGACCTTATGCACTTCCTTGGTTGTTTCCCCCCCCATTTCATTCCCTATTCCCCAGACACACCTCACACCTCACCCCCAGACACACTATACCAAAACGTTGACTTTTCCACATTTTGTTAAGTTAATCTTATTCTAAAATGTATTAAATTGTTTTTTTCCCCCCTCATCAATCTACACACAATACCCCATAATGACAAAGCAAAAAATGTTTTTTATACATTTTTGCAAATGTTTTACAAATTAGAAAACAAAAATACCTTATTTACATACAGTGGCTTGCAAAAGTATTCACCCCCTTGGCATTTTTCCTATTGTGTTGCCTTAGAACCAGGAATTAAAATAGATTTTTTGGGGGTTTGTATCATTTTATTTACACAACATGGCTACCACTTTGAAGATGCAAAATATTTTATATTGTGAAACAAACCAGAAATAAGACAAAAAAAGTACAATTAAAGCAATTACAGCTACAAATCTCTTGGGGTATGTCTCTATAAGCTTGGCACATCTAGCCACTGGGATTTTTGCCCGTTCTTCAAGGCAAAACTGCTCCAGCTCCTTCAAGTTGGATGGTTTCTGCTGGTGTACAGCAATCTTTAAGTCATACCACAGATTCTCAATTGGATTGAGGTCTGGGCTTTGACTAGGCCATTCCAAGACATTTAAATGTTTCCCATTAAACTACTCGAGTGTTGCTTTAGGAGTATGCTTAAAGTCATTGTCCAACTGGAAGGTGAACATCTGTCCCAGTCTCAAATCTCTGGAAGACTGTAACAGGTTTCCCTCAAGAATTTCCCTGTATTTAGAGCCATCCATCATTCCTTCAAATCTGACCAGTTTCCCAGTCCTTGCCGATGAAACACAGCATGATGCTGCCACCACCATGCTTCACTGTGGGGATGGTATTCTCGGGGTCATGAGAGGTGTTGGGTTTACACCAGACACAGCGTTTTCCTTGATTGCCAAAAAGCTCAATTTTAGTCACATCTGACCTTTGTACCTTTTTCCATATGGTTGGGTAGTCTCCCACATGGCTTTTGGCGAACACCAAACATGTTTGCTTATTTTTTTTCTTTAAGCAATGTCTTTTTTTCTGGCCACTCTTTCGTAAAGCCCAGCTCTGTGGAGTGTACAGCTTAAAGTGATCATATGGTCAGATACTCCAATGTCCGCTGTGGAGCTTTGTAGCTCCTTCAGGGTTATCTTTGGTCTCTTTGTTGCCTCTCTGAGAAATGCCCTCCTTGCCTGTCCTGTGAGTTTTGTTGGGCAGCCCTCTCTTGGCAAGTTTGTTGTGGTGCCATATTTTTTATCAATGGATTTAATGATGTTCCGTGGGATGTTCAAAGTTTCGTATATGTTTTATAACCCAACACTGATTTGTACTTCTCCACAACTTTGTCCCTGACCTATTTGGAGAGCTTCATGGTGTCACTTGCTTGGTGGTTCCTCTTGCTTAGTGGTGTTGCAGACTCTGGGACCTTTCAGAACAGGTGTATATATACTGAGATCATGTGACAGATCACGTGACACTTAATTAAAGCCCACCTGTGTGCAATCTAACTAATTATGTGACTTCTGAAGGTAATTAGTTGCACCAGATCTTATTTCGGGGCTTCACAGCAAAGGGGGTGAATACGTATACACACACCACTTTTCCGTTTTTTTTTCATTCCACTTCACCAACTTGGACATTTTTTAAAATGTCCATTACATGAAATCCAAATAAAAATCCATTTAAATTACATGTTGTAATTCAACAAAATAGGAAAAGCTCCAAGGGGGATGAATATTTTTGCAAGTCCCTGTAACTATTCAGACCCTTTCCTATGAGATTCAAAATTGAGCTCAGGTGCATCCTGTTTCCATTGATCATTCTTGAGATGTTTCTACGACTTGATTGGAGTCCACTTGTGGTAAATTCAATTGATTGGACATGATTTGGAAAGGCACACACCTGTCTATATAAGGTCCCATGGTTGACAGTGCATGTCAGACTAAAATAAACAAGCCATGAGGTTGAAGGAATTGTCCGTAGAGCTCTGAGACAGGATTGTGTCGAGGCACAGATCTTGGGACAGGGACCAAAACATTTCTGCAGCATTGAAGGTCCCCAAGAACACATTGACATCCATAATTCTTAAATGGAAAAGTTTGGAACCCCCAAGACTCTTCCAAGAGATGACCGCAGTCAGGGAGGTGACCATGAACCTGATGGTCACTCTGACAGAGCTCCAGAGTTCCTTTGACCATGAACCTTCCAGCAGGACAACCATCTCTGCAGCACTCCACCAATCAGGCCTTTATGGTTGACTGGCCAGACGGAAGCAACTCCTCAGTAAAAGGCACATGACAGCCTGCTTGAAGTTTGCCAAAAGGCACCTAAATGACTCTCAGATCATGAAACAAGATTCTCTGGTCTAATGAAACCAAGATTGAACTCTTTGGCCTGAATGCCAAGCGTCATGCCTGGAGGAAACCTGGCACCATCCCTACAGTGAAGCATGGTGGTGATGGCAGCATCATACTGTGGGATGTTTTTCAGTGGCAGGGAGGGATAAACTAGTCAGGATCAAGGGAAAGATGAACAGAGCAAAGTGCAAAGAGATCCTTGATGAAAACCTCCTCCAGAGCTCTCAGGACCTCAGACTGGGGCAAAGATTCACTTTCCAACAGGACAATGACCCTAAGCACACAGCCAAGACAGCGCAGGATTGGCTTCGGGACAAGTCTCTGAATGTCATTGAGTGGCCCATCCAGAACCCGGACTTGAACCCGATCGAACATTCCTGGAGATACCTGAAAGTAGCTATGCAGCCACGCTCCCCATCCAACCTGACATAGCTTGAGGGGATCTGCAGAAAAGAATGGGAGAATCTCCCCAAATACAGCTGTGCCAAGCTTGTAACATCATACCCAAGAAAACTCGAGGCTGTCAAATTGCTGCCGAAGGCATATCAAAAAAGTACTGATTATAGGGTTTAGTTTAAAATGTTTAATAGATTTACAGAAATTTCTAAAAACCTTTTTTTGCTTGTCATGGGGTATTGTGTATAGATTGATGAGGAGAAAAAAATAACAATTGAATCCATTTCAGAATAAGGTTGTAACGTACCAAAATGTGGAAAAAGTCAAGGGGTCTGAATACTTTCCAAATGCACTGTATCTACAGCCCTCAAGAAGTTTTTGGTCCTTCAATCATTCTTCTTACAATGAAACTGTATGTTACTCTCACACACCTTTCCATTTAATCTATTCTCTCTTTTACCTACCTGCTGTGATTTGGAAAACATTTCCAACTGATGAGAGAACCAGGGAGGGTGGGGCAGTCCCACATTCTTTACGTAATTTATGAGCTTTATTGAAGAGATAGAACAGTGTTTGAAAGACGGGGAAGGGTGAGTCAAAGGGCAGTGGGCCCGTGTTCAAACCCATGCTGACTCTAGCATCCATGTTTGCCGGGGTCAGGGGCCGTCATTGCTGGACCACACAGGAAGGGTATTCTCAAGGAAAGTGCAGAAGCTGGTAATGGGATTACTTTGAACCACAGAGCGTGAAGACTATTATTTACCTTCAATAGCATGTACAATCCAAGTCAGAAAAGGTAGGCAATTCGTTCAATCTTTCCAAATGTAAAGAAAAATGTTACACAATACTTCTAAAACCTGAGAAAACATGTTGGACCCACCTATCCAATATGTATGTTAATGAATGGGTGAGAAGTCACTTACTGAAGAAGATGTACTCCGTGTAGCTGCTCCAGATTTTGTCGTCCCTGTACTGGTTGACAAAAGCGGCTGTTCCCGTGGAGTTACACGCCACCATTGTAAAGCCCACCTCAGAAAGCCGGTCAAATGCCTGCTCCAGGTAGGTGAACTTGAGGTAAAACCGCGAAGTGTACTTCTCCGGCGGCCTGTCGGGGTCCCGGCTCTCGTTCAGTGTTTCCCCAAACACCTCTTTGGCCAGGGCGATGCGTCCGCACACCATGATCCGTGCCACGCGTCGGAACTTGGCGTCGGCTTGGTTGTCTCGCACTGTAGTGTAGGAGCCCCTGTAGCCGATGGTGATGAACCCTGACCTCTTGTCTGAGGAAGTCGAGGTTCGACCTGTGGGGTACTCGCTGCTTTGCGAGCTCTCCTCGATGTCGCTGTGGCAGCCCTCATCGTTCATGGAGCCCTGCTTGGAACCTACGCGGGGCCCCAGGAGGCGCAGCAGCTCGCCCAGCTGGAAGTGCTCAGCCTCCCGCTGCAGACGCTCGCGCTCGGGAAAGTGGTCGGGCAGCACCAGCTGGCGGTCTCGCAGGAAGTCCAGCACGTAGCGGAACAGGAAGCCATCGCGGTCGATGAAGAATCGACCTCGGCTGTCCCTCGGCAGCTCCAGCGGTGGGCACCGGGCGAACATGGCATGCAGGGTGGTGTCGGGCACACTGACCAGGGTAGAGCGCTTGGTGACGTACACCTGGCCACCCACATTTAGCTCCACCACCTCTGGGTTCGGGGGCGGGGCCGGGGCGGACACCTCGGTGATGGGCAGAATGGTTTCCTTCATGGCCATGGTCCCGTAGTTCCACCAGGTTATAGAGCGAAATCAAACACCTCCCCTTCCAAACTCATTAAGGTATAGATCCTCTCAAACAAGCTCAGTGAAGAGCAAGAGAAGAAAAAGGTCCCAAAAGAATCAACAGCGGTCACCAAGGAGTTCACAGCATAGCCGGTGCTGAAGTTTGAAAGAGACAGAGGACTACATCCCTGCTGTTAGAATTAGCTGAGGAGAGAGAGAGAGAGAGAGAGAGAGAGAGAGAGAGAGAGAGAGAGAGAGAGAAAGAAAGAGAGAAAAGATGGAGACAGTGCATCCGTTCCCCCAGCCACTGTCACCTCACTAATGGAGAGAGCAAATGCCAGGAGAGAGCGATAGAGGAGAAAAAAATCCCTCTGAGCGACTCCCAGCATCATTTGTCCAGAGTCTGGGGGAAACCATGATGACATAATCCTCTGTGTGAAAGGGGAGGTGCTGCAGTTCCAGCCTTTTAAAGGGGCAGTATTATAAATATTTATACAATACAATATTACCTAACTTCATCTAGTCTTAAAGTCTGAAGATGATCTGGAAACAAAAAGTATATAAAAAAAAATATTATATACAGGTACAAACATTCAGACATTAATGAATCCCAGCATTTTAGAATGTTGATTCCAGAATAGTGTCAATGACAAATTGACATATGTTTACATATTTCACTTAATTTAAAGTGTTTTTTATAACAAAGGTGCCAATGTATTAAACAACCCTATCTCCGACACAATATGTATTTTTGTTTGATTGGAAATGCACCAATACTGTGATGGTGGCAAATATCCAACAAACATTTCCATATTTCAACAGTGCCATCTGTTGGAATGCTGCAAAACATTTAACAGAAACCCATGATCTAAAATGTTCTATATCGAATTACTACAAACATGATTATGAGGTCTTGTTTTGAATATTTTTAAATGTAGAAATGTTTAACAAAATCGTCATCATTGATATTGTTGAGGAGACGATCTGAATATGAACAGTTGACAATAGGGTATAGTATTCATTACGTTTAGCTAAATAATCAGTGTAATGAATAATGAATACACCCCGGTAGACGCACACCCAAAATAAATGGTGGTGTAGGAATATATAAACACACTAATCACAACAACAAAAATCCTGTAGCTCTGTGAAGATATTTGTGTATTGATGTACATGTCTATTCAAAGATAATCCAATCGTCCCCCAAGCATTTACTGATCCAACTAACTAGCTCAATCAAACATATTCCCAAAACTTTTCTGACTATATCACTTTTTCTGACATCCCTGAAGCAACAAAAAAAATACTACGGTTCTGCACAGATGCTGACAGGTCATTGAGCACAATGACACGTTACAAGGCTACGCCATTAATCAACGTCAGGCTACCAGCAGCCTCTTGTCTCAAAGGTACTTCACCACTGGGAACAGCCGACAACTAACAGCAAACACCTTGTCTTTCCAATCTCCACAGGCCTCTTGATTGAATGAGCTTCCAAGGTTATTAAACCTTTTCAATATCCGCATGCGATCAGTAAACTTTCCCCAATCTACTTGGACGTAGAGCATCCTTGAATATGCTTACCACTGGAGAAGGTCCAATGCAGCTGTTTTTATTTCAATATTTAATCATTTCTGAGTAACAATTAAGTACTTTACTGTGATTGTTTTCAATTAAAATGGTCAAAAAGAAACCAAATTAGCTTCTTAACAAAGAGCAATTTCTCAAACAATAGTTTAGCTTGGACTGCTGGTAGTGGTTTGTTTGGGGAAGGGAAAACCAAACATTTGCTGTTATTTGGTAGAGAGCAGTGGTTGGAACCAAAATCATTTTCCTTTTGTTTAGTTCTGAACATAACCATTATTTTGGGGGTTCCGTTCCATTGTTCTGACCTGCAAAAGAAAGTTCTTAATGCTTTGAACCAAACAAAAATATTTGTTTATATTGTTAATTTCTCTTCCTTGTTAAACTTCTGAAATCATAATTTTGTATTTATTTAACTCTACATTTAATTACTTCACCAAACTGTGTGGATAGAGCAGCTTGCTATGGAGCGTACTAGAGCTAGCTAGCTAACACGCTTGTGTGTGCAGAGCAGCATCAGAATTAAAAACACATCTTACTGTTTTGTAGTTAATAAATCCAATGTGAAATGTGATGAATGTGTATCCTTAACTAGTATTGAAAAAGTTTGTGTATTACTCTCTAATTAAACATTTCTGAATCATGCTTGTAAAGTTGAGAGGCTACAGTAGCCTATGCTTCGGAGGATGGGGTGGTGGTGCAGGTAGCCTACATGCGCACACACTGCCAGGAAGACACTGGAATATGTTTCTGAGTGACAGAGAAAAGGCCCGGGAAGTAAAAGCGTGTTATTATTAACCACTTCCCAGGCTTTTAAAATACGATTCTGTTCCAGAACAGAATAGATACCTTCCGTTCCCGGTTCTGATTCTGAATATTTCGTTATTTTCTGGTTTCCTGTTGTGTTCCCTGAATCAGTTCCAATCCCTGGTAGAGGTTGGGAACTCGCTTTCTTATTGGTCTGTTAACTAATTTACCACATGGTGATGTCACCATGGCAGGACAAACTCCATCCCACCAAAACAGGCTGAAATTTCAGGCGGTCTTTTCAAACAGCTCTTACACTAAAATGGCATTATCATTATTTTCACAATTTCACTGAATACTCAGTGTGGAAAGATATATAAAACACAGGTAAATCACGTTTTTGACTGCACTGGGCCTTTCATTTATGTCTAATGACCCATGATGCTTTGCTGCACTGGGTCATAGCCAATGTGCTGCCTCTGCAGAAACTTTGGGCACGTTTGAGTGGTAAGCCAAAGCAACCGACTGTAGATGAAAGTCAATGAATGAAGTCAGGAGAGGTGCATCTGCAACAGCTGAAAGTCGGACACTAATGTGGTGTTTCAAAGACAAGGCTCAGATCCACATGGCAGTGTTGCCATTGTTAATCAAAGTTTTTCTTTATAATGTCGAAATAAACATGGCTCTAACCTTCATATCACACATTCACAAACTGAAATCATATGTGTGTTCAACGCACAATCAATTACTGAGAGAGAGCTCCAAATATCACATTCATTTGTATATAGCCTATCCACTGTATAGCTTACATAAAATTGGTTCCTGTTTCAGTCATGTCTTTGGTCACGTTCACCACGGGTATCATGCACTATCAATGCATTTTTCAAGGACCTAAAACAGATTTTTCCTGTAATCTAGAACCATAACCCTAATCACAATTGTTTGACTTATTAAGACATGTAACACCTTCATCGGCATTCCAGCAGTGTATTTGATTTGCGCATGTGCTAGAGCCAGCCGAACGAGCCTCCATCTTTAGCACCGGTGAAGTGAGTTCGGGAACAACTTAACATAATGTATGAGTCTTATAAGTAGTTTTCACACACAAACTTTGTATGTCCGAAATCAGAATCAAATATGCTTACCAAAAATAACATGGTCACTGTGGTATAACTTTCATTTTGATTGGTGATTTTCTGCATTTATCAGACTGCCATCAGGTAGCTCTATTTCAGATGTGTCCATGTAAACAGGATTATTAGGGAAATCGTTTATTAGGGAAAGCATGTAAACATTTTAATCCAACTATTATATTAATCTGATTATCCACAATAATCACTTTATTGTGTACATGTAACTGTACTCAATGCAGCCCAATTCCTGCTTGTGATTTGTACCGCATACAAGGTAAAGTATTGGATTCTTTACACCACATTAAGACATTATCCCATTGCACTACCCTTTTCAAGCTTTTTTTCTTAAATGAAGCTAGCTTTGCTTTTGTACATACCATCAGGCTTTATTGAGTGAGCTGTTTGTACTGTAGCAATCGGTACCTGCCTGTATTTCCTTAACATTTTGAGAGAAAAAAAAACCCATCATAATTTGTTTGGGGTCAGTAGGTGCCCAACATAACAACACGACACAGTATCTCAGATAGATAGAGCCTGTCTGCATTCCTGATTTCTGTAACTGTTATCTTACGTGTAATATGGACATAAGCTTAGAAACACTTGTTTTACTAACATGGTCCTGTTTTATCAATTGCTGTGCTGATCAATGGACAGTTCATTACCTCTGAAATGAATATAAAGTCTAACATTATGTTTGTATTTGTATTTATATTTGCAATTAAGATGGTGATGCTACAATAATACTCATTTACAATAGGCCTATAGAAATACATACAGCCTAATGATATGTATAATAATCATGTTACTGAACATTACTGAAAATACACAAATAATCAACATGTTACTGAACAGTTTAGAAGGCCTAGTTGTAGTACTAAAAATATCTAAGCATAACTCTTGAGCTGTCTGTATCCTTGTGACTGGTGGTTCTTTTTCAAAAATAAGCTAAATATGCTTCTTTGCATCCCTGCTAAAATCTGGGTAAAAGATAGACAGGAATGTGAGTCTTATTCAGTACATTTAGTTATTGCTTGCTTTTCAATGTTGCCAGCAGGCATGCCAGCTAAGATAATTAGTTAGACAAGCTAACTACTTTAACTTGATTAATAGCCTGAAATGGCTTATTGGTAGGGCTAGCTAAAGCTAACATCATAAAATAATAAAAGAAGTGTCTAGTCATTTTACAAAAAGAGAAAAAAATGTTTGTTTTTTATTTATTTTTATTTTTATTAAGGGCATGTGCCCCCTATGGGCATGATGTCTCTGACGTTCGCGTGGGTCAAACAAAAAACACCCCAATGATTGTCTCCCACAATGCTGGCGATGGCTGATGTTTTGAGTATCTGAGTACCTTCACTGATGGCTAACAACCTTAAGATTTTTTGGGGTCAATATTCTGAAAAAATATATTGTCCCGTCTTTCAAATCCCCCTGAGCTCTAAAACAGCAACATTTTCTCTCAGCCTCATGGGGGCAAAATCTGTAAAATATCATGAGATTAGCTATAGAACTGCACATTTTTCTCTCTGCCCCATGGCAGAATAAATAAATGTCCAGGGGTTGGTGCCCTTGCTCAGACCTAGCAAGGGGGCCCCGCGAAACTGCGCTACTCCACTGGGCACAAGGATTTTAACCTGGGACCTCTTAATCTGCAGTCAAATGTTCTAGTAGTTAGCTATACCACCAAGCTAAATATGCCTATTTAAAAGGGATTTTCAGGGCCAGCAAATGTTCAGATTATTTTTATTTGAGTGTTGTTGCAAGCTCAAAGCAGCCAAACACTTTTCATCTAGATTTGGGGGGGGGGGGGGGGGGATTTCCCTTATGATTTTAGTAGCATATTTTAAATTGTCGGTGTTGAGCTAGGGTATGGCGACTGCCGTAACCTGCCATACCCAAATGACGCTCATCGAGTTGAGTATCCTTATCTCACCACACTCTCCACACTTCTCTTGAAAAGACAGGAGCGTTCCTCAAGTAAAATATTTTTTTATTTTAATAGATAAAGCATTTTAAAAACAGGCAGATTATAAAAGTAGTAAAAGAGACTAGATGCTTCTTCAACTGTAGAGATCGATATTATTAGCTAAGTTTATTAATATGTGAAAATGAAACACAGAACTCCATGTAAACAATTTAAAACATTGATAAACATTTCTTATGATGAAAAGTCTCTTCACAATAAGTTTCCAAGTAACCACATGTCAAATTAAAAACATAAAAAGTGTACACACCATAGAAACGCTGATGAAAACTCTGTCCTTTTACATTTGGATTGAACTCAAAGCTTCCATTTCATCATCAGAACAAAAACTAATGTATACATGTGTCCTAAGTATACAACAATTTAAACGAAAAACAATCAATCAGTAGATAGAACTTAGAAAGTCGACAAACACTAAATCTTCAACTAACAACACAGGTTTTAACTAACCTTAGGTTTAAACTATTTGACAATGAGAATAATCTCAAAGCATTCTGGGAAGTACTCCTCTCCTCTCCTTCAATCCCCTACTCTCTTCCACTTTCTCCTACTATCTCATCGCCAACTCTCGTCTACTCCCTTCTCCTCTCCTCTCCTTTCTTCTGTTGACCCAACCTCAGGTCTCCCCTGCAGGGACACCATCTCTACACTCTCCCCTTCTTCTCTCTTCTGCCTCCTGGTGGTGTTGAAGTACAGATAGAGGACCCTGGTGGTCGTCACTGACGTCAACAGCACTAGGACCAGTCTGATGGTGAAAGCAGTCAGAGGAGAGGCTGGAATAAAAACACATTTGACCATTTGATCTGATCATCAGATCGATCTGTGGAAAATCATTCCAAATCTGGCACAAAGTACACAAAGTCTGGTTCATTCTCAGTTACCTGAAACAGTGAGGGAGAGGAGTTTACGCTCAGAGTAGAGGTTTTGAGAGAAAACATAACTCCCGTAAACACAGCTGTAGTTCCCTTGGTGGTAGTCGTCTGCAGCAGGGAAGAGGAAGGCAGCAGAGTGATTGACAGCTGGCTGGGTCTGGAATCTGTTGGAGACGTTGATCATGAGGAAGAAGGAGCCTCCTGGTGACCAGAAGCCTCTCCCATTGAGACAGTTCAGGATATATCAGGCTGCAGCAGGACTATCTCAGCTGATGGGGTAGAATTTCCAGAAAAATAGGCTTTACCCTCCCAGAGTGCAGGCTCAGAGTCAGTGCAGATAAATGAGTCTCCCTGCTTGATTACAAAGGTGGAGGGCGCTACGTTTGAAACAGTGGAGCCACAGCCCAGTTGTCTATTTACTGATTATGACCTGTGTGTTTGTGTCTCCTCAGGTTAGCCCCCAGCCTTTGGTTCAGTCAGTCTGGTGAATGAGACCAGCTCCTGCATTGGGACAGTGGAGGTCTTTGACCAAGGAGAATGGACGGGCGTATGTAGACAAGGTTGGGGCATGACAAATGCCAAGTTGATGTGTGGACATCTGGGCTGGGGGCATCCTGTTGATGCACCTAAAGGTCATTAATTTGGAAAAGGGCACAAAGTAAGGTCAGTTGTTTTTCTTGGCATTGAGTCTACTCTTGGGCAGTGTCAAATGCACAGTGACATAGAGTATTTGGGATGAGAGCAGTGTCAATGTGGTCTGTTCGAAGTTTGTGAGGCTTGTGAATGGAGCTGGTCTATGCTCTGGGAGAGTGGAGGTCCAATCAGTCTGGATCTCAGTGGGCTTCAGTGTATGAAGCTGACTTTAACTCACAAGATGCAGAGGTAGTCTGTTGGGAGATTGGCTGTGGGGCTCCTTCAGATCTGCGGGGGGAGGCTCTATGGTGAAGGTGTGGGTCCAACCTGGACTACAGAGTTCCAGTGTAAAGGTAATGAGTCTCTTCTCCTGCTCTGTAGCACTTCAGCCAGAGGAGAACACACCTGCTTACCTGACAATGCTGTTGGCCTGACCAGCTCACAGCCTGATGATGTGAGACTGGTGAGAGGAGGCAGTCGCTGTGCAGGTACACTGGAGATGTACAAGGAAGGATACGGGACATCGAGGACGCAGCTGTAGTCCTACCTGCACTAACACAAGTGTATAACAGTCCTACCTGCACTAAGGTGTATATCAGTCCTACCTGCACTAACAGAGGTGTGTATACAGTGCCGTTGGAAAGTATTCAAACCCCTTTACTTTTTTCCACATTTTGATAGGTTACAGCCTTATTCTAAAATTGACTGTTGTTTTTTTTCTCCTCATCAATCTAAACTGAAGTATCACATTTACATACGTCTTCAGATCCTTTACTCAGTGTTTTGTTGAAGCACCTTCGGCAGCGATTACAGTCTCAAGTCTTCTTGGGTATGATGCTACAAGCTTGGCACACCTCTATTTGGGGAGTTTCTCCCATTCTTCTCTGCAGATCCTCTCAAGCTCTGTCAGGTTGGATGGAGAGCGTCGCTGCAAAGCTATTTTCAGGTCTCTCCAGAGATGTTTGATCAGATTCAAGTCCTGGCTCTGGCTGGGCCACTCAAGGACATTCAGAGACTTGTCCCAAAGCTACTCATGCGTTGTCTTAGCTGTGTGCTTAGGGTCTTTGTCTTGTTGGAAGATGAACCTTCGCCCCAGTCTGAGGTCCTGAGTGCTCTGGACCATATTTTCATCAAGGATCTCTCTTTACTTTGCTCCGTTCATCTTTGCCTTGATCCTGATTAATCTCCCAGCCCCTGCCGCTGAAAAACATGCCCACAGCATGATGCTGCCACCACCATGCTTCACTGTAGGGATGGTTCCAGGTTTCTTCCAGACGTGACGCTTGGCATTTAGGCCAAAGAATTCAATCTTGCTTTCATCAGACCGTAGAATCTTGTTTTTTCATGGTCTGAGATTCTTTAGGTGCCTTTTGGCAAACTTCAAGTGGGTTGTCGTGCCTTTTACTGAGGAGTGGCTTCCGTCTGGTCACTCTAACATAAAAGCCTGATTGGTGGAGTGCTGAAAAGATGGTTGTCCTGGAAAGCTTTCCCATCTCCACAGAGGAACTCTAGAGCTCTGTCAGAGTGACCATCGGGTTCTTGGTCACCTCCCTGACCAAGGCCCATCTACCCCGATTGCTCAATTTGGCCAGGTGGCCAGATCTAGGAAGAGTCTTGGTGGTTCCAAACCTCTTCCATTTAAGAATGATGGAGGCCAATGTGTTCTTGGGGACATTCAATGCTGCACACATGTTTTGGTACCATTCCCCAGATCTGTGCCTCAACACTATCCTGTCTCTGAGCTCTATGGAGAATTCCTTCGACCTCATAATTTGGTTTTTGCTCTGACATGCACTGTCAACTCTGGGACCTTATATAGACAAGTGTGTGCCTTCCCAAATCATATCCAATCAATTGAATTTACCACAGGTGGACTCCAATCAAGTTGTAGAAACATCTCAAGGATGATCAGGAAACAGGATGCACCTGAGCTAAACGTGGAGTCTCTTAGCAAAGGGTCTGAATACTTATGTAAATAAGGTATTTTTTGTTTTGAATCAATATGCTAACATTTCACTGCAGGTATCATATCTGCCTCAAACAGCGGCTCCACTGAGCACTGAGCCTGCTGTCTAAAGAGTTGACTGAAAAGTGGAGTGGACTTGTATCTTCTTGCATTCTCATTTTCTCATGCTAAACATTGTTCAAATTCACTGCTCTTCCAGCTAATTGATGATCATTGTTGTCATTATCTCACAGGAAATAGGTCAGAGATCAATCCAGTTCCCAACACCCGCCAGCTGCTCAGTTTCATTTGTTTAAAAACAAGTAAATTTAAATATTTTTGAGGCATTACAAAACATGAAGGAAATACGTATATTGAATAGGCTTATTGAAGATTGATATCAGATTAATGCTCTACCGTTGAGCTAAACCCCCTCATGTTGACAACATAGGCATCAAAATGCATATACAAGTTTAAACAACTTGGTTTTAAGGGGGCACCAGGATTTGAATCTGGGACCTCTTGATCTGCAATCAAATGATCCTCCATTGAGCTATGACCCCTCATATGGAAGATATACCAGTTGGAGGTGACACAATACAGGCCTCAAAATGCAGTTCAAACTGTTCGATTTAAAAGGTGCACCAGGATTTGAGACATGACAGAGAGAAAGTGGGAAGTGACTTTTCAAGTATCCTCATTTCAGCAATGTTCCTGAAGATGCCAGTAGAGGACAAGAAAACATGCTGTTTTTTGCCATTATGCCATTTGAATTTCTTCTATTGACAAACTATTGAGTATAAAATACATTGACTAGCCTAAGCAATATTGTTTTATTAATTTGGTGTGTAATATGATGTGTTTGTCAATGATGTGTCTTTCTTTTTCATCATCATTAACTGAATCTTAAGGCTACAGCAGTTGAATCTAATGAGAATTTGGATTCCATGAGATCAGTCATATCTTGTCTGGATTGGTTTAAACTGCTGAAATGTGAAGGAAATGTGCCTGGCCGTGCGGCCATGAGTGAACAGGAAGTGCAGGAGGGGACTGAGCACGCACCCCTGAGTGGCCACCGTGTTGAGGATCAGCTTGGCGGATGTGTTGTTTCCTACCCTTACCATCTGGGGGTGGCCCGTCAGGAAGTACAGGATCCAGTTTCAGAGGGAGGTGTTTAGTCCTAGGGTCCTTAGCTTAGTGATGAGCTTTGAGGGCACTATGGTGTTGAACGCTGAACTGTAGTCAATGAATAGCATTCTCACATAGGGGTTCCTTTTGTCCAGGTGTGAAAGGGCAGTGTGGAGTGCAATAGAGATTGCATCGTCTGTGGATCTGTTGGGGTGGTATGAAAATTGGAGTGGGTCTAGGGTTTCTGGGATAATGGTTTGGATGTGAGCCATGACCATCCTTTCAAAGCACTTCATGGCTACAGACCTGAGTGCTATGGGTCGGTAGTCCTTTAGGCAGGTTACCTTAGTGTTCTTGGGCACAGGAAGTAGTGGTCTGCTTGAAACATGTTGGTATTACAGACTCAGATAGGGAGAGGCTGAAAATATCAGTGAAGACACTTGCCAGTTGGTCAGCGCATGCTCGGAGTACACGTCCTGGTAATCCGCCTGGCCCTGCGTCCTTGTGAATGTTGACCTTTTTAACCTCTCTGGTATATTGTGGGACGGTAGCGTCCCACCTCAACAACAGCCAGTAAAAGTGCAGGGCGCCAAATTCAAAACAACAGAAATCCCATAATTAAAATTCCTCGGACATACAAGTATTTCACAACATTTTAAAGATAAACTTGTTGTAAATCCAGCCACAGTGTCCGATTTCAAAAAGGCTTTATGACGAAAGCACACCAAACGATTATGTTAGGTCAGTACCTAGTCACAGAAATACACAGCCATTTTTCCCAGGCAAAGAGAGGAGTCACAAAAAGCAGAAATAGAGATAAAATTAATCACTAACCTTTGATGATCTTCATCAGATGACACTCATAGGACTTCATGTTACACAATACATGTATGTTTTGTTCGATAAAGTTCATATTTATATCCACAAATCTCAGTTTACATTGGCGCGTTACGTTCAGTAGTTCCAAAACATCCGGTGATTTTGTAGAGAGCCACATCAATTTACAAAAATACTCATAATAAACATTGCTAAAAGATACAAGTGTAATGCATGTAATTTTAGATGCACTAATGCAACCGCTGTGTCAGATTTCAAAAAAGCTTTACCGAAAAAGCACCCCATGCAATAATCTGAGTACAGCGCTCAGACAACAAAACAAGCCATACAGATATCCGCCATGTTGTGGAGTCAACAGAAGTCAGAAATAGCATTATAAATATTCACTTACCTTTGATGATCTTCATCAGAATGCACTCCCAGGAATCCCAGTTCCACAATAATTGTTTGATTTGTTCGATAAAGTCCATCATTTATGTCCAAATTCCTACTTTCTGTTCGTGCGTTTAGTACACAATCCAAACTCACGACGCACCAGGCGTCCAGGCGAAAAAGTCCAGGCGAAAGTTCAGACGAAAAGTCATATTACAGTTCGTAGAAACATGTCAAACGAAGTATAGAATCAATCTTTAGGATGTTTTTAACACAAATCTTCAATAATGTTTCAACCGGAGAATTCCTTTGTCTGTAGAAATGTGATGGAATGCAGGTCGCTCTCACTTGAGCACGCGTGATCAGCTCATGCCACTCTGGCAGATCCCTGACTCATTCAGCTCCCATTCCCCCCTCCCTCACAGTAGAAGCATCAAACAAGGTTCTAAAGACTGTTGACATCTAGTGGAAGTCTTAGGAAGTCCAATATGACCCCATAGACGCTGTATATTTGATAGGCAATAACTTGAAAAACTACAAACCTCAGATTTCCCACTTCCTGGTTGGATTTTTTTCTCAGGTTTTTGCCTGCCATATGAGTTCTGTTATACTCACAGACATCATTCAAACAGTTTTAGAAACGTCAGAGTGTTTTCTATCCAAATCTTCTAATTATATTCATATTCTAGTAGCAGGCAGTAGTACTAGCAGGTAGCAGTAGTAGCAGGCAGTTTACTCTGGGCACCTTATTCATCCAGCTACTCAATACTGCCCCCCAGTCCCAAAGAAGTTGAAGGTGTTACTCACATCGGCTGCGGAGAGCGTGATCACACAGTCATCTGGAACAGCCGATGCTGTCATGAATGTTTCAGTGTTACTTGCCCTGAAGTGAGCATAGAAGTAATTTAGCTCGTCTGGTAGGCTCATGTCACTGGGCAGCTCTCGGCTGTGCTTCCCTTTGTAGTCTGTAATGGTTTGCAAGCTCTGCCACATCCGACGAGCGTCCCAGCCGGTGTAGTACGATTCGATCTTAGTCCTATATTGATGCTTTACCTGTTTGATGGTTCGTCGGAGGGCATAGCGGGATTTCTTATAAGCTTCCATTTTAGAATCCGGCTCCTTGAAAGCGGTAGCTCTACCCTTTAGCTCTGTGCAGATGTTGCCTGTAATCAATAGCTTCTGGTTGGGGTATGTACGTACAGCCACTGTACGGTGGGACGTCACCAATGCACTTATTGATGAAGCCAGTGACAGACGTGGTGTACTCCTCAATATCATCGGAGGAATCCCGGAACATATTCCAGTCTGTGCTAGCAAAACAGTCCTGTAGCTCAGCATCTGCTTCATCTGACCATGTTTTTTATTGACCTAGTCACTGGTGCTTCCTGCTTTAATTTTTACTTGTAAGCAAGAATCAGGCGGATAGAATTATGGTCAGATATGCCAAATGAAGGGCAAGGGAGAGCTTAAAATGGATTTAAGTTTCCCTGCATTAAAGTCCCAGGCCACTAGGAGTGCCACCTCTGGATGAACGTTTTCCTGTTTGCTTATGACCATATACAGCTCATTGAGTGTGGTCTTAGTGCTAGCATCGGTTTGTGGTGGTAAAAAGACAGCTACGAAGAATATAGATAAACTCTCTAGGTAGATAGTATGGTCTACAACTTATCATGAGATACTCTACCATAGTCGAGCAAAACCTTGAGACTTCCTTAGATAGCGTGCACCAGCTGTTGTTTACAAATATACATAGACCGACACCCCTTGTCTTACCAGAGGCTGCTGTTCTATCCTGTGTATAACTCGCCAGCTGTTCATTATTCGTGTTACTAGGTGACCTAAACTGGGACATGCTTAACACCCCGGCCATCCTACAATCTAAGCTTGATGTCCTCAATCTCACACAAATTATCAATGAACCTACCAGGTACAACCCCAAATCAGTAAACACGGGCACCCTCATAGATGTCATCCTAACTAACTCGCCCTCCAAATACACCTCTGCTGTTTTCAATCAAGATCTCAGCGATCACTGCCTCATTGCCTGCATCCATAATGGGTCTGCGACCAAATGACCACCCCTCATCACTGTCAAACGCCCCCTGAAACACTTCTGCGAGCAGGCCTTTCTAATCGACCTGGCCGGGGTATCCTGGAATGACATTTACCTCATCCCGTCAGTAGATGATGCCTGTCTATTCTTTAAAAGTGCCTTCCTCACCATCTTAAATAAGCATGCCGCTCTCAAAAAAATGTAGAACTAGGAATAGATATAGTCCTTGGTTCACTCCAGACCTGTCTGCCCTTGACCAGCACAAAAACATCCTGTGGCGTTCTGCATTAGCATCGAATAGCCCCCGTGATATGCAACTTTTCAGGGAAGTTAGGAACAAATATTCACAGGCAGTTTCGAAAAGCTAAGGCAAGCTTTTTCAAACAGAAATTTGCATCCTGTAGTACAAACTTAAAAACGTTCTGGGACACTGTAAAGTCCATGGAGAATAAGAGCACCTCCTCCCAGCTGCCCACTGCTCTGAGGCTAGGAAACACTGTCACCACCAATAAATCCACTATAATTGAGAATTTCAAAAAGCATTTCTCTACGGCTGGCCATGCTTTCCACATGGCTACCCCTACCCCGGCCAACTGCCCGGCACCCTACACAGCACCCCGCCAAAGCCCCCACCATTTCTCCTTTACCCAAATCCAGATAGCTGATGTTCTGAAAGAGCTGCAAAATCTGGACTGGACCCCTACAAATCAGCCGGGCTAGACAATCTGAACCCCCTCTTTCTAAAATTACATGCCGAAATTGTTGCAACCCCTATTAATAGCCTGTTCAACCTCTCTTTCGTATCGTCTGAGATTCCCAAAGATTGGAAAGCTGCCACGGTCATCCCCCTCTTCAAAGGGGGTGACACTCTAGACCCAAACTGCTACAGACCTATATCTATCCTACCCTGTCTTTCTGAGGTCTTCGAAAGCCAAGTTAACAAACAGATTACTGACCATTTCAAATCCCACCATACCTTCTCTGCTATGCAATCTGGTTTCAGAGCTTTTCAATGGGTGCACCTCAGCCACGCTCAAGGTTCTAAACGACATCATAACCGCCATCGTTAAGAGACATTACTGTGCAGCCGTATTCATCGACCTGGCCAAGGCTTTCGACTCTGTCAATCACAACATTCTTATTGGCAGACTCGACAGCCTTGGTTTCTCAAATGATTGCCTCGCCTGGTTTACCACCTACTTCTCTGATAGAGTTCAGTGTGTCAAATCGGAGGGCCTGTTGTCCGGACCTCTGACAGTCTCTATGGGTGTGCCACATGGTTCAATTCTCGGGCCAACTCTCTTTTCTGTATACATCGATGATGTTGCTCTTGCTGCGGGTGATTCTCTGATCCACCTCTACGCAGACGACACCATTCTGTATACTTTGGGCCCTTTCTTGGACACTGTGTTAACTAACCTCCAGACGAGCTTCAATGCCATACAACTCTCCTTCCGTGGCCTCCAACTGCTCTTAAACGCAAGTAAAACTAAATGCATGCTATTCAATCGATTACTGCCAGCACCTGCTCGCCCGTCCAGCATCACTATTCTGGACGGCTCTGACTTAGAATACGTGGACAACTACAAATACCTGGGTATCTGGTTAGACTGTAAACTCTCCTTCCAGACTCACATTAAGCATCTCCAGTCCAAAATTAAATCTAGAATCGGCTTCGCAACAAAGCATCCTTCACTTATGCTGCCAAACATACCCTTGTAAAACTGACCATCCTACCGATCCTCGACTTCGGTGATGTCATCTATAAAATAGCCTCCAACACTCTACTCAACAAACTGGATGCAGTCTATCACAGTGCCATCTATTTTGTCACAAAAGCCCCATACACTACCCACCATTGCGACCTGTACGCTCTCGTTGGTTGGCCCTCGCTTCATACTCGTCGCCAAACACACTGGCTACAGGTTATCTACAAGTCTCTGCTAGGTAAAGCCCCGCCTTATCTCAGCTCACTGGTCACCATAGCAGCACCCACTCGTAGCACACGCTCCAGCAGGTATATCTCACTGGTCACCCCCAAAGCCAATTCCTCCTTTGGTCGTCTTTCCTTCCAGTTCTCTGCTGCCCATGACTGGAACGAATTGCAAAAATCTCTGAAGCTGGAGACTCACATCTCCCTCACTAGCTTTAAGCACCAGCTGTCAGAGCAGCTTACAGATCAATGCACCTGTACATAGCCCATCTGTAAACAGCACATCTATCTACCTACCTCATCCCCCATCCTGGTATTTATTTATTTTGCTCCTTTGCACCCCAGTATCTCTACCTGCACATTCATCTTCTGCCGATCTACCATTCCAGTGTTTAATTGCTATATTGTAATTACTTCACCACCATGGCCTATTTATTTCCTTAACTTACCTCGTTTGCACTCACTGTATATAGACTTTTTATTTTATTTTGTTCTACTGTATTATTGACTGTATGTTTTGTTTATTCCATGTGTAACTCTGTGTTGTTGTATGTGTCGAATTGCTACGCTTTATCTTGGTCAGGTCGCAGTTGCAAATGAGAACTTGTTCTCAACTAGCCTACCTGGTTAAATAAAGGTGAAATTAAAAAATACATTTAAAAAAGACATGTCGTCGTTCAGCTACGACTCGGTGAAATATTAGATATTACAGTTTTAATGTCCCGTTGGTAGGATATACATGCTTGTAGTTTGTCCACTATATTATCCAGCGATTGTACGTTGGCCAATAGGACATATGGCAAAGGCAGATTAGCCACTTGTCGCCGGATCCTCACAAGGCACCCCGATCTCCTTCCCAAAACCTCCGTCTCTTTCTCCTGCGAATGACGGGGATGAGGACCTGTTCGGGTGTCTGGAGTAAATTCCTCTCGTCCAACTCATTAAAGAAAAATTCTTCGTCCAGTTCAAGGTGAGTAATCGCTGTTCTGATGTCCATAAGCACTTTTCAGTCATAAGAGACATTATGTATAAAATAAGCAGCAACATTATGTACAAAATAAGTTACAAATAAGGTGAAAAAACAAACAAAATAGCACGGTTGGTTTAGAGACAATAAAACGTCCGCCATCCCCTCTGGTACCATCTTCTGTGTGTGTGTGTTTACGTGTGTGTGCATGCGTGTGTAAGCAAAAATAAATGTTGGAATCACCCTACTTGAAGATTAGCTGAATGCCAATGCCATCCTTCTTTCTTTCATGTTGGCAAAACAGTCTATGGCTCTGTCATACAGTACACTTTTAGTTTTTGTTGTCATAGGCTATCTAGCTAAATTGCTTGCTAGCCTAACTTCCTTGTAGCCTAAAAGGCCTAGGCTACATCTAGACTACATATTGAACTTCAAACCTCCCAGGTGAGTGGCACAACATATTAATCAGAATCGCCGTCATAATCAATGGCCTGTACTGAGAATTAAGTCAAAACCACAAGTCCAAATCCCCATCTTCATCCATGGCTTAGGAAAAAGCTGATTTAGCGAGCTAGCTACTGCATGACATCAACACAAGCGGACCAAATACTAAAATTATGTTTTGCTTAGGATGTGATTTGATTGGTGTGATGCCAAATCCAAACTGGTTTCCATTGGGGGGTGTTTTGCTACACCAGGACAACCCACCATTGAGCTCAGTTCATTCTTTAATATTTTTTTTAATTAAGGGAAGCCAAATGCTTGCTGGCATCAATCAGTCAAACGCTACAGCCCCAACATGTCTTACTCTTTTGGTCCAGACAGCATAAGATACATGGGCTACACGTACTGAGAGGGGTGCTGTTTCCCTCGCTTGGATGATTTCTCCGGTGAGATTTAGCCACTTGCGATTTTACAGAAAATTCTTAAAACACACAGAGAGAAGAAATACATGTTTTTATTTATTTAGTCAAATATTTGGGGAAGCTTGGCTTCCCTTGGCATCCATGAATACACGCCACGGATGAAAAAAAATATTCTCAGCAGTTTAGATGGTACAATGATTCTCTATGCTATACTTGCTTGTTTTGTCACATAAACTGAAATTAGGCCAACCATTAGAATTTTAGCAACCAGGAAATGGAGGAGTGAATTCTGCATAGTGCATCCTTAAATCGCTCCTCACCAACTGCACCATGCAGCATCACCTGCATTGTGGGAGGGACTATTTGTCAACCAATCATTAGGAGGGTAAAAGAAGGTACTTAAACAGGAACCAGCTTTGCTGTTATTCTAAAAGCTACAGGGAACACAAACAAAAGTGATATTTGAGACCAATTAATTGTACAAACGTTATGTTTTCAGTTTGTAAGTGTGTGATATGAGGGTATAGAAAAGTTTATTTTGACATCTATAAATATATTTTTTAATAAAAATAGCAGCCATGTTGACACTGACATGTTCATCTGAGCCTTGCAGTGTCCGTCTTTCGGCTATTACAGATTAACCTCCCCCAACTTCACTCGCCTAATTTCTACAGTCGGCTTCGTTAGGCGTACTGCTCGAACACACCCAATGATAATTCTCTTCACTGCTCTGTGTTGCTGCTGTCGGGAAACTGGGTGTGTGATCCGGAGTGGCTGATGGAATTGCTTGCTGTCTTTGCATTGGCTGACCGCACAGCAGCACTGCTCCGTGTATTTTTAGCCATCGATGCAATTCATATTGCGGTGCGAGCGAGGCTACACGGGAGTTACAGGGGGTAGCTGCAAGTGCAGTGCTTCGGGTTTGCGACATAGACCGAAGGAGAGTGGGGGAGACTGGCTACACAGCAAGTCAAGTAAAAATAAATAAACGGCATTATCGGGTTTTCACGGTCAGGTGCTGAGGCTGTAGCCTGAGGATTTTCCAATAGCCTACATTTGTAGATTTATTGTTGGTCTATTTTAATACTGAGCAGCTTTGCAAATGGCAAGTCCCGCTGCAGATAGAGGACAACCACACCAGCGACATCCCCTCTCCGAATCGGCCTCGGAGCCCGCGTTTCTAGAAGCACAGAAATGGATTGAGGTGAGTCACTGTCCTTATCAAACTCATACGGGCACGCTATTAGACTGCAGAATGACCAAATATGCCTACAATTTACAGACTTGTAATTTGCCTAAAGGTCTAAAGCCCCGTCACGTTATCATATTATCATGTCACAAAGGCACAGTAAACCATGCTAAGCGGTTTTATTGCCTAGTCACCTGTTGAATAAGTGACGCAAATTCGTCTTCTCAATTGCCCTACGAACAGTAGCCTCCGCTGTGGAGCTGGGTGCGCGTTTGGTTGAAAACAAAGAATGCATCATCTGGAATGGATATTTTTTTGTTTGTCTCATCGCGAGCTTGTCGGACAATAATCGCACAAACGGGTTTTTGTTCTGTGAGAATTGAAATCACGGCATTCACTGGCCGCGTTGCACTTGGCTTTGTTAGACTGTGATTAGCTGTTACATTGTTCTATTCAACACAATGTTTTAGGTTGTTGTGATGTGACCTAAGCTTGGTAAACTAGGCCTACGTGAAATAACTTTGAGGCATTAGTGTCTATTCTGGACACGTATTTTAAAAACTGTAGATGAAACGTTTAAAGCCTGTTATCCCTTTCACCCTTTCAGCCTTTAACCCCCACAGACATGTACTTTATCACAAGTTTGTGTACTTTATCCCCATATGTATTGTTTTGAGCTTACACAATTATCGTTGTAGCATGTTAATATAATAATATATATATCCACATTTTTATGTATGGGTAGTCAACCTAGTTTAAAGCAGCCATTACTGGCCCTGTCTCCTTTGCCTGATAATGAGCCACACAGTTGAATGAGAGAAACAACAGTTGGACAGGTCGTTCTCTGTCCTCTCAAGGGGACTGCTCACCTTACCCACATACACCTGGTGTCTGTCACTGGGTCCCCTTGGGGGCATTGAGAGTTGATACAGATCACCGGTTTTGAAGGATACAAACCTGAGCTAAGCCCATTATTATCAGGTAAATTAAGAAGGCTTAATTTCTAGGCTTAATTTCTCAGCCATGAGTATATTTCTTAGCCGTTTCTGAGTGTTAGGCCTTGGATTGCTCTGACAGTACCACTGTACATTACAGTATACTTGATGGAACACAATTCCAACCAATGTATTAACTGTTTAATGCAGATTTATAAACCTTTATCAACCTCATTGCTTGATTTTTGCTCTGACATGCACTGTCAACTGTGGGACTGTATATAGACAGGTGTGCTTTTCCAAATCATGTCCAATCAATGTAATTTACCACAGGCAGACTCCAAGTTGTAGAAACCTCTCAAGAATGATCAATAGAAACAGGATGCACCTGAGCTCAATTTCGAGTCTCATAGCAAAGGTTCTGGATACTTATGTAACTAAGGTATTTCTGTTTTTTTATTTGTAATACATTTGCAAAAATGTCTGAACCAGTTTTCACTTTGTCATTATGGAGTATTGTGTGTAGATTGCTGAGAATTTTTTTTTGTTTAATATATTTTAGAATAAGGCAGTAACATAACAAAATGTGAAAAAAGTCGAGGGGTCGGAATACTTCCGGAAGGCACTGTACATGCAATTTTCACGTGTTCCACCACAAACCGTCATTAACAAATTTCACAATTATCAGACACCTCAAAGCTACTATCTAATCAACACAGCATTGACATTTTCTCACCCCTGGTTAGCCACTATTGGCTTAAAAAGCCAAACCTAACACAATATCTGCAAGTAAATTTCCAGCAATATTGTTCCTGTCTGTATGTGTGGTGCGCATGTTTGTCTCACTCAGTGTGTAGCCAGTTGTGATAACCTTCTTGTGGATTGACAGAAATACTTTCCTCAAAACCTTCTCAATTAAATGTTAACTAATCAAATCAAATATTATTGGTGACATACATGTGTCTAGCAGATGTTATGCGAAATGCTTGTGCTTCTAGTTCCGACAGTGCAGCAATATCTAACAATTTCACAACATATACCAAAAAACACACAAATCTAAGTAAAGGAATGGAATTAAGATATATGGACGAGCAATGTCAGTGTGGAATAGACTAAGATATAGTAGTATGAGATGTAAACATTATTAAAGTGACATTATTAAAGTGACTAGTGTTCCATTTATTAAAGTGACCAATGATTTCAAGTCTGTGTATATAGGCAGCATCCTCTCTGTGCTAGTGATGGCTATTTAACAATCTGATGGCCTTCAGAAGCTGTTTCTCAGTCTCTCGGTCCCAGTTTTGATGCACCTGCACTGAAACTCGCCTTCTGGATGATAGCTGGGTGAACAGGCAGTGGCTCAGGTGGTTGTTGTCCTTTATGGTCTTTTTGGCCTTCCTGTGACATTGGGTGCTGTAGGTGTCCTGGAGGGCAGGTAGTTGTCCTCCGGTGATGCTTTGTGCAGACCGCACCACCCTCTGGAGAGCACTGCGGTTGTGGGAGGTGCAGTTGCCATACCAGGTGGTGATACAGCCTGACAGGAGGCTCTCAATTGTGCATCTGTAAAAGTTTGTGAGGGTATTATGTGACAAGCGAAATTTCTTCAGCCCTTAAGGTTGAAGAGGCGCTGTTGCACCTTCTTCACCACACTGTCTGTGTGGGTGGACCATTTCAGTGATGTGTACGCCAAAGAACTTAACTTTCCACCTTCTTCACTGCTGTCCCATCGACGTGGGTAGGGGGATGCTCCCTCTGCTGTTTCCTGAAGTCCACTATCATTTCCTTTGTTTTGTTGACATTGAGTGAGAGGTTATTTTCCTGGCACCACACTCCCAGATCCCTCACCGTCTCATCATTGGTAGTCAAGCCTACTACTGTTGTCTTCTGCAAACTTGATGATTGAGTTGGAGGTGTGCTTGGCCACGCAGTTATGGGTGGACAGGGAGTACAGGAGAGTACAATCTAAAATTAATTTATTTAAAAAAAGCACAATTAAGTTTTTTTTCTCTCAAACATAATATAAAATGAGAAACAAAATATGCCAATATTCACATATGTACATAGTTTTCTAACAAAGACACTGATTTCCATGCACCCTTGTGGAGCCCCAGTGTTGAGGATCAGCGAAGTGGACCCAATTGCACAGGGCGGGGTTCAGACCCGTGGCCTCAAGCTTAAAATGATGAGCTTATAGAGGGTACTATGGTTTTGAATGCTGAGCTATAGTCAATGAGCAGTATTCTTACATAGGTATTCCTCTTGTCCAGATGGGATAGGGCAGTGTGATGGCGATTGCATCGTCTGTGGACCTATTGGGGCGGTAAGCAAATTGAAGTGGGTCTAGGGTGACCGGTAAGGTGGAGGTGATATGATCCTTGACTAGTCTCTCAAAGCACTTCATGATGACAGAAGTGAGTGCTATGGGGCGATAGTCATATAGTTCAGTTACTTTTTCATTCTTGGGTACATGAACAATGGTGGCCATCTTGAAGCATGTGGGGACAGCAGACTGGGATAGAGAGAGATTGAATATGTCCGTAAACACACCAGCCATCTGGTCTGCGCATGTTCTGAGGATGTGGCTAGGAAGGCCGTCTGGGCCAGCAGCCTTGCGAGGGTTAACATGTTTAAATGTCTTTCTCACATCGGCTACGGAGAAGGAGAGCCCACAGTCCTTTTTTGGCGGGCCGCGTCAGTGGCACTGTGTTATCCGCAAAGCGGGCAAAGAACATGTTTTGCTTGTCCATGTGCAAGACATCGGTGTCCGCGACGTAGCTGGTTATCCTTTTGTAGTCCGTGATTGTGTGTAGACCCTGCCACATACGTCTCATGTCTGAGCCGTTGAATTGCGACTCCACTCCACCACATTTAGCCACGGTTTCTGGTTAGGGAAGGTTTTAAAAGTCACAGTGGGTACAACATCTCCTGTACGCTTTCGGATAAAGTCAGTAACCGTCTCAGGGTATTTGTCAATATTATTCTCGGAAGCTGCCCGGAAAATATCCCTGTCCTCGTGATCAAAAGAATCTTAGTGTGGATTCTGATTGTTCAGACCAGCATTGAATAATCTTTAGCACAGGTACTTCCTGTTTGAGTTTCTGCCTATAGGAAGGGAGGATCAAAATGGAGTCGTGGTCAGATTTTCCGAAAGGAGGGCGTGGGAGGGCCTTGTATGCATCCCGGAAGTTGGAGTAACAGTGGTCGAGTGTTTTAGCAGCACGAGTACTACAGACGATATGCTGATAGAATTTAGGCAGCCTTTTCCTCAAATTTGCTTTGTTAAAATCCCCAGCTACAATGAATGCAGCCTGAGGATATATGGTTCTTTGAGGGCCGTCATGGTATCGGCTTGAGGGGGGATATACACAGCTGTGACTATAACCGAAGAAAATTACCTTAGGAGATAATACGGTCTGCATTTTGAGGTATTCTAGGTTGGGTGAACAAAAGGACTCGGGTTCCTGTATGTTATCACAATTATACCATGAGTCGTTAATCATGAAACATACACCCCTGCCCTTCTTCTTCCCGGAGAGATGTTTATTCCTGTCGGCACGATGAACTGAGAATCCAGGTGGCAGGACAGACTCCGACAGTATAAACCGAGAGAGCCATGTTTCTGTGAAACCGAGTATATTACAATCCCTGATGTCTCTCTGGGAAGAATAGTTCAGTTACCATGTACCTCTCCTTGTTTTGGGTCGGCCTCTTGAATCGGTTCAATTGCCCTGGGTGGTGCGAACAAAGGATCCCCGCTTCGGGAAAGTCGTATTCCTAGTCATAATGCTGGTAGTGCTGGTGAGTTACTGCCGCTCTGATGTCCAATAGTTCTTTCCGGCTGTATATAATAACACAACATTTTCTGGGCTAACAATGTAAGAAATAATACATAAAAAAAACAAAATACTGCAAAGTTTCCTAAGAGCTAGAAGCGAGGCAGCCCTCTGTCTGCGCCAAAGTTGCCTTACCTGGCAGAAGTTTATCATGAGTAAGTACATAATTTGTATCTATTATGTTATTTGTGAACTTAGCTTTGAAATGAGCAGCAGCAGTACAGAATCATTGCTAGACCGGCACATTAGAAGCATATTCCTCAATTGTTAGATGCGCAATTAAAGGGCCAGATGCGCAATTCAAGTAATGTTTATGTATGTTGTTCAGTGTAAAATAAAAGTTAAATCATTTTTAAAAAGTAAAAAAAGGGGTAATTAAATTCTGCATTTTATTTTTTTTCATTTTCACCCAGACCTAAAATAACATTTCTTCTGATGTGATTTCAACATTGCATGGACTCAGAACATCCAATGTTGTTTCTATATGAACAATCATGATTTTAAGAGTGAGAAACAAAAAAGCCAAAAAAAAGTACAACTGAGAACATAATTTGGGAAAATATAAAACAGATTTTGGGGAGAAAAAATTACAGATTTTGTAGGCCCCCCGTAGTTGTTTATTAACCATTATTTTACCAGATATGTTGGCAGAACCTAGCGCCGTACTTTCTCTTTTACATTAATGACCTGGGAAAGAGTTGCAGGGGAGAAGAGAAGATTCTGCCTATTTGAAAGTTAGAAAAACATGAGTAGCCCGCCACGTTACATTATTTCTAAGTAGCTCTCATGCTAGAAATTGTTGCATACCCCTGTTCTAAACTAAACCAAATAACATTTTATTTGTCACATGCTTCGTAAACAACAGTTATAGACTAACAACGAAATGCTTACTTACGGGTAATTTTCCAACAATGCAGAGTTAAAGATAAAATAAAAATAGTGTCACGAGGAATACATTCACAGTGGATAACAAATAATAATAAAGAGTACAAATAACATGGCTATATACAGGGAGTAGAACATAACATGGCTCTATACAGGGAGTAGAACATAACATGGCTCTATACAGGGAGTACCAGTACTGAGTCGATGTGTAGGGGTATGATGTAATTGAGGTAGCTATGTACATAGGTAGGGGTAAAGTGACAAGGCAACAGGATAGATAATAGACGGAGCAGTAGCAGCAGCGTATGGGGAGCAGCAGCAGCGTGTGTGGCTTGAGTATATGTGTGTGTGTTGGGGTGTAAGTATGTGTATGGGAGTGTGTCGGTAGAGACCAGTGTGTGTGCATAGAGTTAGTGCAAGAGTTAGTTTAAAAAGCGTCAATGCTGGTAGTCTGGGTAGCCATTTGATTAGCTTCCTCTGACACTGCCTGTTATAGAAGTCCTGGATGGCAGGGAGCTCGGCCCCAGTGATGTACTGGGCTGTACTCACCACCGTCTGAAGCACTTTGCGGTCGAGTGCTTTGCAGTTTCCGTACTAAGCAGTGATGCAGCCAGTCAAGATGCTCTCAATGGTGCAGCTGAAGAACTTTTTGAGGATCTGCCTATGCCAAATTTGGCCTATGCCAAATCTTTTCAGTTTCCTGAGGGGCCCTCTTTACAACTGTGTGGGTGTGTGTGGACCATGTTAATTCTTTAGTGCTGTGGACACCAGAGGTCGACCGATTTATGATTTTAACGCCGATACCGATTATTGGAGGACCAAAAAAGCCGGTACCGATTAATCGGCCGACTTTTATTTATTTATTTGTAATAATGGCAATGACAACAATACTGAATGAACACTTATTTTAACTTAATATAAAACATTAATAAAATCAATTTATCCTCAAATAAATAATGAAACATGTTCAATTTGGTTTCAATAATGCAAAAACAAAGTGTTGGAGAAGAAAGTAATGTGCCAATATGCAATATGTGCCATGTAAAAAAGCTAACGTTTAAGTTCCTTGCTCAGAACATATGAAAGTTGGTGGTTCCTTTTAACATGAGACTTCAATATTCCAAGGTAAGAGGTTTTAGGTTGTATTTATTATAGGAATTAAAGGACTATTTCCCTCTATACCATTTTGTATTTCATTAACCTTTGACTATTGGATGTTCTTATAGGCACTATAGTATTGCCAGTGTAACAGTATAGCTTCCGTCCCTCTCCTCGCCCCTACCTGGGCTCGAACCAGGAACACATCGACAACAGCCACACTCGAAGCAGCGTTACCCATCGCTTCACAAAAGCCGCGGCCCTTGCAGCGCAACTACTACAAATCTAAAAGCGAGTGACGTTTGAAACGGTATTAGCGCACACCCAGCTAACTAGCTAGCCATTTCACATTGGTTACACCAGCCATTAGGCTGATAGGCTTGAAGTCATAAACAGCGGTGTGCTTGCGAAGAGCTGCTGGCAAAACGCACGAAAGTGCTGTTTGAATGAATGATTACGGGCCTGCTGCTGCTCAGTCAGACTGCTCTATCAAATCAGACTTAATTATAACATAATAACACACAGAAATACGAGCCTTTGGTCATTAATATGGTCTAATCCGGAAACTATCATTTCGAAAACAAAACGTCTATTTCAGTGATATACGGAACCGTTCGGTATTTTATCTAACGGGTGGCATCCCTAAGTCTAAATATTCTTGTTACATTGCACAACATTCAATGTTATGTCATAATTACGTAAAATTCTGGCAAATTAGTTCGCAATGAGCTAGGCAGCCAAAACTGTTGCATATACCCAGACTCTGCGTGCAATGAACGCAAGAGAAATGACACAATTTCACCTGGTTAATATTGCCTGCTAAACGGTATTAGTAGTTATAACCAGTGATTATGATTGATTGTTTTTTATAAGATAAGTTTAATGCTAGCTAGCAATTTTACCTTTGCTTCTACTGCATTCGCGTAACAGGCAGGCTCCTCGTGAAGTTAAATAGTTAGAGCTTTGGACTAGTTAACTGTATGGTTGCAAGAATGGGTCCCCTGAGCTGACAAAGTGAAAATCTGTCGTTCTGCCCCTGAACAAGGCAGTTAACCCACCGTTCCTAGGCCGTTATTGAAAACAAGAATGTGTTCTTAACCTACTTGCCTAGTTAAATAAAGGTTAAAAATAAATCCGATTATGAAAACTTGAAATCGGCCCTAATTAATCGGCCATTCCAATTAATCCGTTGACCTCTAGTGGACACCAAGGAACTCTCGACCCGCTCCACTACAGCCCCATCGATGGGAATGGGGTCGTGCTTGTCCCTCCATTTCCTGTAGTCCACGATCAGCTCCTTTCTCTTGATGATGTTGAGGGAGAGGTTGTTGTCCTGGCACCACACAGCCAGGTCTCTGAGCTCCATATAGGCTGTCTCATCGCTGTCGGTAATCAGTCCTACCACCGATGTGTGGTCAGCAAACTTGATGATGGTGTTGGAGTCATTTACATACACTCAGTCATGGGTGAACAGGGAGTGCATGAAGGGGTAAAGCACACAACCCTGAGGGAACCCAGTGTTGATGATCAGCGTGACGGATGTGTTGATGACTACCCTCACCGCCTATCCTCACCATGGCCCGTCAGGAAGTCCAGGATCCAGTTGCAGAGGGAGGTGTTCAGACCCAAGATCCTGAGCTTGGAGGGGACTATGGTGTTGAATGCTGAGCAGTAGTCAATGAACAGCATTTATACATAAGTATTCCTTTTGTCCAGGTGGGTGAGGGCAGTGTGGAGTGCAATATAGATTGCATCATCTGTGTATCTGTTGGGGTGGTGTGCAAATTGGAGTGGGTCCAGGGTTTCTGGGATAATGGTGTTGATGTGAGCCATGACCAGTCTTTCAAAGCATTTAATGGTTATCAATGTGATTGCTAAGGGGCTATAGTCATTTAGGCAGTTCATTTAGTTCAATAGTCATTTAGGGGTTCTTTGGCATGGGGACTATGGTGGTCTGCTTGAAACAAGTTGGAATTACAAACTGGGTCAGGGATAGGTTGAAAATGTCAGTGAAGACACTTGCCAGCTGGTTACCGCATGCTCTGAATACGCGTCCTGGTATTCTGTCAGGCTCCGCGGCCTTGCGAATGTTAACCTGTTTAAAAGTCTTACTCACATTGGCTACAGAGCGCAAGATCACAAACTCAGCCAGAACAGCTGGTGCTCTCATGCATGGTTCAGGGTTGCTTGCCTCAAAGCGGACTTAGAAGGCATTTAGCTCGTCTGGTAGGCCCACGTTGCTGGGCAGCTCACGGCTGGGTCTCCCTTTATAGGCCCTGCCACTCTTGAGCGTCAAAGCCGGTGTAGTAGGATTCGTTCTTAGTCCTGTATTGACACCTTGTCTCTTTGATGGCTCGTCAGAGGTTATTTCTTGTAAGAGTCCAGATTAGTGTCCCGCTTCTTGAAAGCGGCAGCTCTTTATCTCAGTGCGGATGTTGCCTGTAATACATGGGTTCTGGTTGGGGTATGTACGTACAGTCTTTGTGGGGACAACGTTGTCGAGGCACTTATTAATGAAGCCAGTGACTGATGTGGTAAACTCCTCAATGTAATTGGATGAATCTCGGGAACATAACCTATAGCTTAGCATCCGCTTCATTGGACCACTTCAGTATTGAGCGCATCATTGGTACTTTCGGTTTGAGTTTTTGTTTGCAAGCAGGAGGATAGAGTTATTATCTGATGTGCCAAAGGAAGGGTGAGGGAGAGCCTTGTATGTGTTTCTGTGTGTGGAATAAAGGTTATCTAGAGCGTTTTGTCACTGATGCACAGGTGACATGCTGGTAAAAATAAGAACATTTATTTAAGTTTCCATGCATTAAAATCCCCGGCCATGAGAAATGCTGCCTCTGAATTTGTTTTCTTATGACCTTATGCAGATCATTGAGTGCGGTCTTAGTGCCAGCGTCGGTTTGTGACGGTAAATAGACAGCTACGAAAAATAGTATAGTCTGCAGCTTATCATGACGTATTCTAACTCAGACATGTAAAAACCTGAGACTTCCTTAATATTAGAGATCGGACACCAGCTGTTGTTAACAAAGAGAACCACCCCTCCTCCCTTCGTTTTACCCGAGTCTGCTGTCCAGTCTTGGCGATGCATAGAAAAAACAGCGAGATGTTTATCCATGTCCTCGTTTTTTTCCCCCAGTGCATGTTCGCGAACAGAACACAGGGCAATGGTGGTCTATTTGTTCTCCGACGTAGTCTCGTCAGGGTGCCGGTTCACTTGACTCTTTTTCGCTGCCGCTTCCTCTTTCGAGTCTCGGGGACTAGGGCCTGGTCTGGAGAAAGCAGAACAAGGTTACTGATTGCTGTTGTGATATCCAGAAGCTGTTTCTGGTCGTAGGAAATTATGGCAGAGACATTATGTAAAATAAAAAATTCAGATCAGTGTAAGAAAAAGCACACAAATGTAGCAGAATTGGTCAGGAGCCCGTAAGATGGCTGCTATCCACTGCAGTGCCATCCTCATCTTTCACTACTTAAGGAGTATACCTTAATTAAACGTGTTAGCACTCTGATTGTAAGCCTACCAATTGCCCATTTTTGCTCAATAAGATGAACTTAGCGGTTTTTGAACTGAAATTGACTGCAGTTTCCTTTCTGCCAGCACCTTGTCAGGGACACTGGTAATGATAATGTTAAGTCTACTCTGAGTTCCAGACAGACAGCTCTTTGAGGGCATAAACAATTGTTGTGCTGATTAACTATAGTCACAGGGTTTTTCCCAGCCAATGACTATGTTGGTCAACCATTTGACACCTCCCACTGAATGGTGGAATGAAATCACTCATCTCAAGGTTGCTCAAATGAAAACACCTTACTTTCCACAAAGTAGATAAGGGAATGAAATGCTGATATGATTATATATTTTTTGTCAACATATTTTAGTTGACTTTAGACAAACATCAATATTAAATTGAGTTTGATTGACATGAATTGAATCACACAATGTTACAAGTACACATCAAGCAAATTAGAGAGGGTTCAGGTATTCTGGTTGGAAATGTTTGGATATTTCTTCCCTCTTGAATAACCATACTTTTTTCTTGCTCAGTGCTTTGTTTTGACATTTCTCTTTTATCCCTTCTCTCACTCAGCATGTGCATGTTGCGTTACCTTCTGCAACAATACTGTGAGTGTGTTCTATTGTCACATTCCATTTCAGCCTTTCACATTTAAAAAATTATTTATATTTAACCTTTATTTAACTAGGTAAGTCAGTTAAGAACAAATTCTTATTTACAATGACGGCCTACACCGGCCAAACTTGGACGATGCTGGGCCAATTGTGTGCTGGCCCAGTGGACTCCCAAACACAGCCGGATGTGCACTGAGAGGCAGTGCCTTAGACCGCTGTGCCAGTTGTGCCAGTTGGGAGCCCTGATATCATCCACTTGTCATTGGGTGACACCATTCAGAAGATATCACTGTTTGTAATAGGCAAATATTCTGAGAGCGTTGATGCAGTGGGGTTGTTATTATAGGCTGTGTTGATAATGAAAATTTGATTTACTAACTTAATTAAACTCTGATTTCTGAAAATAAGTCACCACGAAGCTCCACTCATACACTATTTAATAATTTATCAGGAAATCTGAGGAATTACACTTTATTTGTTCTGTGTTTGGGTTCACTGTTGGTCGATGAACATGGAGATGATTCTTAAAACAATGGAGGGGAAAGGTTCCCCCAATTGTCTTCTTAATTTGATCCATGGTTTTAAATGAATGAAAAGTGCAGAGCAACAATCACCATGCCCCAAACAATCGGAAAGGGGATTCATCAGAGAAAATTACTTTATCCCAGTCGTCAGCAGTCCAATCCCTGTACCTTTTGCAGAATATCAGTCTGTCCCTGATGTTTTTCCTGGAGAGAAGTGACTTCTTTGCTGCCCTTCTTGACACCAGGCCATCCTCCAAAAGTCTTTGCCTCACTGTGCGTGCAGATGCACTCACACCTGCCTGCTGCCATTCCTGAGCAAGCTCTGTACTGGTGGTGCCCCTATCCCACAGCTGAATCAACTTTAGGAGACGGTCCTGGTGCTTGCTGAACTTTCTTGGCCGCCCTGAAGCCTTATTCACAACAATTGAACCGCTCTCCTTGAGGTTCTTGATGATCCGATAAATGGTTGATTTAACTTCTTATGGCTGGGGGCAGTATTGAGTAGCTTGGATGAATAAGGTGCCCAGAGTAAACTGCCTGCTACTCAGGCCCAGTTGCTAATATATGCATATTATGAGGGAATTTGGATAGACAACACTCTGAAGTTTCTAAAACTGTTTGAATGAAAAAATCCAACCAGGAAGTGGGAAATCCCAGGTTTGTAGTTTTTCAACTCTTTGCCTATCGAATATACAGTGTCTATTGTGTCAAATTGCACTTTCTTAGGCTTTCACTAGATGTCATCAGTCTTTAGAACCTTGTTTGATGATTCTACTGTGGAGGGGGGAATGAGAGGGGATTGAGTCAGAGGTCTGGCAGAGTGGCATGAGAGCGTTCACGTGAGAGTTAGCTTGAGTTCCATTGCATTTCTGAAGAAAAAGGAATTCTCCGGTTGGAACATTATTGAAGATTTATGATAAAAACATCCTAAAGATGTATAGAATCAATTGTTTGACATGTTTCTACGGACTGTAATGGAACTTTTTGACTTTCGTCTGCTCGCACGTCATGAATTTGGATTACTGTGTTAAACTTGCGAAGAAAAAGGAGGTATTTGGACATAAATGATAGACTTTATCGAACAAATCAATGAAACTGGGATTCATGGGAGTGCATTCTCATGAAGATCATCAAAGGTAAGTGCATATTTATAATGTTTTTCTGACTTCTGTTGACTCCACAACATGGCGGATATCTGTCTGGCTTGATTTGTTGTCTGAGAGCTGTACTCCGATTATTGCATGGTGTGCTTTTTTGAAATCTGACAGCGGTTGCATTAAGTGGAGAAGTGTATCTTTTAACAATGTCTATTATGTGTTTCTGTAAATTGATGGGGCTCTCTGCAAAATCAACGGATGTTTTGGAACTACTGAACGTAATGCGCCAATGTAAACTCAGATTTTTTTTAAATATAAATATGAACTTTATCGAACAAAACATACATGTATTGTGTAACATGAAGTCCTATGAGTGTCATCTGATGAAGATCATCAACGGTTAGTGATTAATTTGTCTCTATTTATGCTTTTTGTGACTGGAAAAATTGCTGTTTTTCTGTGACTAGGTGCAGACCTAACATAAACGTTTATGCTTTCTTCGTAAAGCCTTTTTGAAATCGGACACTGTGGTGGGATTAACAACAAGTTTATCTTTAAAATGGTGTAAAATACTTTTATGTTTGAGGAATTTTAATTGAGATTCCTGTTTTGAATTTGGCGCCCTGCACTTTCACTGGCTGTTGTCATATCGGTCCCATTAGCGGGATTCAAGCCATAACTTTTTTTGGGTGCAATCTTACTGGCAGCAATATCCTTGCCTGTGAAGCCCTTTTTGTGCAAAACAATGATGACGGCACATGTTTCCTTGCAGGTAAGCATGGTTGACAGAGGAGAACAATGATTCCAATCACCACCACCTTTTTGAAGCTTCCAGTCTGTTATTCAAACTCAATCAGCATGACAGAGTGATCTCCAGCTGAAATACAGTGGAAATGCTTTTTTGGGATTCAGTTCATTTGCATGGCAAAGAGGGACTTTGCAATTCATCTGATCACTCTTCATAACATTCTGGCGTATATGCAAATTGCCATCATACAAACTGAGGCAGCAGACTTTGTGAAAAATTAATATTTTTGTCCTTCTCAACTTTTGGCCACGACTGTACATTTTGACATTTGTTCTTACAGATGCATGGCATACTATACTAATTAAGTTTAGTGGAAGAAAACACTGTATAATCTGCAAGTGGCAGAGGGGGACCAGACTTAGTGAGAGCACTCTGTCTCTGCCTGGTAGGGAAAGTACGAAACAGAGAACAAAGAGACCAGACAATGGGATTAACTGCCACGACTACATTACATGATGTCCTCCTATGTTGGGTTTATTGTTTTCCCCCTTCCTATAGACTGGAGTGATGAGTTCCGAGAGGGTTGAGGGTTTTTGGTCTGGTTGTCTTTAGGTGGATGAGCGTGAGTAGTTAAGACCCAGAAGCATGCTGTAAGCCTACCACTAGCTGCTAGGAAAGAGGAAGTGAGTAGATTAAGGATTTCTACATCTCAAATCAACCCCGAGCCCTAGGATGGGATAAGTGTATGAAAAGCAATATGACAGCATTTACACTAAGTGTTAGGGGTCAAGATGGAGCTATTGGCCATATTGCTTAGCTACACCTATCCATACCTCACAGATGGCCATAAGTGCATCGAGAGTAGAGGCCAGAGTTCTATTTGGGTTTGGATGGATTGAATAATGAAGGGAGTATTATAATGTGTTTTAAAGATAACTTTCATACAGTGGGTGTCGATGGGTGTGAGAATGGAAAAAAAAAAACATCAACCTTCCTGTAGATATTTTCAGCTGTTCATGGGAGAACAAAAGTTTCTTAATCTTGATTCATTTCCATTGCCCACAAATTAATTTTCTCTGCAAATTACGTAACATTCTGCTTATTCACTTCTGGTGAAAAACCTTACGGTAGTGGAACAACCAATCAATAATGTTCTTATCAATTAAATGAAGTACAGTACAAAAATACTGTACTTGATGAAGATACAGTAGGATTTATTCAAAATAATGTCATAGATTTTCCAAATCATGTACAGTACCAGTCAAAAGTTTGGATACACATACTCATTCAAGGGTTTTGCTTTATTTTTGCTATTAATAGTGAAGACATCAACTATGAAATAACACTTATGGAATCATGTAGGAACCAATAAAGTGTTAGATTCTTCAAAGTAGCCACCCTTTGCCTTGACATCTTTGCACACTATTCGCATTCTTTCAACCAGCTTCATCTAGAAATGCTTTTCCAACACTTGAAGGTATTCCCACATATGCTGAGCACTTGTTGGCTGGTTTTCCTTCACTCTGCGGTCCAACTCATCCAAAACCTTCTCATTTGGGTTGAGGTCGGGTGGCCAGGTCATCTGATGCAGCACTCCATCATTCTGCTTCTTGGTCAAATAGCCCTTACACAGCCTGGAGGTGTGTTGGGTCATTGTCATGTGAAAAACAAATGATAGTCCCACTAAGTGCAAACCAGATGGGATGGCATATTGCTGCAGAGTGATGTGGTAGCCATTCTGGTTAAGTGTGCCTTGAATTCTAAATAAATCACTGACAGTGTCACTTGCAAAGCACCCCCACTCCATTGCACCACCTCCTCCATGCTTCACGGTGGGAACCACACTTGCGGAGATCATCCGTTCACCTGCTCTGCGTCTCACAAAGACACAGCAGTTGGATCCAAAAATCTGAAATTTGGACTCATCAGACCAAAATACAGATTTCCACCGGTCTAATGTCCATTGCGCATGTATTTTTGGCCCAAGCAAGTCTCTTCTTCTTATTGGTGTCCTTTAGTAGTGGTTTCTTTGCAGCAATTGACCATGAATGCCTGATTCACGCAGTTTCCTCTGAACAGTTGATGTTGAGATGTGTCTGTTACTTGAACTCTGAAGCATTTATTTGGGCTGCAATTTCTGAGGCTGGTAACTCCAATGAAATTTTCCTCTGCAGCGGAGGTAACTCTGGGTCTTCCTTTCCTGTGGTGGTCCTCATGAGAGCCAGATTGATTGTTTTTGCGACTACACTTGCAGAAGATTTCTTGAAATTTTCTTGATTGACGGACCTTCATGTCTCAACTCTTTGCTTGTTTAAGCTGTTCTTGCCATAATATGGATTTGGACTTTTACCAAAATCAAATAAAATTTTACTGGTCACATACAAATGTTTAGCAGGTGTTATTGCAGGTGTTGCGAAATGCTTGTGCTTCTACACATACCCAATACACACACATCTAGTAAAGGAATGGAATTAAGAATCTAAAAATATATGGACGAGCAATGTCATAGAATTTGAACAAGATACAGTGGAGTAGTATAGGATACAGTATATACATATGAGATGGGTAATGCAAGATATGTAGACATTATCCAAGTGACTAGTGTTCCATTTATTAAAGTGGCCAGTGATTTCAAGTCTGTCTATAGGTAACAGCCTCTATGTGCTAGCGACGGCCTTGAGATAGAAGCTGTTTTTCAGTCTTTCGAACCCAGCTTTGATGCACCTGTACTGATAGCCCTATCTTTTGTATACCAACCCTACCTTGTCACAACACAACTGATTGGCTCAATCGCATTAAGAAGAAAATACATTCTGCTATTTAAGTGTTAACAAGGCACACCTGTTAATTGAAATACATTCCAGGTGACTACCTCATGAAGCTGGTTGAGAGAATGGCAAGTGTGCAAAGCTGTCATCAAAACAACAGGTGTTCAAATCAAAACAACACCTAGAAGAATCTTAAATATATTTTAATTTGTTTAACACTTTTTTGGTTACCCTGGAATGAGTAGGTGTGTCCAAACCTTTGACTGGTACTGTATAACGAGTTGTTTATGCAAAAACTCAACAATCAGTTCACCAGCGTCAGGTAACACGCACGCCACTTGCACACACGCACAATCGACACACGCTTGCACAGTCTCGACTAGTCACACGAAGATAAAAGCCTTGATATTAAGAAACTAATGACTAAAACTTCAACTATGATCTTCTTAATCGTGCAGGAAGACTTATGTTGAGATTTTATCTTTGACCAACAGATTTTCTCCCCTCATTATGCAACATTTTGTTTAGTTCTGGGGGGAACTTTGTACAATTTAGCTTAATTTGCCTAAATTGCAATAGGAGAGTACCACGTAGCCAATTAAAGGGTATGGTGAAGTTAATTGTTATGTTGCTAATCCCAATCCTTTGATCTACAAGTGCCTATGGGGAGAGCTCAGGCCTAGGGGAATTGGGCCTAGTAAACATACTCCTGTCGTCCTAGGTGGGATTGACCGATGGGTTCAAACACCCCTGTGTGTGTCTGTGTTTTTGTATTTGTCTTTGCTTGTGCATTTGTCTGTATGATATGCAGTATGATATGCACTAGGATATCCACTGTGCATGCGTCTCTTTGTATGTGGTTTGTATGCACGTGAGTATGTTACTTTTCTCTGAATGGTTATCTACGCTTCCCTGTCCTCTATACCATTTTTGTCGATCTTTGTGATCAGGCTGCGGAGCACATTCATACCTGTCCCATGCCTGAGGTGGACCCTGTGGAAGGGAGGGCGAGTAGGAGAATGTCAATCTGCAGTGCGACAAACACGCGTGCACACACACAGAGGAGATGGGGCTGCAACTGCATTCACTCAATCTCCATCAGGGCAGGTATAACAGCATGACACTTTAGCATATCCATCCTTACAGTGGCAGGCACACCTGGTGCCACAGAGCTATACACTGTCTAAAAGCGTTTCCCCTCTGAGCGGCAGCAGTCAGTTTGTTATTGTTTGGGTTGAGAGTCGTGATGCTCCGTCTTGCCCTCACTAGCTTCACTTCACTTGAATCCTCAATTCTAATCTGGATTACGGAGGTGAAGTCTACTGGTCATGCTGCTATTGCTATGTACCATTGCTTTGTGGGATGTAGAGAGACCTTGTTACAGTGTATTAGCTGCTGATGTCCGCTTCTTACTGTTACTATAGTTTGTTTTGTACTGAAGTAAAGTTTTACATTGTCAGAAATCATTGCGCTTTTTTATCACAAATTGAGCCACAGATTTAAATGATACCCTCATCCCAGCAAACATTTTGGAAATGTTTCCGCCAGGATGGAATTCTAGTTTCCTGTAAGACATGACAGAAAAAGCACCCTCTTCCATCAAGCAGAACTTTGTTTTGAACCACGGGGGTGTTCTTCTAGGACTGGGAACTGCGAGGGACATCACAATACTTAAGTGCCGATACGATATGTATTGCAATTCTCACAATTTTATATGTATTGCGATTCAATACTGTGTATTGCTATTTGATGTTCCAAACATATTGCTCACCATGTGTCTGCTGCAGAGAGAAAAGAGAGCCACGAGAATTTAGTTTTGTTCAGTCATGGAAATAGTGTTAAAAGCTAATTAATGCAGGTACAGCCAATAGCACAACAATAATATTTCGATATTGTCAAAAATAATATCCCAATATGTAACTAAAGTTCCCCCCCGCCCCAATCTATGTTTCTTCCTCCTATTCAACACCAGAAGTCCTGTTAGGTTTGTTCCCAGAATAGGCCTGTCATCATAGGAAAGTGAGCTGCTTCCTTCTCTGGGCACATAAACAAAGGGACATTTCAAGTTAGTGTTGAGGCGTGTACCAGCTGCTGAGTAGAAATATAGACCTACTTCTGAATCAGGCATCGCTGTGTTTTTTTCCTACACAACAGTTTAGGGTCGTCAGTATTGTTCCAAACGAATGAGTCAATTGTAGGCTTTATATACATACAGGATAGTCAAACAAATGGGAAGATAGGTGGAGTGATCTCTCAGTTGTGTGTATGATTTTAATTGGGGCAGTGAGACTGAGATGGCCTCTTAGTTTACTGAGCTAAGGCTCATGGGAGCTGGACTCTTTCTAGACTGCCGAGGGGGGACTAGAACCTGCGCAGTGTGTCTCCGTCTGCAGTGGGGCAAACACACACACACACTGAAGTAACCTGCACAGTGTGTCATTATCTGCAATAGAACACATACTCAGTGCACTGACACTTACTGTATAATCCAATTGCTCTTTGTGTCTTTGGAGAAGCCCTGCCTATTTTTCCTATGGAGATTGGGTGACATTTGAATGGGAAATTAGGTGTCTCCTTCACTGCTGCTCTTTGACAGCGTATTCAGAGTGATATGATAATGTTATACAGACATACGTTTCTACATAAGGACTGGTTCCAGTGCGATTCCAACAAATGGTCTTGTTAGTATTGGAGCAGTGGCCACCAACCTTTTCTGAGTCGAGATGCAAGCCGAGATCTACCGCTCAATGTTTTATTTTTTGCATGACTTCTAAAACGTATTACGCCTATGCAACATTAACACATTTTAATACATTCTGTAGCAATTCTGAAATTGTATTTGAATAAATTAAGTATATGAGCACACTGGTAATGGACAATTTGTTGTATCACTTGTGACGCACAGCTGAGTGAGCAAAATAATTAGCTCTTTTTTTTATTGGACTGATGGAATGCATGTGATTGTCAGTCTGAGGGGAGGGAGGGAGGGAGCAGCGAGGAGGCTGACTCTCACCCCACTCACCGTCCCTCCACCCTCCTTCCCCCCGCTGAGAAAAGGAAACAGTCTTCCAGCGGATGGCGAAACTCAAGCCGCACTGCATTATTTCTGCCTCATGCACAAATTGATGTTGTTACTCCTATGACCAGAGAAAGTTAAATATTCCTCGATATAAAAAAACCCCCACAAGCTTACAGTGCAGTGCTGGATGTAGCGTAAATGGAGGTAGGGAGAACTCACATTTTATGGCTTGAAAAAAGTGCTGAATAACAACTTTAAAGAGAAACTTACTCATAAAAACAGCAGGTTATTTGCTGTATTCGTTGTCTCTCTCTAGTCATGGTTTTTAAAAGTTTTGAAATCTCAGTATCACACAGCTACTTTGTGTGCTTCACTTATTGTGATGACCAGATTCACCCCATTATGAGTACATGTTTAGATTTTCTCTGCATTCAAGGATTCTTTTTACAGTCTATTGCTCGAGCAAACTGTGCAGACACGGTTATCTGAGCTATCTGATTGGCCACCGGTAGGCCTGTAGGTGCACTTGATTTACTCTCTGGGCCTGCTGGGTAGGTGGAGTTTTACCTTCACACACATGAAATGGTTCCAAATAGAAACACTTTGCCTTCCTGGCAGTAGGGCTGCTGATTCAAATGCACCTGCAGTGCAAAACATATATATTTTTAGCATTTTTAAAGTTGGGTTTTTTACAAAAATGTTTGAACAATGAGGAATGCCTTGGCGATCAACTCGTCGATCGTGATCATGATGGACCGGTTGGCGACTATTTAGAGGGTAAAGTTCAGGCAGTATTAGCTCAACAGGCTTATTTGCATGCCTAACACCAATTTCAACTCCTAGCGTAGTTGTTCTTTGGTTTAGTAAAGTATTGTCTTAGACATTTCTATCAATAAGCCTTTGATTCACAACATCTCTTCTGTTCTTGTTGCATCCCTTATCCGTTGGAGATCCTAACACGGAACCCAAACCCTGAACCAGTTATATTAATTTGGGGACAGGTCGAAAAGCATTAAACATTTATGGCAATTTAACTAGCTAGCTTGCACTTGCTAGCTAATTTGTACTTTTAGCTAGCTTGCTGTTGCTAGCTAATTTGTCCTGGGATATAAACATTGAGTTGTTATTTTACCTGAAATGCACAAGGTCCTCTACTCCGCCAATTAAGCCACACACAAAACGGTCAACCTGAATCGTTTCTAGTCATCTTTCTTCTCTTGACTTTATATTGCGATTGGCGACTTTCATAAATTAGGTGCATTATCGCCACTGAACTCGTTCATCTTTCAGTCACCCACGTGGGTATAACCAATGATGGTACGTGGGTACCTGCCTCTACAAACCAATGAGGAGATGGGAGAGGCAGGACTTGCAGCGCGATCTGGGTCAGAAATAGAACTAACTTATATTTTATTCCTTGGCAACGCAGACGATCGTTGGCGCGCGTGAGCAGTGTGGGAGCAATAATTGGATAACATGTATGTCTAAATTTATTTTGCAACGCTCGCGCACGCGACACGAGCGGTGTAGTCAGCCTGTAAAACCAATTTGATTCAAATGAGCTTTTATGCTCAACCCAACTCAGTTGTGCTTGGGGGAGCTATCCTTTTGGTTGGAATTCTGCAATGGTGAGATACCCAAACGGGCCTAGAGGAGCGAAAATGATGACCGCCCACTATGAATGGTGCCTTTCAGACCAGTGCTGGGTTGGTTTCCATTGTTGATGACACACACACACGATTCAATATCCACCCCAACATTCCTAAGTTCCTGAATTCAACCACCTCATTCACATACGTATACACATACTCCCCCCTTCAGCTAGTCCCCCATGGCAACAATGCGCCCTGTCACCAGCTCTGGAAAGTGACACAATCGTCCCTCAGCTGACTGGCATGTGCCAGGTCTCCACTGCCCCAGGCCTCTGCCCTGACAGACAATGTAATAGCAACAGCTATAAAACACTACAGATCACTTTACCCAGAGACAGATTAAGCCATCTTGGACTATAAAGCTCTTGAGATTCTTTTGGGAAATAGGTGTAAAATGTGTAATCTCACTACTTTGATTTTACCTCAAATATGTGCTATAATATATTTTTGCAACTACAGTGCCTTGCGAAAGTATTCGGCCCCCTTGAACTTTGCGACCTTTTGCCACATTTCAGGCTTCAAACATAAAAAACTGTATTTTTTTGTGAAGAATCAACAACAAGTGGGACACAATCATGAAGTGGAACAACATTTATTGGATATTTCAAACTTTTTTAACAAATCAAAAACTGAAAAATTGGGCGTGCAAAATTATTCTGTGTGCTTTTCTTATTGTGATGACCAGATTGACCCCATTGTGAGTACACATTTAGATTTTCTCCCAAGTAGTTTCTTTGTCAAGTATTTAGCAACCTGGAAATGTTGCTGAGACAGGCCCCCATCCTACTTCGTGCAGTTAGCCTAAGCTATGGAACTATCCGTGTCTCTGACACCTGCCCATGTAAAGTGGATGAGGGAAGTTGCAGGGCAGTGGGTGAATGAGCTTAACCAGGTCAATTTAGGGTCTAGTGATGCCTTCCCACTTCTATGGGAAGCTCATTCTGTTAGCTACACTGCCCACAGTGTACTAAAAGTAAAAATGTGCATGTTAGCTGTGTTACCTTTCTTAGCATTGTTAGCCTGTTAGCATGGATTACAAGCTAATGTTAGCATAAATGAGCTAAATAGTCATAGAAATGCTTAACAAAAGGCCAAGGTCTGGATGTTCTTAAGGCAAGGGAACAGTAGTCAGGAGACACAAATACAAAATGCTGAGTTGAAATAAGACACTTGTAGAGCATGTCTTCCTCCCTCCTTGCAAATGGCTGAGCTTCTTGAGCTTGTTTCTTTCATATTAGTAATGTTCTTTTCAGCAACAGTTTAGCTGCTTCAATCTCTGTGAGAGAATTGAAATAAGAAAACTTACTAGTAGGTAGATACTCTGTCTATCCTATACCATGTTGTTTCTACCCCCCCTTCTCTTTAGAGACTATCTATTTGTCTTCCCACATCTCATTAATTTTACTATTGACTTAAAACCATTAGGCATTATTTGCATGATAATAAATGTCTGCTTCTTTCACTTTTTCTCACATTCTGTCTCCTGTCTGTCAGAATCGTAATCTTGTCCCCTGGGTACTCTCATTGTCTGTATCACTCATGTCACTAGAGCTATATGAAGTATTAGCCTACTTCATGAATGGCCACTTTTGTAGAGAAATAAAAGATTAGAAGTGTGGTTGGCTTATCAATTATCTACCAGCATGGAAAAATGATACACAAACACCAATTACACCAATGTATTTGTTTTTGTACACTTTTATAGTCAATTTATTACATGGAATTGTGAAGATGTTCCAGAAATTCTCAGTAGGACTGTATTTGAAATCTCAGTCCCACCTGTTTGTACTGATTCAGTGACAGGGAGCGACTGAGACTGGTTCATTAAGTTGGCATGGCCGATTTAATTAGGGCCAATTTCAAGTTTTCATAATCGGTAATCGGCATTTTTGAATGCTGATTATAGCTGACTACATTTCATTCAAGAGGAAACTGCATGGCAGGCTGACCACCTGTTACGCGAGTTTAGCAAGGAGCCAAGGTAAGTTGCTAGCTAGCATTAAACTTATCTTATAAAAAAACAATCAATCTTCACATAATCACTAATTAACTTCACATGGTTGATGATATTGCTAGGTTAACTAGCTTGTCCTGCTTTGCATATAATCAATGCGGTGCCTGTGATGATTTAACAAAAGCACAATCGTTGCACGAATGTACCTTAACCATAAACATCAATGCCTTTTCTTAAAATCAATACACAGAAGTATATATATTTTTTTAACCTGCATATTTAGTTCAAATAAATGAATGTTAGCAGGCAATATTAACTAGGGAAATTGTCACTTCTCTGTCAGACCTTTAGTGTATTTGAGGTTTTAAAAAGGCTCAAAAAGTGTAATTTCCACTTTGCAATTTCAGACTTAATTTTCCCTTACGAAAAATCTGTCAACCCCTACAGAATTGTCCATTAATTATAATTCACATGTCCTGTTGCTGCAGGATTATTTTCCTGCTTTAGCAAACTGGAAGTAGTGGTCAGAGATGGGTGCATATCCAAAGTCTTGTTGAAGCACATTGTGCCCTTGAGTACTTTAAACCTGGACGTTTCTTATGATGGGATTGATGGCATCTCTTAGATGTCTGTCTAATTTTTGTTAATAGTGTTACTTGTCAGTAGTGTTACTTACAGCCCATTCTCTTATGGAATATACCAGGAGGTGCCGATTCTGTAGGTACCAGATTACGTTTGGACCTGGCAAAATGTGGAAGCTATACCGACCACTAGGAGCAATGTAAGCACATAGGACCTTCTAGTGGGCGTGCGGCTTACTAGGGCATTGTGGATGGGGATGGTGGGTGGTTGTTTAAACTGCAGACTCTAGCTCTGAATGTTGCATGTTCAATCCCAGTGCTAGACACTAGTTTTTGTTTTAAGTCTTTCCTAAACCTTAACCAGTCGAAATTAATGCCTAAACTAAAGTTGAACTCTAACACGAAACATTCATAATTAATGCATAGCTTTAGTTTCACTTTTGCGGAGTTTGACTGACAGCTAAAATACAGCACCACATGGCGTAATTAAAACGTCAAGCCATGGCATAATTCTGTTACTGCATTTGCACCACTGGTTAGCGTTCTATTTGGAGAATGGGTTGGTTACATAACGTGTCAATCGTGTTACTATTTGTCAGATTGTCAGATGTGTAGTACTTCTGCCAGATGTGTAGAACTTCTGCCCCTAGGCTTGGTAACTGTTGTTCTTTTATACTTAATTGTTTTTCCTGGCACATGATCTGTCTAGCTGAACAGGGAAAATGATCAAATTAGAACTCTTGCTGGAGAACAAGTCCTCTCTTCATTCTATTGATTTCTTTAAGAGTAGGCTGACATTTGGTCTTGACTTGATTCATATTTGCATGTTTATTTGTAGTGTGCACTTGCTCTGAAACGGCCCATTGTTAGGCTTTTCATTGATATAATCAGTTATTTAAACAGCTACTTTGAGTATTACAGGTTATGTAAGCTTAAGTCTTTATGACTAAACCTTCTCAGTTTTGCGGTATAATTAGCTGTTATGAAACTCCATAGAAACCTCCCTCTCTGTGGACTGTGTATTGAAATCACACAGTGTAACTCTGCTCCCCATCGATACCTCCTGAGAGTGCTCACTTTATTTTGTCAGTAGACCTTCAGCGAATGGCTACAGTATGGGCCCCAATGAGGTGTGTGTGTGTGTGTGCGGACTTGCGTGCGTGGTCAGTTGGGAATCTAGAGCCGGAATGGTTGACATAAGTGAGAGGGAATAAGGGGGGATTTGTTTGTTGATGTTTATGAATTGTGAACAATAGCAATGTCTGACATTAAAGTATGTTGGCCAATCATATGGTTGGCCATTAGGATAGGGGAATCAAGCTGTGGGGGGTGAGAAGTGGGTTATAGGGGGAGGCATTAGGGGGCGATTGGGTGGGCAGATTGAGGGAGGTTGATTACAATGACCTCTTTCAGCCCTAAGGTGCTGTTGAAAGTCGTGACCTGTCTGCCATCCTGTACTGTACTGTACTGTACTGTGTGTGCGTGCGTGGTCGGTCCATGGGGAAGGAATATGAATGCAGAGTGGGGAACATTATCATGATCCTCCCTGATCAGTAGAGAGCCCAGAGTTGATGACCTCTAATTAAACCTGCTTAAAGTTAGAATCCTTAATGGTCAAACTAGGGCTGTGGCGGTCACGAAATGTTGTCAGCCGGTGATTGTCAAGCAAATAACTGTCGGTCTCGCAGTAATTGACCGTTAATTAACGTAAACACTACAAGCCACTGATCCATGTAATATGGCCTACACAATAAATCCATTATTTATTTTAGACGGGTCTAAACAAACATGATATGAAGAACCGGTAGTCTGTTTCAGAAGAAAATAATGGTATACTCAGTTGTCCTGGTGTTAGGTCCTGATGTGGCTATGCCAAGTGGCTGTGGGCTACACTAGTTCATTTAGCAGACAAGATTTACGTAGAATTCCGTGGAATTATTTAATATTATGTTATAGTTTGATGAATACAATTAAAATGTGCTTATTTTCTCCACAAACAATTTGAGGGAGTGCACACATGCAGCTATTCTGTGTTGAGCGGTTAACAAAGAAATAGGTACTCCTATATGCTTCATTTCTAGTTATTAATGTAACTTTAGTTGTTCTACAAACGTTGGGCTATGTGTTTTAAATTTTTAATACATTGTAAGGCTGCATGATGAGACTTAAGATCATTTGAAAAGAGTTGCTTGAAAGGCATGAGCTCTGCTTTTTTTTGCACAGGCTGTACACAGTTCAATAGTCTTTCATTCAAAATTTGACAAACACTTGATAATGCCTCGAATGTCACAGCGGCATCCCCTTTGTGGCCGTAAAGCACTCAAAAAAATCCATGCCTTTTGCGGCCCGGAGTGCTGCGTTATCCGAAGCACCCTTCACTCATATGGAGAGTGTGATCGAGTCTTTCTCACAGGCTACAAGTGAAGATGCATAAGGGACGCAACTGTGCGCATCCTTATTGAATTCCGAGGTGCATAATGAATATATTGGAAGAACTGTCCACATTTATTTTTCATCGGCCAACAAGATGAGGTTTAATGAACAGCAAACGCACTAGCCTATGTCAATCTACTATCTATTCTTTGCAATAAATAAATATTCCATACATAGTCTGTGACAGTTGTAGGGTGCAATGGATCCCAAATTAATACAACCACTAGCTTAAAAAAACATTTAGTTTAAAATGTTTATAAACTATTAGGCTAATTCTTCACATTATAAGTGCAGCAATGCGCACATGGCAGTAGGCTATAAGCGTGAATGTTCCATTAGCGGGAAAACAAACCTTAACAAAACATATAGGGCTAGGGCTAGGCTACATGAGGTGTGCGACTATGATTTTAAAAAAGCCACAAGAAAAAGCTAGTTTCTTGTGCTGGGCATCATTCACAAGTGTTATGATTCACAAGTGATAGGCTAATATTGTCACCCATCAGACTATTCTTGATTTAATCTTGTCTTTACATATACTAAATAAAATAAGTGACATTTGTGTTGATTAAGAAAGGTGCACAATAATCGTCCAATCTCAAAATAGGGGCAACGGGAAAAAATATGTAATATATGCACTTAAATAGCGAATGGATGACACTTTTCCTGTGGTTCCTTTTCATGTCAGCCAGGTAGGCTATACCCCTGTTGTAAACATAAACAATGTGCTTAATATTAGGAAAGTTGAGAAATAAATATAGTAGGCCTAGCCTATAGAAAGCTGATGGATTCTCCTCTTTTTAGTAGAGGCCATCACTCTGTTTTCACTCGCAATTGTATAGCCTATAGAAATGTTGCACAACATGAGCTCATGGGCGCTCATGAAGTGTTTGATTAGATGTTCGATTACATTTGAAGTAATGTCAGTGATTAGAGGGACAATAGAGTGCTGAGTACCAGGCAGTTAGCAAGTTTGGTAGGCTACTAATGACCAGCAGCAGCATCAGAGCTTGGAGAAGCCTAATTACCGTGACTAGACTGTCACGTGGAATTTGACTGCCTTCCTGACTCATGACCGCGGGTGTGGCGGTAATACGGCAACAGACCTAGGTCAAATTGCTACGCCCGTTTGATATGCAACAACAAAGACGTTACTTCAAACATCCAACACTGTGTTTTTCCCTCTGACATTATAGCTCATGTGATAGTACATACTATGTTGTCCTACATTTTTTAAATTATGTTCCAGGGTGCTCATCTCCTCCTTTTCAAAAACAAAACAAAAAACAAATGTCTTGGGTTGACCTTTGGGGTCATCTTTCACAGATCTCAGCTTCAAGGCTTTCGACACGGTCTGAGGCAGTGAGGGGTTCCACTTGTTTTATTGCTGGCAACCATGGCACTACGTCTGGTTTGTGAGTGTACGTTCACTGTGTTACGGAGTATACACAATTTTTTGGGGTGATTGTTTTAATTTCTCTCTCCCTCCTAGTCTCTCACACACACACACACACACACACAACAGCACCCCCTTCATAATTTGTGTCTTTGCCACACGTTTTCCTTCAAAACAAGACTATGTGCCAGTCTGCACCAGAGATATTCATTGGGCATTGGTCTAGCCATTTCGCTCTTTCTCTTTCCCTCGTTTCTCTTTTTCTCTCTTTGAAAGTAGTCCTTTGTATGTCCTTTAGCCCAACCCAACTTCCTTCCTGTTCTGAAAGAGATTTTCACAACAGAGGCTGAACCCCCAAAGGGCTTATCTATATCTCTGTCATCTGGGCAGCACATTGTACATTAGCCATGACCACCTTTAAATAGAGTTTGAAGGGAAATTACACCATAGCCTGGAAACATACAATGAAACAGAGTTTATTTGGGTAGGTACACTACATGGTCAAAAGACCATGAGTGGATTCAGCTATTTCAGCCACACCCGTTCCTGACGGGTGTATTAAATCGAACACACAGCTATGCAATCTCCATAGACAAACACTGGCAGTAGAATGGCCCATACTGAAGAGCTCAGTGACCTTCAACGTGGCACCATCCTAGAATGCCACCTTTCCAACAAGTCAGTTCGTAAAATGTCTTCCCTGCTAGAGCTACCCCGTTCAACTGTAAGTGCTGTTATTGTGAAGTGGAAATGTCTAGGAGCAGCAACCGCTCAGCCGCGAAGTGGTTGGCCACACAAGCTTATTAAACAGGACTGCCGAGTGCTGAAGTGCGTTGCGCGTAAAAATCGTCTGTTCTCGGTTACAACACTCACTACCCGAGTTTCTAACTGCCTCTGGAAGCAACGTCAGCACAAGAACTGTTCTTTGGGAGCTTCATGAAATGTGTTTGCATTCCCGAGCAGCCGCACACAAGCCTAAGATCACCATGCACAATGCCAAGTGTCGGCTGGAGTGGTGTAAAGCTCGCCGCCATTGGACTTTCGAGCAGTGAAAACGCGTTCTCTGGAGTGATGAATCGTGCTTCACAATATGGCAGGCCAACAGACAAATCTGGTTGTGGCGAATGCCAGGGAGAACGCTACATGCCTGATTGCATAGTGCCAACAGGAAAGTTAGGTGGATTGGTGGAGGAGGAATAATGGTCAGTGAAGGAAAATCTTAATGCTAAAGGCATTCTAGATGATTATGTACTTCTAACTTTTTGACAACAGTTTGGGGAAGGCCCTTTAATGTATCAGTATAACAATGCCCCTGTGCACAAGGCGAGGTCCATAAAGAAATGGTTTGTCGAGATCGGTGTGGAAGAACTTCACTGGCTTGCACAAAGCCTAATCGCCCAACATCAGTGCCCGACTCCACTAATTATCTTGTGGCTGAAAGAAAGCAAGTCCCCAGAGCAATGTTCCTACATCTAGTGGAAAGCCTTCCCAGAAGAGTGGAGGCTACTATAGCAGCACAGGGAGGACCAACTCAATTTTTAATGCCAGTGATTTTGAAATTAGATGTTCGACGGGCAGGTGTTCACATACTTGTAGGGAATTGGGATTTGTCTTTGGTAGGACATGAGGATATGTTTGCAATGGCTGCACCATGTCTTGTTAGTAGTCTACGTTCTCTATGAAGGTCATATTTATCCCAAGAAGAGAACAAATCGTGTTCAAATGACATATGGTACTACGTCAAATAAACTAAATCCACTTAAATGTGATCTCAGATTACCAAATTAAGAGTGTCTCCTCGTGTGTTAGATTGTGCAGTTTGAAGATACTCTAATGTTTTAGGTGAAAGGGTGTTTTGGGGATCAACTCTGCTTAGGCTTCCCATCTTGACACTAATCCCCAACGCCCCTGCCAAGGCAGTCTGTATGTGAACAGCAGTGTTCATCAAGATGACAATACCCTTCTATCCACACAGAGATTGTACCATATTACCCTGATTTAAGAGTTAATCAGATGTTGATGTGAAGTGACCACTGTACCCTGTTATGTGTACAATGTGTTAGTACCTCACATCTAGCCATATGGCTCAGCAGCAGTGATTCAGTAAGAGAAAGACATACCATGTTTGTAGTTGAACACAATGGGCCAGTTTCCCAAACCCAGATTAAGCCTGCTTCTAAAATCTCCATGTAAAGTGCCTTTTAGTGGAGAATTAGTATTAATCTCAGTCCGGGAAACCAGTCCTATGTGTAATTTTGCTACACCCGCAGTAACATCTGCTAAATGTGTATGTGACCAATAAAATTGTATTTGATTTTGAGTCAAATGGTCTCTGATAATGACTGATAATCAGTATGTTGTTGAGTTAGGGTTATGACTATGGGTCTTAACTGGTATAGGCCTAATCATCCACCATCTTGGTTTCCACACCTCTCATATGTTTTCACCGTCTCTCTCTGAAGGTAAGAACCAGTCCAGGGCAAGCCTCCCCTCTCCCTCCCCTCCTTTTGTCTAGGGAAGGATACAGTATGGGGCCCCTGGGGAGAGGTTCAATGGCAGGACTTTTGCATATAAAGGGTAAGGGAAGCCTGGCTCTCCACTCCCTAGCTTCCCTTTCCCAATGGGGACTCTGTGGTGCCAACCAGGGAAGGTATTTCCAGGGGCCGGAGATGGGGGGGAAAAAGTCAGAATTTGGACCAGGGCCTTGGGAAAATGTCAGGGACGAAGGTGTCATTTAGTGTGGATTTGGATTTTGTGGGGTGTTGGGAAGAATTTGAGTCAGTTGGTGGTGCTTGCTTAGGGCAACCCTTTTTGGGAGACAGTCCACTCCCTACATGGACTTTCTATACTCACAACAACAAAGGCTGTCCACTTCTGGTGGTCTTTGGTCATCTTCTCCACTGTGCTCCAGCTGTTCTGATGTTGAGGACTTGCAATAACTTTATTATATATATATATATATATAGCATGCTTTGAAGAGCGTATACATGTCAGAACAGAAGTCACACACTAAACACGCTGATTGACCCACTGTTGTGTGTTGATGTTTGCACAGTATTGTGGGAGTAGCGTTTTGATTAGCCCGCCATTGTTTGAACTATACAACGTAATGAAGAGAGGCAGGCATTTCTTGACATGTCGATGTGCAGTGAGTGCAGTGCTATGGTGCTGCTGGAGGTACTACGTTGTAAACATTGTCCTGGTTTCTGTGTGTGTGTTTGCCCATATTCATGGTGTTTAAGTTATTACTCGATTAACAACACTGTGCTCCAGCTTTAATGGCAAGTATCCTATCTTGTTTGGATATATTAGAGACGGTGTGTTTGAGGTGTGTGTACTTATACACAGTGTGACTGTATCAACGACTCCTATGAACACTCCAGCCACTGAGAGCCTGAAAGAGCCCCTGTATATACCCAGGCACACGTTGAGGGATGCTGGTGGTTGACACAGCGTTGGTATCAGAATGTTGGAGTCTGTCTGTCTGCTGGGTCGATGCAAGGTCATCTGTCTCCATGTCGGGTCTGGCTCGTACCCCTGGCTTGTCCCATAGGGGTCTATTCATTATGCACCATACGGGAAAAAAATGGACTGAAACTTGATCAATAAGAAATGCCCCCCCCTCCCAACGTTATTAAACATTTTCCTAATGAATATGGCCCCAGCCTATGGGACTGTGGAGCAGCCAGCCCAGGATATTGGAGCCTTGCGGTGCTTAGGGGGCCTAGGGCTTAGTCCAGGGGGAGTCCTCCCAGCCAACACTCCTTACCTCTGATCTGCTGCTAGGAACTGTTGGGGGCTTGTCAGTAGGGGCCACATAGAAATGTGTTGATTGGTTTTGGCAGTCTTCTGGCTTCATATAGTGTTCTGAGGGTTGCAGACCAACTTCATGAACCTCATCCACGTTGGGTACCTTCAACTATTCATGGATGACTCTGTAGGTGTTGGGGACAGTGGAGTCCAGAGAGGAAGGGGAGAATGGACCTCACTAAGGCACATGTGAAAGAGAGAGTATTTAATATCCCTTCCTTTCCTCTCATAGACTCCAATTTTAATTTACACAATCCCCTCCAGACTTGGGTTCCACTGTAATGAAAGTGTGTGCGGGGTTAGCGGGTAGGGATTTGTAACTGCACATCTGGGATAACGTCTCTACTCAGAAAGGTGGGCATTCTGAACCACTAAAGTGGGTGTGTGCGGGTCCCCGGGGGGTATGGGGCGGCAGTACGGCCCCCTGCTGTTATTTTAGGGTTAACATTGAAGCCCCTGTGTGGATTTCTCCTGTCCCGCTCAACCCCTCTGCCAGTCCTCTATGATGGTAACATTGTTAGCTCAACCCCTCTGCCAGTCCTCTATGGTGGTAACATTGTTAGCTCAACCCCTCTGCCTGTCCTCTATGGTATTTTTCTCTGCTGAATCAAACATTTCTCTTTTTTTCGGTAGCATTTTTACCTGGCATCAAAATCCCCAAATAAATGTTAGTGACCTTCGGTCGTGTTTCTCAGCACTGCAGAGACATAGAGAGCAGTAGTACTGAGTCAAATGTGACATGTGGGAGAGGTGTATATACTGAAAAGCCTGAACAATTAGATTTTACAATACCTTTGTTCCCCTTTTAAAGGTTGTTTATAAAACATGATTTTGGTAGAATATGATGGGTATCTTTTTAAAAGGCACAATCTGTATTTCTTTCCCAGAAGACAGACAGACGGTAGTTTGACACCAATCAAACTGTACAGACGGATGTAAGGACTGGCATGGCATCATATTGGTTAGGCTAGCCTATCATGCATGGCATCATATTGGTTAGGCTAGCCTATCACACATGCACCCTGAAGTGATTTTACTGTTGCCGTTGATTCACATCCATTTGAAACATACAGTACAGTAGGCCTGTGGCAGTGAAGCCAGCTATTTGATTGACACACACACACACACACACAGAGAGAGTACTGTTGCTGGTCTGGGTGAGAGGAGTGCAGAGCTGTACTGTACTGTACTGAACTGAACTGTACTGTTCCTGGTCTGGGTGAGAGGAGTGCAGAGCTGTACTGTACTGAACTGTTCCTGGTCTGGGTGAGAGGAGTGCAGAGCTGTACTGTACTGAACTGTTCCTGGTCTGGGTGAGAGGAGCGCAGAGCTGTACTGTACTAAACTGTTCCTGGTCTGGATGAGAGGATTGCAGAGCTGTGCTGTACTGTTCCTGGTCTGGGTGAGAGGAGTGCAGAGCTGTACTGAACTGTTCCTGGTCTGGGTGAGAGGAGCGCTGTAGCGTGAAGTGGGCCATCCTCTATGTGGGCCAGAGCTATTGATCGAACACCAGACCGAGAAGTGTGTGTTCGTGCGTGTGTTGCGTAGTTAAATATGTTGGGAGGTTACTGCCATGCTGCAGGTATGGATCTCATTTAAAAACAAACATAAAATGTTCCTTTCCTGGAATGGAAAGTCTAAAGAGTCATGTACTACACTCTACTACAGTTCCAAAACGGTTCTTCGGCTGCCCCCATAGGATAACCATTTTTGGTTCCAGGTAGAACCATTTTTGGTTCCAGGTGGAACGCTCTGTGGAAATGGTTTTACACGGAACCCAAAAGGATTCGATCTGGAACCAAAAAGGGTTCTTCAAATGGTTGTCCTATGGGGGCAGCCGATAACTGTTTTAGGTTCTGGATGGCACCTTTTTTTCTCTAAGTGTATAAATACCCTCCTACAAACCTGCCACAGTACTCCCAATCTATTTCGTAACACCTGACTCTCCTCTCTCTCTCCCGACACTGTCACATTATGTTGTACCACACTAAGGAACCACACTAAGGAACCACACTAAGGCGTTCCTGCTAAAGACATGACACGACTGGAAAAGCAGCACCCTCTAAAAGCAATGCCAGACTTTCTGTCTATGGCGGTGTGTGTCAGTGATCAGCCCTACTGGAGGCTAGCACGACGACAGGACAGAATGGCTAATAACTAATACTAGCTATCTAATGTCATTGGCTACTTAATACTGTTGGGTATGGGTATGGTGCTATGCATTTTGTCACAAGGGAAGATGGTGATTTATTGAGTGAAGGTTGTGAAAGTAATATACTCTCCCTTTCAGAATGAACTAGAACTCAAGATTCCTCCTTTCTATTTTGGTACACACACGCACACACACACACTCCCTATCTGTCCACTGTTTATCTGACATAGGCCACAGCCCGCCTCCCACTTCCTCGAACTGACCAGGAGGTCCTTACGTAATAGAGTAGTAGGTAGAGATCGCTGGAGTTCTTGCGGCTTATAGGTAATTTCCTTGAAAGACTGTCCCTTTGTTATGTCGTCTCAATGCAGTTCTACCTAGACATACCAAAGTAATGTGCACTATAAAGAGAGCCTTGACTGCTTGTCTAGCTCATATTTTGTTGCTTTCCTTGCTGTCTCTTTCCTCTTGGTTTGCTGTTGGTGTACGTACAGTATACGGTATGCAGTAGTGGCTCAATTGAACAAAGGTAACCCTACACACAGTTTGGTTACTCCCTAAAATGACATAACACTTTAGCCAACTTTTGCCATTATAACGATTCTACACTTATCAACCGGGATTCAGGACCAATACTAGTGTCCATCATTGTGGCTCAGTTGATTAGAGCTTACTGCGTGCAACGCCAAAGTCATGAGTTCAATTCCTGCAGGAATCACATACTAAAATGTATGTATTCACTTATTATAAGTGCCTGTGGATCAAAGCGTCTGTTAAGTGGAATACCAATAGTAGCCTAAACAAGCGCTTGTTGTCTCTGTGTTTTGCTTCGGTAACTCACGACCAACGCCTTTAATTAAGTTTGATTTAGTGTCTCCCTTGCGTTAATCCTCTCTCTGGTTGTCTGTGTTAAATCTCTCTCACTCACTCACTCCACTCACTCCACTCACTCACTCACTCACTCACTCACTCACTCACTCACTCACTCCACACACACACACACACACACACACACACACACACACACACACACACACACACACACACACACACACACACACACACACACACACACACACACAACCACAAAGTGCAATGGGTTCTATAACTGATTAAAGTAATTTTTGCCAGATCCTAATTGGTATGTCGAATTTGATGTTCCTTTTGATGGCATAGAAGGCCCTTCTTACCTTGTCTCTCAGATCGTTCACAGCTTTGTGCAAGTTACCTGTGGCTCTAATGTTTAGGCTGAGGTATGTATCGTTTTTTGTGTGCTCTAGGGTAACGGAATTTATATTTGTGGTCCTGGCAACTGGACCTTTTTTGGAAAACCATTATTTTTGTCTTACTGTTGTTTGTGTACATGGTTTTTATGATGTCATATGTTTTCCCCCCAACACCACTTTCCATGAATTTGTATAGCAGACCCGCATGCCAAATTGAGTCAAAAGCTTTTTTGAAATCCACATAGCATGTTTGTTTGTCAATTAAGGTGTGCAGGGTGAATACTTGGTCTGTTGTACAGTAATTTGGTAAAAAGACAATTTCACATTTTGATCAGTACATTGTTTTCACTGAGGAAATGTACGAGTCTGCTGTTAATGATAATGCAGAGGATTTTCCCAAGGTTGCTGTTGAAGCATATTCCACGGTAGTTGTTGGGGTCAAATTTGTCTCCACTTTTGTGGATTGGGGTGATTTGGTTCCACATACCGAGGAAGATGCCAGAGCTAAGGATGATGTTATAGTTTAAATATAGCTCATTGGAATTTGTGGTCTGTATATTTTATCATTTCAATGAGGATACCATTAACACCACAGGCCTTTTTTGGGTTGTAAGGATTTGTATTTTGTCCTGTAGTTCATTCAATGTAATTGAAGAATCCAGTGGGTGCTGGTAGTCTTTAATAGTTGATTCTAAGATTAGTTATTGATCATGTACAGTACCAGTCAAAAGTTTGGACACCTACTCATTCAAGGGTTTTTCTAAAATTATATATATTTTCTACATTGTAGAATAATAGTGAAGACATCAAAACTATGAAATAATGGAATCATGTAGTAACCATTTTCTATTTTATTTGAAATTCTTCATAGTAGCCACCCTTTGTCTTGATGACAGTTTTGCACACTCTTTGCATTCTCTCATCCAGCTTCATAAGGAATGCTTTTCCAACAGTCTTGAAGGAGTTCCCACATATGCTGAGCTTGTTGGCTGCTTTTCCTTCACTCTGTGGTCCAACTCATCCCAAACCATCTCAATTGGGTTGAGGTTGGGTGATTGTGGAGGCCAGGTCATCTGATGCAGCACTCCATCACTCCCCTTGGTCAAATAGCCCTTACACAGCCTGGAGGTGTGTTTTGGGTCATTGTCATGTTGAAAAGCAAATGATAGTCCCACTAAGCGCAAACCAGATGGGATGGCGTATCGCTGCAGAATGCTGTAGTAGCCATTCTGGTTAAGTGTGCCTTGAATTCTAAATAAATCTCCTACAGTGTCACCAGAAAAGCACGATCACACCATCACACCTCCTCCTCCATGCATCACGGTGGGAACCACACATGCAGAGATCATCTGTTCATCTACTCTGCGTCTCACAAAGACACAGTGGTTGGAACCAAAAATCTCAAATTTAGACTCATCAGACCAAAGGCCTGATTTCCGTTGGTCTAATGTATATTGCTTGTGTTTCTTGGCCCAAGCAAGTCTCTTCTTATTTGTGTCCTTTTAGTAGTGGTTTCTTTGCAGCAATTCGACCATGAAGGCTTGATTCACGCAGTCTCCTTTGAACAGTCGATTTTAAGATGTGTCTGTTACTTGAACTCTCTGAAGCATTTATTTGGGCTGCAATCTTAGGCTGGTAACTCTAATGAACTTTTCCTCTGCAGTAGAAGTAACTCTGGGTCTTCCTTTCTTGTGGCGGTCCTCAGGAGAGCCAGTTTCATCATAGCGCTTGATGGTTTTTGCGACTACACAAAGTTCTTGACATTTTCCATGTTGACGGACCTTCCATAATATGGAATTTGTCTTTCACCAAATAGGGCTATCTTTTATATACCACCCCTACCTTGTCACAACACAACTGATTGGCTCAAACGCATTAACATGGAAAGAAATTCCACAAATGTACTTTTAGCAAGGCACACCTGCTAATTGAAATGCATTCCAGGTGATTACCTCTTGAAAGCCGGTTGAGAGAATGCCTAGAGTGTCATCAAGGCAAAGGATGGCTACTTTGAAGAATCTCAAATATAAAATATACTGTATTTAGATTTTTTTGAATACTTTAATGCTTACTGCAGGATACCATATATATTATTTCATAGTTGTGATGTCTTCACTATTATTCTGCAATGTAGAACATTGTACAAATAAATAAAAACCCTTGAATTTGTAGGTGTATCCAAACTTTTGACTGCTACTATATATGTTTTTGCTGTTTACTTTGTTATAGGGCCAAAAAGGTTGGAGAGTGGTTTATCCATACATCTCTGTTTTGGATAGATAACTCTGTGTGTTTTCCAATGTTCACAGAAGTGGTTAGAGTCTATGGATTCCTCATTTACATTGAGCTGATTTCTGATGAGCTGTTCCTTCTTTTTCCGTAGTGTATTTCTGTATTGTTTTAATGATTCACCATAGTGTAGGTGTAGGCTACGGTTTTCTGGGTCTCTATGTTTTAGGGTGGATAGGTTTCTTCATTTCTTTCTTAGATTTTGGCATTCTTCATCAAACCATTTGTCAATGTTGTTCATTTTCTTCGGTTTTCTGTTTGACATTTTTAGATTTGATAGGGAAGCTGAAAGGTCAAATATACTGTCTAGGTTTTCTATTGCCACGTTTACACCATCACTATTATAGTGAAACGTTTTTGTCCAGAAAGTTGTCTAAAAGGAATTTCTTAATATTAGTCAGTTCCTTTGGCTTTGATGCATCACGATTGAGTATTGCTCTGTTCAAGTAGACTGTGATTTTGCTGTGACCTTATAGAGGTGTCAGTGGGCTGACTGAATGCTCTGAGAGACTGTGGTCAGTGATAAAGTAATCTACAGTATTACTGCCAAGAGATGAGCAGTAGATGTACCTACCGTAGGAGTCCCCTAGAAGCCTACCGTTGACTATGTCACCCAGCGTGCGACAGAGCTGCAGGAGTTGTGGCTCGATTTGGTTGGTTATGTTGTAATAGTTGTGCCTCGGGGGGGCATATGGGGGAGGGAATGCTGTCATCTCCAGGTAGATGTTTGTCCCCCTGTGTGCTGAGGCTGTCAGATTATTGTCCAGTTCTGGCATTTTAAATCGCCACAGACTAATACATGTCCCTGGGCCAAGAAATTATTGATTTTTCCCTCTAGGATGGAGAAGCTGTCTTCATTAAAGTATGGTGATTCAAGTGGGGGGATATAGGTAGCACACAGGAGGACATTTTTCTCTGTTGAGATAATTTCCTTTTGAATTTCTAGCCAAATGTAAAATGTTCTTGTTTTGATTTATTTAATAGAGTGAGTTAGGTCTGCTCTATACCAAATTAGCGTACCACCTCAGTCCCTTCCTTGTTTCACACCTGGTAGTTTGGTGGATGGGACTACCAGCTCTCTAACCTAGAGGGCAACCAGTGGGTCCATCTCCTCTATACCATGTTACTTATAGGATGACAATGTCTGTATCTGTCCTGTTCTTTAGGCCAAAGGCAGATGACCTCAGGCCTTGGATATTCCAGGATGAGATAGTGAATCATTTGTGTTCAATAAAGTGTCTAATGTTGTTAGTTGTGTGGTTTGGCCTCAGACCAGTAAGTATGAAAATAGCCTGCGGAGCATCTGGAACATGCTATTGGCTTGGGCTAGTGTAAGAGTGGGGGGTTGGGTCTGTTTGGTTGCTCACAACTTTGGCGTATGTGTGACTTTCATGTTGAGGCCCTCCTTGCGGGAGTGGGGGGGCTTGGGGTATTAAGCAGTAATGTGTTTTTCTGTTCCTCATTTGACAATGCTCTACATTGTTAGTGTTTTGTTGTGTCATGCTACTTAGCTGTTTTAGATGTTACACCTCACTTCCTGGGGAGAAGTACATTCTACATGAATGTACTGAACCCACCAGCCGCAGTTTGTCTGTGAAAATGCTTATTCTGGTTTTGGAAAGCACATGCCAAATCATTTCAAGCACAGGTCCTCACCAGACATCACTGGCAACAACGTCGCTTATGGGCAGGACTGGCAAAAAGTGCTCTTCACTGACGAGTCGCGGTTTTGTCTCACCAGAGGTGATGGTCGGATTCGCTTTTATCGTTGAAGGAATGAGCGTTACACTGAGGCCTGTACAAATTATTGCCAATACATAATTATGTTTAAGTTGTGTTACTGTGTATGACATGTAAGTGTGGCCATGAAGAAAATTGCCTCAAATTAAATCAAGTCGAGGACTTTTCCAGCTCGTTCATTCAGGATGCTATACAGGAGAATTTTCTATGAACTTAATCACCCTATGTCTCAAAGGCAAGGCCCTGCTTTCTCACACAACCTGTAGAGAAGAGGGAGAGAGAGAGACCTTGCGATGTAGGCCAGAGCTGTATGCTAATGTCCCTGAGTCGGTTAAATATGTATGAGTGACCGGTAACCCTACTGTGACACTACACCACTGTCACTATCAGTGTAACTCCACCTCTAAAGGGTGTACAAATGCTTTTGTTCCATCCCAGCTTCAATCAAGGTCTGATTGGTTGATTGGCAAGATCGGGTGTGTTAGAAACAGATGTGGACATTAGGGCTCCTTCCTTCCTTCCTTCCTTGCTAGCCAAACACAACAAATCAGAAAAGGTAGTCCAACATCAGGCCACATGTAGCACGTCCCTAAGGATGGATCAACAGTATACTGTAGACCACCTCCCTGAGGATGGATCCACAGTATACTGTAGGCCACCTCCCTGAGGATGGATCCACAGTATACTGTAGGCCACCTCCCTGAGGATGGATCCACAGTATACTGTAGACCACCTCCCTGAGGATGGATCCACAGTATACTGTAGACCACCTCCCTGAGGATGGATCCACAGTATACTGTAGACCACCTCCCTGAGGATGGATCCACAGTATACTGTAGACCACCTCCCTGAGGATGGATCCACAGTATACTGTAGACCACCTCCCTGAGGATGGATCCACAGTATACTGTAGACCACCTCCCTGAGGATGGATCCACAGTATACTGTAGACCACCTCCCTGAGGATGGATCCACAGTATACTGTAGGCCACCTCCCTGAGGATGGATCCACAGTATACTGTAGGCCACCTCCCTGAGGATGGATCCACAGTATACTGTAGACCACCTCCCTGAGGATGGATCCACAGTATACTGTAGGCCACCTCCCTGAGGATGGATCCACAGTATACTGTAGGCCACCTCCCTGAGGATGGATCCACAGTATACTGTAGGCCACCTCCCTGAGGATGGATCCACAGTATACTGTAGACCACCTCCCTGAGGATGGATCCACAGTATACTGTAGGCTACCTCCCTGAGGATGGATCCACAGTATACTGTAGGCCACCTCCCTGAGGATGGATCCACAGTATACTGTAGACCACCTCCCTGAGGATGGATCCACAGTATACTGTAGACCACCTCCCTGAGGATGGATCCACAGTATACTGTAGACCACCTCCCTGAGGATGGATCCACAATATACTGTAGGCCACCTCCCTGAGGATGGATCCACAGTATACTGTAGGCCACCTCCCTGAGGATGGATCACACAGTATCTTTAGTGTTAGTCATGTCTCTGGTAGTGAGACCCTGAGATGAATTCTTAACCACCTCGACCTTCAATCAAGCCTGAAACGGCAAACACAGATTTGACGGGTGACCAAGAGGTCAGGTGGTCTTTCACCTCTGCTTGTCAAAACGAGGGAGATCAAGGTATAAGATTTAACACACGTTTATGTGGAGTGCTGGAGGAGAAAGCTAAGTAGATGGAGATAAATAACACCTGTACCATCCTCCCTAATCCCAGACAGAAAGGTGTGTGTGTGTGTGTGTGCTTAGTAATACCTGGTTGAAGATAATCTATGATATGGTTCTCTATGGGTCTGTCTTTTTCCAGGAAAAGCAGTACGTCTTTCTTGATGAGGGGGAGTAATGGATGACCAATCAGAGGTTATGTAAGGTTTCCTACGCAGTTATGTCTCCCAGGGAATGGGCCTGGGAATGTTGGTGGTACTGTGAGCTTGTAGAGAGCGCAGTATGGATGTGTGTGTTAGTGTTAAATGATGAAAGAGAAGGGGTGTGTGTGTGTGTGAATGAGACTGCAGCAGTGAAGAGGTGTTGAACATTACTTGTGCTCTGGTTTTGACAGCAGTTTGTTCTCACTCTTCCCACACAATACCTACATGTACAGTGGGGCAAAAAAGTATTTAGTCAGCCACCAATTGTGCAAGTTCTCCCACTTAAAAAGATGAGAGGCCTGTAATTTTCATCATAGGTACACTTCAACTATGACAGACAAAATGAGAAAAAAAATCACATTGTAGGATTTTTAATGAATTTATTTGCAAATGATTGTGGAAAATAAGTATTTGGTCAATAACAAAAGTTTATCTAAATACTTTGTTATATACCCTTTGTTGGCAATGACAGAGGACAAACGTTTTCTGTAAGTCTTCACAAGGTTTTCACATACTGTTGCTGGTATTTTGGACCATTCCTCCATGCAGATCTCCTCTAGAGCAATGATGTTTTGGGGCTGTTGCTGGGCAACACGGACTTTCAACTCCCTCCAAAGATTTTCTATGGGGTTGAGATCTGGAGACTGGCTAGGCCACTCCAGGACCTTGAAATGCTTCTTACGAAGCCACTCCTTCGCTGGACATGTACTGGCTTAAGCAGGGGGACACTTCTGGCACTGCAGGATTTGAGTCCCTGGCGGCGTAGTGTGTTACTGATGGTAGGCTTTGTTACTTTGGTCCCAGCTCTCTGCAGGTCATTCACTAGGTCCCCCCGTGTGGTTCTGGGATTTTTGCTCACCGTTCTTGTGATCATTTTGACCCCACGGGGTGAGATCTTGCGTGGAGCCCCAGATCGAGGGAGATTATCAGTGGTCTTGTATGTCTTCCATTTCCTAATAATTGCTCCCACAGTTGATTTCTTCAGACCAAGCTGCTTACCTATTGCAGATTCAGTCTTCCCAGCCTGGTGCAGGTCTACAATTTTGTTTCTGCTGTCCTTTGCCAGCTCTTTGGTCTTGACCATAGTGGAGTTTGGAGTGTGACTGAGGTTGTGGACAGGTGTCTTTTATACTGATAACAAGTTCAAACAGGTGCCATTAATACAGGTAACGAGTGGAGGACAGAGGAGCCTCTTAAAGAATAAGTTACAGGTCTGTGAGAGCCAGAAATCTTGCTTGTTTGTAGGTGACCAAATACTTATTTTCCACCATAATTTGTAAATAAATTCATTAAAAATCCTACAATGTGATTTTCTGGATTTTTTTTCCTCATTTTGTCTGTCATAGTTGAAGTGTACCTATGATGAAAATTACAGGCCTCTCTCATCTTTTTAAGTGGGAGAACTTGCACAATTGGTGGCTGACTAAATACTTTTTTGCCCCACTGTATGCGTCTCTCTGTGTGTGTGCGTCTGTATTTGTCAGCATTCACAATGCTTTGGAAACTAACCACTTCCTTCTGTCAAGTGTTAAAGTGATATGCATTCTTTCCATTCCTTCGTTCAAAGATTAAAATCCCTTTTCTACTCATTCATTATATCTGTCTATTCCTTGGTCTCCGAAGTAGTGGCTACACCCCATGGCTGTTGGAACTCATGTATTAGTATCCCTAACACACCACCCTTCTGGCCTGAACGCTAAGCTGCCGTCAAAACAACTGTAATGAGAACCCTGGGAATGTGGAATGATGGCGTTGTGAGAGCAACAGTCCACCATCTGCCTCAGTCTGGAGGAGTTTGTGGAGGAAGTTTGGAAGGTGTTTGATTCTCTGTTGATGGCACCAGCAGACCAGTCAATAAGGGGATTGTGTGGCTAGAGCCAAGAGTATCCCAATACATTGTGAACTTGAGGAGACTTAATAAGCAAGAATTGGATCGTCTCTCTGTGGTTCCCTGACACACGTAGGTTGATGGGGGTGGTAATTGTGGGTGACCCAGCCTATAGAACGCCCGTCCAGCGCTCTAACGTCCATGGGAATGGAGAGGGGCTGAGTGGGGATGCCTAGCTCGGACGCCAGGGTAGCTTCCAAAAAACTCATTGGCCTCAGTCAATGAGTACCCAGAGAGATTTCGACTTGTTCCCTCACAGCATAATGGCATGGAAACGGGTGCGAGTAAGGGGAAAGGAAAAGTTCTCTGTATGGCCCACCAGAGTATGAGTTTTATTTTTTTATTTTATTTGTATTTATCCGTTATTTTACCAGGTAAATTGACTGAGAACACGTTCTCATTTACAGCAACAATTTGGGGAATAGTTACAGGGGAGAGGAGGGGGGTGAATGAGCCAATTGTAAACTGGGGATTATTAGGTGACCATGATGTTTTGAGGGCCAGATTGGGAATATAGCCAGGACACCGGGGTTAACACCCCTACTCTTACGATAAGTGCCATGGGATCTTTAATGACCTCAGAGTCAGGACACCCGTTTAACGTACCATCCGAAAGACGGCACCCTACACAGGGCAGTGTCCCCAATCACAGCCCTTAGGCATTGGGATATTTTTTAGACCAGAGAAAAGAGTGCCTCCTACTGGACCTCCAACACCACTTTTAATGGGCAGGTAGCTATGAAATGTCCCGTAGCTCCACAATATAGACAGCTCTAGGTGTGGAGTTAGTGTAAACGCTCAACCGGATTCAATCTAGGCTTGCCCAGATGCAAGGACTCTGAAGGAGGCGAGTTGGCAGCCCTCTGTGAATCCCGAGAGAACTTGGGTGAAGTCGAGTTCACTCGGACATGTAGACTTCGGGAGTCTTCTTTGGAGGCGAGGTGGGAATCGAGGGCAAGCAAGGGTGAAAGGGCACAGATTCCCTCTCCCTCCTACGTTCTCGAAGCCGCCCATCGATCCGGATGGTCCGGATGGCTATGAGCGAGTCAAGGTCCATGGGCAGCTCCCAGGCTGCGAGCTCGTCTTTGATCACCTCCGATAATCCGTGAAGGAACATGTCGAACAATACTTCCAGGTTCCAGGCACTCTCATCCGCCAGCATGCGAAAATCCACTGCGTAGTCTGCCACACTACGGGAGTCTTGACATAGTTGGTGCAGTTTACGAGCAGCCTCTCTCCCGGACAACGGAGAATCAAACACTTTCCGAACTTCCTCCATGAACTCCTTCAGACTGAGGCTGACGACGGACTGTTGCTCCCACATCGCCGTGGCCCAGGCGAGTGCCCTCCCATACATCAGCGGTACGATGTACGCTGTCCTCGAGCAGTCCGAGGGGAACGAAGAAGGCTGCAGCTCGAAAATGAGGGAGCACTGGGAGAGAAAAGCCTGGCTCCGGGATCTCCAGTGTAGCACTCCGGAAGATGTAAGCAGGGTTCTCTGGACACTGGGGTAGGCTGGGAGATTACGAGTATGACCTGCTGCCCAGTGGGGAATCCACGGAATTGCTCCAGCAATGAATTGAATGCCTGGTCATGGCGCTCTGCCAGGGTATGGAGTTCCTCCATAAGACATTGCAGTAACTCCTCGTGTCTTCATATGGTGGCTCCTTGCAGGGAGAGCTGGTCTGTGACTGCTGGGTCGGTCATGGCCAGTTCGTACTATCAGAACTCGGGATAAGACCCAGATGCAGACAGCTAGAGTCACAGATGTTTATTGACCCAGACAGGGGGCAGGCAAAAGACTGGTCAAAGGCAGGCAGAGGTCCGTAATCCAGGGCAGAGGTGATAAGGTACTGAACAGCAGGTAGGCTTGGGGTCAGGACATGCAGAGGTTCGTAAACGGGTCAGAGTCAGGCAGGTACAGAACGGCAGGCAGGCTCGGGGTCTGTGCAGGCAGAATGGTCGGAACCAGGGAAACTATGAAAGATTGGTGACACCTGGAGGGGGGTGGAGACATGTACAAGACAGGTGAAACAGATCAGGGTGTGGCACTTAGATGAGGAAGGAGAGCTACAGTGCATTCGGAAAGTATTCAGACCCCGTCCCTTTTTCCACATTTTGTTACATTACAGCCTTATCCTAAAATGGATTAAATAAAAATAAAGGAACCCCATAATGACAAAGCGAAACCAGGTTTTTCAAAAGTTTTGCAAATGTATTAAAAATAATAAACAAATTCCTTAGTTACATAAGTATTCAGACCCTTTGCTGTGAAACTCCAGATTAAGCTCAGGTGCATCCTATTTCCATTGATCATCTTTGAGATGTTTCTACAGCTTGATTGGAGTCCACCAGTGGTAAATTTAAATTGATTGGACATGATTTGGAAAGGCACACACCTGTCTATATATGGCCCCACAGTTGACAGTGCATGTCAGAGCAAAAACCAAGCCATGAGGTCGAAGTAATTGTCCGTAGAACTCAGAGACAGGATTGTATTGAGGCACAGATTCTGGGAAAGGTCACTAAAACATTTCTGCAGCATTGAATATCCCAAGAACACATTGGCCTCCATCATTCTTAAATGGAAGAAGTTTGGAACCACCAAGACTCTTCCTGGAGCTGGCCGCCAGTCAAACTGAGCAGTTGGGGGAGAAGGACCTTGGTCAGGAAGGTGACCAAGAACCTGATGGTCACTCTGACAGAGCTCTAGAGTTCCTCTGTAGAGATGGGATAACCTTCCAGAAGGACAACCATTTCTGCAGCACTCCACCAATCAGGCCTTCATGGTTGACTGGCCAGACGAAAGCCACTCCTCAGTAAAAGGCACATGACAGCCCACTTGGAGTTTGCCAAAAGGCACCTAAAAACAAGATTCTCTGGTCTGATGAAGCCATAATTGAACTCTTTGGCCTGAATGCCAAGCGTCACTTCTGGAGGAAACCTGCCACCATCCCTCCGGTGAAGCATGGTGGTGGCAGCATCATGCTGTGGGGATGTTTTTCAGCGGCAGAGACTGGGAGACTAGTCAGGATCGAGAGACTGATGAACGGAGCAAAGTGCAGCTAGATCCCTTGATGAAAACCTGCTCAGGACCTCAGACTGGGGCCAAGGTTCACCTTCCAACAGGATAACCACCCAAAGCACACAGCCAAGACAACGCAGGAGCGTCTTCGGGTCAAGTCTCTCCATGTCCTTGAGGGCCAAGCCAGAGCCCGGACTTGAACCCGAAAAAACATCTCTGGAGAGACCTGAAAATAGCTGTGCAGTGACGCTCCCCATCCAACCTGACAGAATTTGAGAGGATCTGCAGAGAAGAATGGGAGAAACTCCCCAAATACAGGTGTGCCAAGCTTGTAGCATCACACCAAGAAGACTCGAGGCTGCAACCGTTGCCCATGGTGCTTCAACAAAGTACTGAGTAAAGTGTCTGAATAGTTATGTAAATGTGATATTTCAGTTTATTTTATTTTTTTTACATTTGCAAGAATAACCAATTCTACTGTTTTTGCTTCATCATTATGGGGTATTGTGTGTAGGTTGATGAGGGATTAACACAATTTAATACATTTTAGAATAAGGATGTAACGTAACAAAATGTGGAAAAAATCAAGGTGTTTGTATACTTTCCGGATGTCCTATGCTGAATGACCGGCATGAAAAAGTTTAAGGGGAGATTCTGTGCTCCAAGAGCATGTTGATCCTTGCTATCTCACAGAAGTCAGACATTTAGCAACTAGACCTGACAGCACACATGCACCAGGGTTTCCTTTAGCCGGTAATAGCTGGCTTTTGGCCAATAAAAAAAGAAAGAGGAGCAGATAGATAAAATTGACACAATTCTCCCAATTGTCTGGGAGAAGAAAAAAAAAACATTCCGAAATGATGCATTTTAGCCTATTCATATATGTAAATACCAGTGGATAATATAGTAATAATATACAATAAATATTCACAAAAAAGACTGCAGCACTAGTGGCTTAGAGTAGGCCTAGGCAATAGGATATATCAGATGTCTACATTTCTTCACCTTTCTTTGCACAGGAAAATTTTGGCCTTTTTATGAACACATTTGATGCAATTGTACTACACTTTATATGACCAGAGACATTAGCAGAATCTTTTTTAATACGACAAAAATTACACGGTAGTGTACTCTGCTGTCACTGACAAACAGATGAATAGAAACGATGCTGTCTGATCCATATATTCGGCCTACGAAAAGGGGAGACACAAATACAATAGGATATCCATCTAACCTGGAGAAGGAAATGATTGTCCAATAACAAAAGTGGCACTGACCCATTTGATAAAGACAGTGAATATGCACACTCACCACACTCACCGGGGATATGGCCGATATTCTCCGCTGGTGCCAATAAAAGACTACTTTTTGATTTGTATTTTTACATATAGCGATATACCTTGCAGGGTCTGTCTGTTAGTAAAAAGCAATCACATCTCAATCATCTATTTGGTATTTGCCGCGTGCTCTGCCCAAATTGCGGGCCCTTCTGACTATATTGTTTTTTTAAAAGAAGCTAATGATCCTCTGTAGCCAAATTCTGCTTACTAGTGTGGCAGACTATTTTGAAAGATTTTCTGTCTGTAGACAGGAGTAAGCTATTTAGGCTATATAATTTTGGCAATTGATTTGAATTTATTTTAGGGAAAGCTTAGCTTCCTCTAGCCTCATGGGCGCGCCGCCTATGTATTTTAACATCTTCAAGTTGCTTATTGGAATTCAGTAAGAATGTCTGACTCACACCGTTGCATCCGAGATACAATGAATTACCATAAACTAAATGTGAGTTCTGTCATTCTGAGAACTCTGGGTGGATGCCCTAATCAGGTTACACAACCGATGCATATGGGTCCGGTACATTTTATTAAAGCTGTAATATGTCAATTTTTGGGGGACCCGACCAAATTCGCATAGAAATGTGTGTCATAGATCTGTCATTCTCATTTAAAGCAAGTCTAAGATGTGGTAGATATGTTCTATGTGCACTATTTCTATGCTTCCCGTTCTCAAGTTTTGTTTTTGCGTCTTACTTTGGGTTTTGTACACCAGCTTCAGACAGCTGAAAATACAACATGTTTGGTTATGAAAAATATATTTTACAGCGTTTTAAGATACTTGCTTGTTTTGTCTCACAAACTGAAATTGGGCAAACTATTAGAATTTAACAACCAGGAAATGGCAGAGCGATTTCTGCATAGTGCATATTTCAATGTGAGGTAAATAAAAGTTATGCCGGTCAAATTTTGGCCACACACACACACACACACAGCCAAACAAACCACCCATTTGTCAACCATGTGTGTATACGGTGACAATTTAGCATAGCCAGCAAGAACTGACATCAAATTCAGCTTCAAGTCAACAGGCAGCCACCAACCCTCACTACATTGAAGGCATTCATATATTTACAAAAATGTTTTATAGCCATTTTGTTGATGAATTAAGTTGAAGGAGTCTATAAATCGTCTGGGTTGTATGGTGAGCTCAATCTGTTTTTGCGTTCTCAAACCTCTGTGCTGTGGTTAATTTATTTATAGGTGTGTGTGTCTGTGTTCCTCAACAGCCATCTTCTAGATTTACAGTGATGGTTGTAAACTTGGGAGTAGCAGAGTAAATTTGCACCAGACTATATCAGCAAAGAAACACAATACTGTTTTCTGCCTGCTTTCCCACAATATGACTGTAGAATATAGAATACATGTATAATTCAGCTGTTCACATAAACCATATGAACTATGCTGGGAGATTAAAAAACAAACTGGTACTACTAATTCTACTTGGTAGAATTTACCATTGGGCAAATTTCTGAGGGACCAGGACCTGAGGAGATAAAATGAGAATCTAGGAAGGATACGAACTCTGATGCCTCAATTGTAATAACTAGACGGTTTTCTCACATTGCTACCATTATATTTGTGGCTGTATTTATCCAGACAAATTGGGAAAATAATCTAAACCTACGGTCTCAGGATAGATGAAAATGTGGCATGTTCATACACACTGTACTTACATTTAGTATAGTACCATAAATAATAATAAATAGTATTTTCCCCGAAGTAATCAACAGTAAATGATTGTTTTTGTGTATTTTTATGCATGTGTAGTTTTAATGTGTATATTGTATCTCGATGTGTATTGTGTACACAGGGCTCACATGGAAATGAAACCATTGGACTCAACACTGAGTCCCTGTTCAAATTAAGGTTCAATAAAAAAGTTACAAAATAAATGACTAAGATTATAGCAGGCTTTACCTTGTTGGTGTGTTTGTCTCTCTCTACTGTTGTGTTCCACATAAATCATGATATAAATCAAGGTAATGGAGTGTTGTCACCCAATATAGCTCTTGTGGTTAGGGTGTAACGAGAGAAGCAGGCTGGTGCCATTCAACTCTAGTCTATTGTGCAACATTCTATCCCTTGCATGCTTCTACCCCTTACGAATACTTCATAGTGAAAAAGTTTGTTTCATTGTGTATGTGGTTTTTGAAGGCACAGCATCCTTTTATGACATTTACAAACAGTTGCACCGTATACAGTATTAAATCTGACCTCAAGGCTTAGATAAATTGCCCACAATCAAATAAACCATATCCTAATTTCTCAATCAGTAGCTGTGTTTGTTTTTTTAGGACGAGCCTTCTATTGGTGTGTCTTTAGTGAGGGATTGACTTTGCTGTGGTCTCATTCTGATTTCAACTGCGTAATACCACAGTAAGGGTGCTTCATTACCTGCGATGATCCTTTTGGCACGCCTGTGTTGTGGTTTAGTTGATTTAAACCTCTGGCGTTTCCTCAGAGCTGACTCCTGCTCAAGTCCCGCATAAAAATCTAGATGCGTGTATGTACTGTAAATGTATAGGCTGACATAGAGGTAGGCTGTAGACTGTGTGTCGCTGCCTTCTCAAGGACATCGTAAAAAGAACAGTTAAGACATAAATATATCGCAGAGCATTGTGAGGTTTATGGTATTTCAAAAGAAAAAATGCACAGTTCAGGACTGTGAGGCAATGTTACCTAGCTGTCTAGCAAGTTCCTGGCCGAACTTTTAAATGTGCGCTCACTGTATTAGCTTGTATCTATTGGATGTCAGCCTCTAAATACTTTTGACCTCCACTTGGGTGATTTACTATATAGACCTGCAGCAAGCCTAAGGACCAGTTTCCAAATCTGATACAGTCTCTGCCAAGACCACATCAATGAACCCATTGTAGACAAAGAAGATAGAAGTTTAACAGGCCGACACGTTCTCTCCAGATGGTCTAGCCTCTCTCCTTTTCCTGCGCCATAGGCGCGAATGTGATGACAGTATATTGTAGCTCATCCCTGTTCACCACACGCTAAAGCTAAGTCGCTAGCCTTGCATCTTCCTTCTATTGCGTTTTGTTTGAACAGGAGGGAGGGGCAGCAGAACAGGGGAAATATCATAAAGCTGTGGGGAAAAAGCGTCTAATTTTTCAGTTTTATGGAAATTCACTCCTTGACGGGAGGCCTGGCCAATAGTTTCCGAGGGCTCGGAGGGAAAGAATGAAACTGCGTTGACCTTTCACTGAAAAATGAGACCACAGGCATTTGGATAGTGTTCTGGTTGAAAAAATATGGAGGTTTTGCTGCTCTCTTTCCAAATAATAATTTAGCAATTCAGTTGTGTCTCCCAGCTGTCAATTAGTCCATCAGTAGGGCAACAACCCTTTTGTTGATTTGTGAACCTGTGACCCTAGTGGTTCAAATCTGGGTTCAAATGTATGTTGATTACTTTTTGCAAATTCAAAAAATAGAGAGAGGGAACTGTTGGAAATGTTAACCAATTCTTGCCAAGGGGTTATGCATTTATACTACCAAACGAGGCTAGCTCTTCTCCACCTCTCCCTCCTCATCCCCCTCTTTCTCCCACTCCTTAATATAATAGAATAGCACCACTGGGCTAGTGCTAAAAGCAGAAAGTAGGCCAGAATCCTCCAGCCGCCAACTGCTTTCCCAGCAGCCTTTGGGACCGTAGAGGAGGGCAGCTGTGGCGGAGATGTGTCGTCTATTCTCACCCACTGTAGTGCTGCGAAGTCTCCTTAAAGTTAACAGCTGCCCCCTGAGTTACCACAGTAGTGGCAGCAAGCACAGCCACTAACTGCGACATTGAACCCCTAATTCCCTCCCACCCCAGTCTATAATATGTGTCAAGCCCCAGGGCATCCAGCCCATAGTCACAATAGAGGGAGCTGCTAGACATCCAAAGACAGTTGGTTTCCTTTGAGAGTGGCAGCATGTGGAAAGTTTTGAATGATGGATCCTAGACAAATCCCTCTCTTGGCCTTTGGCTGAACTGTTGAAGCCCCAAATGGTTTGACAAACCCTAAAGAGAGGCCCCCCACGCATGGAATTCCTAGAAACTGATGATCCACAATACAATGATGTTGGTGTCCTTGGATGCGTTTTATTGTACTGTACACTCTTTTGGAAAAAAGGGTTCCAAAGGGGTTCTGCAGCTGTCCACATAGGAGTACCCTTTTTGGTTCCAGGTATTTGGGGCTTCAACAGTTCAGCCAAAGGCCAAGAGAGGGATTTGTCTAGGATCAACCGTCTGTGGAAAGGCTTCTACATGGAACCTAAAAAGGGTTCTTCCTGGAACTAAAACGTGTTCTTCAAAGGGTTCTCCTATGGGGACAACCGAAGTGCCCTTTTAGGTTCTGACAGTGTAGACATGTTGTACATTTGTCTCTAGGCCAAGGGACGGGGGAGGGCAGGGATGGTTTGAGAGTGGTCCAGAGATTTTTATTGTAGCTATATATTGGTAAAACTTGGTAGTCACAATGTTTCCATAGATGTGCAACATTTTGTTATGATTTTCAAATTACAACGATTATTGGTCGGTGGCCAGAATGTACATGTATAGGATCTTATTTTGACTAGTATTGTCGTAGCAAAATAATCCTGCAGCAACAGGATTTGAATGTTTAGTCCATAATGTTGCTTGATCTGTGGTTAGGCTACTAGCTGGACAAAAGTATGCTCAATGGAAAAATTGAGTACTGTTAATATAACTGTTTTAGTGCGGGTTTTAAGTGAATTTAAGTAAATCACAAAGATCATCCGTATTTTCTGAGGCGCAGGACAATTATCAGCAACAAAAAAGTGATCAAATTAAGATCCCACATCTGTACGTGTACAGTTGAAGTCGGAAGTTTACATACACTTAGGTTGGAGTCATTAAAACTTTATTTTCAACCACTCCACAAATTTCTTGTCAACAAACTATAGTTTTGGCAAGTCGGTTAGGATATCTACTGTGTGCATGACACAAGTAATTTTTCCAACAATTGTTTACAGATTATTTAACTTATAATTCCAGTGGGTCAGAAGTTTACATACACTGAGTTGACTGTGCCTTTAAACAGCTTGGAAAATTCCAGAAAATTGTGTCACAGCTTTAGAAGCAAGTATATATATATATATATATATATATATATATATATATATATATATATATATATATATATATATATATATATATATATATATATATATATATATATATATATATAGCAAGTATATACACCATGGGACTACTCAGCCGTCATACGCTCAGGAAGGAGACGCGGTCTGTCTCCTAGAGATGAATGTACTTTGGTGCAAAAAGTGAAAATCAATCCCAGAATAACAGCAAAGGACCTTGTGAAGATGCTGGAGGAAACGGGTACAAAAGTATCTATATCCACAGTAAAACGAGTCCTATATCGACATAACCTGAAAGGCCGCTCAGCAAGGAAGAAGCCACTGCTCCAAAACCGCCATAAAAAAGCCAGACTACGGTGTGCAACTACACATGGGGACAAAGATCGTACTTTTTGGAGAAATGTCCTCTGGTCTGATGAAAAAAAATAGAATGGTTTGGCCATAATGACCATTGTTGTGTTTGGAGGAAAAAGGGGGAGTCTTGGAAGCCGAAGAACACCATCCCAACAGTGAAGCACGGGGGTGGCAGCATCATGTTGTGGGGGTGGTTTGCTGCAGGAGGGACTGGTGCACTTCACAAAATAGATGGCATCATGAGGAGGTAAACGTATGTGCATGTATTGAAGCAACATCTCAAGACATCAGTCAGGAAGTTAAAGCTTGGTCGCAAATGGGTCTTCCAAATGGACAATGACTCCAAGCATACTTCCAAAGTTGTGGCAAAATGGCTTAAGGACAACAAATTCAAGGTATTGTAGTGGCCATCACAAAGCCCTGTCCTCAATCCCATAGAAAGTTTGTGGGCAGAACTGAAAAGGCGTGTGTGAGCAAGGCCTGCAAACCTGACTCAGTTACACCAGCTCTGTCAGGAGGAATGGTCCAAAATTTACCCAACTTATTGTGGAAGGCTATCTCAAAGGTTTGACCCAAGATAAACAATTTAAAGGCAATGCTACCAAATACTAATTGAGTGTATGTAAACTTCTGACCCACTGGGAATGTGATGAAAGAAATAGAAGCTGAAATAAATAATTCTCTCTACTATTATTCTGACATTTCACATTCTTAAAATAAAGTGGTGACCCTAACTGACCTAAGACAGGGAATATTTACTAGGATTAAATGTCAGGAATGGTGAAAAACTGAGTTTAAATGTATTTGGCAAAGGTGTATGCAAACTTCCGACTTCAACTGTACATAACAACATACATTTTTGTCTTCTAATGCCTCTAATCAGTTTGGTTAATCCAAAAGTTGTGTTACTGAATATATATATATAATATCGTGGTAAAAATGGTTTTGCAGTACTGCAGTCAAAAAAACCTGGAGTTACCGGTTATTAATTTGCGACAGGTAGCCTTCCAGGGAAATGCTCCAGAGATTACTGTTGTCCCTCCGATGGTCTCATGTCACTGAGGATTTTGTCTAGAGAAGTTCGGATGTCTTGAGCACTGGATCTGAATTTGAACTTGCAGGCAGAATAGTATACCTTGTCTAGTTTGATAGAGGCCTCAGAGTCTATTTTGTTATGCAATTTTGTTTCTAATGGATTTTCTTTTGACATTGTATGACTAATAATATTGTAGATTGGATTAGCCAGGATGGAAAGCAAGCAATACCTCATGTTTCATTGCTCATTCCCTGTGCTTGGCTTGAACAACCAGACCAGACAGTTCTTCAGAAGCAACAAATAGTCACAAACTGCTTCTCCTTTGGGGGAACACATTTCCCAGGCTCCTCAGATCTAGGACACTTGAAGTCATCAAAGTAGAACAAGGCCTTTGTCGATTTACTCTTCAGAGTCCTTGGTTTTCCTGGCTCGGGATAAAGAGCAAAGCTTTTCTGTTGCTTCCTTTAAAAGTATGTCTATGCTGTTTTTCTCCAATGGAGCCTTCCTCCCAACGAGCATGAGAAAGTACTGGAACTGATACACTTGGATACGAAACCATGAGAATCGCTTCTGTTTGGTCATTAAAGGGGTCCATGGGGATGGGAAGTAAGAAAAACAATTATTGTTTGTGGAACAATGCGGCCAAGCATTTTGGACAACAAGCATTCCACCGGAGACAACAAAGGCAACACATTCCACAGTCTAATTGAGCCCCCTCAGATGACCCCGCTGTTTTGAAATCTGGGGTCCAGAAGTTACCAGAAATTTCACTGGGAATGGACACTGGCTGAGACCTTGGTCAGAATAACTCCCCATTACTTAGTTTCCGTCTATGTTTCCATCTAAATGAGAGGTAATTTGAGGAAATTTGTAAGATGGCTGCATTTATCGAATGAGACTAAAGGGTTTTAGTCTTTGAACTAGACTAAAGGGCCAAATGGACTTTGGGGTCAAACTCTCCTGGATGCTGGACCCCCGAGGCAATTTTTTTCAGGAAAATGTGTGTTTATTTCGATTGAACCTGTCAGTACAGTGTAGCTCCAGTCTATGGACCCTCCCTTGGTGTGCTAGGAACAAATTCACCTTTTACTGCTGTGGCTTCCTGATAAAATTTCCACAGGGGCTATATTAGCCAGGAGAGGCCTGTTAGAGATCAGGCCCCCTGGTTGTGCCAGCCTGAAGCCCCTATGATGAGGTAAGCCAGGGTGTGTTGGTCGGCCAAAGGCCTGGGCTTCCTTACCGGGTCTCTGTTCAGTTTAGGAAACACAGCTATCTGCTGATGCCCTCTAGGTCTTTGAGGTTACCGCATCAGATTAATCAGTGGACAGCCAGTTTGACATTATTCAAGCCTTGCAGACACTGACAATACCAACAATTTTAACTAAGAAATATATCAGGCGTTGCTGTATCATCATCCTCACTGCAGTGAAATATTCTCCTGTATTAAACAAATATAAGCTGATACTTTACTGTTGAATCTGAACTGGAAGAAACCGGTTCTCTCAAAATCACACTGTATAAATCTACATTGCACTGTATTGTTAAACACTGAAAACTATACAGCAATTGTAAATGAAATGCTCATGTGGACTATGTGCTTTTTGACAGTTTAGTGTTAGAATGTTTGGAGCTCACACAGTGACACAGACCTCCAATAGAATGTTGTCTCTCATCAGTTTTGTGTAGTCAATGGACAGACAATGCCTGGTCCACTATTCTTAGCCACTGCTGTGAATAGTATTAGTGAAAGGCCCCAATGTCAGCACACATACACAAGGCAGTTGGCCTTGTTTCCTTTCCACCAAACACATCAACATATTGGACTACTCACTGTCATTACAGCAGTCCATTTCTTTTTGTACGCCGTCCAAACAAGCCAAAGAACTGACAGAAATGCACACCCCGGCCAGCCAGTCGTTGTATATCCCGTATCTCCACACTTTTTCCACAGCTGTGCAAATAAATGTACCAGTCAGGGAATTTAATCCCGTACATTATTAGCTTCCAAAAATAACCATCCGAAGAGCTCCACTTTTTAAATCGCTATGTTTACTATGCGCCTCAAAACAAAAACATTAAAATTGGTCTTGCACTTCTAACCTGTGTGAAATGGATAGCTAGTTAGCGGTGCGCGCTAGTAGCGTTTCAATCGGTAACGTCACTTTCTCTGAGACCTAGAAGTAGCGATTCTGCAAGGGCTGTGGCTTTTGTGGAGCGATCGGTAACGATGCTTCATGGGAGGCAGTTGTTGTGTTCAGAGGGTCCCTGGTTCATGTCCAGGTTGCTTCAAGGAGAGAGACGGAAGCAAGACTGTTACACACTTACAACAGGGAGATTAGAGGTGATTTTTGAATGGAGGTTGTTTATTAAGTGCTGCTGATATTTAAGTAAGACGGTTGTAATTAGTTTGGGACTGTGTGTGTTTGCGCGTGTGTGTATGTTGTAAACAATGTTTTTGGCAGGATTTGTATCTGTGTGCCGACGTGTAAGGAGGATGTCCTTGTATACACATCATTCCAGGGTTCGGTTTCCCAATAGCGATGAAATTTAGGCCTATGAATGTGTTAACAATGTATCTTTCCTACAACGGCCGAAGATGTAACATCCATTTCCCAAAACACCGTGCAGAGAGAGCGGTCGCTAAGTGCGTTGTTGGAGCATGTTTCGATACTGATAGGATGGAAAGAATGCAGTCATCCCGGGTTTTCATTTGAAGCATATGTTTATACGTCGCTTGTTTGTATCAATTGCTAAGACATTGGAAATGTTGTATTTGCAGTCAACTTTGTTCTGAAGTTATTGGCAGTCACAGAGAGATGGATAAACCGAGTGATTCTATGTTTAGCGGAGATCTTCTGTGCACAAAGTGGGAGGGCAAAAAGCATTTCACGACGCACTTAGCTGTTCTACGAGTGGTCTGAGGCAGGCGTTAGATTACGAGCATTTTCAAGTGCCACCATAGTAACTATGGTTTTGGAAAACCGCTCTGAGATTTAACGATGCTCCTACGAAGGTACTAACAATGAACTTAGCCTTCAGATGCTTTTGGGAAACCGGGGCCGGGTCAACAGGTCAAGGTACTCTAACTTGCCTAGATTTCGATTGTGAGTTGTGTGCAGTCCATTCATTCTCCCAAGTGTTACTCAGCTTGAAATTGAGAGGAGCTTTTTTTAGATGCTCTTCTATGATTTTCAACCTGCTACTAGTCTGAAGTATAGACACATTGTCACCTTTTGGATGTACAAATGTACATTTGAACAAAACAGTCTAGCATATGCATCCACATGTCCTATTTCGAGCCTTAGACCACAGTGACACATTTAGACTTAGCCCAGTCATGCAAGCGCTACTGGACTACTACGAGAGAGAAATCCCCTGTGTCACGTCCAATTACAGGCCTGGAACAGCCCCAGAGAGCCATTTGGTGGGGATGATGGCAGCTTACGTCAAGCTTGTTAACATACAGCTTGTTAGTTATCCCTGTCAATGAGCGAGGGTGACTGGATAGCCTTTCTAGTTTCTTGTTCTTTTGCTCTGGAGTTTTTCTCTGGAGATTTACAGAGGACAAGTTTTGAAGCACCAGGAACAAAGGCTATTGTGTTTGAAGCCTGTTTCCCACAGAGGGATTTTGATGTACAGTAGTTGATGTACAGTAGCACAGTAGACATGTGAGTGTCAGTTCACTATACCTTCTCTTTAATCCTCTTCGGCCAGCCGTGCTTTTTCATATTGCTATTTAAGTAGCTAAATGTTAAATAATGTAGCATTTTATAGTTGTACATCTTCAACTGAGGAATAACTCATGTCTTTGAATTTAGAAAATACTGTTGTACACTGAGAAGGAGGACAAGGCATAGCTACTGCAGGACTACTGACTGACTAAAGTGCCTGTGAGGTTGAATAGGACCAAGGGAACTGACACCTTTGGTTTTCCTTTTTGATCGACAGGCGGTCACAGGCAGATGCTTCAATGACAAGGACTTCAGGGGAGGCCTGGAGAATGGGATCCTGCTGTGCGAGTAAGTGTTTTACAAAAAAAAATTAAAACCACCTTCAAGTTACAATCATGACATAAGCTGTACGTACCCTCAACTGTCTTCCTTTGCTGCTCGGCACAATAAGAGTTGCATTTATATGGCTGTTCTGAAACACGACGCAACGCGGAGTGCCTGGATACAGTCCTTAGCCGCGATATTTTGGCCATATACTAAAAACCTCAGAGGTGCCTTATTGCTGCTATAAACTGGTTACCAATGTAATTAGAGCAGTAAAAATAAATGTTTCGTCATACCCGTGGTCTACGGTCTATATACCACGTCTGCCAGCCAATCAGCATTCAGAGTTCGAACCACCCAGTTTATAATGTACAGTATAAGTAGCCTGACACACCAGTTAAGTACACTACAGGCGGTCGGTATGTGACCGATCGCCTTGATTCGGTCTTATGTAGCAACATTTGAAATTGTGTTTTTTTTTACAGTGGATAAAATCATAGACACAGAGCTACAAAATGGTATAACATATACTGCATTTGAGGAACAATGGGAAAGTAATTCTGCTTTGAAAGTTGATGAACCTTACTTTTGAGAAATGGCCTTTGAATGCTTTGGTACCTACTGGAGAGCTCTTCTTTGTCTACACCCATTCAGCATCATTCACACCCTCTTAAGCTTTAGCCCCCACCCAAACTCTGACCATTTTGCTCACCCTAGCAGAGCTGGTTAGGCTGTTTTCATGTTATCCAGAGTGTTGGTTAACTGTGCTGCTGGCAACAATTTAATTACATTTATTTGCCAACTTTTACTGACACCGACCATATTCAACGGGTGTTGAGCTTTCCTAAATTAATCAGTTATTCTGAGATCTGGTACACTCAGACGAGAGTGCTCTGAAATCGGAGTAGATGGCCAGACTGAATTTACAAACGCATTCGAAATAGTTACTTGCATAGTGGATAATTTTGTTAAGACATGTAGGTAGCTAGCTAGCTAAACAATGAACCATAATCCCAACTCATGATGTTACTACCCTGCATGAGTCTGCAGGTAGCTAACCTATCAGGTTCAATGGTAGCTAGCTGACATTAACTAGCCAAGCAAATGACTGAGATACGAATAATAAGATCATACACGTAACGTTAGCTTGCGAGTTAGCAAGCTAATGTTAGCTAGCTAACGGTACACTTTAACTTGAAATGAACTACTTTCTGTCAAAATTAGAAACGTGTCATATCTGAAAATGTAGGTTGCTAGAATATTTTACCCGTATACATCATAGATGGACGCGTCTCCTGTCACGGATGCCATGGTTGCCCTTAGTTTGAAAATGTAATTCGGAAACAGGTGTTTTCTCCATCTCCTTAGCTATCATACTTGAATATCATACTGATTTATGTAGTTTTACTACTCAATCCAAAAAAGCCGCATTAGACAGGATTACCTACACATATTGACCAGCTCAAATAGACAGAATGTGTACTATATGGCAAACCAATCCAAACTCATCTCTCAGCATGTCCAGCCCACTCATTATCTCAGCCAATCATGGCTAGCTGGAATGTTGCTGTTTTTTTCTGTGGCTAAACCTACTGGGCTCGTAATTTAACAATTTTATTCATATTTACGGATGGCATACAAGTTTGTTATTAAGGCACATGAAAGTTCACATGTTCAAGAAGGCATTTCTGTCCCAAAGAAAACGCATTTTGATTTTAAAAAAGTTCACTTTCAAACGGCTCTCCTGTGAAGTAGTGACCCGCAACATACGCCAAGTTTCCTGAAATGGGTCACTATGGCTACAGTGTTTGATTTGTTAGTCAGGCTAACTGTACATTACATGCACATTTTATAATATTGACTAGATATGTTTGCCATTTGATATATTCACAGTTCTGAGTGGCTTAACCAATCATTTATTCTCTATTGAAAAAGACTGTGGTCCAGGGTTCTTTAATCCCAATTAGATCTACTCTGATAAATTATTTAATATAGATACAGTAAATTAACAATTCAATAACTACAGTAAAGTACTCATTGAGTCTTCAACCCTTTTCCTGTAGCGTGTAAATTGCATGCATCCTCCCAACCATGTCAACTCAATTCTTCACATTGTGGGAACAACTGTGTTATGGCTAGAGTCTCCCTCCTTCCCTTCAGACATGTTCCTCATCCTGTGTTACGACTATAGTCCCCCTCCTTCCCTTCAGACATGTTCCTCATCCTGTGTTACGGCTATAGTCCCCCTCCTTCCCTTCAGACATGTTCCTCATCCTGTGTTATGGCTAGAGTCTCCCTTCTTCCCTTCTGAAATGTTCCTCATCCAGTGTTGCGACAATATTCTCCCTCCTTACACCTAACCCTTCCCCTATCACACCATCCACAGCCATCCATCTCAATCCAACTCAACCTCTCCACTCTCTTCCACTCAGCGTTTGAGATAGAATCACATTGCCTTCCAGGCATGTCATAACCACAGCGATTGTTATCACAAGATGGTTATGTCATGTTGGCTCTGGCTTTGATGAGGAACAAAGGGGGAACTATTGTAGTGCATTCCTCAACAACAGGACATAGTAACAGGTCTGGAATCAGATAGGGGGAACTCTTGTTGTACATTCCTCAGGTGAAACAGCAATAACAGGCCTAGGATTAGATAAGATCTCCTCAGGCTCTTTCTAAAAACCTTGCACCTTGGGAGGAAGTTGGAGAATGTCTCCTGTGGACCATGTGTGCTCTCAAAACAAAGGAAGGGCTGGACCACGAGGAAGTTATCTGTTTTGACTTTGACACCCTTACCTGCTTTTTTTTCATGTTTAGTTTTTGAGGAGGTTACCTTGAGTGGGGAGGGGGATGTACTTTAGTTAAGTGTTTTAAAGTTTCAGAACATCAAAATGGGGGGGTTTTGCCTCGTGACTTCCCATGTTTTTGACAGATTTTGTTTTTGACAGAAGTGCTTGTGTACAATAACATATTTTAGCTACAGTTATCTGCGTGTTAGTAATTTGTTGTGAACCATGACCTGACAACATTATCCCAACCACTCATGCCCACTTCCTCAGGAATAACTTGACTGGATACACTAAAGCCAGATACATCCTAACACACTGAGATAGTGTATGATCGTTCGTCACGTGTTTGTGTGACTGGGTGTGTATTTAAGTTTCTTAAGACCTGTCTGTCACTCTGACTGCAGTCCAAGGCCTGTCTGTGACTCTGACAGCAGTCCAAGGCCTGTCTGTGACTCTGACAGCAGTCCAAGGCCTGTCTGTGACTCTGACAGCAGTCCAAGGCCTGTCTGTGACTCTGACAGCAGTCCAAGGCCTGTCTGTGACTCTGACAGCAGTCCAAGGCTGCGGCTGTGTGCTCCACTGTGCTCCAACTTACCATGGGCCCCTTGAGGGCTGTGAGGACAGAGGTTTTTCCTCTTTGTCTGGTTCTGCCCTGTCATTATCACTATCCACTCCAACTGCTCTGAGACCTGTTCTAATATACAGAGGAGTGGGTAGCAGCATGTGTCCTTAAGTCCTTCCATCTGATTTAGAGCCAATGTCAACGCCAACCTCCCAAGACGGCCACATAGGACACACTCAGGGGGAGGGTCCGTTTTCTGATTCCTTCATTCATTTCTTTCTTTCTGTCGTCGTAGTCTGTCTGTTTGTTTATTTGTTCTGTCTGTCTCTCAATCTATCCCCCTCTCCCCTTCTCGATCTTCCTCCTACATGAAATGCATACGATTCCTAGCTCTTCAGAGCAACAGATGCTGGATAAGAGACATTGAAGTTCACCAACTCTGGACTTTCTGGTTATGATGATCATTCACATAGTTATCTAAGGAAGTTTAGGTCTATAGCCCTCCCTCTATCCATAAAACAAAATACTAAACTGCTTTCTGTCTAAATTATACTGTAAGTGTCTGATGGTATCTGCTGGGACTGTTTCCAACAATGCCTTTACAGATGTTATCCATTCATAGCTGAAGATATTGATGTTTTGTAGAGATATCTGATTGGATTTGAATCAGATGTTTGTGGTTTCATATTATTTTACATTCTCTCTCTCATCGCTCTCTTTCTCTCTCTCAGGTTGCTGAGCTCCATCAAACCTGGCTTGGTGAAGAAGATCAACAGATTACCCACTCCCATCGCTGGCCTGGTAAGTTCTCTCCTTCTGCCATCACTCCATTCCTCTCCCCCTCTATCTTCCTCTCCTTCCATTCTTCTCCTCCCTCTGATTCCTCTCATTCTGCCAGCTATTCCCCCCTTTCTCCCTCCATTTAGTTTCCCTATCCTCCCATTCCTGCATCCCTTCCTGCCTCCATCTCCCCCTTCCTTTCACTCTACCATCTATTCTCCCTTTCCCCCCGCCATTTGAATTCCCCTATCCTCCTATTCCTCTCCTCCCTCCCTCCACCTCTCCCTTCCTTTCACTCTACCATCTATTCCCCCTTTCCTCCTGCCATTTAATTCCCCTATCCTCCTATTCCTCTCCTCCCTCCCTCCACCTCTCCCTTCCTCTCACTCTACCTCTATTCCTTTCTGAATAATGTACAGTCTATTCTGCACTTTAAATTATTCACAGATAGACAGTACAAAGTCACTCCAACTCCCAAGCTATAAGAAGGCTCAACCTATGTCTGTCAAACAGCTGGGAACAATGGAAGGGTGTAAACCTCACAGTAGTATTCCATTGTGTGTGTCTGTGGGAACGTGTGTGTGTTCATGTGTGTGTGTTGCAGCAGGTCTTTCAAGATCTTGTGGAAATGCATCCAGCTCCTCATTACTGTTTTATGTATATAGAGTGATAGCAAAGGAGAGGAGAGGAAGGAAACATATTAGTTATTTGTTCCTTTAGTCCACTCAACCCCCCCCCCCCCCCCCCACTTCCTCTGCATTGTTTTGGCTTGGCTTGAGTCTGCTGGTTAGCCAGGCCCAGATGTACTGGGACAGCCCCGGGATCCGTTATTAGTGTAAAACGCTGCGAGACTGGCAGCGCTGTTTGACGAGACCCATGGTTATGCTACCTCTGCTCCACACTTTGGTCTTCAAATCGATCGCTACAGTAGCCCTTGTATATCTTGACTAGATTTGCTGCTATTATCTTGGTCCAATTTGTCTCTATTGTGAGATAGGAACAGGGTTAGGTAGGTGGCTTTCTAAATGTAATGTGTTACAGTTACTAGTTGCCTGTCCAAAATTTATATTCAGTAACACAACTTTTGGATTAACCAAACTGATTAGAGGCATTAGAAGACAAAAATGTATGTTGTTATGTACAGTTGAAGTCGGAAGTTTACATACACCTTAGCCAAATACATTTTAACTCTGTTTTTCACAATTCCTGACATTTAATCCTAGTAACAATTCCCTGTCTTAAGTCAGTTAGGGTCACCACTTTATTTTAAAGTGAAATGTCAGAATAATAGCAGAGAGAATTATTTATTTCAGCTTTTATTTCTTTCATCACATTCCCAGTGGGTCAGAAGTTTACATAAACTCAATTAGTATTTGGTAGCATTGCCTTTAAATTGTTTAACTTGGGTCAAACATATCAGGTAGCCTTCCACAAGCTTCCCACAATAAGTTGGGTACATTTTGGCCGATTCCTCCTGACAGAGCTGGTGTAACTGAGTCAGGTTTGTAGGCCTCCTTGCTCACACACGCTTTTTCAGTTCTGCCCACAAATGTTCTATAGGATTAAGATCAGGGATTTGTGATGGCCACTCCAATACCTTGACTTTGTTGTCCTTAAGCCATTTTGCCACAACTTTGGAAGTATGCTTGGAGTCATTGTCCATTTGGAAGACCCATTTGCGACCAAGCTTTAACTGCCTGACTGATGTCTTGACATGTTGCTTCAATATATGCACATCATTTTGCTCCATCATGATGCCATCTAATTTGTGAAATGCACCAGTCCTTCCTGCAGCAAAGCACCCCCACAACATGATTCTGCCACCCCCGTGCTTCACGGTTGGGATGGTGTTCTTCGGCTTGCAAGCCTCCCCCTTTTTCCTCCAAACATAACAATGGTCATTGGCCAAACAATTCTATTTTTGTTTCATCAGACCAGAGGACATTTCTCCAAAAAGTACGATCTTTGTCCCCATGTGCAAACCGTAGTCTGGCTTTTTTTATGGCGGTTGTGGAGCAGTGGCTTCTTCCTTGCTGAGCGGCCTTTCAGGTTATGTCGATATAGGACTCGTTTTACTGTGGATATAGTTTCCTCCAGCATCTTCACAGGGTCCTTTGCTTGATGTTCTGGGATTGATTTGCACTTTTCGCACCAAAATACGTTCATCTCGAGGAGTCGGAACACGTCTCCTTCCTGAGCGGTATGACGGCTGTGTGGTCCCATGGTGTTTAATACTTGCGTACTATTGTTTGTACAGATGAACGTGGTACCTTCAGGCTCTTGGAAAATGCTCCCAATGATGAACCAGACTTATGGAGGTCTACAATTGTTTTTCCGAGGTCTTGGCTGATTTATTTAGATTTTCCCATAATGTTAAGCAAAGAGGTACTGAGTTTGAAGGTAGGCCTTGAAATACATCCACAGGTACGCCTCCAATTGACTCAAATGATGTCAATTAGCCTATCAGAAGCTTCTAAAGCTGTGACATAATTTTCTGGAATTTTCCAAGCTGTTTAAAGGCACAGTCAACTCAATGTATGTAAACTTCTGACCCACTGGAATTGTGATACGGTGAATTATAAGTTAAATAATCTGTCTGTCTAAACAATTGTTGGAAAAATGACTTGTGTCATGCACGAAGTAGATGTCCTAACCGATTTGCCAAAACCTATAGTTTGTTCACAATAATTTTTTGGAGTGGTTGAAAAAAATATGTTTAATGACTCCAACCTAAGTGTATGTAAACTTCCGACTTGTATGTTACCAATTGAACGACATCTATTGCAGGATAAATCAATGTTAAAGTTTACATAACTGGCCATATATGGATGTTAAATTTTACTTTATGGGTTGGTTGTGTAGGCTTCTTCTAACCCATCGCTTTCTACTACATATAATTTCTGATTTAAATTTGATCTTTACATTAATATATATATAATTTATAAGTCCAAAAATGGATGTAGCAACTATAGATTGCCCCTTTAAGTTTATCAAAAGCTTTAATTAATTCAATTCAACCATTATTGGGTTCAAATACACATTTAGATTTCTGAACAGCCATCCACAACAACCACAATCCGAGAGCAGCGGTGTGATTCACATCACTGCGCTCTATACAGTGGGGAGAACAAGTATTTGATACACTGCCGATTTTGCAGGTTTTCCTACTTACAAAGCATGTCATTTTTATCATAGGTACAATTCAATTGTGAGAGACGGAATCTAAAACAAAAATCCAGAAAATCACATTGTATGATTTTTAAGTATTTCATTTGCATTTTATTGCATGACATACGTATTTGATACATCAGAAAAGCAGAACTTAGTATCAAATACTTGTTCTCCCCACTGTAGATATCAATAATAAGTGATATCCGTTTCGCCGTAGACTACACCACTACTCTCATCCTTACCTCCAAGCTATTATTCAAGTTGTATAATCTTTGGATGCCGACAGCAGTCGCACCATTGGAAGACATAGCTTGGACTGTAGCCTACAAAAGCCTATTCCTGCTCTTTTCCCTCGATCCATCAAACACATTTGGTGTGTCATCATAGCAAGCTCTGATTTAAACATGCACCTTTTTTTAATGTTCCTTTGAATGTCATTGAGTTTACAGAGAAGTTTTTTTTCGCAAAAATCCTTTCTGAATTTAAAAGTAATCCTTGAAGTAATCCTCTAGTTTTTCAAAAGTATCTGTAATCTGATTACAATATTTTTGCTGGTAACGTAACGGATTACAGTTAATGTTTTTTTGTAATCACTTACATGTAATCAGTTTCTCTCCAACTCTGGATAGGAATAATGAGTAGCATTCAATGGCTAACTTGCCTTCAGTGTGAAGTTGCCCGAAAGTACAGATCTAGGATAAATTTACTGTTAAATGCAAACCTGACCCAAGACCAGCGTCTGGGCGCCACTTCAACCTAATCTTCTAACTTAATGTGTCGGGGCTCCCGAGTGGCGCAGCAGTCTAAGGCACTGCATCTCAGTGCTAGAGGCATCACTACAGACACCCTGGTTTGAATCCAGTCTGTATCACAACTGGCCATGATTGGGAGTCCCATAGGGTGGTGCACAATTGGCCCAGCGTCACCCGGGTTTGGCCGGTGTAGGCCATCATTGTAAATAAGAATTTGTTCTTAACTGAATTGTCTAGTTAAATAAAGGTTAAATAAAAATAATATTAAAAAAAATATATATATATATTATCACAATTGCCCTGTGTCTTCTTTGACTCTGCTCATGGTTTGAAGACCAAAGGGTAATGAAACGAGTACAGAAGGGATGGAGGAGAGGAGATGAACAATGGCTGGATAAGAAAGAAAGCGAGAGACAAACATATGCAGAAAAGAAAGGATGAAAGAGAGGAGAACTCAACAGCTGGATGATGGAGGGAGAGAGAGGGGGAGCTAGAACCCAAAATTCAAAAGTGGCAGGCTTCAGTTGAACTGTTTTGAAGGAAGTTTGGTTTGGCCTGGCTTCTCTCTCCCTACTCTCTTATCTAACGGCGTCTCTAATCGCCGCCAACGAGCCTCCTCTGGCTGTTAAGGAACACCAGCAATTACATGCCCTTTCTCTTTTTTACAATCCAGTAACAATGGATTATCTTATTATCTTGTAACAAGTTCAAAGCAAAACAGTTACTTCCTCACTTTGTCAAGATGTTTTTGCTCCACTGTAACACCAGTTAAGTCTTTCAATCTTTCGGTTCTTTCTCTCACTCTCTCTCTCTCTCTCTCTCTCTTTCTCTCTCTCTCACTCTCTCTCTCTCTCTCTCACTCTCTCTCTCTCTCTCTCTCTCTCTCGAAGTCTCTCTCTTGAAGTCTCATTTTCTGAAGATATCTAAGTTAACCTCTTGATCCTACTTGAGACGCAGACGTCTCAACTAGGCACTTGGAAATGCAAATGCGCTACGCTAAATGCTAAATGTACTCGTTAAAACTCAAACGTTCATTAAAATACACATGCAGGGTATTGAATTAAAGCTACACTCGTTGTGAATCTAGCCAACAAGTCAGATTTTTAAAATGCTTTTCGGCGAAAGCATGATAAGCTATTATCTGATAGCATGCAACACCCCAATATACCTGAAGGGGACGTAAACAAAATAATTAGCGTAGCCGGCGCTACACAAAAACGCAGAAATAAAATATAAAACATTCATTACCTTTGATGATATTCTTTGTTGGCACTCCTATATGTTCCATAAACGTCACAATTGGGTCTTTTTCCCGATTAAATCCATCCATGTATGCCCAAAATATCCATTTGTATAGCCTGTCTGGTTCAGGAAAAAAGCTCTCTTCCAACACGCAACGTCATTTTTTAAAATTATATAAGTTGCCTATATTCTTTGACAAAACACTTCAACCTACTTTTGTAACCCAACTTTAGGTATTTGTAAACGTTAATAAGCGATCAAATTGATCACTGGGCGATCTGTATTCAATAGCAGCTACTCAAGAAAACAATGTCCATTTTTCTCTCTTCCAAAATCGATTGTTGTAGGCTGGATGGAATGAAGGATCTATTGGTCATGACTCAAAGGATTTTTGTCAATGAAAATGACGTTTTTGGCGACTTCGTGTGGAAGCTGTAGGAATTGCATCCGTGGCACTATTTCATTTGGTGTCCTTTAAACAATACATGCAAGTGGCGCATGGATATTTTTTTCAGTTTTCAGTGACCAGTTTTTCTTGCGCTTTTCGATGAAACACACGCTCTGTTATAGTCACAGCCGTGATTTAACCAGTTTTAGAAACTTCAGAGTGTTTTCTATCCACACATACTAATCATATGCATATACTATATTCGTGGCATGAGTAGCAGGACGCTGAAATGTTGCGCGATTTTTAACAGAATGTTCGAAAAAGGAGGGGGTAGACTTAAGAGGTTTTAAGAGCATCAAAAGTCTCTCTCTTCCTCCGTTTCTGTTCTGGACCTACTTTCTGTTTACATGGCTACTGTTTCTCTCCATTACACGTCTAATGATTTCTGTCTATAAGACCTAAGAGAACACGTAATCTGGTGTCGGGTCAGTCTTTCTGCATAGAATTAGAGGGGTTATCAATTATCCATCTACACAAACTGGCCCTCCATCTGCTGGGGACATGAACGAGAAACTAGTGAGTGGGAGGAGGAAAGGGACATTGGTACGTCTTTGATTTGTACTGTATCTGAGTGGGCACAAGCAATTCACGACATAATGCTTTTGCTTTTTGTCATTGAACAAAGCCAAGCAAATACAGGGTTACCAGGGCCATGTTGAGTAGGGAAGCTGTGGCTGTTCACGTGGCTGTTCACGTGGCTGTTCACGTGGCTGTTCACGTGGCTGTTCACGTGGCTGTTCACGTGGCTGTTCACGTGGCTGTTCACGTCGCTGTTCACGTGGCTGTTCACGTCGCTGTTCACGTCGCTGTTCACGTCGGTAGACATGAAGTGCTTTGAAAGGGTGGTCATGGCTCCCATCAAATCGAAATGTATTTGTCACATGCGCCGAATACAACGGGTAAAATGCGTACTTTCAACCCTTAACCAAGAATGCAGTTCAATAAATAAACATCAACACCATCATCACGGAAACCCTAGACCCACTCCAATAAGACTGCTGAACAATTAATCAAATGGCCACCCAGACTATTTGCATTGACACCCCCTCCCCCCGTTTGTTTTTTACACTACTGCTACTCACTGTTTATTATCTATGCATGGTCACTTTACCCCTACCTACAGTACATGTACAAATGACCTCTAACCTGTACCGCCGCACATTGACTCAGTACCGGTACCCCCTGTATATAGCCTCGTTATTTTATTGGTCCTTTTTTATTTTTTTACTTTAGTTTATTTAGTAAATATTTTCTTAACTCTATTTTCTTAAAACTGAATTGTTGGTTAAGGGCTTGTAAGTAAGCTTTTCACGGTAAGGTCAACACGGTGCATGTGACAAATCAAATGAGATTTTAATTGATTTGATCTTTATAATATATTTCTATCTGAACGTTGTGGCCTACTGAACTAGACTAGGCATGTAGACTAGGCATGTAGACTAGGCATGTAGACTAGGCATGTAGACTAGGCATGTAGACTAGGCATGTAGACTAGGCATGTAGACTAGGCATGTAGACTAGGCATGTAGACTAGGCATGTAAACCACATGGTTGACTCATGTAGGGTAGGACCTGTACCTGTTATGGTGAATCCTTATGGTTCAACTCAAGGTGCAGGTTTGTGTATCCACACCTTCCTTTTTGAAAATCATATGGATGTGCTCACACACACGCTTGTGCATTGCAGTAACACCTTACATCTGCATATCCAAAGAAAAATTCCAGACGAGGCTCTCCCTCTTCCTTCCCCTTCCTGTTACAGCCTAATGGGAAAATGTCTCTGTGGAATTCCTTGTTGTGTAATCAGGGTGGATGGGGAGCAGAGCAGAGTGTGGAATGTTTTACAGGTTGATTGGTAGCTCTTGTCCAGGGCATTAGGAATGCTCAGTGATAGCAAGCCATACTAAGGCACAGTATTAGCAAGCTGTACTGAGACTCAGTGTTAGCAAGCTGTACTGAGACTCAGTGTTAGCAAGCCACACTCCCTGGACTACAGCTGGTTGACTGGTTGGTTCTTTGGTTTGTTGCTTGTTCTGCTGAAGAGGGCTAGTGGGTTGGTAGCAGACCTGGGTTCATTTCATAGGTCAAATCTTTTATAGTACCTGAGAGTGTTTGCGGTGCACTACATTTAGCTTAAAATTTGCACTTTTGGGAATATTCTGTGTTAGTTCCAGTGTACCATTACACAGAACCTGATAACCATAGATGTCTGTATGACAATGTATAATTGTGAAACACCATTCATGGCACTGCCTAGAATTTTTACTTGTGATGAGAAGAAACCACTTGTCTGTGAGTTTTAAACTCTCCCCTGCTTATTTGAGTGTTGTCCTTGGCCTTGACTCTGTGAGGTTGGAATCTGAAACAGATCTGTGAAACACCCATCTCCCTCAGCGTAATCTGTGAACCCCGTTCCCCTGGATACTCTATAGGTGTTGTTTCTGGGTGTGAATGCTGGTTCACTTCCCCCCTGCATCTGTCGTCAGATCGCGTCAGAAAGGTATAGAGTCCATCCAGATTCAGCACCGTAATGTAAAATGATCTGAGGATGGAACATGTTTAATGTCTCTGTACTTCATGCATCATATCAATTAGCTCCTAATATTTATTTTTACTGTTTTAGTTCTATTGGGGAAATGTTGTCTCAAGCCCACAGGAATGGAGTTCTCTGCAGATGTCTTTAAGTCTACATGTGTTATCGTGCCTGGTTTTCTCTGACCGTTGTCCATAGTTTTGGTGTCTGAGGGGGGGAAGAGGGCAGTGGCTGGAACACTGTGTGTTGATGTAGACATCAGTGTCTGTCATCAAGAGCCTTCCATTACAAGAGGTCGATGTTCTCAGCTGTGGTCTCCACCCAGTTTCCTCTACCAGTGACCCCCTACCCCACACGCGCACACACAAACGGTTCAAACACACAAACATGTTGTATGTTATTGTACAAGACGCTTGCTGGACATGGGTTTAAGTGGTTTCCCCTACACATACATGCACATACACAGACCCTTGTCACTAATATTTCCTCTGTCCGCATGTTCTTTGTTTACGTTTCTGTTATTCTTGGCATCGGGTGACTTGTTGTCGGAAGAGAGCACAGAAGTTTGAGAGCAGCAGCATTGTGGAGGGAGATGGTTTGGGGAGCAGCAGCATTGTGGAGAGAGATGGTTTGGGAGCAGCAGCATTGTGGAGAGAGATGGTTTGGGAGCAGCAGTATTGTGGAGAGAGATGGTTTGGGAGCAGCAGCATTGTGGAGAGAGATGGTTTGGGAGCAGCAGCATTGTGGAGAGAGATGGTTTGGGAGCAGCAGCATTGTGGAGAGAGATGGTTTGGGAGCAGCAGCATTGTGGAGAGAGATGGTTTGGGAGCAGCAGCATTGTGGAGAGAGATGGTTTGGGAGCAGCAGCATTGTGGAGAGAGATGGTTTGGGAGCAGCAGCATTGTGGAGAGAGATGGTTTGGGAGCTACGGGTAGCTACGGGTTCGCTTCACGCTGCTACAACATGGTAGCTACGGGTTCGCTTCACGCTGCTACAACATGGTAGCTACGGGTTCGCTTCACGCTGCTACAACATGGTAGCTACGGGTTCGCTTCACGCTGCTACAACATGGTAGCTACGGGTTTGCTTCACGCTGCTACAACATGGTAGCTACGGGTTTGCTTCACGCTGCTACAACATGGTAGCTACGGGTTTGCTTCACGCTGCTACAACATGGTAGCTACGGGTTTGCTTCACGCTGCTACAACATGGTAGCTACGGGTTCGCTTCACGCTGCTACAACATGGTAGCTACGGGACAAAAACAGTGGAGAAGTTAGCAATGCAGGCATTAATTAAGCGTAACCAACCCGTTACTCAAAATAGGACATTGAAAAACATGAAAGTGTGATTTCACAATGTCTCCACCCAGCCTCCACTTTTATTAAAAGCATCATTTTTAAACACACCATGTTGTGCCAGACCTCTGTGGCTAACTGGTTTTCGCTGGATTCTACTGGACTTGTCTGTATTTAACTGGTCTTGATTGCCCTCCTAAACCTTTCCATCCTCCTCCTTTCTTCTTCCCCCTGCCAACAATACATTCATCTACCCCTACTACAGGCTTTAAAGATGGAATCCCTCCAATGTAATTCAGCTATGCTAAATGGGAACTGGGAAGTCTCTGGCCAATGGAAGGCCTACTGTATTGACTTCATTACCATCAGTGATTGGTGAGCCATTTGAAATCTCAAAGCACATTCTTACTGGGTGCTGCATAGCCAATCAGGCTCCCTCAAGTTGTAAGCGAATAGTTTGGAATTTTCAAGAAGGTTTTGTTTGTAGTGTGCTTGGTGAAGTATTTTTGGAGATTTCAGTATATGTATTTCTCTAAGTGGAAACAACCTTATTTAAATAATTAATTTCTCCATACCCCTTTAACCCTATTCTCAATCATCTGGTAGAGCATGTTTTGACAATTGATTTAGAAGTGGATATGAAATACATTTTCGCTTGAACTTGAATGGTCAACTCCCCCTCGTGGATGAATTTACATAATTTGTATTATTTTGGGTTGCTGCAGTTCAGTGTTGTGGCTCTCTAACTTCGCCCACTTCGAGGGCTGTAAGAATACTCTAAATCTGTCACCAAAGATAAGGGATAAAAGGCAGGAGGAATTTAGTTGTTGAGGTATTCATATTGCACCATTCCTGTTAGTAGAGACCTTGAAGAGTAGAAATATGAAAATAAATGGTTAAAATGTAAAAAGCAACAAATCAACAAATGTGCTCAACCAGGTGGTTAATATGTCAGTAAAGGGTATGGTGGACTAAGAATAGGGTACATTTAGTTTGTATTTAAAAAATGCTTATTTTGGTGAAAAATATGATTTAAATAGTTGACAACATACAGTAAATTGGTGAAACCACATTTCATGACCCATTGGGTCAATTCATCACTATTCAGACTTAAGGTTGCTAATAAAGTAATGTCTATAATATATATTTTTTTTTAACTGCACTTTGTCATATATTATCTCAAAATATAGTCTGAATATGTGTGAAACATGGTGGAAGAAGCTGGATCATTTTGAAATTAAAGGGGAAAAAATTAACAGTATTGCACTACTATTTATTAACTGGGTGGTTCGAGCCCTGAATGCTGATTGGCTGAAAGTTGTGGTAGACCGTGTACCACGGGTATGACTAAACATTTATTTTTACATTTCTATTTACGTTGGTAACCAGATTATAATAGCAATAAGGCACCTCAGGGGTTTGTGATATATGGCCAATATACCACGGCTAAGGGCTGTGTCCTAGCACTCTGTTGCTTTGCGTTGTGCGTAAGAACAGCCCTTAGCCGTGGTATATTGGCCATATACCACCCGAAAACGCTTCAATGTAAGTCAATATTCATGTTTGGACATAAAAATTGACATCATGTAACTTTTCTTACCTACCTATGAAAGCCATTGAAGCTGACCTAAAGTAAGTTTTGTAATATTGATGAAATTAGTATTCCACAATCATAAATCATGGGCATTAACATGGAGTCGGTTCCCCCTTTGCTGCCATAACAGCCTCCCCTCTTCTGGGAAGGCTTTCCACTAGATGTTGGAACATTGCTGCGGGTACTTGCTTCCATTCAGCCACAAGAGCGTTAGGGACATCGGGCACTGGTGTTGGGCGATTAGGCCTGACTCGCAGTTGGCGTTCCAATTCATCCCAACGGTGTTTGATGGAGTTGAGGTCAGGGCTCTGTGCAGGCCAGTCAAGTTCTTCCACACCGATCTCAACAAACCATTTCCGTATGGACCTGACTTTGTTCACGGGGGCATTGTCATGTTGAAACAAGAAAGGAAATGTATAGTTGGCACTATGCAGTCGGGCAGGTAGCGTTCTCCTGGCATCAGCCAAACCCAGATTCGTCCGTCTGATTGCCAGATGGTGAAACGTGATTCATCTCTCCGGAGAACGCATTTCCACTGCTCCAGAGTCCAGTAGCGGCGAGCTTTACACCACTCCAGCTGACGCTTGGCATTGCGCATGGTGATCTTAGGCTTGGAAACACATTTTTGAATCTCCTGAAGAACAGTTATTGTGCTAACATTGCAGTTTTGAACTTGGTTGTGAGTGTTGCAACCGAGCAGCGGTGAGTGTTGCAACTCGGCGGTCCCGCTCTGTGAGCTTTTGTGACCTACTACTTTGCGACTGAGTTGTTGTCGCTCCTAGATAATAGGAGCAACAACAATAACAACAATAATAATAACAGCATTTACACTTGACCGGGGCATCTCCAGCAGGGCAGAAATTTGACGAACTGACTTGTTGGAAAGGTGGCACCCTATGACGGTGCCACGTTGAAAGTCACTGAGCTCTTCAGTAAGGCCATTCTACTGCCAATGATTGTTTATGGAGATTGCATGGCTGTGTGCTTGATTTTATATACCTGTCAGCAACGGGTGGGGCTGAAATAGCCAAATCCAGTCATTTGAAGGGGTGTCTACATACTTTTGTATATATAGTGTATATAGATATGGAACATTATTTGTCTTTTTTTTTATTAACTTTTATTTAACCAGGGAAAAACACATTGAGACCTAGGTCTCATTTGCAAATGTGAACAATACAGAAAAGAAAAGTGTATATACAATTTAAAACACAAAATTAAATAAATAGCAAATATTATATACACAATAAACAAAACAAGCACATTTATAAATACAAATATCCCTAGCCTTTCTCCTAAACTGACCCAGAGACAACAACATATCCAAATGAAACGTTACTTGGAGATTATTCCACATGATAGGGGCCTGTTAGGAAAAAGCAGATTTACCGAACTCTGTGGATACACGTGGAGTCTCCAGCATTAACCAACCCTGTGATCTAGTGTTGTAATCTGAGTTTCAACATTTCAACAATTATAAGTAAATTGGTAGATAAAACAAAAATGTATAAACAAAAATAGAATAATGACGTGACCTGTGTGTTTTTAGAGAGGTCCAACCAACTTTATGATAAAGGATGTCGTGGTGAGTGTCAACTGTCCTAAGTTATAAAACAAAGTCCGCTATGATAAACATATAGATGGGAAGAACAAAACCTTGTAGACCTTGAAATGCATGTCAATAGTTTTTATCAGTGTGTATGCAGTGCTGATTTGTTGATTTTGTCTTTTACATATCCTGCCGGCAGAGCAATATTCAGTCACACCCTCTGTGTGTGTGTGTGTGTGTGTGTGTGTGTGTGTGTGTGTGTGTGTGTGTGTGTGTGTGTGTGTGTGTGTGTGTGTGTGTGTGTGTGTGTGTGTGTGTGTGTGTGTGTGTGTGTGTGTGTGTGTGTGTGTGTGTGTGTGTGTGTGTGTGTGTGTTTTTATGGGTGGGGTGTCCTCTTCAGGGAAGCAGAGATGGGACTCTCCCAAACGTACAGGAAGCCCGGGGGGGGGGGGCGCTTAGCACAGTGAGAAAATCCAGAGAGAGGGAGAACGGGAGAGAAGAGAAAGAGGCTGGGAACTGGAGAAGAGAAGGGGACAGGAGCCTTAGCAGGGTCAGGTTGCACTGACAGAACAAAGGACTGCAGGACACCTGGCAAGCTCTGAGAGAGAGAGACACCCAACTCTTACACTAGCCCAAGCCAATGGCATGTACCAGATGCTCTGCTCACACTTACTGGTCTGAGGCCAAACCACACTTTATTGAACACACAGCCTTCACTATCTCATCCTGGAATATCCAAGGAGGGGAGAATCAATAATTTCCAGGCCCAGGGGTATGTACTAGTCTGTGGCGACCTAAATGCCAGAACTGGACAAGAACCTGACTCCCTCAGCACACAGGGGGACAAATACCTGGAGGTGAAAGCATTCCCCCCCCCCATATGCCCCCCTCGGCACAACTACGTCAACATAACCAACAAAAAACTCCTACAGCTCTGTCACACACGCTGGGTATGTACATAATCAATGGTAGGCTTCGAGGGGACGGTAGGTATACCTATAGCTCATCTCTTGGCAGTAGTACTGTAGACTACCACTGGCCCCAAGTCTCTCAGAGCGTTCACAGTCAGTCAACCCGCTCACACCCCTATCAGATCACAGCAAAATCCCTGTCATTCTAATATGAACCAACTCTCCAATCTTTTTGGCCCTATAACAAAGAACGAATATCAAAAACACATATAAATCTTAGTCAACTATTAAAGAATACAAGAACCCACTGGAATCTCCAATTACATTGAATAACTAACCCTCCGACCCAAAAGGCCTAAATGTCCTTAATGAAATTATCAAATATACAGACCACAAATTCCAATTGGCTATACTAAAACTCTTTAACATCATCCTTAGCTCTGGCATCTTCCCCAATATCTGGAACCAAGGACTGATCACCCAATCCACAAAGTGGAGACAAATTTGACCCCAATAACTACCGTGGGTTATGCGTTAACAGAAACCTTGGGAAAATCCTTTGTATTATCATTAACAGCAGACTCGTATATTTCCTCAGTGATAACAATGTACTGAGCAAATGTCAAATTGGCTTTTTACCAAATTATTGTATGACAGATGACATATTCACCCTGCACACCCCAAAGCTGTAAACAGGCACCCTCATAGATATCATCCTAACCAACTTGCCCTCTAAATACACCTCTGCTGTTTTCAACCAAGATCTCAGCGATCACTGCCTCATTGCCTGCATCCGTAATGGGTCAGCGGTCAAGCGACCTCCACTCATCACTGTCAAACGCACCCTGAAACACTTAATCGACCTGGCCGGGGTATCCTGGAAGGATATTGATCTCATCCCGTCAGTAGAGGATGCCTAGTTATTTTTTTTTAAATGCCTTCCTCCATCTTAAATAAGCATGCCCCATTCAAGAAATTTAGAACCAGGAACAGATATAGCCCTTGGTTCTCTCTATACCTGACTGCCCTTAAAACCTCTTTGGGATAGGGGGTAGCATTTTCACTTTTGGATAAATAGCGTGCCCAATTTCAACTTCCTGCTACTCAATATAAGATATTATTAGTATATTCGGATATAAAACACTCTGAAGTTTCTAAAACTGTTTGAATCATGTCTGTGAGTATAACAGAACTTATGTAGCAGGCAAAACCCCAAGGACTAACCATTCAGAATTCTTTATTTTTGAGGTCACGGTCTGTTCATTGGGTTCTCATGGGGAAACAATATTTTTTAGGCAGTTGTTTGCAGTTCCTACCGCTTCCACTGGATGTCAACAGTCTTTAGAATTTGGTTGAGGTTATTCCTTTGTGCATCCTGGAAAAGGGTAATGCTGTTGAGAGTTGGCCAAGACTTGAAAAGTAGCATTAGTTTCCTCTCGTCCTCTATTGAAAACAGATCGATTTACTAACGTTTAAAAATACCTAAAGTTGTATTACAAAAGTATTTTGAAATGTTTTGGCAAAGTTTACAAGTAACTTTTGAGATATTTTGTAGTGACGTTTACTGCTGTGCTATCATCAGATAATAGCTTCTTATGCTTTCGCCGAAAAGCCTTTTTGAAATCTGACATGTAGGCTGTAATCACAATGAGTGTAGCTTTAATTGAGTATCTTACATGTGTGATTTAATGAAAGTTTGAGTTTTATAGTATTTTATTTGAATCTGGCGCTCTGCATTTTCCCTGGCAATTGGCCAAGTGGGACATTTGCGTCCCCCTATCCCAGAGAGGGTAACCAACACAAAAACATCCTATGGTGTTCTGCATTAGCATCGAACAGCCCCCAAGATATGCAACTTTTCAGGGAAGTTAGAAACCAATATACACAGGCAGTTAGAAAAGCCAAGGCTAGCTTTTTCAAGCAGAAATTTGCTTCCTGCAACACAAACTCAAAAAAGTTCTGGGACACTGTAAAGTCCATGGAGAATAAGAACACCTCCCAGCTGCCCACTGCACTGAGGATAGGAAACACTGTCACCACCGATAAATCCACTATAATTGAGAATTTCAATAAGCATTTTTCTACGGCTGGCCATGCTTTCCACCTGGCTACCCCTACTCTGGTCAACAGCACTGTACCCCCCACAGCAACTCGCCCAAGCCTTCCCCATTTCTCCTCACAAATCCAGTCAGCTGATATTCTGAAAGAGCTGCAAAATCTGGACCCTGACAAATCAGCTGGGCTAGACAACCTTTCTTTCTTTCTAAAATGATCTGCCAAAATTGTTGCAACCCCTATTACAAGCCTGTTCAACATCTCTTTCGTGTCATCTGAGATTCCCAAAGATTGGAAAGCAGCTGCGGTCATCCCCCTCTTCAAAGGGGGTGACACTCTAAACCCAAACTGCTACAGACCTATATCTATCCTACCCTGCCTTTCTAAGGTCTTCAAAAGCCAAGTCAACAAACAGATTACCGACCATTTCGAATCCCACCGTACCTTCTCCGCTATGCAATCTGGTTTCAGAGCTGGTCATGGGTGCACCTCAGCCACACTCAAGGGCCTAAACAATATCTTAACCGCCATCGATGATAAACAATACTGTGCAGCCGTATTCATTGACCTGGCCAAGGCTTTTGACTCTGTCAATCACCACATCCTCATCGGCAGACTCGACAGCCTTAGTTTCTCAAATGATTTTCTCGCCTGGTTCACAAACTACTTCTCTGATAGAGTTCAGTGTGTCAAATCGGAGGGCCTGTTGTCCGGGCCTCTGGCAGTCTCTATGGGGGTGCCACAGGTTTCAATTCTTAGGCCCGACTCTCTTCTCTGTATACAGCAATGACGTCACTCTTGCTGCTGGTGAGTCTCTGATCCACCTCTACGCAGACGACACCATTCTGTATACTTCTGGCCCCTCTTTGGACACGATGTTAACAACCCTCCAGACGAGCTTAAATGCCATACAACTCTCCTTCCATGGCCTCCAACTGCTCTTAAATACAAGTAAAACTAAATGCATGCTCTTCAACCGATCGCTGCCTGCACCTGCCCGCCCGTCCAGCATCACTACTCTGGACGGTTCTGAAATATGTGGACAACTACAAATACCTAGGTGTCTGGTTAGACTGTAAACTCTCCTTCCAGACTCACATCAAACATCTCCAATCCAAAGTTAAATCTAGAATTGGCTTCCTATTTCGCAACAAAGCATCCTTCACTCATGCTGCCAAACATACCCTCATAAAACTGACCATCCTACCGATCCTCGACTTCGGCGATGTCATTTACAAAATAGCCTCCAATACCCTACTCAATAAATTGGATGCAGTCTATCACAGTGCCATCCGTTTTGTTTACTAGGGTGCTATGCTCCGATAATAGCATCATTTGCTTTCGCCCGAAAAGCCTTTTTGAAATCTGACATGTTGGCTGGATTCACAACACGTGTAGCTTTAATTTGGTATCTTACGTGTGATTTCATGAAAGTTAGATTTTTATAGGAATTTATTTGAATTTGGCGCTCTGCATTTTCTCAGGCTTTTGGCCAAGTGGGATGCTACCATCCCACATATCCCAGAGAGGTTAACAAACTATAGCTTTGGCAAGTCTGTTAGGACATCTACTTTGTGCATGACACGTCATTTTCCCAACAATTGTTTAAAAACAGATAATTTAACTTATAATTCACTGAATCACATTCCAGTGAAGTTTACATACATACACTAAGTTGACTTCGCCTATAAACAGCTTGGGAATTTCCAGAAAATGATGTCATGGCTTTAGAAGCATCTGATAGGCTAATTGACATAATTTGAGTCAATTGGAGGTGTGCCGGTGGGTGTATTTCAAGGCCTACATTTAAACTCAGTGCCTCTCTGCTTGACATCATGGGAAAACCAAATGAAATCAGCCAAGACCAACACCTGGTTCATCCTTGGGAGCAAATTCAAACGCCTGAAGGTACCACGTTCATCTGTACAAACAATATTACGCAAGTATAAACACCATGGGACCACGCAGCCGTCATACCGCTCAGGAAGGAGACGCGTTCTGTCTTCTCGAGATTAACGTACTTTGGTACGATCTTTGTCCCCATGTGCAGTTGCAAACCGTAGTCTGGCTTTTTTATGGCGGTTCTGGAGCAGTGGCTTATTCCTTGCTGAGCGGCCTTTCAGGTTATGTCGATAAAGGACTCGTTTTACTGTGGATATAGATACTTTTGTACCTGTTTCCTCCAGCATCTTCACAAGGTCCTTTGCTGTTGTTCTGGGATTGATTACGTTCATCTCTAGGAGACAGAACGTGTCTCCTTCCTGAGCGGTATGATGGCTGCGTGGTCCCATGGTGTTTAAACTTGCGTAATATTGTTTGTACAGATGAATGTGGTTCTAGGGTTTCTGGCATAATGGTGTTGATGGGAGCCATGACCAGTCTTTCAAAGCACTTTATGGCGTCTGATGTGATTATGTCCTCTCTAAGTAATATTCTGTCTTCTCTCTCCCTTCAGGACAACCTGAGTGTGTTCCTGCGTGGCTGTGAGGAGCTGGGACTGAAGGGCTCTCAGCTGTTTGACCCTGGGGACCTGCAGGACATCTCCACACGCCCCAACGCCAAGTAAGACATCACACACACCTGCTTCCCTGTCTGTCTGGCTGGTTGACTGGCTGGTTGGCTCACTGTCCAGTAGGTGGTCAGTAGGGTGGTTGAACAGTTGTTCTGTCTGTCTTTCAGCCTGCCTGTCTTTCAGCCTGCCTGCCTGCCTGTCTGCCTGTCTATACAGTTGAAGTCGGAAGTTTACATACATCTGAGCCAAATACATTTCAACTCAGCTCCAATACCTTAACTTTGTTGTCCTTAAGCCATTTTGCCACAACTTTGGAAGTATGCTTGGGGTCATTGTCCATTTGGAAGACCCATTTGCGACCAAGCTTTAATTTCCTGACTGATGTCTTGAGATGTTGCTTCAATATATCCATATTTTTCCTACCTCTTGATGCCATCTATTTTGTGAAATGCACCAGTCCCTCCTGCAGCAAAGCACCCCCACAACATGATGCTGCCACCCCCATGCTTCACGGTTGGTATGGTGTTCTTCGGCTTGCAAGCATCCCCCTTTTTCCTCCAAACATAACAATGGTCATTGGCCAAACAATTCTATTTTTGTTTCATCAGACCAGAGGACATTTCTCCAAAAAGTACGATCTTTGTCCCCATGTGTAGTTGCAAACCGTTATCTGGCTTTATGGCGGTTTTGGAGCAGTTCCTTCTTTCTTGCTGAGCGGTCTTTCAGGTTATGTCGATATAGGACTCGTTTTACTGTGGATATAGATCGTTTTTTACCGGTTTCCTCCAGCATCTTCACAAGGTTCTTTGCTGTTGTTCTGGGATTGATTTGCACTTTTTGCACCAAATTACATTCATCTCTAGGAGACAGAACGCGTCTCCTTCCTGAGCGGTATGACGGCTGCGTGGTCCCATGATGTTTATACTTGCGTATTATTGTTTGTACAGATGAACGTGGTACCTTCAGGCGTTTGGAAATTGCTCCCAAGGATGAACCAGATTTGTGGAGGTCTACAGTTTTTTTTCTGAGGTCTTGGCTGATTTCTTTTGATTTTCCCATGATGTCAATTAAAGAGGCACTGAGTTTGAAGGTAGGCCTTGAAATACATCCACAGGTACACCTCCAATTGACTCAAAATATGTCAATTAGCCTATCAGAAGCTTCTAAAGCCAAGACATAATGTTCTGGAATTTTCCAAGCTGTTTAAAGGCACGGTCAACTCAGTGTATGTAAACGTCTGACCCACTGGAATTGTGATACAGTGAATTATAAGTTAAATAATCTGTCTGTAAACAATTGTTGGAAAAATGACTTGTGTCATGCACAAAGTAGATGTCCTAACCGACTTGTTTGTTAACAAGACATTTGTGGAGTGGTTGAAAAACGAGTTTTAATGACTCCAACCTAAGTGTATGTAAACTTCCAATTTCAACTGTATCTCTGTATCCATCTCCCTGTCTGTCCGTCTTTGTATTTTCATCCATGTGTTTGATCTATTTCCATCCATTTGCTTGTCTTTCTACATCACTGTGTGTCTGCTATTTCAACAGTACAGTAATTAATAGCTCTCGGGAAGACAGTTCAGTGGAAGTGTGACTCTACTGTATGCAACATAACAAAGCAGTATCTGTTAGGTACAACTGGTCATTGACAAAATATTACAGTATGCTATATCCAGAGATTGTGATGTTGTAGCTGTTGCTAGGTGACTGGGTGTTTCCCCCCAACTGTCCTGGTGCCAGAAGTACTCTGTCAGTAGCGAGAGAGAGACTGAGGGAGAGACGGAGATGGGGATGGAGGTGGGGAGGGAGACGGAGGGAGAGGGAGGCAGACGGAGAGGGAGGCAGACGGAGAGGGAGGCAGACGGAGAGGGAGGCAGACGGAGAGGGAGACTGGGGGGAGGGGGAGAGGGAGGCAGACGGGGAGAGGGAGGCAGACGGAGAGGGAGGCAGACGGAGAGGGAGGCAGACGGAGAGGGAGACTGGGGGGAGGGGGAGAGGGAGGCAGACGGGGAGAGGGAGGCAGACGGAGAGGGGGAGAGGGAGGCAGACGGAGAGGGGGAGAGGGAGGCAGACGGAGAGGGAGGCAGACGTAGAGGGAGGCAGACGTAGAGGGAGGCAGACGTAGAGGGAGGCAGACGTAGAGGGAGGCAGACGTAGAGGGAGGCAGACGTAGAGGGAGGCAGACGTAGAGGGAGGCAGACGTAGAGGGAGGCAGACGTAGAGGGAGGCAGACGTAGAGGGAGGCAGACGTAGAGGGAGGCAGACGTAGAGGGAGGCAGACGTAGAGGGAGGCAGACGTAGAGGGAGGCAGACGTAGAGGGAGGCAGACGTAGAGGGAGGCAGACGTAGAGGGAGGCAGACGTAGAGGGAGGCAGACGTAGAGGGAGGCAGACGTAGAGGGAGGCAGACGTAGAGGGAGGCAGACGGAGAGGGAGGCAGACGGAGAGGGAGGCAGACGGAGAGGGGGAGAGGGAGGCAGACGGAGAGGGGGAGAGGGAGGCAGACGGAGAGGGAGGCAGACGGAGAGGGAGGCAGACGGAGAGGGAGGCAGACGGAGAGGGAGGCAGACGGAGAGGGAGGCAGACGGAGAGGGAGGCAGACGTAGAGGGAGGCAGACGTAGAGGGAGGCAGACGTAGAGGGAGGCAGACGTAGAGGGAGGCAGACGTAGAGGGAGGCAGACGTAGAGGGAGGCAGACGTAGAGGGAGGCAGACGTAGAGGGAGGCAGACGTAGAGGGAGGCAGACGTAGAGGGAGGCAGACGTAGAGGGAGGCAGACGTAGAGGGAGGCAGACGTAGAGGGAGGCAGACGTAGAGGGAGGCAGACGTAGAGGGAGGCAGACGTAGAGGGAGGCAGACGTAGAGGGAGGCAGACGTAGAGGGAGGCAGACGTAGAGGGAGGCAGACGTAGAGGGAGGCAGACGTAGAGGGAGGCAGACGTAGAGGGAGGCAGACGGAGAGGGAGGCAGACGGAGAGGGAGACTGGGGGGAGGGGGAGAGGGAGGCAGACGGAGAGGGAGGCAGACGGAGAGGGAGGCAGACGGAGAGGGAGACTGGGGGGAGGGGGAGAGGGAGGCAGACGGAGAGGGAGGCAGACGGAGAGGGAGACTGGGGGGAGGGGGAGAGGGAGGCAGACGGAGAGGGAGGCAGACGGAGAGGGGGAGAGGGAGGCAGACGGAGAGGGAGGCAGACGGAGAGGGAGGCAGACGGAGAGGGAGGCAGACGGAGAGGGAGGCAGACGGAGAGGGAGGCAGACGGAGAGGGAGGCAGACGGAGAGGGAGACTGGGGGGAGGGGGAGAGGGAGACTGGGGGGAGAGGGAGGCAGACGGAGAGGGGGAGAGGGAGGCAGACGGAGAGGGGGAGAGGGAGGCAGACGGAGAGGGGGAGAGGGAGGGAGGCAGACGGAGAGGGGGAGAGGGAGGGAGGCAGACGGAGAGGGAGGCAGACGGAGAGGGAGGCAGACGGAGAGGGAGACGGGGGGAGAGGGAGACGGGGGGAGAGGGAGACGGGGGGGAGAGGGAGGGGGGGGGGGAGAGACGACGGGGGGGAGACGGGGGGGAGAGGGAGATGGGGAGGGAGGGAGACGGGGAGAGAGACGGGGGGGGGGGGGGGGAGAGAGACGGGGGGGAGAGGGAGATGGGGAGAGAGACGGGGGGGGGGAGAGAGACGGGGGGGAGAGGGAGACGGGGAGAGAGACGGGGGGAGGGAGACGGGGGGGGGGGGAGACGGGGAGAGAGACGGGGGGGGGGGAGATGGGGAGGGAGACGGGGGGGGGGGGACGGGGAGGGAGACGGGGGGACGGGGGGGGGAGACGACGGGGAGGGAGACGGGGGGACGGGGGGGGACGACGACGGGGAGAGAGACGGGGGGACGGGGGGGAGACGACGGGGAGAGAGACGGGGGGGGGGGGGGGGAGAGGGAGAGAGAGACGGGGGAGAGAGACGGGGGAGAGAGACGGGGGGGAGAGGGAGACGGGGAGAGCACTAGAGAGACAGAGAGAAGGAGAGATGGAGCAATGTCAAACTTAACATGTCTTGGGGGTGGCTCGACTGGTTCTATCATGACATATGATGCCTTGAAGAGTTCAGGTGTGGCCTAAGGGAAGTGTGTGTGCATGCTGTGTATGCATTAAAATAACCGATAAACCTCAAACTGCCACTTATATGCCCTTGTCACCGTCTTAGATTTAGTGTGCAGCCATACCCTTTTCTCCTGCCACACTACCTAGTGTTCACGGTATGACAGGTGTCTTCAGATCTAGAAAACAGATTTGGGTGGGGGTGTATAAAGTAGAGGTCAACCGATTTAATCGGAATGGACGATTAATTAGGGCCGATTTCAAGTTTTCATAACATTCGGAAATCGGTATTTTTGGACACCGATTTGGCCGATTTAAAAAAAAATAATAATAATAATTTTTTGTATAAAAAAAATTTACACCTTTATTTATCCTTTATTTAACTAGGCAAGTCAGTTAAGAACACGTTCTTATTTTCATTGACGGCCTAGGAACAGTGGGTTAACTGCCTTGTTCAGGGGCAGAACAACAGAGTTTTACCTTGTCAGCTCGGGGATTCAATCTTGCAACCTTACAGTTAACTAGTCCAAAACTCTAACCACCTGATGACATTGCACTCCACGAGGAGACTGCCTGTTACGCGAATGCAGTAAAAAGCCAAGGTAAGTTGCTAGCTAGCATTAAACTTATCTTATAAAAAAACAATCAATCATAATCACTTTTAACTACACATGGTTGATGATATTACTAGTTTATCTAGCGTGTCCTGCGTTGCATATAATCGATGCGGTGCGTATTCGCGAAAAAGGACTGTCTTGCTCCAATGTGTACCTAACCATAAACATCAATGCCTTTCTTAAAATCAATACACAAGTATATATTTTTAAACCTGCATATTTAGTTAATATTACCTGCTAACCAGGCTCTCTGTGAAGACTATTTCTTCCTTACAAAGACAGCCAACTTCGCCAAACGGGGGATGATTTAACAAAAGCGCATTTGCGAAAAATGCACAATCGTTGCGCGACTGTACCTAACCATAAACATCAATGCCTTTGTTAAAATCAATACACAAGTATATATTTTTAAACCTGCATATTTTGCTAAAATAAATCCAGGTTAGCAGGCAATATAAACCAGGTGAAATTGTGTCACTTCTCTTGCGTTCATTGCACGCAGAGTCAGTGTATATGCAACAGTTTGAGCCACCTAATTAGCCAGAATTTTACGTAATTATGACATAACATTGAAGGTTGTATGTAACAGGAATATTTAGACTTATGGATGCCACCTGTTAGATAAAATACGGAACGGTTCCCTATTTCACTGAAAGAATAAATGTCTTGTTTTTGATGATAGTTTCCGGATTCGACCATATTAATGACCTAAGGCTCGTATTTCTGAGTGTTATTATGTTATTACTAAGTCTACGATTTGATAGAGCAGTCTGACTGAGCGATGGTAGGCACCAGCAGGCTCATAAGCATTCATTCAAACAGCACTTACGTGCGTTTTTCCAGCAGCTCGTCACTGTGCTTCAAGCATTGAGCTGTTTATGACTTCAAGCATATCAATTTTTGAGATTAAGCTGGTGTAACCAATGTGAAATGGCTAGCTAGTTAGCGGGGTGCTCGCTAGTAGCGTTTCAAACGTAATTCGCTCTGAGACTTGGAGTGGTTGTTCCCCTTGCTCTGCATGGGTAACGCTGCTTCGAGGGTGGCTGTTGTCGATGTGTTCCTGGTTCGAGCCCAGGTAGGGGCGAGGAGAGGGACGGAAGCTATACTGTTACACTGGCAATACTAAAGTGCCTATAAGAACATCCAATAGTCAAAGGTACAGTCGTATGAAAAAGTTTGGGCACCCCTCTGAGGCTGCATAATAATTTACCATGTCGTCACAGAAAATGATCACAGTGGCATGCCATTCATTTTCGAATAAAAGCGGCGTACTGGGGTATTGTCCAGACAAAGATTTTTAGTGTAGCAATTATACGTTGTATGAAATTCAATCAGATGTGAACAATAGGCTTTGTAAAAATGTGGGCACCCTTGTCATTCTGTTGATTTGAACTACTTAGCACAGATTAATTGGAACACACAATTGGTTTGGTGAGCTCATTAAGCCTTGAACTTCATAGACAAGTGCATCCAATCATGAGAAAAGGTATTTAAGGTGGCCAATTGCAAGTTGTTGTTCTCTTTGACTCTCCTCTGAAGAGTGGCAACATGGGGGCCTCAAAACAACTCTCAAATGACCTGAAAACAAAGTTTGTTCAACATTATGGTTTAGAGGAAGGCTACAAAAAGCTATCGCAGAGATTTAAGCTGTCAGTGTCCACTGTGAGGAACATAGTGAGGAAATGGAAGATCACAGGCACAGTTCTTGTAAAGGCCAGAAGTGGCAGGCCAAGTAAAATATCGGAGAGGCAAAGACGAGGATGGGAGAACGGTCAAAAACAGCCCACAGACCACCTCCAAAGAGCTACAACATCATCCTGCTGAGATGGTGTCACTGTGCATCGTTCAACAATTCAGCGCACTTTGCACAAGGAGAAGCTGTATGGGAGAGTGATGCGGAAGAAGCCTTTTCTACACACACGCCACAAACAGAGTCGCTTGAGGTATGCAAACGCACATTTGGACAAGCCAGCTTCATTTTGGAATAAAGTGCTGTGGATTGATGAAACAAAGATTGAGTTATTTGGTCATAACAAGGGATGTTATGCATGGCGGCAAAAGAACACAGCGTTCCAAGAAAAACACTTGCTATCCACAGTAAAAATTTGGTGGGGGTTCCATCAGGCTTGTTTTGTGACTAGGGGGCAGTATTTTCATTCATGGAAAAATAAAGTTCCCGTAGTGAACGGGATATTTTGTAAGGACAAGATGCTAGAATATGCATATAATTGACAGCTTAGGATAGAAAACACTCTAAAGTTTCCAAAACTGTAAAAATATTGTCTGTGAGTATAACAGAACTGATATTGCAGGCGTAAGCCTGAGAAAAATCCAATCTGGAAGTGTCTCATGTTTTGAAAGCTCTGCGTTCCAATGCGTCCCTATTGAGCAGTGAATGGGCTATCAACCAGATTACTTTTTCTCTGTATTCCCCAAGGTGTCTACAGAATTGTGACGTAGTTTTACGCATTTATGTTGAAGAATACCCGTAAGCGGCTACATTGCGCAATTGGTCACCTGATGGCTCTGAGTGATTCTCGCGTAAAATACAGAGGTAGCCATTATTCCAATCGGTCCTACTGAAAAATCAATTGTCCCGGTGGATATATCGAATAGATATTTGAAAAACACCTTGAGGATCGATTATAAACAACGTTTGCCATGTTTCTGTCAATATTATGGAGCTAATTTGGAATATTTTTCGGCGTTTTCGTGACTGCAATTTCCGGGCGAATTCTCAGCCAAACGTGAAGAACAAACAGAGCTATTTCATCTACAAAAATAATATTTTTGGAAAAAAGGAACATTGGCTATCTAACTGGGAATCTCGTGAGTGAAAACATCCGAAGCTCATCAAAGGTAAACGATTTAATTTGATTGCTTTTCTGATTTCCATGACCAAGTTACCTGCTGCTAGCTGGACAAAATGCTATGCTAGGCTATCGATAAACTTACAGAAATGCTTGTCTAGCTTTGGCTGTAAAGCATATTTTTGAAAATCTGAGATGACAGGGTGATTAACAAAAGGCTAAGCTGTGTCTCAATATATTTCACTTGTGATTTTCATGAATAGGAATATTTTCTAGGAATATTTATGTCCGTTGCGTTATGCTAATTAGTGTCAGTCGACGATTACGCTCCCGGACCCGGGGTGGGGAGTTACTAGAGGTTAAAGTTGAGGGTCGCATGGATTCCACTCAATATCAGCAGATTCTTGGGAATAATGTTGAAGAATCAGTCACAAAGTTGAAGTTATGCCGGGGCTGGATATTTCAACAAGACAACGACCCAAAACACTGCTCAAAATCTACCCGGGCATTTATGCAAAGGAACAAGTGCAATGTTCTGGAATGGCCATCCCAGTCCCCAGACCTGAATATCATTGAGTATCTGTGGGATGATTTGAAGCGGGCTGTCCATGCTCGGCAACCATCAAACCTAACTGAACTGGAGATGTTTTGCAAGGAGGAATGGTCCAAAATACCTTCATCCAGAATCCAGACACTCTTTAGAGGCTATGGAAAGCGTCTAGAGGCTGTTATTTTAGCAAAGGGAGGCTCTACTAAATTTTGATGTGATTTTTCTATTGGGGTGCCCAAATTTATGCACCTGTCTAATTTTGTTTTGATGCATATTGCACATTTTCTGTTAATCCAATACACCTCATTTCACTACTGAAATCGTACTGTGTCCATCAGTTATTTGATAGATCAAAATGAAATTGCTGATCCAAACACCCAATTATTTATATATTATTTATAAATCATGGAAATTGTCAGGGGTGCCCAAACTTTTTCATACGACTGTAGATGAAATACAAATCGTATAGAGAGATTGTCCTATAATTCCTATAATAACTACAACCTAAAACTTCTTACCTGGAAATATTGAAGACTCCTGTTAAAAGGAACCACCATCTTTCATATGTTCTCATGTTCTGAGCAAGGAACTAAACGTTCGCTTTTTTACATCGCACATATTGCACTCTTACTTTCTTCTCCAACACTTTTTTGCATTATTTAAACCAAATTGAACATGTTTGATTTTATTTGAGGCTAAATTGATTTTATTAATGTATTATATTAAGTTAAAATAAGTGTTCATTCAGTATTGTTGTAATTGTCATTATTTAAAAAAAAAATGTTTTTAAATCGCCCGATTAATTGGTATCTGCTTTTTTTGGGTCTTCCAATAATCGGTATCGGCGTTGAAAAATCATAATCGGTCGACCTGTAGTATAAACAGACAAACAATGAGCTGAGGCCTGAAATATGTCCTCTGTACCATCTGTTGATGGAAACCGATCCATTTCGGTTTCCAAAAAGGAGAGAGAGAGGGGGGGAGAGAGAGAGTAACAGCAAGAGTGTGAGAGAGGGAGGGAAGAGAGTACAGTTGATATCACAGTGATCTAATACCTAGTGGAATCTGAATTGCCTTCTTTCTCAGGCAGCCTTTAGATGTGGTTATGTAAGTAATCAAGGTAGCGTAGAGAAAAGAGACCTGTCTATTTAGTCAAGCTAGAGGAGAGGAGGAAGGACAGAGGGAGGAGATGAAGGTGAAATGACACAGGGCCATTCTGTTGAAGGAAAGGGAGGTGGAGAAACTGACGCTGAAACTGACTTGGAGTCACCTATCTACTGTATTTCTCGCTCTTTCTTTAACTTTCATTTGGTCTTTGGCCCTCATTTGGCCCTTTCTGCTGGATCAGCTACACTAGCTATATATACACAAATGATGTGGCCACCCCTTCAAATGATTGGATTTGGCTATTGGCTATTTCAGCCACACCCGTTGCTGACAGGTGTATAAAATTGAGCAAAAGCCATGCATTCTCCATACACAAACATTGACAGTAGAATGTCTTAACTTTTAAGAGCTCAGTGACTTTCAACATGGCAGTCTTTCCAACAAGTCAGTTGGTCAAATGTCTGCCCTGCTAGAACTACCCCGGTCAACTGTAAGTGCTGTTATTGTAAAGTGGAAAAGTCTAGGAGCAACAACGGCTGAGCCACGAAGTGGTAGGCCGCACAAGCTCACAGAACAGAACTGACGAGTGCAGAAGCGTGTAAAAATCGTCTGTCCTCAGTTACAACACTCACTACCGAGTTCCAAACTGCCTGTGGAAGCAACGTCAGCAAAATAAATGTTTGTCTGGAGCTTCATGAAATGGGTTTCCATGGCCGAGCAGCCACACACAAGCCTAAGATCACCATGTGTGATGCCAATCGTCGGCTGGAGTGGTGTAAAGCTCGCCCCTTTACCATCTGGCAGTCCGATGGACGAAGTTAGGCTTGGCGGATGCCAGGAGAACGCTACCTGCCCGAAGGAATAATGGTCTGTGGCTGTTTTTCATGGTTCGTGCTAGGCCCCTTAGTTCCAGTGAAGGGAAATCTTAACGCTGCAGCATACAATGACATTCTAGACGAGGTCCATACAGAAATGGTTTGTTGAGATCGGTGTGGAAGAACTTGATTGGCCTGCACAGAGCCCTGACTTCAACTCCATCAAATACCTTTTGGATGAATTGGAACACAGACTGCGAGCCAATCCTAATCGCCTAACATCAGTGCTTGACCTCACTAATGCTGAATGGAAGCAAGTCCCAGAAGCAATGTTCCAACATCAAGTGGAAAGCCTTACCAGAAAGGTGAAGGCTGTTCTAGCAGCAAAGGGAGGACCAACTCCATATTAATGCCCATGATTTTGGAATGAGATGTTTTACAAGCACATACTTTTGGTCATGAAGTGTGTTAGTATCCTGTTGCCAACTAACAAATGTGGTGCTCTCAAGGGGAGGTCATGTACAAAGTGAAAATAATCAACTTTATGTCTCCTTATCAAAGCTGCCAGAAATGGGAACAAACAGAATATCTTCAAAATATATTCTAATTGCTATAGAGCCTTTCTATTAGTCATTGGATCTGACAGGGTTAGTTGCAAGCACAGAAATCTACAAATCACCTCAACCTCAAAACAGGCAAGCATGAACTGATCCATATATTATAAGGATTAGTGAATTTACATGATCCCACAGCACTTGTCGCAAGAGTATGGGATGTTATCCCTGGTGCCTTGGCTACCAAGTCATTCTCAGCTTCTAATTTAAACCTTCTCCTTTCTCCTGCAACTCTCTGCAAATCTAGGTCGTTAAAGAGAGTGTTCTCAGCCAACCTGGTAACATAAGGATTAGGTATGAACAAGCAGATTGACATGTAAATGAATAAGCTTCCACCTACTAACGATCTGGACTTGAGTCATTTGATTGACTATTCCATAATAATCCCACTCTTGTAGGAGTAGGTCTGTAACACTCTTAACTCCTGGGTCACCTGTAAAGGTCATTATGACATGGAATGTTGTGTGGGAGCTGAACAAGCCCACTAGGCTGACCTATGATCTCTGCTGACTACTGTGTGAGTAAAGTATCAAGTGTAGCCTTAGGTCAGCTCACCTACACACACATGGAATCACACATGCTCACACGCATGCACACACCAGACCGACACGGGACCTGTAGATATAGTTCAATATGTCACCATTCTGACACATGGTTGAGTGCTTATTTAGTTTGATGAGAAATATGTTAGTGAGAGAATGGAAGGCAAACATGCCTGCCTTTGTGTTTGTGTCTGTTTGTCTCTGTGCGTGTGTCCATTTGTGTGTCAGAGAAAGACATTAAACAATAATTTGTCCTTGCCCTACTATTGCCTAGAGGCTCTTGAACAAAGAAAAGCATCCAAACAACCTTGAGGCTGAAGCAACGGGGTCAAACAACCTTGAGGCTGAAGCAACGGGGTCAAACAACCTTGAGGCTGAAGCAACGGGGTCAAACAACCTTGAGGCTGAAGCAACGGGGTCAAACAACCTTGAGGCTGAAGCAACGGGGTCAAACAACCTTGAGGCTGCAGCAACAGGGTCAGGCTGGAGAGTTTGAAGAGACTAATATTTTCTCTCTTGCAACTACTCTCGCTCTCTCTTTGTCCCCCTCTACTTCTCTCTTTCTCTCTCCCTTCCCCTCTCTCTCTCCCACTCTCACTTTCTTCCTCCTCCCTCCCTCTCAGTCCAGATCGGTTTTTCCATTTGTATGTCATTCCATAACTACAGTGTGGAGTAGGTGCAGCTCATTTGACCACTCTCTAACCTGGAACCTATGATTCTCCTCGTCTCTCTCTCTCTCTCTTCCTAGCAGGGTTGCCGACTGCAGTAGGAAACTCAAGAATGTAAGTGACACCTCTCTATATTGTTTGTCTGTCTGGTAATCTGTTATGTCCTCGTGTCTATGGGTTGGTCTGCCTGGTAATCTGTTATGTCCTCGTGTCTATGGGTTGGTCTGTCTGGTAATCTGTTATGTCCTCGTGTCTATGGGTTGGTCTGCCTGGTAATCTGTTATGTCCTCGTGTCTATGGGTTGGTCTGTCTGGTAATCTGTTATGTCCTCGTGTCTATGGGTTGGTCTGCCTGGTAATCTGTTATGTCCTCGTGTCTATGGGTTGGTCTGCCTGGTAATCTGTTATGTCCTCGTGTCTATGGGTTGGTCTCTGTCTCTGGCTGTGTTTTGTATTTTTTTGTCATTCTTTCTGTCGTTCTTTTCTCCATCTCTGAAAATCTCTCTCCCTTAGTCAGTCCATCCCATGAACCCCTCTCTTTCTCCCTCCGTCTATCTCCTGTCTCTGCTGCTTTAAGAGGAGCTAGCGAGCTAGCATAGTGCGTTTGTCATCCTCTGCAGTGAGCTCTCTACCTGACTTGGCTTGCTATAGCGTGCTCTGTCTAACATATGTGACTATACTCAGCCAAGGCTGCCTCCAGCTCTAGCCCCACAGCTGTTTTAGCAGAGGGACACTGAAACGCTGCATTAGACTCAGTCTGCACTGCATGAGAACGTCCCATAAACTCCCAACAGCTGTAGAGTGAGCTAGCCTAGTGCTGCTGTCGATTGTAGCCTTTTCATTGTAGCAAACTGCAGCAACAGCATTCAATTATAAAAATAAAAAAATTGCTGAGACTCAGAGCACCATCAAACTGAAAAAATTAGATAGGTGGAGTATTTTGTACTGTTTTGTAAACGCAGCTCAAACTTGGCTAGGAAAAGGGACTATCATGCTTGACTGAATGGAATTCTGCTGGCCTCATGGATTGTTAAACTGAATCAAGCTATGACGTAGGTATGTTTTGGAGAAAATATTGTTTGGCATTTTGGTTCTGTAGGTATAGAACTGCTGCTGCTGTGAAGGTGTGTGTGCTCATGCAAACTACAGGGGTGGGCAACTCCAGTCCTCGAGGGCCTGATTGGTGGCACACTTTTTCTCCATCCCTAGCAAACACAGCTGATTTAATCAAATTGCATTTTAAACTGAAGATCATGATTAGGTGATTATTGGAGTCAGGTGTGTTAGCTGGGGCTGGGGCTGGGGCAAAACTGTGACACCAATCAGGCCTGTGTACACACTTGTGGCACAAAGAGGTTATTGTCCCGTCCGGAAGGAACACATTTTGTCAGGTGACTGGTCCAGTGAAACTATCAGAGAAGACGGGCACTGTAAAGTGAGGCGGAGACAGACGTGCAGAGGGCATGACCTCAGGTCTTTAAGATGTTGCAGGATTAGTTTGTGGTGTATACTTTCAGTGTGACATGCTGTCACAAGGGTGTTTGCAAAGGTGTGGCTACAACATGTTTAGCCAGGTTAGGTATGCTGTTTAATTTATCATTGCAACAGTTGTAGAACCTACTGTATATTCCACAAACAGAGCATGAGTAGTATGAACATTTATACCCTGTCTAGGCTATTTATTGACACAAACGTTTTCCGTCCTTAGAACAGCACCTAATGACCTTATCAAGAGGTTCCAGCCCCTTGCTGTTTGACAGACAGGTGTTGTACTGAAAGTTGCAAGTATCCAAGTTTGAATCCCAGTCAGGCTACCTACCTGAATTCACTTTGTGTACATTTGTCATGCTAAATGGTAGTGTGGGTGCTTGTGATTGAATGTGAATAGTATTGTTTGCCTTCTAGATTCAGTGCACTGGATGTGCATTGTGGGTGAAGTATGTTTAGTTTTTGTTTTGTAGCCTAGATTGTCATCTGAAAAGAGGGCTTACAATTACTGTGTACCACACATTACGCAAACCACCCAAGAAAACCTGTAATCTGTTTTATCAAAGGAATACCCCTAGATCCTTAATGACTTTGATATCACAAAACAAAGCAGACAATCTATCAGCTTGTTCTTGCAACATAAAAGAGCCTGTGTGATCTCCATATGGCCACAGTAGCAAGAGTGCTGTGTCCACACAGTGGCCTAGCTACATATAGGGACATGAGATGGTAGATGAAGTTGGCATGGTAAATTAGCTGTCAGGGCTATGCTAGCATAGTAAAACAACCTTTACCCACGCGGCAATGGTAAAGAGAGCGAGAAAGCTAGCTGTGTGTTCATATTGGCCAGGACAAGGGCTAGGTCTTTTGTTGTACAGAAACTCCTGGCTAGCTTATTATAGTGATAGGGAAAAGAGTGGACCAAATATATCAGGAAGTGAACCCTATTGGTGGCCTCTTTGTTGAAACTCTTACAAATTGAAGGCAAGTGGAAAGGAGGGTGATTTAGTTTGTATGACTGGACTTGACATCAAACTAACACTCAAGGGAGAATAGTACATTGAATTGATGCAATTGGGGAAGAACAACTGTGGAGCAATTGTGTGTAGTATCAATTGTGTGTGGTACGGTCGCTGCACAAACCGCATGGCAAAACGATATGTCCAGAATGTATCCGGAATATTTAATGTGTCAGTACAGTACCTCAATGTGTCTGCAGCACATGTCTGAGTTAGCAATATTTTTATTTTATATAAATTAGCCCAATGTTCCTCTTTGAGAGATGGTATAATTTTGCTAGCTAATGGGTACAGTGTGCCATAGCTGGCATCTATCACATAGACATACTGTGTGAAATGTGGAATTCTCTGATTGCTCTCAGGTGGCTGAGAATGCTTGTGTTGCTGTCGGTTAGTATTAGCGTTATGAAGCATACCTTGGAGCTGTCAAGAATTTCGTTTGTGGCTTACAGTATGTTAACTTTACCCATATCAACACAGGTTGATTTTGCAATGGCATTTTGCCAGGTTTACTCAGTAAGCAAACCGTTAGTTTGGTCAGTTTTTTTGGGGGAAAAGTGGGATATTGGGCCCGTAAAGCATTTATCAAGCAACTTTGCTAATTATCAAATAAGCTAATGTATCATGTGCTAGCAGTCTTGCATAATGTATTACACAACTTGTGCACAAGCTTGGGGTATGAGACCACTGGGAATTAGTTAGCCCAAAAGTTGGTTGACTGTGCGGGTGGGTCAATTGGCAATGATCTACCACTAAATTTAATGTTACAGACTGACGTTAATACCTTGTCTTGTTGATACTGGCTCTAAAATCCTCTTCCTGCTGTAATGATTCCTCCACAGGTTCTGATTACCATATACTGGCTGGGCCGGGCTGCCAACAGCTGCACCTCCTACAACGCGCCCACACTGGACCTGAAGGAGTTTGAAGGCCTGCTATCACAGATGCGAAAGGTGTGTACAGGGATAGATGTAAGGCTTTGACATGGCTCAGTTTGTTGTATCCTAGTGATAGCAATGACAAGGTTGGGGGTTCAATTCCTGGAAGGGTGGTTTATTTTTACGTCTTTGTAGTTGTTCAAAGTAGTTTTGCAGTTGTTAGGTGGCTGTACTATTAGGAACGTTAGACTAGAAGGGACTGTCCAACCTAAGCATATATTTTCTTTGGCAAACGTAAGGATGTTAAGACGCAAACTCCCCTCGGGGTGCACTGATGCTTTCACTACTCCATCCTTTATCTCTCCCCTTCCCCTCATGGAGTCATCCCTAGAAGAGAATGCTCTCTTTCCTCTTTCTCCCCCCCCATTCCCACCTCTCTCTTTGTCCAGGGATGATCTCAGGCCTTCAACCCCCAGAACCAGTGTGTGTCACCTGGACTATGGCTTTTTACAGCCCCCCAGGGACATATAGGGATGTAGCTGTAGCAACCGTTCTGAGCGTGAGGTCACTCCTCTTCCATTTATTCCATTCTCCCACTATTATTCTCTATAAATGAGAAATGACCACTTAACCTAGAATGCTTTCCCAGATGTCTGTATAGTCCAGAATAACAGGGCCACATCTCCACTTAACAAAAGGTAATGATAGTGACTTAAAGTGAGAGAGATATTCAATAGGTTTATGAATTCCTGTTACACGCAATACAGGAGGTGTATTAATGCTGGGCAGGAACCAAAACCTGCACACCCATTAGCTTCAGGTCCACTGCTGTTGTCCGAGCTGAGGCTTCAGCTTTGGACGGATCAATCCTATGAACCCTATCAGGAATACCCCTCCCCTAGAGTTGCCACTCAAAGCCAGCCATTGTACCCCACATCCCCCCCACCCACCATGAGGTCAGCCAAGTAGGACCCCGGCATCCTCCTTCACTCAGGATCTGGCACAGGGAATAGGTCTGAGGAATTGAAAGACGGAGTAGATTGGAGGGTAAGGGGGGAAAATGGGTTGGGGTGGGTGGAGAAAGGGATAGTGTGGGAGGGATGGAGAGGGGGAGTGGAAGGGAGCAGGAGAGAGGAGTAGAGGAAGGGGAGAGAGAGGGACAGGAGGGTTTGAGGAAAAGAGAAGGGGCAGTGGAGAGGGAGAAAGAGGTGGTAGGTGTCAGCCATGAGGGGGAGGGGGAAAGAGAAACGGGGCTGGTCCAGGAGGTTCCTCCGGCAGACGGGAAGGAAAAGTCTTTCCTCAACCCTGGAAACTAGAGAAGCCACAGACAGGGTTACACTGTGCAGCTTAAAACACAGAGACAGAAGTAGAATATCAATTAGAATTGGAAAGAGGAAGTGAATGTACTTGTCCGTGTTGGAGGAATCATGGTGAAGGAGGGATCCAGATTGGAGGGGGTATTGGGATGATCTCAACACAGTCTTTTTACATTGACGTGTGTGTGTGTGCATAAATTTGCATGCTTGTGCATTTGTGTGTCAAAGGAGGCGGAGGACATGGAGAGCCCCCAACGCAGCATACGGGACAGCGGCTACATCGACTGCTGGGACTCGGAGCGTAGCGACTCACTCTCCCCGCCTCGCCACGGCCGAGAGGACTCCTTCGACAGCCTGGACTCATTCGGCTCACGCTCCAGACAGACGCCCTCGCCGGACGTAGTGGTCGCCCGCGGCATTGGCAGTGATGGTAGGACGCTAGAAGCCCGGATGGGTCACACTGCGCACACAAGTCACATGCTTTTACTGTCTCATACTGTCTGGGTCAAAACCTAACAGAAGAAAATGGACAAAACCGGGAGGGACTACCTGAACTTGAACTCTCATTTTCGTTGTAAAACATTTTCTGTTGCTAAATGGTGTGCACCCTGTTGTGTTATAGTGGCTTGCATAGCTGTAACTGTTTTGTTCATGTAGCTGTCATCACATAGTGACTTGCCTCATTCACCACCAATGGTTTATTCTGTGCACTTTAATGATGCATGTCAGGCATTTTCACATACAGTGTCATTGGGGCAGGTGGTGGAATAGTCACCGTCAGCTGGTCTGAAACTAGCTACCCCTATTTGCTCTTTTCAACCTCCAATCTATGTGATCTGTCAGGGTATCTCCATCTCAGCCCAGCTCTGTTATTGACATATGTACAAAGGAGGTTTTGTGTTTATTCCTCAGGCCCAATGTTTAGGGCTGTTGCTGTGGGTTACGTCTCTTTGAAGGCCCTCTTGAAGAGACATGGAGAGAGAGAATTGAGATCAGGTGGTGGAGAGAGGAGATTGCAGTCTTGACTGACGGGTTGCAACATATTCTAGTGTAGCTGTTTTTTACATACCAATTCTTCAACTGTTACAATCTGTGGTTTTACACTAGATGATACCTGAGAGTGATGCATATCCGTCATCTGTAGTGATGCACTAGAATTAAGATACCTGAGAGTGATCCATATCAGTCACAGTGGGTGTGGGTGTTTCTGCTTGTAATATAGGGGCATACTCAATCTTGTGCCTATATTTGTATGCAAACCTAGGGACGCATGCATACACAATTATTATTATAATTTTTTTTAAAATTTAAATTACCCCTTTTTCTCCCCAATTTCGTGGTATCCAATTGTTGTAGTAGCTACTATCTTGTCTCATTGCTACAACTCCCGTACGGGCTCGGGAGAGACGAAGGTTGAATGCGTCCTCCGATACACAACCCAACCAGCCGTACTGCTTCTTAACACAGCGTGCGTCCAACCCGGAAGCCAGCCTACACCGTGCACCCGGCAACCTTGGCTAGCGCGCACTGCGCCCGGCCCGCCACAGGAGTCGCTGGTGCGCGATGAGACAAGGAGATCCCTACCGACCAATCCCTCCCTAACCCGGACGACGCTAGGCCAATTGTGCGTCGCCCCACGGACGCGTCCGGTTACGACAGAGCCTGGGCGCGAACCCAGGGACTCTGATGGCACAGCTGGCGCTGCAGTACAGCGCCCTTAACCACTGCGCCACCCGGGAGGCCTCCACACACACCATTATTGATTGATATAATCCCTCTCCTCTCTTATACAGGCCTATGCTACCCTTGAGGACTATATTTTGTATATTAGCAGCTGCAATGTCAACACTAGACTAGCAAGCTCTCCATCGAACGCACCAGAGGAAAAATAAGATGTGTGTTTTATGTATTTTCCAGGCAAGGAAACAGAAGCTAAGAACTAGGTTCTGTATTTTAAAACTCTATGATGCTCCAACCAGAGCCTTTTAAAACCCTGATTGTTCAAGGGGTGTTGAGATAAAATGAGACCTAACCATAACCACACAAGCCTAGCCTGCTTTCATCTTTTAATATGCGCACGTACACAGACATAAACTTAGCAAAAACATTTAAAAAAATGTCCTCTCACTGTCAGCTGCTTATTTTCAGAAAACGTAACATGTGTAAATATTTGTATGAACATAAGATTCAACAACTGAGACATAAACTGAACAAGTTCCACAGACATGTGACTAACAGAAATGGAATAATGTGTCCCTGAACAAAGGGAGGGTCAAAAGTAAGTCAGTTTCTGGTGTGGCCACCAGCTGCATTAAGTACTGCAGTGCTTCTCCTCCTCATGGACTGCACCAGATTTGTTCTTGCTGTGAGACGTTACCCCACTCTTCCACCAAAGCACCTGCAAGTTCCTGGACATTTCTGGGGGGAATGGCCCTAGGCGCTCACCCTCCAATCCAACAGGTCCCAGACGTGCTCAATGGACTCTTCGCTGGCATGGCAGAACACTGACATTCCTGTTTTGCAGGAAATCACACACAGAATGAGCAGTATGGCTGGTGGCAATGTCATGCTGGAGGGTTATGTCAGGATGAGCCTGCAGGAAGGGTACCACATGAGGGAGGAGGATGTCTTCCCTGTAACGCACAGCGTTGAGATTGCCTGCAATGACAAAAGCTCAGTCCGATGATGCTGTGACACACCGCCTTAGACCATGACCTTAGACCATGTACAGGCCTCGGTTTAACGCTCATTCCTTTGACGATAAACGTGAAACCGACCATCACCCCTGGTGAGACAAAACCGCAACTCATCAGTGAAGAGCACTTTTTGCCAGTCCTGCCTGGTCCAGCGACTGTGGGTTTGTGCCCATAGGTGACATTGTTGCCGGTGATGTCTGGTGAGGACCTGCCTTACAACAGGCCTACAAGCTCCCAGTCCAGCGTCTCTCAGCCTACTGTGGACAGTCTGAGCACTGATGGAGGAATTGTGCGTTCCTAGTGTAACTCGGACAGTTGTTGTTGCCATCCTGTACCTGTCCCGCAGGTGTGATGTTTGCATGTACCGATCCTGTGCAGGTGTTGTTACAAGTGGTCTGCCACTGTGAGGATGATCAGCTGTCCATCCCGTCTCCCTGTAGCGGCGTCTCACAGTACAGACATGGCAATTTATTGCCCTAGCCACATCTGCAGTCCTCATACCTCCTTGCAGCATGCCTAAGGCACATTCACGCAGATGAGCAGGGACCCTGGGCTTCTTTCTTTTGGTGTTTTTCAGAGTCAGTAGAAAGGCCTCTTTAGTGTCCTAAGTTTTCATACTGTGACCTTAATTGCCTACCGTCTGTAAGCTGTTAGTGTCTTAACGACCATTCCACAGGTACATGTTCATTAATTGAACAAGCATGGGAAACAGTGTTTAAACCCTTTATAATGAAGATCTGTGAAGTTATTTGGATTTTTATGAATGATCTTTGAAAGACAGGGTCCTGAAAAGGGGACGTTTCTGTTTTTGCTGAGTTTATTTATATATGTGGACTAGCATGATGTTAAAAAGATGTGTGTGTGTGTGTGTGCGTGTATAAATGTATATAAAAGTGCATCAAAAAAACTGAGAAAAACAGATGAGAGCATAGCTACCTGAGCTGCATAAGGTCAAATGTGGAAAGGCAGCTTAAATAATAACTGTCTGCGTGTGTGTGTGTGTATCTCTATATACATACATACATGCAGACAGCTCTTCCCCCCCCCCCCCACACAGTATTACATACACTGTGTGTGCGCGTGTGTTTTCATTTTGGATGGTGCAATGGTGTCAGACAATGGATGGAAAGGATTAAAGCAACAGCTCTGCTTAAATGTCCATATTCCAATGCATCCGTCATGTTCACAATGGTCGCATGTAACATGCGATGCTGTGAGTAATGTTTCATGTCGGAAAGACGGACACGTCAACAGCTGTAAAAAAAGATTTATGCACTGCAAGGAAGACATGAATGGAGTCTGAATTCTAGCTTGGCTGAAACTGAAGGTGTTTTTTAACTTCATGCTAGTCATAAGTGACCATAGGAAGTAGGTAAGTAGTATCACACAGTATAATTGTCAAAGCAACCTCTTAACTTTTAATGGAGGCTCGTAAAAGGTTGCAATGTTTCACCAATTGTTTTGGCTGAGATTCTGAGAACTAAAGGCAACACATGGGCTGAGACCAATATTCCTGTCGAGGGCTAGGGTGTGTTATTGTTTAGAAGGAAGTGGGGAGGAAATGTCTGTGTCGATGGGTGAAAGTGCTCAGAGCTGGATTTTTGGTTTGCAGGGAGATGGTGATGTTTGTTTGATTTAAAATGTGTATGTATGTTTTTATATATATATATATATATATATTTTATATATATATATATATATATATATATATATATATATATATATATATATATATATATATATATATATATATAAAACATTTAGCAGACGCTCTTATCCAAAGCGACTTACAGTAGTGAGTGCGTACATTTTCATATTTGTTTGTACTGGTCCCCCGTGGGAATCAAACCCACAACCCAAGTAAGTGCCACGCTCTACCAACTGAGCCACACAGGACCACGTTATGTTTGCTATCGGTTTGTAGGGAAAAGCTGAGTTGATGTTTAGTTGATGTGTTTGCTATTCGTTTGTAAAGCTGTTTATTATTGGTTTGTTGCAAAAGGCGTTGAGAGGTTTGTTCTATTGGATTGAAAGGAAACATTGAGTTGTTGGTGTTTTTTTATATTGGTTTATAGGGAAACGTTGAGCAATAGATGCTGGGTAAAGCCATGTAGGTAAACATTGAGTGGTTTTAGTGAGGCCAGCTGTACGTTAAAGATGTTCACTGTCCTAACCACAGTGCCTCGTCCAGGCCATCTCCAGCCCTGGTGGGCTCATCTAACTCTAATTGACTCTGGAACAGTTCCAGGAAACCTCCTGGAGGCCCACACACTTGGTCTGAGAACAGCAGGACAGAACAGAGATCAGCCAATGATGAGGCTCCCAATCATGTCTGTTTATACAAATTAGCTACAGTTTTCCATGGTCCAGGCCTTCCTTAAGCTGCTATCACCATTCTGCTCTCAAACTCACTGTGGAAGCTAACTCAGGGGATTTTAATTTCGTCTCCAAAAGAAATGTGATAATGGCAGCCCTCTTTTGTCAGGGGTTATGTAAATCAACGCACACTGTGGATAAATAGACATCTTTGTGTTACTAGCAAGAGGCCACTTCTGTACTCTTTTCCTTATTCTAGTCTTCACTCTTCTCTATTCCTCCCTCTTCTATTCGTCCCTGTTAACAGTAGTCCACATGTTTACATTTTAGTAATTTAGCAGACGCTCTTATCCAGAGAGACTTACAGGAGCAATTGGAGTTAAGTGCCTGGCTCAAGGGCACATCAACATATTTTTCACCTAGTAGGCTCTGGGATTCGAACAAGCAACCTTTCAGTTACTGGCCCAACATTCTTAACCGCTATGCTACCTGCCATTTACTGTGAACATGTGGTTTACTGTTGACAGGAGACCACATGTTGACAGGCGACCACAGGAGGTTGACAGGAGACCACAGGAGGTTGACAGGAGACCACAGGAGGTTGACAGGAGACCACAGGAGGTTGACAGGAGACCACAGGAGGTTGACAGGAGACCACAGGAGGTTGACAGGAGACCACAGGAGGTTGACAGGAGACCACAGGAGGTTGACAGGAGACCACAGGAGGTTGACAGGAGACCCCAGGAGGTTGACAGGAGACCCCAGGAGGTTGACAGGAGACCACAGGAGGTTGACAGGAGACCACAGGAGGTTGACAGGAGACCACAGGAGGTTGACAGGAGACCACAGGAGGTTGACAGGAGACCACAGGAGGTTGACAGGAGACCACAGGAGGTTGACAGGAGACCACAGGAGGTTGACAGGGGACCACAGGAGGTTGACAGGGGACCACAGGAGGTTGACAGGGGACCACAGGAGGTTGACAGGGGACCACAGGAGGTTGACAGGGGACCACAGGTCAGTTGGTATGGGCTGCATGCATGAGTGGCACCTGCTTATGGTTCCAATTGAAGCTGTTGAAGGGTTAAACCCCTCCACTTTACAACCTACGGTCAATTTGAAGCAGAAGTACCTTAAGGCCTCTATAGTCTTCATCCGTCAAAAAGTGAATGTTTGCGTCCCAAATGGCATCCTCTGGTCAAAAGTAGTGCACTTTGAAGGGGAAATAGGGTGCCATTTGGGAAGCATAAATCTCTAAGTGGAGAAGGGGAGGACCTTAAAGGATGAATTTATGTGGCGGAGAGGGGGGAAGACCTTAAGCGATGAGGTTCTGCACATCCAAATGTTACTATTTTGGGTTAATTTGATGGTTGACAAGAGCAATCAAACAGTATCTACCTTCACCCATAATAAGTATACTGTACTGTTTAAGAAAGCCTAGAAAGGTGCATAGGTGGTAAAAGAGAGACTTCACTGGCAGACTGCTAAGTCACATGATCATCTAGGCCAGGTACTGGGGGACTCCTGAATGTACTGGTGTTCTTTTAAACTGATTCTTGTGGTTTATTTCCATTTTAACGGTATATGGCTATATCAGACTCAGAGCTCTTAAAGGCACAATCTAGAAAGTTTTCTGCTGTTCAATGGTAAATTTAATTGATACTGGGGTGTTTCTAGCTTACCTCTAGACTAATCTCAGTAACGTCTATCCAGGTTGAGAGGTCAGTGGTTGGATAGCATCATTAAAATGAAAACCAATGAAGAAAGTGGTCCTTTTAGACCAAGATTGGGAAACGCTGATGTCAAATTTTAAAAACCTAAGCAGTTATTTCTCTCTCGGTGTGTGGGGCAACGTTTCATGGGGGTACTGTGGTGGTTTAAGTCAGTCTCTCCCTCTTTTGTACCCACCAGGCCGTGGCAGCGACTCGGAGTCCGACGCCGGACCCCACGGGGGCAGGAAGCTGCCAGACGTGCGCAAGGATGACATGCTGGCTCGGCGGACCTCGGTGAGCGAGCCCCGCGTGATGGTGCCCTTCAATCAGTACCTGCCCAACAAGAGCAACGCCAGTGGCTACGTGCCCACACCGCTGCGCAGGAAAAGGGGTGACCACGAGAGCCGGGAGGAGGGCAGTGGAGGGGGTGGAGGCAGCCGCAAGAGCTGGAGTACCGCCACTTCGCCCATAGGAGGCGATATACCCTTCAGGTGAGCATTGGTGATGTAATAAAAGTGATAGATAGATTGGAACAGAGCCTACTACCACTACTAAGTGGAATGCTAGTATGGATATTCGATCGTAGCCATGGTGTAATTTGGTAAATGTGTTGGCACTCTTTTCTCCAGGAAAACTTGATATTTGTAACTCCTATGTATGTCACTTGCTACCCTTTGACAGACCAGTTCAGACAGACCCAAGCCAATAGATAGTGGGAGGTGTTTCAATAGCAGTAGGAGACCAGCACCATATATGCTAATATTGTATTTGTCATATATTGAAAAAGTACCTCTCATACGCTATTGTTCAAAATGATAACTGTTCTCCAAAATACTCATCACCACTCGATTCCTTCCTGAGATGATTCTCTGGATGAGGCCCATATTGAGATGATTAGCTTTATTTACACAGCAAGAGAGGAGGTTGGTGCACACACCTTAGCAGCTCGTTAGCCTAGTGTTATTTTTTAGCTACAGATAACACGAGCCTAATGGGCCATCAATCTAAACATTAGCCAAAATGCTAATGGTTCGTTCTGTTATTAGCATTGAAACAAAAGAAACTCGGAGCCCTTATTCTTTCTTTTCTAGAAGTGTCGGCATGTGGTGATGGACTGCTTCTCTCCATAACACCGATATGTTGTTTCTTCCACCAGACCTGACACACCACTTCCAAAACCGCTACCTTCAGCCAATTTTCCTTCATATTGTAATTCCCCCAACGCACAAAGGAGACTGGGAATGTCTTGTCTGATGTGGAACATGCATGTTTAAAGAGATTTTCCTGTACTTTTGTATACTATTTAGCCAGTAGTTCTGAGAGTAGTTCTCATGAGCCAAAAAATGTATTTGAAAATTACCTAACGCAATTTTCCAGATATGCAGACGTGCACCACGTCATTGCTCGCTCTCTCCCTCTGCTGTGGGTGCGTCGTGTGTATTGATAGCTGTATTTCTTATGGCGAGAGGCTGAAGCTCATTGGTTGCGCTTAAATTGCTAGGGGGCTGGCCCACATGGGGGAAAATGTGGCATCCAGAAAAACAGTTGCTTTCAAACTAGGGATTCTGTGGATAATTAAGGTAAAACAGTAATTCTGCTCATAGATTATTAGTGTATGAACCACACATTGACACATCCAGCTCAAAGCGTGAGGTTTAAGAAATACTTAGTAGTCACCAAAGTTCTGGAGCATGTCTTTAATAATAGGAAAAAAATATATTTTTTTTAGTACTGTTGTGGCATGAACGGAGGATCTGATATAGACCAAATGTGTGTTTGATTGACCCATGCCGAAGCACTCAGAGAAAAGCCAGCAACAGGCAAGACATTTGCTATGCAGACACAGATAGGTGACTCTTAAAATGTGTGAGCCACTTTGACTACTATATGACCCTGTTGAGTGTTAGAAACCGGTATCAAAACAGCGTATTGAGGTTTTCATGAAACTAAAATATGGCTTGTTTCACTCATCTTGTAATATTTCAGTAGATAGCTGAAATCTGGTGTGTGTGCGTTTACGAGCATGTGTGTGAGCGTGCTTGCATGTGTGCACACAGAGTACATGCATATATACTGTACAAACACATACATACATAAACTCAGCAAAAAAAGAAACGACCCTGTCTTTTAAAGATAATTCGTAAAAATCCAAATAACTTCACAGTTCTTCATTGTAAAGGGTTTAAACACTGTTTCCCATGCTTGTTCAATGAACCATAAACAACTAATGAACATGCACCTGTGGAACGGTAATACAGACTGTAGGCAATTAAGGTCACAGTTATGAAAACTTAGGACACTACAGAGGCCTTTCTACTGACTCTGAAAAACACCAGAAGAAAGATGCCCAGGGTCCCTGCTCATCTGCGTGAACATGCCATAGGCATGCTACAAGGAGGCATGAGGATTGCAGATGTGGCATGGGCAATAAATTGCAATGTCCATACTGTGAGACGCCTAAGACAGCGCTACAGGGAGACAGCACAGACAGCTGATCGTCCTCGCAGTGGCAGACCACGTGTAACAACATCTGCACATGATTGGTACATCCGAACATCACACCTGCAGGACAGCTACAGGATGGCAACAACAACTGCTCGAGTTACACCAGGAACGCACAATCCCTCCATCAATGACCCTCCAGCATGACAATACCACCAGCCATACTGCTTGTTCTGTGTGTGATTTCCTGCAAGACTGGAAAGTCATTGTTCTGCCATGGCCAGCGAGCTCAAATCTCAATCCCATTGAGCATGTCTGGGACCTGTTGGATCGGAGGTTGAGGGCTAGGGCCATTCCCCCCAGAAATGTCCGGGAACTGGCAAATCTGGCAAATCTGGTGCAGTCCATGATTCAGGGACACATTATTCAATTTCTGTTAGTCACATGTCTGTGGAACTTGTTCAGTTTATGTCTGTTGTTGAATCTTGTTATGTTCATACAAATATTTACACATTTAAGTTTGCTTAAAATAAACGCAGTTGACAGTGAGCGGACGTTTATTTTTTTGCTGAGTTTACATGCATACATGTGAGTGTGTTTGTTTACACTAGACACCTAGTCACCTACTAAATCGGGCCTTTGCTCCAACAGTACATCTGACCTTGTTGACATGGCATGGTTTGACTTTAAGCTTATTAGTTTAAACCAGACTTTAGATGTAACACCTACACACCACTCTCACACGAAGACGAATACAGGCTTCGCAATACGCATGGCTTCGTAATACGCAGGCTTCGCAATACGCATGGCTTCGTAATACGCAGGCTTCGCAATAGTGTTGGAAGGATGACTGGCTTCCAGCTGGATTCATTCAGCAAACATCGTATTTCCTCTATGTGTGTGTGTCTCAATGCAAGGTTGTAATTGGAAAGAGTTAAACCTGTAAGTGGAAGTCAACAAGGAGCAAGTGTGAGCAGAGCAAGCAAGTGTGTCTCTGTGTGTTTACATGTGGGTGTGCAATTGTAGATCCTAAGGTCATGCTAACCCTATCTGAGTAAATGTATGAGGACGTGTGCATGTGTCAGTGCATTTTTACACCTGTCTGTGCGCTTGAATGAGATCATGAGATTGGCTTGAGCTTTTCATCGAGGTCATCGGGTCCCTGACCGACCAATACCAAACAGTACTTTATTCTTCATTCAGCTTGTTCTGCTTTTCAGTGACTCTTTATTCAAATGTTTTGAGATTTTTATTACATCATTATAATGTGTGATCTGTTAATTAGCTATTTTTTCCTTCCACATGTTTCCATTGGTGTGTTGCTTTTTGGTACTCCCATTGTCATTGTGCATATGATCACATTATCACTGTGTTTTGTGGTAATGCTTGCATGTTTCACATGCCTTGTGGCTTTGATTGTGCTACGCTATGTTATCGTTGCATGTTGGTGTTGTGATTGCCGCTTGTGTGTGTGTGTGTGTGTGTAACAGTCCAACCGAACTCCCCAACCTAGACGTACCCCCAGTTATAGCTCCTATTGAGCTCCAAGCCCAACCCCTTCCCCAACCACAGAATCAGTCAGAAGAACAACACAGGGGTGAGGAAGAAATGGAAGAGAGAAAAGAGGAGGAAGGGAGGTTGACTCCGGCATGCCCGTGGAGACAGGAGTGGAAGGAGGAGTATGAGCTTCACTCCTACACCCCCCCTCAGCGCTCACAGATCCCCACACTCAACCACAGGGAGACTGCTATACACCTGACTGTGACTGCTGAGCAAAGGTGCCAATCACTGTGTGCCCTAACTGCTAAAGCTAAAACAATAACCCCTTACTAAAACAATCCCCAGATGAAACTTTCCCTTAGTCTCTATTGTCTCATCAAGCCACAGTTCCAATGACCCTAACTTAATTAACCCTCTTTAGGATATCCCTGTAAAATATATTGAGCCAATTTGATTTCCTTATATTGTTTTGGTGATGACACCTTCAAACACACCCATACAGATACTTCTAAAGACAACTACTTACACAAACTCTGGGAGATTCAGTGAACCATTTCATAAGAGCGTAACTTTTCCTGTTATTTTCCGACAAGGACATGACTGATGCTTATTTGGGGCCGTAGTGAGTTGAATTTGGATCCACCCTATGAATAGGTCTGCTTTCTCTGGCCTCGATATCTGAAGACCTGGCTTGTCACTATGTTGGCTGACTAAACACACTAAAGATGAAATAGGACTTGTGTACAGGGCATGTTCCAAGCCTGTGTCCTAAATGGCACACTATTCCTGATATAGTGCACTGTGGGCCCTGGTCAAAAGTAGGAGCACTATATAGGTAATACGGTGCCATTTAGGACATACCCAAGAGTTATTCTGGGGAGGTACGAAGAACATTCCAAACATAAGCTGTGCTGTGGCCTAGTGTTTTTGTTGGCATTGGACACAGCTGCCCTCTTTCGCTGCATGTGAAAACCAAGCTCAGAAGTTTGGGGTTTTGGTGTTTGCCAGGAGTCTGCAATGTTTGTTCTTTTTTATTTCTGATGAGTCGCTCTGTGTTCCTGGCAGTTGTTTTGACATCCGTCCTGTAGCAACTTCTTATGGCCTTCTGCCTGTTAGTTGTTTGTAACTGTAATCAGTAGCCATTCTAGTCATTTAACATACGCTCTTATCCAGAACAACTGTCGGTGCTTTCAACTAAAATCAAATCAAATGTTATTAGTCACATTACTTATGAGCCTCTAACCAGCAATGCAGTTTAAAAAACCCCAGATAAGAATAAGAAATAAAAGTAACAAGTAATTTAAGAGCAGCAGTAAAATAACAATAGCGAGACTATATACAGGGGGGGTACCGGTACAGAGTCGATGTGCGTGGGCACCGGTTAGTTGAGATAATATGTACATGTAGGTAGAGTTATTAAATTCTTCTTTCGATCTGTTGGGTCGGTATGCAAATTGGAGTGGGTCTAGGGTTTCTGGGATAATGGTGTTGATGTGAGCCATGACCAGCCTTTCAAAGCACTTCACGGCCACATCCGACGAGCATCAGAGCCGGTGTAGTATTATTCGATCTTAGTCCTGTATTGACGCTTTGCCTGTTTGGTGGTTCATCGAAGGGCATTGTGGGATTTCTTATTAGCTTCCGGGTTAGAGTTTCACTCCTTGAAAGAGGCAGCTTTAGCTCAGTGCGGATGTTGCCTGTAATCTATGGCTTCTGGTTGGGGTATGTACGTACGGTCACTGTGGGGACGACTGCATCGATGCACTTATTGATGAAGCCAATGACTGATGTGGAGCACTCTTCAATGCCATCGGAGGAATCTCGGAACATATTCCTGTCTGTGCTAGCAAAACAGTCCTGTAGCTTAGCATCTTAACCACATTTTTATTGATCTAGTCACTGGTGTGTCTTGCTTAAATTTTTGCTTGTAAGCAGGAATCTGAACGATAGTATTATGGCCAGATTTGCCAAATAGAGGGTGACGGAGAGCTTTGTATGCGTCTTTGTGTGTGGCGTAAAGGTGGTCCAGAGTGTTTTGTTTTTGTTTTTTTTCTTCCTGTGGTTGCACATTTAACATGCTGATAGAAATTTGGTAAACCAGATTTAAGTTTCCCTGCATTCAAGTCCCCGGCTACTAGATGCTTTAATCTTACGCGTAGGTCATCTATTTTATTCTCAAAAGATTGCACGTTTGCTAGCAGAATGGAAGGAAGTGGGGGTTTATTCGATCGCCTATGAATTCTCAGAAGGCAGCCCACCCTTTGGCCACTTTTTCTCCACCTTCTCTTTACGCAAATCACAGGGATCTGGGCCTGTTCCCCAGAAAGCAGTATATCGGTCACGTCGGGCTCATCAGACTCGTTAATAGAAAAAAAGGACTCTGTCAGTCCGTGGTGAGTAATTGCAGTCCTGATGTCCAAAAGTTATTTTCGGTCATAAGAGGACGGTAGCGGCAACATTATGTAAAAAAACAAGTTACAAAAAAGCGCTAATAAACAAACAAAAACACACAATCGGTTGGGGACACATAACATCTTCCTTCTTCTTCGGCACCATTATTGTAAAATAGGTCATAGGTAAAACAACCACCAATGTGCATTACAAGAGGCTATTTGAGATGCGCAAACTCAAATGGAATTAATTTGTTCCTTTGTTTCTGGATAGATGGGTGTTACAGTGGGGCAAAAAAGTATTTAGTCAGTCACCAATTGTGCAAGTTCTCCCACTTAAAAAGATGAGAGGCCTGTAATTTTCATCATAGGTACACTTCAACTATGACAGACAAAATGAGAAAAAAAAATCCAGAAAATCACATTGTACGATTTTTTATGAATTTATTTACAAATTATGGTGGAAAATAAGTATTTGGTCAATAACAAAAGGTTATCTCAATACTTTGTTATATACCCTTTGTGGGCAATGACAGAGGTCAAACGTTTTCTGTAAGTCTTCACAAGGTTTTCACACACTGTTGCTGGTATTTTGGCCCATTCCTCCATGCAGATCTCCTCTAGAGCAGTGATGTTGCTGGGCAACACAGACTTTCAACTCCTTCCAAAGATTTTCTATGGGGTTGAGATCTGGAAACTGGCTAGGCCATTCCAGGACCTTGAAATGCTTCTTACGAAGCCACTCCTTCGTTGCCCGGGCAGTGTGTTTGGGATCATTGTCATGCTGAAAGACCCAGCCACGTTTCATCTTCAATGCCCTTGCTGATGGAAGGAGGTTTTCACTCAAAATCTCACAATACATGGCCCCATTCATTCTTTCCTTTACACGGATCAGTCGTCCTGGTCCCTTTGCAGAAAAACAGCCCCAAAGCATGATGTTTCCACCCCCATGCTTCACAGTAGGTATGGTGTTCTTTGGATACAACTCAGCATTCTTTGTCCTCCAAACACGATGAGTTGAGTTTTTACCAAAAAGTTATATTTTGGTTTCATCTGACCATATGACATTCTCCCAATCTTCTTCTGGATCATCCAAATGCTCTCTAGCAAACTTCAGATGGGCCTGGACATGTACTGGCTTAAGCAGGGGGACACGTCTGGCACTGCAGGATTTGAGTCCCTGGCGGCGTAGTGTGTTACTGATGGTAGGCTTTGTTACTTTGGTCCCAGCTCTCTGCAGGTTATTCACTAGGTCCCTCCGTGTGGTTCTGGGATTTTTGCTCACCGTTCTTGTGATCATTTTGACCCCACGGGGTGAGATCTTGCGTGGAGACCCAGATCGAAGGAAATTATCAGTGGTCTTGTATGTCTTCCATTTCCTAATATTTGCTCCCACAGTTGATTTCTTCAAACCAAGCTGCTTACCTATTGCAGATTGTCTTCCCAGCCTGGTGCAGGTCTACAATTTTGTTTCTGGTGTCCTTTGACAGCTCTTTGGTCTTGGCCATAGTGGAGTTTGGAGTGTGACTGTTTGAGGTTGTGGACAGGTGTCTTTTATACTGTTAACAAGTTCAAACAGGTGCCATTAATATAGGTAACGAGTGGAGGACAGAGGAGCCTCTTAAACAAGAAGTTACAGGTCTGTGAGAGCCAGAAATCTTGCTTGTTTGTAGGTTGACCAAATACTTATTTTCCACCATAATTTGCAAATAAATTCATATGCTGCCCTTGTATATTGGAAACATGTTGGTTGTTCAAGCACATACACACACACACATTTGATATAGACGCAGCCTTGCACGCACACACCAAATACTTGTCATTGTCTAGCTAGCCTACCCATACTGTGTTACAGTATTTGACAACCCACCCTCAGGAAGTAGAAAATGAGGGGTCCTTCCACCCCTGACAAGGGCTGGGATATGGCGTACCCTTCTCATTGCCTGAAAAGATGTACGTATTCTCAATGGCACACATTAGATGTCTTCTGTCATTGAAAAAAATATGTCCACATTTTCAATGGTAACGGTGTGATAATGATAATGACTCTGGTAGAATGTAAGGCCTAGTATAATATGAGTGGGGAGAAAAATCATTTTTAGTATGTTGAACCATGTATTGACCATTTTTATTAAGAGTGGGGCTATTTAAGTTAACTGCGCCTATGTTTCAAGCAAAGAATAAAATAAAAAAATCCCCGGGGGAGGGCTTTACCAAAGCAGACTAGCTATAGCTATTGTGGGTTTTCTCTCAATACAATCTTTGTGAGTCACTAGTGTTTTGTCTGCTTTTCTTCACAAATCTACCTTCCAGCTGTACTAATGTGAGTTTTTATAATAGGATATTGTGTTTGGGTATGATTCTGCATCTGTGTTTGAAATGGTTCCACAACCCTTATGAACAAACCCATTCGAGTCTATGCCAATGTCTTTATATTACGATTATTACAGGATGGGCACGGTTATCTAATATCCGATATCTGAATGGATGTTATTATTCGATTACTTGAGTGAGTTCATTTTTGGATCACTTTTTTTGTTCGGCCTATTTTAATGCTTTATGAATTAAATTAGATAATTTAATATAATAATCACCTTGTGATATTGTTACCTGTCATTACCTGTCATTTGAGATACTTAATAAAACAAACTATTTAATATAGTTTTTAGTGGCGTATTTGGCCCTCCAGGCTGCCCTGACATCGGTATGCTATTTTCCCCACTTCAAATAGAAATTACAAGCGTACACCGAACAGAGTTTCCAAAAGACCTGAAACCGATCAATGTATGACACTCACCAGAAAACCTTCTGGTAACAGAATCAATTATATTATGGCAAAAATCAGACTTCTCTTTGCCTGTTGGGTGGTTCCACCTCAAAAAGAACAAGGAAGTGTTTTGACACTGACAATCTCAGATTGTTCTGAAAAAGTTTGTTAGAGACAGTTAAGATAAGCATTTGTGGAACATAATTCCTTAGAGATGAAATTATATTTCAAAAAAATTAAGCTAATTTGTTGTGCCCAAATTGGCCATTTGAATTCATAAGATTCAGATAATATTCAATAAATATAGTACCAAATAATTTTCTAACAATGAGTAAGACATGAGGAATCCAAAGAAATTGGCAAGTCACCCACAGACCCCCCACACCTCACATCAATCTCACCCCAAAAACAAGTATATAGTATCAGTTCTCTGTCTCAAGAAGTATGACTCCGGATCGGAGTATTGTTTATTCATCCTATGTAATGTATTCTCAGTTAATTAGTTTTTTTCCCCCCCTGTTCAGAGAAACTAGTAATGGAAGTTTTTAGGTTTATGTCCCATCCATCATCCTGATATCACCAGATTTTAACCGCTAGATGGTACTGTTCCTACTATTAGGTGGACAAAGTTTGAAGAATGTGTGGTCTAAATTGGATGTTGGGTACTATAATTATTGAATATTGTATGAATCCTTAAAAATATTTATGGTCAATTTGGGTGCAATTAATTAGCTTAAGTTCTCTACGAAAATGATATTTCCACAAAATAAAGTTGCTGAATGATCTGTTTCTAACTACAGAAACCATTTCAGAACAATCTGAACAATGGTAGGTGTCATGGCTTGAGGAAATAACATGGAACGACCCTGTTGCTTTTTGCCAAAAACTACTGGAGAAAGCAGCCTTCCGCTGTTTACCTCTGCCATGTGCATTTGCGTAATTATGATTGGTCAAGAGACTTAAAAAAAAAAAAAAAAATTAAACTATCTGGATATCCTAATTTTGTTTTATTATGTTATTTCAATAGTGAAATAATGTCAAATGCCCTACGACCTTGGTCAATGCTAACCAAACCACTCTCTCAGCAGTAGCCCCGTCCGCTCATGCTCCGAGGAACTATACCGTCCGTCATCCCTGACAACCAGCCCCATGACTACCTCCATCATCGTGACGAGCCCCCTTAGCCCCAGGGCCAGCCTGGACACAACCAGGAAGTTCCCTCCCATGATTTACAGGGAGAAGGCAGGGCAAAAGAAGGTGGGGCTGTCCATATCCCTAGCGACAGACACGGGGAGGAATGACGACGTATGGGCTCGCCGTGCCCTTTCCTCGCCAAACCACGGCGGCACCACTGGTCCAAACCAGTTCCTGCCTGTTCCTTCAGCCGGGGCAACCACCACGCTGACCATCACCTGCCAGGGTCGCATGGGCAAGTCGGAGGTTGAAGGTCGCGAGGGCAACAAACCGGCGGTGGGGAAATGTCCATCTTGGCTTGACGACGACCTCCCGCCAATGTGAGCTTGTCGTTCATTGACTAGGATTCAGAGGCCGATACAAAATGCTCAGTTGGCTAAGGGAGGAGCATCACACCATAACAGCCACAACATATTGGGTTTCTCCCAGCCTACACAGATCAGATACAGAGAACTACATTACCTGTCATCCTTCAGTAGACGTTTAGAAATCCTGCTTCATACGCATGTGGCCATGACCTCGAGCAGTGATGCACACCTCTGGATGGCAAACATGAAGAATGCATGACCTTTCTCTATTTATACTTTATATGTTTTATTTGTTCATTTGGGTTTGTATGTTTTTGCGCATGTGAAGAAATGTCAGTGATCTTTTAAGTAACCTTGCATGGTGACCTCTGAAATTTGACCATTTCCAATACACACTGGTTACAGCAACTCCCTCAATCATATTTACATTGTATTACTTTCTTAGCTTTGTCCAAGGAGTGTTGCTATTTAATAATTGTTGAATATACAGGGCTGCGCATGTATGCATGAATGTGCTTGAAACACTTGCAGATATATGCATACATGGTAAACATATTACATAGAGTAGACTTAAACTCTATTACTAGAATGCACTGGTAGTAGTAGAAAAATGGCCTTTCGCTCTATGTGGCAGATATGACAAATACATACAGCCCGTAAAACAATTTATATGCTGTCCGTTTCATAAGACCGCTCGTCACTGCGTCTCTCCATCTTGTGGCCAGTCTTAATAGGACCACAAGACACACTTTAACTCGCATCCTTCCCAAAGTCAGAAAGGCAGCTTTTAAAAGCCCTCTGTGGCCTGGAACTTAAACCCAAACCCGGTTAACCCAAACCTCCAAATTGCGTATTGTTCTGGCGAAAGACGAAGAACCCCATCTTTGAAGATGCGTTATGAGCAGGCTAATAAAATATGCATGCTTTTTAATGCTAGTTTCATTTTAGACTGCATCATGAGATCATTTCCATCTGCGCCATACAATATTCTGTAGAGGCCTATATTAGTGCAGTGAATTCAGTGTTTTTTTTCTCCCCAAGAGCTGAGCTGGCTGTGTTCTTGTTTAGAGTGCCACCTTGTGTTCAAATGGACACTGTTTTTATCAATCTGTAGATCTAGCCAGTACAACTATACTGTAAACCCAACGTTCTGATATTTAAGACAGTAATTGCTCATTTTGTAATAATACTGAACCTATAGTAAGTATCTCATTAAACTTTCTTGATTGTTTACAAAGAGCTCATTCTGTTGTCAACGGTAACCCATAGAGTAAACCTACAGGTGTTTTCAACACGCCCCCTATATTCCTTATATCACACATTCTCATATCTGTATGTATTACGTTGTGTGTCCAGATCTGTATGTGTTGTATTTGTGTGTTTGTTCATTAGTGTTTGTGCTCTTTCTCCATGTCTCTGCTTTCGTAGATTCAGTCACAGAACTGCTAGTGTATCAGATGACCCAGAGTAAGTGGTTCTTTGTTACCCATCGGCAGCACATCCCTGCTAAAACCACACCTGCAAAGTATCCCATCAAGTATGCCAGCTTCTAGACATGTCTATCTGTAAGGAGCTGATGGGTGTAACTCTGGACTATTGGACTTTCAACCATGTTACACCCATCCTATTCATTTTTATTTGCCAGAAGTTGGGAGGGTCTAGCGGTTGACTTCAAATTAAGATGCTTGTGTTTGTAACCAGCTTCTGTCATCTGCATGTCTCACACTCACAAGCAAACGCTGGAACTCTAGATGTGCGCATGAATCCTAACTGCAAGGGTCGACCCGAAAATGTCTGTGAGCCACTTATCCAGCCTCACCGAGTTGGTGTGTCTCTTATAGCCTTCGAGGGTCTACTGTGGAATAGGATGAACCTAGATCACTCTACTGTCTTGTGGACAGCTCATAGTCTCGTAAACCCCAAACCCTAAGCAACAGCAGTGACTAGGGTCTGATTTCAATGACGGACTCTTTTAGCAACTTCGATAAGGGGGGAAGAAATTGTTCTGGGGTGGGTCCTCTTCAGACAGACTCTTCTTTTTTTATCAGGAGGCAGACATGCCTGAATGAAGATTCAAAACCAAAGTTTGCATGCAAAACCTCGCAGTGGTTTTACATTAACATTTACATTTGAGTCATTTAGCAGTCACTCTGGATAAGAGCATCTTACATTAGTGCATACATTATTATTTTTGGGCTGGGGGCACCATGGGATTTATTTTTGATACTCTTTAAAGAGGTAGTGTTTCAGACATTTTCAGATGGTTAGTTTTTAGTGAAGGTAGTTGATGTTAATTAGCCACTTGCGAAATGCACTCATTAAAAATAACCTCTGTGATCTCCATCTTGCTAGATACTATTTAGTATTTTATTCAGGCGGATAAGATGGTGACGTACTCTAGGCAGTGACGTAGTTCTTCTATGACAAACTCATGTTCTATTACGTACAGACGCTGTTCAGCCAGAACATTTGAAAATTGTGGAAGGCTAGAGAGACTAGAGAGCTCACCATATGATGCATGTCTCACAAACAAGTATATGTACCAGCACTGTACAAGGTATGAGGATCTCACTGTGGTTCTCAAAACAAAACCTGGATCAAATGTATAACTGATGCTCTGTGCTGTTGTACAGATAGGCTACTGTATATATGACCTTTTGATAGCATGTTGCTTTACATGTTTTTATAATCTGCCTTTAATTATTAACGTTATCGCTGCTGCCTTCTGTTTTGCACGGTTCTACACAGTATAATACAAACTAATATATACAGAAGAGTAATATCCAATAATATGTGTGGTATTGTCAGAATCATGGTGAGTTCCTTTTTGGGTTTGAGAAGGTGTATCTGACCATCGACTCGTTTTGACCTTTCCTGGCAGAACTTTCATCACTACGGCAACTCCAAACATTACTCCCATCTTATGTGCCTTTAAAATAAAACTCTTTCTGTCTATACCGTATACATGACTTTTCTCCCAGTGAATCTCTCTATAACTCCTTCCATATCCTTGTCTTCTCCTTTTTTCCCCCTCAGGAGTGTGAGTATGATTGACATGCGTTGTGAGGAGGACGCCATCTTGCCACACCACAGCCAGGTGCGCCACGAGCTCATACACAACCAGTACAACCTGATGAAGGAGGAAGAGGACCACTGGCAGGATGTAAGCATTCTCTCTCACACACGCATACGCACATGCTAATACACTTTTATACACACATTTACACTTACTCACACTTTATCATACAGTTGCACACACACACCTACACATTCAAGCATTCATACAGTCACACATCTACTGTCGGTCTGTTAGGACCTAGCCCGGTGGAAGAGTCGCAGGAGAAGCGTCTCCCAGGACCTGATTAAGAAGGAGGAAGAGAGGAAGATGATGGAGAAGCTGATGACGGGTGAGGGGGGGGCCATCTCTCAGAGGAGGAAGAGCATCAAAACCTACCGGGAGATTGTTGAGGAGAAGTACGTCACAAGGAAATCCTCCATTTTAGATCGAATCCTGGTTTCCATATTGTTGGTTGTCTCCATGTGCAGTATAGGCCTATACCTACTCTCTTCTCTCATAGCCTGTTGTTTTTTTTATCTCATCCTGGCCTCGACCTATTTTATAATTGCATCAGGGGATCATAGCATGTTTCATCATGTTTCATCTGTCTCATCTTGTCCTCCCGTCTCTCCTCCCCTAGGGAGCGTCGTGAGAACGACCTCCGCGAGGCCTACCGGTTGGCCCGCACCCCTGAGGAGGCAGCGTTGGTCCTCCACCGCTACGCCCAGCGCTTTACCATCAGTGAAGCGGTGTTGGAGCGCCTGCAACTGCCCAAACTGCTGGACAGGAGCATCTCTGAGGATCCCACCGCTACCACCAACACACGTCTCACCCTCACCCCCACTTCCTGTTCTCCCACCCCCACCTCCCCGGAAGAAGATGCAAATGGCCCCCTGAAGTACCTGAGGCAGCAGTCGCTCCCGGCACCCAAGTTTACCGCTACTGTTGAGGCCCAGGTGGTGGGGTTCCCCCAGGGTTTGTCTCATCGCCCCCAGATTCGGTCACGCAAGCCTGAACCAAACCCCTCGATCCGGGCCGTCTCACCCAAGTCTGTGCCTTTGCTGATGCCCAAGCCTTACAATCAACCCAAGGGCATGCAGATGCTGGTGGGACCCAGGCCAGGCAAGGTGAGGCACAAAATGCCAGCTAATGGCAAGGGTTTTATCAGTGTTATCACTAGTGTATTTTACTGTAACTTTGTGTTTGAACAAAGGTTTAAATTACCAGGGGGGCCGTGGTCTTGTTCACCACTCATCCCTCAAAGTAGTTTGAATGTTTTGTTCAGTCTAGTCTTCCAAGGGCACACAAATGTATTGTGTAAATGGAACCCTGATCTTGGCATTTAAATTAGAATAGAAGACAGAAACCATGGAGATTAGGTGTCATGTTTTCAGACAAAAAGATATAAATCCCTTTTCCTTCTTCCCCGAAGTCTGTTGCAACATCTCAATTCGGCATAACAGGATGTTCATTTTCATCCTCAGAGCCATTTGCCAAATGGGCCTATTCCAAAGGAAGATAACATGCTTTGGGGTTATTATGGGAACAAACCGGGACTTCTTTCACTTCTGTGTCTGGAATCTCTTATTTGGAGCTGAGGGGAGCCTGAATGGGGGGCTCTGTTCCGTATTGACTTAAGAAGTTGACAAGTAGTCCCTCTCAATGTGAAGTGGGTCTCTGGGCAGACAGAGAGGACCACACAGACTGAGGGGGTGATTCTTGGTAGTGAGTCCCCCTTCATTCAACAACCCCCCTGTGTGTCTGGAGTACTCTGTGCTCCTCACACATGCATTACAGCCTTTCATTCAGTCCCAGCATGTTATCGGGCTAGCTGAATAGCTTATAGGCCAGAGTTACATGAATGAGTTATGGTTTTATTTACAACATGGGGCAACTTCCGGTCTGGGTGGTCATAATGCAGTCGTTGCTGTGGAATTTGGGAGAGTTCACCCCAGTTGACTGTTCTTGTATTGCTGTCTGAAGGATATTTTTGGCGTGGATACAGTATCTCTAAAATTGTGTTTTAAGTGTTGGATTTTGGCATTGAAATGCATCTTTGTAGTATGTATACATGTGTGTGTTCTCTAAGCCTTCAGTCTCTAACCTGTGTACTCAGGTGGACGGCTTGCTGCGAGTGAACGGCGACATGGGAAACGATGAGGTCACCACTCCAGAGAGCGAGGGAAGGACCTCCCCTCTACGGTTCTACCCCTCCCCTGCCACACCTACAGCCTCCTCTGATGGTTCCGACACACACCCATGTGAGGCCACTCCCCCACCCACACATAGCCCCTCCCCCAGGGCAAGCCCATTACCAGCCATGCCAGCTGTGGCACAGTGTGGCACAGGCACTGCAGTGACATCATCTTCAGTGCCAGGAGAAAGTGATGCCCAGAAGAAGGATAATGCACAGGAGTCTAACCCGCCTAGCCGGCCCACCTCACTGCCCTCGGTGAGCACATAATACATGTAGCCAGCCGGCTTTGTTTCTGTGGAAAAAAAACATACGTTATCTAAAAGGTCTGAAAAGACTTGGAACAATGTAAATTGTGGCTTGCATCTTGACAAACTGTCAGTGGTGTAAAGTACTTAAGTAAAAATACTAATAATACTTGAAAGTACTACTTAAACCTCTTAAGGATCCGCCCCCTTTTTTTGGTCTAAAATGACATACCCAAATCTAACTGCCTGTAGCAAGGATATGCAAACTTTGAAGTTTGTTTAAATGTTAAATTAATGTAGGCGAATATAACACATTAGATCTGGTAAAAGATGATACAACGAAAAAAACATGAATTTAAAAAAAATGATTGTACAATCTTTAAAATTCCAGAGAAAGGCCATAATGTATTATTCTAGCTGAGGCACAATTGAGATTTTGTCCACTAGATGGCAGCAGTGTAGGTGCAACATTTTAGACTGATCCAATGATCCATTGAATTTCCGTTCAAAATGTTGTATCAAGACTGCCCAAATGTGCCTAATTGGTTTATTAATACATTTTCAAGTTCATAACTGTGCACTCTTTTCAAACAATAGCATGTTATTATTTCACTGTAATATCTACTGTAAATTGGACAGTGCAGTTAGATTAACAAGAATTTAAGCTTTCTGCCAAAATCAGATATGTCTATGTCCTGGGAATATATCTTGATACTTACAATGTCATGCAATCACATTAGTCTAAGTTAGCTCAACTGTCCACGGGGGACCCAGCAATCCTGTCGTTTTTTGGGGGTATCTGTACTTTACTTTACTATTTATATTTTTGGCAACTTTTACTTCAGTACATTCCTAAAGGAAATTATGTACTTTTTACTCCATACATTTTCCCTGACACCCAAAAGTACTCATTACATTTTGAATGCTTAGCAGGACAGGAAAATGGTCTAATTCACACACTTATCAAGAGAACATCCCTGGTCATCCCTACTGCCTCTGACCTGGCGGACTCACTAAACACATGCTTCGTTTGTAAATGATATGAGAGTATTGAAGCATGCCCCTGGCTATCTGTAAATTAATAAAACAAGAAAATGGTGCTGTCTAGTTTGCTTAATATAAGGAATTTGAAATGATTTATACTTTAACTTTTGATACGGTAGTATATTTAAATCCAAATACTTTTAGACTTTCTCATGCAGGATTTTACTAGTTGACTTTCACTTTTACTCAAGTCATTTTCTATCAAGATATCTTTTACTCAAGTATGACAATTGGGTGCTTTTTCCACCACTGCAAACTGCTGACTGAAAGCCTACATACAGTCCATAGATAGTATAAAGCAACATTGTGTCAGAAAGGTCATGACTTCAACAAAAGGAAGGAGGAGGATGTATAATCAGACTATTTCTTCCTGTGGGTGTCCCTACAGGAGCTGCAGAGCACAGAGTGTCTTGTGGAGGCGGGAGGCAGGTCTGCTGCAGGCCCACTGGGGGAGGAGCCCAACACAACAGAGACTGCAGTACAGCCCTCTCCAGCTACAGGTCTGTTCCTATGTGTTACTTAGGAGACTAACTGCTGCTACTCTGACACCTAGTGGTGGCCATTTTATATTTTTCTATAACCCATCAAATCCTTTTGCTATTTGATGTGCGTTCTAGTAATTTATTACTCATTGTCTGATGAGCAAATGAACACTTTAAGCTGTTAAACAAATTATTCAACTTGGTCTTCCTGTGGTTAAAGTCACATTAGGACACACTGTCTGGGCTTACCGTAGACTCTGATGCAGAGCCTTGCTCTGATTCACCTAGACATGTGTCCGTCTGGTTTTCAGAGTCACAACAAGCTCCCAAAGAACAAACAGAAGTGTGTATGAATGCCACAGCGACTAGACAGAACAACACTGTCCTCCGTCCAGTCCTATCAGAGCACGCCACACAACAAGCTCAACCAATGACCGCACCGGTGAGATCACCTGCCAACCAATCAATGGCCCCCAATGCTGCAAATAGTCCATCATTTATGCGCTGCTCTACCTCAAGCAGAAGCCGTACCCAGGAGTGTTCAGCGCCATAGAACTTTCACATAGAAATGTAGGACAGACCTGATTCTATACTGTGTAGAATAGGGTATCACAAACTCTATAAATTAAATTTCTCTCTGCTAAGTTCTAACTATAAATATTTTTGAAGAATCCTCTGGTCATGTTTTGATCATTGTGTTTCTGACTTTTCTGGGATGATCTTAGGTCAGTGAGCCCAGCCTGGAGGCGTCTCAGAGAGCAGATGAAGTTGCTACCTTGGCTGATCCAGGACCTGTCAGAAACAAACCACCATGTGAAGCTCCCACAACAGGTAAGCAACATTTTGTTTTCAGAACCGAATTAACCTCAAACTGCCTTTTTGACAAAAGTCGTTATTTCCCGCAGCCCTCTCAGCTATGCTATCACACACCCAACACTTTTTTTCCTTTGCGTCTCCAACTGGCACTTTGTATTTTTGCTTATGAACTCTCTATCTATCCCCTCCTTTTCTCCTTCTCACCCCCTTAACCTCCCTCCTTCCTCCCCCCTCCCTGCTTGTGCTGTAGAGCTGGCTAACAGTGCCAGTTATCCACCAGCAACCGGCAACCCTAGGTTAGGCCTACGTTGGGAGTTCTTCACCACGCCAGGTAAACTGCTCACTGTTTAGTTGAGCTTGCCTGTAACCCTCTTTGGGGTTCACGTACTCATACATAGTACAGGGTTTCCCCATGGCTTCCCCGGAGGCTGGGTGACAGCATTGGAAACCTGTTTCCTCACTCTACTGGTTTTGTCATTTACTATTGGAGTCCTGTGGACTCTTATAATGCTGTAATTACTATAGTAACCATGTTAATACAACATTGCTACGTATAACTACAGTGTTACTAATGAACTGAATGTTTTCTTAAGATTTGAATCAGACAACTTTGTGTCGGAGGTAAAACAAATGGAAGCATCATTACAAATGTTTGGGAGAGTTGTTGTTCAACAGTCTGATTTAAAGTTGTTCAGGGGATGCAACACATACAAAAGCCCAGGCCCAGACAAAATAAGTGGACATGTGTTAAAGCACTGTGCTGAACCAATTGGCTGGTGTTTTTAGACATTTTCCAATCCTCACTCAACCAGCAACACGTTCCAGTATTGTGGAAAAATCTATAATTATACCCATTCCTAAAGCATCTAATCCCTCTGTGCTGAATGACTACCGCCCTGTCGCCTTGACATCCTTAGTAATGAAATACCTTGAGAAACTTGTGAAAAGTCATATTCTCAGCGTCACCCAGAAGCTTCTCGACCCATTTCAGTTTGCCTATCAGCCTAGCAGAGGAGTTGATGATGCCATTCTTACCCTCCTTAACATGGTCTATAGACATCTAGAGGGTGTCAAATCCCATTTAGGGTTCTGTTTGTTGACTTTTCTTCTACCTTCAACACTATTTCCTTAGATGGGGGGCTGGTTTTGTGGCTGTTGGACTTCCTGAGCCAGTGCTCACAGCGAGTAAAAATAGGTCCCCACGTGTCGGACATACGCAATACCAACACAGGCTCTCCTCAGGGATGTGTTTTGTCCCCACTCCTGTACATCTTGTACACTAATAGTTGTACTAGTTCCCATCCTAACAGACACCTCGTTAAGTTTGCTGATGACACTGCCTTGATCAGCCTGTTGCATGATGATGAGGAACATCATGGCCCGGTCCTAGATGACTTTGTAGAGTGGTGTGAGGAATCACACTTGGTCCTCAAAACCAACAAGACCAAAGAGATGTGCATAGACTTCAGGAAGTGTACAACACCTACCTACCTCTGCAACATCTATCAGAGGTCAGAATATAGAGGTTGTAGAGGAATACAAATACCTTGGTGTCCTCTTGGACAATAAGCTTCAGTGGAGTAAATGTACAGACCTGATCTACAAAAAGAGCCAACATAGACTGTCCTTTCTCAAAAAGCTGGGATCTTTTAATGTACACTATACTGACTCTGTTTTACAAATCTTTCATTGAGAGTATTTAAACTTTTTGTATTGTTTGTTGGTTTGGTAATGCCACTGTCAGCCAGAGAAATATGCTGAGGATTATCACTACAGCAAGCAAGGTACTTTGTGTCAAACAGACAGGCCTGGATGAGATCTTTAAGGTCAGGGCCCGCCAAGGCTCACAAAATAATTTTAGACCCAAGCCACCCCCTGTACCCAGACTCTGAACTACTCCCCTCTGGGCGCAGGTATAGGGCACCCCTCAGCAGGAAAAACAGAACTAAACAATAATTTGTGCCAGGTGTGATATCCCTCCTAAATAGCTTGGTCTAATGTTCCTATCGACGCAGTAAGGCCAGCAGGTTAGTCTTTAAAAAAAAAGGTTTTATTGGTATGTAACTGTTATGAAAGTTGTATTGTCAATTTTGTTTTGTATTTAAACGACACTTTAAACGTGTACGTGACACTGCAACAAAATTGTAAGTAAGAGTTTTAAATAAATAAGAGAAACTTATTGTAAGGTGTTAAAGAATTGTTGAATGTAGATTTTTGGTGTACTTTTGCAGAGGAAACTGGAATTGTTAGCCACTCAGTAATGACAAATACCACACAGCTTGTAGCTTTTCAGCAACTCAATATTCACCTTCATACCTTCTCACCTAGATTTGTTCCCTGCCACCTTTCGCTTCATTCCCTCATTCCTTTACCTGACATTCATTATTTAAATAGCTTTTGCGTTCACACAAAGACAGTGTAATGACTAAAAAGATCATGTCCACTCCGCATCAGTTCCTGTGTTTTGAACAATGTTTGTTTTCTAACCGACTACCTTTTTCACTGTATCTCTATTTCATAGAGGGGGCAGAGCAGGAGCGTGGTACAGCAGCGGTGAGTCCATTTTAACTGTTCCATCTGCTATAATCTTTCCTGGTAGAGTTCTAAATGGGGTTTTACTAGTTCTCATCTGGTTGAGACAAAAAAAAAATGGTGTCAATACCGTCCACAATGCATTGGATACAATGCATCTTAACAGACAATCCAGGGTTGTGTTCATTAGGGCACACAGTAACAAAACCGTGAAACCAAAACAAACTTTTCTTATTGGGCAAGTTCATTATTGGCTCTCCGTTTCACTCCATTTCAGAGCGTGTTTTTCCGTTTTGTCTACTGAGCACAATCCATTTGTTGTTTTTCTAATATATTTAGGACTTCCCTAAAACCCAATGCTTGATAGGTTGAGCCAATGAACAATGACCAATCAGATGAGGATTATGTACAAAGTGCCCAGCCTTGCTCTTCATCCCCTCATCTCTCGCTCTTTTCTCTATCCTTAGGACACCTTTGGCTAGCATGGACATAGTGCTGTTGTAGATCAACTGTCTCCTCTCTTCCCTTTCTGTGGATGTGTGTGTACTTTGGTTTATGAATATGTGGGTCGGCGTGTGTGCGTGTGTGAGCTCTGGGTGGGCTCTATCAGGTCACTCAGGTGTCATCCCCGGTAGTGGCCCAGGCTAAGCGGGGTGACCGCTGGTCTTGGGACCCAAATGAGGAGCGAAAGCGTCAGGAAAGGTGGCAGCAAGAGCAGGAGCGCATGCTTCAGGTAGAGTTAAGCTACTAAAGACCCAAAAGCTAGGCCTGATTTAGCATGTTGCAAAATACTAAATAACAAAAGCTAGGCCTGATTTAGCATGCTGCTATATACTCATTAAGAAACACTAGGCCTGAGTTAGCATGCTGCTAAATACTCATTAACAAAAGCTAGGCCTGAGTTAGCATACGGCTAATAATATGTTAACAAAAGGCCAGCGTTAGCATGCTAAAGCTAGGCCTGAGTTAGCATGATGCCCTTTTGACTTTAGCTAAAGATAGGCCCGAATAAGCCTACTGATTACTGAATCTATGGTCTGCAGCACCAGTTACATTTACCCAAAGCAGGTGCTAACTTTCTGTTAGCTTGCAGACACATTTTAATTAACCACAATCCTGCTTAGTCATCTGCCTGCTCTGAGTCTGAAGTCAACCCCCAATGTGCTACTCACTGCTGTGCGCACAGTGGCCACACAGCGGCAGCATTGCACAATAAAAGCTGTGTGCTATGGCATGACCTGCGTGTCTCACACTCACTCGCCAGAGCCCCAAATCTTCCGCCAGTCAACTTCGCTCTCCTCCTCTACCTACCCGTCATAGGGTGTCTCAATACTCCAAATAGCCTTGTTTTCTTCATCCTAACCTATATTCTCAGATCTATAAATCTACAGATGAAGGTGAGAAGAAAAGAAAGCCATTTTAGACTATTGAGATCCCCCGACAGGGTTTGCTTTGCTGCAACTCAAACATTGTCACCTTAGACTCCTAAACCACCTTGTCAGTGCATGGTGTGTCTGTTTCTTTGGTTGGCAGCTTTTTTAATGTATTTTCTCTTTTAAAACCCTCATACACGCATGCTATGTTTGTGTATGCCCACTTTTTCCTGTCACATGATTGGCTCATGCTTCTCAATGGTACTTAATATAGACCTGAACTAACACAATATATTTATTTTAGATGAAATCCAATGTTAATGGATAGTTCATTCGAAATCTAAGTTAATCAGATGTTTTTATATTTCAAAAGGAGTCTGAAGTTGAGTCTTCCACATTTCACACCATCTTTCAAGGAAAATACCATTTTTTTTCATTAGTTCATTGTTGATACAATCCCAACATGTTTTGCATGTCAGCAGTCAAGTTTTCAAGACATTGGATTTTCATGAAGCAAAGTGTCATGAGCCATCATCATGTTTTAGGGAGAGTGATAAGTACTTTGTTAGTTACTAAAACACGAAATGTGGCAAATCCCGATATGCTTTATGGCCAGGTATTGCCCAATAGGCATCTTTTCTGACTGTCTGTCTGTATGGCATGTCATCGATGATGAATGTGTGCCATCTCTCGTTGCCATGGTAATAGGAGAAGTACCAGCATGAGCAGGAGAAGCTGAAACAGGAGTGGGAGAGAGCGCAAAGAGAGGTGGAAGACGAGGAGAGGAGATACCATGAGGAGGTGTGTTGAGTGAGTGTGTGTGTGTGCGTGCGAATATGAAAATGGCTGCTGAATGAATACAAACCCCAATTTCTCCCTCCCTCCCTCCCTCCCTATTTCTCCCCCTCCCTCCCTCCCTATTTCTCCCCCTCCCTCCCTCCCTATTTCTCCCCCTCCCTCCCTCCCTATTTCTCCCCCTCCCTCCCTCCCTATTTCTCCCCCTCCCTCCCTCCCTATTTCTCCCCCTCCCTCCCTCCCTATTTCTCCCCCTCCCTCCCTCCCTATTTCTCCCCCTCCCTCCCTCCCTATTTCTCCCCCTCCCTCCCTCCCTATTTCTCCCCCTCCCTCCCTCCCTATTTCTCCCCCTCCCTCCCTCCCTATTTCTCCCCCTCCCTCCCTCCCTATTTCTCCCCCTCCCTCCCTATTTCTCCCCCTCCCTCCCTGCCTATTTCTCCCCCTCCCTCCCTGCCTATTTCTCCCCCTCCCTCCCTGCCTATTTCTCCCCCTCCCTCCCTGCCTATTTCTCCCCCTCCCTCCCTGCCTATTTCTCCCCCTCCCTCCCTGCCTATTTCTCCCCCTCCCTCCCTGCCTATTTCTCCCCCTCCCTCCCTGCCTATTTCTCTCCCTGCCTATTTCTCTCCCTGCCAATTTCTCTCCCTGCCAATTTCTCTCCCTGCCAATTTCTCTCCCTGCCAATTTCTCTCCCTGCCAATTTCTCTCCCTGCCAATTTCTCTCCCTGCCAATTTCTCTCCCTGCCTATTTCTCTCCCTGCCTATTTCTCTCCCTCCCTCTCTATTTCTCTCGCTCCCTCTCTATTTCGCTCCCTCCCTCCCTCCTTATTTCTCTCCCTCCCTAACTCTTTCTTTCTCCCTCCCTCCCGCCCTCTTTCGCTCTCTATTTCTCTCTCTCCTCCCTATTTTCCTCCCGCTTTTCCTAATTCCTTCCCTTTTTCCACAGGAGCGAAGGATACTAGATGAGACTGTGGCCCCTCTGACCCCCCTCTCCTCCACCCTGCCCTCGCCCATCCGGGGGGACACCCCCGCACCTATGGACCCCCAGAACACCATCGTCCGGTCGCTGGCCGACTGGGAACGCAAGCAGGAGCTGCTGGAGAGACAGGGGGTGAGAGGAGAAGTTATATTGGGTTACCTTTCAAATTAAAATAACGTGTTGTAAATATGTATATGCAGTGCATTCGGAAAGTATTCAGACCCCTTGACTTTTTCCACATTTTGTTACGTTACAGCATTATTCTAAAATTGATTAAAGCGTTTTTTCCCCCTCGTCAATCTACATACAATACTCCATAATGGCAAAGTATAAACAGTTTTTTTTTTTTTGATTTATTAAGAATGTAAAACTAAAATATCACATTTACGTAAGTATTCAGACCTTTTACTCAGTACTTTGTTGAAGCACCTTTGGCAGAGATTACAGCCTCAAGTCTTCTTGAGTACGACGCTAAAAGCTTGGCACACCTGTGTTTGGGAAGTTTATCCCATTCCTCTCTACAGATCCTCACAAGCTCTGCCAGGTTGGATGGGACGCGTTGCTGCTATTTTCAGGTCTCTCCAGAGATGTTCTATTGTGTTCAAGTCTGGGCTCTGGCTGGGCAACTCAAGGACATTCAGAGACCTGTCCCGAAGCCACTCCTGCTTTGTCTTGGCTGTGTGCTTAGGGTCGTTGTCCTGTTGGAAGGTGAACCTTCGCCCGAGTCTGAGAACCTGTTCCAGAGCGCTCAGGATCTCTCTGTACTTTTCTCCATTCATCTTTGCCTCGATCCTGACTAGTCTAGAAGTCCATGCCACTGCAAAACATCATAAAGACAACTGCCTTTCAAAAATATAATAATAATTGTTTATTTTTAATAATGACAATTACAACAATACTGAATTAACACTTGTTTTAACTTAATATAATACATCAATAAAATCAATTTAGCCTCAAATAAATAATGAAACGTGTTCAATTTGGTTTAAATAATGCAAAAACAAAGTGTTGGAGAAGAAAGTAAAAGTACAATATGTGCCATGTAAGAAAGCTAACGTTTAAGTTCCGTGCTCAGAACATGAGAACATATGAAAGCTGGTGGTTCCTTTTAACGTGAGTCTTCAATATTCGTAGGTAAGAAGTTTTAGGTTGTAGTTGTTATAGGAATTATAGGACTATTTCCCTCTATACCATTTGTATTTTATTAACCTTTGACTATTGGTTGTTCTTATAGGCACTTTAGTATTGCCAGTGTAACAGTATAGCTTCTGTCCCTCTCCTCGCTCCTCCCTGGGCTCGAACCAGGAACACAACGACAACAGCCACACTCGAAGCAGCATTTCCCATGCAGAGCTTGGGGAACAACCACTCCAAGGCTCAGAGCGAGTGACGTTTGAAACGCTATTAGCACGCGCTAACTAGCTAGCCATTTCACTTCGGTTACACCAGCCTCATCTCGGGAGTTGATAGGCTTGAAGTCATAAACAGCGCAATGCTTGACGCACAACGAAGAGCTGCTGGCAAAACGCCCGAAAGTGCTGTTTGAATGAATGTTTACGCGCCTGCTTCTGCCTACCACCGCTCAGTCAGATATTTAGATACTTGTATGCTCAGTCAGATTATATGCAACGCAGGACACGCTAGATAATATCTAGTAATATCATCAACCATGTGTAGTTAACTAGTGATTATGATTGATTGATTTGTTTTTTATAAGATATGTTTAACTAGCTAGCAATTTACCTTGGCTTACTGCATTCACGTAACAGGCAGTCTGCTTGTGGAGTGCAACGAGAGAGAGGCAGGTCGTTATTGCGTTGGACTAGATAACTGTAAGGTTGCAAGATTGGATTGCACGAGCTGACAAGGTGAAAATCTGTTGTTCTGCCCCTGGACGAGGCAGTTAACCAACCGTTCCTAGGCCATCATTGAAAATATGAATGTGTTCTGAACTGACTTGCCTAGTTAAATAAAGGTTAAATAAAGGTGTAAAAAATAATTTAAAAATCTGCTAAATCGGTGTACCGATTTCCGATTGTTATGAAAACTTGAAATCGGCCATTCCGATTAATCGGTCGACCTCTAATAGCAACAGACCATGGCACTCTACAGGAATAACCAATAGATGTTATCCTGCTGACTCTTATGAAAGGGGAACCCCTGTTCCAGAAAAGACCCAAGGGGTGTAACCATAGTTGGCCATAACAGTTACAAGAATAACCACGTGCATGTCTAATGGTGTCCAATGACCTAGAGCACAAATACTTACACTAGTTTTGCTGGCTCCTTCTGAAATATATAATTGCCACGTATGTACTGAAAATTCACAAGAAAGGTTCTCCCGTCTCAACAGAGGAACTCTAGAGCTCTGTTAGAGTGACCATCGGGTTCTTGATCACCTCCCTGACCAAGGCCCTTCTCCCCCGATTGCTCAGTTTGGCCGGGCGGCCAGCTCATGGACGTCTTGTTGATTACAAACTATTTCAATTTAAGAATGATGGAGGTCACTGTGTTCTTTGGGACCTTCAATGCAGCAGAAATGTTTCGGTACCCTTTGTTAACTCGAAATGACACAACAACAAGGTTCCAGTTTAACAAACCGTATTAGCACACTACGTCTTTTGGAGTTCTTTAGCAGCCAGCTCCTCTAGCCACTAGATGTGCTTTTGGCACTATTCCAGTTAAGGATTCTTTAAGGGTACACGCCTACCTTGTTGAAGCATTTCTTTGACTTCCTCAAACACTCAATTTTTACTCCAATTACTGAGCTCGTCTAGCTTCACTTAGTCAAATGACACATCCTTTGTTTCAAGTGCATCGATTTTCCATTGGTTCAATTCTGAGATTATCGACAAGTGACCGGTCAGCTGACCCTGTTGTACCAGAAAGTGTAGCTGGTTCAGAGTGCTGCAAGTTGTAACAGTTTGGTGTTTTCCTTTGTCTTTTCCTGCTCCTCCAATGACTGTTTCTGTATGTGGAATACCACTTTCTTTGTCCATGTATTTAAGTGTGTCCAGTTTTCAGACTGGAACAACCATGTTGTCTTAACACATGTGGCTGTTGAATGTTTTCCTAATTTGAACGCTGGATATGACATCTGGTTGGTGTGTGTCTGTTAATGTGTCCTTTTTGTCATTTTCATTAGGAGACTGATTCTCAGCAACAGCCCCTCTATCTTGTTGATTATTTACTTTCCTCAATCTTGAGTGATGCACAATGGTGTCTCCGTGCCTCACAAATATCACCACACCATCTTGGCCAATGACTACTCCCGGTCCTTTCCACTCTTGACAGTCAACTCGTTTGAAGTACACTTTCCAGTCTCGTACTTCTCATCGGTGGGTCGAAGCTGTTTATGCAGAGCCCTGCAAGTTCTCTCTCAACACGTTTAAAAGGCACTCGACTCAGTGTAGGGACGTGGACTTCACTAATAAAGTGAAATTGTGAACTAACAGTTTTTAATTTATTAAACGGCTAATATGACCACAGTTAATGTGCCGTAAGGCAGTGGGTTTTGTGATTTGGTGGATTTTAGGGTGATTGTAACTAACCCTTTGAAACTGTCTTCATCTCTCTTCATCCACCAGGGGAACACCGAGAGAGTGGTATGGAAAGGACAAGATAACGACAGGAGTAGTGACATCAGCACAGCGTCCAGAGATGAGAGTATGAAAACAGCAGTCAGGTCAGTCTGAGAGCGTGTGTGTGTGGCCTTGAACTCTACAATGGTCATGAGAATAATGACTTTCTATATAATGTCATTAATGAAATGGAAATTAATTATGCATTTAATCAATCAATCATCAACAGCTCAATCAGCCAGAACAGCAGTCAGGCAGACAAGCTGACACCGAGTTTGCAGAATGGTCAGAGAGCACCACCCACCATGGCCGTTCCCCAGCCCCCCAACAAGAAACAAAATACAGAGGTCTTACTAGACTGCACCAAACCCAGCCAGCAGGCGCCCTCTCGGGACAGGAGGTATGTGCAGTGTCGGAACTAGAATTCTATACATTGGGTGGCCAAGGCTACTTTAGGCGGTCCATAGACCATGACAGAAAATGAGTGTGTAACCCTAACCTGGCATCTAAGGAGCATGAATGAATCCTATGATTGCTGATTAGAGGTAGAAGTGATAATTCACATAACCCGGAGTTCTTCAATGTGGTAGATAGTGTGGTCCAAAAGGGTTACTTAACTAGAATTCTTTAATATACTATGACTAGTCACTGTCTCTACCTCGGAACTGCAGCTCAATTTCTCTCTCTCTCTCTCACACACACACACAAACATACTGTAATCACCAACTGGAGAGACTTGGGTCACTCTGTTTTCATGAATATATAATCTGGGTCTATAAGTGTTGCACATCCAAAATATTTTAAGGAAATAAAGCTCAAGCACAAAGGAGATAAGATGGCGTTTGTGTGTTACATAAATTGCATAGTTTATTTACAAAAATGTACACAATGCAAAAAAAATAAAAATAATTTTGCTGCCAATCAATATTACAAACTTACTGTATGTATGTATGTATGTATGTATGTATGTATGCATGCACGTATGCACGCACGTACGTACGTAATAGCAAAGAGAAGTTTTGGAATTGGCCTAATCAAGACCAAATTAAATCTGTGTGACATGATACCCTTTGGATATATCATTTTGAATATCTGTGTACTAGCTAGTACACAGTGTAGGTTTTAATCATGACCAGAGGGACCTCCTAAGTGCCAAATTATCCTAGGTAGATTTAAAACGGCATAATTCTGCGGTTCTGGTGAGAACTGGCTAAATGTTTCACAAACTCATCCATGTTGAGGGAGCGTGCCCCTCCTTGACTCAACACTGAGGATTCCGAGATGACTTAACCTATCATCAACCATTGTTGTCCTAAGGTGGGTTTTAATCTGTTTTAAAGCTGAGAAGCTTTAACAACAGAAATCTTACAAAGTCGAAAAAGCTCATGGAAGGCCTCTTTTTTTTAAGATTCTAGAAACACAACCATGTCGAGGAGAGTAGACGGTCTGTCCCTTCCACTTTTCTCTCTTATCAAGAAGCCGCTTGGTTTGATGTCCTCTAAATCTGACTCGAAGGTCTGAACAAAGGCAAACAGAGGCTCCTCATTCAAGAATGATGTAGTCTTTGGGTTGAGAGACTGAACCCCTTGCATTCTCGCAATTCTTCTTCTCTGCAGCTCAGCTGTGAGTCTGTCAAGCCCCTGATAAAAGATATCTCTTTGGAAGCTCTCACCATCACTTTGGTCACTATTTTTCTGTCCTACAGTGCTCATCATCAATGTCGTGAACTCTTAAGCTTGTTTTTAGGCTGTCTTTGACACACTGTTTATCCATTTATTTTGCAGTGCTCTGCAATCTCTTCAACCTCTTTACATAGTTCTCCAAAGTAACCCTCACTTCTGTAGTCCTGTAATGTGTCTGTAAAGGCACCTACTAGATCCACAGCCCTTGCTAGATTAAGAGCGCTTGATTGGAACACGTCAGAGACATTTGGCATCACCGAGCACTTTACAAAAGGTAACGAAAAGCCCTATGAAATGTAAATCTGAGTAAGAAGGCCCCTTGCCTCCACTAATCTATCAACACTATTTTTAAGTGTGATATCCTGTAGCACTCTCAGAACTGCTGGTAGCCTGTCCCTCAGATTACGGCATGCCATGTATCTGCATGCCCACCTTACATCCGTCTCTGTAGTTCTCGGGGCTGCCGTGGATATAGCTCTTTCTGAACTGCAAGCCCCTTGAGATGAACGTACGAGCCAGATACAAAGTTATAAAGCTTCTGCAGGAGAGCAAAACAGGTAACTGCCTCAGGCACTGATTTTACATCATTGACAAGAACCAAATTCAAACAATGTGCATTAGAGTGCACATAAAATACAACTCTTGCACTGTTTTTAATCCGTGCAGACACACCAGAATGCTTTCCACTCATGCCGGATGCACCGTCATAGTCTTTCCCCACAAGATTATTTATGTTTTTCAAGGCAAAAGCCAGATCATAATTTTTATGAGACCTGCCGCATCTAAGCTTTCAGCTGACTGAAAGTGTGAAAAGCTTTTGTGGATGGCAGTTGTAATAGTACCTCACAACTGAAGACATTTGTTATTTTTTCTTTTAAATCTTTGGTTTCATCTACAATTACACTTAAAAACTTAACTTTCTTTTACTTCTCTTATTATTTCACTTTGTACCATCTCAGCTCAGCCCTCAAGAACTTTGTTCTGGATTTGGTGGCTTGTGTACTTAGCATTGCCACATGCATTCATCCTTTTATCTATGAGAGGGTCATGCTTTGCTATTTCTTTTAAGATTGTCAAACCATTACCCTTGTTAATGACCTCTGCACTATATTTTGAGTGGCAGTTAATAGGAGCACATCTGCAATTGTTTTAATGTAAGTACCATTTTCCTCCACTTTTCCTGTCCTCATTTATGACGTCTAACATTGATGAGTTGCTGTCAATAGCCATTTTATGCTGAATCCAAGCATACATAGCATTGATATGATGCTCTGCCTTCGAATGGAGCTTAACCCTGAATCTTTAAACAGCGCCTTTTTCCAGTTACAAAAACCTGACTGTGATGTGAAGGCAGATTCAGGTCTATTGGGCAGAGAAACGCCTACAGGCGAAACAAGTCGAATCTTGACTTACAGAATATTCAAGCCACGAATTGTCCTTATACCAGGAGCTGTTGACAGCCCTTTTCCTAGTACCATGCTGAGTTCTGGGAAATGTTTTCAAACACGGCTGTACAGGAACCACACGGCTGAAATACACGTAGTCAGGATGACGGCCTAGGAACAGTGGGTTAACTGCCTGTTCAGGGGCAGAACGACAGATTTGTACCTTGTCGGCTCTTGAAATGTCTCCAACGAAATACACCCTGCCGCCCCGTTAAATAAAGTATTTATGGAAATGTATAATTAAGGGATCCACAAGATTAGATGCTAACAGCTGCTAACTAAAATGTGTAGTTTAAAGTATAGGCCTGGCCTAACATTGGGTCCTTCTGGAACAGAAGTCTCTCTCCCGTTTTGTTTTCATGTTTAATTGACCCTATGCAAAAATAAGACCGTCTATGGTTACATCTAAGCATCCAATTTCCCACATTTTAGTCCAATCTCAATCTTAATTACAAATCCCCTTTATCATAACTATCTTAAAATCAACTACCAGCCTAAGTTACTAGTTAGATCATGGCTAGGACTACTCTGCAGTAAGTTACTAGTTAGATCATGGCTAGGACTACTCTGCAGTAAGTTACTAGTTAGATCATGGCTAGGACTACTCTGCAGTAAGTTACTAGTTAGATCATGGCTAGGACTACTCTGCAGTAAGTTACTAGTTAGATCATGGCTAGGACTACTCTGCAGTAAGTTACTAGTTAGATCATGGCTAGGACTACTCTGTGGTAAGTAACTTAGCTATCTATCATTTCTTACACCTTTACGATAGCAAACAGACTATCTGCAAATTGTGGTAGTCTTTTGAGTAACGCTAACAGATTGATAATTGTTAGTTTTGAGTTCAAGTACGAAAATCTGAGTTAATGGATTTCAAATTGCTGAATGTTAACTTGCTCAACACTGACAGCTGTAGCCTACTAGTTACCCCACATTAGCTAAACATTCGTATACTGTAACTTACTGCACTGTATATGAGTGTATTACTAGCACATATGTAAACATAATGTTAGGAACCGATCTCTCTTATCTGATTAACTGTCTGTTAATGTTAGACCTTTGACTCCATTGACTGACACAGCGACTCAACTTTCGTAAAAGTTGATTAGGAAATCTAAACCCGATGCTAAACTTTAAAACTTACTTAAAATATGAGGCTTTCGTCAATCGCGAAAAGAGCTTGTGGAGCTGTGGAAATATTCTCTCTTCTGTATGTTCTTCTTATTCTTCTGTATCTCGCCACCAACGCTAATATTCTCTCATCCTCGATTTGAAAAATGCGCCACCGAACGTCAACATAAAATGCTTCTTTCAGCAAAATGTGAAATGAGATGTCAATCAGCATCAAACTGCCAGTAGTGAATGAAATGTCGGGGTGGCACCCGGGGTGTCCAGTGCCACCCCGGACACCCCTCTGGCTCTGCATATGTGCGGGTGAGAAGAGATTAGGGGTGAGGGGAACAGGGAATGGTGTGTTCATGTGTGGGTTTGAGTTTGTTCTATCATTCACAAGCCTATATTCACTATGTTATGCAGAAGGCTTTCTCTTTTAGTTATTAATGCTTCTCCACATCTTCCATCACGGACATGCCTTTTACTCAGATGGCCCGTAGGTGGCCCCGTAAGTAATCTATGTTGCCTCACTGTCAAGATGAGGCTTTATAGAGAAATGACAACAGGGGTGTTATATTTAGGAATTTACAAAAAAGTCCCCTGATTTTATAGTTCAACCAATTAAAACAGATTATTTGTGGTTCAAGAGAGTAAGAACCCATATTGGTAAACCTACTGCTTATAGTAGGAATTTGTCAAATGCCGCTGTATTGCACACTGTATGGTCCACATAATTGGTAGCAACGTTGTATTTTCACCTATAGAACCTTAAATATTGTTTGTTCGGCTCATATAGTTTTGATTGGTCCAATTCATACTAAAGGTTTCAATCATGTCCATGTTGCTAGGCAGGCCTTCATGTTGCTTTTCATCTTCAGGTGTGGCTCCATTGAATCCATGGGGCCCAGTCCATCAAACTCACCCACCACATGCCCATCCGACATGCCTCAATCTCCAAACAGGTACAGCCATCAGAGGGCGCCAAACTCAGCTCCTTGAGGCCACTCACTGCTGCTTTTGTCATCTGTTATATTGAGAAGGATATTGAACTTGCTGAAAGTACAAGGTTTGTTTTGTGCTTCTCTGTGAAAAGTATCATGTCAGCTCTGTAGAAGACATTGCTGATATCTCTATCCCACACTACTGTATTAAATGTATAGATCAATATACTGTACTAGATGTGAATCTGAGGAATCTAAAATCATCAATCCCTCAGTTCTTCATTCACTATCACTGGACCATATATCCACTGGACCATACTTCATTTGCCACTGCGGTCATTCAGTTTGTGCTGCTCAGTGGTCAGTCTGTTGTAGGCTGAACTGGGTTCTCCCCTGCAGGTCGGTGAGCGGTAAGAAGCTGTGCTCCAGTTGCGGTCACCCTTTGGGAAAAGGGGCGGCCATGATTATTGAGACCCTCAGCCTTTACTTCCACATCCAGTGCTTTAAGGTCAGTGTCACTCAGGCAGACTGTGTTAAGTCAGAACCCTTTCACCACACCACCACAGTTAATATGAGGCTGCGTTAGGTCAGAACCCTTTCACCACAACACCACAGTTAATATGAGGCTGTGTTAGGTCAGAACCCTTTCACCACACCACCACAGTTAATATGAGGCTGCGTTAGGTCAGAACCCTTTCACCACAACACCACAGTTAATATGAGGCTGTGTTAGGTCAGAACCCTTTCACCACACCACCACAGTTAATATGAGGCTGCGTTAGGTCAGAACCCTTTCACCACAACACCGCAGTTAGTAGCAGGCTGCATTAGGTCAGAACCCTTTCACCACATCACCACAGTTAGTAGCAGGCTGTGATAGGTCAGAACCCTTTCACCACAGTTAGTAGCAGGCTGTGTTAGGTCAGAACCCTTTCACCACACCACCACAGTTAGTAGCAGGCTGCATTAGGTCAGAACCCTTTCACCACACCACCACAGTTAGTTGCAGGCTGTGATAGGTCAGAACCCTTTCACCACAGTTAGTAGCAGGCTGTGTTAGGTCAGAACCCTTTCACCACACCACCACAGTTAGTAGCAGGCTGCATTAGGTCAGAACCCTTTCACCACACCACCACAGTTAGTAGCAGGCTGTGATAGGTCAGAACCCTTTCACCACAGTTAATAGCAGGCTGCGTTACGTCAGAACCCTTTCACCACACCACCACAGTTAGTAGCTGGCTGCGTTAGGTCAGAACCCTTTCACCACACCACCACAGTTAGTAGCAGGCTGCGTTAGGTCAGAACCCTTTCACCAGAACACCACAGTTAGTAGCAGGCTGCGATAGGTCAGAACCCTTTCACCACACCACCACAGTTAGTAGCAGGCTGCATTAGGTCAGAACCCTTTCACCACACCACCACAGTTAGTAGCAGGCTGCGATAGGTCAGAACTCTTTCACCACACCACCACAGTTAGTAGCAGGCTGTGATAGGTCAGAACCCTTTCACCACACCACCACAGTTAGTAGCAGGCTGTGATAGGTCAGAACCCTTACACCACAGTTAGTAGCAGGCTGCATTAGGTCAGAACCCTTTCACCACACCACCACAGTCAGTAGCAGGCTGTGAGAGGTCAGAACCCTTTCACCACACCACCACAGTTAGTAGCAGGCTGTGATAGGTCAGAACCCTTTCACCACAGTTAGTAGCAGGCTGCGTTACGTCAGAAGCCTTTCACCACACCACCACAGTCAGTAGCAGGCTGTGAGAGGTCAGAACCCTTTCACCACACCACCACAGTTAGTAACAGGCTGCATTGGGTCAGAACCCTTTCACACCACCACAGTTAGTAGCAGGCTGTGATAGGTTAGAACCCTTTCACCACATTTAGTAGCAGGCTGCGTTAGGTCAGAACCCTTTCACCACAGTTAGTAGCAGGCTGCGTTAGGTCAGAACCCTTTCACCACAACCACAGTTAGTAGCAGACTGTGATAGGTCAGAACCCTTTCACCACAGTTAGTAGCAGGCTGCGTTAGGTCAGAACCCTTTCACCACACCACCACAGTTAGTAGCAGGCTGCATTAGGTCAGAACCCTTTCACCACACCACCACAGTCAGTAGCAGGCTGTGATAGGTCAGAACCCTTTCACCACAGTTAGTAGCAGGCTGTGTTAGGTCAGAACCCTTTCACCACACCACCACAGTTAGTAGCAGGCTGCATTAGGTCAGAACCCTTTCACCACACCACCACAGTTAGTAGCAGGCTGTGATAGGTCAGAACCCTTTCACCACAGTTAATAGCAGGCTGCGTTACGTCAGAACCCTTTCACCACACCACCACAGTTAGTAGCTGGCTGCGTTAGGTCAGAACCCTTTCACCACACCACCACAGTTAGTAGTAGGCTGCGTTAGGTCAGAACCCTTTCACCAGAACACCACAGTTAGTAGCAGGCTGCGATAGGTCAGAACCCTTTCACCACACCACCACAGTTAGTAGCAGGCTGTGATAGGTCAGAACCCTTTCACCACACCACCACAGTTAGTAGCAGGCTGCATTAGGTCAGAACCCTTTCACCACACCACCACAGTTAGTAGCAGGCTGTGATAGGTCAGAACCCTTTCACCACAGTTAGTAGCAGGCTGCGATAGGTCAGAACCCTTTCACCACAGTTGTGAGCAGGCTGCGTTAGGTCAGAACCCTTTCACCACACCAACACAGTTAGTAGCAGGCTGTGATAGGTCAGAACCCTTTCACCACACTACCACAGTTAGTAGCTGGCTGCATTAGGTCAGAACCCTTTCACCACACCACCACAGTTAGTAGCAGGCTGCATTAGGTCAGAACCCTTTCACCACACCACCACAGTTAGTAGCAGGCTGTGATAGGTCAGAACCCTTTCACCACAGTTAGTAGCAGGCTGCGTTACGTCAGAACCCTTTCACCACACCACCACAGTTAGTAGCTGGCTGCGTTAGGTCAGAACCCTTTCACCACACCACCACAGTTAGTAGCAGGCTGTGATAGGTCAGAACCCTTTCACCACAGTTAGTAGCAGGCTGTGATAGGTCAGAACCCTTTCACCACACCACCACAGTTAGTAGCAGGCTGTGATAGGTCAGAACCCTTTCACCACACCACCACAGTTAGTAGCAGGCTGTGATAGGTCAGAACCCTTACACCACAGTTATTAGCAGATTGCGTTACGTCAGAACCCTTTCACCACACCACCACAGTTAGTAACAGGCTGCATTGGGTCAGAACCCTTTCACACCACCACAGTTAGTAGCAGGCTGTGATAGGTTAGAACCCTTTCACCACAGTTAGTAGCAGGCTGCGTTAGGTCAGAACCCTTTCACCACAGTTAGTAGCAGGCTGCGTTAGGTCAGAACCCTTTCACCACACCACCACAGTTAGTAGCAGGCTGCGATAGGTCAGAACTCTTTCACCACACTGTGGCTGTGATAGGTCAGAACCCTTACACCACAGTTAGTAGCAGGCTGCATTAGGTCAGAACCCTTTCACCACAGTTAATAGCAGGCTGCGTTACGTCAGAACCCTTTCACCAGAACACCACAGTTAGTAGCAGGCTGCGAATGGTCAGAACCCTTTCACCACACCACCACAGTTAGTAGCAGGCTGTGATAGGTCAGAACCCTTTCACCACACCACCACAGTTAGTAGCTGGCTGCATTAGGTCAGAACCCTTTCACCACACCACCACAGTTAGTAGCAGGCTGCGATAGGTCAGAACCCTTTCACCACACCACCACAGTCAGTAGCAGGCTGTGAGAGGTCAGAACCCTTTCACCACAGTTAGTAGCAGGCTGCGTTACGTTCAGAACCCTTTCACCACACCACCACAGTTAGTAGCTGGCTGCGTTACGTTCAGAACCCTTTCACCACACCACCACAGTTAGTAGCTGGCTGCATTAGATCAGAACCCTTTCACCACACCACCACAGTTAGTAACAGGCTGCATTCGGTCAGAACCCTTTCACACCACCACAGTTAGTAGCAGGCTGTGATAGGTTAGAACCCTTTCACCACAGTTAGTAGCAGGCTGCGTTAGGTCAGAACCCTTTCACCACAGTTAGTAGCAGGCTGTGTTAGGTCAGAACCCTTTCACCACAACCACAGTTAGTAGCAGACTGTGATAGGTCAGAACCCTTTCACCACAGTTAGTAGCAGGCTGCGTTAGGTCAGAACCCTTTCACCACACCACCACAGTTAGTAGCAGGCTGCGTTAGGTCAGAACCCTTTCACCACACCACCACAGTTAGTAGCAGGCTGCGATAGGTCAGAACCCTTTCACCACACCACCACAGTTGGTAGCAGGCTGCGATAGGTCAGAACCCTTTCACCACACCACCACAGTTAGTAGCAGGCTGTGATAGGTCAGAACCCTTTCACCACACCACCACAGTTAGTAGCAGGCTGTGATAGGTCAGAACCCTTTCACCACAGTTAGTAGCAGGCTGCGATAGGTCAGAACCCTTTCACCACAGTTGTGAGCAGGCTGCGTTAGGTCAGAACCCTTTCACCACACCAACACAGTTAGTAGCAGGCTGTGATAGGTCAGAACCCTTTCACCACACTACCACAGTTAGTAGCTGGCTGCATTAGGTCAGAACCCTTTCACCACACCACCACAGTTAGTAGCAGGCTGCATTAGGTCAGAACCCTTTCACCACACCACCACAGTTAGTAGCAGGCTGTGATAGGTCAGAACCCTTTCACCACAGTTAGTAGCAGGCTGCGTTACGTCAGAACCCTTTCACCACACCACCACAGTTAGTAGCTGGCTGCGTTAGGTCAGAACCCTTTCACCACACCACCACAGTTAGTAGCAGGCTGCGTTAGGTCAGAACCCTTTCACCAGAACACCACAGTTAGTAGCAGGCTGCGATATGTCAGAACCCTTTCACCACACCACCACAGTTAGTAGCAGGCTGCATTAGGTCAGAACCCTTTCACCACACCACCACAGTTAGTAGCAGGCTGCGATAGGTCAGAACTCTTTCACCACACCACCACAGTTAGTAGCAGGCTGTGATAGGTCAGAACCCTTTCACCACACCACCACAGTTAGTAGCAGGCTGTGATAGGTCAGAACCCTTACACCACAGTTAGTAGCAGGCTGCGTTAGGTCAGAACCCTTTCACAACACCACCACAGTCAGTAGCAGGCTGTGAAAGGTCAGAACTCTTTCACCACACCACCACAGTTAGTAGCAGGCTGTGATAGGTCAGAACCCTTTCACCACACCACCACAGTTAGTAGCAGGCTGTGATAGGTCAGAACCCTTACACCACAGTTATTAGCAGATTGCGTTACGTCAGAACCCTTTCACCACACCACCACAGTTAGTAACAGGCTGCATTGGGTCAGAACCCTTTCACACCACCACAGTTAGTAGCAGGCTGTGATAGGTTAGAACCCTTTCACCACAGTTAGTAGCAGGCTGCGTTAGGTCAGAACCCTTTCACCACAGTTAGTAGCAGGCTGCGTTAGGTCAGAACCCTTTCACCACAACCACAGTTAGTAGCAGACTGTGATAGGTCAGAACCCTTTCACCACAGTTAGTAGCAGGCTGCGTTAGGTCAGAACCCTTTCACCACACCACCACAGTTAGTAGCAGGCTGCGATAGGTCAGAACCCTTTCACCACACCACCACAGTTAGTAGCTGGCTGCGTTAGGTCAGAACCCTTTCACCACACCACCACAGGCTGCGTTAGGTCAGAACCCTTTCACCAGAACACCACAGTTAGTAGCAGGCTGCGATAGGTCAGAACCCTTTCACCACACCACCACAGTTAGTAGCAGGCTGTGATAGGTCAGAACCCTTTCACCACACCACCACAGTTAGTAGCAGGCTGCATTAGGTCAGAACCATTTCACCACACCACCACAGTTAGTAGCAGGCTGTGATAGGTCAGAACCCTTTCACCACAGTTAGTAGCAGGCTGCGATAGGTCAGAACCCTTTCACCACAGTTGTGAGCAGGCTGCGTTAGGTCAGAACCCTTTCACCACACCAACACAGTTAGTAGCAGGCTGTGATAGGTCAGAACCCTTTCACCACACTACCACAGTTAGTAGCTGGCTGCATTAGGTCAGAACCCTTTCACCACACCACCACAGTTAGTAGCAGGCTGCATTAGGTCAGAACCCTTTCACCACACCACCACAGTTAGTAGCAGGCTGCGATAGGTCAGAACTCTTTCACCACACCACCACAGTTAGTAGCAGGCTGTGATAGGTCAGAACCCTTTCACCACACCACCACAGTTAGTAGCAGGCTGTGATAGGTCAGAACCCTTACACCACAGTTAGTAGCAGGCTGCATTAGGTCAGAACCCTTTCACCACACCACCACAGTCAGTAGCAGGCTGTGAGAGGTCAGAACCCTTTCACCACACCACCACAGTTAGTAGCAGGCTGTGATAGGTCAGAACCCTTTCACCACAGTTAGTAGCAGGCTGCGTTACGTCAGAAGCCTTTCACCACACCACCACAGTCAGTAGCAGGCTGTGAGAGGTCAGAACCCTTTCACCACACCACCACAGTTAGTAACAGGCTGCATTGGGTCAGAACCCTTTCACACCACCACAGTTAGTAGCAGGCTGTGATAGGTTAGAACCCTTTCACCACATTTAGTAGCAGGCTGCGTTAGGTCAGAACCCTTTCACCACAGTTAGTAGCAGGCTGCGTTAGGTCAGAACCCTTTCACCACAACCACAGTTAGTAGCAGACTGTGATAGGTCAGAACCCTTTCACCACAGTTAGTAGCAGGCTGCGTTAGGTCAGAACCCTTTCACCACACCACCACAGTTAGTAGCAGGCTGCATTAGGTCAGAACCCTTTCACCACACCACCACAGTCAGTAGCAGGCTGTGATAGGTCAGAACCCTTTCACCACAGTTAGTAGCAGGCTGTGTTAGGTCAGAACCCTTTCACCACACCACCACAGTTAGTAGCAGGCTGCATTAGGTCAGAACCCTTTCACCACACCACCACAGTTAGTAGCAGGCTGTGATAGGTCAGAACCCTTTCACCACAGTTAATAGCAGGCTGCGTTACGTCAGAACCCTTTCACCACACCACCACAGTTAGTAGCTGGCTGCGTTAGGTCAGAACCCTTTCACCACACCACCACAGTTAGTAGTAGGCTGCGTTAGGTCAGAACCCTTTCACCAGAACACCACAGTTAGTAGCAGGCTGCGATAGGTCAGAACCCTTTCACCACACCACCACAGTTAGTAGCAGGCTGTGATAGGTCAGAACCCTTTCACCACACCACCACAGTTAGTAGCAGGCTGCATTAGGTCAGAACCCTTTCACCACACCACCACAGTTAGTAGCAGGCTGTGATAGGTCAGAACCCTTTCACCACAGTTAGTAGCAGGCTGCGATAGGTCAGAACCCTTTCACCACAGTTGTGAGCAGGCTGCGTTAGGTCAGAACCCTTTCACCACACCAACACAGTTAGTAGCAGGCTGTGATAGGTCAGAACCCTTTCACCACACTACCACAGTTAGTAGCTGGCTGCATTAGGTCAGAACCCTTTCACCACACCACCACAGTTAGTAGCAGGCTGCATTAGGTCAGAACCCTTTCACCACACCACCACAGTTAGTAGCAGGCTGTGATAGGTCAGAACCCTTTCACCACAGTTAGTAGCAGGCTGCGTTACGTCAGAACCCTTTCACCACACCACCACAGTTAGTAGCTGGCTGCGTTAGGTCAGAACCCTTTCACCACACCACCACAGTTAGTAGCAGGCTGTGATAGGTCAGAACCCTTTCACCACAGTTAGTAGCAGGCTGTGATAGGTCAGAACCCTTTCACCACACCACCACAGTTAGTAGCAGGCTGTGATAGGTCAGAACCCTTTCACCACACCACCACAGTTAGTAGCAGGCTGTGATAGGTCAGAACCCTTACACCACAGTTATTAGCAGATTGCGTTACGTCAGAACCCTTTCACCACACCACCACAGTTAGTAACAGGCTGCATTGGGTCAGAACCCTTTCACACCACCACAGTTAGTAGCAGGCTGTGATAGGTTAGAACCCTTTCACCACAGTTAGTAGCAGGCTGCGTTAGGTCAGAACCCTTTCACCACAGTTAGTAGCAGGCTGCGTTAGGTCAGAACCCTTTCACCACACCACCACAGTTAGTAGCAGGCTGCGATAGGTCAGAACTCTTTCACCACACTGTGGCTGTGATAGGTCAGAACCCTTACACCACAGTTAGTAGCAGGCTGCATTAGGTCAGAACCCTTTCACCACAGTTAATAGCAGGCTGCGTTACGTCAGAACCCTTTCACCAGAACACCACAGTTAGTAGCAGGCTGCGAATGGTCAGAACCCTTTCACCACACCACCACAGTTAGTAGCAGGCTGTGATAGGTCAGAACCCTTTCACCACACCACCACAGTTAGTAGCTGGCTGCATTAGGTCAGAACCCTTTCACCACACCACCACAGTTAGTAGCAGGCTGCGATAGGTCAGAACCCTTTCACCACACCACCACAGTCAGTAGCAGGCTGTGAGAGGTCAGAACCCTTTCACCACAGTTAGTAGCAGGCTGCGTTACGTTCAGAACCCTTTCACCACACCACCACAGTTAGTAGCTGGCTGCGTTACGTTCAGAACCCTTTCACCACACCACCACAGTTAGTAGCTGGCTGCATTAGATCAGAACCCTTTCACCACACCACCACAGTTAGTAACAGGCTGCATTCGGTCAGAACCCTTTCACACCACCACAGTTAGTAGCAGGCTGTGATAGGTTAGAACCCTTTCACCACAGTTAGTAGCAGGCTGCGTTAGGTCAGAACCCTTTCACCACAGTTAGTAGCAGGCTGTGTTAGGTCAGAACCCTTTCACCACAACCACAGTTAGTAGCAGACTGTGATAGGTCAGAACCCTTTCACCACAGTTAGTAGCAGGCTGCGTTAGGTCAGAACCCTTTCACCACACCACCACAGTTAGTAGCAGGCTGCGTTAGGTCAGAACCCTTTCACCACACCACCACAGTTAGTAGCAGGCTGCGATAGGTCAGAACCCTTTCACCACACCACCACAGTTGGTAGCAGGCTGCGATAGGTCAGAACCCTTTCACCACACCACCACAGTTAGTAGCAGGCTGTGATAGGTCAGAACCCTTTCACCACACCACCACAGTTAGTAGCAGGCTGTGATAGGTCAGAACCCTTTCACCACAGTTAGTAGCAGGCTGCGATAGGTCAGAACCCTTTCACCACAGTTGTGAGCAGGCTGCGTTAGGTCAGAACCCTTTCACCACACCAACACAGTTAGTAGCAGGCTGTGATAGGTCAGAACCCTTTCACCACACTACCACAGTTAGTAGCTGGCTGCATTAGGTCAGAACCCTTTCACCACACCACCACAGTTAGTAGCAGGCTGCATTAGGTCAGAACCCTTTCACCACACCACCACAGTTAGTAGCAGGCTGTGATAGGTCAGAACCCTTTCACCACAGTTAGTAGCAGGCTGCGTTACGTCAGAACCCTTTCACCACACCACCACAGTTAGTAGCTGGCTGCGTTAGGTCAGAACCCTTTCACCACACCACCACAGTTAGTAGCAGGCTGCGTTAGGTCAGAACCCTTTCACCAGAACACCACAGTTAGTAGCAGGCTGCGATATGTCAGAACCCTTTCACCACACCACCACAGTTAGTAGCAGGCTGCATTAGGTCAGAACCCTTTCACCACACCACCACAGTTAGTAGCAGGCTGCGATAGGTCAGAACTCTTTCACCACACCACCACAGTTAGTAGCAGGCTGTGATAGGTCAGAACCCTTTCACCACACCACCACAGTTAGTAGCAGGCTGTGATAGGTCAGAACCCTTACACCACAGTTAGTAGCAGGCTGCGTTAGGTCAGAACCCTTTCACAACACCACCACAGTCAGTAGCAGGCTGTGAAAGGTCAGAACTCTTTCACCACACCACCACAGTTAGTAGCAGGCTGTGATAGGTCAGAACCCTTTCACCACACCACCACAGTTAGTAGCAGGCTGTGATAGGTCAGAACCCTTACACCACAGTTATTAGCAGATTGCGTTACGTCAGAACCCTTTCACCACACCACCACAGTTAGTAACAGGCTGCATTGGGTCAGAACCCTTTCACACCACCACAGTTAGTAGCAGGCTGTGATAGGTTAGAACCCTTTCACCACAGTTAGTAGCAGGCTGCGTTAGGTCAGAACCCTTTCACCACAGTTAGTAGCAGGCTGCGTTAGGTCAGAACCCTTTCACCACAACCACAGTTAGTAGCAGACTGTGATAGGTCAGAACCCTTTCACCACAGTTAGTAGCAGGCTGCGTTAGGTCAGAACCCTTTCACCACACCACCACAGTTAGTAGCAGGCTGCGATAGGTCAGAACCCTTTCACCACACCACCACAGTTAGTAGCTGGCTGCGTTAGGTCAGAACCCTTTCACCACACCACCACAGTTAGTAGTAGGCTGCGTTAGGTCAGAACCCTTTCACCAGAACACCACAGTTAGTAGCAGGCTGCGATAGGTCAGAACCCTTTCACCACACCACCACAGTTAGTAGCAGGCTGTGATAGGTCAGAACCCTTTCACCACACCACCACAGTTAGTAGCAGGCTGCATTAGGTCAGAACCCTTTCACCACACCACCACAGTTAGTAGCAGGCTGTGATAGGTCAGAACCCTTTCACCACAGTTAGTAGCAGGCTGCGATAGGTCAGAACCCTTTCACCACAGTTGTGAGCAGGCTGCGTTAGGTCAGAACCCTTTCACCACACCAACACAGTTAGTAGCAGGCTGTGATAGGTCAGAACCCTTTCACCACACTACCACAGTTAGTAGCTGGCTGCATTAGGTCAGAACCCTTTCACCACACCACCACAGTTAGTAGCAGGCTGCATTAGGTCAGAACCCTTTCACCACACCACCACAGTTAGTAGCAGGCTGTGATAGGTCAGAACCCTTTCACCACAGTTAGTAGCAGGCTGCGTTACGTCAGAACCCTTTCACCACACCACCACAGTTAGTAGCTGGCTGCGTTAGGTCAGAACCCTTTCACCACACCACCACAGTTAGTAGCAGGCTGTGATAGGTCAGAACCCTTTCACCACAGTTAGTAGCAGGCTGTGATAGGTCAGAACCCTTTCACCACACCACCACAGTTAGTAGCAGGCTGTGATAGGTCAGAACCCTTTCACCACACCACCACAGTTAGTAGCAGGCTGTGATAGGTCAGAACCCTTACACCACAGTTATTAGCAGATTGCGTTACGTCAGAACCCTTTCACCACACCACCACAGTTAGTAACAGGCTGCATTGGGTCAGAACCCTTTCACACCACCACAGTTAGTAGCAGGCTGTGATAGGTTAGAACCCTTTCACCACAGTTAGTAGCAGGCTGCGTTAGGTCAGAACCCTTTCACCACAGTTAGTAGCAGGCTGCGTTAGGTCAGAACCCTTTCACCACACCACCACAGTTAGTAGCAGGCTGCGATAGGTCAGAACTCTTTCACCACACTGTGGCTGTGATAGGTCAGAACCCTTACACCACAGTTAGTAGCAGGCTGCATTAGGTCAGAACCCTTTCACCACAGTTAATAGCAGGCTGCGTTACGTCAGAACCCTTTCACCAGAACACCACAGTTAGTAGCAGGCTGCGAATGGTCAGAACCCTTTCACCACACCACCACAGTTAGTAGCAGGCTGTGATAGGTCAGAACCCTTTCACCACACCACCACAGTTAGTAGCTGGCTGCATTAGGTCAGAACCCTTTCACCACACCACCACAGTTAGTAGCAGGCTGCGATAGGTCAGAACCCTTTCACCACACCACCACAGTCAGTAGCAGGCTGTGAGAGGTCAGAACCCTTTCACCACAGTTAGTAGCAGGCTGCGTTACGTTCAGAACCCTTTCACCACACCACCACAGTTAGTAGCTGGCTGCGTTACGTTCAGAACCCTTTCACCACACCACCACAGTTAGTAGCTGGCTGCATTAGATCAGAACCCTTTCACCACACCACCACAGTTAGTAACAGGCTGCATTCGGTCAGAACCCTTTCACACCACCACAGTTAGTAGCAGGCTGTGATAGGTTAGAACCCTTTCACCACAGTTAGTAGCAGGCTGCGTTAGGTCAGAACCCTTTCACCACAGTTAGTAGCAGGCTGTGTTAGGTCAGAACCCTTTCACCACAACCACAGTTAGTAGCAGACTGTGATAGGTCAGAACCCTTTCACCACAGTTAGTAGCAGGCTGCGTTAGGTCAGAACCCTTTCACCACACCACCACAGTTAGTAGCAGGCTGTGATAGGTCAGAACCCTTTCACCACAGTTAGTAGCAGGCTGCGTTAGGTCAGAACCCTTTCACCACACCACCACAGTTAGTAGCAGGCTGCGATAGGTCAGAACCCTTTCACCACACCACCACAGTTGGTAGCAGGCTGCGATAGGTCAGAACCCTTTCACCACACCACCACAGTTAGTAGCAGGCTGTGATAGGTCAGAACCCTTTCACCACACCACCACAGTTAGTAGCAGGCTGTGATAGGTCAGAACCCTTTCACCACAGTTAGTAGCAGGCTGCGATAGGTCAGAACCCTTTCACCACAGTTGTGAGCAGGCTGCGTTAGGTCAGAACCCTTTCACCACACCAACACAGTTAGTAGCAGGCTGTGATAGGTCAGAACCCTTTCACCACACTACCACAGTTAGTAGCTGGCTGCATTAGGTCAGAACCCTTTCACCACACCACCACAGTTAGTAGCAGGCTGTGATAGGTCAGAACCCTTTCACCACACCACCACAGTTAGTAGCAGGCTGTGATAGGTCAGAACCCTTACACCACAGTTAGTAGCAGGCTGCGTTACGTCAGAACCCTTTCACCACACCACCACAGTTAGTAGCTGGCTGCGTTAGGTCAGAACCCTTTCACCACACCACCACAGTTAGTAGCAGGCTGTGATAGGTCAGAACCCTTTCACCACACCACCACAGTTAGTAGCAGGCTGCGATATGTCAGAACCCTTACACCACAGTTATTAGCAGATTGCGTTACGTCAGAACCCTTTCACCACACCACCACAGTTAGTAACAGGCTGCATTGGGTCAGAACCCTTTCACACCACCACAGTTAGTAGCAGGCTGTGATAGGTTAGAACCCTTTCACCACAGTTAGTAGCAGGCTGCGTTAGGTCAGAACCCTTTCACCACAGTTAGTAGCAGGCTGCGTTAGGTCAGAACCCTTTCACCACAACCACAGTTAGTAGCAGACTGTGATAGGTCAGAACCCTTTCACCACAGTTAGTAGCAGGCTGCGTTAGGTCAGAACCCTTTCACCACACCACCACAGTTAGTAGCAGGCTGCGATAGGTCAGAACTCTTTCACCACACTGTGGCTGTGATAGGTCAGAACCCTTACACCACAGTTAGTAGCAGGCTGCATTAGGTCAGAACCCTTTCACCACAGTTAATAGCAGGCTGCGTTACGTCAGAACCCTTTCACCAGAACACCACAGTTAGTAGCAGGCTGCGAATGGTCAGAACCCTTTCACCACACCACCACAGTTAGTAGCAGGCTGTGATAGGTCAGAACCCTTTCACCACACCACCACAGTTAGTAGCTGGCTGCATTAGGTCAGAACCCTTTCACCACACCACCACAGTTAGTAGCAGGCTGCGATAGGTCAGAACCCTTACACCACAGTTAGTAGCAGGCTGCGTTACGTCAGAACCCTTTCACCACACCACCACAGTTAGTAGCTGGCTGCGTTACGTTCAGAACCCTTTCACCACACCACCACAGTTAGTAGCTGGCTGCATTAGATCAGAACCCTTTCACCACACCACCACAGTTAGTAACAGGCTGCATTGGGTCAGAACCCTTTCACACCACCACAGTTAGTAGCAGGCTGTGATAGGTTAGAACCCTTTCACCACAGTTAGTAGCAGGCTGCGTTAGGTCAGAACCCTTTCACCACAGTTAGTAGCAGGCTGCGTTAGGTCAGAACCCTTTCACCACAACCACAGTTAGTAGCAGACTGTGATAGGTCAGAACCCTTTCACCACAGTTAGTAGCAGGCTGCGTTAGGTCAGAACCCTTTCACCACACCACCACAGTTAGTAGCAGGCTGTGATAGGTCAGAACCCTTTCACCACAGTTAGTAGCAGGCTGCGTTAGGTCAGAACCCTTTCACCACACCACCACAGTTAGTAGCAGGCTGCGATAGGTCAGAACCCTTTCACCACACCACCACAGTTGGTAGCAGGCTGCGATAGGTCAGAACCCTTTCACCACACCACCACAGTTAGTAGCAGGCTGTGATAGGTCAGAACCCTTTCACCACACCACCACAGTTAGTAGCAGGCTGTGATAGGTCAGAACCCTTTCACCACAGTTAGTAGCAGGCTGCGATAGGTCAGAACCCTTTCACCACAGTTGTTAGCAGGCTGCGTTAGGTCAGAACCCTTTCACCACACCACACACAGGCTGTGATAGTTAGAACCCTTTAGCAGATAGGTCAGAACTCTTTCACCACACCACCACAGTTAGTAGCAGGCTGTGATAGGTCAGAACCCTCACCACACCACCACAGTTAGTAGCAGGCTGTGATAGGTCAGAACCCTTACACCACAGTTAGTAGCAGGCTGCGTTAGGTCAGAACCCTTTCACCACACTTTCACCACAGTTAGTAGCAGGCTGCGTTACGTCAGAACCCTTTCACCACACCACCACAGTTAGTAGCTGGCTGCGTTACGTTCAGAACCCTTTCACCACACCACCACAGTTAGTAACGGTCTGCATTGGGTCAGAACCCTTTCACACCACCACAGTTAGTAGCAGGCTGTGATAGGTCAGAACCACAGTTAGTAGCAGGCTGCGCTAGGTCAGAACCCTTTCACCACAACCACAGTTAGTAGCAGACTGTGATAGGTCAGAACCCTTTCACCACAGTTAGTAGCAGGCTGCGTTAGGTCAGAACCCTTTCACCACACCACCACAGTTAGTAGCAGGCTGCGTTAGGTCAGAACCCTTTCACCACACCACCACAGTTAGTAGCAGGCTGTGATAGGTCAGAACCCTTTCACCACAGTTAGTAGCAGGCTGCGTTAGGTCAGAACCCTTTCACCACACCACCACAGTTAGTAGCAGGCTGTGATAGGTCAGAACCCTTTCACCACACCACCACAGTTAGTAGCAGGCTGCGATAGGTCAGAACCCTTTCACCAGAACACCACAGTTAGTAGCAGGCTGCGATATGTCAGAACCCTTTCACCACACCACCACAGTTAGTAGCAGGCTGCATTAGGTCAGAACCCTTTCACCACACCACCACAGTTAGTAGCAGGCTGCGATAGGTCAGAACTCTTTCACCACACCACCACAGTTAGTAGCAGGCTGTGATAGGTCAGAACCCTTTCACCACACCACCACAGTTAGTAGCAGGCTGTGATAGGTCAGAACCCTTACACCACAGTTAGTAGCAGGCTGCGTTAGGTCAGAACCCTTTCACAACACCACCACAGTCAGTAGCAGGCTGTGAAAGGTCAGAACTCTTTCACCACACCACCACAGTTAGTAGCAGGCTGTGATAGGTCAGAACCCTTTCACCACACCACCACAGTTAGTAGCAGGCTGTGATAGGTCAGAACCCTTACACCACAGTTATTAGCAGATTGCGTTACGTCAGAACCCTTTCACCACACCACCACAGTTAGTAACAGGCTGCATTGGGTCAGAACCCTTTCACACCACCACAGTTAGTAGCAGGCTGTGATAGGTTAGAACCCTTTCACCACAGTTAGTAGCAGGCTGCGTTAGGTCAGAACCCTTTCACCACAGTTAGTAGCAGGCTGCGTTAGGTCAGAACCCTTTCACCACAACCACAGTTAGTAGCAGACTGTGATAGGTCAGAACCCTTTCACCACAGTTAGTAGCAGGCTGCGTTAGGTCAGAACCCTTTCACCACACCACCACAGTTAGTAGCTGGCTGCGTTAGGTCAGAACCCTTTCACCACACCACCACAGTTAGTAGTAGGCTGCGTTAGGTCAGAACCCTTTCACCAGAACACCACAGTTAGTAGCAGGCTGCGATAGGTCAGAACCCTTTCACCACACCACCACAGTTAGTAGCAGGCTGTGATAGGTCAGAACCCTTTCACCACACCACCACAGTTAGTAGCAGGCTGCATTAGGTCAGAACCCTTTCACCACACCACCACAGTTAGTAGCAGGCTGTGATAGGTCAGAACCCTTTCACCACAGTTAGTAGCAGGCTGCGATAGGTCAGAACCCTTTCACCACAGTTGTGAGCAGGCTGCGTTAGGTCAGAACCCTTTCACCACACCAACACAGTTAGTAGCAGGCTGTGATAGGTCAGAACCCTTTCACCACACTACCACAGTTAGTAGCTGGCTGCATTAGGTCAGAACCCTTTCACCACACCACCACAGTTAGTAGCAGGCTGCATTAGGTCAGAACCCTTTCACCACACCACCACAGTTAGTAGCAGGCTGTGATAGGTCAGAACCCTTTCACCACAGTTAGTAGCAGGCTGCGTTACGTCAGAACCCTTTCACCACACCACCACAGTTAGTAGCTGGCTGCGTTAGGTCAGAACCCTTTCACCACACCACCACAGTTAGTAGCAGGCTGTGATAGGTCAGAACCCTTTCACCACAGTTAGTAGCAGGCTGTGATAGGTCAGAACCCTTTCACCACACCACCACAGTTAGTAGCAGGCTGTGATAGGTCAGAACCCTTTCACCACACCACCACAGTTAGTAGCAGGCTGTGATAGGTCAGAACCCTTACACCACAGTTATTAGCAGATTGCGTTACGTCAGAACCCTTTCACCACACCACCACAGTTAGTAACAGGCTGCATTGGGTCAGAACCCTTTCACACCACCACAGTTAGTAGCAGGCTGTGATAGGTTAGAACCCTTTCACCACAGTTAGTAGCAGGCTGCGTTAGGTCAGAACCCTTTCACCACAGTTAGTAGCAGGCTGCGTTAGGTCAGAACCCTTTCACCACACCACCACAGTTAGTAGCAGGCTGCGATAGGTCAGAACTCTTTCACCACACTGTGGCTGTGATAGGTCAGAACCCTTACACCACAGTTAGTAGCAGGCTGCATTAGGTCAGAACCCTTTCACCACAGTTAATAGCAGGCTGCGTTACGTCAGAACCCTTTCACCAGAACACCACAGTTAGTAGCAGGCTGCGAATGGTCAGAACCCTTTCACCACACCACCACAGTTAGTAGCAGGCTGTGATAGGTCAGAACCCTTTCACCACACCACCACAGTTAGTAGCTGGCTGCATTAGGTCAGAACCCTTTCACCACACCACCACAGTTAGTAGCAGGCTGCGATAGGTCAGAACCCTTTCACCACACCACCACAGTCAGTAGCAGGCTGTGAGAGGTCAGAACCCTTTCACCACAGTTAGTAGCAGGCTGCGTTACGTTCAGAACCCTTTCACCACACCACCACAGTTAGTAGCTGGCTGCGTTACGTTCAGAACCCTTTCACCACACCACCACAGTTAGTAGCTGGCTGCATTAGATCAGAACCCTTTCACCACACCACCACAGTTAGTAACAGGCTGCATTCGGTCAGAACCCTTTCACACCACCACAGTTAGTAGCAGGCTGTGATAGGTTAGAACCCTTTCACCACAGTTAGTAGCAGGCTGCGTTAGGTCAGAACCCTTTCACCACAGTTAGTAGCAGGCTGTGTTAGGTCAGAACCCTTTCACCACAACCACAGTTAGTAGCAGACTGTGATAGGTCAGAACCCTTTCACCACAGTTAGTAGCAGGCTGCGTTAGGTCAGAACCCTTTCACCACACCACCACAGTTAGTAGCAGGCTGTGATAGGTCAGAACCCTTTCACCACACCACCACAGTTAGTAGCAGGCTGCGATAGGTCAGAACCCTTTCACCAGTTAGTAGCACCACAGTTAGTAGCAGGCTGCGATAGGTCAGAACCCTTTCACCACACCACCACAGTTAGTAGCAGGCTGTGATTAGGTCAGAACCCTTTCACCACACCACCACAGTTAGTAGCAGGCTGCATTAGGTCAGAACCCTTTCACCACACCACCACAGTTAGTAGCAGGCTGTGATAGGTCAGAACCCTTTCACCACAGTTAGTAGCAGGCTGCGTTACGTCAGAACCCTTTCACCACACCACCACAGTTAGTAGCTGGCTGCGTTAGGTCAGAACCCTTTCACCACACCACCACAGTTAGTAGCAGGCTGCGTTAGGTCAGAACCCTTTCACCAGAACACCACAGTTAGTAGCAGGCTGCGATATGTCAGAACCCTTTCACCACACCACCACAGTTAGTAGCAGGCTGCATTAGGTCAGAACCCTTTCACCACACCACCACAGTTAGTAGCAGGCTGCGATAGGTCAGAACTCTTTCACCACACCACCACAGTTAGTAGCAGGCTGTGATAGGTCAGAACCCTTTCACCACACCACCACAGTTAGTAGCAGGCTGTGATAGGTCAGAACCCTTACACCACAGTTAGTAGCAGGCTGCGTTAGGTCAGAACCCTTTCACAACACCACCACAGTCAGTAGCAGGCTGTGAAAGGTCAGAACTCTTTCACCACACCACCACAGTTAGTAGCAGGCTGTGATAGGTCAGAACCCTTTCACCACACCACCACAGTTAGTAGCAGGCTGTGATAGGTCAGAACCCTTACACCACAGTTATTAGCAGATTGCGTTACGTCAGAACCCTTTCACCACACCACCACAGTTAGTAACAGGCTGCATTGGGTCAGAACCCTTTCACACCACCACAGTTAGTAGCAGGCTGTGATAGGTTAGAACCCTTTCACCACAGTTAGTAGCAGGCTGCGTTAGGTCAGAACCCTTTCACCACAGTTAGTAGCAGGCTGCGTTAGGTAGAACCCTTTCACCACAACCACAGTTAGTAGGCTGAACCCTTTCACCACAGTTAGTAGCAGGCTGCGTTAGGTCAGAACCCTTTCACCACACCACCACAGTTAGTAGCAGGCTGCGATAGGTCAGAACTCTTTCACCACACTGTGGCTGTGATAGGTCAGAACCCTTACACCACAGTTAGTAGCAGGCTGCATTAGGTCAGAACCCTTTCACCACAGTTAATAGCAGGCTGCGTTACGTCAGAACCCTTTCACCAGAACACCACAGTTAGTAGCAGGCTGCGAATGGTCAGAACCCTTTCACCACACCACCACAGTTAGTAGCAGGCTGTGATAGGTCAGAACCCTTTCACCACACCACCACAGTTAGTAGCTGGCTGCATTAGGTCAGAACCCTTTCACCACACCACCACAGTTAGTAGCAGGCTGCGATAGGTCAGAACCCTTACACCACAGTTAGTAGCAGGCTGCGTTACGTCAGAACCCTTTCACCACACCACCACAGTTAGTAGCTGGCTGCGTTACGTTCAGAACCCTTTCACCACACCACCACAGTTAGTAGCTGGCTGCATTAGATCAGAACCCTTTCACCACACCACCACAGTTAGTAACAGGCTGCATTGGGTCAGAACCCTTTCACACCACCACAGTTAGTAGCAGGCTGTGATAGGTTAGAACCCTTTCACCACAAACCCTTTCACCACAGTTAGTAGCAGGCTGCGTTAGGTCAGAACCCTTTCACCACAACCACAGTTAGTAGCAGCTGTGATAGGTCAGAACCCTTTCACCACAGTTAGTAGCAGGCTGCGTTAGGTCAGAACCCTTTCACCACACCACCACAGTTAGTAGCAGGCTGTGATAGGTCAGAACCCTTTCACCACAGTTAGTAGCAGGCTGCGTTAGGTCAGAACCCTTTCACCACACCACCACAGTTAGTAGCAGGCTGCGATAGGTCAGAACCCTTTCACCACACCACCACAGTTGGTAGCAGGCTGCGATAAGTCAGAACCCTTTCACCACACCACCACAGTTAGTAGCAGGCTGTGATAGGTCAGAACCCTTTCACCACACCACCACAGTTAGTAGCAGGCTGTGATAGGTCAGAACCCTTTCACCACAGTTAGTAGCAGGCTGCGATAGGTCAGAACCCTTTCACCACAGTTGTGAGCAGGCTGCGTTAGGTCAGAACCCTTTCACCACACCAACACAGTTAGTAGCAGGCTGTGATAGGTCAGAACCCTTTCACCACACTACCACAGTTAGTAGCTGGCTGCATTAGGTCAGAACCCTTTCACCACACCACCACAGTTAGTAGCAGGCTGCGATAGGTCAGAACTCTTTCACCACACCACCACAGTTAGTAGCAGGCTGTGATAGGTCAGAACCCTTTCACCACACCACCACAGTTAGTAGCAGGCTGTGATAGGTCAGAACCCTTACACCACAGTTAGTAGCAGGCTGCGTTAGGTCAGAACCCTTTCACCACACCACCACAGTCAGTAGCAGGCTGTGAGAGGTCAGAACCCTTTCACCACAGTTAGTAGCAGGCTGCGTTACGTCAGAACCCTTTCACCACACCACCACAGTTAGTAGCTGGCTGCGTTACGTTCAGAACCCTTTCACCACACCACCACAGTTAGTAACGGTCTGCATTGGGTCAGAACCCTTTCACACCACCACAGTTAGTAGCAGGCTGTGATAGGTTAGAACCCTTTCACCACAGTTAGTAGCAGGCTGCGTTAGGTCAGAACCCTTTCACCACAGTTAGTAGCAGGCTGCGCTAGGTCAGAACCCTTTCACCACAACCACAGTTAGTAGCAGACTGTGATAGGTCAGAACCCTTTCACCACAGTTAGTAGCAGGCTGCGTTAGGTCAGAACCCTTTCACCACAACCACAGTTAGTACCAGGCTGCGTTAGGTCAGAACCCTTTCACCACACCACCACAGTTAGTAGCAGGCTGTGATAGGTCAGAACCCTTTCACCACAGTTAGTAGCAGGCTGCGTTAGGTCAGAACCCTTTCACCACACCACCACAGTTAGTAGCAGGCTGTGATAGGTCAGAACCCTTTCACCACACCACCACAGTTAGTAGCAGGCTGCGATAGGTCAGAACCCTTTCACCACACCACCACAGTTGGTAGCAGGCTGCGATAGGTCAGAACCCTTTCACCACACCACCACAGTTTAGGTCAGAACCCTTTCACCACACCACCACAGTTAGTAGCAGGCTGCGTTAGGTCAGAACCCTTTCACCACAGCAACACAGTTAGTAGCAGGCTGTGATGGGTCAGAACCCTTTCCCCACAGATAGGCTGCAATAGGTCAGGACCCTTTCACCACAGTTAGTAGCAGGCTGCGTTAGGTCAGAACCCTTTCACCACACCACCACAGTTAGTAGCAGGCTGCGATAGGTCAGAACCCTTTCACCACACCACCACAGTTGGTAGCAGGCTGCGATAGGTCAGAACCCTTTCACCACACCACCACAGTTAGTAGCAGGCTGTGATAGGTCAGAACCCTTTCACCACACCACCACAGTTAGTAGCAGGCTGTGATAGGTCAGAACCCTTTCACCACAGTTAGTAGCAGGCTGCGATAGGTCAGAACCCTTTCACCACAGTTGTGAGCAGGCTGCGTTAGGTCAGAACCCTTTCACCACACCAACACAGTTAGTAGCAGGCTGTGATAGGTCAGAACCCTTTCACCACACTACCACAGTTAGTAGCTGGCTGCATTAGGTCAGAACCCTTTCACCACACCACCACAGTTAGTAGCAGGCTGCATTAGGTCAGAACCCTTTCACCACACCACCACAGTTAGTAGCAGGCTGTGATAGGTCAGAACCCTTTCACCACAGTTAGTAGCAGGCTGCGTTACGTCAGAACCCTTTCACCACACCACCACAGTTAGTAGCTGGCTGCGTTAGGTCAGAACCCTTTCACCACACCACCACAGTTAGTAGCAGGCTGCGTTAGGTCAGAACCCTTTCACCAGAACACCACAGTTAGTAGCAGGCTGCGATATGTCAGAACCCTTTCACCACACCACCACAGTTAGTAGCAGGCTGCATTAGGTCAGAACCCTTTCACCACACCACCACAGTTAGTAGCAGGCTGCGATAGGTCAGAACTCTTTCACCACACCACCACAGTTAGTAGCAGGCTGTGATAGGTCAGAACCCTTTCACCACACCACCACAGTTAGTAGCAGGCTGTGATAGGTCAGAACCCTTACACCACAGTTAGTAGCAGGCTGCGTTAGGTCAGAACCCTTTCACAACACCACCACAGTCAGTAGCAGGCTGTGAAAGGTCAGAACTCTTTCACCACACCACCACAGTTAGTAGCAGGCTGTGATAGGTCAGAACCCTTTCACCACACCACCACAGTTAGTAGCAGGCTGTGATAGGTCAGAACCCTTACACCACAGTTATTAGCAGATTGCGTTACGTCAGAACCCTTTCACCACACCACCACAGTTAGTAACAGGCTGCATTGGGTCAGAACCCTTTCACACCACCACAGTTAGTAGCAGGCTGTGATAGGTTAGAACCCTTTCACCACAGTTAGTAGCAGGCTGCGTTAGGTCAGAACCCTTTCACCACAGTTAGTAGCAGGCTGCGTTAGGTCAGAACCCTTTCACCACAACCACAGTTAGTAGCAGACTGTGATAGGTCAGAACCCTTTCACCACAGTTAGTAGCAGGCTGCGTTAGGTCAGAACCCTTTCACCACACCACCACAGTTAGTAGCAGGCTGCGATAGGTCAGAACTCTTTCACCACACTGTGGCTGTGATAGGTCAGAACCCTTACACCACAGTTAGTAGCAGGCTGCATTAGGTCAGAACCCTTTCACCACAGTTAATAGCAGGCTGCGTTACGTCAGAACCCTTTCACCAGAACACCACAGTTAGTAGCAGGCTGCGAATGGTCAGAACCCTTTCACCACACCACCACAGTTAGTAGCAGGCTGTGATAGGTCAGAACCCTTTCACCACACCACCACAGTTAGTAGCTGGCTGCATTAGGTCAGAACCCTTTCACCACACCACCACAGTTAGTAGCAGGCTGCGATAGGTCAGAACCCTTACACCACAGTTAGTAGCAGGCTGCGTTACGTCAGAACCCTTTCACCACACCACCACAGTTAGTAGCTGGCTGCGTTACGTTCAGAACCCTTTCACCACACCACCACAGTTAGTAGCTGGCTGCATTAGATCAGAACCCTTTCACCACACCACCACAGTTAGTAACAGGCTGCATTGGGTCAGAACCCTTTCACACCACCACAGTTAGTAGCAGGCTGTGATAGGTTAGAACCCTTTCACCACAGTTAGTAGCAGGCTGCGTTAGGTCAGAACCCTTTCACCACAGTTAGTAGCAGGCTGCGTTAGGTCAGAACCCTTTCACCACAACCACAGTTAGTAGCAGACTGTGATAGGTCAGAACCCTTTCACCACAGTTAGTAGCAGGCTGCGTTAGGTCAGAACCCTTTCACCACACCACCACAGTTAGTAGCAGGCTGTGATAGGTCAGAACCCTTTCACCACAGTTAGTAGCAGGCTGCGTTAGGTCAGAACCCTTTCACCACACCACCACAGTTAGTAGCAGGCTGCGATAGGTCAGAACCCTTTCACCACACCACCACAGTTGGTAGCAGGCTGCGATAAGTCAGAACCCTTTCACCACACCACCACAGTTAGTAGCAGGCTGTGATAGGTCAGAACCCTTTCACCACAGTTAGTAGCAGGCTGCACAGTTAGTAGCAGGCTGTGATAGGTCAGAACCCTTTCACCACAGTTAGTAGCAGGCTGCGATAGGTCAGAACCCTTTCACCACAGTTGTGAGCAGGCTGCGTTAGGTCAGAACCCTTTCACCACACCAACACAGTTAGTAGCAGGCTGTGATAGGTCAGAACCCTTTCACCACACTACCACAGTTAGTAGCTGGCTGCATTAGGTCAGAACCCTTTCACCACACCACCACAGTTAGTAGCAGGCTGGTCAGAACCCTTTCACACCACCACAGTTAGTAGCAGGCTGTGATAGGTTAGAACCCTTTCACCACAGTTAGTAGCAGGCTGCGTTACAGAACCCTTTCACCACAGTTAGTAGCAGGCTGCGATAGGTCAGAACCCTTTCACCACAACCACAGTTAGTAGCAGACTGTGATAGGTCAGAACCCTTTCACCACAGTTAGTAGCAGGCTGCGTTAGGTCAGAACCCTTTCACCACACCACCACAGTTAGTACCAGGCTGCGTTAGGTCAGAACCCTTTCACCACACCACCACAGTTAGTAGCAGGCTGTGATAGGTCAGAACCCTTTCACCACAGTTAGTAGCAGGCTGCGTTAGGTCAGAACCCTTTCACCACACCACCACAGTTAGTAGCAGGCTGTGATAGGTCAGAACCCTTTCACCACACCACCACAGTTAGTAGCAGGCTGCGATAGGTCAGAACCCTTTCACCACACCACCACAGTTGGTAGCAGGCTGCGATAGGTCAGAACCCTTTCACCACACCACCACAGTTAGTAGCAGGCTGTGATAGGTCAGAACCCTTTCACCACACCACCACAGTTAGTAGCAGGCTGTGATAGGTCAGAACCCTTTCACCACAGTTAGTAGCAGGCTGCGATAGGTCAGAACCCTTTCACCACAGTTTGGAGCAGGCTGCGTTAGGTCAGAACCCTTTCACCACAGCAACACAGTTAGTAGCAGGCTGTGATGGGTCAGAACCCTTTCCCCACAGTTAGTAGCAGGCTGCAATAGGTCAGGACCCTTTCACCACAGTTAGTAGCAGGCTGCGTTAGGTCAGAACCCTTTCACCAAACCACCACAGTCAGTAGCAGGCTGTGAGAGGTCAGAACCCTTTCACCACACCACCACAGTTAGTAGCAGGCTGTGATAGGTCAGAACCCTTTCACCACAGTTAGTAGCAGGCTGCGTTAGATCAGAACCCTTTTACCACAGCACCACAGTCAGTAGCAGACTGTGAGAGGTCAGAACCCTTTCACCACACCACCACAGTTAGTAGCAGGCTGCGTTAGGTCAGAACCCTTTCACCAAACCACCACAGTCAGTAGCAGGCTGTGAGAGGTCAGAACCCTTTCACCACACCACCACAGTTAGTAGCAGGCTGTGATAGGTCAGAACCCTTTCCCCACAGTTAGTAGCAGGCTGCAATAGGTCAGGACCCTTTCACCACAGTTAGTAGCAGGCTGCGTTAGGTCAGAACCCTTTCACCAAACCACCACAGTCAGTAGCAGGCTGTGAGAGGTCAGAACCCTTTCACCACACCACCACAGTTAGTAGCAGGCTGTGATAGGTCAGAACCCTTTCACCACAGTTAGTAGCAGGCTGCGTTAGATCAGAACCCTTTTACCACAGCACCACAGTCAGTAGCAGACTGTGAGAGGTCAGAACCCTTTCACCACACCACCACAGTTAGTAGCTGGCTGCGTTAGGTCAGAACCCTTTCACCACACCACCACCGTTAGTAGCAGGTTGTGATAGGTCAGATCCCTTTCACCACACCACCACAGTTAGTACCAGACTGCTTTAGGTCAGAACCCTTTCACCACAACACCTCACCCATCCACAGTTATTAACTACAGGACTGTAACTAATGTAATTGATGATGAATTCCAAGCCCTAGACCCAACCTCCAAGAAACTCCTTGTTGATCTTTAAAGATTGTATAGGCCACAGGAGGTTTGTCGCACCTTTATTGGGGAGGACAGGCTTGTGGTAATGACTGGAGCGGAATAGGTGAGATGGTATCGAAAACATGGTTTCCTTGAGTCCATTCCAGCCGTTATTATGAGCCGTCCTCCCCTCAACAGCCTCCACTAGTATAAGATTTAAGTAACCTAACGTAGCATGGGTTAAAGAAACACCTGAAACTAGATCCCCTACGTACTGGTCTTGACCAGAAGAAAAGCTATAGGGAGGTTGTCTTCCGCACTGTTCAACCAATCCAGTAAATGTGGAGGAGGAGTTAAGATGGAGTGTTGCCATGTTAATTTCCAAAAGCAGAAGTCGCGTCAGACTCTTTCCATTTCCCCTGAAAACCAGAACATCCGGTGGTTGGGGACTCAGAGGCTAAGGTGTAAGCAATATGGCAGATTTCCCACCATCAGAACCTTTCCAATCCTCTCTGATTAACACACTCACCAATGTCAGATAAGTGATTACTACAAGAAAGGAAGGAAAGAATTATGCATTTTCAAAGTATTCAAACAAAGCATATGTCTTACACTATGTATACAAAAGTATATGGACATCCCTTCAAATTAGTGGATTCGGCTACTTCAGCCGCAACCGTTGCTGACAGGTGTATAAAATCGAGCACACAGCCATGCAATCTCGATAGACAAACATTGGCAGTTAAATGGCCTTACTGATGAGCTCAGTGACTTTCAGTATGCCCCGAGGATGGCACCTTTCCAACAAGTCAGTTCGTCAAATTTCTGCCCTGCTAGAGCTCCCCTGGTTAACTGTAAATGCGACGTGGAAACATTTAGGCGCAAAAACGGCTCAGCCGCGAGGTGGTACGCCACACAAGCTCACAGAACGGGACCGTTGAGTGCTGAAGCGCAAAGCGTGTAAAAAATCTTCTGTCCTCGGTTGCAACACTCACTACCGAGTTACAAACTGCCTCTGGAACAACGTCAGCACAAGAACTGTTCGTCGGGAGCTCCATGAAATGGGTTTCCATGGCCGAGCAGCCGCACACAAGCCTCGGTTAGCCATGCACAATGCCAAGCGTCGGCTGGAGTGGTGTAAAGCTCGCTGTCATCGAACTGCGGAGCAGTGAAAACAAGTTCTCTGTAGTGATGAATCACGGTTCACCATCTGGCAGTCTGACAGACAAATCGGGGTTTGGCGGATGCACAAATGCGTAGTGCCAACTGTACAGTTTGAGGAGGAAGAATAATGGTCTGGGGCTGGTTTTTCATGGTTCGGGCTAGGCCCCTTAGTTCCAGTGAAGCAAAATGTTAGCGCTACAACATACAATGACATTCCAGACAATTCTGTGCTTCAAACTTTGTGGCAACAGTTTGGGGAAAGCCCTTTCCTGTTTCAGCATGACAATTCCCCCATGCACAAAGCGAGGTCCATACATAAACGGTTTGTCGAGATCAGTGTGGAAGAATTTGACTGGCATGCACAGAATCCTGACCTCAACCCCATCGAATACCTTTGGGATGAATTGGAACACCCATAATTTTGGAATGAGATGTTCTACGAGCAGGTGTCCACATACTTTTGGTAATGTAGTGTACTTTTCTTCCTCCTTCCTCTCCCTTCTCTCTCTCCTCTCTCACTCTTCCCCCTGCAGTGTGGGGTCTGTAAGGGACAGCTGGGTGACACCACCACGGGGACAGACGTGAGGATCCGGAACGGCCTCCTCAACTGCCACCAGTGCTACATCCGCTCCCGCTGTGAGTCACACAAAATCACATCCCTGTATTGTGTACCCAATTGCCTCAAGAAATACATGTATTTTTCCTTAATCCCATTAAATATGATAAGCGACTATTAGAGAATTTACAGTTGTCCTTATTGTTTTGTTGCTCTATTTTCAGCAGCCGGCCAGCCAACCACATTGTGACAACGTTGGGTCAATGGAAAGCACACAGAGAAATTGTCTCCCTTCTTCCTACTTCTCCATATAATCAACATGTGTGGAATGTGTCTTGTCTGTCAATGCCTATGTGGGGATTTTCGCAATGTCTGCAAATCACATCCTATCGGGTTTATTGAAATGGTCCAAATAATGCCTGACATTGGAAAGTTGTGTGTACATAGAATATTAGTCCGACTGATCATAGTCAGCCTATTGATTCTATTGGCTATGTATGATCACAGCTCAGAGGTTCTCACTTCCTCGTATCCATATGCACCCACAAGCCCTCGAGAGGATGGTGGACATTTTGAATCTGAGCTCTGATACTGTAAATATGGTGTATACAGTATAACAGCCTCCATCACTTCAAAACAGTATAGGAAACTCATGAAAACACTAATGCAATGAAGTCCAACCAACAAATTTGGCACTTAGACAAAATATTTGTTTGTAAAGTATACCCTTTATTTGAATTGAATTATTCTCTGGTATCCAGGTTGTTAGATAGGCCTTATTAGTCTTTAGTTTGTAACTTAAGCTTCTAATTTGGTTGCTAGAGAAGGTTGTCATGATTTCCAATAAAAGTTTCAAGTGTATTCCATTTTGCCAACTTGAGATCTGTAGGAGTTTTTCTCGATGGTCAACTAAAGGCTTAGAGAAGCCTACTTTGTTCCTCCCGATTTTCACTTAAACCACAATTAACCCAAACTCTGGTTTAAATTCTGAAAGTTAAATCGTTTAGCTAACTATCTTCTTTCCAGGCAGCTTCAACACTGTCTTATCGTTTATTTCTTCCGTATTGCTTTAGTAGCCTACTGGATACAAAAAAATACTGTGCTGTCACTAGGCTATAGGCCTACATACATTACAGTAACTTTGCACGTCGGCCTGACAACGTTATCCTTTTCTCTCTTTCTTTGCTAAAAAAAAATGTCCGCTCACAAAGTTAGATGTACTTGATTTTAAAGCAATAACGCGAACTGATGCATGTAAACTGATTGTGGAGGTAAACAACCATCATGGATTCATGCTACTGTACTAAACCATTCCGTAAACTCTTAACCGGTTCTCTTTAGGAATTTCAGGCTTGGAATGACATGAAACGTGCCTTAGGTAAACAGGTGATTGCACACTCAAGGGAAGGGAACCCAACGATGGTGTCCACTTAAAGGAAAACTCCACCCAAAAACTGTCTTTTGATATTTATTTCATTAGTCCATTGATGATATAGTCTCAACTTGATTATTGACAAGAAAAACATGATCAAGAATATCACTTAAAATACAGAAATCAGCAATAGGCGTCATATAGGGATTATTTCTGTATTGTGTATGTTACATGTCTTTTAAAACGTATTTGCTAACGAGCAAAACATTTTGAGACTATATCAACAATAGACTAATGAAACAAATGCCAAAGTTTCGTTTTTGGATGGAGTTTTCCTTTAAGTGTGATGGGGTAGGATGGGAGATTTTTGTCCAAAATGCAGGAAAAACTGCACGAGAGCTTAATCACCCCACCAATTTGTTTTGTTGATATTCCCCTTTATTTTTTTACTCATGTCACAGTCTACCAAACCTTGTTTTCTCATGATTTCATGATTTGCAGTGTCTTTCCAGTTTCAAAACGGAATCCAAAATATATCTAGGATATATCGTTGACATATTTAATAGCAGCCTTTCCCAACAAAAAATAGGATGACCATTGATTTTTTTTTTATTGTGTATCTGAATGTTTTGACATTATGACTCTATATAGGCCTCTCTATGCCCTGTTGACAGTGATGACGATTTTGGTCAGCAATAAAAACCCATTTTCAACAACAAAAATATAAATTAAGCATACTTGTTGCGTTGTGAAATGATGGTTAAAATGTTCTTACCAGCAGGTGCACTTGATTAACATTTGGCTGCTAAAGACCAGTGCCAGCAGTTTGAACGTCATTGTGAAATTATAGGCTACTATGGAGCAATTTCAGTGCCAAAAGAAATTGTATTTGAATTTCACAATTTCGAATTTGTATTAGGATTTTGAATTTGATTGTAATACTTTTGAATTTGTAATCGTTGAATTCAGCTTTAGCTAATTGGGCTAACATAGTCTTGTGACATGTAGGAGACCTTGTTCAAACCCACTCAGTCACAAGAGCAAGATTTAATAGGGAGTGGAAAGGCTATCCTTAGAAGGGCTATGACAGGACTATTCAACTATATTCTTATGGGGGCCAAATAGCGTTTTTTGTGACACTCTTCTAACTCCGATTGTTGTCATCATAGAAGGGAACAGAAGGCTCCAGAGAGTCTTCGCTTTCAGGAATGGGGTCATAATAGCTCATAGCCAAGACGGTTCAAAAGTTGGCGCTAAATTCATAGGAAGAAAATAAATTCAACATGTCACATTGGCTTCAGAAACTGCATGAAGTTTATGTTTTACAGAGTGAGCATTTGATTATCTGTTCTCTACCTTCCTGGTTGGCAAAGTACCAGGATGTTGTCTCAGGTTTTGAATCTGAATTTAGAGAGCTGAAGTTGAATATATGAAACTTTGATTAACTTGAAATGATGGTTTGTAAACTTGATTCACAGACAATGAATGCAATACTTACCATAAGTTAAATTTATGAATTCAGTGATTCAATTCATGCATTACAAATTCAAAATATTGGAATTCAAATAAAATGTCTGTTGGCACTGAAATCGCTCCATAGGTTACCAGTGGTGGATATAATGTATGTTCAAACGCTATCTTTAATTAAATCCATAGCCTACTCTGTCAGACATATGATCCATTCTCAACTTGTAGCTTACAACTTTCCCTGTTTCGTCTGAGTTTATTTTTCTGATATAGTCCTACCATATTTTTAGGCTTCAGATCTGATTGTCTTTTTACTTTTACTTAGGACATTAATACATCTCAGCTGATACTCTGCAGGGGGGCGTCTTTGTGTCAGAAATATCGATACCGTCTTAGCTGGATGAATAGTTTGGGAATGATACTTTAAGTCTAAGTTCTGTATTTATTGTAATATTCACCTGAACATTACCCGAAGAAAGATAAATGTGATGTTCAAATGCATTGGCTTTATAGCATACTGTATGTTTATAAATAAAATGTAACAAATGAATGAATGAGCTTGTCCGTGTCTTTCTGTAGTTATAAGATAATGAAATAATGTGGGGCACCTGCATGTAGTTAACTCGGCTCAATTCGGCCCTATGCCTTTTTGCTGCGACGAGGATGAAAGCAAAAAGGTCAGTATTTTTTCTGGATTTAGCCTGCTAAAGGCAGACAGAGAATGGGAAAGGCTAACCACGACTGTTTCGAAGTTGAAGCCTACATGGTATTACTGCTGAACAGTCAGCACTTTGAAAGTAACCCTGATCCCCTAGCCAGCGTTCTGTCGCAAGCCGCTATCCATGGTGCTGAAGTAAATTCCCAAAAAAGGTGTATCTCAGTGTAGGTGACTTGAATAATAGCGGTACATAGTAATACATTATAGAATTGATGACAATAGCTTTTAAACAATGTGATACATTTCTGAGAACCAAATCTGACATGGATTGGGGAATCAGAAGATAATAGTAATTTGTGCGAATTTGGTTAACCCTTTTACATCTAATTCATGCAGAATGGTAGCTTAGCCTGTTTGTACCTTTTGTCTAAAGATCAACAAAGAAAAACATGACAAACAACTTTGATTATTTTTATCAACAACCATTTCAATGGTACACCTGGAAAACTATGTGCACATGTAGAAATATTTCCTTAAATATAAGCATTCATTACCTACATATAAATAACTTTCAAATCCTGGACAAAACGTGTTACATTATGCTCACAAAATGGGGGGAAATTATTATAAAATCGGACAAAAAAGACATGCAAATAATAGTGAAATAACACTGTTTGCATACATTCCCTTTTTTTACCCAAAATAAATTCGCCAGTGGTAACTTTGTAAAACGTCAAAAAGACTTCGTGATTCTAAAGGGACTGGGTAGTATGGCCTATGGTCAACTATAGGATAGATACAATAATACATATTAACACTATACAATTGAGCCACAAAAACACAGCTGTAGAAAGACTCACAATACAATTACATATTCCTGTCAACAGTGAACTTTTGTACTTTGTGCCTTTTTTGAAGAAATAAGGGTGTTCATTTGATGTCAACAATTGAAATAAACGAAATTCTTCACGAGCCCTGAAACAGTGGTGTATAGGCTACTTACACTTAGCAAGTTGCATCAGGAAATGAACAAAATAGTCTCTCGTTCGATAATCAACAGAGACATTCCATATATCGAAGATCTTCAGTCAAATCCGAATGTTGGCTACTTAAACAAAACAAGCAGTTGTACAGTGTCTGACATTTTGATGACATCTGGTCGTATGATGGGACACTGCTTATGACTCACAGCAGTTTGTGGTTACTTGAACCAGACCGCTATAAGTGCAGAATGACCATAATACTGGACGATAACCGAAAAGGAAGGACTGAGGCAAAAAAAATCTAAGTAGTCATCTTCATCTTTTTACAACTGCGGTTATGATAGGCCTATCAGTGTCCTTCAGTCTTTCTTGTAACATCCCTCATTTCACGACTCAACACTCCTCAGTCACCTGTTTGATTTTGTCAGTGGGTCTCCGCTGTATTAGAACATGCTGGTCTTTACTAATGTAGCTTTGGCTCCGTTCTGTCTTTGCAAAGAGGACAGTACGCTGGCGAACGGTCCACCCAATGAGTCCGGGATGGAGGTTATGGTACCTGGTGCAGAAGCCCAGCCTTGACTCGGTGTGTTTCCACACATGCCGGGAGCCACCGACGTCTTCACTTGGTCCACTTGTCCGTTTCCGCTGGAAACGTTGACCTGGCCACCGGTTGGACTGGGCCCACCGCAGTTAGAGGTTGGGACAGAGTTGGGCCCCGGTCCTCCCGTGCTGTCAGGGTCGGTAGATTTGGCCTCTTTACTGTCTTCTTCCCTAGAGTCCGACTTCTTCCCGGAGCCGTTCTTGGCAGCTGCAGCGGCAGCAGCGGCCGCGCGCTCTTGCTTACGGAATTTGGCGCGTCGGTTTTGGAACCACACCTAGAAAACGAAAAACGGGTTCATTAGAGTAAATAGTCCTACTGTATGTGTAAATGACTGAAATTAGTCATGCTGTCAATATTAGACATTGACCGTCGGAAAACAACTCTCGTGTAATTATTCACACATAATCAAACAACAGTGTAAGCCTATGAGTTATGTAGAGGCCTAATGTTGGTGAAAGTATTTTTAAACCATATAAATGTTTTAAAACCCCACAATAATAGTAGGGAACCTTGTTCTTAATGACTCGAGTTTGGAAAAGACGGTACACTTTGACGAGGTGATAGCATAGCCTACCTGCACTCTGGCTTCAGTCAAATCGATTTTGAGCGCCAGCTCTTCACGTGTGTAGATATCTGGATAGTGGGTCTCAGCAAAAACCCTCTCCAGCTCCTTGAGCTGTGCGCTGGTAAAAGTGGTCCGAATGCGCCTCTGCTTTCTTTTCTCGTTCAGTCCGCCATGATCCGTAAAGAGTTTGTAAGGAACTGCGGGAATAAAATGTAAACGTTAAACGTATTTGCAATGGCAATAGCTGTAGAGTAATATTAACAAAGTTGTCAGATAAAAATCTATCCGAATTAAGAATGATTATGTTGGAAATCGAGTTATGTTGTTATTATATTCTATAATCTGTTAGAATACTTGTGGATTAGTGTTAAAATGAGACCAGTGATGTACTGTAATGTGGTTAACTGTAATGATAAACAAATCTTTGCTTTGATATTGGGGTTCAAGTTTGGAAACTTGTCATAATGTTGCCATTCGTACCGGTTGTTGCTACTGTAACTCCAATTATGTGTCAATAATGAGCTTAGATCTTTGGTTATCTAATTATTTGAAGCTTTATATCTCATCGCAAAGTAAATAAATTATGCCTATCATTTTGGCAGTTTAAGATAATGTTGTTGGCGGTTTGGGTGTGACTGGGATAGTGTAACCCCATAACTGAATTACCGCTTGCCTGCAATCGCTTCTAACGTGATAAATTCTTTCATTTGTGTAAGCAAATTTCGTTTGGTAAATACTAAACACATTTCCATTTTCAAATGCAATCAAGGCGTCCTATATACCCGGGTAGAGACCGGGAGTGGTGAATAAAGTTGGCGGTTGCTTACCTGCGGCGTATGGGCTGCTTTGGTGGTCCCGCAGTGTCCCCAGACTGCAAGAACCCGGCGTAAGAGACGGGCAGCCGGAGGTAGCCCCAAACGTGGTCCTGATCGGATTGTACTGAAACCCACTGGCTTGACTGCACGAGCTGAAGTCCGCATAGGCTGATGCCAAGCTCGATGTGTCCATCCCGGCCATACATGATTCGTAGGCAGAGGAATTTAGGTAAGAATACTCCATTTTATACATTTGAAAAGGCTCAGTGGATAAAGAAAGCAGCACTTCCAAGGGAAAAAAATCGAAACTTCAAATTTGATTACAAAAACAATGATAATGACGCGAGATGAGATGGGGAGAATTGACTTGCTTGGATTTGACTGTTTTGGAAAGAGGCTAGACCGTGGGTAGATGTGCACTGCTCGGCGCCTGCTCCAAAACTGGCCTCCTTTATAGGAGCTTCGCCCTGTTTTATGAAAAGCCCTCTAAGAGCCGCCTAGCCTCAGGTCTCTAGAGCATATAGTCCTCATAATAAACTTGGCTCTTTCCTCTTGGACAATGGCAAAGCGTTTGGTCTTATTGCTAGCGCTTTTACATGACAATAACTCATCAGTCTATTGGGCTGGCACTGGGGGCCCGCACTGTCCAACCTCCCTATCATTGATCCCCTGCATCTCTAATTAGAATTTAATACCACACCATTATGCGCCAAGCCCCCCCCCCCCCCCCCCCCCCCCCCCTCCCCGCGCGCCATCCACCCTCCTCTCTAACCACCGTCTTGCTCTTTAATTCAATCACACCACTTGGAAATAATGAAAGTTGGGTGACGATTCTCCCTGATCCAATTTTCCCCAAGCTTTTAAGCCTTTTAACCAACAGTATACCTTAGGCAGAATTTCTGATAGTATTCCCTATCTCTTTTTGCCTTTGCACTCTTTCTTGGCTTGAAGTGCGGATCATTACGCATGATGTAACATTATTACAGAAGGGTGGATTGTATTTTTATTTTTTTATTATTATTATTATTATTGTTACTACTATTATTGGGCTATTGTTGTTATTTTGCCCTGCCACCGTCCAACCCTAATCCTAACCCTGCCATCGTCTAACCCTGCCGACGTTAATGTCTCTTGTTGTCTCAACAAACTAAATGAAAGCAGTCTAAATTAAAACCAGAATGGTAGGCCTGTAATGTTACATGTTTTAAATGCACATGATTGGATATAGGCTTATTTCTATAGGAGATAATGGATGGTATAGGGTATTCCTATAGAACAATTATGATATATTATTTCAATTCCGTAAGGTAAAGCCACAGAATACGTTTTATCTGGAGGGTGGGGGTGTAATTCGTTTTATTGCATGAATTATTCTCTTCATTTAGCCAATAGCTTATTTCTAATGAAAGTAACTAAGTCGTGAGCAAGTCATCGGACCTTTTAGGCTGATATTAGGCTAATTTGTAATTGGTAAGGTGTTTACCCGATCCTGTTGTTCTATCATTGGATCAAGAGCCTGCATGTCGACGTTTCTGTTTAGTCCACACAACATTTCTCAAAACGCATTCTTGCCTTTCTAAAAAAAAAATGCTGTGTAGCAACATTTAATTTGTTGCGCAATGTTTATTTTTCTTCCACTGAAATAGTATCTAACGGGAATGTATCAAAATTGTGTCTGTCTAGGCACAATTATATTTTCCGCATCAATTGAAATGGATGAGGCTATGAAAAATAAATTGACATGTTTTACACATATATATAGGGTTAGTCAACTCAAAAGAGCCCCTATAAGATTGTCAATTTTAGGGTTAGGCTATCATTCAAAGTATTTATCTCCGTTTTTTTTACCATGAAAATTAAATGAAGGCATCGGCCAAAATGGATCTTTCATTCCTTGAAATAAACGGACAAATGAGTCAGAAAGACTTAGCAACAAAAAGTCAAATAACTACCCGTTTGACCCTTTGTTGGTGTCTCTAGAAAAGAAAGTAGGCTCATGCATTTCTTTCTGAAGTTCAAAACAGGAGATGAAAGGTGCATTGAACTACAAAAATGGGTATAACATAACATTGAAGATTTTATGCTAATAAAGTCCTATGCAATCGATTAATTTTTTTCCACAATTGCTGAAGCGTTTCAGTGTCTTTCCCTCTGTTCTTTACGCGTTACCCATTCAATGATGAACGACAATAAAAAGTTAATTCTTTCTTGACACAACCTAGACCCTTTTATGTAAATGTTTTCTCTTTCTTTTTCATTCAACACGAGAGTTGTGACTAAAAGTTGTAGCCTACCAAATGGTTAATTTGATTATTGAAACCAAAGACCAACTGGTTCACCGGCCTCCCTCCACGCGTCTGGCACCGCAAAAGAAGCCATCTCTAGGAATTAATCTAATAGCTGACAAAGAACCGAGAAGTCCTTTCTGATATTTTGCCGAGGCAAATAGAATTATAGCTTTTGCCATCCGTTTCTCTCATTCAAACGGCTCTTTATTCGACCGACCTATAGTCCACCATAGTCCACCAACCACTGAAACGCCCTCCTTTATATTTCCAACGTCTCCCTTTATTCTATCAACTGGTTTCCAAATCTGTTGGGCGGAATTAAATGTCAGAGTTAAAACCTTTGATATTTTGATTAGAGAATGTTAAGCCCGTCCTCACTCACTACATTTGTAAGACACACCCACAGGCACACACACACCGGCCTATACACACACACAGGCCTATAGGCTACACACACGTTTTCAAATAGGCCGTAACTAAATTAAATAAGATTCGAAGTGGCTGGAGTAAAATTACGCATTACACTTTCGGCATTATGATGCTAACAAGTCAATATATGATCTCCCACTTGAAATTAAGCACCATCTGAAAACAAATATCACAAGTGCATGGAATCCGTGATTTACAGTATCTTAATGGCTATTTAATAAAAGTGAACCTGCGGTTAATTTGTGACACATAAATAGCAGCGACCATATGCTATCACTTAAATAAATCAGGACAAATGCGATGCGTGCGAGACCCTACATTTTCATTTGCAAGTGCCACACAATAGCCGGAGACATTTAAAAGGCGGAGAAGGAACTCCTCTCCTTTTAGTGTGCGCTATCGTTGCTCAGCGATATGGGAATGCGGGTCGACAGGAGGACAAAACAGAGGAACAAAATGCCATTGTCTGTGGATGGATTGGAGGTATCACACTCACAAAAAGGGGAAACACAGAGGGGGATGTAGACATTGGGATGGGAGGAACCTCTGTCACATTGAACATAATGTCTTACTCGGGCTGAGGAAAACGTACCGCTATCAAAACGGTTATTAATAAGGGCGTATGTGTTTGAGGAGGGGTCGAATCACAACCCTAAGGCAATGTTGATGACAAAGCGCAACATAAAATATTCATTTGGCTTGTTCTCCTGACAATTTCGTCTGATATCTTCATTTGATATTGAGATTAGAAAGGCCTATACTCAAGTGCTAAGGGAAAAGAAAACGCACAGCACCAAAGATCAAATAAAATAATATGGGCTCAGAATTGTTTACAATTTTACCACTGTGCAATGCAGTGCCCGTGGAGGCTTGAAGTATTTTTCAAGTGCAAAATGTAGCAATCACACTAATCTCGTATAATAAAGGAATTATGGGCGAATTGAATTAATATGTGAATGTTTTTCGATAGCAAATCTATAGCAAAATGGAAAATATTTGGCACATCAGAATTCCTTATTAGACCGAGCCTATTTCCCCCCCTTGATTTCCTACATCCATAGACACAACATCTGAACTGACATTATTTCCAATGTCAAAATAATGCTTTTATAGGCCTACAAGTCAAGAGACTGCGACGAAGATGCTGATGTAAGAATGTGATTTTAGGATGTTCCAGCGAAAAAGGATCTGTGGCACGTCACTAGGCTCATCACGTTTCCACTTGCACAGATGAAAAGTGACATCTGGGGAAGAGATGCATTCGATTAGAAGAGCGCGGGCCCACTTTTTCGATATATGCTCGAAGAGTTTCACACACACAAAAACGTGTGGTGTACTGTCCTGAAGACAAGAACAGGGTGGGCACTTTGTCGTCGAAGACCTCAGGAAGAGTAGCTGCTACTTTCGCAACAGCTAATGGCGATCCTAATAAAATACCAAAATAACCTGGTATTTTGATAACTATTGTTATTTTGCAATTAGTTGTGGGAGGCATGATGCATAGTGATGACGATATGGTGAAATATAGGATATGTTGATGACGATAATAGTGTGTGGTGATGATAATAGTGATGATTATGTTGAGCATCAATCAGCCATCTTCGTTCGTGAGTTGATCAAAGCAAGTTTATATGATCCAATTGCAAGATATAGCATATAATATTCTCTATGAGGTTATCCATATCTTCCAGAGTCAAGCTTTGGCTGACTGACGGCCACTTGCCTGGGTCGAAGGCTTGTGGTCTGTCTGCCCTCCCCGGGTTGCTCCTCTGCATATGAGGCCCACGTGACTAAGAGACCAGCGACTAGACTAGCATAAACATCTTATTCCACAGGATAAGATTAGCAAATACATTGCCCTCAAACGCGGCCCAGGCACGAGCGAGAGCTAGGATAAGAATCAATTACTAAATTACTCCAACCTCTAAATCGACATTAACGGAGAGGAATGCCATCGTCCGGCTTGAAATAAGATTATGAAAAGATGTGATCATTAAATCTCTTGCCAGTGTTCAAGAATTTGATTAATAAACTTGTCCAAAATGAGATGGTATTAAATTCTTATCGGAGTCCCTTGTCATCATTTCGTCTCGTTCTGTTTAACATTGGTCAATGGCCTTCATGCGATTTCCATCTGTAAATAAACTTAGTGAATCCTCCCCTCCTCGAGACATTGTTTACTTGTTAATTTATCGCGGTTTGGCGGATATGACTGCATGCCTACTCCATGAGATAAAACCGGGAAATATAAAATATAGTCCACAGTTTTATGATAAGATGCATTCATGTATTTTGGCCTATTTGTTTGTTTTATTTATTTTATAAAAACAAATATAATGTATTTGATAGCCTACCAATTTAGCCTACCAATTTATTTCACGCATTTTACGCATATTGTGTGTTTGTTCAACGTTTTTCACATGTAAACCCCAAATGTACTTTTGGGAACTACTTCAACTCAAGCTGTCAAAGCCTAGCTGTCTGTTTATTTCTCCCCTAAGTAGCCGGGTGGGGTCGTCATGTGTCAGGCAGGGGCGGGCAAGGAGAGGGCATATTTTATTTAGCATAGACTATACTGGCATTATTCCCCCCACATTAGCAATTGACAATTATTAGCTCCAGTCTCATAAATCAGCTGCGTGGAGCGTTATTATTGTTGAATTGAATGGCTGTTGGTGAAGTGAGGGTCAGTGTCATTAACTATCCCCCCGAATCCCAGCGCGTTCCTCCCCCGGCCCCCTGAAGGCATTTGGGGCTCAATACAAGGCAAAGACCTGCTGGCTAATATCGCCCTGTGGTCGGGCTAAAAGCTTAATCACACATGCATTAGCAAGAGACAGCGGGCCATTGTGTACACGTAGGTTTACTGGAATTAAGCGATTAATGGCCGTCTAGGGCGACAGGGCACCGCATCGAGAATGATGGAGAGCTTTTTAATGTTAAAAACAAAAATTGGCCTATGAGAGAGCGGATGTCGCGCTGACTGGTGGGGCGTCAAGGGGAGCGGCAATTACAGTAAACCGACTCTTCCAATCCATCATAAAACGTCAAGGTCAGTGTGAAATTATATTGATTATTGTATCCCAGTGCATTGTAATGTTTTTTGCTTTGCTCTTATAACTATTCCAAAGATACACACATGTAAACACCTGCCATGCATCACAAAAGCTTACCCATTTGTCTCGCCTCAAGCAGTAGACCTCTTTGTTTTCATTCTTTTCAGGTTTGATGGCTTAACTTTTAACTTCTGCATTACAGTTATGTTTGTATGAGACATCCCTTTAGGCTAATTATTATACTGGCCCCTTATGAATGAATCATTATGAATAATTCAAAATTAGCCCAAAAGAGGAAAGTGTTAATATAATTAATTAGTCAGGCTATAATATCCCGGCAACATAATTCTTGAATAAAAATGATATCTATTCACATTCTGCAACTCGTACAATATGTCATGCACATATGTTTTTCGGATATTGCTATAGGGCCAAATGTTGAATTTATTACAATAATATATTCAACAAATTTGTCTTATATTCCACATTCCACAAATTGCTTTAATTTATATTGGTAATTAACTTGCATATTGCTAAATTGTTGAATCTAAGGTTTCAGCCTGCAGAAGGTATCTATTTTCACAAAGAAGCTTGACTGGGTAACCTATCCAGTCTATCACCTAAAATACTGTAATCTTCTAGTGCGTTTATTTATTTCCACTTCATTTAACCATAACTACATTCTGGAACTCAAAACCTCAGCTGAGGCATCACTCCCCCAAAAACACAAACTGGGTTTCCAGGATAAGTCCAAAACCACATTTTTCTTGCACTGCAGGTTCAGGTTCATACTCAATAAAACAATATAGTTTGAACCAGAATAAATTCTACTGCATATTAATATACACATTTTCTCACTGTTGTTTTAAAAATGTATCCTTAACACAATTATGACTGGTTTTGATTGAATAGTGCCTTCAATTCCCACAGCCGCCAGCCAATCGTAGTGCGTGTTGATCAATCAACGCTAATTTGATTGGATGTAATCCTTAAAGAATAGCCAGATGGACCAATCGGATGCAGTCTGCCTGGCTGAGCCGCTGATTCACTTCCTGTTCCCAGAAGGCCCCTCTCAGTAAGCAGAAATCGCTCCTGTACTTCCCTCTCCCAGCCTCCCATGAGATAGTGTGACGTGTGTGACAAATTGCTGGATGTGCAGTTTTCTGAAGCGAAACCAACATGCCTCTCATCATCATAGGACGTAAATTTGATCAGAACACACCCAGAATCCCCAAGCTATCTGATGATGAATTGGTGTATCAGAGATTATGTTTATGCATCAGGCACGACTCTCACTGGTAAGTGAGAGTAAATTGCCTCTCAGCCAACCATCTGGCTTGGGATTCCACAGGGGTGAGTACTGGGTCCACTCATCTTGTTAATTGAGGAACATTTCCAAATAATATACTTAAAGAAGACAGAGGTTATCTTATATCTGGTGTTGTTCAGATATACCCACCCAACTTTTGCTCACAGAAAGTCCACTTCAGAGAATAAATAGACAAGGTATTGACTTAAAATCATTATGGAACCAAATCCAGAATACACAGGCGCTTTCCAGAACCGGCTTCTACTGTATGGTATTCACATTGTCCTATACACCAAGACAATTTGTTGAGTAAGCACAATAGTGCAGGCAAAATAGATTTCTTATCCAACTGGTTTTGCAATTACAGGAGAGTTTTGATCTATTAAAGCTCAAACTATAGAATACCTAGGATCTTTTATACAATACATGGCCGAAGGTATGTGGACACCCACTTCAAATGAGTGGGTTTTGCTATTTCAGCCACACCCATTGTTGCAATCTCAATAGACAAACATTGGCAGTAGAATGGCCCATGCTGAAGAGCTCAGTAACTTTCAACGTGGCACCGTCATAGGATGCCACCTTTCCAACAAGTCAGTTTGTCAAATCTCTGCCCTGCTAGAGCTGTCCAGGTCAACTGTAAGTTCTGTTATTGTGAAGTGGAAACATCTAGGAGCAACAACAACTCAGCCGCAAAGTAGTAGGCCACATAGGATTGCAGAATGGGACCACCGAGTGCTGAAGCACGTAGCTTGTAAAAATCTTCTGTCCTCGGTTGCAACACTCACTGGCAAGTTCCAAACTGCCTCTGGAAGCAACGTCAGCACAATAACTGTTAGTCGGGAGCTTTATGAAATGGATTTCCATGGCCGTGCAGCCGCACACAAGCCTAAGATCACCATGAGCAATGCCAAGCGTCGGCTGGAGTAGTGTAAAGCCCACCGCCATTGGACTCTGGAGCAGTGGAAACGCGTTCTATGGAGTGATTAATTATGCTCTACCATCTGGAAGGCCGACAGATGGATCTGGGTTTGGTGGATGCCAGGAGAACGCTACCTGCCTGAATGCATAGTGCCAACTGTAAATATTTTGGTGGAAGGGAATAATGGTCTGGGGCTGTATTTCATGGTTCGGCCTAGGCCCCTTAGCTCCAGTGAAGGGAAATTTTAACACTGCAGCATACAATGACATTCTAGATGATTCTGTGCTTCCAACTTTGTGGCAACAGTTTAGGGGAAGGTTTTTTCCTGTTTCAGCATAACAGTGCACCCGTGCACAAAGTGAAGTCCATTGTTTGTTGAGATCGGTGTGGAAGACCTTGACTGGCCACAGAGCGCTGACCTCAACCCCATCAAACACCTTTGGGATGAAATGGAACGCCGACAGGGAGCCAGGCCTAATCGCCCAACATCAGTGCCCTACCTCACTAATGCTTTTGTGGCTAAATGGAAGCAAGTCCCCGCAGTGACGTTTCAACATCTAGTGGAAAGCCTTCCCAGAAGAGTGGAGGCTGTTATAGCAGCAATTGGGGGGACCAACTCCATATTAATGCCCATAATTTTGGATTGAGATGTTCAAAGAGCAGGTGTCCACATACTTTTATATTGTAGCTACTATAATTGTAGCTATTATCACCTACTCATATTTTTTTTACATTTTATTTGATTTAAGAACTAATTATTATTAGAATTAAGAACTAATTATTATTTACAATGACGGCCTTCCCCTGCCAAACCCTAACCCAGACGATGCTGGGCCAATTGTGTGCCACCCTATGGGACTCCCAATCATGGCCATTTGTGATACAGCCTGGGAACCAGGGTCTGTAGTGATGCCTCTAATACAGAGATGCAGTGTCTTAAACCACTGCGCCACTCGGGAGCCTGGTGTGTTGTGCTCAAAAACGTTCTCTCATGCATTTTTTCCATTAACACAATGACCTCCCACGTTATGACCTGTGTAGGAGCTCATATGAACATCTTTTATATGACTTCAGCTACTGTATGTTGGCTTGGCTAGCGCTTGGTCTAAGATTTAACCAACACACAGAATGAAAACCAATATCCCTGGGGTGATATAAAGTATCACTCGGAAGACAGAGCAAAGCCTAAGAGTAGCAATAAAGCTAATGCAATAAAATAAAAAGATTTTCTGAATAAACGTGGGGTGGAAGCGATAGCCTGAAATCTCTATTTACAGACCCTGGGAAGAGGTGGCAGTATGATGAAACAAAATCCTGCAGCAAATTCATATCAGATTTTCTGAGGACGGATGCTAAAAACCTCCCAAAACCACCACTATATATGCTAGGGGAAATTGATAGGCTATTTATTCATTGCTGATACCGTGCTCAGGAAATCATGTTGGTTTTGATTCAAGTTTCAGCCTGCCCTGCAAAAACTTCAAACTATACAGTTGAAGTCGGAAGTTTACATAGACTTAGGTTGGAGTCATTAAAACTCGTTTTTCAACCACTCCACAAATTTCTTGTTAACAAACTATAGTTTTGGCAAGTCGGTTAGGAGATCTACTTTGTGCATGATACAAGTAATTTTTCCAACAATTGTTTACAGACAGATTATTTCACCACATAATTCCAGTGGGTCAGAAGTTTACATACACTAAGTTGACTCTGCCTTTTAAACAGCTTTGAAAATTCCAGAACATTATGTATTAGCTTTAGAAGCTTCTGATAGGCTAATTGACATCATTTGAGTGAATTGGAGGTGTACCTGTGGATGTATTTCAAGGCCTACCTTCAAACTCAGTACCTCTTTGCTTGACATCATGGGAAAATCAAAAGAAATCAGCCAAGACCTCAGAAAAAAAACTCTAGACCTCCACAAGTCTGGTTCATCCTTGGGAGCAATTTCCAAACGCCTGAAGGTACCATCATCTGTATAAACAATAGTACGCAAGTATAAACACCATGGGACCACGTAGCTGTCATACCGCTCAGGAAGGAGACGCGTTCTGTCTCCTCGAGATGAACGTACTTTGGTGCGAAATAGTTCAAAACAATCCCAGAACAACAGCAAATGACCTTGTGGAGATGCTGGAGGAAACAGGTACACATGTATCTATATCCACAGTATCTAAATCCATCTATATCCACAGTAAAATGAGTCCTAGTAAAATGAAGCCACTGCTCCAAAACCGCCATAAAAAAGCCAGACTATGGTTTGCAACTGCAAAGATCGTACTTTTTGGAGAAACGTCCTCTGGTCTGATGAAACAAAAATAGAACTGTTTGGCCATAATGACCATCATTATGTTGGGAGGAAAAAGGGGGAGGCTTGCACGCCGAAGAACACCGTCTCCACTGTGAAGCACGGAGGTGGCAGCATCATGTTGTGGCGGTGCTTTGCTGCAGGAGGGACTGGTGCACTTCACGAATAGATGGCATCATGAATGAGGAAAATCATGTGGATATATTGAAGCAACATCTCAAGACATCAGTCAGGAAGTTAAAGCTTGGTCGCAAATGAGTCTTCCAAATGGACAATGACCCCAAGCATACTTCCAAAGTTGTGGCAAAGTGGCTTAAGGACAACAAAGTCAAGGTATTGGAGTGGCCATCACAATGCCTTGACCTCGAACCTATAGAAAATTTGTGGGCAGAACTGAAAAAGTGTGTGCAAGTGAGGTCGTCAACAAATCTGACTCAGTTACACCAGCTCTGTCAGGAGGAATGGGCAAAAATTCACCCAACGTATTGTGGGAAGCTTGTGGAAGGCTATCCAAAATGTTTGACCCAAGTTAAACAATTTAAAGGCAATGCTTCCAAATAATAATTGAGTGTATGTAAACTACTGACCCACTGGGAATGTGATGAAAGAAATAAAAGCTGAAATAAATAATTCTCTCTACTATTATTCTGACATTTCACATTCTTAAAATAAAGTGGTGATCCTAACTGACCTAAGACAGGGAATCTTTACTAGGATTAAATGTCAGGAATTGTGAAAAACTGAGTTTAAATGTATTTGGCTAAGGTGTATGTAAACCTCTGACTTCAACTGTATATCATAGAAATATTTTCACACCTAATTGAAAGTCAAAGTGCTTGGAAACGTATAGAATTATTTTGTAAAAATGAAACTCTTGCACACTGGCGGGACAACCCTGTATATAGTCAGTGCCAAAAAGGTGGTTTAAAGTGGCAATCTGCAGGTGCTACATAAATTTTCCGATTTAGAAATTAATGATATGTACCCATTGTTTCTTAAAGAGTATAACTTATGCCTAAGGAAGTTAGTTCAACTGTCGTACCCAATCAGAACCCAAAATATATGTGTTTTTAGTTAACACAGTAAATGTAAACAAACACTGCGCAGATTACTTTAAATGGGAAATCCATAATAAATACATGGAGCAAGTGTGCAGGAGTTTAAAGTGAGCAGAATATATACAATTATAAGATTGAGGTGTAGTCATACTCTAAGGATCAGTAACGAGACTTCAATATACCTGCCCACCATTAGGCCTATAAACACAATTTCCCCTCGCAATATTTGTCTTTCCTCTCCTTCCCCCTATGTCCATGTTTGTGCGACCGACGTGCTTCTATCCCTTGAATCTGAATCATGTGGGACGGAGCACTAGTTGGCCACGTGGAGGCAGATTGATGTCATTGTCTCGGCACACTGACCTTTGCTGTAATACCCACGGCAGACATCGCAAACTCTCACATCAATTTAGCCCAATTGGATGTGGCATGTCTTGGCTAACTCGATTTGTCGAAAATGCACCTGTCTCTGCCTTCTCTCCCTATAGATTTCGCTGAAGTGGGGGTGGGAAGAGGATGGTGGGGGTGGGGGGAGGAGTAGAGAAGGGGAGGGAGGATTGGAGTGGAGCTGCTGCCTGGATGTAGCTCTTCACCCCCTCCACCGCTTCCTCCATCTCTCTGCAGTAGAACACCCGCGTGTGTCTTCCCTTTCCAAGGTCTGGCCAGAGCGTCTCCGAGCAGCAGAAGGAAAGCCATTAGATAATCTGATTAGGGAAACGTTAAAGGGGATGTGGATTTAAACAGGGAGGAGAAGAAGAAGGGAGAAAAAGTTTTAGGTGTTATTAAGGTTGTTCATATCTATATGGTGTGTGTGTGTGTGTGTTTGTGTGTGTGTGTGCGTGCGTGCGTAATAGAGAGAGATATCAAAGGAGAAAGGGTATTGATGGTGTGTGTTTGACTATTGATAGGCTATATGTGCGTGCATGCCTGTGTGTGCATGCCTGTGTGTGTGCGTGCATGTGTGTCGGTTCCTGTGTGTATCTGCATACCTGTGTGTGTGTGTGTGTGTGTGTATGTGTGTGTGTGTGTGTGTGTGTGTGTGTGTGTGTGTGTGTGTGTGTGTGTGTGTGTGTGTGTGTGTGTGTGTGTGTGTGTGTGTGTGTGTGTGTGTGTGTGTATGCGTGTGGGTGTGTGTGTATGTGCATGCGAATGTGTGAGTGCATGTGTTTGTGTGTGTGTGTGTGTTATGCAAAACAGTGTGAGCTTTCAGAGATGAATAATCTACAATGGGTTATGAGCATTAGGTAATGATGTTCATGCAGTGAGGTGAGTGATGAGCACTAACACAGTACGCCGAGGCCCTCCGTATGTGTACACATAGGCATACACACACACCGATAAACATCTCTAACACCCACAATTGATCACACAAACATGCACATATACACAACAGATGTTGAGATAACAGTCATATCTGTTGGCCTTATAGATTTGCACTGCAGGGATATTGACAAACAGGCATTAGTCACGTGTGTAGATACAAACCTCCATTTTTTACTTTAACATTCACTTCCAGTTTTCTCAACCACGTACATGCATTTAGAATTTCGTGCAGTAGTATTTACTGATTGTCGGAAACAGGGAACACAATGATTGGATGTTCTGTAAATGCATTTGAATATTTGATGATTGCTGTTCTTCTATTGATAAGTTTCAACACAGACCAAAAATTGCTTGTACGTGAGAAAAAAAGACCATTGCATACCAACATGTCAGTATTGCTCATATCAATCAACTGATGTACCACTGCAGTCTTCACCTTACTAATATTAAATTGTGAATCAAGCTTCATATTGGTATGAGAATAATCAATCAATACATTTTTACTGTCCCTAGAGGGAAATTTGGTTTGCAAGCAGGGTAACAGGATAAACCACACACAATCCATCCACAATACAAATGTTAAAACCAGCCCACAAAGTACACACCACATTATACATCACAACATCATCATACAGCATTTACTGATGTTGGTTCAGTCGTTCATTGATTTGTCACCCAATTTGACAAATTTAGACTAAACACTGTCTGTTCTCAACCTTCCTGCAGTTACAATGGATGTTACTGTGGAGAGAGTAAAGTAAAGCTGTGTCCTCAGTCGTCCCCTCGAAGTTCAACTGAGTGTGTGAGAGAGGTTAAGTTATAGCTCCAGTGGCACCACCATGCCTTCAGCTTTGCCCCCTGTCTATTGCAGCCATAGTCAGACATTGGGGGTCAATGTCCCCATCATCCCTGTGAGTGCCCTAAGGCACAAGACAACGTCATCATTATAACAGAATGGTCTATGATCCATTCCTCAACTGACCCCCCCCCCCCCCCAACACTATGTAGTCCCCATCGTGGGTCCACACAGCCACACAGTGAGTGACCTGTTCCAACAATCCCCCCCCCCCAGAACCCCAGACTGACAGAGTGGCCCCCACCTCTCACCCCCACCATCCCCTCTTCCCTTACCCCCAACACAAATGCTGAGGCATCACAGTTCCTGAGCACACAGTCCTGTCCTATAGCCCCCCCTGACCCCCCGGTGTCCCCCATTATAGGCCAGTCAGAAAGCTTTTAGGGGTCCGGTAATGTTGAAAGATTGATGGCGTAAAATGGGGTGGAGGAAGAAGAGCAGGTGGTTAAGAAGAAAATGTCCTGCTTAATGGGTTACGAGGAATGTAATTCAATAATTATGAAAAGTAACTCAGGAAGGCAGGGATGGATGGTTTGTGGATTCGGGAGTGTTCAGAGCGTTAGGGGTGTTGTACGCATGCCAGGGCCCTTCACTTCCTTCTCCCTAATGGTTATGTCAGACTAACTTCCTGATTCCTGCTATGACAGCTTGGATGTACAGCAGCCAATAAACATATTGCAAACTGATGGTTATTTGATAGATGGAGGATTGATAATGCTCTTTTAGCATCCATAAAGTTGCTGTAAAATGTATTAGCAAAAATAGCTGCTACATTTAGTCGAATAGGACCAGAGAGCAGTTGGTGAAACATATAGCGTGTTTCAAGAAAATCATATTTTAATTTGTGCTTAGGTTTTTCCAACTGTGCCAAAGTCCAGTATTGGAATGAACCCCCCACAAAAACATAACAAAACCTAGAACCACAAAGTGAAAGAATGTTTCTTACAATATCAACTGTTTTGACATGTGCATTAGTGGGTTTTTTTATGTTTACATTTTGAGTCTAATTCTCCGTCCTTGTAGTTAAAACGTCATCAATGTACAGACAATAACCTGAACAATGATGGCAGTGATTGTGCAGAAACTCTTGATTTACACTTGTTATCTAGCTAGACTATGAAACATAGATATGAAAACATAATGTGATGTTTGCAAACTAGACTATTTTGATCACTTCTTCAGCCAAACAGAATGATCAACAGTGTCAAACACCTTTGACAGGTCAATAAACAAGGCAGCACAGCTAGTTGTAGCATCCAACGCATTGACAAGATTGTTAACAACTAGCGTGGTTGCTGTGGTACTGCTATGCCCAGGCCTAAACCATGATTGGTTTATATTAAGCATACAATTATCAGATAAAACGAAGAAAGTTGTACATTAACCAAGGATTCAAGAATCTTAGCTATAGAAGGTAGTCTTGAAATGGGGTGATACTTAACAAGACCATTTGTATTCCCACCCTTATTGAGTGGCAGCACATATGCAGATTTCTATGCTTTGGAAGTTTTGTCTAATGTTAGCAAAGCATCCAGGACTTATTCATCAGTGAATTTCCCAAGAACAAAATTCTTGACTGGCATTTACAGTATCATTCAATAGATTTTCACCATCAACATCCAAACTACTCTTTCAAGAGCTGGTTTTGAAAAATATTCAAATATTGTATATAGCCCGCAGAGATAAAATGGGGATTAAATGCATTAATGATATCAATTTTGTCAGTAATAGGGCCAGGATCTAAATTAATTTATTGGGGGCGAGAAGAGGAGACACAATCCTTCAGTGACATAACAACTTCTCAAAATGTAGCTGGGTTCCCTGTACATTCAGATAGTGAATTAACATAATAATCCGATTTTGCTTTTTTAACTAGTTTTACACACAGATTTAACAATCGCCTGGTAGACTGCCAATCTGGGACAGAGTCTGTGAATCTAACTAGCTTCCCATAATAATGGTTGATGGCTGTTGTCCATTCGAGCCGGAGCCCTCAGCCCAACCATAGCCCCACCCGATATGAAAACATATAGGTCATGTGATGTTTGCTAACTAGACTAGGAAACAAAGATATGAAAACATACAGGTTGTGTGATGTTCTATGTTAATAAATATCTTCAACATACTGTAATGTCTAAAAAAGCTTTCTCTTCTATCCATCCACTCGTTTTGTCTTCCAGCTTTTTATCTAACTCTCCCTTCCAATACCCAGGGTCTATTCTGTTCTATGCCTGTCTTCTTACTTTCCCTCTGCAAGATGTATTGATCATTTCCAGCAAAAATACAATTTCAGTTTATTCTACAGAGCAAAAAATCCAATAGTGCAGTCTTCAATTCAATTGTGTTTTACCAGAGTGGAGAACAATAAACAGTGAAAGGACCCAGCTCCAGACATTCAACATGAGATTATTGTTCAAAAGAGACCTGATACAATTACAGGAAGCAATAGATGATAATTACATCACAACATGATCTCTCCTATATTCATCTGTTATGCATTGCAGTAAAGTTGAAATGTGGCAAGTACAGCATGACAGGGCAGAAACCAAGCCTTTTGTGAAGGTTGGCAGGTATTGAAGCAAGGTTATGGAACTCCAATACATACATTTAAAATGAAGCTACCTATTTTGGGACAAACTGGTGTCTGAGAACTATTACAGTTAAAGTCGGAAATTTACATACACCTTAGCCAAATACATTTAAACTCAGTTTTTCACAATGCCTGACATTTAATCCTATTAAAAATTCCCTGTCTTAGGTCAGTTAGGATCCCCACTTTATTTTAAGAATGTGAAATGTCAGAATAATAGTAGAGAGAATGATTTATTTCAGCTTTTATTTCTTTCATCACATTCCTAGTGGGTCAGAAGTTTACATACACTTAATTAGTATTTTGTAGCATTGCCTTTAAACTGTTTAACTTGGGTCAAATGTTTCGGGTAGCCTTCCACAAGCTTCCCACAATACGTTGGGTGAAATTTGGCCCAATCCTTGCTCGCACACGCTTTTTCAGTTCAGCCCACACATTTTCTATAGGATTGAGGTCAGGGCTTTATGATGGCCACTCCAATACCATGACTTTGTTGTCCTTAAGCCATTTTGCCACAACTTTGGAAGTATGCTTGGGGTCATTGTCCATTTGGAAGACTCATTTGCAACCAAGCTTTAACTTCCGGACTGATGTCTTGAGATGTTGCTTCAATATATCCACATAATTTTCCTCATTCCTGATGCCACCTATTTTGTGAAGTGCACCAGTCCCTCCTGCAGCAAAGCACCCCCACAACATGATGCTGCCACCCCAGTGCGTCACGGTTGGGATGGTGTTCCTCGGCTTGCAGGCCTCCCCCTTTTTCCTCCAAACATAACAATGGTCATTATGGTCAAACAGTTCTATTTTTGTTTCATCAGACCAGGACATTTCTCCAAAAAGTACGATCTTTGTCCCCATGTGCAGTTGCAAACCGTAGTCTGGCTTCTTTATAATGGTTTTGGAGCAGTGGCTTCTTCCTTGCTGAGCGGCCTTTTAGGTTTTGTCGACATAGTGGATATAGATACTTTGAACCTGTTTCCTCCAGCATCTTCACAATGTCCTTTGCTGTTGTTCTGGGATTGTTTTGAACTATTTCACACAGTGCGTCTCCTCGGGCTGGCGTACATGGCACCAGCCTTACGCATGGTGTCCCTGGTTCACCAGCACAGCCCAGTGCGGGCTATTCCACCTCGCTGCACTGGCCTGACTACCGGGAGCATTCAACCAGGTAAAGTTGGGCAGGCTCGGTGCTCAAGAGCTCCAGTGCGCCTGCACGGTCCGGTCTATCCAGTGCCACCTCCACGCACCAGCCCTCCGGAGGCAGCCCCCCGCACCAGGCTGTCTCTCCGTCTTCTGCCTACAGGTGCTCACGCCTGTCCAGTGCTGCCAGAGGCTTCCTCCTGTCCTGAGCTGCTAGAGCCTCCCGTCTGTCCTGAGCCGCCAGAGTCTCCCGTCTGTCCTGAGCCTCCAGAGTCTCCCGTCTGTCCTAAGCCAGAGTCTCCCATCTGTCCTGAGACGCCAGAGTCTCCCGTCTGTCCTGGGCCGCCAGAGTCTCCCGTCTGTCCTGAGCCTCCAGAGTCTCCCGTCTGCCCTGAGCCTCCAGAGTCTCCCGTCTGTCCTGAGCCTCCAGAGTCTCCCGTATGTCCTGAGCCGCCAGAGTCTCCGGTCTGTCCTGAGCCGCCAGAGCCGCCGGTCTGTCCTGAGCCGCCAGAGCCGCCGGTCTGTCCTGAGCCGCCAGAGCCAACCGGTCTGTCCTGAGCCTCCAGAGCCGCCGGTCTGTCCTGAGCCGCCAGAGCCGCCGGTCTGTCCTGAGCCGCCAGAGCCGCCGGTCTGTCCTGAGGTTCAGGTTTTGCGTACCTTTGGGGGGGGGGGGGGGGGTACTGTCACGTTCTGACCTTTATTTCCTTTGTTTTATCTTTATTTAGTATGGTCAGGGCGTGAGTTGGGGTGGGCAGTCTATGTTTGTTTTTCTATGTTTGGTTTCTGTTTCGGCCTAGTATGGTTCTCAATCAGAGGCAGGTGTCGTTAGTTGTCTCTGATTGAGAATGATACTTAGGTAGCCTGGGTTTCACTGTTGGTTTGTGGGTGTTTGTTTCCGAGTGTTTGTCGCCACACGGTACTGTTTCGGTTTTTGTAGATTTCATGTTATTTCATGTTATTGTTTTTGTTCGAGTGTTAATTTGTCTTTATTAAAAACATTATGGACACTTACCACGCTGCATCTTGGTCCGATCCTTACTCCTCTTCAGACGAAGAGGAGATCTGCCGTTACAATCAGCATTTGTGGGTTCGATTACAGGCTCAAAATGGCTCGAAATAAATAACTTTCTTCTGAAACTTACCAGTCTATTCTTGTTCTGAGAAATGAAGGCTATTCCATGCGAGAAATTGCCAAGAATCTGAAGATTTTGTACAACGCTGTGTACTACTTCCTTCACAGAACAATGGAAACTGGCTCTATGTCACGTCCTGACCATAGAGAGTCCTTATTTTCTATGGTAGAGTAGGTCAGGGCGTGACTGGGGGGTTAGTCTAGGATCATATTTAAGTAGCTGTTTTTCCCACCTGTGTTTATGGGCTATTGTATATTGAGTAAGTGTATGTAGCACCTATGTAGTCACGGTTCGTTGTTTGTTTCTTTATTTGTTTTGTTCTAAGTTTTCACTTTAATAAATTATGTGGAAACCATATCGTGCTGCAGCTTGGTCCGATATTTATTCCAGCGAACGTGACACTCTAACCAGAATAGAAAGAGGAGTGGGAGGACAGACTGCCAAGAAGGCCAGCATCCCGGAGTCGCCTTTTCACTGTTGACGTTGAGACTGGTGTTTGGGGGTACTATTTAATGAAGCTGCCAGTTGAGGACTTGTGTGGCATCTGTTTCTCAAACTTGACACTCAAATGTACTTGTCCTCTTGCTCAGTTGTGCACCGGGGCCTCCCACTCCTCTTTCTATTCTGGTTAGAGCCAGTTTGCACTGTTCTGTGAAGGGAGTTGTACACGGCGTTGTACGAGATCTTCAGTTTCTTGGCAATTTCTCTAAAGGAATAGCCTTCATTTCTCAGAACAAAAATAGACTGACGAGTTTCAGAATTTTATTTATTTTGTTTCTGGCCATTTTGAGCCTGTAATCGAACCCACAAATGCTGATGCTCCAGATACTCAACTAGTCTAAAGAAGGCCAGTTTTATTGCTTATTTAATTAGCATACAGATTTCAGCTGTGCTAACATAATTGCAAAAGGGTTTTCTCATGACCAATTAGCCTTTTAAAATGATAAACTTGGATTAGCTAACACAACGTGCCATTGGAACACAGGAGTGATGCTTGCTGATAATGGGCCTCTGTATGCCTATGTAGATATTCCATCAAGAATCAGCCATTTCCAGCTACAATAGTCATTTACAACATTAACTTCTTGAGTCTACAATGTCTACACTGTATTTCTGATCAATCTGATGTTATTTTAAATGGAGAAAAAAAAATGTGCTTGTTTTTCACCCCAAACTTTTGAACTGTAGTGTATATTGACAGATGTATCTTATGGCATTCAGTTCAACCCCACACAGCTAGGTCACCCGTGATACAAGTCAGTATTTGACGTCCATCCATGTCTGCAGACATCGGGAGATGACGTGAAACCGGCCAATAAGGGCATTGTGGACGGGGATGGTGGATGGGCGTAAGCATCTGCCTCTCATTCCAAAAGGCTGCATGTTCCAGTCCAGTGATAGAAAGTTGTTTTTTATCATTTATATATATTTGTAAGCCTATTCCAAACCTTAAGCCTTACCTTAACCATTCGCAGTTAATGCCTAAAGTTAAGAATTTGGAGTTAATGCCTAATCTTAACCCTAACCTTAAACATTCAGTTAATTAAATCAAATGTTTATTTGTCACATGCGCCGAATACATCAGGTGCATTTCACCTTACCGTGAAATACTTACTTACAAGCCCTTAACTAACAATGCCGTTCAAGAAATACATAGAGTTAAGAAAATATTTACTTAACAAACTAAAGTTAGCACAAGAAAATTACATAACAATAACGAGGCTATATACAAGGGGTACTGGTACTGAGTCAATGTGAGGAGGTATAGGTTAGTCGAGGTAATTTGTAAAGTGATTATGCATAGATAATAAACAGCGAGTAGCTGCAGTGAAAAAATGAAGTTGGGGGGTTTGTCAATGTAAATTGTCTGGGTGGCCATTTGATTAATTGTTCAGTACTCTTATGGCTTGGGGGTAGAAGCTGTTAAGGAGCCTTTTGGTCCTAGACTTGGCGCTCCGGTACCGCTTGCCATGCGGTAGCAGAGAGAACAGTCTATGACTTGGGTGACTGGAGTCTTTGACAATTTTTAGTGCCTTCCTCTGACACCGTCTGGTGTAGAGGTATGGATGTCAGGAAGCTTGGCCTCAGTGATGTACTGCGCCGTATGCACTACCCTCTGTAGTGATTTATGGTCAGATGCCGAGCAGTTGCCATACCAGGCGGTGATGCAACTGGTCAGGATGCTCTCGATGGTGCAGCTGTATAACTTTTTGAGGATCTGGGGACCCATGCAAAATCTTTTCAGTCTCCTGAGGTGGAAAATATGTTGTTGTGCACTCTTCACATATGTCTTGGTTTGTTTGGACCATGATAGTTCATTTGTGATGTGGACACCAAGGAACTTGAAACTCTTGACACGCTCCACTTCAGCCCCGTCAATGTTTATTTATTTATATATTTTACCCCCTTTTCTCCCCAATTTCATGGTATCCAATTGTTAGTAGTTACCACCTTGTCTCATTGCTACAACTCCTGTACGGGCTCGGGAGAGACGAAGGTCAAAAGCCATGCGTCCTCCGAAACACAACCCAACCAAGCCGCACTGCTTCTTAACACAGCGCGCATCCAACCCGGAAGCCAGCCGCACCAATGTGTCGTAGGAAACACCGTGCACCTGGCAACATGGTTAGCGCGCACTGCGCCCGGCCCGCCACAGGAGTCGCTAGTGAGTGATGAGACAAGGATATCCCTACCGGCCAAACCCTCCCTAACCCGGATAACGCGAGGCCAATTGTGCGTCGCCCCATGGACCTCCCGGTTGCGGCCGGCTACGACAGAACCTGGGCGCGAATCCAGAGTCTCTGGTGGCACAGCTAGCACTGCGATACAGTGCCCTAGACCACTGCGCCACCTGGGAGGCCCTACCCCGTCAATATTAATGGGGTCTGTTCAGCCCTCCTTTTCGTATTGTCCACGATCAGCTCCTTTGTCTTGCTCACATTGAGGGAGAGGTTGTTGTCCTGGTACCATACTGCCAGGTCTCTGACCTCCTCCCTATAACCTGTCTTATTGTTGTCAGTGATCAGGCCTACCACTGTTGTGTCGTCAGCAAAATGAATGATGCTTTTGGAGACGTACTTGACCATGCAGTCGTTGGTGAAAAGGGAGAACAAGAGGGGATTAAGCACACACCCCTGAGGGGCCCCAGTGTTGAGGATCAGCATGTCAGATGTGTTGTTGCCTACCCTTATCATGTGGGGGTGGCCCGTCAGGAAGTCCAGGATCCAGTTGTGAAGGGAGGTGTTTAGTCCCACGGTCCTTAGCTTAATGATGAGCTTTGTGGGTACTATGGTGTTGATTTCTGAGCTGTAGTCAATGAACAGCATTCTCACACTGGTATTCATTTTGTCCAGGTGGAAAAGGTCTAAGGTTTATGGAATGATGGTGTTGATGTGAGCCATGACCAGCCTTTCAAAGCACTTCATGGCTCCCGACGTGAGTGCTACGAGCGGTGATCATTTAGGCAGGTCACTTTTGCTTTCTTTGGCATAGGGGCTATGGTGATCTATTTGAAACATGTAGGTATTACAGACTCAGTCAGGGAGAGGTTGAAAATGTCAGTGAAGACACTTGCCAGTTGGTCCGCACATGCTTTGAGTACAGGTCCTGGTAATCCATCTGACCCTTTGGCTTTGTGAATGTTGACCTGTTTAAAGGTCTTGCTCACATCGGTCTTGCTCACATCGGCTCAGTCTCACATCACACAGTCATCCGGAACAGCTGGTGCTCTCATGTATGCTTCAGTGTTGCTTGCCTCGAAGCGAGAATAAATAGCATTTAGCTTGTCTGCTAGGTTCGTGTCACTGGGCACTAAACTTACCCTTAAACACAAAATTTGAAGTTTGAGAAAGATGGATTAATGTCTAATTCTGACGTGAGACTGTGAGAGCTGGTAGCCACATTAGCCTCACAGGGCGATATGACACCACATCTTAGAACTACACCGCTTATGAGCCAATTCCCAAAATAGCAGGCAACACATTAACCATCCCAAAAAGGGGGACCGAAAACATATATCATTTTTTTGATTCCAGTGTGCTAGGAGTAGCACGAGGGAGGGAAACGAACTGTAGGGACCATGCGGTGAGTGATGGACGCTTTTACAAGGGAAGACAATACAAAAGAAAAATAACAACACTGCCAAACTTTGATGGCCCCTGCATATATTGGGCACTCTGTGATGGTGTGTGTGTGTGTGTGTGTGTGTGTGTGTGTGTGTGTGTGTGTGTGTGTGTGTGTGTGTGTGTGTGTGTGTGTGTGTGTCAGCAGCAGGTGGGGGGCAGAAGGGTTAAGTAGGATAGAAGGCACCCATACTTCAGATTGGCAGCAAGCTGCCGCAAGGATAATCTAATCAGGGGATGCAATTCAATTAGCTGGGGTCTCGGGGGCGACTGAGCCAGGCAGCCGGTGGCAGAGCAGAGCCTCTATGCTACTGAGGGGGACCTCTTCTCCTCCACCGGCAGCCTGACCAACGCTCCCCTCGGCCGCAACACATGAATGCAGATGAAATTTGAAATATGAAAATATCCAATAATTTATGGAAGTCAGGAATGCCGGGGGCCAGGGCAGTCACTAGTGTCTCGGGTTGGGAGGATGGTGGTGGGAGGAGGTGGGGAGAGGAGGAGTGGGGAGGTGGTGGAGAGAGGAGGAGGGGGGTGGAGGTAGAGGGTAGAAGAGGAGGAGGGAGGTGAGAGGTGGGAAGAGGAGGAGTTGGAGGTGGTGGGGAGAGGAGGAGGAGGGAGGGGGCTTTATTCCACCCATAGAGACAAATATAAGTATCTGACTGGTGGTTCTTGGATCTCATAGCGTCTAGTGGTGCATGGCCTTTATGTTACTTGCTATATCGTTAACAGATGAAAGTGTACACATTTACATGATACAACGGATTATAGCTGAATTAGCATAATAGCAATGACTTCCAAAGCTCTCTCATAAACACGCACATCTCAACTTTGCTATGTATCCGTATCTCTTCATCTTCCATTCTCTCTCAAGTAACAACACAGCCACACACTTATGAAACACACACACACACACACCCACCCCCCCCCTCCTCAAGAAAAGAGAGAAGGAGCTGATGAGAGCAAGAGATGGAGAGAACGAGGGAGCTGGAGGAATAATGGCTATTCTCTGAGGTGAACCTGAGCCTTGAGTGGAACGAGGGAGGCAAGAGAGGGGCATAGAAAAAGAAAGAGAGAGGCTCTTAGATAAATTACACCTCATTAGAGGCAGCCTAGCACCGTGCCATTATGTCAGGGGGAGTCCTTTTTCATTCCTACAAATTTGTCTGGAATTCTTCAGATTTAGCCCGGCCAGCCTCCATTATCAATTCTGGGAATCCGATTAGCTCTTTATTATTCCCCGCCTCTCGTGCCAATGTTTCCTCATGTGGCTGGAATCTTCATGGCCTTTTAGTCACCCCCACCCACCACCCACTGGTCGCCAACACACACAAACCAAAACACATACGCTATTATGATATAAGTAATGCTTTGACCAATGTCCACCACTGTGATCTAATACCTGTTTGTTATGTTATATGCTATACTGTGGAATGATGTGATATTTACATTGTTTGTTTTGTTTGTTTGAAAATAGTATTGTCAAACATTTGTGTATAGTTGTGTGTATAGTTAGTTCCTCTATGTTATAAGGATATGAATGGAGGAGATGGCTGCCGTTTTACGGGCTCTTAAGCAGTTGTGCTATTGTATGTGTTTTTCCATGTTATTTGTAATTTATTTTGTACATAATGTTTCTGCCACCGTCTCTTATGACTGAAAAGAGCTTCTGGATATCAGGACAGTGATTACTCACCTTGTACAGGATGAAGATTTTTTCTTTAACAAATCAGACGCAAAGGATTTACTTCAGACACCCAAACAAGGCCAACATCCCTGTTATTCGCAGGAGAAAGATATGGAGATATCGGGGACATAGGTTGAGGTGCCTTATAAGGATCCAATGGCAAGTGGGTAATCAGCCTCTATCATCAGTCCTATTAGCCAACGTAAAAATCATTGGATAACAAAATGGACAAGCTACGATCACGAATATCCTACCAACAGGACATTAAAAACCGTAATATCTTATGTTTCACCGAGTCGTGGCTGAACAACGATAAAATACAGCTAGAGGGTTTTAGAACCCGGCAAGATAGAACAGCGGCCTCCTGTAAGAGGTCTGTGTATACTGTGTATATTGTAAGAGGTCTGTGTATATTTGTAAACAACAGCTGGTGCACAAAATCTAATATTAATGAGGTCTTAAGGTTTTGCTCGCCTGGGTTAGAGTATTTCATGATAAGCTATAGACCACACTATTTACCAAGAGAGTTTTCATCCATTTTCATAGATGTCTATTTACCATCACAAACTGAAGATGTCACTAAGTCCGCACTCAATGAGCTGTATAAGGCTGTAAGAAAACAGGTAAACTCTCATCCAGAGGCGGCGCTCCTAATGGCTGGGGACTTAAATGCAGGGAAACTTAAAATCCGTTTTACCTCATTTCTATCAGCATGTTAAATGTGCAACCAGAGGAAAAAAACTATCGACCACCAATACTCCACAAACAGAGACGCATACAAAGCTTTCCCTCGTCCTCCATTTGGCAAATATGACCATAATTCTATCTTCATGATTCCTGCTTACAAGCAAAAACCAATGACTCGGTCAATAAAGAAGTGGTCAGATGACGCAGATGCTAAGCAACAGGACTGTTTTGCTAGCACAGACTGGAATATGTTCTGGGATTCTTCCGATGGCACTGAGGAGTACACCACATCAGTCACTGGCTTCATCAATAAGTGCATCGAAGACGTCGTCCCCACAGTGACCGTACGTACATACCCCAACCAGAAGTCATGGATTACAGGCAACATCCGCACTGAGCTAAAGGCTAGAGCTGCCGCTTTCAAGGAGTGGGACTCTAACGTGGAAGCTTATAAGAAATCCCGCTTTGTCCTCCCACGACCCTTCAACCAGGCAAAGCGTCAATACAGGACTAAGATTGAATCGTACTACACCTGCTCCAACACTCTGCAGATGTGGCAGGGCCTTCAAACTATTATAAACTACAGGGATGCAAAGGGATGCAAAGCAGCGAGCTGCCCAGTGACACGAGCCTACCAGACAAGCTAAATTACTTCTATGCTCTCTGAGGCAAATAACACTGAAGCATGCATGTGAGCATCAACTATTCCGGATGACTGTGTGATCACGCTCTCCGTAGCCGATATGAGTAAGACCTTTAAACAGGTCAACATTCACAAGGCCGCAGGACCAGATGGATTACCAGGATGTGTACTCTGAGCATGCTCTGACCAACTGGCAAGTGTCTTCACTGACATTTTCAACATTTTCAACTGAGTCTGTAATACCTACATGTTTTAAACAGACCACCATAGTTACTGTGCCCAAGAACACTAAGGTAACCTGCCTAAATGACTACCGACCCGTAGCACTCAGGCATGTAGTCATGAAGTGCTTTGAAAGGCTGGTCATGGCTCACATCAACACTATTATCCCAGAAACTCTAGACCCACTCCAATTTGCATACCACCCCAACCGATCCACAGATGATGCAATCTCTATTGCACTCTACACTACCCTCTCCCACCTGGACAAAAGGAACACATACTAGAGAATGCTATTCATTGACTACAGCTCAGCGTTCAACACCATAGTGCCCTCAAAGCTCATCACTAAGCTAAAGACCATGGGACTAAACACCTCCTTCTGCAACTGGATCCTATACTTCCTGATGGGCTGCCCCCATGTGGTACGGGTAGGTAACAACACACCTGCCACACTGATCCTCAACACGGGGGCCCCTCAGGGGTGCATGCTGAGTCCCCTCCTGTGCTCCCTGTTCACCCATGATTGCATGGCCAGGCACGACTCCAACACCATCATTAAGTTTGCCGACAACACAACGGTGTTAGGCCTGAACACCAACAATGATGAGACAGCCTATAGGGAGGTGGTCAGCGACCTGGCAGTGTGGTGCCAGGATAACAACCTCGCCCCCAAGTGATCAAGACAAAGGAGATGATTGTGGACTACCATTCTCATCGACAGGGTTGTAGTGGAGCAGGTTGAGAGCTTCTAGTTCCTTGGTGTCCATGTCACCAACAAACTGTCTTGGTCCAAACACACCAAGACAGTTGTTAAGAGGGCATGACAAAGCCTATTCCCCCTCAGGAGACTGAAAAGATTTGGCATGGGTCCTCAAATCCTCAAAAAGTTATACAGCTGCACCATCGAGAGCATCCTGACGGGTTGCTTCACTGCCTGGTATGGCAACTGCTTGGCCTCCGACCGCATTGCACTACAGAGGGTAATGAGTACGGCCCAGTACATCACTGGGGCCAAGCTTCCTGCCATCCAGGACCTCTATACCAGACGGCGTCAGAGGAAGGCCCTAAAAATTGTCAAAGACTCCAGCCACCCTAGTCATAGACTGTTCTCTCTGCTACCGCACGGCAAGTGGTACCGGAGCGCCAAGTCTAGGTACAAAAGGCTTCTTAACAGCTTCTTCCCCCAGGCCATAAGACTCCTGAACAGCTAATTAAAATGCTAACCAGACTATTTGCATTGTCGTCGTCCCCCAACCCCTCTTTTACGTTGCTGCTACTCTCTGGTTATTATCTATGCATAGTCACTTTAACTCCACCTACATGTACATATTACCTCAATTACCTCGACTAAGCTGTGCCCCCGCACATTAACTCTGTACCGGTACCCCCTGCATATAGTTTCGCTGCTGTTATTTTACTGCTGCTCTTTAACTATTTGTTATTTTAATTTTTTGCTTAACACTTGTTTTTTCTTTATACTGCATTGTTGGTTAAGGACTTGTAAGTCAGCATTTCACTGTACTGTCTACACCTGTTGAGTTTGGCGCATGTGAGATATAGAATTGGATTTGATGTTTTAATACTAAGACACAGGAGTATATACAGTGCCTTGCGAAAGTATTCGGCCCCCTTGAACTTTGCGACCTTTTGCCACATTTCAGGCTTCAAACATAAAGATATAAAACTGTATTTTTTTGTGAAGAATCAACAACAAGTGGGACACAATCATGAAGTGGAACGACATTTATTGGATATTTCAAACTTTTTTAACAAATCAAAAACTGAAGAATTGGGCGTGCAAAATTATTCAGCCCCTTTACTTTCAGTGCTGCAAACTCTCTCCAGAAGTTCAGTGAGGATCTCTGAATGATCCAATGTTGACCTAAATTACTAATGATGATAAATACAATCCACCTGTGTGTAATCAAGTCTCCGTATAAATGCACCTGCACTGTGATAGTCTCAGAGGTCCGTTAAAAGCGCAGAGAGCATCATGAAGAACAAGGAACACACCAGGCAGGTCCGAGATACTGTTGTGAAGAAGTTTAAAGCCGGATTTGGATACAAAAAGATTTCCCAAGCTTTAAACATCCCAAGGAGCACTGTGCAAGCGATAATATTGAAATGGAAGGAGTATCAGACCACTGCAAATCTACCAAGACCTGGCCGTCCCTCTAAACTTTCAGCTCATACAAGGAGAAGACTGATCAGAGATGCAGCCAAGAGGCCCATGATCACTCTGGATGAACTGCAGAGATCTACAGCTGAGGTGGGAGACTCTGTCCATAGGACAACAATCAGTCGTATATTGCACAAATCTGGCCTTTATGGAAGAGTGGCAAGAAGAAAGCCATTTCTTAAAGATATCCATAAAAAGTGTTGTTTAAAGTTTGCCACAAGCCACCTGGGAGACACACCAAACATGTGGAAGAAGGTGCTCTGGTCAGATGAAACCAAAATTGAACTTTTTGGCAACAATGCAAAACGTTATGTTTGGCGTAAAAGCAACACAGCTGAACACACCATCCCCACTGTCAAACATGGTGGTGGCAGCATCATGGTTTGGGCCTGCTTTTCTTCAGCATGGACAGGGAAGATGGTTAAAATTGATGGGAAGATGGATGGAGCCAAATACAGGACCATTCTGGAAGAAAACCTGATGGAGTCTGCAAAAGACCTGAGACTGGGACGGAGATTTGTCTTCCAACAAGACAATGATCCAAAACATAAAGCAAAATCTACAATGGAATGGTTCAAAAATAAACATATCCAGGTGTTAGAATGGCCAAGTCAAAGTCTAGACCTGAATCCAATTGAGAATCTGTGGAAAGAACTGAAAACTGCTGTTCACAAATGCTCTCCATCCAACCTCACTGAGCTCGAGCTGTTTTGCAAGGAGGAATGGGAAAAAATGTCAGTTTCCCGATGTGCAAAACTGATAGAGACATACCCCAAGCGACTTACAGCTGTAATCGCAGCAAAAGGTGGCGCTACAAAGTATTAACTTAAGGGGGCTGAATAATTTTGCACGCCCAATTTTTCAGTTTTTGATTTGTTAAAAAAGTTTGAAATATCCAATAAATGTCGTTCCACTTCATGATTGTATCCCACTTGTTGTTGATTCTTCACAAAAAAATACAGTTTTATATCTTTATGTTTGAAGCCTGAAATGTGGCAAAAGGTCGCAAAGTTCAAGGGGGCTGAATACTTTCGCAAGGCACTGTATATACTGTATATTCAGCTTACACTCAATTTACTGATTTTACTGCCATAATCCTCCTATTCAACCATGATAAATACCTACTCTATCATTATACTCCTATTCAACCATGATAAATACCTACTCTATCATTATACTCTTACTCATCCGAGATAAATGTGATTATTGATTATTTAATTTGGTCACCGAGAACCAAATCCACATTTAAATCCATAATCTTATCAATTGATTGGCAATTTGAACAAGAGGCTGACAGATTCACCCTTCTGATAGAACAGGTGGAATTGTTTCCCATTGCTAAATAATCCCTCCAATTAAACAATTACAACCCGAGGCGGAATTGAGTTACAGGGACCCCATGAATCCACCCCTTCTTCACTAATCACAAATGAACAGAGACACACTTGACTTTTATGGTTTCATCAACCTGTTGAAATGTTAACATGAATCTTGAATGACTGCTTTGACATGGTTTGGTGTGACATTTTTTGTTAGCTAGGGTGCTGATGATGACAAAATAACTACACAGTTTATATGAAAATTATTTTTATTAGGCTACATATACTTGTAGTTATTGCAGACACAACAAATTCGTTTTTAGAACATTTTTTGAGAAAACATATCTTCAAAACTGTCATCCTCTCTAAGATTTAAACAAATGAAAACATTTTAAACATACCAGATGTATCCTTCTACGTCAAACATCAATTAGGACAAATCTGTAGACATCAACCACAAATGACTGGAAAGATCATCATCTTAGAAACTTGGATTTCGGGTTGAATTGCCCCTTTTTATGAAATCGCATGGGTCGGAGAATGGCTGAGGTAGAGGGATCAGTGGAGAGCTCAGCTGAGACATAAAAATAGAATGTCCAGATAGTCCCGCTATCATGGGACATTGCTTTGATTGGGAATGTCCATTCTACTAACATCTGAGGCCTGCTGGGAGTGAGTGTCATAGGGCAGACTGGAGCCACAGGGCACAGACCCCATCACTCTCCCTCCTCCCTCCCTCCATCTCCAACCAGGCCGTGCTACAGGGTACCGTGTAGCTGCAATGGGCCTGGGGTCAGTGAAAAGCTGGCTTGGTAGGAGATGATTGTAGCCTAATTGTGCCATTGAGGAATGTGGTACGCTGGAGTTACTATGGCCTGCATGAGGTCTGGCTGGCCACTATGGTGGACACACTGGACAAATGCATTTTTAGGATGACAGGGATTCCCCAAGCTTCAGTGGGGTAGGGGTCTGTGGAGCAGGGGTCAATGGCTGACCAATTGGACTCCTGTTGCTTGGTGCAAGTGTAATACTTTTAAAAAGGCCTTTTGATTAGCTGGTGCCTATTTGGAATTCTTGCTTATAGATGTGCAAGAAGGGAAACAACTCTTGAACTATTGTCCAAGATGTTCTCTTGTTTTGCCTCTGTGTTTTCTCCAGTATATTGCCTGAGGAGTATGTGCCTTTTTGGTTAGATTAGAACTGAACTTTGTCATAACATGTTAAGATAAATAATATGCGTTACATACTCAAGCAATTACAAACACCTGTACTGTCCGGTATGCAATCAATGAAATAAATGCACACTAACCAACCATTATTCCCTCACCCACCAACCCATGATGGCTGGCTCTTCCCTTCCCTTCTACCCTGGAGGAAGCTGGGTAATCATCAGCCTCTTTCTCCATCTCCCTCTCCCTCTATCCTTCAATCAGTTGTGTGTGAACTGTATGCGTCCCACTATATCTCCCCCCGCGGGTCCTCTCCAGCCCTCCACTCCCTGCTATTTTCACCCCCGCACACATCCGTCGCTGCACTTATCCAGCCTCAGACGGCTGGTGGCTCAATGGCTAAACGGATTAGGGAACAACAGAGAACCTTCCCCTCTCCGCTTGCTTGCCTGAATCCTCGTAGGCGGTGGCTATTGAGCAGGCCCAGGCCCTTCACTAGCCAGGCTTTATTGATGCGTCTATGGGGCTTTATGCTGCCAGCGCTCGGCCTTGCCCTCGCCTTCATCAATCATCTGGGCTCCAGGGCTGCTATCAGAGCGGAGACAGGCCTCCAATGGACTGCAGCACCCTTCCAGGAAACTCTATAGGGGAGAGAGAGAGAGACTAACTATTTGCACATCATTACAACACTGTATATATACATAATATGACATTTGAAATGTCTTTATTCTTTTGGAACTTTTGGAAGTGTAATGTTTACTGTTCATTTTTATTGTTAATTTCACTTTTGTTTATTATCTATTCCACTTGCTTTGGCAATGTAAACATATATGTTTCCCATGCCAATAAAGCCCTTATATTGAAATTGAAATTGGGGGGGGGCATCAGTCTGTTGGTGTGATTCTCAGGCTGCCACTCTCGTTTCTGATGGGTTTGATGGTTTGACAGACGTACCATAGAGTGCATGACAATGCAGTGATTAACAAGGGTTGGGCTATTGCATTTAGTTTAATCATGATGTTGTGACTATATCTGTCATATACTGTAGGCCCCTATATATGTTTTCCTGATAATAGTGATAGTAGTTATATGAAAAATGATCACTTCTGTTTGAAAATAAGGATTTTTTGTTTGTTTTAATAGATAGAAGCCATATATGCTATCTGTCAATGGTCTAAAAGTTATAGGATATTGTGAAAAGCTACATCAAGAAAGTTTATTTATGGAGAATATGTCTCATATAGGCTAAGGTCTGTCAGTGGTATCATGTTTCCCCTTTTTCATCAAGCCTCAACACTGTGTCGAATTGTACTCTGCACTTAACTTTTTTAATAACGATTTTTTCCCCTTCCCTTCAGCCGTAAACTCTCACTCTCTCCTCCCTGGTGGAATAGCACAATTCGATTATAGTTATATTTTACAGCAGACGCCAGGGCGCAATAAAAGGAGGGGAGCACGGAAACGGGACTTCAGCCATCAATTAGATCTCTATTAGCAGCCAACGAAGACCTCACCGCAGGAAATACAGAGGACGCCCTGCCTCAGCCAAGCTCTGAAATTAAACAATTCTTCAAGCCCCTCGACACGCTTGAGTCAAGAGTCCAATGTTTTGGGCAATTTGTTTTGCCAGAACGATACTATGTTGTATCCACTTATGGGAAAGCGTTGACCTTGTGCCCCGAGTTGGATCTAACATATCAATATGATATACTTAGCGACAACTATAAAGAAAATAATTTGGGGATACCTTTGAAAGACGTGTCTGAGATTAATTCGTAATTGCAAAAAGAGATGTTTCTGTTTTCTTTAGCAGCACAGTAGTGATGGGAATGTCAAATCAAATGTTATTGGTCACATACACATGGTTAGCAGATGTTAATGCGAGTGTAGCGAAACGCTTGTGCTTCTACAGTTTACATACACCTTAGCCAAATACATTGTGAAAAACTCAGTGGATCAGAAGTTTACATAAACAATGCTACCAAATACTACTTGAGTCTAACTTGGGTCAAACGTTTCGGCTAGCCTATCACAAGCTTCCCACAATAAGTTGGGTGAATTTTGGCCCATTCCTCCTGACAGAGCTGGTGTAACTGAGTCAGGTTTGTAGCCCTCCTTGCACGCACACGCTTTTTCAGTTCTGCCCACAAATTTTCAATGGTATTGAGGTCAGGGCGTTGCAATGGCCACTCCAATACCTTGACTTTGTTGTCCTTAAGCCATTTTGCCACAACTTTGGAAGTATGCTTGGGGTCATTGTCCATTTGGAAGACCCATTTGCGACCAAGCTTTAACTTCCTGACTGATGTCTTGAGATGTTGCTTCAATATATCCACATGATTTTCCTCCCTCATGATGTCATCTATTTTGTGAAGTGCACCAGTCCCTCCTGTAGGAAAGCACCCCCACAACATGATGCTGCTACCCCCACAACATGATGCTGCTACCCCCGTGCTTCACGGTTGGGATGGGTGTTCTTCGGCGTGCAAGCCTCCCCCTTTTTCCTCCAAACGTAACAATGGTTATTATGGCCAAACAGTTATATTTTTGTTTCATCAGACCAGAGGACATTTCTCCAAAAAGTACGATCTTTGTCCCCATGTCCAGTTGCACACCGTAGTCTGGCTTTTTATGGCGGTTTTGGAGCAGTGGCTTCTTCCTTGCTGAGCGGCCTTTCAGGTTATGTCGATATAGGACTTGTTTTACTGTGGATATAGTTACATTTGTACCTGTTTCCTCCAGCATCTTCACATGGTCCTTTGCTGCTGTTCTGGGATTGATTTGCACTTTTCACACCAAAGTACGTTCATCTCTAGGAGACAGAACGCATCTCCTTCCTGAGCGGTATGACGGCTACTTGGTCCCATGGTGTTTGTATTTGCATACTCTTGTTTGTACAGATAAACGTGGTACTTTCAGGCATTTTGAAATTGCTCCCAAGGATGAACCAGACTTGTGGAGGTCTACAATTTTTTTTCTGAGGACTTGGCTGATTTCTTTTGATTTTCCCATGATGTCAAGCAAAGAGGCACTGAGTTTGAAGGTAGGCCTTGAAATACATCCAGAGGTACACCTCCAATTGACTCAAATGATGTCAATTAGCCTATCAGAAGCTTCTAAAGCCATGACATAATTTACTGGAATTTTCCAAGCTGTTTAAAGGCCCAATCAACTTAGTGTATGTAAACTTCTGACCAACTGGAATTGTGATATGTCTCGTCGTTGTTGGTAATCAGGCCCACTACTGTTGTGTCGTCTGCAAACTTGATGATTGAGTTGGAGGTGTGCATGGCCACGCAATCATGGGTGAACAGGGAGTACAGGAGGGGCTGAGCACGCACCCTTGTAGGGCCCCAGGGTTGAGGATCAGCGAATTGGAGATGTTTCTACCTTCACAACTAGGGGGCGGCCCATCAGAAAGTCCAGGACCCAATTGCACAGGGCAGGGTTGAGACCCAGGGCCTTAAGATTAATGATGAGCTTGGAGGGTACTATGGTGTTGAATGCTGAGCTGTAGTCAATGAACAACTTTCTTACATAGGTTAGTGTGCAGTGTGATGGAGACTGCATCGTGTGTGGATCTGTTGGGGTGGTATGCAAAATGAAGTCGGTCTAGGGTGGAGGTGATATGATCCTTGACTAGTCTCTCAAAGCACTTCATGATGACAGAAGTGAGTACTATGGGGCGATAGTCATTTAGTTCAGTTATCTTTGCCTTCTTTGATACAGGGACAATGTTGGCCATCTTGAAGCATGTGGGGACAGCAGACTGGGGTAGGGAGCGATTTAATATGTCCATAAACACACCAGCCAGCTGGTCTGCACATGTTCTGAGGACGCGGCTCTGGATGTTATCTGGGCCAGCAGCCTTGCGAGGATTAACACGTTTAAATGTCTTACTCGCATCAGCCAGGATAGGAGGGGCCCACAGGCCTTGGTAGCGGGCTGTGTTGGGGGCACTGTATTGTCCTCAAAGTTGGCGAAGAAGGTGTTTAGCTTGTCTGGAAGCATGACGTGGCTGGTTTTCTTTTTGTAGTCCGTAATTTCCTGTGGACCCTGCCACATACGTCTCATGTCTGGGCCGTTGAATTGCGACTTCATTTTGTGCCTATACCAACATTTTGCTTGCTTCATTGCCTTGTGGAGGGAATAACTACACTGTTTATATTCGGCCACATTCCCGACCTCTTTCCATGGTTGAATGTGGTGGTTTGCGCTTTCAGTTTTGTTCAAATGCTGCCGTTTATCCACGGTTTCTGGTTGGGGTAGGTTTTAATAGTCACAGATTGTACAACATCTCCAATGCACTTCTAATAAACTCACTCACCAAGTCAGCGTATAGATCGATGTTATTGTCTGAGGCTTCCCGTAACATTTTCCAGTCCAAGTGATCAAAACAATCTTGTTGTCTAGAGACTGGACATTGGCAACTAATATGCTCGGAAGCGGTGGGTGGTGTGCTCGCCTTATAAGTATATTTGCAGGCCTCAACCACTACCCTGAGAGCACGTGATTCAGTGTATAATGCAGCCCTCAGGTTCATTACAAATCAAAAATGTCTAACACATCATTGTGATCTCTACAGCGCTGTTGGCTGGTCGTCATTGACCTTGCGTAGGCTTAAACACTGGTATACACTGATTTATAAGGCCATATTGGGTAAAATGCCATTTTATCTCTGTTCTTTTTTAGTCAGGTCGGTAAATAAATATCAATTACGGTCCCATTCTCATTTGCTTCTAACAGTACCAAAAATTAGAACAGGTCATGGTAGAAATTGTTTTAGTTACTTAGCTCCGTGGTCCTGGAATTCTCTCCTGAACATTATAAAATTTGATGATCTAGTTTTGTTGGTGGAGTTTAAACACTTGATTGATGTATATATCATAGAAGAGTGTAATTGTTTTTAGGCCTGCTGTTTTTAGTCAAGACTTTATATTTTTTACCTAACATGTTTTTGTTGTACTGTATGTGTGTTTATAGTTTTGTTTAATGTTGTATTAGTGTATGTAAGTTGTTTTGTCTGAAACGTTGTTCCCCCTGCTGCTATTGGACCAGGTCTCTCTTGGGTAAGAGATGTTATCTCAATGAGAACAACCTGTATAAATAAAGGTTCAATTAAAAAAATGTAAAAGTCTGACCAGGAGGCCGCTCCATCTGCCTCTCCTGCGGTGACAACATTGTTTTGGGTCGGCCTCTGGGATTAGATCCAATGTCCAGGATTGAGGTCTGAACAAAGGATCGGCTTCATAAAAATGTGATTGTTGTTATACCCAACAAGTCATAGGAAAGAGTGCTATTGCATATGAGTATGCTCTGCTCATTCTCCATTGATAAAGAGCATGAAAAGGACATGCAGCTTGGTCCGGTTGGAATATTCCTGGAATTTGGGGAAAGTTACGGGAATTTTGCAACCCTTTCGCAGGAGTTAGCAGTGGCAATCATTCACAATTTCCTGCATAGGTCAAAAAACTAAAATATCAAAATTAATGCAGCATTAGAAAGTCAATCCAAAGAGATATCAATGACGTCAAGAGATCATTATAAGAGTATGATAAGCATTGGAATAGTTCCATAGTTGAGAGAGGAGCTGTAGCACTGTATTGTGCAGCATTACCATTACCATGCCAGAAATACATCGCCATGATGTAGGCTATAGTGTTTGTGTTCTGCATGTAGATCCATTCATAAACCTCCATGACACGATTCTCCAGTCTAGTGATATGCTTGTGACAGTCTACAACAGAGACTAAATCATTATTGCAAGAGCAAGCATATAGGCATTGCCTATCTGTGCATTGTTATAAGGTGTAACATATAGTTGTCATCATCTATGTAGGCCTACCTGTAGCCTTATTTTACATATACCCACCATTTGGGCAATACAGCTATACTGGCAATAATATGCCACTCACTTTCCACTCAGATTGATGGTGGTTATCCTTGAACATGTTCACTGTTAGACTTATGAAATACAGAGAATTGTAAAGGAATCAATAGTCAATTCGATTTTAAACATATTCAGATTGATTTCATTCACTATTTGACCACATATAAGTAAGAACATATGCATTTTAGATTAAAATACATAACATAAAACGAAATGGTCTATTTGCTTCAGTAGGCTAATAAACTTAAAGTTCAACAAAACGAATGTCCCCAATATTTCGCTTTTTCTTAGTAGGCATAAAGACTTCTCTATTTGTTCAACCAAAGGATGGACATTTATCATCAAGAGGGACAGCTTCGTATTTTCTATCTAGTTCTCTCAAGCCCAGGCCCAAATTCTGCATTTTTATGGAAAACTGCAGTCATTTTGATTGATGAAATCTAAAGATATCTAAAACAATCCGAGAGATCCCCAACTGTGGCGCGTCGAAGGGGTGCTCCACTGTTGTCATTGTTCCTCAGAAATAAAGGGGACCGTTGGGAGAATACGCGAGAAAAAAATCGCGATTTCTGTTCAAAAGGAAAAGAAAAGCAGCATTTCTTTACAGGCAGTGGGAAAGTTACAGAAACCCTTTTCCACTTCACTCGAAAACAATGCTAGCTTTCGTTTTCTCTTGACTCATTCAAACATATAGGCTTGCATATATATAGGAATAGGGTATAAAGAATAGATGATTTGACTGAATATGGAAGTCGTTTGTTTGCATGAATGAATGCCCTTATGTCTCCAATTGATCCAATAATAAAAAATGTAGGTTGCATGGGCCCTAAAACCATTATTATTTTACTATCATGCTGCAGATTTGTGACACATGGATTTGTTTCCTTGGCATATAATAAAAATAAACAAAATAAAGTACCATAGAAATTCATTTTTGATATAGGCCTACTTGATTGCTTGCTTTCCGTTCTGCCTGTCTTGTTTAGTGGGATACATAATGTCACTAGAAATGACACCTGCCTAATTTCCGTGTTCTATTATTAATACCAGGAGCGCGTGGCATCCTTATCCACCGCGGAAATATCTTACTTAATGCCGCGACACCCAAAGGGAGTTTCAATAAATCTCCCTTTAACTGCGTTTTCCCTCAAAACTCCTTCAGGCGAAAGGAGGCCGTGTCAAGATTGCGTTTGTGTGCCAGTGCTTAGGACCAGCTGCTCCTAAAGACAGACAAGCTCTTGTCAATTAGCCGGTGACAAGCAGGTTCTCTGGTTGCCTGAGGCGCTCCACCAGCCAGCAGTGTACAGTCCCTGCAATTAGTATCAATTTATGTCGGGACCTCCTTGGAGCACACAGACACAGGCCGGTCAAATGGCCAAACATTGCAGAAACAACTGGAAAGGCCACAAATTACAATGCGTAATGGGACATGTTTGCCGCACTAGATGGAAATGCTGGAATAGCAAGAAAAAGGCGGCGTTTTTTGAGGCTCAAATTCAAAAATGAAACTGTGTTTGTTTGGTTCCATTAGAGACAATTAGATGAATTTCAGGCCAGCACTGTCACCATACTAACATCCCATAGAACGATTGCTCACCGCGCGCCTTTGTGGCCGTTGTCACCGCTAGCAGCTGGTGGTGGCATTCCGAGCCTCTGAAGGTGCCCTTTGGCCCGTGGGGGGATGGACTTCGGACAGGGCGGTCCAGCCGTTTCAACAGCGCAGTGATAGGTGGGGTCAGAGGGGCCAAGTTTCCAGCAGGACGTGCAAAGTCCTCGGCAGCGGCAGCTGAGTTCGAACAAAACCGCAAAAGCTCGCCAGGCCTGGAGAATCATTAGTACGAGCGTTTGTTTAACTAATTAGCAAGCTGGGCAGTCAGAGGGAGGCTTGTAGCCGACAAGGCATTAATTTTGAGGAAGATACAGAGTTCAAAGTACAGGATGGGGACAGGGCAGCGTCGCCTGGTGTGGCACATTGAAGTTCATGAACAGTGCAAACAGCACATTCCAAAAATGGGGGTACACACAGCATTTAACTGTTGAGACAAATAAGTTCCAAGGACGCCAAAATAGAGAGCGAGGGAGGAAATATCCCATGTTGAATATGGGAAAGTTTAGGGAACGGGTCGGCGGGTCAAGAAAAGTCAACAAAAGAGCCGTCTTGATGACAATAGGAATTTAATATAAAAAAATACATAAATCTTCAAATGAGGGCAGGCGCACAATGGGCACAAAGGGGGCGAGTGTTTGAGTCAACATAGATGTTGTTGGCGATAAAAATGGATTAGGCCAAGTTGTTAACATTTAACACAAAAAGTTGGCACTAAAATAGAATTTGGGTGAAATATATAGTGGCCAGGGCGGTTGTCTTGTCGAGAAAGACAGCTTTACATTTTTACCTCGAGGCCATTTGGAGACAACCAACTGATCTGAGGGTGGCCATTTTTGAAGCGCATAAAAGTTGGGCATGCCCAAAAGTGCACTGGCTGATTTACAAAATGGTATGCAATTCAATAAGATGCAAAGAGAAAGCAAAACTTACTCACACAATTCAATTGTTTCGTCTGTTTGAGTTAATGACCAATGATTTGTCAGGCCTTTATGAAGAATAGTGTGGTGCACTGAAATGCATAATCAACCTAGTCAATACATTGAGAAATACAGTGGTCACTCTTCATTTATTTAGGCAGAGATATACTTTTTTTCTGACTAGAGAATAAGTAATCTATTAAACTATGCCTCCCAAGGAGCATATTTGGGAAAAACGGTCCATAACAACTGTAAACATGATGGGGTGAATGATAAAAATCTGATTACGTTTACATGTTGCAGAGAAAACAATGTCCCAATCGAGTCGCAGGCTATAACAAGTGGCGCCACTTCTGCCTCCTCTCCAGCCACGATGCCACACACTTAACACAGTGACGGTTACTGCTGAGAACTTCGTCTGACCTTGCGCGTTTCTCAGTGGTTGGCCACTCTCAACCTTCCTAACCCATGCAGTCGCCAACAGCCCTGAATTCCATAATTCTTAAACGAAAAGACATTATTAGAGAAATCCTTCCTTTTTTGACAATTTAATAGTGCAAACTAATCATCTGCGTGACACGGGCCATTCATCTCGTCAAAGAGAGACAAAGACGGAGGCCTCTTTGCATGTTGAGTCTGGATCCTGCAGCTAAGACATGGCTCTATTTTGGGATCAAGTGCACAATAAAAGCATTGTCACTGCTTAATGGTTATGTTTGTGAAACCAAACCCAGTGTATTAAGTAGATCTTTGCTACGAATTAGAAATGTTGCCTAACCCACAGAATTCACAACTTCTAACTTCACAACTTCATTTTCAATTCACAAACATAGCTATATTGAAGTGCGTAAAAGCTAAGAAAACATGATGGAGAAAGTAGGGGGGGATATGGAGGGAGGGTGACAAAAAATGACTATCCTTATAGCCTAGCCACAAGTTATGAATTATTTTCTGAATCAATTTTGCGGTTCCAAATCATTTTCCAAACATTCTCTTGCGGGAGTAGTAACAAGACAGAGAAATTGATCCGCTGAGACCTCACCTTTTAGTGTGCCTCAATAAAATATATATCAGTCTCGAGCGACGACTATATAATTTTTAATATATATGCAATAAATGTTCGATTTTTTTCCCCTGAAATGACGGGAAATAATAACGTCAAATTTTAAAGTCATCCATTATACACCAACGATGTGCTTGCTCTATCGCGTTGCGCTTGATTAATTCATTTTCTGATTGTGTTTGATAAAGCAATAACGATAGCGCTTTGATCTTGACATTGTGCTCTCCGCTGGGTAGTTAGACCGATTCCATTTTAGGGAGAAAATACTATGCAGGCCTAGGCAGTTGTTTAAATATGATAAATTATTAATGTATTAATTCGACGTTATTACGCCATTTCTGGTAGCCTCAAATGTCACCACCAAAATAGGTTTACCGATAGGGCCCCCTTTTCTAGGCCTTACCAATTGATTGGCGGGTGATCTGATCCAAATGAAGGATGAGCGTTTTTAAAGAACGTCACACTCTAAGACACTCTACTGTTAAATTTCAGTGAAAACCATCAAAACGTGTTTTCGTGAACTATGGGGATTACGGTACCGGCTACCATCACAAACACAAGTGGCCCAGCAGCAGGCATTGGCCACTGTAAGGCGAATAAATCAAACAAGCATTAAGTTGGATAATCTGCCTCCAACCATTTAATTTATACTATCGTATTAAACTATAAGAAAGCCTGTAAAATAGGGGGACGTGACTACCGACATAATAGGCTATGTCAAGCAACCCTGTGCAATACGCCCAGACAATTTGTGGTGACAGTCCTGATCCGATAAATTCCATTATGCCCACTCAGCTAAGAAACAAACACACCTCCCCAAAAGAAAAAGGCTTTATTTTATAAATAAGACATTTATTCAATGAACATTGTTTGGCTATCAAGTCATGCGTAAAGTACAAGAGATTATAATACCCATAATTTATAGCCTGTTCAGCCGGTTTGCACCCACATCCACCTTATGTTTTCTACATGTTATTATTACTTGTTTTTGACCTTTGGTCTGCTTGACCATGCAAACACATCACATTGGCTGCCGTTACCAGAGCGGTCAATTCTTTAAAAGCTGCAATCAGAAATTGTCTACAGAAAATAATGCATTTATTGAATTATTGTATATCTGTTATGTAATTTTCCTATCGTGCAATTCTGAAAGTCTGATATTCTAAATTATTAACATGAATTGAATAGACTGTTTGTTCCGTCATTAACACATACATAATTTAAGATCTTTAAAATACTGTTGATAACCAGGTTACACAGTGTTTCTTTGAACTGTTTTAGTGTGAGAGAGTTCTGAAAGGACTAGTTTCAACCGTGTCCCTCTTTTCCTCCTTCCGCCAAACCAATCCTTTTGACACGTCTTCTTCGTCTGCCCCAATTTTCGTTGGTTTCAGTCCATTCCACACCCTGTTTGTTTTTGTCCGATACAGCTGTGGAAAGAATACAGCCTTCTTTTTCCGATTACAACCGCATTCCTTTTGAAGGTAACCTTTCTTCCCCTTTAGCAGTCTTTAAAAATTTTTTTTTTTAACTATAGCCTGTCAATCGCGCATGTTTTGTTCTATTTCTCGATGCAGCTTCAACAGAAAACGTATGTCCCTCATTGATGGATTGGTTTTGAAATGGGAAAAGGTTAAGGGTGGGAAAGTGAAAGTGCGGGTTGAAAGGTTTTCCTAGCAAAGGCTTTGTTTTTGCGAAAATGCTGTTATTTTTGGTCATCGATGGTAGCGATTCGACTTCAGAAAAAATGGGTTGCTGAACAAATTGTTGCATATAGAATAGTTGTTATTGAAAATAGTCTATTGTCGTCTAAATACATAAAATAGAAATAGGAGATACTTTTAAAGTTCAATATCCTAAAATGTGTTTTATTGGGATAGGAGTACCACACAAATATTAAGCCTAACATTTCCTCTGTCCAGATTTTAGAATATTGGAACTTGATGGTGCAGACAGGTGTGTCAAAACGCTCGCGCTTTTATGGAGATTATGTATAATTTCTTCTCCTGCACATTTGCATTGGACTGAATCGATTTAAAAAAAAAAAATCTAAATTATGATCTCACATTTAACGCTACATACCATATGCTATCTTGCTTAAATAATCAGTAAACTGCACATTAAACGCAGAAATAATGCGTTTGTTCACAGAATACAAGGCCGGTTTCTAAGGTGCAAAATACTCCATAACTCCAAAATTGCAATGCATAAACACGCTTAAGTTATATCCTATAATGACAGTGGTTTGATAATATGGTCCTTGAGGACCTGACGCAGGAGCAGTGCTCACATTGATGTTGCCATATATTGCGAGTCCTCCGAGAATATTATATATTTTAAAATCTAGTCTTGTAAGGAAAACGATTAGGCTACATACATTTCATAGTTCTATGTGTAGCCCATAGGTAGGCTAATGCCGTGAGTCGAGCAATAAAACACACTCTTAGGCTCAACTGTAAAAAATAAAATTAAAAAGATGACTCGTGTAATTCAGTTTAAATAACAGAAATAGCCTACGAACATGGGTTATAGGAACAACATGGTAAAAATGCATACGCTATAGCCAACTTACTGTGACGATGTCCTCCTGCATTCTCATCTCAGATCTTGTCAAAAGTGGTGTGTTTTGTGTCGACTATTTCTACGAGATTCAGTTTAACCAGTGGAAACTTAGTGTCCTTTCAGCACCATTTTATACATGATGAGTCGTCAGTAATGGGATTATTAAACAAAAACGGTTTCAGGCGCTGGGGTTAACCTTTTTAATGCCTAATTAGGTTTTGCAAAGAAATAATTAGATTCAGCATTGCTTACACTGCCTATATTTTAAAATGATATATAAAACAATCTCATCATTAAATAACCCTCTTGTCAATAATCTTCAAACATTTATTTAGTGTCAGAGTACAGTAGATTATTTTAAAACATGTTGGGATCAAATTCAGCATTATACATAGCTAAACTAATTAGCATACACACAGTGAAAGTCAACGCCACACAGTAGAGGGGCAATGGACGCCACAGAAGGGCTGAGTGCGCCATCTAGTGAAACTACAATAAAACACAATTTCCATTATAATTTCGTTTTCTGTATATATATGCCTAACATGGCTTCATTTACTGTAATCCAGTAACAAAGGTCGGACCCCCCTTTGCCTCCAGAACAGACTGAATTATTCGGGACATGGATTCTAAAAGTCGGAAACGCTGGTCCATGCTGACGAGATGGCATCACGCAGTTGCACCACCGCCACCAGGCAGGATGGGTCCAAGAACTCTTGCTGCTTATGCCAAATCCTGACTCTGCAACAGCAACTGGGATTCGTCGGGCCAGGCAATGTTTTTTCACTCCTTATTTGTCCAGTGTTGGTGATTGAATTCCCACTGGAGACGCTTCTTCTGGTTTTTAGCTGATAGGAGTGGAACCCGGTGTGGTCGCTGCAATAGCCCATCCATGACAAGGATAGGGGAGTTGTGCGTTCCGAGATGCTGTCTGCACACCACTGTTGTACCATGATTCTTGCCATTCTCCTTCGACCTCTCATCAATGAGCCATTTTCGCCCACAGGACTGCGACTGACTGGATGTTTTGTGTTTGAAGCGCCATTCTCGGGAAACCCCTAGATGCTGTCATGCATGAAAAGCCTAGGAGGGCGGCCGTTTATGAGATACTGGATGCGGCGTACCTGGCACCGACGATCCCACCACTCTGTCGCTTAGGTCACTTTTTTTCTCCTATTCTAATGTTCAATCGAACAGTAACTGAATGCCTCGATGCCTGTCTGCTTTATATATTTTTATTTTTATTTTTCCTTTATTTAACCAGGCAAGTCAGTTAAGAACAAATTCTTGTTTTCAATGACGGCCTAGGAACAGTGGGTTAACTGCCTGTTCAGGGGCAGAACGACAGATTTGTACCGTGTCAGCTCGAGGGTTTGAACTTGCAACCTTCCGGTTACTAGTTTAACGCTCTAACCACTAGGCTACCCTGCCGCCCCAAATATAGCGAGCCACGGCCACGTGACTCATTGTCTGTAGGAGCAAATCCATTTTCGTAAACAGGCCGGTGAGTGTACAACAAGCTGATCCAAAAGCATGCAGCAAAGGGTGCGGTGCTGTCCATGGTGCTGAAACCAATCTCCAGCTATTGACTAGGCCACAGTTGTTTGGTGATTGTTTTCAACATGGATGCTTTCCAAGTGCTTCTTGCATCTAAAACCCATTCAGATTCTCATTATCACAAATATCCACTTATAGTACATATTCAATATCTGTTTTTTCATCCAGCTTACTCTCTCTTGATGTCACAAATCTCAAATCTAATCAAATTTTATTTGTCACACGCGCCGAATACAACAGGTGTAGTAGACCTTATGTGAAATGCTCACTTACTGTACAAGCCCGTAACCAACAATGCAGTTAAGAAAAATATTTACTAAATAAACTAAAGTAACAAATAAAAGAGCAACAAAAAAATAACAATAACGAGGCTATATACAGTGTTCCGGTACCGAGTCAATGTACGGGGGTACAGGTTAGTCGAGGTAATTTAGGTAATATGTACATGTAGGTAAGGGTAAAGTCACTATGCATCTCTTTCCAGCTCCTGTTTGCTTTCACAACAGATGTCAAACTCCTCCATTCCCACATAGGCTCAACCCAGCTGTCTACATATTTCAATTTCAATTTCAAATTGCTTCATTGGTATGACGTAAGATATAGGCGCACATATTGCCAACTTGCACTTTGAAATTGGAAAATATTAACATCATAAAAAATTCTGATTGTTCTGTTGACAATCAGTAATAACAATAATCAAGGGTGGGGGGATGGGGATGTAGTAGAAATGACAAAATCAGTAAATAAAATACTGTCTCTCCCCATTTCCCTCTCTCTCTCTCTCTCTCTGTCTCTCTCTGCCAATTAAATTCAATGGCATGGGAAACATATGTTTACATTGCCAAAGCAAGTGCCAAAGCATTTCCAATAATAAGCCAGCTCCCCAGGGGTCCGTGCTCTGTCCCCTCCTGTACTCCCTGTTCACCCACAACTGCATGGTCAGGCACGACTCCAACACCATCATTAAGTTTGCAGACGACACAACAGTAGTAGGACTGATCACCGACAATGACGAGACAGCCTATAGGAAGGAGGTCAGAGACCTGGCCGGGTGGTGCCAGAATAACAACCTATCCCTCAACGTAATCAAGACTAAGGAGATGATTGTGGACTACAGGAAAAGGAGGACCGAGCACGCCCCCATTCTCATTGACGGGGCTGTAGTGGAGCAGGTTGAGAGCTTCAAGTTCCTTGCTGTCCACATCAACAACAAACGAGAATGGTCCAACCGCACCAAGACAATCGTGAAGAGGGCACGACAAAGCCTATTCCCCCTCAGGAAACTAAAAAGATTTGGCATGGGTCCTCAGATCCTCAAAAGGTTCTACAGCTGCAACATCCTGACTGGTTGCATCACTGCCTGGTACGGCAATTGCTTGGCCTCTGACCGCAAGGCACTACAGAGGATAGTGCGTACGGCATCACTGGGGCTAAGCTGCCTGCCATCCAGGACCTCTAGACCAGGTGGTGTCAGAGGAAGGCCCTAAAAATTGTCAAAGACCCCAGCCACCCCAGTCATAGACTGTTCTCTCTACTACCGCATGGCAAGCGGTACCAGAGTGCCAAGTCTAGGACAAAAAGGCTTCTCAACAGTTTTTACTCCCAAGCTATAAGACTCCTGAACAGGTAATCAAATGGCTACCTGGACTATTTGCATTGGGTGACCCCCCAACCCCTCTTTTTACGCTGCTGCTACTCTCGGTTTATCATATATGCATAGTCACTTTAACTATACATTCATGTACATACTACCTTAATTGGGCCTACCAACCAGTCCTCCCGCACATTGGCTAACCGAACTATCTGCATTGTGTCACACCCACCACCCGCCAACCCCTGTTTTACGCTACTGCTACTCTCTGTTCATCATATGTGCATAGTCACTTTAACCATATCTACATGTACATACTACCTCAATCAGCCTGACTAACCGGTATGTATGTAACCTCGCTACTTTTATAGCCTCACTACTGTATATAGTCTGTCTTAACACTGGGTCCGGGCAGCCCCAGGGGAAAATAACGATTGATAGGCCAAACAATGGGCATCACCCCATCTGAGCCCTCCCAAATTGACACCATGCCGCTGCCCGTCCGAGACCCCTGTACAACTGCCATCTCAATACACTTTCCCCAGTCCCAACCCCAGCTACCAAACAGAAACCGTTTTATTCTTATAAGTCCAGACCAAAATGCAAGGAGCTGGATTGGAATTTCCAAGGAAACAACCAACACGGGTGTTGGGAGACTCCAATTTAATCTCCCCATTCCACAACCCAAACATACATTCCATCTAATCAGAACCACACCCAGGCAGATAGACAGGACAACCTCACTCACATAGAAAGACAAGCCATACAATAACTTATAAACAACCCTCACATAATATTGAAACCAGCAGACAAGGGCTCCAAAACAGTGATTCTAGACAAGCATCAATACACATGAGGCAAACAGGCAGTTATCCAACACCAAGTACAATGTACCAGTTGTATAGCTTCTTTAAATCAGAACAACAGTTTTCAGCTGTGCTAACATAATTGCAAAAGCGTTTTCTAATGATCAATTAGCCTTTTAAAATGATAAACTTGGATTAGCTAACACAATGTGCCATTGGAACACAAGAGTGATGGTTGCTGATAATTGGCCTCTGTACGCCTATGTAGATATTCCATTTTAAAAAATCTGCCGTTTCCAGCTACAATAGTCATTTACAACATTAACAATGTCTACACTGTATTTCTGACCAATTTGATGTTATTTTAATGGACAACAAATGTGCTTTTCTTTAAAAAACAAAGACATTTCTAAGTGACTACAAACTTTTGAACGGTAGTGCATGTAAAGGTTGAAAAAAGTATTCAGAGTTGGTCCCTTTTTGGATCATTTGAATTTCCGCAATGTAAATCATGATGTCTGTTGCTTGATAGCACAATGGACCTTTGTATTATTCCATACATCTGTTGTTTGTCATGAACATTCAGGAGGGTGTACTTTTCTATAACATGCTGTGGCTCAAATCTGCTTGGTGAGCTCTCTGCATCACACTTTAGAGTGTGGGATAGACCAGCTTCATTATTTCAAAAATTAAATTGATATTAAAGAAGGATTGTTTGAATAAATAAAAAAGTATCTCCTTTGAAACAGAAATATTCCATGACCACAATTCAGAGGTCAGTTTAGGAAGGAAGAGGTGGTGTTTACTCAATTGAACTCATCATTACATCTGGTTGGCAAGCATGTAAAATGTGTCTGGAGTGTATGGTAGATGAAATTGTGGAGCATGTGTTATATTGCTGTAAGTATGTTGAAGAGAGGGAAAGATTGAAGTGTAGGGTCATTGAGGTTGGACAGGTTTGGAAGGGATTTGGGGGATGGGGAAGTTAGTAGGGCTCTTTTCTTTTCTCAGAATTACTGGGTTAGGTAGTAGGATTTAGAAATGTTGTAAACCGGGATTGAACACACTTAAGCACAGTAGGTGGTGGCATGTACCTTTAACGTTGGTTTGTGGACCGCCATTATATCATAGAAGAAGAATGGGAAGGTTTTCCTCTCTCCAACTGGATCTTTTTAAGCACTGGGGTATTTTCCACTCGAAAAAATTGCCCCTGAAGAAGCAGGAATACTACGAAATGTCAGGGATTTTTAAACGGGATAACACAGTGGGTATGACAATGGACACAGGTTTTGATAATATTATTTGATCTGTTTTTTAACTATTGAGTAATAAAAGCTACATTTTACTTGAAGATGTGGAAGGTTTTAGAATAACTGGGAGAAAAACACCCCAACTGGAGAATCTGCAATCCAACTGCAACTAGGGCTGTTGCGGTGGCCATATTACCACCACACCGACGGTCATCAGTCATGAAGGCAGTCAAATTCCACGTGACCGTTTAGTCACGATAATTAGGCTTCTCCAAGCTCTGATGCTGCTGATGGTCATTAGTAGCCTACCAAACTTGCTAACTGCCTGGTACTCAGCACTCTATTTTCCCTCTAAATACTCTTACATCAATGGAAATGTGTTTGAAAATGTAATCAAACTCTCACTTCATGAGAGCCTATGAGTTCATGTTGCGCAACATTTCTAAAGGCTATGCAACTGCGAGAGAAAACAGAGTGATGGCCTCTACTAAAAAAAAGGAGGAACCCATCAGCTTTCTATAGGCTAGGCCTACTATATTTATTTCTCAACTTTCCTAATATTAAGCACATTGTTTATCTTTACAACAGGAGTATATAGTCTACCTGGCTGGCATGAAAATGAACCACAGGAAAAGCGTCCTCCGTTATCTATTTAAGTGCGTAGATGACATGTATTTTTCCCCTGACCCTGTTTCGAGACAGGTGCATGATAATGGTCCATTCTAAATCAACACAAATTTCACACATATATTATTTAGTACATGTAAAGACAATATTACATCAAGAACAGTCTGATGGGTAACAATATTAGCCTATCACTTGTGAATTATAATATCACTTGTGAATGATGCCCAGCATAAGAAACTGCATTTTTTTCACTTTCTCAATTCATAATTGCACACCTCATGTCGCCTAGCCCATAGGCTTATATGTTTTGATGTTTGTATCGCAACTAAAGTGGCCAAATAACTACTTAAAATGAAGCACATTAATCTGCTTTGCAAGGGGTTTAGAGCATAACTGGCATACCTATGCAGCACGTGATTTTCAAGTTTGGGGAAGATAATTTTCACCATAAAAATGCACCTTTGTAATAAAAGCATTACATGCATAATTGCATTTGTAGTTACTTTTGATAATGGTGTTTTCCTGCTAATGGAACATTGGGGCTTATTGCCTACGGCCATGTGCACATTGCTGCGCTTATAATGTGAAGAAATAGACTAATAGTTTATCAACATTTTAAGCTAAAAATTCTGATCTGTTGCATCAGCCACGTTGTGTTTTTTTTTGGTGCTAGTGGTTTTATTAATTTGGGATCTATTGCATCCTACAACTGGCCAAGACTATATTAGGAATATTTATTTCTCGCACTGAGTAGGTCAACTTTTGTACTATGGGGGATAGTAGATTGACATAGGTTAGTGCTTTTGCTGTTCTTTAGGCCTACCCATCTTCTTGGATGATGAAAAGTAAATGTGGACAGTTCTGCCAATATCACACGTAGTTGTGTCCCCGATGTGTCGGTCTTCACTTGTAGCCTATGAGAAAGACCCAATCATGTGATGGAGAGCCATGTGAGTGAGAGGTGCTTAGGAGCACGCAGTACTCAGGGAGAAGGGCACAACGCAGTACTCTGGGCCAAGGGCACAACAAAGAACTCCGGGCCAAGGACACAACAGCCACTGGCAGCAAAAGGCATGGCTTTTTTTAGGTGGCATTACGGCCACAAACGGGAATGCCGGCATGAAATTTGAGGCATTATCAAGTGCTTGTCAAATTGTGAATGAGATACTAATGAAGTGTGTACATCCTGCGCGACTTTTTTCAAATCATCATTAGAGTTGCATCATACAGCCTTACAATCTATTAAAAATCTAAACATATAGCCCAACATTTGTATTACAACTAAAGGTACATTAATACTCGAGGGCACCAGATTACGCACTCCTACCACCATCATTACGCACACCTGCCTTCCCTCGCCACGCACATCAGCAATTATTGTACTCATCTGGACTCAATCACCTGTTTATCACCTCCCCTATATTTGCCAGTTCCCCAGCTCTGTTCCCTGCTGCTGCATTGATTGTCGTCTGTCTTTGTGTTACCCAGTTCTGATGCTGTTCCTGTCCTGTTGCATGTCTGTTCCAAATTAAATGTCAACTCCCCGTACCTGCTTCTCTTCTCCAGCATAGTTCCTTACAATCTCTTTGTTATCCTCTCAACACAGAATAGCCGCATGTGCGCACTCCCTGAAATAAATTCTAATTTTATTCAGCTTTGTTCAATTGTATTCTTAATACTATAAAATAATACAAAATAATGCCATGGAATTCCAAGCAAATCTTGTCTGCTAAATGAACTAGTGTAGCCCACAGCCATTTGCCATAGCCAGATCAGGACCTAACATAAGGATTCTGTATGCTATTCTGTTCTTCTGAAATAGACTACATTTTCTCCATATCATGCTTCTTTAGACCTGTCTAAAATAAATAATGGATTTATTGTGAAGGTGTAGGCTATATTACATGGATTTATTAGACTTTTTAAAATGTAGATGTTCCAAAGGTCTGCATCAGTGGCTTGTGGGCTATGTGTGGAAGCCAGGAGATGCTAAATGTGTTTGTGTTCATTAATGGTCATTTACAATAGGACCGACAGTTATTTGCTTGACAATCACCGTTTGATGAAATTTCATGACCGCTACAGCCCTAACTGCAACCCAGAACTTTTTAACAAGAGGATCTGAGCGTTTGAGAACATCTACCCCAGGAGCTACAAAAAGACACCCAGGAACTGGCTACAACAACTACAGCCTCAACCCCCAGACTCAACCTCCATCTCTAACCCCAAGCTCAAAAACAAGGCGGTGAGAACCCACCATGCGCAATACATCATCTTGTGCTGCTCGGACATTCACATCTTGTAATTAAAACATACACCCACCCGGTTGTTACACGCTGTCCTGTCCCCAGTAGTGAAAGACACCCACCCCAACAGGTATAGCCATGCAGTCCCTTATGAGCATAGTAACACAGCAATAGAGCCCAACAACCCCTCACCAACTTAGTCCCACAGCCTCCTACCAATTAAGTCCCACAAACCCCTGCCTCGAGTCCCACAACCCACTACCAATAGAGCCCCACAACCCTCTCCCAATAGAGTCCCACAACCCTCTCCCAATAGAGACCCACAACCCCTTTCCAACAGAGAGCCACGCCTCAATCAACGATGAGGCTACCAGGCAGGCCACAAAACTATATTTCAAGTTGATACAGGCCATCCATCATAAGGAAATCATTGATAAAGCCATTTCATCACAAAGGTTCCCTATTGGCATGATGAGACAGGTGAACAGACTCACCACCTTTATCAAGCCATCTTCACCCATAGATCACTTCGCAGCCCAAGTACTGTAGAACAAATACACTATCATCCAATCACTCACACAACACATTCAACACTCTTGCACTGTACATAGCTGTGGGTGGGGCCCAGAAAAGATACAAACTCATACACACCACCATCACTACAGTTGAAACATTTTTTTAACCTCCACCCAGCTGTTTACCACAGACCACCCCCAGAACGACCCTCTCACCCCACCCCAGATCCCCCTTCCCCTCATCCTCGGCCTCCCCTCAGCTAACAACCACATTGGCTCCCGGTCCACCGGACCCACAATAGACCCCCTGGCATGCAGGCTAAGCTAAAGCCCAGGTACAACTACAGTTGATTTCTCTGCCCACCTTCTGAACAGCTCCTTCTTCATCCTCAATAGAGGATTTCCCTCCTCTACCCAAGCTCCCTCTTCTGGCAAGCCCCAGGGCCCTCATTTATCAATGTTTCTTAGAAAAGCTTCTAAATGAACTTGTACGAAGAAAATGTAGAATGTTTGCAAGTACAAAAAGTTTTATTTATCAATTGCTCGTATGCTTGATTTACACACACCTGTAAGTATTTTGCCTTGTGTGGTAAACTGTGGGGTTTACCCCCCCTTAGCCCTGACTGGGAGGGAGGCATGCTCAGGGCTAGGTTTGCATACCTCCTGGATAGGGCGTCCGCATTGCCGTGATGGGCCCCCGACCTGTGGATGGCAGAAAGAGAATCGCTGGACAGGAACCAGCAGGTGACACAATCATTACCTCTTGCCATCCACACAAGGGGGCATGGTCAGTGATTAGGGTGAACTTCCTCCCGAGGAGGTAATACTTGAGGGTGTCCAGTGCCCACTTCACGGCGAGGCACTCCTCAACAATCAAGTATGTCTTCTCCCTTGGGAGGAGCTTCCTGCTGACATACATGATGGGGTGCTCCTCACCTTCCTGCTCCTGGGACAAAACGGACCCTACCCCTTTGTCAGACGCGTCTGTCTGGACCAGGAGGTTTTTTGACAAGTCCGGGGTGACGAGTACCGGGTGCGAACATAGCGCATCCTTCAGGGCCTGGAACGCCGCCTCTGTGTTCTCCGTCCATTGTACCGTCTGGGGTAGTCGTGCCTTTGTTAAGTCTGTGAGGGGAGAAGCTATTGCGGAAAAGTTGGGTACAAATACACTGTAGTACCCTGCTAACCCCAGGAATGACTTCACCTGCCTCTTAGTTCGGGGGACCGGCCATCCCCTAATGGCGGCGATTTTTTTTCTTGGGGTTTCACATTTCCCCTCCCGATATGATATCCCAGGTACTCCACCTCGGCGTGGCCCAACTTGCACTTGTGGGGGTTCGCGGTCAGGGCTGCATCCCTTAGCGCATCAACAACGGCCTGTAACTTACAAAGATGTGACTCCCAACTGTCACTGTGCACAATGATGTCACCCAGATAAGCAGCTGCGTACTCACTGTGCGGCCGCAGGACGCGGTCCATGAGTCACTGAAAAATCGCTGGTGGAGCTCCCCGTGGAGCCCGAAAGGCAGAACCTGGTGGTGGTATAGCCCCCCCGGGGTGGAGAAGGCAGTCTTCTCCCGGGAGGCCGCTGCCAGTGGCACCTGCCAGTACCCCTTCATCTGGTCCAAGGTGCTGATGTACCTCGCCATCCCGAAGCGATTGATTAGTTCGTCCACCCGGGGCATGGGGTAGGCAACGAACTTACTGACCTCGTTCAGGCCCCGGAAGTCATTACAGAAGCAGACGGTTCCATCCGGTTTCGGAACCAGCACTGTGGGGCTAAACCACTCACTGTGTGACTCTTCCAGTACCCCCATTTCTAACATTGTCGTCACTTCCCGCTGGACCGCCACCCTCCGGGTTTCTGGTATTCGGTTTGGCCGTTTACGCACTTTTTCTCCCGGATGGGTGTGGATCTGATGTTCCACAAGATCCGTGTGCCCCGGCACCTGGGAGAACACGGCCGTATTCCGCTGGACCAATTCTGAGGTCTTGTCGTTGGGTCGGGCTGAGATCTTCCCCCATTGCAACTTCGACCGAGGGCGGGCCCTGTTGTGGCTGGATCCACATTATGCACAGCGCCTCGCGTGCGTGCCATTTCTTCAGTAAGCTCACATGGTAAAGCTGGATTTCTCAGCCCCCGTTGGCAGACCTTATAGTTGTCGTCGCCTACCCGCTCAACGATGTCGTAGGGCCCATGCCATGTAGCCAGGAATTTACTCTCTGTTGTAGGGATCAGCACCAAGACCTTCTCACCGGGTTGGAACTCTCGTAGTTGGACCCCCCGGTTGTAGACACGCTACTTGACATGTTGCGGCTGGGCCATGTGTTCTCTCACCACTGGCCAAATCGCGATCATCCTCTCCCTAATCTCCTTCACATGTTCTACTATGCTGCAAATGGGGGGGGTCGGCTGCTCTTCCCAGACCTCCTTGGCTCCGTCCAGCAGCCCGCGGGGCCGATGGCCATACAGGAGCTCAAAGGGGGAGAACCCCGTGGATGCTTGGGGTACCTCGTGCACAGAAAATATCAGGTGGGGCAGCAGCTGGTCCCAGTTCCTCCAGTCTCTCTCGATGACCTTCTTCAGCATCTGTTTTAGGGTCTTATTGAAGCGTTCGACCAGCCCATCCATTTGTGGGTGGTCCACACTGGTCCTCACCTGTTTGATTCGTAACAGATTACAAACATCTTTCATCACACGAGACATGAACGCGGTGCTCTGGTCCATGAGGATTTCCCGCGGAATACCCACCTGGCTTAATAAATGGAAGAGCTCCCGTGCGATACCTTTTGCTTTTGCTGCCGCCGTGCATAGCGGGATTGACTCAGGATACCGGGTGGCGTAATCCACGATTATCAGGATGTATTAGCGTCCCCTCGCGGTCTTCACCAACGGACCCACCAGATCCATTGCCACCCGCTCGAATGGCGCTCCGATAATGGGCAAGGAAACCAAAGGGTTTCGATAATGCACCCTCGAAGCTGTCATCTGGCACTCCGGGCAACTACGGCAGTAGTCCTCCATGGTGTGCTTGACTCCGGGGCAGTGGAACCGATTCCCGATCCACTCCCTGGTTTTCTCCATCCCCAGGTGTGCCTCAAGCAGGTGGGTGTGGGCAAGCTGCAACACAGTCCTAACATACTGGCTGGGTATGAGTAACAAGTCTTTTGTCTCCCCATTATGCTTTACTACCTGATACAATACATTATGCTTTATTGTGAAGTGGGGGTAGCGCCAATCACTTACCCCAGGTAACAGTGCGCCATCCACCGCATTCACCTGGCCCCGTGTCGGGAGGTCTGTCTAGGGCCTCCACCCCCATAAAAGGGGAGCCTGAGGTCTTCCTCGCCCGATGGCTTGCTTGCCGGAGCGGGGTCGTCTCCCTCCTCCGGGTCCGACCCGGGCCCAGTGGGCACCTCTCGTGGCGGGGGTTGGGTTGCTCAGGCCACAGTCCTTTTTCCTTTTCTTCCTAGCTCCCGTTCTCGCCTCCCCAGGTCCCTCCTCCAAAGTGCCTGGAAGAGAGGTTAGTCTCGACCAAGGAGAATGGACATGGGTAGGTTAGGAACAGCTCCCACGTGCATCTGGCACTCCCCCCTTGGGGTGGTTATCCTCACTGGCACCGTTGGGCACCTCTTTGTGTACACAGGACACTGTCACCTCCTCGTCCCCCGGTTCCTCCTTCCCCTCTCGTGTGAGCCACTGCGGGTGGGCCAGAGTCACCATGCTGCCGGAGTCCAGCAGAGCACTGGTGTCAAAGCCATCGATTCGCACTGGAACCATCGGAGGGGCCGTCTCGGTGTGCGCCCAACAGGAGGTGATGTAACTCGCCATCCGGGTTACCCCAGAGTTGGGGGATGCGGAGGGCATGGCCTCCTCCTGGCCAGGACAGCTTCACAGGAGGTTCGTCCCACTCGCCACGTCTCCTCTCCCCGCTCGGGCCCCTCTCAGCAGGTCCTGGGTGTTCTGGTGAATTTCCACCGCGGTCAGAAATTCCTCCAGGCTCTGAGGGTTCTGCATGCTCACCGTCTTCTTCATCTCGTATGGCAGGGCCCAAAGGTATTTATCCAGGACGAGCTTGTCGAGCATCGGGAGGTACGGTACTTCCGTCAGTAGCCAGCCCTTGGTCAGTCGCACCAGGTCGCTCATCTGAGCCCGGGGGGAAAGGGTGGGGTCAAAAGGGCCAGTCGTGGACCAGTTGTGTACGGCGTGTGAGATTGAACCCATAACGGCTCAGTATCTCCCATTTGAGTCCCTCATAATTTGCGGCCTGGTCAGTGTTCAAATCAAAGTAGGCCTTCTGGGCCTTCACAGAGAGGTAGGGTGCCAACAGGCTGGCCCACTTGGGCTTGGGCCATCCTTCCCGCTGTGCCGTCCTCTCGAAGGTGCACAAATACGACTCCACGTCATCTTCCTCCCTTAACTGAACCTGGAACTGATTCGGGCCTGACTCCTGAGCCCTCCCAACTTTCAACTGGGCTACCTCCGCTACCAGTCTGTGGTTTTGATGGTGCTGCTCCTCCAGTGCTTACTCCTGGAGAGCTTGTTGCTTCTGCTGGCTGAGGATTAATTGAGCCACCAGCTCCTCCATGGTAATCGCTGTACGCTTCAACCACACGGCACCCAAAGCTACTGAGATACCCTCATTCTCCACCATATGTGGTAAACCGTGGGGTGTTGGGTTGAGCGTGCAGAGATTGACACAGAGACAGGGAGGCTTTATTCCGCAAAAACAACTTTAATAAGACAGAAAATAAATATAACAAAGAAAATGACTAAGGTTTCGCTCGGTCCTTCTTTTCTACTTTTGCTTGGTGTCGGGGTGCCCAGCTCCCGTATTCCCAGCAGAGGGAGTCGACGTCGCCTCACGTACCTCCCCTCTATTACCATCCCCCGGGGTAGACCTCCTGGGATACCAAACTTGATAAATCAGACATGTTCTAAAACACTGTGCTAGTGCATGTGAAGTCTCATTTACATAAAGAACCACCCTAAATTACCATGTATGGTCACAAACCTTCCCTTTAAAGCTCCAAGAAATGTCACTAATTTATGTCTGCCAACTTGGAGGAATCAAAGAAAAATAAACTTTTGATCACCGAAGTGGAAGCAAAACAAGCCCTTAGCAATGGCTTGACAAGTAGAGGAAAAATATTGCTTGGGAGCAGTTTAGAGCTGTGGTAAATTTTGCCTCATCTGAGTGCAGAACATTTAATGAAATTAAAAAGAAATGGTTTGATTTGAAAACATTTTTTTTATTTTATACAAAAGGGATATAAGTGCAGCAGGAGGAGGGCAGAGTGACTCTTCCCTGTCTGCTATGGACCAGCACATTGCCAGCTTAATTGGAGAGACCTCAGTGTCTGGCATCATTTGTGATGGTGATACTGAGGACCCTCTCCCAGACCCTGAAGCAATACCAGACACACCAACTGATGGTAAGTCAAGCTTTATTTTTCGCAACCATATTCAGACATGGACCACATCTAAATATTTTTTCTTGACAATAAATATAACAAATATATAACAAAATTAACATAACAAAAATAACAAAACATGAAATCTTGACAGATGTGGGTGATTTTCCTGACTCCTCATCCCCAGGCCTACCAGAAGGGTGTCCTCTTTGGCGAGCGCTTCAGCTGCGCCGCCTGTTTTGACTGACGCAGTCCTGAAACAACAAGAAGAGATCCACACATCAATTATTGGACTCAAACAGCAGCTGGAGGATGTATGCAACGGCCTGAGAGAGAAATTAATTATTGAAATAACTTGTTGATTGTGTCAAACATGCGAGACAAATTCTGGTGCAATGTAAATGTGTTTGCCTTGTCGATTTGATTACAATATTTGGAAGAACAGATACTTAAAACCTTTGTATGATATTGACTCTGGTCCTCTGTGCCAGGGCTATGGGTGGTGGGAAACACTCCCTGTCAGGCATGGGATCACCGGGTCTGGGTACATCATTCAGTGGAATGCCATTTTTGATTGCAATGTTGTGGAGCACACTGCAAGCCTTGACAATGTAGCTAACCTAAAAAGGAATTTGCACATTGTATTCCATTCACATTATGGTATTTGAAGGAATGTCATTTCAGAGGCAAACCTAGGCTGCTAGGCTGGTATTGCATGTGCCTGCTGTCCCAGACAAGCACAGCCAATGCCCTTTCAGCAGGCCTATGGTGCGCTCCACTGTTGTTCTTGTGCGTGCGTGGGCTTGGTTGTACCTTGCATCTTGTTGGTTTGAGGGGTTTGTGAGGGGAGTCATCAGCCATGTTTTTAAATGGGTTGCCCCGGTTTCCTGCATTTATGAAATTAACATTCAGATATTATTTCTCAGTAGTCCATCATGGCAAATAAAACACAAGTCACTTACCAATAAGCCATCCAACCTCAACATCTCCTTCCTGGAGGTTCAGGCCAACTGAACTGTCCTGCACAATGAATGAATCATGTGTCCCACCTGGCCACTACATTTAACAAAGCCAAATGTGAATCACAGATGACCTGCATATTGACAGAATGGAAACCTTTTCTGTTGGCGAAGTTGCATTTGTTCAATGATTGTGCTTTTACTGCGATGTGGGTGCAGTCAATAGCTCCAATGACATTAGGAAATCCAGCTATGGTATGGAAATTCCTTTTCACTCTGGCCTGTTGCACAGCAGTGTACAGAAACTGTATGTATTGCGGGGTCAATGAAATAATGCCATGAAGGACTGCAGGCAATATTTGGCTCATGGTTGGTTGTGAAATGCCAGACCGATCCGCAATCTCCCATTGGAATGTTTCAGTGGTCAAAAATCCCAGGGTGGAGAGGACTTGGGTATGCACTGGGATGGCATTGGTGCGTTTCAGCTCCCTTTCTAATACTGGAGAGAGTTGGTGGCAGAGATGCAATAAAATATGCTTTGGAAAACACAATTTACTAATAAGCCAAGAGTCGCTCTCAGCAAAAATATCTGCACGCTCATTGAAAACACTCTCCCTGCGTAATGCAGCTTGTGCCAGATCCTCCAGCAATGCAAGATATGCCATTTTGGACAAGTCACAATGCCTCAGTGTTGCCTTTTATATTATTTAACTGGTTTAACCAAATTGCCTCCAACCTTTACATTCCACTCTCTTTCTAATTGACTTTATTATTCAATTAGGCTTAAATGGTTTCATGTTTATAAATTCAATAACACCCTGAGAAAACTATTAGTAGCTAAAGTGTCTATAAAAAAAATACATGAATAAACTATTAGTGTATTATTTTTTCTTCATAGTTTATGATTTGATCCAGTATGTCAATCCTTTCTCCATTTGGTGGATGGTATTTCATAACGATAACCCCCATCTCCACTTCCCCAAACGGCCCACAGACAATAAACAACTCATTGACCACTCAAGAGCACAGCATTCCTAGCATTATGGATCCCTCCTCCCCCACCATAGACTCCAACTCTGAACCCTTACCCCTGGACTCCTCTAATGTAATCCAGACCCTAGTTGAGTTCCACCATTGGGCCTGCAGTCAGCCAGAAACCCTTGGTGTGACGGCAGTACTCCCAAACAGCCCAGTCAGCACACCTACTGCCAAGTTGTATAAACTTAGCAATGTTTCAGTTAAAATCTTGTACAGGAATTCCTATATCTTTCTTACCAACAGGAGGAGCCAGATCAGGAGTTAAGATTCGGACTGGCAGCTCTAGGGTCAAATGACGATGATGGGCCAAACCCCAAAAATACCCCATCTGAGCCCTCCCAAAAGTCGCCATGCCGTTGCCTGTCTGAGACCCCTGTACAACTAGAGCTTCAATACACTGACCCCAGTCCCAACCCCAGCACCAACCCCCACAGAAACCATTTTATTATAAATCCAGACCAAAATGCAAGGTGCTGGATTGGAATTTTCAGGGAAACAACAAACACAGGTGTTGGGAGGCTCCAATGTGAACAGAATCTCCCCATTCCACAACCCAAAGATACAAGTTGAAACCTACCCCGGTGCAACTTTTTACAATTTCACCAAGGTCCTGGAGAAAGCACCAGCACAGTGGTTCTCTCAGTGGGCATACAAAACTTCAAATCAAATAACATTTTATTTGTCACATACACATGGTTAGCAGATGTTAATGCGAGTGTAGCGAAATGCTTGTGCTTCTAGTTCCGACAATGCAGTAATAACCAACAAGTAATCTAGCTAACAATTCCAAAACTACTACCCTATAGACACAAGTGTAAGGGGATAAAGAATATGTACATAAAGATATATTAATGAGTGATGGTACAGAGCGGCATAGGCAAGATACAGTAGACGGTATTGAGTGCAGTATATACATATGAGATGAGTATGTAAACAAAGTGGCATAGTTAAAGTGGCTAGTGATACATGTATTACATAAAGATGCAGTAGATGATATAGAGTACAGTATATACGTATACATATGAGATGAATAATGTAGGGTATGTAAACATTATATTAGGTAGCATTGTTTAAAGTGGCTAGTGATATATTTTACATAATTTCCCATCAATTCCCATTATTAAAGTGGCTGGAGTTGAGTCAGTGTGTTGGCAGCAGCCACTCAATGTTAGTGGTGGTTGTTTAACAGTCTGATGGCCTTGAGATAGAGGCTGTTTTTCAGTCTCTCGGTCCCAGCTTTGATGCACCTGTACTGACCTCGCCTTCTGGATGATAGCGGGGTGAACAAGGCAGTGGCTCGGGTGGTTGTTGTCCTTGATGATCTTTATGGCCTTCCTGTGACATGGGGTGGTGTAGGTGTCCTGGAGGGCAGGTAGTTTGCCCCCGGTGATGCGTTGTGCAGACCTCACTACCCTCTGGAGAGCCTTACGGTTGTGGGGGGAGCAGTTGCCGTACCAGGCGGTGATACAGCCCGACAGGATGCTCTTGATTGTGCATCTGTAGAAGTTTGTGAGTGCTTTTGGTGACAAGCCACATTTCTTCAGCCTCCTGAGGTTGAAGAGGCGCTGCTGCGCCTTCTTCACGATGCTGTCTGTGTGGGTGGACCAATTCAGTTTGTCTGTGATGTGTACGCAGAGGAACTTAAAACGTACTACCCTCTCCACTACTGTTCCATCGATGTGGATAGGGGGGTGTTCCCTCTGCTGTTTCCTGAAGTCCACAATCATCTCCTTAGTTTTGTTGACGTTGAGTGTGAGGTTATTTTCCTGACACCACACTCCGAGGGCCCTCACCTCCTCCCTGTAGGCAGTCTCGTCGTTGTTGGTAATCAAGCCTACCACTGTTGTGTCGTCCGCAAACTTGATGATTGAGTTGGAGGCGTGCGTGGCCACGCAGTCGTGGGTGAACAGGGAGTACAGGAGAGGGCTCAGAACGCACCCTTGTGGGGCCCCATTGTTGAGGATCAGCGGGGTGGAGATGTTGTTGCCTACCCTCACCACCTGGGGGCGGCCCGTCAGGAAGTCCAGTACCCAGTTGCACAGGGCGGGGTCGAGACCCAGGGTCTCGAGCTTGATGACGAGCTTGGAGGGCACTATGGTGTTAAATGCCGAGCTGTAGTCGATGAACAGCATTCTCACATAGGTATTCCTCTTGTCCAGATGGGTTAGGGCAGTGTGCAGTGTGGTTGAGATTGCATCGTCTGTGGACCTATTTGGGCGGTAAGCAAATTGGAGTGGGTCTAGGGTGTCAGGTAGGGTGGAGGTGATAGGGTCCTTGACAAGTCTCTCAAAGCACTTCATGATGACAGAAGTGAATGCTACGGGGCGGTAGTCGTTTAGCTCAGTTACCTTAGCTTTCTTGGGAACAGGAACAATGGTGGCCCTCTTGAAGCATGTGGGAACAACAGACTGGGATAGGGATTGATTGAATATGTCCGTAAACACACCAGCCAGCTGGTCTGCGCATGCTCAGAGGGCGCGGCTGGGGATGCCGTCTGGGCCTGCATCCTTGCGAGGGTTGACACGTTTAAATGTTTCTCACCTCGGCTGCAGTGAAGGAGAGTCTGCATGTTTTAGTTGCGGGCCGTGTCAGTGGCACAGTATTGTCCTCAAAGCGGGCAAAAAAGTTATTTAGTCTGCCTGGGAGCAAGACATCCTGGTCCGTGACGGGGCTGATTTTCTTTTTGTAATCCGTGATTGACTGTAGACCCGGCCACATACCTCTTGTGTCTGAGCCGTTGAATTGAGATTCTACTTTGTCTCTATACTGACGCTTAGCTTGTTTGATTGCCTTGCGGAGGGAATAGTTACACTGTTTGTATTCGGTCATGTTTCCGGTCACCTTGCCCTGATTAAAAGCAGTGGTTCGCGCTTTCAGTTTCACGCGAATGCTGCCATCAATCCACGGTTTCTGGTTTGGGAATGTTTTAATCGTTGCTATGGGAACGACATCTTCAACGCACGTTTTAATGAACTCGCTCACCGAATCAGCGTATTCGTCAATGTTGTTGTCTGACGCAATACGAAACATATCCCAGTCCACGTGATGGAAACAGTCTTGGAGTGTGGAATCAGATTGGTCGGACCAGCGTTGAACAGACCTCAGCGTGGGAGCTTCTTGTTTTAGTTTCTGTCTGTAGGCAGGGATCAACAAAATGGAGTCGTGGTCAGCTTTTCTGAAAGAAGAGCGGGGCAGGGCCTTATATGCGTCGCAGAAGTTAAAATAGCAATGATCCAAGGTTTTTCCAGCCCTGGTTGCGCAATCGATATGCTGATACAATTTAGGGAGTCTTGTTTTCAGATCAGCCTTGTTAAAATCCCCAGCTACAATGAATGCAGCCTCCGGATATATGGATTACAGTTTGCAAAGAGTCAAATAAAGTTCGTTCAGAGCCATCGATGTGTCTGCTTGGGGGGGGATATATACGGCTGTGATTATAATCGAAGAGAATTCTCTTGGTAGATAATGCGGTCTACATTTGATTGTGAGGAATTCTAAATCAGGTGAACAGAAGGACTTGAGTTCCTGTATGTTGTTGTGGCCACACCACGTCACGTTAACCATGAAGCATACGCCCCCGCCCCTCTTCTTACCAGAAAGATATTAGTTTCTGTCGGCGCGATGCGTGGAGAAACCAGCTGGCTGCACCGACTCCGATAGCATCTCTCCAGTGAGCCATGTTTCCGTGAAGCAAAGAACGTTGCAGTCTCTGATGTCCCTCTGGAATGCTACCATTGCTACCCTTGCTCGGATTTCATCAACCTTGTTGTCAAGAGACTGGACATTGGCGAGAAGAATGCTAGGGAGTGGTGCACGATGTGCCCGTCTCCGGAGTCTGACCAGAAGACCGCTTCGTTTCCCCCTTTTACGAAGTCGTTTTTTTGGGTCGCCGGCTGGGATCCATTCCGTTGTCCTGGGTGAAAGGCAGAACACAGGATCCGCTTCGCGAAAGTCATATTCTTGGTCGTACTGATGGTGAGTTGACGCTGCTCTTATGTTCAGTAGTTCTTCTCGACTGTATGTAATGAAACCAAAGATGACCTGGGGTACCAATGTAAGAAATAACACTCAAGCAGATTGCATCCATGCACAATGAAGCCAGAGCCACTTTCCCCATTATTAATCACTCACACCTCCTTTCTCCAAACAGATAAAGGTTTTGTAAGTTATTCATGGTTACATCGCCACACGTGGCCCATTCCTCCTGGAGATCCCCCATGACACATTTCACACAACAGACCTCACACATTGGACAACAACCACAGCAGGCCTCATTTTTAAGAATTAGTGTCATCCACATTTAGATTAGGTTGTACACACATTTTGAATCACCCTAGCCGCACCACGTTGACTTCCCCCCACCCTCCCTCCCCCAGTTCCGTCTTTAGATCATCAAGCAGATGGAGAAGATCCCACTTCCTTATCCAACATCATGAACTTGTCAGTCTTTTCAACTTATAGCAGCACAGGCCTAACACCCGGAGAGAGGTTTTTCCCATCCCATCAAATTAAACTTGGAGGAACTTCACATGGACACCCACAACTACCACAGAATACTTAAACTTTTAAACTATTTTGACTATGAGACAAATGACAACTACTTACAGTTGAAGTCAGAAGTTTACATACACCTTAGCCAAATACATTTAAACTCAGTTTCACAATTCCTGACATTTAATCCTAGTAAGAATTCCTTGTCTTAGGTCAGTTAGGATCACCACTTTATTTTAAGAATGTGAAATGTCAGAATAATAGTAGAGAGAATGATTTATTTCAGCTTTTATTTCTTTCATCACATTCCCAGAAGTTTACATACACTCAATTAGTATTTGGTAACATTGCCTTTAAATTGTTTAACTTGGGTCAAACGTTTTGGGTAGCCTTCCACAAGCTTCCCACAATACGTCGGGTGAATTTTGGCCCATTCCTCCTGACAGAGCTGGTGTAACTGAGTCAGGTTTGTAGGCCTCCTTGCTCGCACATGCTTTTTCAGTTCTGCCCACACATTTTCTATTGGATTGAGGTCAGTGCTTTGTGATGGCCACTCCAATACCTTGACTTTGTTGTCCTTAAGCCATTTTGCCACAACTTTGGAAGTATGCTTGGGGCGGCAGGGTAGCCTAGTGGTTAGAGCATTGGACTGGCAACCAGAAGGTTGAAAGTTCAAATCCCCGAGCTGACAAGGTATAAATCTGTCGTTCTGCCCCTGAATAGGTAGTTAACCCACTGTTCGTCATTGAAAATAAGAATTTGTTCTTAACTGACTTGCCTAGTTAAATATAAAATCAATGTCCATTTGTGACCAAGCTTTAACTTCCTGACTGATGTCTTGAGATGTTGCTTCAATATATTCACATAATTTTCCTACCTCATGAAGCCATCTATTTTGTGAAGTGCACCAGTCCCTCCTGCAGCAAAGCAAACAAACAAACAAAACAAACAAACAAGATGCTGCCACCCCTATGCTTCACGGTTGGGATGGTGTTCTTCAGCTTGGAAGCCTCCCCCTTTTCCCTCCAAACGTAACGATGGTCATTATGGCCAAACAGTTCTATTTTTGTTTCATCAGACTAGAGGACATTTCTCCAAAAAGGACAATCTTTGTCCCCATGTGCAGTTGCAAACTGTAGTCTGGCTTTTTTATGGCAGTTTTGGAGCAGTGGCTTCTTCCTTGCTGAGCGGCCTTTCAGGTTATGTCGATATAGGACTTGTTTTACTGTGGATATTGATACTTTTTTACCTGTTTCCTCCACCATCTTCACAAGGTCCTTTGCTGTTGTTCTGGGATTGATTTGCACTTTTCACACCAAAGTACGTTCATCTCTAGGAGACAGAAGGAGTCTCCTTCCTGAGCGGTATGATGGCTGCGTTGTCCCATGGTGTTTATACCTCCGTACTATTGTTTGTACAGATGAATGTGGTACCTTCAGGCATTCGGAAATTGCTCCCAAGAATGAACCAGACTTGTGGAGGTCAACAATTTTATTTCTGAGGTCTTTGCTGATTTCTTTTGATTTTCCCATGATGTCAAGCAAAAAGGCACTGAGTTTGAACGTAGGCCTTGAAATACATCCACAGGTACATCTCCAATTGACTCAAATTATGTCAATTAGCCTATCAGAAGCTTCTAAAGCCATGACATCATTTTCTGGAGTTTTCCAAGCTGTTTAAAGGCACATTCAACTTAGTGTATGTAAACTTCTGACCCACTGGAATTGTGATACAGTGATATAATCTGTCTGTAAACAATTGTTGGAAAAGTTACTAGAGTCATGCACAAAGTAGATAACAAAACTATAGTTTGTTAACAAGAAATTTGTTGAGTGGTTGAAAAACGAGTTTTAATGACTCCAACCTAAGTGTATGTAAACTTCCGACTTCAACTGTATATATATATAAACCATGTCAATTCACAGTGCTAGTCATGTTAAGGTTAGCTGCTAAGGTGATTGAAAATTAGCATTAGCTCACACTCAGTGAAGATCTCAAATGACAACACTGGTGTCAAGTGTTTTTCAATTTTTTAATTTATTGAAATTTGTGTTATTTTTGTGAGCCATGCAATCTTTTCTGTGGACTTTCAGATGTTTGGGGCATTCTCACTGCTCGAGACATTGCTTGTTAGGTAGATTCAGTTGCTAGCCAATCAGCTAAGTGTACTGTGCACGCCCTGATCTCATTGTTATGGCAACCAAATGGCAGCTAGCACAGTGAGAACAAGACCCTGTGCAGCAGAGGCAAAGCCAGGCCTATTTTGCATTTTTGTGCAGATTTTATATTTATTTTTCCTGGATATTTAAAAAAATGTTTTATTTCCAATAGAATCGTATCTGAAGTTGAGTGCGTCCCTGTTGGGCTTCCCTGCATACCTGGATGAGAAGAGTGAGAGGATATGGGACCTGATGGAAAGGAATTTGGCCCCACCCTGCAGCCCGCTCAGAGGTCACTGCCCTCGACACCGGGCAGAGTCACCCCTCTGCCTCTATTGACGATGTTGATACAGGCACCACCAGACCTGTACTTCAGCCAGCCCATGCAGTTACCCTAGGCCTCCAGGGTGAAGATCAGTGTGCCACCACTGAACATTCTGTGTGTCTGGACATTCCTCTGAAAATCTCAGGCACTACAGTGGTGCTGCCCCAATCCAAAAGTCCAACACCAATCCAACACCCCACCCACCTAGTTCATGTCATGTGCTTTCCAGCTCAGCCAGGCAGAGACAGTCTGTTTAGAATAAATAAGGACTGTTACATCGTTGTTTTGTTGAATATGGGACAAGTTATCTGTTTTAAAATTATGAACCTGTTATGCGATTCTTAATGCTTTACCTGTTTGCTCTGCAAAGTGTTTTTAGAAAATGTTGTATTGTTCCCGCCTTTAGTATAGGTGCCTGAAGGAACTCTGCACTGCTGGAGGGGGATAGTGTTGTGAATACAGATATACCCCCTTTTATGTCCCGCCAACCATGTAGGGTGACTGACCATAGTGTTGGCCAATCACCAGTCAGCACCACATTCATGTTCGGTGTAACTGTCACTTGGGGCAGTTGATTTGATCTGTGCTGGAGCTAGTCCTTAAAAGTGTGTGTTTGTATACAATAAACATCAAGGAAAGAAGGTTTGTTGTGATCTTCCACACACGACCTCCACAGCAACTGTACAGTGAGTTATTAGGTAGCTAGAGTCACAGTGCTAGCCAGGTTCAGGCTAGCTGCTGAGGTGATTGAGCATTAGCTAACGTGTTCTCACATTTAATGAAGATCTCAAAACATGTTCTGAGAAAAACACAGATCTGCTATGTATACAGTCAGTCTTTGTTAGCATGAAATTAAAATAGGATGTCACGTATCTCATTATATCAAATGAGTCACATCTGGATTCAGAATTTGTCAAGCAAGATATGGTGCATATCCACAAAATTACAAATATGCATTGGAAATGGCCTGTATTCTCTAGAATATCAAAAATGTGTAATGTAAAGATATCCTCTGATTAGCAACCCTTTTCACCCAGTGTAATCTTGGCATAACCATAGCCTTAAGTTCAACGCAGCCTTTGCCCTAACCTTCCCTGTGTGTGTGCTCGTGCATGCTATAGAAGAGTATTAATGTTGGCTAGTTTGACACTTCTATTAAAAGTGGATTCTGATGATAAAAATATTAAATATGTAATGTACCACATAACAACTCTATATTAAAACATCAAAGCCATGTAAGATCCAATGTAAGAATTACGTTGCTATCCTCCCCCTATTGACATGATCATGCAAGAACCCTTCTTGCACATTCCCCATGTAGCATTTTCCTTGCCTACAGCACATTTGAGAACTTATGTGAGACTCATTATTTGCAATATATTTTATTGGGAGTATTTCCAATGTATTTACACAGGTAAAATTAAGTTTAAACATAGAATCCTGACTAAAGTAGGCCTAGATCTGTAGGCTTCTGTATATTTACAGTAAAATAGTTCCAGTAAGATTAATGTTTGACTCAGAAATATTGCTAAGACAACATAATAGAAGCCTTAATTAGATAATACTGTAACGACCCTGGGTTTATAAGCGCGGACATCGACTCAGCAGCACGAGCATGCTTTTTGCGGCACAGTCGATAGCGCGCCGGACCCTCGGGCTCGAAGGTCGAGGGTTCGAGACATGCTCCCTGCCGGTTTCATTACAATACAATAAAACAGAGAATTTGGTGACGTCTACAAACATCGCGATATATTTTTTCCTTTCTGGTGCAAGGTCAGCTGATCAATTTTAATTCACAGTGGAAACCACAGAGTTTCTAAACCCAGAGACGCAACGTCGAGAGACTTCCCGGGAACGCAAACTTGGGAGACCAGGCCTGGGTTTGAGAAGTCAATGGGCGCGTTCGAGTGGATCACTTTTGTCAAGTTGTTGACTGTCATTGGTCGCCACCTTCCAAAGTGTGTTGCATTCTAGGGCAAAAGACTTTAAGACTTTAGTTTACATGTTGACTGCATGAACTTTACAAAAATAATGTGATCAGGTCATGAAGTTGACTGCAGTAGACTACAAGTTTCGGCATTTGCTCTTCACCAACTTCATTGTGAGGCTCTATTTTTATTAGGGTGTTTTTCTTTGACCAAGGTGACCGAAGACATAAAAAGGGAACAATTTGAAATCAGTCACATTCACATGTTTAGCAGATGTTATTGAGGGTGTAGTGAAATGCTTGTGTTTCTAGCTCCAACAATTTGCCACAATTCATGTGTACAGTAAATATTTAAAACATGTATGTGATGTTTGAGGCTCTCTCTCTCTCACTAATTGATTGTATAATGTGCACACATGTGATTTCAGTTTGTGAGTGTGTGATATGGGTGTTGGAGACATGTTTATTTCAACATTATAAATTAAACCTTTTATAAACGGTGTTGGTGTTGCCATTCAACACTGCCATGTTGATCTGAGCCTTGCTGTTGGAAACCCACATTAGTGTCACTGACACACTTTCACCGACTTTCATCTACAGTCAGTTGCTTTACACGGAACCCAAACCAGCTGCGCACGTGCTCCATCTTGCATAAATGTATTTTGTTCCCCCACACCAAACACAATCATGACACGCAGGTTAAAATATCAAAACAAACTCTAACCCATTACATTAATTTGGGGACAGGTTGAAAAGCATTAAACATTTATGACAGCTAGCTAGCTAACACTTGTTAAACATTTAGCTAACTAGCACTTGTTAGCTATTTTGTTTCTATTTAGCTAGCTTGCTGTTGCTGGCTAATTTGTCCTGGGATATAAACATTGAGTTGTTAATTTACCTGAAATGCACAAGATCCTCTACTCCGACAATTAATCCACACATAAACCGGTAAACTGAATCGTTTCTAGTCATCTCTTCTCCTTCTAGGCTTTTTCTTCTCTTGACTTTATATTGCGATTGGCAACTTTCATAAATTAGGTGCATTATCGTCTTTCAGTCACCCATGTGGGTATAACCAATGAGGAGATGGCACATGGGTGCCTGCTTCTATAAACCAATGAGGAGATGTGAGAGGCAGTGATCTGTGTCACAAATAGAACTAACTTCTATTTTAGCCCTTGGCAATGCAGAGGCTTGTGAGCAGTGTGGGTGCAAGCTCGCTCAGCGGTGTGGTCCGCCTGTTAGCCTTACAACTTAAACACGCCCAATGAGAGAATTGAAACAATTTTTTCTCGAAATCTGAAGGCACTACCTAGATTCGAGCCAATGTCTTAAGTAGCGGAACATGTTATTACTCCAGCCTAATGAAAGTGACACGTTTTCATTTTCGTCAAAAACAACTTTATATCGAAGGAGTGTCTTTTTGATGGCATGCCCAAGCACATTTCGGCGAGACGACCTTTAGACCCGGTGACCGTGTTTCTGCGCACGCGCCTAGCTAACCAACGTCGCAATGACATCGCCTACAACTTGATCAGGGAGAAGCAGTTACTGCATATCTTCATACTGTCTTTGGTAGGAACGACGCAGATGGCTGAGTAGCTAGCTACAGTAGCAAAATTAGCCAACAAAATAACACAATCACTGGTACAAGGGACACCTAACGTTGATATCGACAGTTTCAGGTAATTTTCGGAAAATAGTCTAAATCGAATTACATTGCAGACAGTCCACGCAGATAATCTCTAACGTTAGCTACACAATGCTTTTTGAGCTAGCTATCTAGACAAATACTGAGCTACCGTTACTAGCTAGCTTGCTAACAAGCAAGTGCCGAACATTCTAGTGGAGGCAGTCCTATATTAGCTAGCGTACATTAGGCTAGCTCGTTTATTAACTGACATTAGCCAGCTTGCTAACGTTTTCACAATTAATTAAATAAAGCCAACACATTTGTTTGCTATTTATCATTTCCTGGGTCTGTCTCACTTCTGGCTAATAATTGTTACCTTCAGATCAGCTAGCTGGACAGCGCCAGTGTTCCGTCAATGCTTATTTACAACTGAACAAATGAGAAGAATTGTCATCTAACTAACCTAATTAACGTTAACTAGCTAACCTTAAGTCTGATAACTAAAATTTGCTTGATTCAGTTTAAACGTTTTAGCTTGCTAACTAGTTTTGATGTTAACGTCTTTACTGCACAAATCAAAACAGCTCACGAACATGTCACGCTTTGCTTGCAAGCCAAGTGACTGTCTTCTTCTGCCTGTTAATCTGTGAACATATTCTCAGATCACTAGCCTTAGCATCCAAGGTTTCACTAAATCTATCATTATGAAACCATTTTTCAAGAGGCACAGAGATCAAGTTGGCCTAAACCTGAAAGAGCGAGAACTAAGCAGCATTGTATCATTCTTGCCATTTAAAGTGGGCTTGCAATGTCAGGGTGCCAGAAGATATTCATTAAACGATGTCTTTGTGTTTTGCTTTTCAGGGATAAACCAGAGTCAAGAAGATGGCTGACACAGAGCAAACAAGTGCTCCTCCTCCCCCTCAATTAGGGACAGTGGTGAGTAATCATGAACTTCTACTTCATCAGATTGTATTTGTTAGGCTGGATTTATAGTCAACTAGACATACTCTGTAGTGTAGAACCTCCACTCCACACACATTTCACTGCATGTCATAGGTTGTAACTTTACGCACGCTCTCGTGACATTTTGTTATCGTGAATGTTTGGTGGAGGATAAATCCAGCCTGAAGCCTAATTTAGTTGAATTGCAAAAACATGCAAATGTGTGCAGCCCCAGATTTGTAGTGCAACGCAAGGGAAACAATTTTTATGTATTCAGTTGCATCCCTACATTGCGTCATTGCAGTAAGGTAGACATTCTTTCTTTTTTTTTGCTCTCACATTTTGGCTTACTTTGACATACAGACAGGGTACGTGCTACGCCACTGCTCATAACTATAAGAAATGTAAGATATGTCAAATAAATTATATGCAGCTCAGGGCTCCAGCAATGTATTTGGTTTAATAACTTGCTAGCAAAGTGGCTAGATGTCAAGCGTCTTGGTTACAGCAGAGACAATCAAGATCACTGTTGCCTAAATTGTTTTTGCACCCCTTGTGTGCACATTCGGTAATGCTGTATACCCCGGTATGGTACAAAAACTGTATGAAAATCTGGATTACAGCAACCCTAGTTCTCATACTGATACTGTATAGGCCTATGATTGTGATCCTACAGTGGATGGTGATTTTACAGTGGATGATTTAGTCTAGTTTTTTAAATCTTATGAACTTGAATGTACTCTTTTTTTTCACAGCAATTCATGTTGGCTAACAAACTAGAGACGGCAATGTGGCTCTCGCGGCTCTTCACCGTCTATTGCTCAGTAATGTTCATTCTACCTCTCTTAGGGTAAGGGTCAATGCTCCAACTGTTTGCTTTGTCTATATGTCTATTTAGAAAGTAATACTGTATGACAGGGACTGGTCATTGGGTTTGGTTTTCTACTGCAGTTTGGATTTTGCATTATTGTTAATATTTACTCAGTTCCAGGGATAATATTTTTCTTCGTGTGCACATAGCAATATAGCAACAATACCTGACAGAGACAACCAATGCATAACTGCTAAATGAACAGATGTATTACTAATGGGATTATCTAATGTCTGGAATGATCACCCGATCCTACCACATATTCACTTTTGTAGCATTTTGTGATCAAAACTGTTCCACCATTTTGATATACTCCAAAATGTATACTGAATGAAAATATGAATCCAACATTCAAAGTGTTGGTCCTGTGTTTCATGAGCTGAAATAAAAGATCCCAGAAAGGTTCCATATGCCCAAAAAGCTTATTTCTCTCAATTTCCCCCCACATTTGTTTACATCACTGTTAGTGAGCATTTCTCCTTTGCCAAGATAATCCATACACCTGACAGGTGTGGCTCATGAGCATTACCTCACCTCATTAGCATTACACAGGTGCACCTTGTTCTGGGGGACAATAAAATGTGCTGTTTTGTCACAACACAATGCCACAGATGTCAAGTTTTGAGGAAGCTTGTATTTGGCATGTTAACTGCAGGAATATCCACCAGGGCTGTTGCCAGAGAATTGATGTTCATTTCCATACCATAAGCCGCCTCCAAAGTTGTTTTAGAGAATTTGTCAGAACGTCCAACCGGCCTGACATCCGCAGACCACGTGTAACCACACCAGCACAGGACCTCCACATCTATTTTCTTCACCTTTGGGATCATCTCAGACCAACCACCTGGACAGCTGATGAATCTGAGGAGTATTTATGTCTGTAATAAAGCCCTGTTTTGGGGGGAAAACTAATTCTGATTGGCTGAGGCTGGCTCCCCAGTGGGTGGGTCTATGCCTTCCCAAGCCCACCCTACCCAGTCGTGAAATCCATAGATTACGACCTAATATACACTGCTCAAAAAAATAAAGGGAACACTAAAATAACACATCCTAGATCTGAATTAATGAAATATTCTTATTAAATACTTTTTTCTTTACATAGTTGAATGTGCTGACAACAAAATCACACAAAAATTATCAATGGAAATCAAATTTATCAACCCATGGAGGTCTGGATTTGGAGTCCACACTACAGGCTGATCCAACTTTGATGTAATGTCCTTAAAACAAGTCAAAATGAGGCTCAGCATGCTCCTGCTGAGGTGGCGGATGGTCTCCTGAGGGATCTCCTCCTGGACCTGGACTAAAGCATCCGCCAACTCCTGGACAGTCTGTGGCGTTGGTGGATGGAGCGAGACATGATGTCCCAGATGTGCTCAATTAGATTCAGGTCTGGGGAACGGGCGGGCCAGTCCATAGCATCAATGCCTTCCTCTTGCAGGAACTGCTGACACACTCCAGCCACATGAGGTCTAGCATTGTCTTGCATTAGGAGGAACCCAGGGCCAACCGCACCAGCATATGGTCTCACAAGGGGTCTGAGGATCTCATCTCGGTACCTAATGGCAGTCAGGCTACCTCTGGCGAGCACATGGAGGGCTGTGCGGCCTCCCAAAGAAATGCCACCCCACACCATGATTGACCCACCGCCAAACCGGTCATGCTGGAGGATGTTGCAGGCAGCAGAATGTTCTCCACGTCGTCTCCAGACGCTGTCACTTCTGTCACGTGCTCAGTGTGAACCTGCTTTCATCTGTGAAGAGCACAGGGCGCCAGTGGCGAATTTGCCAATCTTGGTGTTCTCTGGCAAACGTCCTGCACGGTGTTGGGCTGTAAGCACAACCCCCACCTGTGGACGTCGGGTCCTCATACCACCCTCATGGAGTCTGTTTCTGACCATTTGAGCAGACACATGCACATTTGTGGCCTGCTGGAGGTCATTTTGCAGGGCTCTGGCAGTGCTCCTCCTGCTCCTCCTTGCACAAAGACGGAGGTAGCGGTCCTGCTGCTGGGTTGTTGCCCTCCTACGGCCTCCTCCACGTCTCCTGATGTACTGGCCTGTCTTCTGGTAGCGCCTCCATGCTCTGGACACTACGCTGACAGACACAGCAAACCTTCTTGCCACAGCTTGCATTGATGTGCCATTCTGGATAAGCTGCACTACCTGAGCCACTTGTGGGAGTTGTAGACTCTGTTTCATGCTACCACTAGAGTGAAAGCACCGCCAGCATTCAAAAGTGACCAAAACATCATCCAGGAAGCATAGGAACTGAAGTGGTCTGTGGTCACCACCTGCAGAACCACTCCTTTATTGGGGGTGTCTTGCTAAATGCCTATAATTTCCACCTGTTGTCTATTCCATTTGCACAACAGCATGTGGAAGTGTTGCTTCCTAAGTGGACAGTTTGATTTCCCAGAAGTGTGATTGATTTGGAGTTACATTTGTGTTGTTTAAGTGTTCCCTTTATTTTTTTGAGCAGTGTATTTATTTAAATTGACTGATTTCCTTATGAACTGTAACTCAGTGAAAAATATATTTTTGTTCAGTATAGTTTTAAAATAAAATTGTATTTATTTCATCTTTATTAAACCAGGCTAGTTGAGAACAAGTTCTCATTTACAACTGCGACCTGGTCAAGAATAAAGCAAAGCAGTTCGACACATACAACAACACAGTTACACATGGAATAAACAAACATACAGTCAATAATACAGTAGAAAAAAATCTATATACAGTGTGTGCAAATGAGGTAAGGCAATAAATAGGCCATGGTGGCGAAGTAATTACAATATACCAATTAAACACTGGAGTGATTGATGCGCAGAAGATGAATGTGCAAGTAGAGATAGTTAACCAGTCTGAGTTCCCTCAGAGTAATCCATTTCTCTTTCTTTTTGACATATTCCAGACCTCAGGCGGCTGCCAATTTCTATCAGCGTGCGCTGCTGGCCAACGCACTCACCAGTGCTCTGCGGCTACACCAGCGGCTTCCTCACTTCCAGCTCAGCAGAGCCTTCCTAGCCCAGGCACTCCAAGAGGACAGCTGTCACTACCTGCTGTACTCCCTCATCCTGGTCAACTCTTACCCCATTACAAGTATCCTCTCAACCATAGATAAAGGCCTTATCACCATAGTATCACCATGCCTTGGTTGTTGTCATAATGGTCTCTGATAAAGCTAGAGTTTGGTATATCACCAACAAACTGATTTGGGGAGAAGGCCAATTGTGTTGCAGGAAGGTTTTGCACTGCTTGGGGGTCGTGGTTTCAGTTATGCAAACCTATAAAACCTATTAACAAAAAGGCATTGCTTGACAGCACTATTTGATGCTGACCTTAAATGTGTTTATTTTGCATTGTACATTTTTAATGCTGTTTGCCACTTAACTGCAGTCTACAGTGAGCATATTCCCAGTCTTCCTCTTCTCATTGCTTCATGCAACCACCTACACAAAGAAGTTTCTTGACGTAAGTATCTTCTTGATTCCAAAACATTTCAATGTTCGTGAAGCCATTAAAAAGTCATTTGGGTAAAGCATAACCAACACTTGAAAAATTGTATTTTATAAAATACCCTTCTACCTGTTTTGGTTAGGTAAAATAGTAATTTTGCACATTTCTCCTCATTAGACATTTCCTATTTTAGGGCATTAATGGAAAATGTACAGTGTGTAAAGTGCTGTATAACTGCTAGTTTAGTCATGTGGTGATCCTGATGTGTATAATTCCCCTTTTAGGCAATGGGCCCCAATAGCCTTCTCTTCATGAGGAACTTCCTCAACAAGCTCTCGGCCAACCAGCAGAACATCCTGAAGTTCATCGCCTGCAATGAGATCTTCCTCATGCCAGCCACCATATTCATGCTCTTCAGGTATGTTTCTATTTCTTGGTAAATTTGTCAGCACATTTGTATGGTACCTTAAGACTGAAGTCAGATTAGGGTTTTTCCTTCTTGATGTCTTGCAATACCACTATGAACTGAGATGATTAGTCACTTGATTAACTCTTGGTTACTCCAGTCACTTGATTAACTCTTGGTCTTTGTGTTTACAGTGGCCAGGGAAGCTTGCTGCAGCCTTTCATTTACTACAGGTTTCTAACTCTCCGCTATACATCAAGGAGAAACCCATATTGCCGGTAAGTAGCCTCATTTTGAATTTTGTGCAGAAATGTTAATATGTAGGATAATTGTACAATATCAAATATGGCAAATTGTGTGTTTCTAGGTATATGATGTTGATTAAATCATTTCTCAAACCATCATTTCCCCCTATTCCCTAATCTCCCTGTCCACCCCTCCCAGCACCCTATTCTCAGAGCTGCGGATTCTGCTGGAACATTTCGTCATGAAGCCCGCCTGCCCCGCCTTCTTCAGAAAGATGTGCCTCAACAGTATCTCCTTTATGAGCCGCCTGGCCCCCACCGCAGTGTGACCTTACTTCCTGTTCCCACACAACCATAGTTTGTACTGTTAGGGGCGTGGCAGCATTTCAACTCGAGCGGGATGGACGAACAACAACTTTGAGAGCAAGGGCAAAAAACCTTTTGAATGTTAGTCTGGTCTGTCTTCCTGCTGCTCTGTTCATACGCTACAGCGGAGGCTGAGGCTCGGACTGCGACGCACTGAAAACTGATTGTTTTCAATTATGGCTTTATGGAACAGCCGAACACTCACTCCCCCTTTTCTCTCTCACTCTCTTTGGGAATAAACACCAGCTGACTATTTGATGTGTTCTACTTCTAAGGATTGACCTTGTGATGGTTAAATGTCTTTGTCATGGAAAATACTTGTTCTTATCTTTAAATAAAATACTAACTTCTGAGATTAGATAGTTAAATTGTACTATACATCGTTGCAGTCATTTTATTTGTTTTAATAGCCAAATATTGTGCTTTTCAAAGGCGATGTCAGTTGCTCTGTATTTTATTTTTTACATCCACAAATTCCATTTTAAATGTTATTTTTCTTACACGAAAAGCATTGGTTATGATTTTGTCTTAACACGTTTCTACTCTTATGAATTTGAAAAGTGATCTATGCCATGTAATTCACTATTTAAAAAAAAAAAATGTGTTGGCAGTTGAGGCAGTGTCAAAAGGGCCCTGAAATGAGAAGGCAACATATCTGCTCTATTTTGAAGACTTAAATGGTACAAGAACATGTAGTTGTAGGATTTATGGCTGAAATTAATCAGTTTCACTATACCAGCATTTCCTCAGTCTGCACAAAGCACATGTTATGCAGTAAATGGGAAGGAAGGACTAGGCTGGTTTCAAATTCAAGTTTAGATTTGCATTTTTAATAGGTTTTCTAATTGAAAATCTATTTAAATTCAGGTTCAATTGAACTGATTTGTGGCTAATATCCCTATAGTTTTCCGATTCAGTGCACACCCATGTTAAATGTCTTTATTTAACTTGTAGAGAAAAGATGTTTGTATAGCTGGAATAAATTTCTCCATTCTATTCAATCAAAAAATGAAAGAAATGACCTTGTTGAATGAGATTTATAACCTCCATATTCACTAATATAAACATGATTCGTATCAATTAGTATTCTTTGACTCATTTTTGGAGCATTGGTGATTTTATTGGTTTGGTTCTTAGAGGATGGCCACTTTCTACTATCCAGGAAGACAAAAATACTGGAACTGCTAAACCATTCAGAATCTAGCTTGAATCACACCACAATCACCAACACCCAATGATATTGAAGCTTCTTCAAACGAACAACGTTGTCCATGGTAACGGGTCCAGTGTGCGCGCAGAAGAATCAGATGCTAGTTATTTCGACAACCTTAATTTTCTAACTCCTATAATGTCGATAAACTAGCTAACGTTATGGTTGAACTAAATCAAACAACGATGTGGCGGCTATATAGAATATACTAATACGTCAGAGTATGCAACGTGCATTCTGACTACAGTTTTAGCGAGACAGCTAAATTAGCCAACGAGGCTAATCCCTATTACAGAATAATCCCAATCTGACAAAATGCTCTTTGTTCACCTCGCATGTTAGCCAGCTATCTTTATTAGCTAGCTAACGTTGATTTAGATACCTGTAACGCCGGTCTGATTTTTTTGTTGTAAATTGTAAACGGTTAACGTTACTGGACAGACACCTTTTGGATACTTCAGCGAACGTTATTAGATAGCGAGCTAATCAATTGAATTGCATACTAGTTTTTGCTGACCAAACACTCACATCAAGCCAAGAACATCATGGAGATAAACCTCAACCGAATTGATTATCTACAGGTAACTGGATTGCATGTTTTGCTAGAAAATTCAACGGGGTAGATTTTTCCTATATTTCGACCCCTGATCATGTCACTAATGTTATGGCCAAATAGTAGCCTGAATGGAAAGAGTTGAACAGCTTGATTTTGTTGTTGTTGTACTCTGCCAATTTTACCTTAAGTAACTGGATGACTCGTGATACTGACTGACTCTGGCTGTCACATTCATCGACACAGGTTGGTGTGATATCTCAGAAAACCATGAGGCTCCTCCCTGCCTTAGGACGCAAAGCAACCCAAAAGGTACTGTAATGTGAATGTGCATTATTAGAGGGGACCCATAAATAGACCTTGTGTGTTGGAATATGATAATTTGAACAATGTCCCAAGTACTCTTGATTTAGAAATGTCGTTTTGTGGGTCTCAGGTTGCTGTTGCTGATCATGATGGTGTGATAACTTGTTTTGGGATGAAAAAGGGAGAAGCTGTGGTAGGTATTGAGTCTTACATATTTAACAACATTGAAATACTCTCCTGGGTGCCAGTCTTTTTTTTGGAGCCTACTCATTAATCACTGTTGGCTAAATCAGAGCCAGACTGGCACCAAGGCTAGCAGAATACAGCCGCTTTCATGGACTTCATATGAATACCTACTGCTGTTGTGCACAGGAACAAGGCACTTAGCTTAATCCCTATCTGCACCTGGAAAGCTTCTCTGCAGCTGACCCTGTGCGGTTCGATGGCATGGGTACTGTGCCCTCTAATAGACAAGTTTCCCTTGTCATTGTGTAATGAAAAAATAATGTTTCATTCCATGAATGTTGATTGTACCTATCTTTTCCAGCCTGTGTTCAAGACTTTGCCAGGGCAGAAGATAACAAGGCTGGACCTTGGTGGGGCTCTTGGAACCCCACAGGAGAAGATCTTTGTGTGTGCTGGCTCGGAAGTGAAGGGATATACCAAGAAAGGCAAACAGTTCCTGTCCTTTGAGGCCAACCTTACAGAAAGCATCAATGCCATGTGAGATTTAACTTTTTGATGTGAATTATAGGTTACCTGGCCTTGGTTCCAAGCCTTCTACACATGTTTGTCAACAGTGACGAACGAGACTTGGGAGTACGGTTTTGAGAGAGTATAGTCTAGCTTTAATTTTTAAAGAGACTTGGAGCATTCTTTAATCTGTTTATAAATAAGGGGAATTGTGGGTGTGTTTTTGTGCTGCTTTATATTACAATGTGTGTTTTTTTTCATGCCTACAATGTGTTTTTCAGGCACGTTTCAGGAGCAGACCTTTTTGTGTGTGCGAGTTACATCTACAACCACTACTGTGACTGCAAGGATCAAGACTACTACCTGTCTGGAGACAAAATTAATGACATTGTGTGCTTGCCTGCTGAGAACTTGGGCCGCATTGTCCCTGTGTTGGCATGTCAAGACCGAGTTCTCAGAGTGTTGCAGGTGAATGGAAATTGTTTGTGAGTACTGCAGTATGAGTATATAAGTACTTCAACGAGTACTTCAGTGAGTTTGTGTTTTCTTGCCCATAGGGATCTGAGCTTGTGTATGATATTGAAGTCCCTGGTCCTCCCTCAGTTTTGGAGCTGTACAATCGAGATGGAGGCGAGTATAAAATCCTTATACTGAACTCAAATGTAAATTTCACACATCCCTGTACTTACAGCAAACTGGTCTACTTCTACCCCACCGTCTGCTTTAGGGACTAATGGCGAAGACATTCTCTATGGAACTGTGGATGGCAAACTGGGACTGATTAGGATAACTGATTCCTCTTCCTCTTCTAAATGGGAGATTGATAATGAGAAAAAGAAAGGAGGTACAATACTGTTAATGAAGATGAAAACTAGTATATGTTTCATCTGTCAGAGACTCAGAGTACCTATGCACTGAAACACAATTAGCACATGTATTATCATTGTATATTGTAAGAATGTTATTAACATTGACTTACCATGTTAGACATCATTCAATCATATAGCATCATTCCATTCATTGAGCTTATTCCACATTTTCTTCTTCTATGGCTGTTTCTACTAGGTGTTTTGTGCATCGACACGTATGATATCCTGGGTGACGGGGTGAAAGACATCCTTGTTGGCAGGGATGATGGGACAGTGGAGGTCTATGGGTTTGACAGCTCCAATGAGCCCACATTGCGCTTTGAGCATGTAAGTCCACAAATAATATTTGTCATTATTTTATGCCACATTCTACTGGCGTTGTACATATCATCTGAAATTCAGGGGGAAAAAATACATTTATTTTAATTCAAGGGTGATAGAAATGTATTTTTGTTGTAAAATAAATAACAAACTTTCTGTCCCAAAGTTGAGAGAATATTGTAGAAATCCATGTTTTGGGATACTAACTTGTCCACCAGGTGTTATTGGAGAGCGTCACCTCTATCCAGGGTGGCTGTGTTGGGAAGGAGTCTTATGACGAGGTTCTGACAGCCACGTACACAGGTGAGCTATCAACAAAAGGAGAGGGTTTTATGCACAAGAGCTATACAAAAAAAAACACTAGCGAGAAAAACTAATGTCCGCTGACTGTTTGCTGCTCCCAATAAGTGCTCTATAGGAGATACAGATACAAAGTTGTGAGCGACTTGAAATAATATGTGTGTCCAGGATGGGTGACAGGGCTGACTACAGAGCCCCAGCAGGCAGAGGCAGGCCCTGGAGATGAAGTCAAGATGAGTCGGGAGACCCAGAGCAAAGTGGCAGCTCTCAGGTATACTTGTGGACAGTTGTTGTTGTCACCTGCAATTGCAATATATATCAATGGAACTTTGTAAGCAAAACTCAGTGTTGGCAAGGTTAATTCAACAGCCAAAGTAAAGTCCTGTGTTTAGAAAACATTTGAGTTAGCTAACTTAAATATGAGGAAAGATGCTGTCTGTTGTAATTTTCCCAGTATGAACCCACAGCACTTGTCCCCCTCAGGGCAGAGCTAGACCAACTGCAGATGAAGGTCGTTCAGGGCCGTGAGAAGTACCAGCAAACCGCGCAGTCTAGTACGGCGGTCTCTGCCATGCCCGTGTTCAGCATCAACGACAAGTTCACCCTGTGTCAGGATGATGCCAGCTACAGCCTGACCCTGGAAGTGCAGACAGCCATCGACAATCTGCTGCTGCAGGTGAAACAAATGAACTTGACTCTGTATTTATGTTCTGTATTGAACACGAAAGAGAAATGTGTATGTTTTTTTTGCATGAGAGAGATCTGCTAATTATACAATCCATGACAGAAATATCCACAAGTCATTGCATATTTGTAAAGAAAACAATATTAATGTTACAGAGTGATGTACCAATTGATCTGCTGGATGTCGACAAGAACTCTGCTGTCGTGAGTTTCAGCGAATGTGATTCAGAGGTGAGATGTCCTGGTACAGAGAACATACAAATAATACAAGTGAATGCTTTAGATTCCTCAAGGCACTAATTATGTCTTCTGTTCCAGCAGCCAAAAGGCAATTTTCTCCTCGTTACGTACAGATGCCAAGCAAATACTACACGGCTTGAGCTGAAGGTGAGAGATTTTTTTTAAGAGTATGTTTTAGTCAGTTCTTACTGATTTTAGCCCAATAACAATTTATTTAGAATTGTACTCCTGGCCATTCATAATAAATTGTCAATTGCAACCAATAGAAGTACCACTCTAAGTCTCCAGTTCCCACCCAGTCTCACCTGCCTCTGCAATGCTATGGGCAACACTGCTGTGTGTTCTCATGACTTGTGTAACAGCATCTTCTCCCTTCTCCAGGTGAGGTCTATTGAGGGCCAATATGGCACCCTACAGGCCTACATCACCCCACGCCTGCAGCCCAAGACCTGTCAGGTACGCCAGTACCTCATCAAACCTCTGTCCCTTCACCAGAGAACTCACACCATTGAACAGGACAGGTAAGGATAAGGATACTGAAAGAAAGACTGTTCAATTTCCCATTTTGTCTTCTTTCATTCTCTCCCTTTTTCTCTCCATCCCCCCAAACAGACCCATGAACACTTTGAGTCTAGTTGGCCAATTCAGCTTTGCAGAGATCCACTCCTGGGTCCTCTTCTGCTTGCCAGAGGTCCCAGAGAAGACTCCAGCAGGGGAGAATATCACCTTCTACTTCCAGAACACTTTCCTTGGAACGCAGCTGGAAGCCACGTACTGGTTAGGAATTCAATTCAATACAACTTAATTTATCCCCTTTGGGATATGCATCAATCAGAGTTCTTGGTTTAGTTTTCCAAGTAAATGTATCCAATGTATCTTTGTCATTTTAGTAAAGGGGAAGGCCACTTCAAGTCTGACAACATTTCCACCATCTCCATACTGAAGGATGTCCTCTCCAAAGAAGCCACCAAAAGAAAAAACAATCTCGATATTTCTTATGGTAGGTCTTTAGCTAGTTACATTTTATCTGTTTTTAGGCTACTAGTTAGTTATCGACGATGGAGTGAAATGGTTATGTCTGTTCATGAAATAAAACATATATTATCTTATCTCACAATTTTATTTGCGGCTCTAAATTCCAGATATCAATGACGATTCAGTGGGCCACACACTCAAGATGATTCATCCGAAGCTTGAGTATCAGCTGCTATTGGCCAAAAAGGTTCAGCTGATTGACGCATTAAAAGTAAGTGCCAGTGTTGCAAAAAATAATAATAATTGAAACTACTTTAATATTGCAACTCTTGCTCAAATTTCACTGTGTGTGTGTGTGTTTTGTAGGAGCTTCAGGTTCACGAGGGGAATGCGGACTTCCTCATTCCTGAATATCGTAACATTCTAGACGAGTCTGCCTATCTGCTAGAGGAATACAAGAAACAACCAGCTCACCTGGAAAGACTTTATGGTATATAAATATTGCTCTAAAATTATTGTTTCAGTAGAATTAAAAAGAAATGACATTTTCAGCTATCACAGTAGCCTAGCTTGCCAATGATCCTTATATCCTGGGTGCAAAACTAATTTGACAGTATGGTTATGCAAAACTACCATGACAGTAACGTGTGTTCTTCTGTTTCCCCAGGTATGATAACTGACCTCTTCATCGACAAATTCAAATTCAAAGGACAGAATGTGAAGACAAAGGTGTCATTGCTGCTGGAAGTTTTGGATAACTACGATTTGGATTCTTTGATGAATTTCTTCAATGAGGCATAATATCAAACTTGAGCAAAGAGGATGCAAACTTTTACACTCTATTTGTGATAGCTTTTGTTTTGTTTAGAGTACAGCGTTTACTTTCCAGCTGTGTCTTTTTTTGTGTAAGATACTAGAATTATGTTACATAATCTGAATTCTTTATGTCTAAAGCCATATTCTGTTGGCCTAGCTATATACAGTGCATTGTAAAATATTCAGACCCCTTTCCTTTTTCCACATTTTGTTATGGTATTATAGCCTTATTCTAAAATGGATTAAAATAGTTTTTTCCCTCATCAATCTACACACTACCCCATAATGACAAAGCGAAAACAGGTTTTTAGAAATGTTTGCAAATGTATGAAAAATAAATAAATACCTTAATTATGTAAGTATTCAGACCCTTTGCTATGAGACTCAAATTTGATCTCAGGTGCATCCTGTTTCCATTGATCATCCTTGAGATGTTTCTACAACTTGAATGGAGTCCACCTGTCGTAAATTCAATTGATTGGACATGACTTGGAAAGGCACACATCTGTCTATATAAGATCCCACAGTTGACAGAGCATGTCAGAGCAAACACCAAGCCATAAGGTCAAAGGAATTGTCCATAATGCTCCCAGACAGGATTGTGTTGAGGCAGAGATCTGGGGAAGTGTACCAAAAAATGTCTGGAACGTTGACGGTCCCCAAGAACACAGTGGCCTCCATCATTCTTAAATGGAAGAAGTTTGGAACCACTAAGACTCTACTGCTGGCCACACACTCAAACTGAGCAATCGGGGGAGAAGGACCTTAGTCAGGGAGGTAACCAATAACTCGATGGTAACTCTGACAGAGCTCCAGAGATCCTCTGTGGAGATGGGAGAACCTTTCAGAAGGACAATCATCTTTGCAGCACTCAACCAATCAGGCTTTTATGGTAGAGTGGCCAGATGGAAGCCACTTGTCAGTAAAAGGCACATGACATCCCACTTGGAGTTTGCCAAAAGGCACCTTAAAACTCAGACCATGAGAAACAAGATTATCTGATCAGATGAAACCAAGATTGAACTATTTGGCTTGAATGCCAAGTGTCACGTCAGGAGGAAACCTGGCACCATCCCTACGGTGAAGCATGGTGGTGGCAGCATCATGCTATGGGGATGTTTTTTAGCGGCAGGGAGATCGAGGGAATGATGTACAGAGCAAAGTACTGAGAGATCCTTGATGAAAAGCTGCTCCAGAGCGCTCAGGACCTCTCTTTCTCTCTCTCGGAGGACCTGAGCCCTAGGACCATGCCCCAGGACTACCTGACATGATGACTCCTTGCTGTCCCCAGTCCACCTGGCCGTGCTACTGCTCCAGTTTCAACTGTTCTGCCTTATTATTATTCGACCATGCTGGTCATTTATGAACATTTGAACATCTTGGCCATGTTCTGTTATAATCTCCACCCGGCACAGCCAGAAGAGGACTGGCCACCCCACATAGCCTGGTTCCTCTCTAGGTTTCTTCCTAAGTTTTGGCCTTTCTAGGGAGTTTTTCCTAGCCACCGTGCTTCTACACCTGCATTGCTTGCTGTTTGGGGTTTTAGGCTGGGTTTCTGTACAGCACTTTGAGATATCAGCTGATGTACGAAGGGCTATATAAATAAATTTGATTTGATTTGACCTCAGACTGGGGCGACGGTTCACCTTCTAACAGGACAATGACCCTAGGCTTCGGGACAAGTCTTTGAATGTCTTTGAGAGACCAGAGACTTGTCCCTTGAACCGAATCAAACATTTCTGGAGTGACCTGAAGATAGCTGTGCAGTGACACTCCCCATCCAACCTGGCCTGAGTTTGAGAGGATCTGCAGAGAAGATGTGCCAAGCTTGTAGTGGCATTATCAAGGCTGTAATTGCTGCCAAAAATGCTTTAAAAAAAGTGTTTTATTTAACTAGGCAAGTCAGTTAAGAACACATTCCTATTTTCAATGACGGCCTAGGAATAGTGAGTTAACTGCCTTGTTCAGAACGACAGATTTTCACCTTGTCATCTCTTCAATCTTGCAACCTTTCAGTTTGCCGCCCCAGGTAGCCTAACCCCTGTGCTTCAACAAAGTACTAAGTACTAAGTATTTCATTTGAAAAAATTCCCCAAAACATTTTTTGCTTTGTCATTATGGGATATTGTATGTAGACTGACGAGGGGGGAAAAAAACATTTGAATCCATTTTAGAATAGAATGTGTAAGAGTCAAGGAGTCCGAATACTTTCTGAATGCACTGTATATTCAGTTATATTTTTTGTTTTATAGGTTGGCACATGAACATACTATCCTTCATGTTTGGCAGTTATATTTCTATTGAAGTATTTAGACTAACTAGAGTATTTAAATCATGTGTGGTTTATTTGTTATGGGGTGAGGTTATCTCTGTGTATAGCATAAATTTGTGTAACAAGACTTTGCGATGCTCTCAGAGAGATCATAATTGTTTGTACGATATTATATTAATTCAAATTATGAAAAATGTACCTTTGACTCTTTCATTGTCCATACATGCCGAAATCGCAACGGCCTGCGTATTCTCGAACACATTAAATCTGAGTTATATCAGCCGCCGTAGATTCGTGACGTAATTTTCGCCTTCGGTTGTGATTGGCCGTTTCAATAGTCGCGGGCTACTTGAACTCAGAACAAGCAACTTTTCTGCATTAATATATATTTTCAGAGGACAAGGGACTGTATCTAGGTAAAGGTTGCGCGGTGGTTAGCTACATTTATTGGATTTAGTCAAACAGCATGGCGAGCTAATGTCGGTTTTCATGCAGAAGATGATTTTGTCTCAACGTTAAGTAGTGTTTTAAACTTGCAGCTCAGAATTACGTTGTTGCCATCAACACCCCAGACTTGTCTGTGCGATATCTTATGCAACTGTAGCTAGCTTGCTAACACAGGTAGCCTCTTTGTGCTATCTTGTACAATTTGTAAATTCGTTTTTATATTCATTGCAGTATTTCTTTACCAAGTTTTTATTTTCTTTGTAGCAAAGTGGACGTTTCTGCAGTGACTTGTTTGAGCCAGAAACTGAGAATAACATGTCAGAAACAAACCAAGGACAAGGAAGCGCGGTTGACGTTCCGCTGCCAGAATACCAAAACCAAGAAAATATGCTGTCCAGACTGAGGGGTCCAATCAAAAACCGGGCAGACAACCAGGAGAACATTGTCCCCAAAGCCCCACAGAGAACAGTTCTGGGAGGTTTGCAAAACAATCAATGCAGCAATCCTCAAAACACAACACAGGTTAGTAATTTCTAGCTACAAGCCAGCGAACACTATACAAACACTTGTTGCCTAGCTATCATAATTGGCATGTAGATTGAGCTAGGTTGTTACCTACCAAAAATGATCACCTTAGGACAACACTCATAATATTAGGTCATATTTTCACGGCCAAGAGTAGTGTTTAATTTACATCTTATTTCATATTCACCTTACGGTATTCAAAGTTTGTATTGTTAATGTCCGCTAACTAGCTTAGGTACCCTCCTAAGTAGTCCGCCATTTTATGCGGTCAACGTCTTGTTAAACGTCTTGCTTTCTCATGCCTTTCTTCCCATTTCATCAAATGATTTATTAATTAGCATGACATGGCTGGGTGGAACTGACTCAATGTTGAAACCATGGGCACTGAAATATTTAACCTTTCATTTCAGTTGCTGTCCTGCAAAAATGAAAGTGAAGTACCTAGAAGTTATGCAGAGAAGCTGAGTACCAAGCCGCCAGCTTTTCAGATTCACCTGGATGAGCCAGATTCGGCTTTCTCCAGGAAAATGGTGTCCTTCAAAGCCAACCCTTCCATAGAGATGTACCCCCTGAAACTGAACCCTACAGTTACCTGTCTCAGGCAGCCTCTGGCTTCTCTTGACATACCTGCCACATGTGTGTCTAACATGGATCTTAGTTTTGGTGGTGAGTATTTGTAATACTCCTGGCCAAATGATTGAAAATGTCCCTTTACCCTTTATAACACGGAGGTGCTCATGTTAATGTTTAATGTGTCTATGGATTAGAAAGTCACAACATTTTCCAATTCTCTATATAGATTGTCCCATGGATATGTCAGTTATTGAAGGGGAAGAGAAGCCAGTTCACATGACTGCGGCAACAGAGTATGCTTCAGAAATACATGCGCATCTCAGGGAAATGGAGGTGAGCAAACCCATTCATTGTTCAGTTGTCACACAACTCACTGAACCAGGACTGCAGAGTTGTCCTTTTGTGCTCTTGTCCCTAGGTTAAGTCCAGACCAAAAGCAGGCTACATGAAAAAGCAGCCAGACATAACCTACAGCATGCGGGCTATCCTTGTTGACTGGCTGGTGGAGGTTGGTGAGGAGTACAAGCTCCAGAACGAGACTCTATACCTTGCTGTGAACTACATTGACCGTTTCCTGTCTTCCATGTCAGTCCTGCGGGGGAAGCTGCAGTTGGTCGGAACCGCCGCCATGCTGTTGGCCTCGTAAGTGTTGTCAACCCCACAGCATCCTTATAAAGGGATTGTTCACCTTTTTGTGTGCCGTGTAAACCAAGTTATTTTTCTATTGTATAGAACTCACTGTATTAGGCCTTTCTCCCAAATTAATAGAAAAGGTTGGCACCAACATCTGACTAATTAAACTTGGTTGGAACTGTTCCTTCAAATGAAATTCAAACCTAGAGATGAAGTACTCCTTTACTTGATTGTGTCAAGCTAAGCAATGTGTGCTTTGATCACTCACTGGTTTTCATTCAAATGCAGGAAGTTTGAAGAGATCTACCCCCCAGAGGTGGCAGAGTTCGTTTATATCACAGACGACACCTACACAAAAAAGCAAGTGTTGCGAATGGAGCATCTGGTGCTTAAAGTGCTCTCCTTTGATTTGGCCTCTCCCACCATCAACCAGTTTCTCACCCAGTACTTTCTCACCCAGCCTGTCAGCAACAAGGTGGAGAGCTTGTCAAGGGTGAGTAGACTACACATTGTAGTGGTGTTCACAGCTTGTAATTTAAAGTCCTACTCTAATCTGTTTCACTTCATTTAATACTTGATTTACTTAACAAAAGGCACATCTCAATAGGTGGTCCAGGTATCACAACATGGCACAAGTGGGAGGGTGGGCCTTCTCTATCTCAAACGGGGGGGAGCTGATCTCATCAGTCCTTATCAGACCAACTCCTTGAGTGCCCTACTCCCTGATGTTTGCAGTTGTCTAAACACTATTTTGCCTAACTTTTTTTTTTACCCTTTAGTGTGTACTACAATCAATTTATTCTTTGGATATCACTTCAACAGCGAACAAAAACAATCCATAGAGCTTGTCAAGGTTGAAATTGTTCTATAGATATTATTATTTTTTGTCTTAAATGTTGTCTTTGTTTCCTTAGTTCCTAGGGGAGCTCAGTCTAGTAGACTCGGACCCATTCCTGAAGTACCTCCCCTCTCAGACTGCTGCTGCCGCCTTTGTTTTGGCAAACCACACTATAACAGGAAGCTCATGGGTAAGTTTGCATTGCTGCGCTAAGTGTTCTAGCAGGGTAGGAATTTCATTGCTCACCGGTTCGGCCGTGAAGCCCAACTCAAAATAAAGCATAAATGTAGAATCTTAAACAGGTCTTTGCCGGTTTTGGTAGCTGCCGCTAACAGGAATTCTCTCCCTGTAAGTATATATGCCACTGGCTCACACTGTCTAGCTCCCTGAGTAGTCCAACATTCAACTTTTTTGGCCTTTTGAACCTCATGTAAATATGGAAGGCTTCAGTAATAGAGGCTTTTTTTAGTCTCACTTGCTGCCTAAACTTTCCTATTGATGGGCCATAACGTTTATGTTAATTCACTTTATCACAACTGAGTGAACTTTGTATAACCAAGATTTACAGCTGCTAATGTTCTTGGTGCATCAACCAATTAGTCACTGGCGGTCAAGTGGCCGTGTAACATTTAATTCTGCACCTAAACTTGGCACAAACTATTATTTCCACCTTGCTGAAGTTAGTGCTGTATTAAGTATGCTTTTGTAAGATTTATATTTGAAAAGTGCTCTATTCCCCTGTTGACAGGTTTGCTTACTGACCACATGGGAATACAGACTCTCTTCCCTCAATGTTGCCATGCTTTTCAATTCCCAGGCTCCACCCTGACACGCAGTCTCTTGATTGTGTTTGATCTTTATTTTCCACACTGAAGTTTAAGCTTAACATTCTCCTTAAACATCCGTAGCATGAGATTGTCATACCCTGAAAAGACGGGCCTGTTCAATTGCAGTATTTTATTTATCCATATTTTTTCCTAAATTCGGATCTTTTGTCAACTGAAATCTTAGCCCTAAATTAGAATGAAATGATGTGCATTTTTCTGACTTTTTTTTTTAAAAATTTCAGTCCAAGTCTCTGGCAGAGGTGACTGGCAACTCTTTAGAAGACCTGATGCCATGCATAGAGGATCTGCACCAAATGTACCGCAATGCTGCTACGCATGCACAGCAGTCGGTGAGGGAGAAGTACAAGTGTGCCAAGTAAGTACACCGTATAGAATGGATACTACTTGTTCATATGGTAATTTTCTAGATTTCTATTAGCTTGAACATAATGGTTGGTCTGAATGAAAGCATGTTGGTTGTTTCTACCATAGTGTTTCTCTCTCTCTAGGTACCAAGAGGTCTCTCTCATCGAGCCCCCGGTGAAACTGTCTTTGGAATGATTTTTTTTGTGCATATTTATTTTTTAATACACGTCTCATAATGCCGGAATTTCAATAACTGAACTCATGGCTGCAGTCTTGGATGTGGACAACATTTTTAGATTTTTAAAAAATGTGCATTTTATATGTACATTCCTGTAGGATGGTTATTTTATGCTTGATGCAGCCCTGGGCTTTAGTGTCGTTAATCAAGCAATGTCATGTTTCTCTTCTTACTAGACAAATGTTTGCAGTGGTTTTTAACTGCTTAAAAGCTGTAAAGATTAGTCTCACTTTCTGTATCTTTGTAATAAACCTGTAGCTTATTTTCCCCTCTGCAACTAATAGATACTTTTGAATATTTCCTGACAAATCTGGCTAACCATGGTTTGGTTTTCTATGACAACTTTACTTTATATGGGTTGTCTGGGTGTGGTTGATTTGTTATTTTTATTACACAAGTTAATTCTGGATAATGATATTCTAGTATAATTTGGAAGCTTAAATCTAGCTAATTTGACTCAACATACTGCGAAAGTTTGTCTGCCTCTTTTCTTTATCTTAAATCACTTGTCTCATGTCTTGACATTCATTGGTTAACAATTAATGACTCATCCGCTCTGTATAATGTCTCTTGTAAATAAATTCCATTCCCACAGACCCTTGGTTATTAATCCTTCCTGTTTAAAATGTATTGTACTTCATACTATTCTGGAAGAGGTTCAGGGTAGTAGCACCATGTAAGATGGCTTTCTAATTTGAAAGGAAAGTTTCAAATCACAATTTGTGGGTGGCTTCAGTGAAATGTCAGTATTGCATGTCTTGTTGTGGCCTCTTGGGGGCAGCAGAACACTACTGCTCCCTTGCCTTAGTGCAGCATTTCCCAAACGCAGTCCTTTGGACCCCAAGGCACTACACCACTGATTCAAATAATCAAAGCTTGAGTTCATTTATATGAATTAGCTATGTAGTGTTAAACCAAAAACAAGGACTGAGTTGGGGAAATGCTGCCTTAGTGAATACATTTTCACCCCCAAAAAATGTTCACCTCCATGCAGAGAAATTTGAGTAACAACACTGATTTTGTTATAGCGCAAATAGTCTGGTTAAAGTAACATGGGGTTTCCAACTAGTCGCTTTGTCCTTTTTAAAGTTAGCTTTTCAAAATGTCTTACCATCTGTAGATATAATTTGTTCTGTATTATGAATAGGTTACTGTTGTGAATAGGTTGTCTGTGTACCCATTGATTCCCTCAACTTGTAGAGGAATGCTTTTAGTTACATGTCATGGTGATAGAATGGAAGTTCAATTGCCTATTTAGACAGGTTCAAAAACGAACTGTGGCTGATTCTGTTGCAAAATTATTCTTAAATGGAGCTGGGAGGGACTTACCTGAATCTGTCCAATAAACACTTGGCTTAGTGATTACACACCTGGTTTCAGTGGTAATCACACTTCCTCGCCACTATCCCGTTTGAGTTATTTTACTTAAGTTACAAATGATGCTCTATGTAGCATGTCATCTGCTAGGAGACGACAAAATAATCAACTCAAATATTGTAACTTAACTGAAAGTCCTCAGCCACCAAGCTCTGGTTGAAAATCATGACTTAGTCATTAAAGCCATGAAATGTAGCTGAATACACATTTAAACAACAGCAGATTGTGGATTGTTATTTTTAAATTGAATGGGTTTTTTTTGGGGGGGGGGGGGTGCGCGTTTCAATGATACAGGCATCATGCAAGAGAAGGTGTATATGAATGCTTGAATTCATGTCCTGGCGTTTGAAAAATAGATCTAGACACCTGTGCCATAAATGTATTATGGTTGGCATCTGGCTCTATTTTAAAGCCACCATTCAAAGCCTGGGCTCCCATTTAAATTGATGTAAGCTGCGTAACAGATACATTTAAGGGAGATATGATTGTTTCAAAAAATGCTATTTGAAGATTTCACGCAAGATTTAGCCATCAGAACTCCTAGTCCTAAAGAAAGGAATGGCAGTTCTTCACAAAGGCAACACAATTGTTTCCATTCTGAAGATGTGATATAAAACGAGCAGACTGATCATGTCAAATGTCTTATGACAATTTAACTACACAATGTTTCAGTCGAACTGCTACTTCAATGACCACATGACGATTAAACATGTTTTCTGTTCCAAGCTGGCCTGTGATTTGATTCTTTGCCTGCAAGTGAACAGGTAGCCAATGGCAGTGAGGGGGGCTTCTTGCTCTGTGTGTGTGTTCCTACGTGTGTGTATGCACCGGTGATACATTGTTCTGGCTCTGCTCTGTATGGCGAGCGCTGAGTACAGAGCCCAGCAACAGAATGCTTACCACCCATTTACCCAGTCTATCTTTACGGGTGCACACGTCTACACTATGGACCACTTCTCCTCTAGATAACGATATGAGACAACTCAACAGGAATATCTAAGGAAAAATAAAACCATGGAGGGAAAGAAAATTCCCAAAGCAACCAGCCGCAATGATCTAACATTCTAAAATGACAACCATGACCACGCCTCGGCACCACTCCAAACGCTAAAGGATCCTGAACGTGTTCAGGGGGGACTCCAGAGCTGACCCATGCCCTCACCGAGGAGGTTCTTGGTGGCGTCCACCTCGCTGCCCATAGCCCTGGGCTGGGGATGGAACCTGAGTGTGTATTTGGGGCTGTTGCTCCTGCTGCTTCTGCTCATGCTGCTACTGCTCTGGATGCTCCTCAAGCAGCTGAGGAACTCGGTGGGGTCTAGTCTGCAGCCCGGACGCTCTCTGAGGGACCCTCGCCATGGTCAGAGAGGAAACTATGTCGTATGAGGGAAGAAGTGTGTGCTGGCTTTGTTGAACTGTGTCTCACAGCTTGTTGGACGGGAAGATGGTCTTCTCCACATCAAGAATTGTATTGGACTGTGCCAAATACTTTGTTGGAAGGAAAGGCTGTCTTTTCTGAAAGGGCTAAAGCTCTTGTCATAAGAAAATGCTTTCTTAAGCGGTGTCAGACTTTGCTGTAGACCTGTCATAAGGAACGATAGTATTTTCTGAAAGGGTGTTGGACTATCCCTCACAGCGTGTGGAAAGAAAATACTGTTTTCTCTTGAAATCTGATTGAATGTATCCTAATGGTTTGTAGAACACTTACATAAAACCTTCCACAGAAGTGTGTTTGACTGTGCCTCACAGCTTGTTGACTGACGAGCTACACACTACGGAGCTTATAACCTGACATAAATTGCTTATTCTTCAGTCTGTTGAACAATGGATCGTAGAAACCAGAGAAGTGCTTCAGACTGCTTAGTTGTGTCTAACAGAGACGGTGACTCAGCAATCCTTGTTTCATCATCAGTGTATGTGTTTTATCTTATTTATATGTATGTATTGTACATAATGTTTTCACCATTATATCAGTATATATTTTCTGAAGAGTGCATACAGTGTAAGATAGCCTACAATGTTGAATTTCTGAGAATATACTCTGATATTAAACGGATAGTTCACCCAAATTGCACATTGATTTCCTTACCCTGTAAGCAATCTAAGGTATGGCAGCAATCCATGCTTTGGTTTTATTTCCCTGGCACTGTTTCCTAATGCTAATGTTTTAGCATTTGTGGCACGAAACCCATTCATGTCTTGATACGGTTATTAGCATTTTTCGCACATCATGTTCAAATCATCTAAGTGACTGTTGAGATTCACAAAAAAATGTAGATACTTTTGGATGATTTGGACATGATGCCCAAAAATGCTAATATTGGTACAAGGACTGGTACAGTCTCTATCACCATTAGTTATTGATATCTTCATGCAATTTGTACTGCACATAAACATACCACACATATTAACCTACTTCTATTCATCTTTTATTAAATGCATTTTCACAGTCACTTTCAAAAATCAACATTACCAAGAGAAAACACGCAAGATCCAATCTGCATTTTGATATATGCTGATTAAAGCAATACATTCAGGATGGCAATTTGCACTCCTCTCATCTCAATGGTGATTTGGTTGGAGAGTATTGAGGAAATGTCTCCAATGAAATATCTGAGCTTGAAGTGAGCTTGGCCATTTGTTTAGGTAGATCTACCCCACAGCCATGTCAAACCAATTACTGAATGAGTCCCTCTAAGAAAAGGGTAATATATTTAATGTTGTACTGCCTTGGGCATGGATATATGTAACTAAGGGTCTAACCCAATGGTCTATATAAACCCTGGATTGCTGACGCTATGTATTGGCCATTGAGAGGCTTTTAAGCCACCGGTCGGCCATATTGGCTCTCCCTAGTAGGAGCAGTCCTCCATAGAAATGAATGGAATTCAACAGTATTTAATTTAAATGTTTCAAGGACAAAATTACATCTATTTAAGTATTTTTGTTGTAGTGGGGAAAGCAGCACTCTAAATACTTTAAGGAAAATGTTGAAATTTGTATGTTTAGATCACATAATATAATTTAAAAGTATGCATTAAAGTGTCTGTAATAAAATAAAGGTGTCAGAAACTAACGTAGACATTAATACAAGCATTTTTACCCCTTCCAAAATGGCTTTGGCTTCAATACAGAGCCCCATGTCAGTCATCCAGGGTTTATACACATCATTGGTCTACCTCTTCCAACCCATGCTGTTTGGATGCTCTGTGTTTTGCCTCTATAGGAAGCTGTGTGTGTGCATGCGCCTGCAGGTATGTTTGTGTATGACACAACATTTTTAATCCATGAACATTTTGTTTCTATTAGATTGTTCACCGTTACGTCGGTACTTCGGAATGTGCTTGATTGACAATGTAAGCATTTCTGTGTTTCCCCAGAACATGTCATTCAGTAGCTCTTGAGTTCATCATGTACATGCCCATGGGGGTGCCAGGTGTGTGTGTTTACTATGTTGTAATGAAGGGGAAGATTTTTTTTTCAATGAAAGACTACAGCTAATCAATGATGTCCTCAGCTCAAGGGTTAATGAAGCTCACAACAACAAAATGCATCCTTGACTTAGCTCCGTTGTAGTCCCATTTGTGTCATTGTATATTTGTATATAAATACACTGTCACAAATGGCCTTAGGCTCCATTGAATGATCAACATTGTACCTCAGCAAAAATACTCACGTGGCATCAATATACAAAACATTATTCTCTGAATAAAACAATTACAATGGCAGGAAGTTGTAGATAAATAATGACAAAATCTTCTTGTTTTCACCAACAACGCTTTATTTAATATGGGCAAGGATGAGTTATTTTGTGCTGCACTGCTTATTTGTTGCACTGAGATTTAGCAACAACCTTGACAAGAAACGTATGTTTTATATTCCTTTGCCCATCACATACACAACCTAAGTGGGATTACTTTAACTATCATGTGCCTAAACTAACCACAGAGGCCCAAACCTCTAGACGTCAAACATCATAACAGTCAAGGAATTTGAACAGTTCAAATTCCTTGGTAACAGTGGGTCCATCCACTTCACTAACTAAAGCCACATAAAACTGTAGATAAGGACTCAAACTGGGCATAGGGACACATATGGCTATGATGAGAATTCAGTATGTGACCTGTTGGGTACTATGTTCTGTACAATCATGATTCATCAATGTCACGGCTGATGGTGTGTGAGCCAACACTGGAGGCGTCACAAAGCATCTTTCTATTTTTCTGGGTGGAGGCGTTCAGTGGTTGACTCATGTCGTCTGTCACCACTTGGTCATCTGCAGGTCTTAATAAACCAAAATACACTTCTCTTCTCTCTCCATGGTTTTAACCTTCGTTATAGTAACGATAACAGATTCTGCACCAGTCAACACATATCTGAGGGGGTGATTGAAGTAAACACTCCAACAATTAAGTAATTTGATATTGAAGTTGATGGATGGATGAGCAACTGAATGAACAAATGAATCAATATGGTCCGAAGGGGTGTGGTACATTACTAATATACCACGGCTAAGGGACCTTAGCCGTGGTATATTGGATATATACCACAAACCCCCCAAGGTGCCTTATTGCTATTATAAACTGTTTTAACAATGTAATTAGAAGAGTAAAAATAAATGTTTCGTCATACCCGTGGTATACGGTCTGTTATACAACAGGTAGGTATAATCCTGACTGCTAATTAGTTAAAACCACATTCCAGACAGTGTCTATTCCACAAGTTCCCGCTGGCTAAATCTATGACTTTAAAATGCCTATTTACTCTGTTTCATCTGACTGTGCAACCCACTGTCTCATCAGCACTTTATAAACTTGATCTCCACTATAAAAAGCATCTAACTTTTCTTTTAGACTACCTAGTTTTTAACAGCGGAGATTTGTAAAAACATGTCTGTCTGTTTTTCTGACATTTGCAACATTGTTTCAAATTTAAAATTTGATCTCCAGCTGTCCAATAGTAATGAACATGTTGGGAGTTGGAGTGAGACAGTCTCAGCCAGTCAAAATAATGAATCAGCTGGCATCATTTTTATGGATATATACAAAGAAATGTCAATTGAAAAAAGGTCAAACGAAAGGAAGTGCAGCTAGTTTGCAGTCTTTCCAGCTTCAGTTTGAAGTGATTGTGTTAGCTGTGTTGTTGGCTAGCTCCTCTGAACAATATTTTCCTGACGAGTGAGCACATTTTCTATGCCAGTCGAAATCGCAAATCATAAATTCATTGTTATGGATGTATCCAAATAAATGTCACTAGAAAACAACTTAAACAATTGCAAATGCGGCTACTTTGCCATTATTCTGGCTGCACTTTTTGATGTAACCGTAAATTAGCCGTAGTTGGCTAGCTAGCAAGCAAGGGATTAGAACATTTGCCAGCCAGTCTGGCAAACGACGTCCATAGATACAGAAAAAAAAAGACTGAATGACTGTGTCGAGCCTCTAGCAACCAAACCGATAGAAAGAGGACCAGCCAGCTTGGGTAGCAACGTTAGATTTGTGTCGGGACTATATCTTGTGAAAGGATGAAGTAGTATGAATTAATTCATCAAAATAAAGTTAGTGAAAATGTTAATCATTATTTGAATATGCTGGTAACCTGTTGTATAAAAGTGATAATGCCCTCGAAGCTGGTGCTTGGAAGATATATTGGCATGGTTTGATGGCCCGAGACAAAGCCTAACAACACTATGCCAATATATCTTCCAAGCACTGACTTCTCAGGCATTAACACTTGGATATATCATGGCTTTCAACCAATCAGCATTCAGGGCTCGAACCACCCGGGTTTATAATAAGCTTTATACCATCTGTAATGTGATGACTGGACAGCTATATAAAATGGAGCAGTGTTGTGAGTGATATGTTTAGGATATTTTCCTTCAATTAAAATAATTAAATTCATACCAAATTAAAATAATAGCAAACATGTTAGCTCCTTTCGATTTTTTTATTGATTCTAAGGTTATAGTAGAAACACTTGGTTTTTACTGTGAGTTCAGAACCGGAGAAACAGGCTTGCTGTTTTTTCACCCACGTCTAGAACCTCACACTGCACAGATCCCAAGGTGACAAAAAATACTGACAAAGCAGTATTTAAATGGGAATGGAACCGCTAGGCTTTAGAACACCAGCTAACTGCAACTGTAAACCGGCATTGTTGCGTCACCGATAGGAGAGTATTGGAATTCCGGAATTTTCTCAGACCATAACCTCTGCATGCATTAATGAGAAAAATGTGCTGGTGCCAAACCACATATGAAAACATGCATATTTTGAAAGCTGAGAAACAGCCCTTTCAAATGATATGCCATACAATAGCAGCGCATCAATCAAATGGTAATCAAGAAAAATAGACCTATGAAAATGTGTATCTTATACAAAAATCTATGCTTTTTTCCCAAACAACTGCCATTTACACTACTTCCTAATAAAGACGGAGATAAACTTAGAGCTTATTGAGTCTTCATTATTTTGTAAGGATTGATCATCTGTATTCAGAATAGTAATACCCTTTACTGTGAATGAGTTACAGCCGGTTTAGTGACCTGTGGTATTTTTCTAGAATTCTATGGAATGCTCTGTGATCAGACACTTTCCTCTTAAACACACACTCTATGCACCAAAACATACACTGATTAAACTGATTAAAGGTAACGGTAGAACTAACACAATAACTGGCTCATGGAAGCACTTCTCTAAGCGAGAGGTATATTATACATTTCTATTCATGCTACCTTTTAAATTCTTGATCCTAATGATATAGACCTAGGTGTAAAACAGCCGAGGTGATAGAGCAACGACTCTGGAATAGAAAACAACATGTGTATGGGTGGAGAGAGGGTTGGTTTTACAGGTTTACTCGCTCTGGATTGTCAGTACTGCATGTATTCTTGGCTATCGTGCCATGGCTGTCAGTGTCGATTGTAAGTTAAACCTGGGTATTCCTTTATGGGCAGTGTGATGCCTAAGACTCATTTTTACTTGGAGTCATTAGCGGCCGTCAGAATCTATCTTCCTTTTTTTGTCAGAGAACGTTCTGCTGCCTGCAACATCCTCCAGCATGACCGGTTTGGTGGTGGGTCAGTCATGGTGTGGGGTGGCATTTCCATGTGCTCGCCAGAGGTAGCCTGACTGCCATTAGGTACCGAGATGAGATCCTCAGACCCCTTGTGAGACCATATGCTGGTGCGGTTGGCCCTGGGTTCCTCCTAATGCAAGACAATGCTAGACCTCATGTGACTGGAGTGTGTCAGCAGTTCCTGCAAGAGGAAGGCATTGATGCTATGGACTGGCCCGCCCGTTCCCCAGACCTGAATCCAATTGAGCACATCTGGGACATCATGTCTCGCTCCATCCACCAATGCCACGCTGCAACACAGACTGTCCAGGAGTTGGCGGATGCTTTAGTCCAGGTCTGGGAGGAGATCCCACAGGAGACCATCCGCCACCTCATCAGGAGCATGCCCAGGCGTTGTAGGGAGGTCATACAGGCACGTGGAGGCCACACACACTACTGAGCCTCATTTTGACTTGTTTTAAGGACATTACATCAAAGTTGGATCAGCTTGTAGTGTGGTTTTCCACTTTAATGTTGAGTGTGACTCCAAATCCAGACCTGCATGGGTTGATAAATTTGATTTCCATTGATCATTTTTGTGTGAGTATTTAATAAGAATATTTCATTCATTCAGATCTAGGATGTGTTATTTTAGTGTTCCTTTTTTGTTGAGCAGTGTATATCAATGAGTTAATAAAGTCGCATACAAACATGACCTCTTTTTTGTTTTCTTGAGTAAGGCAGCTCCAAAATGCAGGTGTTTCAGCCTAGCTCAGTTCTTTCTGTGGTGTTTGGGCAAGTCAGCATAAAATAGGAGCATTGCGCCGTGTTTGGCTCAGTGTTGTGTCATTCATGGGGACACCACGTCATCGCCAAGTGTAAGTCTTTTGTAAGGGTAGACATAAAAAATGCAAGCCCTTTGGGTCCTGCCATAGAGTTACATTAGTAGTGCCCTTCCACGAAGGCTTTAGGTCATTGGCCACAGATAAAATCATGTTATATGTACAGTAGCTTTGATTGTACTGATCATGTCAACATCTTATTTTCAAAATCTTAGATAGCAGTCATCATCATGAATCAAGTCGACAATCTACTGGCAAATCCTTTTAAATCCTTGTCATATGAAGAGAAATTATATCGGTGCTCATCGGCCATTAAGATTACACAACAAGTTGGAAATCACAAATTCAACAATGAATGGTTTGGAAGGAATCGGTGACAGTGGCTAACTGCAAGAATAAATGAGCTTCGACTGGGAAAATACGTTTTGAATGGTCATCCAACACAGTATTATATATCCGGTCTTTTTCTCTTTCTTGATTATGGAATTTTCCCACAAAAGGACCGCTGCGCCATCTTCCTGTTCAAATTAGCAAATTTGTTTAGTCCAACAAATGTCTTATATGCTGCTGCATGAATTATGTAATATGCCAAGGAGACATGTATACTGTAGCTAAGAAAGTTATAGTAAGTGTATGTTGTGCAGTAAGATCTTAGTAGCCCATGTTCCTTACCCTAATAATTTGGTCTATTTTCACATCTTAATTTCGCCAAATATCGGTATTGCACATGTAACGTTAGCCTATAACATGTTTTTGAGAAATGTAATCATCTAATATTGTAAGAGCTTTCAATGTCTGCTTATATGCCCCCTGTATGTATCCTACGGATCTGACTTGGTGTACAGGGAGAACACTGTAAGAACAGCCCATGGTCTGAATTCTGTCGCTGTAGATTTCAGAAGTGCTGAACAAATAGTTAAATTGACTACGTCCGTCCTAGCTCACTCATTAATGTCTTAATCGAAATTATGGATGACCTCTTATGCGCTTGTCGTCCCTTTATGCCATAGTTTGTACATCTCAATTGTCAGTAGAAACCACATTTGTTTAAGCAAGTCAGCCATATCAGCTATGCTGCCAGACAAGGCTCTGCTGATAGCCAGGTGTAACAGCGGTAAGGTTTTGTGACTGTTGTTGGGACATCTTTATAGTGCAATTAATGTATAGTGTTGTGTAGTGGCTTTGCTGGCATGCAACACACATATATATTATTTTGGCCCCACCAAGATTTACATGCTAAAATCGCCACTGACTACTTGAAATGTGTTTTGCATATTTGTAATGGACATATAGAACATATAGAACTGGTATAGGTTGTTTTTTCTTCATTTATTTATTTTTTCTTCTAACAAATGAATCCAATAAACTGAGCAGGCTGGGCTGACCAACACTTATAGCCTTGCTAGGACTTTCTAAAATGAGCATGCATTTAAAAGATTGTGCTGTTATTATTTCTATTAATATGATCTATTATTGTTACTACTTATTTTTTTACGACTGTTTTGCATGTTATTTGCTTAGTTCTCTTAAAAAGCACCCTCATAGATATTTAGGTTATCATGGGACTGCCCATATTTCCCTCTGGCCAACGCCAATTTGCGGCCAAGGTTTTGCCTTAGTCAGGGAGATGGTCTGATGGTCTTAGTGACAACAGACCTAGATATGGGGGGGGATTAGTTAGACTAGACTTTTCCTTTCGAAAGCAGCTCGAACTATAGCCATTGAATCTACCTTGCAATTCTACCATGCATTATAGGGAAATAAGCTATGACCGCAGCACCGCCGTGCTAAAAAAGAACGTTTAGCACGTCCTCTTGTGTACACTTGCTTTTCTACAACGGGTTACCAATTAAATATAAAATGTTATTTTGATAAATGTATTCATTAGCTATACATCCCTCAACGAAAATATGGGTCTAGTCCCGACACAGCTAGCCGGCTGGCCGTTCATCCTGGTTAGGTTGCCAGAGACGCAACCTAGTCGTGAAGTCTTTATGTTCTATATCTTTGGACTTGACCCAGCGCTGCCAACGCTCTTATCACTTGCTGGCTAGCCAACTACGGCTAACACAGTCACGTCAAACTGTGCAGCTAGAATAACAGCAAAGTAACTGCATTTCATTTCGTTTGACCTGTTTTTCTATTGAAATTTGTATAACCATAAAAATTATGCTGATTCATGATTTCGACTGGCTGAGAATAGATGTCCTTCTCCTGACGAATTAATTCTCAATAGGACGTTGAAGATCGAATTTCAATATTGAAACAATGTTGCAAATGTCGAGAAGTCAGCAACATTTGTACAAACCCCCGTTGTTGCAAAGCAAATGTTAGGCTAGAAGCAAGCGGAAATAATATCTAGATGCCTTTTACATCAAGATCAAGTTAATGAATTGGCTGGTAGAAGAGTGGATGAGCAGGGATGTCTCAGATGGTACAGAAAACAAGATTCCCATTTTTATGTCAGAGGCTTACCCGTACGAAACGGGTAAGCCTCTGGGGGGTTTTAGTATGATTAGTTTTAGTATGATTTAGAACGCATCTCAACCAATCCAAATGCTTGTTTTGACTATGGGTTCTGAGTGTTGACGGTTTCCATGCTAAATTATTAGTTTCGCGTTCGTTCTTGGGATAGCTACTCCACTGGCACGGGAGAGATCGCATTTGTAAAATGATACATTCTTGCACAGGTCTTAGAGGCAGACAGGTAGGTTTATACAACCCGCAACTGCTGCAAACCAAATAGTAGCATGGAAAAATAACGTGTAGTCACTTTTTTCCCCAGAGGGAGATAATATTTATGAATTTTCTGCCTGGGCTGCGGGACAGTGGAATTATGAGATTAATACATCATGGTATTGTGCGGGAGTTGTTGTCCCACCGCATATCAACTAATCAGCATCCAGGATCCAAACAACCCGTTTTATAATGAAACATTTATTTATGTCAATGGAGGTTGCTGAGTGGAGGATGGCTCATAATAATGGCTGGAATGGAGCCAATGGAATGGCATCAAACACATTGAAACTATGTGTTTGGTGTATTTGATACCATTCCACATATCCCGCTCCAGCCATTACCATGAGCATGTCCTCCCAATTAAGGTGCCACCAACCACCTGTGATTTATGCATATTTGTCAGGGTGAGAAAGCCTCAGGGCCATTTTGGAACGGGCCCAACTTTTTAGACCTCTATTTGAGACCCAACATAACAATCCTTGCCAGGATCATTGTGAATGAAACTGTACTTGTACCACAAATAGGGTGCTTTTTCATTTAGAATATCTTGCCAAACAAACAAAAACTGTAACAGTTGGAATTTCACAAACCGTGGGTTTGGTTAACAGTTACATCCCTATTGTTTGTGTATTTCACACTATGTTGAAGTACAATTCTGAGTTTAATTCGTGTATGGATGCCAACACCAACACGCTCATGTCATCACCAATCAACTGCAAACGACTGACTACCACCACTGATTTCTGTATGCTATCTATGCTAACCAGTTTATACGAACGGGAGTTAGAATTTAGCAGTCACTTTTTCTAAACCTGAAAAGGGACAACTTCTAAATGTTGCGCAGCTAAAACAGCCAAATATATTAAAATCGGACTCAACTAAACACATTGTGAGCCTGTTACAATTCATAAATCATGACGAATATACACTTTGTAAGATCAGATTAGTTCTATTGAATCCTTTACCGCATCTATCCTTCCAATGACGCGTTGGCGTCAGTCTTTACTGTGCTATTTCAAGGCGGCACTAACCTTACCACTAATAAACGGTCATCACTAGTTACTATAGGCACAAAGTCATAATTATGGCTAAACTCCGCCTATTTCTACAATTTAAACCTAACCTCACGGTTAACCCAAAAAGCACATTATTGTTTTCCAAACAATTTTGACTTTGTGGCTGTGGTAACTAGAGACAACCCAAATAAACGTTCAAGATCAAAATCCCCAAAATACGTTGTTTCTATGTAAATTGCACATGTTTAGTATTAGTAGACTGAATACATCTCTTTTCTTATCTTTACTTCCTAAAGTGTTTCCATTCCCTTAAGGAAGTCACTTCAACCCAACCAAATCTCATGATCTGATTTGAGAAGTGCTCCCAGACAGTCCTCTCAATATCTCAAAGAGCTGTCAATATCCATGGAAATGTATACTGCTCCATTTCATCAGCCACCTCCTCAGAGTATAGTATTATGGGACCAAATAAGCAGCGGGTGGAAACCCGAGACAGACACCTCGATATATGAATTGTATTTATTGTCCCTCTATCAGCACTCGGAAAGTGAGCTGTCCAATGGAATATATATCATTCTGTCCCAACTGAGGTTGAGATTGTAAATAATAATCCTTCCATATCGACTAGCTGTTGATTCTGAAAAACGACTGCTATGGAGGGGTAAACTCTGTCTGAACTCCAACAGGTGGCAGGAGTATACACACCACTGATTGTTCCTGTCCTATGTGTCCCTGTGTTCACACTATATAGGCTGTTAGGGTTTCGTTACGTTTTGTTTTGTAGTATTGTATTGGAGATTCGTGTTTCGTATTATTAATAAACATGGATCGTAAACCACACGCTGCATTTTGGTCCGACTCTCCTTCGTATGAAGACGAAACTCGTTACAGCTGCACTGGTAGGCCTACAGTACCCTATCATGTTTCCACTTGCAACAGGAGAACATAAGTAACAAATCATAACTAATAACCTAAAAAAGAATAAGCAATTATAAATGCTTCATAATTGTATTATTTAATAATGCTTTACAAATAATTAAATATGTATTAATAGTCTGTAGGAGACACCATCTGTAACTACTTTATAAATGTTAAACTAACTAAGTGTTAGTTAGTTTCTACCATACAGTCAGGCTGGCGGTTGAAGTCTTTGGTGGTTTAAGTGGTTTATGTTGGTATATTTGCTTCTTTAGCTTTGACTCGACTTCAAAACCCCTTTATTGAAACTAAGAGCTGTATACTGTATCTTGAAAGTGGTCACTTAATGAAGGTTTGCTGTGTACAGGACAGGAATGTGATATGGGAGAGATAGGATAAATGTTTTACCTTTATTTAACTAGGCAAGTCAGTTAAGAACAAATTCTTATTTTCATAGCCTAGGAACAGACCGTGAAACTGCCTGTTAAGGGGCAGAACGACAGATTTGTACCTTGTTAGCTCAGGGATTTGAACTTGCAACCTTCCGGTTACTAGTCCAACGCTCTAACCACTAGGCTACCCTGCCGCCCCAAACATGCTTTGTCACAAAGAGGCAAAATCATCTGGCCAAGTGCATAAAGTTCCCTCAGCGCTCACAATAAGCAACCTCTGAGAAAAGTCCCTCTACTTCTATTCGATGTGAAAATGATGAATCAGACACCTTATCGACAGCAGCAGCTCCTTGAATTAGAAGGCTTTTTTGACTCAATTGAGGAACGTAGTCAAATGTCTTTCTCGAGAAGTGTATGCAACTGGTTCACCTCTGATGCTCACAGGCAATGTGTATTGGAAGAGATTTCTGAATGTTCTTCGCCCAGCATGCACCCCTCCAAGCAGACATGATTTATCTACTCATTTGCTGGATGCAGAGTTCAACATAGTTCATGGAAAGGTCAAGCAAATCATAGAGAAAGCAGACTGTATTGCAATTATCTCTGATGGGTGGTCAAATGTTTGTGGGCAAGGAATAATTAACTACATAATTTCCACCCCTCAACCAGTATTCTACAAGAGCACAGACACAAGGGAAAACAGACACACCAGTCTCTACATTGCAGATGAGCTGAAAGCAGTCATCAATGACCTTGAACCACAGAAGGTATTTGCATTGGTGACAGACAATGCTGCAAACATGAAGGCTGCTTGGTCTAAAGTGGAGGAGTCCTACCCTCACATCACACCCATTGGCTGTCCTGCTTATGCATTGAATCTGCTCCTCGAGGACATCATGGCACTGAAAACAATGGATATACTCTACAAGAGAGCCAAGGAATTGGTTAGGTATGTGAAGGGTCATCAAGTTATAGCAGCAATCTACCTCACCAAGCAAAGTGAGAAGAATAAGAGCACCACATTGAAGTTGCCCAGCAACACCCGTTGGGGTGGAGTTGTCATCATGTTTAACAGTCTCCTGGAGGGGAAGGTGTCTCTCCAAGAAACGGCCATATCATAGTCTGCCGATATGGACAGCCCCATCAAAGAGATCCTCCTGGATGATGTATTTTGGGCGAGAGTGGTAAGCAGCTTGAAACCTATAGCAGTAGCCATTGCACAGATTGAGGGAGACAATGCCACCCTGACTGATGTTCAGACTGCTTGCAGATGTAATAGAATAAATCCGTACTACCCTGCCCACTTCACTGTTGCTCCAAGCAGAGGAAACTGCAGATATGAAATACATCAAAAAGCATGAAGATTTCTGCCTGAAGCCCATACACGCTGCAGCGTACATGTTGGACCCCAAGTATGCGATGAGGGCAAGGTTCTTGGCAGTCTGGCAAAGTACACTTCCAAGCAAGGGCTTTGGGATGGAGATGCAATATGGCAGTTGTGCCAACACATCTCATCAGCCACCTGGTGGAAGGGACTTAATGGATCTGAGGCTCTTTCCCCTGTTGCCTCCATCATCCTCCAAATACCACCAACATCAGCGCTCTGAGGTGGCAACTGCTCCTTGTTTTGGAACACACACACACCAAAGCACGCAACCGGCTGACCAATACAAGGGTTGGTGGCCATCCTGGCAAATTTGGGGTTGGTGGCCATCCGGGGTTTTTGAGCCTGAAAACGAGCCACCCTCAACAAGGTTGGAAAGTGACAGTCAAGATGAGGCCTCAGAGTCGAGAGGTGGACATTGAGGAGGTCCATGGAGAAGACATGGAAGCCTGAGAGGAAGACAACCAAAGCTTTAGTTTCTAGACTGTCATTTTGTTGAAAATATGTTGAAAATATTTTGGGGAGATGCGATGGATCATTGGGGATCATTCAATATTCCCTTTCTTTTGATGTTCAGTGAAATCATCCCCTATGAAGAGTCAACTCATTTCATTTAAGTTCAATTCGTATTTAAATAGTTTTTTTTTATTTCTATTGGAATGATTTAATCATTTGCAATTATGTCTACATATGATAAGTAGAAAGGTTAATGTTTTTGTCTCCATATGATATGGTAAATATATCCAATGCAAACAAAACATCTACATTTAAATGGTATTAATATTAATTTGCATATATTAACGTTAATTCCAATATATTCCAGTTCATTCCCATATATTCACGTTAATTCCCACAGAAAGTTTCCACCTCTGAATATTCCCCAAAATGTGCAACCCTAGTCCTGACACACACAAATGCAAGCTTTGCAGATCAATCAACCTATTTAAATACCTCTCACACGCTACAGTAACCTGTGGATTGTGAGAGAACCTTCAGAAATCAGCAGAACGTTAATATCCTATTTGTTGACACTTGTCCTGTAATACTTGGCTTAATTAAAGTGAGACACCTTCGGTCATTAATAACACATCCATAAAGACTATATATTGCATGACGCTGTACTTCATTTAAAGTCAGACCCCTTTGGTATTTAAATCCCATACATAAATGCATTGTATCATATGACACTGTACTTACTATAAAGTCAGACACCTTTGATCATTCATAACACATACATAAAGGCTTAATGATGTAAACACAAATGTATTAACACTTAGGGAATTATCACCAACAACTAACACAAATAGACATTAAAGACATGTTTAAACCACATATTTCCTTTTATTTGTCCATTTTTAAAACAATACAAATACATTAAGTTTAAAAAAGTCCACTAATGCAATTACATTGAATATTACACAGGGTTGTGAATAGTGTAGCTTGTCCCTGAGCTGGTGTACAAATGATTCCTGCCTCTCTTCCTGCTGAAGGTACCTCATGTTGATTCCAACCTTAAAAGTAGCAACATTGAAAGTTAGCATGTCTGTTAGGAAATGCCTTTGTCACACCATCTGGATAAGGGCATTTCTGTGCTGCTCCAGAAACTCTAAATGGGAAGATGGGAAACTCCATTCAATTCATATTATATTGCTCTTTAATTTACAAATCTATTGACGTGACTATGATACATGGCTGTATCTAGGGGGATTTGTATTTAGCTGAGCCTACTAACTTTAACTAGCTACAGTAAAATTCAGCTAGCTAGCAGTTGCTTTGAAGTCACTGAAATTATTTGAAATAACGATTGAGGTAGCTATAGTATGTAATCTAACTCAACACTTAACTACTACAAACTAATTTACATTTCAATAAATAAAGGTTAGCTTACTTGTTTTTCGCTGTCAAGTGGCAGTGTCACGCCCTGACCTTAGAGAGATGTTTTATTTCTCTATTTGGTTAGGTCAGGGTGTGATGTGGGGTGGGCATTCTATATTTTGTTTTCTAAGTTTCTTTATTTCTATGTTTTGGCCGCTCTTAATCAGGGACAGCTGTCTATCGTTGTCTCTGATTAGGAATCATACTTAGGTAGCCCTTTTTCCCACCTTCAGTGTGGGTAGTTAACTTTGTTTGTGGCTTCACGGTTGTTTCTTGCGTTTGTGGTTTTGTTGGAGACATTTGAAATAAAAAGGAAAATGTACGCTCACCACGCTGCACCTTGGTCTCCTTCCAACGACGGCCATGACAGGCAGCACAGTGGGCATTTGATTTGCGAACTCATTACATTATCAGCGTCTCGTCCGTAACACTAAAAAAGTACTTCCAAGTCACAAATAAAAGTCCCCCACATAATAGTAGAGGTGTCAATAACCATTCATGATATGAAAAAAATTGTCCAAACATTAACAATGATTCATATTTGTTCATATTTAAATGACATTTGCATTTAAAACATGTTCCTGGGTCCAATAAATGCCCCCAATGCAAATCACTGTATATGGAATGCATATTGGCTTAGAGCAAGAACTATTCTGGGTGCAGCAGTAAAAGTATTGTAGGGAACACTCAGTAGGGTCTGTAGAATGTATATATTTTGTCATTTCATGGGGCTCTGAATAGTACGGATTGTTTGCTGGCCTTCACCCATTCCATTGGCAGCCGAATCACATCACATGTGCGCTTACTACTCTACAGAAAACCTGCTAACAAAACAACAGTGCAGGTCACGCACACTGAATTAAAGGGCCACTACACTCAAAAACCTAAGTATCTTAGATTTTTCCCATACCTAAATAGTAATCCACTGGTGTGGTTTAAGCATTGTTATGAACACAGACAAATCAAATAATAATAATTAATAATAATTAAACTGTGGAAAAAAACTGGGGTAAACCAGAAAACATTTAGGAAATCCAAAACCTGGATAAACTAAACCAAGAAAACTTACTGCACTTTATTGTGTTTGTCAAACTGCAGCATAGCATTTTGGGGGAAGTTGAGGTCATGTCCAATATTGACTATGCACCCAAGAGGGATAGAGGTTGGGCCATCTTAGAAATGTTTTAGTCAAATATAATAAATCTAACATTTAGCAGACACTTTTATCCAAAGCGAGTTACAGTTTGAATACATTTTATTTATGGTTGGTCGAACCCGAAATCCTGGCGATGCAGTGCTTTATCAAGATGCATGATTGGGTTATAAATGCTTTGTGAAGCCTCAATTTTATATGATTTATAAGTCCTTTATAAAGCACAGGTTTGTCACGTTTGACATTGGTGGTGATATCACACAGTAATGCCATATTTATGAACCCTTTGTAAAGCATGACATACGGATATAGATGATTTGTAACACATTTATGTAGTGTTTATGAAGGCTTTAGCTGCATGTCATTTAAGGCGGGACCTAAAGTTCCTTGTAGTCGTCGCATCCCGCAGTCTGTTGACAGATACTACGATACCATCCTATGTTACACGTGCATCTGTCCACAAAAAAATTATACTTACTGAATTCCTGAGGAGAGATATTCTCCTTCATCACCAGTGATTAAATATGTTTCTATTATATGTTGTATTAAAGCAAAATCCATCAGGAGAGACCAGACTCACCTGTACCCAGCTGTGTGTCCATGAAGAGTGACCAGTCTACCAGACAAACTCAATGCTTTTTATGCACGCTTTGACAACAACACCGACCTAGAGGATTAGGTGACCTCACTCTCTGAGGCCGACATGAAAAAGGTCTTTAATCAGGACAACACCCGCAAGGCCGTGTAGCCCGACGGTATTCCAAGGTGCGTTCTCAGAGCATGCGCAGAACAGCTGGCAGGCATACTCACGGTAATTTTCATCAGTCTGTAATCCCCACATGTTTTAAGATGACCATCATCATTGCTGTCCCCAAGAACTCTAAGGCTTCATACCACAATAGCTATGCTTTGCGAGGCTGGTTATGGCACACATCAACTCCATCATCCCATACACCCTAGACCCACTCCAATTTGCATACAGCACCAACAGATCCATAGATGACGCAATCTCAACTGCTCGACACACTGCCCTCACACACCAAAATAAAAGGAATACCTATGTAAGAATGCTGTTCATTGACTACAGCTCAGGGTTCAACACCATTGTCCCCTCAAAGCTCGCTACGACGCTTAGGACTCTGGGTCTGAACACCGCCCTCTGCAACTGGATCCAGAACTTCCTGACGGGCCGACCCAAGGTGGGGAGGGTAAGCAACATCACCTCTGCCTTGCTGACCCTCAACACAGGGTCTCCATAGGGGTGTGTGCTTAGTCCCCTACTGTACTCCCTGTTCACCCATGACTGCATAGCCACGAACGACTCCACCATCATCATCATCAAGTTTGCTGACAACACGACGGTGGTAGGTCTGATCACTGGCAACGATGAGTCAGCCTTCAGGGAGCAGGTCAGTGACCTGGCAGTGTGGTGCCAGAACAACCTCTCCCTCAACGTCAGTAAGACCAAGGAGCAGATCGTGGACTATGGAGGGGGAAGTGAGCACACCTTCATCCACATCAACAGGACCGCAGCAGAGCAGGTCGAGAGCTTCAAGTTCCTCGGTGTCCAAATCACTAAAGACTTAAATGGTTCAAAACAGGTGCGACAGCGCCTCTTCCCCCTCAAGAGGTTGATTTTTTTTTGTCATGGGCCGTCAAATCTTTAAAAACGTATACAGCTGTACCATTGAGATCATTTTGACTGGCTGCATCACTGCCTGGTATGGCAATAGCTCGATCACATAGCGCTACAGAGTGTGGTGCAGACAGTCCAGTACATCACAGAGGCCAAGCTCCCAGCCATCCAGGGCCTCTATATCAGGCGGTGTCAGAGGACCCGTAAAATCGTTAAAGACTCCAGCCAGCCAACCAAGTCATAGACTATTTTCTCTGCTTCCGTACGGCAACCGGTACCTTTGCAAGTCTGGCACCAAACAGTCTCTTGAACAGCTTCAACCCCAAAATAAATAAGACTGATAAATAGCCAACAAAATAGCTACACGGACTATCTGAGTTAACCTTGTATCCTCAATTACCTTTTTATTTTTGTATCTATGCACACTCACAGGGCCTTACACACACACACACACACACACACACACACACACACACACACACACACACACACACACACACACACACACACACACACACACACACACACACACACACACACACACACACACACACACACACACACACACACACACACACACACACACACACACACACACACACACACACACACACACAATCATCTGCTCACTCACACAACATGCACATACATTTATACTTACTCTACACACACCCATTGTGTTTGCCCAGATACAATGCTATTTTACAATTATTTTATAGGGAGGTACAATCAACAAACACAGCACTGACACAAATGACTGATGATTGGCTGAGAGAAATGGATAATAAAAAGATTGTGGGGGCTGTTTTGTTAGACTTCAGTGTAGCTTTTGACATTATCGATCATAGTCTACAGCTGGAAAGACTTATGTGTTATGACTTTACACCCCATGCTATATTGTGTATATAGAAATACCTGTATAACACAACTCATTGGGTGTTCTTTAATGGAAGCCTCTCCAACATTATCCAGGTAGAATCAGGATTTCCCCAGGGCAGCTGTTTAGGCCTCTTACTTTTTTAAAATCTTAACTAACGACATGCCACTGGCTTCGAGTAAAGCCAGTGGGTCTATGTATGCAGATGACTCAACACTAAAGATTTTAAAGAATTGTATTGTAGAATAAAATGTAGTGAAGACATCAAATCTACGAAATAAAACATATGGAATCATGTAGTAACCAAAAAAGTATTAAACAAATCAAAATATATTTTATTTTTGAGATTCTTCAAAGTAGCCACCCTTTGCCCTGGTGACAGCTTTGCATACTCTTAGCATTCACTCAACCAGCCTCATGTAGTAGTCACCTGGAATGCATTTCAATTAACAGGTGTGCCTGGTTAAAAGTTAATTTGTGGAATTTATTTCCTTCTTAATGCGTTTGAGCCAATCAGTTGGGTTGTGACAAGGTAGGGGTGGTATACAGAAGATAGCCCTATTTGGTAAAAACCAAGTCCATATTATGTCAAGAACAGCTCAAATAAGCAAAGAGAAACAACAGTCCATCATTACTTTGATCTCATGAAGGTCAGTCAATATGGAAAATGCCAGGAACTTTTAAAGTTTCTTCAAGTGCAGTTGCAAAAACAATCAAGCGCTATGATGAAACTGGCTCTCATGAGGACCGCCACAGCAAAGGAAGACCCAGCGTTACCTCTGCTACAGAGGATAAGTCCATTAGACATGAAGGTCAGTCAATACGGAAAATGCCAGGAACTTTTAAAGTTTCTTCAAGTGCAGTTGCAAAAACAATCAAGCGCTATGATGAAACTGGCTCTCATGAGGACCTCCACAGCAAAGGAAGACCCAGAGTTACCTCTGCTACAAAGGAAAAGCTCATTAGAGTTACCAGCCTCAGAAATTGAAGCCAAAATAAATGCATCACAGAGTTCAAGAAACAGACACATCTCAACATCAACTGTTCAGATGAGCCAGAGTGAATCATTCCTTCATGGTCGAATTGCTGCAAAGAAACCGCTACTAAAGAACACCAATAATAAGAAGAGAGTTTCTCGGCCAAGAAACACGAGCAATGGACATTAGACCGGTGGGAATCTGTTCTTTGGTCTGATGAATCCAAATGTGAGATTTTTGGTTCCAACCGCTGTGTCTTTGTGAGACGCAGAGTAGGTGAACGAAAGATCTCCACATGTGTGGTTCCCACCGTGAAGCATGGAGGAGGAGGTGTGGGGGTGCTTTGCTGGTGACACTGTCAGTGATTTATTTAGAATTCAAGGCACAATTAACCAGCATGGCAACCCCAGCATTCAGCAGCGATACGCCATTCCAATCTGGTTTGTGGGACGATCATTTGTTTTTCAACTGGACAATGACCCAACACACCTCCAGGCTGTGTAAGGGCTATTTGACCAAGAATCAGAGTGATTGAGTGCTGCATCAGATGACCTGGCCTCCACAATTATTTGGTTACTACATGATTCCATGTGTTATTTCATAGTTTTGATGTCTTCCCTATTATTCAACAATGTAGAAAATAGTCAAATAAAGAAAAACCTGAGTAGGTGTGTCCAAACTTTTGACTGGTACTGTATGTAATTTATTGTCATAAAAGGTTTAATAACAACATTCACCTAGTGAATGCCACAGGAGTGAAAATGAATGAATTCAACAACCATCTCTCTGTCACTAGCAAATACAGTCAACTCTACAATTCACTTGAAAAAGCAAGGCACGCTAGGAATATTCAAATGAGACTTTACACCATACAGTGTTAAAACAACGCCCAAAAACGAGTTACTGTAAAAGTACTGGTGTTAATTTCCTAACACTGAGAAGGTGTAACAGCATCAGCACCAATGACTGTATATTAATGGACAAAGCCATCGATCACTTGACACCATTCATTCCTATGTCAAGACTCAATGGTGCATTTGAAGCCAAGGAAGTTGGTTAAGATGGTGTTTCATGAAGACATATCTTACACAGTTTGAGCTACTCCAGGAAGTGACGTTGCAGGCTACTGTAGCTTAGTACTGCCCCCACTCATTGAGTATCTCAAATTGAAGGCTGACCGGGGTACATTAGCAACAAAATTATTCTTATAACTTATTCTGTGTGCCATTTAAAAATATTTGGTTCAAGGACATAAAACTGGTGTAATAGAAGCAATGATTGTCTTCGAAAAATGTGTTTATTTTCACGAAGATTGCCATTTTCCCATTCACTATAATGGGGATCCTGTTTTCTGAAAATAATGCCTGCAGTACTAAGGTCAGCCTTGAACTGCATGGCTTCAATGAGAGGGTGCAGTCGTTCTCCCCTGGTCTGCACTAAGCACAGTATTCATTTAGTACTGAAAAGTGTAGACCTGGATAGACACTGGAACAGTGTTAAATTGATTCAAGTGTTTACTTTGAGTAAAAACATATTTCATCTTTTATGTGCTGTTTTGATTATCTTTTATCCATCTAAAGTTAATGGACTAATTGTTATTGGATACCAGTTTGTTTTATAAACAATTGTCATTAAATATTTTGTCTTTCTTTAATGAAAATGTTGAAGATCCATGTTGAGTCTACAACACCCTTGCTGCGACCATGTTGTTGACAGACCATGGCATATTTTGCATAAATGTACATGTAAACAATGTTATTTCTGAGATTTTATATTTGACTCAGTTTCGGTTGTTTGTAAATACTACAGTATATTAAAGATATTCTGATTGTTGAATGATTGTCAGATATCAATTCTCTAAATGATCGTTACATTGCCACATATCAATTCTCCTGCTTTCATCAGTTACAAAGAAGTCTGTTGGTAAAGGAATAAAATTAGCTGATGAAGGCATACCAGAACATGTTAGTTTTATTAATGAATACTTTATTTTTCAAATGTTTTACCCCCCATTTCGTGATTACGATCTTGTCTCATGGCTGCAACTCCCCAAAGGGCTCGAGAGAGGCTGTAGTGACGCCGCAACACTGCGATGCACTGCCTTAGACCGCTGCGCCACTCGGGAGGCAGAATACTTGCTTTTTTAAACACACTTCTGTTTTCCTGAACCATGAATTTGGCCTGACTGTCATTATCTCAATAAACACAGTGAATAATAACACATCCAATGCAAGTACCCGGATATTTCTACAGTATCTCAAACACAAGCAGAACAGATGCAGGGGAAAGCTGGGGGAAGTGATTTTCCATTAACATTGACTTGTTTTAACATTCCTCCAACTCTGAAATATAAACATACTGTAGATAACCCATGTTATCTACATACTGTAGATAACCCATGTTTGCTCAGTCAAGTACATACCGACATGTCACTTTAAAATCCTAGAAAATATTTTGAGGTGTGCAGCTCTTGATTTAGTTTAGAGTTTGCACTTTTGGGACTATTCTATATGTGCATTGTTGTATTGCTACTCTATTGTACCGGGAAACCTAAATGACAAAGTATTTGATGTGTATCAGATCCAGGTCTGGTGAGGTGGTTGAGAAGTGGTTTAGTCCTTGTGAGTTACTGTAGATGCAGTCTCAATCCACCTGACAGGTTCTTCCAGTAAATGGAACTTAAGGTTGGAATGGGATTGTTGGGACGTGGGTGAAATTAAGTCTCTGATGTCTGAAACCCCCAATTAAAGCCTATTTAGGGAAATTCTAGGCTGAAATTCAAACGGGTGGTAAAAGTTCCTATTGGATCCCTCATTGTCACAACAGTCTCTCTTTCTGTCTCTCTTGTCCATGTGTTAGTGTTGTAATGTATCATCCGTATACTACGTTGTAAAAACACCAGAATGCATTAGGTCATGATCCCCCATTTGGTTGACTGCTGCTGAAATAGGACACTTTATTTGGACAGCCGTGTAGTGCAATTAGGCCATCCCCACACACTACACTGCTGTTGTTGAGGGGTGGGGTAGAGAAGTGTCAATGCCCATAACATCTTCATAGCCAACGGTATCTTTACAGCACTGTCCATTCTTAGAGGTCAGAAAACAAGACATCTTTGGTAAGATACCTTTTAGTTTTTTCTATTCATATTACAATGTTTTTGTGAATTATATGAGACAAGACAGAAAATCATGAGTATATTTAATATAAAAAATGTGTATTTGATATCCTATGCTCAATTAATTTTACTTATGAATTACCATATTTTTCTACAAAATTTGAAGAACATCTGTAGGTGGACATTTGTGTCCATGATGATTTAACTACCTGTTATGCTTACACAATTGCTTTTTCAGATTTTACCAATTCTACTTAGTCTCATCAACAAGTTATATCTCATGGTAAGTGTTTTTGTTTGCTTACTGTTGTGTTAGTTCAAAGTATTGCAAATACATCAGTAAAATGGACCACACAAGTTCAGGTTGACTTGGGATCATTATCCAATGATGGCCACTTTTGGCCAGGGTTCTTCAGTAGCTACCTATTGTACCAATGGCCACTTTTGGCCAGCATTCTTCATTAGCTACATAATTGGCCAGGTTTCTCCAGTAGCTACATAATGTATCGATCAGTGGAGGCTGCTGAGGGGAGGACGGCTCATAATAATAACTGGAACGGAGCAAATAGAATGGCATCAAACCATGTGTTTAATGTATTTGATACCATTACCACGAGCCCGTCCTCCACAATTAAGGAACACCAACCTCTTGTGGTAACGATGGCTACTTTTGGCCAGGGTTCTCCAGTAGCTAGATAATGTACTGATGGCCACTTTTGGCCAGGGTTCCTCAGTAGCTACATGTAGGCCACTTTTGGACAGGGTTCTTCAGTAGCTAGCTACGTAATGTACTGGCCAGGGATCTTCAGTAGATAGCTACATAATGTACTGGCCAGGGTTCTTCAGTAGCTTGCTACATAATGTACTGGCCAGGGTTCTCCAGTAGCTAGCTACATAATTTACTGGCCAGGGTTCTTCAGTAGCTACATGAAGGCCACTTTTGGACAGGGTTCTTCAGTAGCTAGCTACGTAATGTACTGGCCAGGGTTCTTCAGTAGCTAGTGACAGTACTGGCAAGGGGTCTTCAGTAGCTCTTCAGTAACTAGCTACATAATGTACTGGCCAGGGTTCTTCAGTAGCTAGCTACATCATGTACAGGCCAGGGTTCTTCAGTAGCTACACGAAGGCCACTTTTGGACAGGGTTCTTCAGTAGCTAGCTACGTAATGTACTGGCCAGGGTTCTTCAGTAGCTAGTGACAGTACTGGCAAGGGGTCTTCAGTAGCTCTTCAGTAGCTAGCTACATAATGTACTGGCCAGGGTTCTTCATTAAAAGTGCAATATGACAGCAAACAGCTTCCCTGCTGTGGCATCAAGTATTAACTTGTTCATCCAGTTCACTTCTTTGATTTGTTTGTAGAGGTCTTCTTCAGCTCGTTATGAATATTTCTAACTATTTGATTAGATGATTAAAAAGACAGAGGTCCACTTACATATAATAGTGGTTAATTTGCATAGTGTTGTAATACCATAAGCATGGTAACATGGATAGGGTGGGTCTAACACCACCCACCTAGAACAGGGTTTCATCAGGAGAGACCTAACTTGAAAACCCCTAAGTAGTCAGGTAGACTATGTAACTGATGGGGCTCTAGCTCAGAATATTAATGTCCACCCTCAGTCCAATCCCTATACATAAATGTAAAAGGACTCCAAACACTGTGTCGGAAACTTGAAATAAATCAGACAGACAGACATGGTCTCTTTTGGTTGGTGTGACTCGTAATGGGTTTCAGCCGTTGAGTAAATACAGCCAAATGCAATCAATCAAGCAGTGGATTGTCCCATAGGCCTATTTGCATTGGTTGATTACTGTTTGTGCAGATTGCCTCTCAAGTCAGAAGACAGTTGACACTGGTAGTAGAGTGGTTCCTCTTAATCAAGGAACAGGAGGGGTCAGCTGTAAATACAAATAGCAGATGCATTGAGTTGTACATGAATCACTGATTATTTGTATTATTCCCCAGAATGATGTTAAGGGAGATCTTTTTTTTAATACTTAGGACAGTAGTCAGTCAACGTGTCTCTTCTTCTGGCAATTCTACAAATGTAATTTAATTAATCCTTTCTCAAACCTTTGAGGTCATTATGACCCATGTGAACTTGAGTGTAGATGCATAGATGCAGTAAAGAGGTCACTAGAATGCAGACCGTGGGGAATAGAAGAAGGATGCAGGATTGGTGCACATTCAACAAATCTGATCTAACAAAGTGGATATTCGTCAAATCCGTCATGATTGATGTATTATAACAGGCCCAGTGTGGTTACTAAAGTCCGATTTGGATACATTTGGCTCATAACATTTAGAAGTAGTCCCTTTTCAGGTTTAGAAGAAGTGACTTCTAAATGCTAACTCCCATTCATATAAGATGGTAGCATAGCTAGCATAGAGAAATCGGTGGTGGTAGTAAAAGTCGTTTTTAACTGTAATGCAGTTGATTGGTGATGAGGAAATTAACATGTATTGGTTGACATCCATACAAGCGTTACACTCCAATTTTTACCTCAACATCGTGTGAAATATACAAATAAATAATAGCCTAAATCTAGGCTAATGTTGCTGGGAGGCAATGAGGATATTCGGGATCTTTCCCCCACGGAATCTTTCCCTCACGTGTTTCCATGGCATTTCCATTGTTTTGGTCGAGTTCCATTGACCTCTTTACCGCATCTATGGGACATTGTCTCAGATCATAATCAAATGAAGATTGTCTTCCCATTAGCTTTAATTTCTTCAAAATAATATGAATCCATCATCCTCCTCAAATTTGAAGTCACCAACTGCCACTAAAGTAGTCTTTACCCCCCTCTATCTATTCACCCACGGACTTGTAAATCCAGTTGCTCCCTTATATCAACATCTTTAATGATTAAACATAGTAGAAGAATTGAACACCTTGTGCTAATAGCCTTTCATTTGACCTGTAATGATGGCCTACTCCGGCCAAACCCTAATCCGGACGATGCTGGGCCAATTGTACACCACCCTATGGGACTCCCAATCACGACAGGTTGTGATGCAGCCTGGAATCGAACCAGGGTCTATGTAGCAGAATTGAACGTTCAGTTGATTCAAATGGTGTCTTTTTTTCGATCAGCACATACCAGTATACTCTTGGTACTTAGACAAAGGAATGCACAACAAAGCAAATTGTGGGGACAGAGCTTTGCTGAAGAGAGGGGAAGATAATTTTCTCAAATCTCACACCTGTGCTGACATCCGACTGAGTCAGAGATTGAAAGAGATGTTATATTGCTTTTCTCCTCAAATTATATTTTCCTCAGAGATGAAACCAAGGAGAATTTAGAGAACTATGACTAGCCATGACACAGGCTAGTGCTATCAAAGTGAGTTTGTATGTGTTTACTTCTGCGAAGCATCGATTGCTAACATGTATGAACACAGATTACATTACAGTAGCCTAACCATCTGGGAGGGACTGATTAAAGTACAGAGTGTCTATGAAGAACTTCTCATCTTGAGAAGAACCTTCTGAAAAAGTTTAAGTTTCACAGAAGAGGATAGCATGGAGACAGAGCTGCATAACATCCCAATAGAATCGCCCTTCTGATGCCAAGATTTCACCTCTGCAACCAAACTTGCTGGCTAGATTATAATTTGATTGTGCAAAACATTTTCTCCCATGTCTGTCCCATAATGACACATTTTTAGGAAATGCAGGCAATCTATTCTGTTCCCACTGTCCATCATTTGTTATTCATTTCCCACAGGCTTCCTACAGAGGCAGTGTGAAAGACTTTGTCAACTGCAATGCCAAGCAGGATGCTGAGCTCTTACACAAGGCCATGAAAGGCATAGGTAAGTTAGATGCACTTAAAGTTATAAATATAAAAATACAGCATAAGCCTAAAAAGCAGACACTTTTTAAAGCCTTTTACAGTACAGTGAGAGTAAACATATTAGTATGTGGCACCAAAGGGAATTGAACTCATAAACCTGGGGTTTCTATCTCCACGCTCTTTCCAACTGAGCCACAGATATAAACTCTACCAGAGAAACTGCAGTGGAATATGTATTTGTACTGTAAACATTTTTGTATTAAGCTGTATTTACAGAGTATTTATTCCTTAATTACTAATGTTTTGCTTAGAAAAATGTAATTAGCTGTGCAAAGTGTCAGGCTGCTACTATAACGACCTGTACTTAAATATATTGTACAATACTTTATTTTCCCCTACAATTCCCCAGGCATAATGCCACTGTAATGGTATGTTTTTATGGAACTTCTTACTCTCCCTTTCAACTTTGTTTCCCTCTCAAATGACCTGGAATTCATCACAGCAGTACATATAGATATGTTGTAGGATCTTAATTTGAGCCAGTTTGCTACAGCAGGTTAATAATCCTGCAGCAACAGGAAATGTGAATTATTATGTGGATTATAATTAATGGCCCTTTTTTAGGGGTCAATACATTTTTATTTAGGGCAAATCAAGTCTGGAAATTAGACTTTAGAAGATAAAAAAAATATATATACACTACAAGTTTTAATGTTCTGCCTTGCAGGACAAATCTCAACAAAATAGTAATCAAATTAAGATCTTACATCTGTAATGACCACCATAACGACAATTTCCTCCATATGTCGTTGGTTTAAACCAATTGTCCCAGTGTTGTGATTCATTCGATGGCCTTGAACCCAAAAGACACAATGTTGTACAGAGGAAGTAAACGGGAAGATGATCGTAAAATGGAGGCATATCTGTGAATTATAGCTTGACTTATAGTTGGAGCTCAAAATCAATCTGAACTCTGATCTTTTAACCAGATAACATTATAAGCGGTGACTTGCTTTATGGCATAATTAAGTCTGGATAACAAATCTATTTCAACGTTGCCCAGGAAATGCCGTGAATTGTCTCAGCCCTGATATTATTTTGCTGTATCCCAGAGGTATTGATGCCTTTTAAAATTATTGGTATTGATTGTTTGTGTGTTGGTCCATTTGTCTCATCATTTCCCTGGTGAGAATAGGTCTATATGTTGATCTAGTGCTTATTAAAGGGACGGTTCATCCTCCAGATGAAATTACATGGTGCTAATCTAATTGAGGCCTGTAGATTTCCTTGAATACATATAGCGTGGTCCAGGCCAACATAGTTTGTCCATGTTTGTTGTTGCCTTTCAAACCACAATGACCAAACTATCTTTATGGAATATAGACTCAGCTCAACATAGGGCATGGAAATCACTGATAAATTTAGATTTTGGGGTGATTCATCCCTTTATTGTTGTAAACACAAACCAAATTTCTTTACTTGGTTCACTACACCATTATAAATAAACAATGTGGTAACTAACTAGTTATTCCAAACTGGTAGGGGTGGCTTTGTTTTAACGAGTTCTGCAATTCATGATCAAGACATGTTCTCAAGTCACTGATTTAAGATGAATTACTGTAAGTTTGTCATCATGTTTGACAGGCACTTATGAGGACACCATTCTCATGCTCTTGGCATCGCGCAGCAACAATCAACGGCAGGAAATTAAGGTGGAGTACAAGAAGGCCCACGGAAAGGTGAGACAGGAAGCTTACAGGTCTGATTGAAGCCTACAGGTCATGTCATCAACCCCATCACTCATCAGCCAAAACAAGGGTCACCTAAGGGAAAACAGTTTGCCATTTTTTTCTACTGTTACTGAATAAGAGTAGAGCATATGCACACCCAATTGCCTTGTGCAGGGTATCCAAGTATGAATTTCAATAAGAAGAATCCATCCACATACTGCCAAAATGCTTTACTGTTATTCTCAGATATGGGGTTTATTCGTAGGGGCAGATTGGCATGACGGTATTGCCATTGCGCAGATGTCAAGTAGCTAGCAGCACTGGGACTGGGAGAGGTTTGTGACTTATCCGTAATGAATAGCATCTGTCCAAGACCTACAGTATAGGCCCTCATGAGAGTTCTGAAATATTATCCACCCACACATGCCATAAGTTGCTTTACCTGCAACCCACCTACCTACCCAACCACAATCTCTCCATCCACACATATCCCACCTCCCCCTCTTTCTCCTTGCCAGTCTCACTTTCAAATGGTTCTTTATTCATCCACCCGTGTCTCTCGCACTCTCTTTCTCTGGCCTCTGCCTGTTCAGATCGGCACTTCAAAAATACCCAAATCTATGATAAATGGCCGATAAAAATCCATTCCGATGTACACTTCTGTGAGTAATGTGTATAATTGTCTGGTGGTTTAGCATAAGAGAAAAGCCAACAATAAATGTAGTTATCAGGGTGTCTGATAACTCTCGCTCTCTCTCCAGTATACTGTATGTATTAGGAACAGCTCAACTCATGTTTTTTTATTGTCAATACTAATAAATTGAACTCTCGCTCATAAACCAAGCGTTTTACACTTCTATGTGCATGTTATCAAAACACCCGTTAATCATTCAAATGCATTGATTGAGGTAAGGATTTATGCTCTGTTATTCTTTGTGTTCTCATTTTACTTTAAACAAACACTTCTTCCATTGTCAAAGTTATCAGAATATTAATCATACAAAATTTTAAGAATTTTAATAAATTGATTGAGGTAAGGAATTCAGCTTAAATATTTTTTGGTTTGTTTTTTTAAAGGTCCAAATCAAACACTTATTCCATTTTTCAAAGTTAAAGAATTATAGACTATTATATCCTCAGTGTCTTGTGAAGAATTCAAATGTATTAGTTGAGTAAGAGATTTTGGCTCTATTTGTCTAAAGCAAGCACTTCTTCCATTGTCTAAGTTATCTTAATATTGACTTTATTTTTCCACAGGATCTTGTGAGTGCTTTAAAGTCGGAGCTGGGAGGCTTGTTTGAGACGCTCGTTGTGGCGTTGATGACGCCTCCCATTTCCTATGACGCCTCTCAACTCCATAAAGCACTCAAGGTAAAGTACAGCAATGTATAGTCTATGTTTGGTTATGGCTCCAATAATAAGCCATGTATTGTGCAGCCAAACGTGAGTCTACATAGAATGAAGGTAAAGTACAGTTTAAGGTATGTAGAATTAGGTATGGTATTTTTACCATGAGGTACAGTATGTGCAGGATATTGGTCATGTGTCTAGATTATTTCAGGTGAACATTAACATGCTCCATCAGATAATGGTCTTAAACCTAGCTCTCCTGAAATATGTTCTTCTTTCCCTGCAGAAAGCCAGTCCATTATAGGCTACACTAATGAAGTGTAATATGTGTGGCCATGTTTTTCATCTTCCATGTAGCCCTGTTAGGTTTGTCCAAGACTGATTGAGTACTATGGTACTGCTAGGCTTTGGCAGGGTCAGGGGTTAAAGGAAAACTCCTCCCCAAAACAATATTTTGGTATTTCTTTCATTAGTCCATTGTTGATATAGTCCCAAAATGTTTTGCATATCAGTGGTCAAGTTTTCAAGATATATAACATTCAAAATACAGAAATAAAGCTGGTGTGATGCATTTGACATAAAAATGTTATATCTGTATATCTTGACAACTTGCTGACATGCAAAACATTTTGGGACTATATCAACAATGCACTAATGAAACACTTCAGAGGCATTTAAACACACACACCCTAATGCAGCTACTTGAGAGGCAGTTAAACACACACACCCTAATGCAGCTACTTGAGAGGCAGTTAAACACACACACCCTAATGCAGCTACTTGAGAGGCAGTTAAACACACACACTTACTTGTTCCATCAATATTGTCCAAGTTGGTTTGTGTGACATCGGCTTTACACATGTCAGGTCTGTATATTACATGAATATTTATATCCATACGTTGCACACATATAATTGCCCATAAAACAAGCCCTAGAGGTACACTCTGGGGCTTGTTATTATGGGCAATATGTGACATGGTGAGGTTGGACCCAGGTGCAGAGAAGAGACCAGATGAGGAATCAGCGGTTAAGGATAAACATAACACTTTACTGAGAAACGGTTATGGAAGGATCACAGTAACACTGGGAAAACAACAAACACTAAGTCTCGAAAACTCACTCAGGAGACAAACGCACATGGCACATAATTCAAGCTTCAGCAAAGGACAACAGAAAATACATCTATTTTAACAGGGAAATCATAATGAGTAAATAGGACACACCTGAGTGTCGTTAATATCTCTAGGACGGTCTCTGCCGCCCTCTGGTGATAGGTGGAACCATGACAGTACCCCCCCTTCTAGGAGCGGCCCCAGCCGCGGAACCACCATGTAGTTGGTTCAAGTCCCGAACAGGTACCGGATCCAGGATGTCCCGGGCAGGCACCCATGCCCGTTCCTTGGGCTGTAGCCCTCCCAGTCCACCAGGTACTGCAGGGTGCCTCGGACCCGACGAGCCTCCAACAGATGCCGGACAGTGTAGGCCAGACGACCATTGACAAGTTGAGGGGGCAGAGGGGCAGGTGTGGGGGAGAGAAGGGACTGGTCCTTACCAGCTTGAGATGGGAGACATGGAAGGATGGACAGACCCTCATAGACTTGGGAAGCTGGAGACGATAGGTGACCGGGTTGATACGACTCAGGATCTTGAATGGTCCTATGTAACGTGGAGCGAGCTTCCGCGAGTCCACCTTTAAGGGAAGATCACGGGTGGACAGCCACACTCGTTGACCCGGTTGGAGGAGCCGAAGAGGCCTTTGGTGCCGGTTTGCCTGGTGTTGGTGTCGGGCAGATGAGCGGAGCAAGGAGGACTGTGCTCTGATCCAGGTGCAGCGACGTTGTCAAATGAACGCCTTGACTGATGGCACCCCCACTTCGGCCGGTTGTTCAGGAAGCAGGGTGGGGTAACTTGGGTAGACAATGAAATGGGCTGCCTTGGAGAACCGATCATGACCACCAGGATAGTGGTAAGCCCTTAGGATGGAGGTAACCCTGTGATAAAGTCTACGGACAGGTGGGATCAGGGCCGACTGTGTATGGGCAGAGGTTGGAGCAGCCCAGCAGGTCGCTGTCGTGAGGACTTGCATTGGGCACAGGTGGAACAGGCCGCAACAAAGGATCTCACATCCTCAATTGTGTTGAGCCACCAGAATCTCTGCCTCAGGAACTCTAGTGTCCGATTAACCCCTGGATGCCCAGTTAATTTAGAGGAGTGTCCCCATTGTAGCGCTTGAGAACGGGCTGATCACGGAACATAAAGTCTGTTGGTGGGACCCCCGCCGGGCTCAGGTTCTCGGGTCTGTGCTTGTCATACCGTGGTCTCTATACTCCATAACATGGGAGCCACAATGCGGGAGCTGGGGATGATGGGCTTGGAGTCCCTCTCCTCATTAGATACATCGTGTTGGCCGGACAGGGCATCTGCTTTCTGATTCTTGGATCTTGGGTGATAGGCTAGAGTCCACCTAGCCTGGCAAGCGTTCAACCTCCTGGTTTCTTGAATGGAGACCAAGTTCTTATGGTCCATCCATATCACGAAAGGATGATATGCCCTCTCTAACCAGCGTCTCCACCCCTCAAGGACCCACTTGACTGCCAAGAGCTCCCAGTTGGCTACATCGTAGTTGCCTTCTGCTGGCGAGAACCGCTTGGAAAGAAAGGCACATGGGTGCATTATCTTGTCCCCCTCGTTCCGCTATGAAAGGACCGCCCCTGCTCCGGTGTACGAGGTGTCCACCTCTACAACGAAGGGACGAGTAGGATCAGGAGGAACGAGGATGAGTCTGGAGGTGAAACGTCCCTTGAGCTCCATGAATGCCCTGTCAGCCTCAGGGGTCCAGCCAAAACAGGTCTGGGACATGCGGGTTAGGGCCGTGAGAGGAGCTGCAAAATGACCGCCCAGTTATAGCTGATTTTAAATCCATAATAATACATATATTATCACCTAATGTTGTGTAAGATGTTTTAATCAACTTAAGTTCTTGTGAACATTACAATTGCTATTTATGGTCCGTAGGCCTCATTGACCTGAGCTCATACAACTCGTTTTTGGGTTTAAAAAAAAGAAGCATGATGTATGGATTATATTGACTCAAAAAACAAAAACTCAGATGAAACATATTGTGCTATTTATCACAGACTACTTTGCGTTAAAGCTTAACTCTCTCCTCCTCACCAGTGTAATGATCAAAGATATGATCAAGAGCCTCACAAACAGTATATCGTTTGGTCATTGTGCTGCTTTTAAGGCCTTGCTCACAAGGCCTTAAAAAGGTTTTATGTACGATACTAGAGCTGCGAGAAAAGATCTATATATTATTGAAACAATGTTGCGATTGTCTGTGAGAATGCCAACAGGTGTGGTTCCCGTGGGGGAAAGATTCTATTGGGGAAAGGTTTCCATGGATGCCAAGAAGGGGAGTGAGGTGTGTGTGTGTGCTCAAACACACATTCATGTGGGGTCTGGGAGAGGAAGTGTGTCCATCTGATGAATGGGCATGTGCCTGAACACAATTTTAGACACAAATTGTAGTCTCACCCATTCATTTCTAATTACATTTTTGACCGGGAACACCACAGGTGTACTAAAGTTAAATAAAACACCCAAAATGTAATGTAAATCATAAGGGCTGTTTTTGTAAGGTCACTATCCTTCTTTGTTCATTCTGGTTACACTGTCCTGCATCAGCTCAGTGTTTCTCACATTAGTGGTGGCTCTGATGGCTCAGTTGATAGGAGCACGGCCCTTGCTACACCAGAAACGTGGATTTGGATCCTGCATGGAGAGTGTGTAGGTGATGTGGAATTCACAACATTTCTCCACAGTTGCTGGGCCAGAAAAGACTGATAGTTTTAAAAACCCACACACTCCTATACATTCACTACCACTCAAACTACCACTGCGCTGTTCTGTGAAGGGAGCAGTGCACAGCATTGTACGAGATCGAATATTTTCTTGTAAATTTCTCACATGTAATAGCCTTCATTTCTCAGAACAAGAATAGACTGACGAGTTTCAGAAGAAAGTACTTTGTTTCTGGCCATTTTGAGCCTGTAATCGAACCCACAACTGCTGATGCTCCAGATACACAACTAGTCTAAAGAAGGCCAGTTTTACAGCTTTTTTAATCAGTACAATGGTTTTCAGCTTTTTAAAATGAGAAACTTGGATTAGCTAACACAACGTGCTATTAGAACACAGGAGTGATGGTTGCTGGTAATGGACCTCTGTACCCTGCGTGTAGATATTCCATTAAAAAAAATTGGCCGTTTCCAGCTACAATAGTCATTTACAACATTAACAACATCTACACTGTATTTCTGATCAATTTGATGTTCTTTTATTAATGGACAGAATGTTTTATTTTCTTTCAAAAACAAGGAAATGTGTAAGTGACCCCAAACTTTTGAAAGGTAGTGTATATAGGGTGAATAGTGCACTAATTGAGAAGGTGAAGCAGCATATATCATGTACAGGCTTGTCTTTTTGAATCATTCAGACTGTTTCATGTCCACGTATACTCACTGGTTGTTACAGAATGGCCAGCCAGGTATTGAGTGGGCTTGTCTGAGGGTCTCTGATTGTTGTTCCCTAGGGGGTGGGGACGGATGACGACGTGTTGATTGAGATCCTGGCGTCTAGGACCTGCGCTCAGATTAAAGACATTGTCAAAGTCTACAAGAAAGGTAAGAGGTTAAATGTGTCATGACACATTCATAACATATCCCACTGGGCAAAAACTGGTTGAATCAACATTGTTTCCATATAATTTCAACAGAAAAATCTACGTGGAAAACTGGGTTTTAAAAGTCAAGGAAATTTCATATTTTTAACCTGGGCGATATTTTTTGTTGATTTCACGTTGAATTTAAATCAAAACTAAACGTTCAACTGAAGTATGTGTCCAGTGGGATTCATTCAACCTCTACAGGAAAGAGCTTAGTTTCCTCATATAAGAGCACAAGGCGAGACCCAGATGCTGACATGGGAGGCAGATGGTTTGAGTCTTTGATATTTATTACATCCAAAAGGAGTAGGCAAGAGAATGGTCGTGGACAGGCAAAAGGTCAAAACCAGTTCAGAGTCCAGGAGGTACAGTGTGGCAGGCAGGGTCAAGGTCAGGGCAGGCAGAATGGTCATGCGGGAGGGTAAAGAGAATAGAAAAGGCAGGAGCACGGGAAAACACGCTGGTTGACTTGGAACATACAAGACGAACTGGCACAGAGAGACAGGAAACACAGGGATAAATACACCAGGATTAACAAGCGACACCTGAAGTGGATGGAGACAATAACAAGGACAGGTGAAACTGATCAGGGTGTGACAGTACCCCCCCACCCCCCACCACTGCTTTCACCTTTCCAGGATCCATCTGGACATTACCCTCAGTGATGACATATCCCAGAAAGGGGATTGTAGAGCGGTGGAACTCACACTTCTCGGCTTTCTGGAACAATTGGTCCTCCAGGAGGCGCTGAAGGAGGCCTGACATGAAGAACATGTTCTTGGGCCGACTGGGAAAAAAACAGGATGTCGTCAAGGTAGACGAACACAAAACGGTTGAGCATGTCCCGGAGCACATCATTTACCAAAGCCTGAAAGACAGCGTGAGACAGGTGAGACCAAACAGCATGACCTGGTACTCATAATGTCCGCTGCCTGTGTTGAAGGCTGTTTTCCACTCATCCCCTTTGCGTATCCGAACCAGGTGGTTGGCATTCTGAAGGTCCAGCCTGGAAAAAATGGTGGCCCCGTGGAGAGGTTGAAAAGAAGAGGAGAGGAGTGGTAGGGGGTACCAATTTTTAACCGTAATGTCATTCAGTCCCCAGTAGTCAATGCACCAAGAAAAACCCTGCGCCGGCAGGAGTTGCAGACAGACGGACGGCCCCAGTAGCCAGAGACTGACATGAAGAACATGTACTCTATGTACTCCTCCATAGCCTTGGTCTCTGGCCCAGATAGAGAACATAGCTGACCCCAAGGTGGGTTGTGGTGTGGTGTGGTGCCTGGGAGATCAATGGCACAATCATAAGGACGGGGCGGGGGAAGGGAAGTAGCACGTGCCTTACTGAACATTTCAAGGAGGTCATGGTATTCAGTAGTAATGGCAGAAACATCCAAAGCCTTGCTAACGTCCTGAGGAAGACATCTCGGAAAAGGCTGTGCAGTTGAAGACAGTGGGAATGGCAAAATGGGCTCCAACCCAGGATGGAGCTTGTGGTCCAGTCAATAAGAGGGTTGTGTTTTTGGAGCCATGAAAATCCCAAGACAACCAGAACATGGGGAGATGCAATGAGGAGGAACTGTGTTTTCTCACTGTGGTTACCTGAAACCCGTATATGAACGGGCACAGTACTATGGGTGACTCTACCTATTGAGCAGCCGTCCAGTACCCTAGCATCCATGGGAACCGTGAGAGGCTGAGTGGGAATACCAAGCTCAGAAACAATAGTAGCATCCATAAAACGTTAATCAGGCCCAGAGTCAATGAGCACTCTGAGAGACTTAGATTGGTCTCCCCACAGCAAAAGCACAAAAAAAAGGTGTGTGGGTGATGGGAATTAAGCAACTCCCAGTCAGGCTCACCAGAGTACTTGTACCCACTAGAGACAAGGGTTTCCTAACAGGGCAGATAGCTATATAATGTCCTACCCCTCCACAGTACAGACAACAGTTTGAACTCAGCCTCCGTGAGCTTTCCCCAACCGATAACCTAGCTCTTCCCAATTGCATAGGCTCAGGAGTATCCAACTCACCTGTCATTGATGATTCACGATGGAGCACGGGTGGCTTCGGATCCGCTCGGAAAAACTGCCTTCGGGAACTTACGGATTCTTTTGAAGATGAGCGAGCCAGAGCGGATGAACGAGTGTGCCCGAGACCAGACCTCCTCTCACTCCTGCATTCCCTTTTTTTCACAGTCCATCAAATAAAATTCCACATTCCACATGTTACATCCAATCTCCATAACCTGGATACCCTCCTGCTTCTACTTTCAAATGCTGGATCGGTGCCTTCCCTAGAGCTAAAGCGGTGACAGGTAGACTCTCAGAATGCAGATTGGCTCGGTGAATAGCAAGATTACGCAGATGGAGATGGCAGCTTTGCTTCTAGTCCTTAGGAAACTGTGCAGTATTTGTTTTTTTATGTATTATTTCTTATATTGTTATCCCAGAAAACCTTAAGTGTTATTACATACAGCCGGGAAGAACTATTGGATATCAGAGAGACGTCAACTTACGAGCACAAACAGCACTATGACCAGGAATACGACTTTCCCAAAGCGGATCCTTTGTCTACACCTCCCAGGGCATTTGAACTGATTCCAGGGGCGGGGGTATATGTTTCATGATTAACAACTCAAAGTGTAATTGTAACAACATACAATAACTCAAATCCTTTTGTTCACCTGACCTAGAATTCCGTACAATCAAATGCCAACCGTATTATCTTCCAAGAGAACTCTCTTCAGATATCGTCACAGCCTTGTATATTCCTCCGCAAGCGGATACCAAGACAGCCATCAAGGAACTTCACTGGACTTTATTCAAATTGGAAACCATATATCCCGAGGCTGCATTTATTGTTGCTGGGGATTTTAACAAAGCTAATTTGAGAACAAGGCTACCTAAATTCTATCAGCATACCGTTTGTAGTACACGAGCGAGTAATACGCTCAATCATTGCTACTCTAACATCCGCAATGGATACAAGGCCCTCCCCCGCCCTCCTTTTGGAAAATCTGACCGTGACTCCATCTTGTTGCTCCCCTTCTATAGGCAGAAACTAAAACAGGAAGTGCCCGTGCTTAGGTCTATCCAACACTGGTCTGACCAATCGGATTCCACGCTTCACGATTGCTTCGATCACGTGGACTGGGATATGTTCCGGGTAGCCTCAGACAATAACAATTGACGTATACGCTGACTCGGTGAGCGAGTTTATAAGGAAGAGTATAGGATATGTTGTACCCACTGTGACAATCAAAACTTTCCCTAACCAGAAAACCGTGGACTGATGCCAGCATGCACGCAAAACTGAATGCACGTACCACCGCATTTAATCATGGCAAGGCGACTGGAAACATGGCCGAATACAAACAGTGTAGTTGTGGAATTCGTTAGATAATAGGTTTTGTTGTGGAATTGTTAGATATTACCTGTTAGACACTGTCGGATCTAGAAGCATAAGCATTTCGCTACACTCGCAATGGCATCTGCTAACCATGTGTATGTGACCAATAAAATGTGATTTTGATTTGAATGCAATATGGCCACCAGTTCCACATATTGTGGAACCTTGCTTTGAATCTGAATGTCTGTTTGTTGCACTCATTCGTATTCTAGATGTTTCTCTCGCTGGGCTATGAGAGCAGTCTGATACCTTGCTTCAAACCAATAGCATTGAAGGATGAAGGAAAGTTATATGGCCTTGGTCTAGGATAGACAGGATTACCATGTATTGTTGACCACCAATGTAAACCAATGGTAGGTCTGTGCTCACCCCTGACTAGTTTCATACATTTGTTCACTCTGAACTATGCCTCTTAATTTAGAGCTGTACAATCAAACATTCTTCCTGCAGGGCATCCCGTCAAAATGTGTTCACCTCACTGCAGATCAACCCCTAGAACTTAAAATAAACACTATATCAACTGCATCAAGTACCCAGTCTATTTTCAAGAGTACGTTCCTAGTCCTGCATCTTCAGCCAATAGACACAGCAACGGTCTAGCACAACAGCCTGGTCCCAGATCTGTTTGTGCTGCCTCCTATGGCCATTGTCACGCCATTGTCACAGCACAAACAGATTTGAACCAGGCTAATGGCACAATAGGCCAAGGATTAGAGCCACCCTGGCCCTCTGAGATGGACACCGGAGAAGGCGGATCCATCCGTTACCCTGCTAATCAAATCTCCCTGGCGGAGACCTTCAGCTAAACAGAGCACGTCCAATCTGGGTCGATTGCTGCCATTAGCAACCATTGTCAGATATAAGTGTAAACAATTTTCTGCCTTTCCCTTCTCCCTCTTCTCGTCTTTCTCAGAGTGCGGTGGGAAGCTGGAGAAAGATATCACCGGTGACACCTCGGGCAACTTCCAAAAGCTTCTAATAATGCTTCTGCAGGTAAACGAAGAGAGAAGGAGGGATAAGAGAGATACAGTATTCCCTGTCTGATAATGGGAGTGCTTTGGTGATATCCTTATAAAGTCATGGGTGGTTCACGAAAGGTGAGGATGGAGTGAGAAGGAATGAGGAGGGAAGGGTACGTACAGTAAGAATATCATTGTCCTCTGGGTCTTGGTAACCTAACCCACCAGGTTGCCAGGTTGAGAGGGACTCAGCAAAGATTAGGTCATGAAGGGTAGACATCACTCTACTCCCATGATGCACTAACCTTTTCCCCTCTGTTCTTTTTTCTTCCCCTTTGCTCCTCTGTTCTTTTGTGTAGAGGAGTAATGATGAAGGGGTGGATGACAACAGGATTGAGAAAGATGCAATGGTAACAGAACCCAATGAGTGGGGCGATGATCGCTAAGTGCTATAGGGCAAGACATAATTACATTTTGTCTTCAGTGCTCAAATGTTAACATGCTCAGGATATGGCTCCAAACCATTACCATACAGTAGGCCTAAAGGAAGCAAGCTTCAAGTGTATCATAGTGCTCGCTGATAAATGATCGATATTAAAAATGGATTTAGTACATTTTCTTCCTGGAATGGAAAATCCCATGGATTTAAAAGCTAAAAAAATGTTGTTGTTTTTTTCTTTTCATACTTGGATCAACATTGTAGGCTACAGTACATTTAATGATTATACACATGCATATATAATACAGGTCCACTTCATTGAGCATGGCCTCATCATATTCAGTGAAACCAGTGACTAAACTAGAATATTTGCATTTCTTCATAGATCATTGATCAAGCTATGTTATACTGCAACTAGCGAAGGTTGTGTTAAACAGTTGATAGTATAAGACATTCTGAACACCAAAGACAGGATTTGAGGCAAACACCTGCATACCACAATTGTAATAACATTGCTCAGTGTGCTATAATAAACTGTTATCAGTGGGGTACTTGTATTTGAGTGTGTGTTTCAGGAACTGATTGCTGCTGGCAAGGGGAAGGTTGGCACAGACGAAGAGAAATTCATCAACATCCTGGGCAATAGGAGCCATGAACACCTTCGACTAGGTGTGTGTGCCATTTCGTTCAATCGTTAAAACAGAATTGCATTCTGCACTTTTATTATCACATCAAATAACATCAAATTCTCATATGTATCTTGTTTTTCATTGCAAGTGTTTGACGCCTACAAGAAGGTGTCTGGCAATGATATTGAGGACAGCATTGAGGGCGCGACTACTGGAAACCTGGAGAACTTAATGTTGGCAGTTGGTAAGACTCTACAATGATGACAAGTAACAACAGTAAAGTTAAAAAAAAAGATTAGAAAAAAATATACAAAACTAAAATGTAACACAATTAAAGAATGACATTTCTGTATTGCATTTTGACAAATCAAACCTAAACCACCTATCAGTCTATACATCTTGTACGTATTCCATAAATGCTTTATTTTGAAACATGAATTAATCATTTGGGAATGTCATCTTTCCTTTCCATAGTGAAGTGTGCTAAGAGTGTCCCAGCCTACTTTGCAGAGTCCCTCTACAGGTCTATGAGGGTATGGTCTTTGTGTTGTCATCTATCATTCCATGAAGGATTTACCAGAAAGTTTCAATTACCAACGCATGTCTCCAAAAAGGCTTTCAGAGGTTTGGTTTAGGTATTTGTAATTGTGATGTCTATTGTTTCTTTGTTAGCGTGCTGGCACTGATGACCAGACTCTGATGAGAATCATGGTGTCCAGGGGTGAGACAGACATGCTGGACATCAGAGCCTGCTTTAAGAAGATGTATGGGGCCTCTCTTTACACTACCATACAGGTACAGTGGGCTAGTCTCTCCTCTATCCAGTCTGGTACAATAGGCTGGTCTCCCTTTTAACTATTCAGGCACAATGGTCTAGTCTCTCCCCAAACTGTTTGTATATAGATTAGTTTTCAGGTACAGTGGACTAGTCTTTCCTCTAACCAGGTACAGTGCACTAGTCTCATCTTCACCACCTAACAACTAACCCTAATAATCTACTTCTATACTCAGCTACCACCTATCAAATGACACTAGAGAGTAGTGGAGGCTTCTGAAGGGACTACGCTCATAATAATTGCTGAAGTGGAGTCAATGGAGTGGGATCAACCACATGAGCCGTCCTCCCCTCAGCAGCCTCCACTGATAGAGAGTCATTAGATAGATTTGTGTTGCAGTCAATACACTGGGAAATCACCTGAGTGACAAGTCTATTATTCCAGCTGCCTCAATATTCCAATATTCCTCAATTATTCCAGCTGCTCCCTACATATTCTAGCAAGTGGGCCATTGTGACAAGCTGTTACTCTCCTGAGTCTCCTACTAGGTTTTTAGCTCATCAGTATGTGGATAGGAAGAATAAAATACCTGGTTTCAGCCCTGTTAACATGGGAGATGACGATACCGCACTATAGGCAGAATGATGAGGGCGTACTAGAGACTGGTGTAGTGCCAAATGGATAGGACCAGTACAAACATGCAACCTCCTGTCATGCATCCTTATTTCCAACCCCGCCATCTACAGCATACATCATCCATTACTAACACTGTATTATTCATGACTCAGCATAACATGCTGTCTGACTTGGAAGTAATGAGCAGCCTTTCTCTCTGACTTGGTAGTAATGAGCAGCCTTCCTCTCTGACTTGGTAGTAATGAGCAGCCTTCCTCTCTGACTTGGTAGTAATGAGCAGCCTTCCTCTCTGACTTGGTAGTAATGAGCAGCCTTCCTCTCTGACTTGGTAGTAATGAGCAGCCTTCCTCTCTGACTTGGTAGTAATGAGCAGCCTTCCTCTCTGACTTGGTAGTAATGAGCAGCCTTCCTCTCTGACTTGGTAGTAATGAGCAGCCTTCCTCTATGACTTGGTAGTAATGAGCAGCCTTCCTCTCTGACTTGGTAGTAATGAGCAGCCTTCCTCTCTGACTTGGTAGTAATGAGCAGCCTTCCTCTTTGACTTGCGTCAGGTTGGCATTGTGCGGTATGACGGTCCATTTGTACAACTGATGTAGATATTTGTTTACATCGCCATTGTGAAGACACTGCGCAATGGTTTTGTAAACCTTTTTTTTTGCAGACTAACTCTCTGTTGTATCACACAAATATCTGTCAGATGTGTTGTACATCAGCTGTACAACCTGAGTATACAAGACCTATGTAATTCATAGGCTGATTATCTGCTTGGTAGTGCTGACAACACCTTTAATGCCAGTTTGTGTTTATTTGTTTACTTATTCCCAGGAGGACACCACTGGGGACTACGGAAAGGCCTTGCTCTATCTTTGTGGAGGAAATGACTGAGGACTTTTTGATGATGTGGTACTGTATGTATGCATGATGGCGCCACAATGAGCTACACCTGATACTCTGTCCGTCAATTATAATTAATTAATGTTAGATTTGATCTTCTGTTCGACGATTGGCTTAAGTTACCACTTCATTGTACTGGCTATGTATCTTGATTGTCCACATTCAACACATACTGAACTCAACACTGTGTGCCCTCTTTTCTCCCATATTGTTCAAATATTCCTTTATTTGACTCTTATGGTCATGTGAAGCAAACTATGTTTTGTTTTGGTAAACATGTCTAATTTCAAGGAATAATGTGAGTAATATTGCTATATCCATTTGTTTTTGTTATTTTCTTTGTTACCTAAATCAACACGCTATCTTATTCTATCTTGATTAATGCCTTTATGTGTCTGTGAGTTCGAAGTATAAAGTTGCTGTTCATTTATTAAAAGGTTCATGTCTACTATTATGTTTCACTCATTAATAACATATGAAGTTGTGAATTGCAATAGGAGTGGGCTGATAAAGGTATCAGTCACCTCTAAGATGAGTAGATCTACATGACATAGTAACTCATGTCATATCTAATAGGCCAAGTTTAGTCTGTAGTTTACAGGTCATCCAATCGAATGGCCGTGGAGTCTTTAGTGATGTTGATATTCTACCACTAGATGGGAGAAACAGCCAAAACAAGCAGGGAGTTCATATCTAGTGGACTTCCCTATTGACACCACAGTAGTTGTAGCATTTACTGTTGTTAGGTTGTAACATGTAGTGTAGTTATGTTGTAACATGTACTGTAGTTAGGTTGTAACATCTACTGAAGTTAGGTTGTAACATGTACTGTAGGTAGGTTGTAACATTTAGGTCTGTTGTAAAATGTACTGTACTTATATTGTAACATGTAGTTAGGTTGTAACATTTACTGTAGTTAGTTTGTAACATGCAGTTAGGTTGTAACATCTATTGTAGTTATGTTGTTGTAACATGTACTGTAGTTAGGTTGTAACATGTACTGTAGTCAGGTTGTAACGTGTAGGTCTGTTGTAAAGTGTACTGTACTTATATTATAACATGTAGCTAGGTTGTAACATGTACTGAGGTTGTAACATACTATAGTTAGGTTGTAACATGTACTGAGGTTGTAACGTATACTGTAGTTAGGTTGTAACATGTACTGAGGTTGTAATGTATACTGTAGTTAGGTTGTAACATGAAGTTAGGTTGTAATGTATACTGTAGTTAGGTTGTAACATGAAGTTAGGTTGTAATGTATACTGTAGTTAGGTTGTAACATGAAGTTAGGTTGTAATGTATACTGTAGTTAGGTTGTAACATGAAGTTAGGTTGTAATGTATACTGTAGTTAGGTTGTACCATGAAGTTAGGTTGTAATGTATACTGTAGTTAGGTTGTAACATGAAGTTAGGTTGTAATGTATACTGTAGTTAGGTTGTAACATGAAGTTAGGTTGTAATGTATACTGTAGTTAGGTTGTAACATGAAGTTAGGTTGTAATGCATACTGTAGTTAGGTTGTAACATGAAGTTAGGTTGTAATGTATACTGTAGTGAGGTTGTAACATGTACTGTAGTTAGGTTGTAACATGCACTGTAGTTAGGTTGTATCATGTTGTTAGGTTGTAACATTGTAGCATGTATTGTAGTTAGGTTGAAATATGTAGTAAGCTTGTAGCATGTACTGTAGTTAGTACCATGTAGTTACGTTGTAGCATTACTGTAGTTAGGTTGTAACGTGTAGTTATGGTTGTAACATGTACTGAGGTTGTAACATATTCTGTAGTTAGGTTTTAAAATGTAGTTACATTGTAACATGTACTGTAGTTACATTGTAGCATGCACTGTAGTTACGTTGTAACATGTAATTTAGTTATGTTGTAACATTTAGTTAGATTGTAACATGTACTGGGGCTGTAACATGTAGTTAGGTTGTAACACATACTGTAGTTAGGTTGTAGCAAATACTGTAGTTAGGTTGCAACACATGCTGTAGTTAGGTTGCAACACATTCTGTAGTCAGGTTGCAATACATACTATAGTTAGGTTGTAACATCTAATTGTTAGGTTGTAACATGTAATGTAGTTAGGTTGCAACACATACTGTAGTTAGGTTGCAACACATACTATAGTTAGGTTGTAACATCTAATTGTTAGGTTGTAACATGTCATGTAGACAGGTTGCAACACATACTATACTTAGGTTGCAACACATACTATAGTTAGGTTGTAACATCTAATTGTTAGGTTGTAACGTAATGTAGTTAGGTTGCAACACATACTGTAGTTAGGTTGCAACGTATACTATAGTTAGGTTGTAATATCTAATTGTTAGGTTGTAACATGTAATGTAGTTAGGTTGCAACATGTAGTGTGGTATTTGTATTTATTAAGGGTCCAATTTGCCAGCTACTCTTCCTGGGGTCCAGCAACATTAAGGCAGTTATATACAATTTAAAATATTACATGCCATTATATTTCATGACACTTTTCACAACACATTAAGTGTGTGCTCTCAGGCCACTACTCTACTATGACATTTACAATACAAAATCTGTGTGTGTTTTTTTTTTTCATGGTCCCTGCTGTTCCATAAGGTGTATTTGTATCTGTTTTAAAATCTGATTCAATTGCTTGCATCAGTTACCTGATGTGGAGTAGAGTTCCATGTGGCCTTGCATAGTCTGTTCTTGACTTGGGGATTGTGAAGAGACCTTTGTTGATATGTCTTGTGGGGTATGCATGGGTGTCCGAGCTATGTGCTAGTAAATTAAACAGACAGCTTGGTGCATTCAGCATGTCAACACTTCTTACAAAAACAAGTAGTGATGAAGTCAATCTCATCTCCACTTTAAGCCATGAGAGCTCTAAATGCATATTATTAATGTTCGCTCTCTATGTACACCCAAGGGCAAGCCGTGCTGCTCTGCTCTGTAGTTTGGTTGTAACATGTACTGAGGTTAGGTTTTAACATGTACTGAGGTTAGGTTGTAGCGTGTACTGTAGTTAGGTTGTAGAGTGTAGTTATATCATGTATGAAGGTAAGACCCAGATGCAGACAACGTCGATTTAACAATGGTTTAATAATCTAACAGGGGCAGGCAATAGACAGGTCAAGGCAGGCAGGGGTCAGTAAACCAGAGGTGGGGCAACGGTACCGGACGGCAGGCAGGCTCAGGGTCAGGTGTAGGCAGAGTGGTCAGGCAGGCGGGCTTAGAGTCAGGACAGGCGGGCTCAGAGTCAGGACAGGCAACAGTCAAAACCAGGAGAGCGAGAAAAAGAGAGACTGGGAAAAGCAGGAGCTGAGACACAAAAACACTGGTTGACTTGAAAAACAAGATGAACTGGCAACAGACAAACAGAGAACACAGGTATAAATGCACAGGGGATAATGGGGGAGATGGACAACACCTGGAGGGGGGTGGAGACAATCACAAAGACAGGTGAAACAGATCAGGGTGTGACAGTACCCCCCACCCCCACCCCGCCCCCACCTGGCGTCCTACCTGGGCGCATACCTGGTTGACTGGGGTGTTGGCGGTGGAAGTCGGCAACGAGGGCTGGATCCCAGTCAATCAGGTACTGGAAACCCCTGCCCCATGGTCGAACACTCAGGAGGTGTGTACGCCGGATGGCCATCGATGACATGGGGCGGAGGGGTGGGCCTGGAAACAGAAGACAAAGGGCTGTGAGTGTCACGCCCTGACCTTAGAGAGCCGTTTTATTTCTCTATTTGGTTAGGTCAGGGTGAGATGTGGGGTGGGCATTCTATGTTTTGTTTTCTATGTTTCTTTATATCTTTGTTTTGGCCGGGTATGGTTCTCAATCAGGGACAGCTGTCTATCGTTGTCTCTGATTGGTAAATATACTTAGGTAGCCCTTTTTCCCTCCTTTAGGTGTGGGTAGTTATCTTTTTTAGTGGCACTATAGCCCCGTTAAGCTTCACGGTTGTTTCTTTGTTTCTTGTTTTGTTGGCGACATTTACAATAATAAAATAAAATGTACGCTCACCACGTTGCACCTTGGTCTCCTTCCAACGACGGCCATGACAGAACTTCCCACCACCAAAGGACCAAGCAGCGTGGCCAGGAGAGGCAGCCCCAAAATAATTTTTTGGGAGGGAGCACACGGGACGGTCGGCGGAGCCGAGGATGGGAACAGAGCCAACTTGGAGGGGAGCGAAGGGATTGAATCAGAGACAGTGAAGGAGTTGATGGGGATATTGGAGGAGAGAGCTATGAGAGAGCTGCTGTGTTGGTGCATGAGGCACGACATTCACCCTACGGAGCGTGTCCTTGGTTTGATGTCACCTGAGTTAGCTCTCCATACTCGTCCTGAGGTGCGTGCTAGCCGTCTGGCGAAGACTGTGCCAGCCCCAAGCACCAGTCCTCCTGGGGGCTCTGCGCTCCAGACCTCCAGTGCGCCTCAACAGCCCGGCTCTACGCATGGTTTCCCCAGTTCGCCAGGAGAACCCAGTGCGGTCTCCCCGCACGTGCCGGGCTAAAGTGGGCATGCAGCCAAGAGGAGCGGTGCAAGTGCTAAGCACCAGAGCTCCAGTGCTCCCCCACAGCCCGGTTCGAGCTGTGCCTGCGCTCTGGAGGTGCCAGGCTAGATTGGGCATTCAGCCTGGAAGAGTGGTACCAAGGCTACGCACCAGATCTCCAGTGCTCCCCCACAGCCCGGTTCATCCTGTGCCTCCTCCACGGACCAGGCCTCTAGTAGGTCTCCCCAGCCGGGTTCATCCTGTGCCTCCTCCGCGGACCAGGCCTCCAGTAGGTCTCCCCAGCCTGGTTCATCCCCTGCCCCCTCCATAGACCAGGCCTCCAGTAGGTCTCCCCAGCCTGGTGAGTCCGGTGCATGCTCCACGGGCTTCCAGCAAGGGTGCCCAGTCCGGGGCCCGCAGCGAGGGTGCCCAGTCTGGTGCCTGCTCCACGGGCCAGTCCGGGGCTCGCAACGAGGGTGCCCAGTCCGGGACCCGCAACACAGGTGCCCAGTCCGGGGCCCGCAACGAGGGTGCCCAGTTAGGGGCCCGCAGCGAGGGTGCCCAGTCCGAGGCCCGCAGCGAGGGACCCCAGTAAGGGGCCAGCAACGAGGGTCCTCAGTCTGGGGCCCGCAACGAGGGACCCCAGTCCGGGGTCGGCGGCGAGGGTCCCCACACCAGAGGCACCACCAAAGTGGGGTGAGCCAGAGGTGGAGCGGGGTCTACATCCCGCACCAGAGCCGCCACCGCGGATAGATGCCCACCCAGACCCCCCCCTATAGGTTCAGGTTTTGCAGCCAGAGTCCGCACCACCTTTATGTCTCTATTTGGTTAGGTCAGGGTGTGATGTGGGGTGGGCATTCTATGTTTTGTTTTCTATGTTTCTTTATTTCTACGTTTTGGCCGGGTATGGTTCTCAATCAGGGACAGCTGGCTATCGTTGTCTCTGATTGGGAATCATACTTAGGTAGCCCTTTTCCCCTCCTTTCAGTGTGGGTAGTTATCTTTGTTATTGGCACTATAGCCCTGTTAAGCTTCATGGTTGTTTCTTGTTTTGTTGGCGACATTTACAATAATAAAAGAAAATGCACGCTCACCACCCTGCACCTTGGTCTCCTTCCGACGACGGCCGTGTCAGTGAGACACGGGCTTAATCCTAGACACATGGAAAGTAGGGTTAATACGGAGAGTACAGGGTAACAAAAGATGAACAGCGTGGGGCTAATAACTCTAGAGATGGGTAACGGGCTGATGAAACGGGGGGAAAGTTTACAGGACTCCACCTGGAGGGGCAGGTAACCGTGGGGTATAGCGGCGAGACATGGCACCTGGCTTGACGTTCTTGGACCCCGGCCGATAGGAGAGGGAAAAGTTGAACCGGGTGAACAGCAGGGTCCATCTCGCATGCTTGGAGTTGAGGCGCTTGGCGATGCGGAGATACTCCAGATTTTTGTGGTCGGTCCTTCTAGCCAGTGCCTCCATTCCTCCAACACCATCTTAACTGCGAGAAGCTCCTGATTCCCCACATCGTAGTTCTTCTCCATGGTGTTGAGGCGATGGGAGAAGGTGGCGCAGGGATGCAGCTTAATATCCAGGGCAGAACATTGGGACAGGACAGCCCCCACTCCGACATCCGAAGCATCAGCCTCCACCACGAACTGACGGGAAGAGTCAGGATGAACCAGGATAGGAGCAGTGGTGAAGCTGTGTTTAAGGTCCTGGAACGCCCAGTCAGCGGCAGAGGACCACGTGAACGGAACCTTGGTAGAGGTGAGTTCAGACAGAGGGGAGGCCAGGGTGCTGTAACCCAGGATAAAGCGGTGATAAAAGTTGGCGAACCCCAGGAAGCGTTGCAGCTGCACCTTGGACGTAGGCCAATCCACCACCGCTCTCACCTTCTCTGGATCCATCTGGACACTCCCAGTAAAAATGATGTAGCCCAGAAAGGGAATGGTGGTACGATGGAACTCGCACTTTTCCGCTTAACAAACACCTGGTTCTCCAGAAGGCGCTGTTGGATGTGGATCACGTGTTCTTTGGGGGAGCGGGAGAAGACGAGGATGTCATCAAGGTAGAAGAAGACGAACCGGTTCAGCATGTCGCGGAGAACATCATTCACCAATGCCTGGAACACGGTTGGGGAGTTGGTGAGGACAAAGGCCATGACCAGATATTCGTAGTGGCTGCTGGCCGTGTTGAAGGTGGTCTTCCACTTGTCTGCCTCTTGTATACGCACCAGGTTGTAGGCGTTCAGTAGATCTAGCTTGGAGAAAACAGTGGCCCCTTGGAGCAGCTCGAAGGCCGAGGAAATGAGTGGTAGCGGGTAACAGTTCTTCACAGTAATGTCATTGAGTCCCCGGTAGTCAATGCATGGGCGCAGGGTCATGTCCTTTTTCTCCACGAAGAAGAAACCTGCGCCAGCGGGCGAGGAAGAGGGACGGATAGATCCTGTTTCCAGGCCCACCCCTCTTATTTACAATGACAGCCTCACCCTGGCCAAACCGTAACCCGGACGACGATGACAATGGCAATAAACTAACTACAGTACATGTTACAACATATCTACAGTAAAAGTCACAACCTAACTATACGGTACAACCTAACTACAGTATATCTTACAACCTAACTACAGTACATGCTATAACGTAACTACATGGGACAAGCTTATTACATATTACAGCCTAACTACAGCACATATTACAACCTAAATAAATGTTACAATCTAACTCCAGTACATGCTACAACCTAACTACAGCACATGCTACAACAAAACTACATGCTACAACGTAACTACATGTTAGAACCTCACTACATGCTACCACCTAACTACAGCACATGCTACAACGTAACTACATGTTACAGCCTTACTATACGTTACAGCCTAACTACACATTACAGCCTAACTAAACGTTACTGCCTAAATGCACGTTACAGCCTAACTGCACGTTAGAATCAAACTACACGTTACAACCAAACTACACACTAAACAAAACTACAGTACACATTACAACCAGACTGCAGTACACATTACAACCAAACTACAGTACACATTACAACCAAACTACAGTATACGTTACACCAAACTACAGTCCACGTTACAATCTAACTACAGTTCATCCTACAACCTAACTACAGTAGAATCTAAAGCCTAACTACAGTACACGCACCAGCCTAATTACAGAACATGGTACAATCTAACTACAGTACACGTTACAGCCAAGCTATAGTACACGTTACTGACTAACTACAGTACACGTTACAACCTGTTACAATCTAACTGCATGTTACAACCTAACTGCAGTACATGCTACCTCCTAACTAGACGCTACAACCTAACTACATGCTTCAACGTAACTACGTTAGAGTGTAGCTACATGCTACAACCTAACTACAGTACATGCTACAACCTAACTGCATGTTAGAACCTAACTAAACGTTACAGTCTAACTGCACATTACAGCCTAAATGCACGTTACAATCTAACTGCACGTTACAACCTAACTGCACGTTACAGCCTAACTGCACATTACAGCCTAAATGCACGTTACAACCTAACTGCACGTTACAGCCTAAATGCACGTTACATCCTAACTGCACGTTACAGCCTAAATCCACGTTACAACCTAACTGCACGTTACAGCCTAAATGCACGTTACATCCTAACTGCACATTACAGCCTAACTGCACGTTACAGCCTAACTGCAGGTTACAGCCTAACTGCACGTTACAACCTAACTGCACGTTACAACCTAACTGCACGTTACAGCCTAACTGCACGTTACAACCTAACTGCACGTTACAACCTAACTGCACGTTACATCCTAACTGCACGTTACAACCTAACTGCACGTTACATCCTAACTGCACGTTACAGCCTAACTGCACGTTACAACCTAACTGCACGTTACAGCCTAACTGCACGTTACAACCTAACTGCACGTTACAACCTAACTGCACGTTACAACCTAACTGCACGTTACAGCCTAACTGCACGTAAAACCAAACTACACGTAAAACCAAACTACACGTTACAACCAAACTACACATTACAACTAAAATGCAGTACACCTTACAACCAAACTGCACATTACAACAAAACTGCAGTACACGTTATAACCAAACTACAATACACGTTACACCCAAACTACAATACATGTTACACCCAAACTACAGTACACATTACATCCTAACTACAGGACACGTTACACCCTAACTATAGTACACGCTACACCCTAACTACTGTACACGCTACACCCTAACTACTGTACACGCTACACCCTAACTACAGTAGACGCTACAGCCTAATTACATGTAACTATCTAACTACAGTACACATTACAGCCTAACTACAGAGCACATTACAGCCTAACTACAGTACACATTACAGCCTAACTACAGTACACATTACAGCCTAACTACAGTACACATTACAGCCTAACTACAGTACACGTTACAGCCTAACTCCAGAGCACATTACAGCCTAACTACAGAGCACGCTACACTCTAACTACAGTACATGTTAAAACCTAACAACACTACACATTACAACCTAACGACACGTTACAACCTAACTACACACCGTCCTGGGGATGTCTGTACCCTCTGTCATGACCAGAGACCAAGGCTATGGAGACCTACATTGGGGACTTTTTTAAATTTACATTTAAAATTTTTAAATATTTATACTTTTTTTTATCTGACAGCCCCAGCCGCGAACTCAGGCTCTGTGTGTAGTTAACCGACCCTCTCTGCCCAGTCAATGCCATTTTACCTGTTGTTGTTTTAGCTGATTAGCTGTTGTTGTCTCACCCGTTGTTGTCTTAGTTAGCTTTCCAAATCAACACCTGTGATTACTTTATGCCTCGCTGTATGTCTCTCTAATATGTCAATATGCCTTGTATACTGCTGTTTAGGTTAGTTATCATTGTTTTAGTTTACTGCGGAGCCCCTAGTTCCACTCATTATACCTCTGATACCTCACACATGCGGTGACCTCCCCCATTATAACCAGCTTATCCAGAGATACAACCTCTCTTATCGTCACTCAGTGCCTGGGCTTACCTCCGCTGTACCCGCACCCCACAATACCCCTGTCTGCACATTATGCCCTGAATCTATTCTACCACGCCCAGAAATCTGCTCCTTTTATTCTTTGTCCACAACGCTCCAGGCAACCAGTTTTGATAGCCTTTAGCCGTACCCTCATCTAACTCCTCCTCTGTTCCTCAGGTGATGTGGAGGTAAACCCAGGCCCTGCGTGTCCCCAGGCACCCTCATTTGTTGACTTCTGTGATCGAAAAAGCCTTGGTTTCATGCATATTAACATCAGAAGCCTCCTCCCTAAGTTTGCTTTATTCACTGCTTTAGCACACTCCACCAACCCTGATGTCCTTGCCGTGTCTGAATCCTGGCTTAGGAAGGCCACCAACAAATCTGAGATTTCCATACCCAGCTACATCATTTTCCGTCAAGATAGAACTGCCAAAGGGGGAGGAGTTGCAATTTACTGCAGAGATAGCCTGCAAAGTTCTGTCATACTTTCCAGGTCTATACCCAAACAGTTTGAACTTCTAATTTAAAAAATTAACCTCTCCAGAAATAAGTCTCTCACTGTTGCCGCCTGCTATCGACCCCCCTCCGCTCCCAGCTGTGCCCTGAACACCATTTGTGAATTGATCGCCCCCCCATCTAGCTTCAGAGTTTGTTCTGTTAGGTGACCTAAACTGGGATATGCTTAACACCCTGAAGTCCTACAATCTAAGCTAGATGCCCTCAATCTCACACAAATTATCAAGGAACCCACCAGGTACAACCCTAAATCCGTAAACATGGGCACAATTATAGACATTATCCTGACCAACTTGCCCTCCAAATACACCTCCCCTGTTTTCAATCAGGATCTCAGTGATCACTGCCTCACTGCCTGTATCCGCTATGGGTCCGCAGTCAAACGACCACCCCTCATCACTGTCAAACGCTCCCTAAAACACTTCTGCGAGCAGGCCTTTCCAATCGACCTGGCCCAGGTATCCTGGAAGGATATTGACCTTATCCCATCAGTCGAGGATGCCTGGTCATTATTTAAAAGTAATTTCTTCACCATCATAGATAAGCATGCCCCGTTCAAAAAATGCAGAACTAAGAACAGATATAGCCCTTGGTTCACTCCAGACCTGACTGCACTTGACAGGCACAAAAAACATCCTGTGGCAGACTGCAATAGCATCGAACAGTCCCGGTGATATGCAACTGTTCAGGGAAGTCAGGAACCAATACACGCAGTCAGTCAGGAAAGCAAAGGCTAGCTTTATCAAGCAGAAATTCGCATCCTGTAGCTCTAACTCCAAAAAGTTTTGGGAAACTGTAAAGTCCATGGAGAACAAGAGCACCTCCTCCCAGCTGCCCACTGCACTGAGGCTAGGTAACACGGTCACCAATGATAAATCCATGATAATCGAACATTTCAATAAGCATTTCTCAATGGCTGGCCATGCCTTCCTCCTGGCTACTCCAACCCCGGCCAACAGCTCCGCCCCAAGCCTCCCCAGCTTCTCCTTCACCCAAATCCAGACAGCAGATGTTCTGAAAGAGCTGCAAAACCTGGACCCGTACAAATCAGCTGGGCTAGACAATCTGTACCCTCTCTTTCTGGAAAGCTGCAGCGGTCATCCTCTTCTTCAAAGGGGGTGACACCCTAGACCCAAACTGTTACAGACCTATATCCATCCTGCCCTGCCTATCTAAAGTCTTTGAAAGCCAAGTTAATAAACAGATCACTGACCATTTCGAATCCCACCGTATCTTCTCTGCTGTGCAATCCGGCTTTCGAGCCGGTCACGGGTGCACCTCAGCCACGCTCAAGGTACTAAACAACATCATAACCGCCATCGATAAAAGACAGTACTGTGCAGCCATCTTCATCGACCGCCAAGGCTTTCGACTCTGTCAATCACCGTATTCTTATCGGCAGATTCAATAGCCTTGGTTTTTCTAATGACTGCCTCGCCTGGTTTACCAACTACTTTGCAGAGTTCAGTGTGTCAAATCGGAGGGCATGTTGTCCGGACCTCTGGCAGTCTCTATGGGGGTACCACAGGTGTCACGTTCTGACGTTCTGTTTGTTTTAGTATGGTCAGGGCGTGAGTTGGGTGGGTTGTCTATGTTAGTTTTTCTATGATTTTCTATTTCTGTGTTTGGCCTGGTATGGTTCTCATTCAGAGGCAGCTGTCAATCGTTATTTAGGTAGCCTGTTTTCAATTGTGTTTTGTGGGTCGTTGTTTTCAGTCTTTGTGTGTTCGCACCAGACAGAACTGTTTCGGTTGTTGCTTTGTTGTTTTTGTTATTCAGTGTTCAGTTTTATTAAAAACCATGAACACTTAGAACGCTGCACCTTGGTCCTTACCTTCTTCCACCGATGACAGCCGTTACAACAGGGTTCAATTCTCGGGCCTACTCTTTTCTCTGTATATATATCAACGATATCGCTCTTGCTGCGGGCGATTCCCTGATCCACCTCTACGCAGACGACACCATTCTGTATACTTCTAGCCCTTCCTTGGACACTGTGCTAACCTCCAAACGAGCTTCAATGCCATACAACAATCCTTCCGTGGACTCCAACTGCTCTTAAACGCTAGTAAAACCAAATGCATGCTTTTCAACCGTTCGCTGCCCACACCCGCCCGCCAGACTAGCATCACCACCCTGTACGGTTCCGACCTAGAATATGTGGACAACTATAAATGCCTAGGTGTCTGACTAGACTGTAAACTCTCCTTCCAGACTCATATTAAACATCTCCAATCAAAAATCAAATCTAGAATCGGCTTTCTATTTCGCAACAAAGCCTCCTTCACTCACGCCGCCAAATTTACCCTAGTAAAACTGACTATACTACCGATCCTCGACTTCGTCGATGTCATCTACAAAATAGCTTCCAACACTCTACTCAGCAAACTGGATGCAGTCTATCACAGTGCCATCCGTTTTGTTACCAAATCACCTTATACCACCCACCACTGTGACCTGTATGCTCTAGTCGGCTGGCCCTCGCTACATATTAGTCGCCAGACCCACTGGCTCCAGGTCATCTATAAGTCTATGCTAGGCAAAGCTCTGCCTTATCTCAGTTCACTGGTCACGATAACAACACCCACCCGTAGCACACGTTCCAGCAGGTATATCTCACTGATCATCCCCAAAGCCAACACCTCATTTGGCCGCCTTTCCTTCCAGTTCTCTGCAGCCAGTGACTGGAAAGAATTGCAAAAATCGCTGAAGTTGGAGACTTTTATTTCCCTCACCAACTTTAAACATCTATCTGAGCATCTAACGGATTGCTGCAGCTGTACATAGCCCATCTGTAAATAGCCCCATACTGTTTTTATTTATTTACTTTTCTGCTCTTTTGCACACCAGTATCTCTACTTGCACATCATCATCTGCTCATTTATCACTCCAGTGTTAATCTGCTAAATTGTAACTATTCGCTCCTATGGCCTATTTATTGCCTACCTCTTCATGCCTTTTGCACACACTCTTCATGCCTTTTGCACACACTGTATATAGACTTTATTTTTTCAACTGTGTCATTGATTGGTTTGTGTTATTGGCTTGTTTATTGTTTATTCCATGTGTAACTCTGTGTTCTCTGTGTCACACTGCTTTGCTTTATCTTGGCCAGGTCGTAGTTGCAAATGAGAACTTGTTCTCAACTAGCCAACCTGGTTAAATAAAGGTGAAAAAAATAAATAAAAATAAATAAACAAAAGGTTGTATAATTTACTGTAGTTAGGTTGTTGCATGTACTATAGTTAGGTTGTAACATGTAGATAAGTTGTAACATGTGCTTAGGTTTTAAGATTTACTATAGTTAGGTTGTAAGATGTACTGTGGTTAGGTTGTACCGTGTAGTTAGGTTGTAACCTTTACTGTAGTTATGCTGTAACCTACTGCAGTTAGGTCCTTTATCATCAGCATCGTCCATGTTATGGTTTGGCCGGGGTAGGCCGTCATTGTAAATAAGAATTTGTTCTGGCCTCCTGAGTGGTGCAGTGGTCTAAGGCACTGCATCGCAGTGCTAGCTGTGCCACTAGAGATTCTGGGTTCGAGTCCAGGCTCTGTCGCAGCCGGCCTTGACCGGGAGACCCATGGGCGGCGCACAATTGTCCCAGAGCTGTCCGGGTTAGGGGAGGGTTGGCCGGCAGGGATGTCCTTGTCCCATCGCGCACTAGAGACTCCTGTGGCGGGCCGGGCGCAGTGCACGCTGACACAGTCACCAGGTGTATGGTGTTTCCTCTGACACATTGGTGCGGCTGGCTTCCGGGTTAAGTGGGCATTGTGTCAAGAAGCAGTGTGGCTTGGTTGGGTTGTGTTTCGGAGGACGAACGGCTCTCATCCTCTCTCGAGTCCGTACGGAGGTTGCAGTGATGACACAAGACTGTAACTACCAATTGGATACCATGAAATTGGGAAGAAAAACTGACTTGCCTAGTTAAAATAAAATAAATAGAAATACATTTAAAAAAAATGGCTAATAACAAAACTACTAATTGTACTAATACAGATACACATCACAGGTAGCAAAAATATTCTCAGTTTCCTAGTGTTTGGTTGTCTATAGCCTGGGGGTAAATGCATTGTGGTGAATAAAAAAACATTACCAGGCTACTAGATACCTATACCATGTCAAATTACTTTAGTGTTTTACAGGTTTCTAGACACTTTCATAGTATGACACCAGCACACTCAATCATTCACTTATTCCTGCAAGGTTCAAGCTGTGAACATTCTTTCATGTTTTGGCAGGGTTTTGCTGCAAGGCTCCCATCTCACTGGTCATTTTTTGCAATTCTTGTAGCTTCTGCAACTGGCTGGTAACATTCTTTCACCCCTCATTCTGATACATGCTATTCTGAAAGATAAGTATACAACAGTTCTGTGTTTAAGTACTGTTTGTCCATTTGTTGTGGTTTCGAAGTTAGCCTTCACAGATTTGTTTTAGTTTTGTTACATGCATTTATTTGTGGTAGTTTTAACAAAAATGGGTCTGATACAGTCGTTTCTTGTCATGGCTTGAGCAAGTGGGAGAGGGAGGCCAGCGACGTCTGCAGTATTACATATAGCTCTGTATGTACGAATACGGCTCTGTCAACAAATTAGCACTATCTATAACCATATACCAAATGCCATTTGAGATCAGGTGATAGTTGTCCCCTTTTCTGACACCATTATTACGTAGGAGAGACTAGGGTCAGTGGTCCTAGCAGTGGCTTGGGGAAGGGGACTTGGATAACGGATCAGGAGTCCAACCGGAGAAAGGTCCAACTGGAGAAAGGTCCAACTGGAGAAAGGTCTAACTGGAGAAAGGTTGGGCTGACTTTGAGAAGTCTACTGTCTGGATTATGACCACTGTGGAATTCATAGGTTTAGCACAGTGGTGGTCAATCCTAGTCCTGGAGGACCGCCTTGTGTACAGGCTTTTGTTTCAGCCCTGCACTAATACATCGGATTAGAAAAATAATAAGTATTCCATTTAGACCATCCTTGAGCTAACATTTTTTAGTTGCCATTTGAATTGTATTATGAATAATTGATAGGCCTATCGTCATTATTGAAATTATCAATTTAGGATTGCATGATTAGTTTACGTTTCATTATTTGTTTACTTGTTCAACTGATTCAATCATTCAAGACGTCACCACATGCCTAATGCCCTTCAACAGATACCCTCTCTAATCCACATTGTATTGTACTACCCTACTCTGGTATGAACACATTGCATTATACACCTCACACACCAACAATGAATTGTTTGTAGGCTGTAATAATTCCTGGTAGTCATGAGTACAGCGGCCCCAGCCCTAAACCTATTTATTAACCAACCAACCCCCTGGCTGGCAAACGCACGCACACACACCATGCTCCAAATCTCCTGCTTAGGTGTGTTCTTTATGTTTGGGGTTGTTCGAGGCCTCATTTTTCAGCCAATCAGGGACCAGGGGGAATCAGGCCACCTCGGTCCAAACCAATTATGTATATAATCCCACACAGGAACAATACAATATGCTCCGGCACACCAACAAGCACAGCAGGAAGTGGACATGTCCTGGGTTGGTGGGCAGCACGTGAGATTTGGCAGGCGGTGGGTAATGTTCCTATAATTTCAAGATGTGGGACCGACACTAAAAGGGAGAGAAGGAAAGTGTTTCTTAATCTCATTCTGGTAAATTGTATTATGTGGAAGTATTTAAATGTGTCCATGGTAGTTCAGTATGAAATAAACCATATAGAAATATATAATTCTGTGAATATATGCCAATGCCGTTTGGGTATAGGACTAATCTCCTTTATTTTAAAGAGAACGAGTAGTCCTGCACAAACACTTGTTGAATGAAGTGGCTGTGAAATGATTTGTTGAGCAATGGCAGCATGCATTGACAGTGAATAATGTCACCTTTTCATGTTATCAGTTATGAGAGAAATGTGAATACACTGTGATATACCATACAGCCAGGAATGTGAACCCACCTGTAGAGATGTCTCTATATGCATGAATCTCTAATCCGTGCTTTAGAACAGCCTGTCAAGACATTGTTTTGATGACTAACTACATGTACTGTACAATGTACAGAATCAAAGCACTGCATGACTGAGGCAGCAGACACTGTAAATAAACAGCTGTGCCAGGATAAAAGAGTTGGGTGGGACAGTCGTAGTACCGCATCCATATGTATATATTTTGTATATAGCCTATGGCTCTGGTGGTTAGAGCAGGCATGTAAGGTTCTTACGGTAGATCAAAGGCATGAGGAAGGATTCATGTATAGCTCTATAGATCTGAGGAGAGGAGAAAGGGATGTTAATGTTAGGTGAAGCCATGGATAAAGTAAATGTCTTCTTAACTTGTGTACTGTGAAACAGGTGGGATATGGACTCTATGGGAGGCATGGCAATGCGGTCACATCATGTCTCACAACATTCTGTTCCTCAGAAAACATTGTTCACTGGCTGCTATTGAGTTTCTAGATGCATTATGGTGCCCTGTGAGGCATAACAATGACAAAAAGTTAACGTTGACTCCCGGTAAATGAACTGGCTTGGGACTCTGAGAGATCACAGGGAAGGATTTCTATCCAAATCTATTCAATTTGATCTGTATCCATAGTGAGGGATTATCCTCACGGATCTGCCTTACAGTTAGGTGTGCCAGCTGTGTTTCAACTACTGAGGGAATGTGCTTCCTGTGTTGTGTCACGCCACAATGCAATCGTGCGTATCAAATCGAATTCACTGGAACATCCTCCTCAGTCTTTCTTTCTATTAAGCATTGACAGGTCAAACAAACTTTACAAGACCAGACAACATTCAAAGGCACTTGGGTGCACTGGTGATATTCTACCACATTACTGTGGCACACATACATATATATTTTTTTATCTGATTTCCGCTATGTCACGGTGACATTTTTTTTCTGCAATCCTGAAAAGGAAACTATGTCTCATCGTAAAACAACGTTATTTGTTTGGTTAATCACTAACCTAAAGGTTTTATTTTTTTTATTTCACCTTTATTTAACCAGGTTGAGAACAAGTTCTCATTTGCAACTGCGACCTGGCCAAGATAAAGCATAGCAATTCGACACATACAACAACACAGAGTTACACATGGAATAAACAAAACATACAGTCAATAATACAGTAGAACAAAAGGAAAACAAAAAGTCTATATGCACTGAGTGCAAATGAGGTAAGGTGGTTTCAAAGCAAAGACTAACATTGATTTAATTGACTATCAAGATGGATGAATCATATTGCAAATAGCACGGTGATAAAGAAATCACACTTGAGGAATCTCCTTTAAAGAGACTGAATGGGATCTCAAGCACTTACAAATTCATAACATATCATCCGAATTGCAGGAAAACTATATTTTTGGGCAGGACGTAACATATCATACAAAATGGATGACTTGTACAATTGAGCAACATTTTCAATGACCTGTTTTGGCTCATACTTTCAAAACTACCGGCTGAAATGATCCAAAAACTTTAACGCATATTAAGCATTTTTCCATCCTCTGAGCAGCTGATGAGAGCCTGCTGTTTGAAATCATGTGGCACCCACCTTCTGCTTTTCAACAAAATTGGTATTTATCTGGTGACAAATGGTACGTAACTGTGTTTATTTTGGTTAATCATTAATAAATATAGTAATTACTTAATTATTACGTAAATACCCTTTTACAATTTGATGTCTAGATAAATACCAGATTATAAGTAAAACATAAGTAAAACAATAAATAACAGAGTTGTGTCCTACTCTTCTTTTTTGCATATCTGATTCCAATCAAATATTTTTCCTGCAGTCTGAACAGCCAAAAAGCACATGGAATCGTATATTCTCCAATCAGATTCAAACCACATTTATAGGTGGTTTGAAATCAGATACAAATCCGATTCCTGGCCATGCGACTTGTGTTTGAATGGACTGATCGGATTTATTTGCCCTCAAGTGTTTTGTAGACTGCTATTTGGCATATCTTGTTGCGTGCTAGCTACTCTATTGACAGTTTGACAAGAAAATGTGGCAACTAAATAGCTTGTTTACAAACAAAGTACTGAGTTTCTCGTGCTATCAAGCTAAACAGCTACCTAGCTTGTTGACTGCTGAGGCTAGCCAAAAAGTACTTGTTTTGAAAGTTGGATAATCTTATCCTTATTCATATCCATGTACAACCCCAAATCCGTAAACACGGGCACCCTCATAGATATCATCCTAACCAACTTGCCCTCCAAATACACCTCTGCTGTTTTCAACCAAGATCTCAGTGATCACTGCCTCATTGCCTGCAACCGCTATGGGTCCGCGGTCAAACGACCACCCCTCATCACTGTCAAACGCTCCCTAAAACACTTCAGCGAGCAGGCCTTTCTAATCGATCTGGCCCTGGTATCCTGGAAGGATATTGACCTCATCCTGTCAGTAGAGGATGCCTGGTCATTCTTTAAAAATGCCTTCCTCACCATCTTAAATAAGCATGCCCTTTCAAAAAAAAATTGAACCAGGAACAGATATAGCCCTTGGTTCTCTCCAGACCTGACTGCCCTCGACCAGCACAAAACATCCTGTGGCGTTCTGCATTAGCATCGAATCGCCCCCGTGATATGGAACATTTCAGGGAAGTTAGGAACCAATATACACAGGCAGTTAGGAAAGCTAAGGCTAGCATTTTCAAACAGAAATTTGCATCCTGTAGCACAAACTGAAAAAGGTTCTGGGACACTGTAAAGTCCATGGAGAATAAGAGCACCTCCTCCCGGCTGCCCACTGCACTGTGGCTAGGAAACACTGTCACCACCAATAAATCCACTATAATTGAGAATTTCAATAAGCATTTTTCCACGGCTGGCCATGCTTTCCACTTTACTCCTACTATCCTAATCCTATTCAGATTGTATTGTATAATCACAAAAACAAATGCCCCCAACAAATACCCCCATATTTTATTCCATTTGACATTTTGTCATATGATCCCATGCTATGATTATTTGCATAGAAACCCATTATTCCAAGAAACCCATTTGAACCAAATCTAGAATTGTTATAAAAATGTGACCGATTTTCACTCAACAGAACACATTTTCCCAGTGACAGAATTAAACATTCAGTTTTGATAGTTCATTTAGCACGTTTGATCATGATGCTAGTTACTCTGTAAAAAGAGTCAACAGAGACTTTCCACCCGCTCACCTGATGCATGTTGAGTATTAGCTATGTGTTGTGATTGACTTCTGCTTATTGCTCCTTCGGGTTCTACACAGTAATATCGCCTTGAATGACTGATCTGTTGCTAGATAGGCTTGGCATGTTCCTATCTACATGTACCTTTTACCATGTGTCCTTCCAACATTTTTGATAAGTTTTGGGTTGGTCAAACATGAATTATCTATTTTAGTAAAGGGTGGCTGGGTACTCCTTCATGAAATGACATAATTCACATCCAAAGTATATTATTTGAATGCAGGAATCGGTTATTTCCTGAAGAACATAAGCTTTTTATAGATTTGTGAAGTACAGTTCAAGCTCAGGTCAGCCTGATAAACAATAAACAACGGAATAAGATTATAATAGCTAGTAGCTCGTAAATAGCTAATTATAGGTGTGGCCTATGGCCTACATGGCTTGAACAGTTAACAGAGTTCCATGGTAAGTACACTAACACCCCTTCCCCATTGATCCAGGTATGACCATCTTAAAACAATTCCATATGTTAGCTTAGTAGAACCCCCCCCCCCCCCCCACCACCACTTTTAGAGGTTTAAAGCAAAATAGAGCTATGGAACTGTATAAATGTGTTTTGTTACAGTGGCACCAGAACTGCATTATTATAAAACTATCTGGTGGGCCTACTACTTGAGGATGGCCACAATGTCAGCAGTGACTGAGAACATGTACTGTAAGGGCATCGTAGAGCTTTCAGACTAAGATACAACTTACAGTTTCATTTAAAGTAAAAAAAAATGTATCAGGCACATCACTTGATAGATCTTGGTGTCAAGTATAATATTCCTCAGCCTTGGCAACAGTTACCCATGTGGCAATACCATGCCCTAAAGCACTGCAAGTAATGCAGCAAGTAGCCTTGTAGTTTTAGAATTTTGTTAGGCTTTTTGATGGGTCTCAATGGCCCTCTTACTCAGATCTTATACGAGAGACTACCTTCTATGGGTTTCTAGTCCTACTATCAGTCTTTTACTATCTGGCTTTTTATTTTGTTACCCATGGTTTTTCTTTTGACAAATGAGTCTGGACACATGGACACCATTTCACCATCTATTTTGGGGATCAATTCAACACAACTTTCTCTGCACCCCTGTATAATTCTACATTTGTTGGCTCATTTCCATGTATACTAAATAGTGTACCTACCATTCCTCTCCCATCTAATGAGCCCAACATGCTGCGAGAGGAAATGTGGACAAATATCCGAATCTCCTATAGTTTACTCATGCCTCCGGTCCCAGACATGCCCATTAAAAGTTTGTTGAAGATTGCCAAAGGTTTTACAATATAAAAAGGCACAATCTGTAAGATGTTGTGCTGGTCATTTAAACAAGGTATGCTTATCATGTTGATCTCACAGACCTTGCATCCATAGCTCCTTCTAAGAATTTGAGAGTGGTTATATTTCCCCCGTTTCCATTTCTCTGCTTACCAAACAAAGTGACTGGGTAAGGCTGCTGAAATTGCAGATTGGGCCTTTAACAAATTACAGAAATCTGGAGGGCTAATTTGAACCACATCCTAAAGTACACATGTATTATATACTCATGTCCACATGAAGCACTGTACTAGATTCACTTTTGTACCTTTTCTGTTTTTCCAGGGAGCATGACGAGGGATTGTCAAGTGCTGGTTGTGGGACATGTAGGTGCTCGTCTGAGTGTGTGGTGCAGTATGGGAGTACCTGTAGTGACAGAAAAGTCTTAGAGATAATGACTCCTAAAGAGAGAAAGGGTCTCTGCTTCACCTCTGTTTTTTCTGACCACATTTTGGGGGTTTTGTAATTTTTTTTAGGGTGGGAGGGGTTACAGATACATTATGCATTTCAAATAAGTTCAGAAAACCTCTCCCCGTAGGCTGACACTCAAAAAACAGATAAAACCCTCCCCTAACACCCCTTCCCCATGGGCCCAAAAGCAAAGAAAGTAAAAAAGATTAAAATACAGTATGGATGGATAGATAGATGCTGTATGCACACATTTGTTTACATCCCTATTAGTGAGCATTTCTCCTTTGCCAAGATAATCCATCCACCTGACAGGTGGCATATCAAGAAGCTGATTAAACAGCAGGTGCACCATTTGCTGGTACAAAAGGCCACTCTAAAATTTGCAGTTTTGTCACAACACAATGGCACAGATGTTCCAAGTTTTGAAGGAGTGTGCAATTGGCACGCTGACTGCATGAATATCCACCAGAGCTGTTGCCAGAGAATGTAATGTTCATTTATCTACCATAAGCCGTCTCCAATGTCGTTTTAGAGAATTTGACAGTGCGTCCATCCGGCTTTACATCCGCAGACTACGTGTAACGACGCCAGCCCAGGACCTCCACATCCGGATTCTTCACTTGCGGGATTGTTTGAGACCATGCACCCGGGCAGCTGATGAAACTGAGGAGTATTTCTGTCTGTAATAAAATGTATTTATTTCACCTTTATTTAACCAGGTAGAACAAGTTCTCATTTGCAACTGCGACCTGGCCAAGATAAAGCATAGCAATTCGACACATACAACAACACAGAGTTACACATGGAATAAACAAAACATAGTCAATAATACAGCAGAACAAAAGAAAACAAAAAGTCTATGTACAGTGAGTGCAAATGAGGTAAGATACGGGAGTTAAGGCAATATATAGGCCATGGTGGCGAAGTAATTACAATATAGCAATTACACACTGGAATGGTAGATGTGCAGAAGATGAATGTGCAAGTAGAGATACTGGGGTGCAAAGGAGCAAGATAAATAAATAAAGTATGGGGATGAGGTAGGTAGATAGATGGGCTGTTTACAGATGGGCTATGTACAGGTGCAGTGATTTGTGAGCTGCTCTGACAGCTGGTGCTTAAAGCTAGTGAGGGAGATATGAGTCTCCAGCTTCAGGGGATTTTTGCAGTTCGTTCCAATCATTGGCAGCAGAGAACTGGAAGGAAAGACGACCAAATGAGGAATTGGCTTTGGGGGTGACCAGTGAGACATACCTGCTGGAGTGCATGCTACGAGTGGGTGCTGCTATGGTGACCAGTGAGCTGAGATAAGGCGGGGCTTTACCTAGCAGAGACTTGTAGATAACCTGTAGCCAGTGGGTTTGGCGACGAGTATGAAGCGAGGGCCAACCAACGAGAGCGTACAGGTCGCAATGGTTGCAAAGCATTTAATATTTATATTCATGCACTTCAAAAATAATTTTGTAACTTTTGCATTTAACTGCAGGGCACTCCCATCATGTGGAGGAATGTGCCTACCTGATTTAGGGGACACAGTGAACAGTTGGGAGTTGGGGCTAATCACATCGTAAAACGTTTCCTTTGTGTTAAATACAGTCTGTGAACAAACTTCAAATGTATAAATTGATGGTTTGGATTACGGAATGCCAAGGTCATATTTTTCCAAATGCTTTTCCAGTTAAAAGGTTGTTCCAATTCAATTAGATACTGTATGTGGACCATACTTTAATGGCTAGTTCAGAATCGGAGCTTTCCAAAAGTTGTTTATATATTATAGAGATCAGTGCTTTTGGGAGCCCAGATAATGTATTTATTATTTATAAATCCAATCAATACATAGTTTGGTAGTTGGGTTTCCCAAGGGACTTCAAAGGCCAGCATAGCTGACCTAAGTTGTGCATAAATAAAAATAGATTTGTCTGGTAATTTGTATGTCTTTCAAATCTTGGAATGTTCTTGAGCCATTACTGTCCATGATATCAGCAATTGTACGGATTTCACATTTGAACCATTGGGCGGGATGCAAAATACCCCCCTCCAGATCACACGGCATTATTGTGAAATATTGGAGTATGGGCATGCCATTTTGGTTCCCAGTTACATTGTTTTTAACTTTACAAGTTGTGTGAGCAACAATAGGACCAACGCTTAGCAGTGTTGAAGAGATACAATATATCAGTGAAGATCCCATCTTCCAGGGCAATAGGAGACACCATATTTCTCTATATACTCAGCCAGAGTGTGGAAAAATCCTGTATAAACCAATTTAGGATGGGACAAAATGCTAGTGCCTGGAAATACAATTTAAAGTTTGCTACTGGTAGTCCTACGTCTTTCCCACATTTGCAAGTTTGTTCATTTGAATTTTGAAACAGCACTATGGATTTTATCCCAATAGCCAGAAGGGGGAGACAAGGGAAGCATTGAATTACAGAAATTCAGCCGTGGCAATATTCATTTTGACATTAGATATTTGGCCGGTTAAAGTAACTGGGATATTAGTCCATCTACTGAGGTCGAATTTAATTGATTTGAGCGTTCTGTTAAAGTTTCTGGCAATGGTTTTATCTAAGGGAGGAAATATCTATTCACAAACATTTCAAAATGGGAAATGATTGGGATTAGATAAATAGAGATGGCGTCCTCCTTCAGGGTCTTGAGAGGCAGTAGGGCAGATTTGGTTAGAATAATTTATTTTATAACTTCAGACAGAGATTAATTTGTCTACAATCTTCAGGACAGGTCAGTACTACTAAAATACTGACCGGTTGCATCCTCTACAACGAATGTGATCATCTTGAAGAACAATCTGGCCTTAAATAGCCATGTACTCTTATAATCTCCACCAGGCACAGCCAGAAGAGGACTGGTCACCCCTCAGTGCCTGGTTCCGTCTAGGTTTCTTCATATGTTCCTGCCTTTCTAAGGACTTTTTCCTAGCAACCTTGCTTTTACATCTGCATTGCTTGATGTTTGGGGTTTTATGCTGAGTTTCTGTATAGCACTTTGTGACATCTGCTGATGTAAAAAGGAGTTTTATAAATATATTTGATTGATTTGGAGGGTTTGAGATACCTTACCTTATCCAGACAATGTACCGTGAGCGTATAACAAGATAACGTGATTTGTTGAATTGAGAGTTATTGATAGAATTTCTTTCGATTGTTAAATTGCCTGGGCCAGGGGCTCCATAGACAATAGAAATAGCAGAGGTGTAATGGGATCACCTTGCCTGCTACTTCTAGTTATTCTGAACCGAACAGAGCAGGTATTGTCTGTATTCCTGCTGTATCCCCAGCAGGAATACCAACAAAAAAAAAAAGAGTCTAACAAAGAGTCACTGACCAACAACCAAAACGAAACAGGTGGGGTTTTAGAAGGGGTTCTGAAAGACACTCATGGGGGTGTCCACTGAACGTTTACTAGCAACAACTGGAACCTATAAGACACCCACCATGAACGCTCACTAAATTTTCCCAAGAAGAGGCAAACAAAAGAAAAACCAACACAAAACTTAAAGAAGCAAACAAAAAGGGTGGAGAAAAACAAAAATCAGGAAAATCTGATAAAGGATTGTTTGTCTAGAACACAAAATAGTGAGAGCCAACTAAAGGTGTAAAACCTCTGCATCTATCAAGAGCACTGGGCCAGCCACTCTTAAATAGCACCTGGGCCAGCACAGGTGAAACACCTTCCCACTAACGAGACGGCAACAAGCACAGGTGTAACACATACTGACTTACGAGCTGACACCCATCGGTGCGCCCTACGTGCTAACGAGCTATACATCCAACCTCAAAACATAAATGGAAAAACCAACGCCTGTAACAACTATGGCTGAAGGACTGGCATATAGTACTTTAATCGTATTAATACAATTGGAGCCAAGTCCCATATGTTCCAAAACTGACCATAGATATGATCATTCAAGTCTATCAAAAGCCTTTTCTGCGTTCTTTATAGAAACGAGAGAATCTTTGGTTAATTCATTTTAGTTCTCATAGTAATTCATCTGATTCAGACTCAATAGTTGCAATATCTGCTAATTGATCATTACTCCGAAGCTTGTTAGCCAGTAGACGACTGTGTTGATTAACATTGAAGTAATTGTTGAGTCTAACTCGATGGATTGCAAATTCTGCAGTCTGTCATATCAATACATTTAGTTGTGTCTTGACTTTGAAAAGAGTAGTCGCTACCTTGTCTGAAAAAGTGTTTGTTGAGAACACTGTCGTCAACAACTTTTCCAATTCTAATATCTTCTATCATTTTGACAAACAGTTCAGTTAATTAGTAAAACCTTCAATACATTTATTTAAAATGTACCGCCCACATAATTTTGTGTTTTTGTCAAGCAAGTATTTTCTTGTTTCAAATCAAATCAAATCAAATCAAATTTTATTTGTCACATACACATGGTTAGCAGATGTTAATGCGAGTGTAGCGAAATGCTTGTGCTTCTAGTTCCGACAATGCAGTAATAACAAGTAATCTAACTAACAATTCCAAAACTACTGTCTTGTACACAGTGTAAGGGGATAAAGAATATGTACATAAGGATATATGAATGAGTGATGGTACAGAGCAGCATAGGCAAGATACAGTAGATGGTATCGAGTACAGTATGTACAAATGAGATGAGTATGTAAACAAAGTGGCATAGTTTAAAGTGACTAGTGATACATGTATTACATAAGGATACAGTCGATGATATAGAGTACAGTATATACGTATGCATATGAGATGAATAATGTAGGGTAAGTAACATTATATAAGGTAGCATTGTTTAAAGTGGCTAGTGATATATTTACATCATTTCCCATCAATTCCCATTATTAAAGTGGCTGGAGTTGAGTCAGTGTCAGTGTGTTGGCAGCAGCCACTCAGTGTTAGTGGTGGCTGTTTAACAGTCTGATGGCCTTGAGATAGAAGCTGTTTTTCAGTCTCTCGGTCCCAGCTTTGATGCACCTGTACTGACCTCGCCTTCTGGATGATAGCGGGGTGAACAGGCAGTGGCTCGGGTGGTTGATGTCCTTGATGATCTTTATGGCCTTCCTGTGACATCGGGTGGTGTAGGTGTCCTGGAGGGCAGGTAGTTTGCCCCCGGTGATGCGTTGTGCAGACCTCACTACCCTCTGGAGAGCCTTACGGTTGAGGGCGGTGCAGTTGCCATACCAGGCGGTGATACAGCCCGCCAGGATGCTCTCGATTGTGCATCTGTAGAAGTTTGTGAGTGCTTTTGGTGACAAGCCAAATTTCTTCAGCCTCCTGAGGTTGAAGAGGCGCTGCTGCGCCTTCTTCACGATGCTGTCTGTGTGAGTGGACCAATTCAGTTTGTCTGTGATGTGTATGCCGAGGAACTTAAAACTTGCTACCCTCTCCACTACTGTTCCATCGATGTGGATAGGGGGGTGTTCCCTCTGCTGTTTACTGAAGTCCACAATCATCTCCTTAGTTTTGTTGACGTTGAGTGTGAGGTTATTTTCCTGACACCACACTTCGAGGGCCCTCACCTCCTCCCTGTAGGCCGTCTCGTCGTTGTTGGTAATCAAGCCTACCACTGTTGTGTCGTCCGCAAACTTGATGATTGAGTTGGAGGCGTGCGTGGCCACGCAGTCGTGGGTGAACAGGGAGTACAGGAGAGGGCTCAGAACGCAACCTTGTGGGGCCCCAGTGTTGAGGATCAGCGGGGAGGAGATGTTGTTGCCTACCCTCACCACCTGGGGGCGGCCCGTCAGGAAGTCCAGTACCCAGTTGCACAGGGCGGGGTCGAGACCCAGGGTCTCGAGCTTGATGACGAGCTTGGAGGGTACTATGGTGTTGAATGCCGAGCTGTAGTCGATGAACAGCATTCTCACATAGGTATTCCTCTTGTCCAGATGGGTTAGGGCAGTGTGCAGTGTGGTTGAGATTGCATCGTCTGTGGACCTATTTGGGCGGTAAGCAAATTGGAGTGGGTCTAGGGTGTCAGGTAGGGTGGAGGTGATATGGTTCTTGACTAGTCTCTCAAAGCACTTCATGATGACGGATGTGAGTGCTACGGGGCGGTAGTCGTTTAGCTCAGTTACCTTAGCTTTCTTGGGAACAGGAACAATGGTGGCCCTCTTGAAGCATGTGGGAACAGCAGACTGGTATAGGGATTGATTGAATATGTCCGTAAACACACCGGCCAGCTGGTCTGCGCATGCTCTGAGGGCGCGGCTGGGGATGCCGTCTGGGCCTGCAGCCTTGCGAGGGTTAACACGTTTAAATGTCTTACTCACCTCGGCTGCAGTGAAGGAGAGACCGCATGTTTTCGTTGCAGGCCGTGTCAGTGGCACTGTATTGTCCTCAAAGCGGGCAAAAAAGTTATTTAGTCTGCCTGGGAGCAAGACATCCTGGTCCGTGACTGGGCTGGATTTCTTCCTGTAGTCCGTGATTGACTGTAGACCCTGCCACATGCCTCTTGTGTCTGAGCCGTTGAATTGAGATTCTACTTTGTCTCTGTACTGGCGCTTAGCTTGTTTGATAGCCTTGCGGAGGGAATAGCTGCACTGTTTGTATTCGGTCATGTTACCAGACACCTTGCCCTGATTAAAAGCAGTGGTTCGCGCTTTCAGTTTCACACGAATGCTGCCATCAATCCACGGTTTCTGGTTAGGGAATGTTTTAATCGTTGCTATGGGAACGACATCTTCAACGCACGTTCTAATGAAGTCGCACACCGAATCGGCGTATTCGTCAATGTTGTTATCTGACGCAATACGAAACATCTCCCAGTCCACGTGATGGAAGCAGTCTTGGAGTGTGGAGTCAGCTTGGTCGGACCAGCGTTGGACAGACCTCAGCGTGGGAGCCTCTTGTTTTAGTTTCTGTCTGTAGGCAGGGATCAACAAAATGGAGTCGTGGTCAGCTTTTCCGAAAGGGGGGCGGGGCAGGGCCTTATATGCATCGCGGAAGTTAGAGTAACAATGATCCAAGGTCTTTCCACCCCTGGTTGCGCAATCGATATGCTGATAAAATTTAGGGAGTCTTGTTTTCAGATTAGCCTTGTTAAAATCCCCAGCTACAATGAATGCAGCCTCCGGATAAATCGTTTCCAGTTTGCAGAGAGTTAAATAAAGTTCGTTCAGAGCCATCGATGTGTCTGCTTGGGGGGGGATATATACGGCTGTGATTATAATCGAAGAGAATTCTCTTGGTAGATAATGCGGTCTACATTTGATTGTGAGGAATTCTAAATCAGGTGAACAGAAGGATTTGAGTTCCTGTATGTTTCTTTCATCACACCATGTCACGTTGGCCATGAGGCATACGCCCCCGCCCCTCTTCTTACCAGAAAGATGTTTTTTCTGTCAGCGCGATGCGTGGAGAAACCCGTTGGCTGCACCGCTTCGGATAGAGTCTCTCCAGTGAGCCATGTTTCAGTGAAGCAAAGGACGTTACAGTCTCTGATGTCCCTCTGGAATGCTACCCTTGCTCGGATTTCATCAACCTTGTTGTCAAGAGACTGGACATTGGCAAGAAGAATGCTAGGGAGTGGTGCACGGTGTGCCCATCTCCGGAGTCTGACCAGAAGACCGCCTCGTTTCCCTCTCTTTCGGAGTCGTTTTTTTGGGTCGCTGCATAGGATCCGCTCCGTTGTCCTGTTTGTAAGGCAGAACACAGGATCCGCGTCGCGAAAAACATATTCTTGGTCGTACTGATGGTGAGTTGACGCTGATCTTATATTCAGTAGTTCTTCTCGACTGTATGTAAGGAAACCTAAGATGACCTGGGGTACTAATGCAAGAAATAACACGTAAAAAAACAAAAAACTGCATAGTTTCCTAGGAACGCGAAGCGAGGCGGCCATCTCTGTCGGCGCCGGAAGTCATGAGTAGTTGAGTAGTTGTTTGGTAACCTCAATAAGACCATTTTGACAAGCTGGGTCAGACTGATGATGGCTGTCAATGTCGTAATAATACAGGTGACACACAGGTGTGCCCTCTACTTCTAGCCCCATATCAAAACATTGGTAATAATGCCACTACTGTTTGGGTCACTATGTGGGTGGAGACCCGGCTTCAAATACTATTTGAAATCATGTTAATACTTTGAGCGTTTGTTTTAGTCTGCCTGGAGTGCTAGGTGGGTGGGGTTTGCATTTTTGGGACTTTTCTATTGGTTCCCTTGAAACTGGCAAGCTCAATTGAGCACAGCTAAAGTTTTTGAAATGATTTAGTATAGTATTTGAACTCAGGTCACTGTGGGGGATGTCTCGTCAACAGTTTTTCATGTGGCAGTGACCATTTGACCTCCAACCCATAGATCAGTCAAAAAGAACAGCTGGACAGTAGCAAGAAGCCAGTCAAAGAAGGCCAGTAACTGTAAAATTACATGTTACATGTGGCATGTTTGTAACTGGCTTTGTCAATAGACCTAACTAATTAACTTAATGGACCCAAGTTATATAACTGCACTCTATTCTCCTCTGTAAACTGGTAATCTCTGTATACCTGTCGCACAACCCACTGGTTGATGCTTATTAATAAAACACTCTTAGGCCTCACTCCCCCCTATCTGAGATACCTACTGCAGCCCTCATCCTCCACATACAACACCCGTTCTGCCAGTCACATTCTGTTAAAGGTCCCCAAAGCACACACATCCCTGGGCCGCACCTCTTTCCAGTTCACTGTAGCTAGCGAGCTTCATCTCTTCATTCAAAGACTCAATCATGGACACTCTTACTGACAGTTGTGGCTGCACGTGATGTATTGTTGTCTCTACCTTCTTGCCCTTTGTGCTGTTGTCTGTGCCCAATAATGTTTGTAACATATTTTGTGCTGCTACCAGATTGGGCTGCTACCGTGTTGTGTTGCTACCGTGCTATTGTAATGTTGTCCCCGCAGGAGGCCTTTGGCCTTTTGGTAGGCCGTCTTTGCAAATAAGAATTTGTTCTTAACTGACTGCCTAGTTAAATAAAGATTAAATAAAGTAAAATATATGCATATGGGTTTATGAAAATACTAGGAATCCGAGAACCTTGTAGTATAATGACAATAAAAATACCAAGAAGGATGACTAATGAAAAGTTATTGGACCAAGACGAAAGAACCATTGAAGAGTAAATGATATCGTCAATGAATAGGGTTGGGGTTCATTCCATTCAAATTCCTCTCAGTTCAAAGAATGATTGAAATCAAATTAATGGAGAGAAAAAATGTATTCAAAGTATCTCCCCTTGATTGTCTGACAGCTATACTATTATAGTTATAGCAAAAATATCCATTAGCTATCAAGCACAGTTATGTAATTTCATAGACCTCCTGATTGTGTGTTATTGTAGTGTTCTACATGAAAGGCGTAGCTAAGTGTCATGGACTAGTATTTAGAACATGTATATTGTATTTCACCTTGGAAAAAGGTCATGGAAATCCAGTAGTCAGTGAAGGAATGTAGGATAAATCTTCTAAAGGAGCACTCTAACTGACTTGGTATAATTATAGAGTAATTACCCAACATGCTCAAACTCCTTATCTTTGGGCAAATGCAGTGGAGTATGCACAGCAGGGGTGTGTGTGTGTGTGTGTGTGCGTGTGCGTGCGCGCATGAGCATGCGTGCATAAGTGAGTGCATTGCAGGGTGGTACGGAATAATACTCTGTCTGCCAAGAAGTAGTAAATTATATAATAAGCGTTAGTCATTCGAAAATAATGATGATTGAGTAATGCAATACACCATTGAAAATAATAATGACCTAACTCCTGTCCACCCTCCTAGAAAGAATATGCTGCAGAAATGCTTCAACTACAAGTGCATATAAAATGAAGAGAAGAGTTGAGTACATAGTATACAAAATATTTATTAAGTAGGCTACTGTAGCTTTACAATGAATACAACACCTAGCAAAAACATTTCAAAGGGAAAAGTGGTATGGATGGTATGAGTGCGGTTACATGCACACAATAATGTGATTATTGTGGTTAGTCATATTAATATAATGGTTCGATTAAACCGTTTACATGCTTTGCAAGAAGAACGAATTCCCTAATAATCATGTTCACATGGACACATCTGAAATAGGGCTACCCGATGGCACTGATAAATGCAGCAAATCGTCAATCAAAATATACGTTCTACCACAGCGAACATTTTATTTTTGGGAATAATATTTGATTCTGAATTCGAACGTATAAAGTGTGTATGTGAAAACTACTTCTAAGATGCATACATTCAGTTGTTCCAAACACACTCCGCTCACACTAAAAAGGGAGGCTCGATCGGCTGGTGCTAGCACATTCACAGATCAAATATACCGCTGGAACACCGAGTAAAGGTGTATACATGTCCTAATAATTCGAAAGATTGCTCAGAAAACAATGTGTTTTAATTGGCGTATGTTGTCTTAGATTTGGACTTTACGGCGACTAAAACAAACAGGGTAAGGGGGTTGAGTGACTATTGTAAAGTCCGCCTACTGCCATAATCAGTTTCATATCAAATTATTAGTGTGTATGTAAATGTACTCAACAATCTGTCTTTAAACTAGGTTCTCCTCACAATCCATCAAAATACATTCATATTCGCGATTAGAAGTAGCAACAAGTGTTAATTAGTTTGTTTATGACAACCAATGGGGAGAGTGGGAATGTAAACGCATTTCTTTTACGTTCAACAATCATCATTCTGGACCATGGAGAAAAAGAAAGTACACAAACTCGACCACGAACCCGCGCAATATTCTTCCGCCAGTCTCTTCTTATCAACTGTGCAAGATTTGGCACCCGATGGGGAGACATAAGGAGAAGAATGTGTCTGAATGGTAGTCCTTGGAACAACAACATCTCTGGGTGTATTGTTAAGTTTGAAATGGGCTTCCTTGGGAGCTTTTCTGCACATTCCTGCTTTAATCAAAGCGGTGGAGTCCAAGCATAATTTCTTCTGTTTCTTTAGAGCACGCGTAATCTGTTTCCAGTAGGCTTTGGCGTTGGACTCGTACCCAGGGCAAGTGGCTGGTTTGGCCACATATTTGCAGTCGAAACTTGTTTCCCCTTTTTTGCAGTTCACGGCAAGCACAAAGGCATCATCACCTGTCGCAACCCAAGTGCACTGCGTCTTGTCTTTGGTGGAGAATTTGCCCTTGAAAACACCCTTTCCTCTGGGGCTGCTGTCTTTATTCGCTGGAGACGGGACGGAGGGCTTTGGTTGCTCTCTGTCAATTGGTTCCCCTTTCTCTTTCTCCTTCATCCCGCTTTTTTTGGATCCTTGACATTTAGCAACCATAAGCTCCTGAGATATGCAGGAAATAACCAGCAAGACGGCTAAATTGGTAAGGAGCGCCATGTCCCGCTAAAATATCTGCAGAAATGGCATAGTTATTAGTACAGTAGGCCTCCAATTCAAATAATTGGTACTGTAGCCTGTTACAACATGGCAGCAGAGAATATTTATGGGGGATAATGGCAGATAATATTTAACACAACATAAGTGGTTATTTTAGTCAGCTCACCTGTGGATTTGGGAAGATGGAAATGATTCAATTTCGTTATGACACCTGGGGAACGTGCATGTGGCATTTATAGAGCACAGACACACCCACCACCGCCTTATTCCCTCACGCCACACACATGGAACATGGGCCTAACACACACACACACACACACACACGCACGCACGTTTGTTTTACAATTGATTCCCATTCAAAATCCTATTTTTCCTTACCTTAACCCTTAACCTAACCATAACGGTAACCCCAAATTCCTAACTCTAATAGCAACCCTATCCCTAATTGTAAACCTAACCCCTTAACCAAAAAACAGTAATTTTACTTGTGCTGTCTGGTTTGCTTAATATAAGGAATTTTGAATAATTTATACTTTTATATTTTAACAATTAAATGCACTTTTAAAACTTAAGTATATTTAAAACCAAATACTTTTAGAATTTTACTCAAGTAGTATTACTGGGTGACTTTCACTTTTACTTGAGTCATTTTCTAATAAGTTATCTTTACTTTTACTCAAGTTTTCCCACCGCTGGTATATGTATACTGTTCCAGTAAAAGTGCAGTGAGCAACGAATTGAAAAAATATATATTTAAATAAGTTGATACAACAGCGTCACTTACTGGGGGAAAAAGAGACACAGCACCTCTAAAAGGGTTGTATTTAAGACAAAGAAAAACATTGTAGTCAAAAACATTTTGCCTGCTGGTATTTAAAAAAATAGTGAGAGAAAGGCTTTGAACTTAAAGCAAGGCATTAAGGAACACAGACACACTAAAAAGAATTAAGAACACACATTTATTTATTACATACACATGTCGACATTCATTCATTGATTGTGACCTTTCAGTCCAATGAACCAGTGGTAGAGCTGAATATGCCAGTCTAAATGTGAATGACACAACCTTGTGCATTTCAATACATGGTTTATGGTGATACAAACGTACACATAAACAAACATACAAAGAAGGCAAAACCAATGGCGTATCTGCCTTAGGAGAGACCATTATAGGGTATCATAGGTTTGTCTGAAAAAACAAACTGTAAAAAAACTGTCACCAACAGTAAAAACTGTCACCAAAATGAGTACCATGTGGAAGACGATGGATTTAATGATCTGTCCATACCCAATCCACACATTCAGATATGGATGCTTTTAGTTGTCATTGTGACCCTTGGAATTATGTTTTTGGTATTGGTCTCGATGGAACTTAATATTAAGTAACTGGTGTCACAGCTTTTTTTTGTTTACAAAATGTTTCGGTCAAAGTGTTACCTGAAATTAACATTTTTAGTTGGCACAAACTTAGCTCCAAAAATTAATCAATTTAAGATTGTGTTGCTCAAATTGTCTCATATGTTAATTCAACTAGAAATTATTATTTGAGTATCTTAACTAAAAAAGGTGGTGGAACTAATTGCAACAACTTAGATATTTGACACACATGATTACATTGTGCATGTATACAGCAATTCATATTCAACATGTGGGATTTGAACAACCTCTTGGTTCACAGCATGCCAATCTTCCTGCTATGCCACCATGCCTGTCAATGACTGTTTCACCTGTATTGGAACACTTTGCACTTCAGTAAGTAAATATCAGATCTGTTAAAAGTACATTAGAGAACTAATATTTTATTTATCATAGTGATTAAGGAGTAACTTGCTCCCGAGTGGCGCAGCGGTCTTAGGCACTGCATCTCAGTGCTAGAGGCGTCACTACAGACACCCGGGTTTGAATTCAGGCTGTATCACAACCAGCCGTGATTGGGAGCCCCATAGGGCGGAGCACAATTGGCCCAGCGTCGTCCAGGTTTGGCCGGTGTCTGTTGCCATTGTAAATAAGAATTTGTTCTTAACTGACTTGCAGAGTTAAATAAAGGTTAAATAAATAAAAACTTTAAAACAGAGTAACATGCCCCACCAACATCAGACAACTATACAGAAAAACATCAAATTGCTGAAATAACTAAGTTAAATCAATGGTGAGAGAAAAGCCAGATTAACTGATAATTGACACCAACATGGTGGCATAGCAGGAAGATAGGAATGCCATGAACCAAGAGGTTGTGAGTGCAAAGCCCAGGAGATGACATGTTGAATAATAATGACTGTATAAATGAACAATGTAATGATGTATGTCAACGTGTAAGATATGTAAGTTGAAAACATTGTATGTTAAAACCACTGTGTGTAACCAGTTGCACACCTGTATTAGTTAAGATTCACAAATAATTGATAGTTGAATGAACATATGAGACAAGTTTTCTAGAGTTGGAGCTAAGTTTGGACCAACTATTTTTTTTTGTTTCTCGAGGTAACACTTGGACTGAAAAGTTCAGTAAACTAAAAAAGACTATGTAACTAGTTACTTAATAATCATTTGTTGAAACAAGTAGATTTTTGTATTACAGTGCACAAATCATGGTGAAATGGCAGGCTGGAAAGTTGTTTGATTGACAGCAGTGTCAGCATGATCATTTCCGCAAAGAGGGTGTTAGAACTCTCTTCTACCATTTATCAAAGTCATTTTCTGGAAAACCACTCTGAGCACCTCTTTAGACAGACTTTTGAAGTAATCTTCAAAAGAAATCTACATCTGGGAAAGAGGGAGCAAAAAGTAAATATAGTGAATAGGTTGACGTTTTCTACACTCAGTAAAATACTCAACATACTTTTTACAGACCTGAGTTAATTTCAGGTATTTGATCGACAGACATACTTTTTCATACAAATGATCATCATGATAATATACAATGCTATGACTACAATTAAGAAAATATAAACAGCCAACTTTTTAAACTCACCTTCATTATTAGTTCTGAAACCAATCAATGACATAGGAACAGATGCCTTGGAGTGACCGCCAACAATATTCTTGTGCCAGCTGTTTGGCATTGCTCTTGACAGTGGGCTTGGTTGGTTTCAGAGCGGTTGGTTTGGGGGTCAGAAGCTTTTTTAGAACAGCTGTCTTGTTCACTGCTGGCTTGACTGGTTTTGAGCCTGCTGGTTTTGAAGCTGCTGGTTTTGCTGCTGCTGGTTTTGCGGCTGCTGGTTTTGCCTGCTCAGGTCTGGATTGCAGTGACTTTGTAGGTGCTGGTCTTGCTTCTGTTCGGGCTTTTTCAGGTTTTGTAGGTGCTGGTCTTGCTTCTGGTTTTGCTGGCTCTGGCCTGGCTTTCTCTGGTTTAGTTTGCTCCGGCCTTGCCTGCTCTGGTCTTGCTGATTTAGCTTCAGGCTTGGTTGCGGCTGGCTTAGCCTGCTTGGTGAATGGTACCTTGGGGGTCTCTGGTTTTGCCTGGTTTGGCTCTTGGGCTTTCTCTGGCTTTTCAGGGATTGCTGCTGGTGCGGCCTCTGGCGTGGAGGAAGCAGAGAACACCATCTGTGCGTCTTCCGGTGCCCTCTTGCACATTTGAGGCTTGATAGCTTTGGGTGCCTGGCAGGCGTTTTGTAGTTTCCTCAGGTCCCACATGATCTGGGTGAAATAGTGGTGAGGGTTGTTGTTGTAGGGACGGCACATCTGGGGCTTACCCGTGTACTCGCACCAGTATGTTCTCTCGGCACCCTGGCACAATATCCTCAGCCTGGTGACATTTCCCTGGCCGGTGACACTCATGATGCAGAAGTCCTTTGCCTTGTTGTTGAACTGGATGGGGTCCTCCCAGACACTCTTCCTGTTCTCTGCAGCAGCAGCAGCAGCACCACCATTGCCTGCCCTCGTGTTGCCATTCTCATTCTGTCCCTCCACTGCCCAGAGACAGCAGGCGAGGAGCAGCAGTGCACCGGCCCGAGTCCACATGGTTATACCAGATGCTTGAGTGCGAGAGAGGGAGTGAGATTGGGACTGTAGAAGCTGAGGGTCCCTCTTGCTATTTATGGGCTTTGCACACAAAGAGGGCATTCAGGTGAAAAAAAGTCTGGGCTACAAGAGCCCTCCTGAAGAGGGGAGGAGAGTAGTGCCCCCCTCTGCAATGTGACTATAATTTATGCTTGTCTAGCGACTGTCAATGAAAGCCAGGGCCACATGCAAAACCAATTGGGATGAAGCAAAATAGGCTGGGAACATTGATGCCCACACGTTTAACCAGGTTTTATGTAATCGCCCATATTATAAGCAATTTAGAACTACAAATGTTTAATTGAGAAATATGTCAAGCAAGACTTTGTGGACTTTATCGTTTGAGAACAATTCCCCAGACTGTCATTAATTTTGAGAAGCTTGGCGCACTGATGCCAACATAATATTTATCTAATCGTCCACCACGCCACTTTAATCATTCACCACGCCAATTTTTCCCCCTCACTTTTAGATACTGTTCAACTCAATACCACAACGTGTCTTAAAATGCTATCCTGCAAGGACATGTTGAATTGTTCAAGGTTCATTGCTGTTTTAAAGGTAGTTGAGGTTTACAACCATACAGCACAGCCTATAATTTCCTTCCAAATATAAACACAATAAAATCTGAAACTGGAGACTGGGGAGAAACTTGAGGGAAAAAATCCAAGAAGTTCCAAACAAATATGCATGTGGGTGGCGGTAGGTCAATCTAGCGTGCCACACAGGAAGTAATTACTGTGCCAGTTAAGAAAGAACAAGAATAACCCGGTGTTTCCTCCGGCGCATTGGTGTGGCTGGCTTCCGGGTTGGAAGCTGTGTTAAAGAAGCAGCGGCTTGGTTGGTTGTGTACCCAATGACTAAATCCAGTGACTCACTCTAAAGTATAAAGGCATTACCCAATCTTCTTTAACCAGTTGCACATTTAGGGTGAGGGAGAAGTGGTCATGTGGTATGTGCGGACTAGAAAATGTATATCTGGTCTCCACAGATGTACAGTAGGTGTGGGTGCCAAATGACTGTGAAAAACGTCAATTGGAAAAGATGATAATCTCCTTTTCAAAATAGCAGGTACGTAATGGAGTACACCATGTTCTATATCCGACAGTGGAAATATAAGACTGGTCTTTTTTGGTAATATCTCAAATGTGCCAGCCCACTGTCTCATGTCAAATGTTCCTGATCATATGTAGATAATGCTTTACACAAGACAAAGGACATGGTGTCCAAAATAGGAGACCCCTTGACCTTAACCTGTGTTTTTTCAATTTGAGAATGTTTGGTTTCTCCAGCAGTCACTTTGTGAGACACATAAAAAAAATAATAATTGTATACAAGAATGAAATTGAATGTTTTATTCACAATTTATACACTTTCAGATCACCATCATGGGCACTCATTTCCAATGGGCACCAGCAGTGCCAACATTACAGTTTTACCCTTAAAACAACCAATAAACATTGCACCCACTATCTAACCAGATGGTGCATACAAAATGTCTGTCTTAAGCAATCAGTAAAATAGCGTGTGATGTAATACCTAAGCATACACAGGTAAGCAGTCTGCAGGCATGTACTTAAGTAATAGTTATTGGGAAGTGAAGCTTCTGTCCGAGACGCAATGGGCAAGATCAGTTATGCAAACCATTAAGAAGTCCTCACTCCTCTCATCAACAAACCTCTACTGGCTTAATGCCATTTGATTGACAGCACATGGTAGTTAAGTAGGCTAATGACCCCCATCTTTAAGAAGCAGACAGTGGTGGAGAAGGAACATAACCTGTAAACAAGTGAGAACAGATGGGTCATATTATCGGGGTGGCATGTACAGCACGTTAATGTTTTTCAGCATAATCCATCCGGGTGTCATCATTCACTTTAAGCAATACATCTCTTATATACAATCAACTCTTCAATACATTTACCCTTCTGTAGTTCCATAGGTACCAATAGCTATTGTGGGATAAAAAAATATAATATTGAAACAATATACTATGCATAACTGTTAAACAACTAAAGACCTGAGACCTACAGTAAGAATAGAATTTGGCTTCAAATAGCAGTTCTCCACTTTAAGGTTTGACCACTACAATAGCCAAAAAAATATCTTGATTAACATGCCGTGTTAGTTTACTCAACATGATACTTTGCATTATTGTTAATAAATTAACGAACTAAGGAATGTTATAGTCTCCTGACATTTCTGTTCAGGTTCATGTGATATTCCACCTGTTATGCACTGATATGAGATATTTCCTCATATCTTACAAATATGGTGGTCATCAGTCAAAATTCTATTTTTAAACAGGTCTAACAGTCATCTGTCAGTATGCCTCAGCAAGGATAACAACCTCTGTCTGTCTTCTAATGTTGCCAACATACAAAAGTCATGCTATTTTGTAATTGTCCTTATATTATTCAAGCACAAACATATAGGCCTACGATCCACGACCTTCAAGTCTTCTTCCACACCGAGGTTGTGTTTCAAACATCTCTCCCAATCAGTTAGTAAAACATCATTCAACTATGACAAGAAATGGAAATGTTCTTGTAACAGCTCTACATGACCTTCAAAATACCTTTTCAGTTGCTTTTTACAAAACACAGAAGAAGTACAAAAGGTTTGAGAATACACAGCCCTCTGAATTGTTGTTGTGTCTGCAGTTTGAACTCAGCCTCGGCTCAGACTAATGTAAACACAGGCACAACAGACATCTGTGTGTGGTGAAGGATGAAGGTCAACCAACACTGTCTCAGATGTACACCTTCCTTATTGTTCCCCAGGGAAAATCAAAGGAAGAGTTGATGACAACACCTTGTGTAGTGTCTAGGGGGTCCTATTGGACACTGGATATCCAGAAGAGGTTGTGACTGGGCAGGAGGATGTTGTCAGTAAATAGATCCATGGAGATAGAGGAAGAGAGGGCCAGGTGAACACATACAAAAGACATCAGCTTCTTGTTAGGGGCTTCTTCTGCCAGTAAGGACATATTTTCTGAGCTTTGTCTTGTTCAAGGGGTGGGAAGTGGATGGAGTCCTAAAAATAGATTAAATATAATTCAACACTGAGTAATAATGCACTGATGTAAAATGATTTACACAGATAGTCAATAACGTGGTATATTTCTACACGGATAGCCAATAACGTGGTATGTTTCTACACAGATAGTCAATAACGTGGTATATTTCTACACAGATAGTCAATAACGTGATATATTTCTACACAGATAGTCAATAACGTGGTATATTTCTACACAGATAGTCAATAACGTGGTATATTTCTACACAGATAGTCAATAACGTGGTATATTTCTACACAGATAGTCAATAACGTGGTATATTTCTACACGGATAGTCAATAACGTGGTATATTTCTACACGGATAGTCAATAACGTGGTATATTTCTACACGGATAGCCAATAACGTGGTATGTTTCTACACGGATAGCCAATAAAGTGGTATGTTTCTACACGGATAGCCAATAACGTGGTATGTTTCTACACGGATAGCCAATAACGTGGTATGTTTCTACACGGATAGCCAATAACGTGGTATGTTTCTACACGGATAGCCAATAACGTGGTATGTTTCTACACGGATAGCCAATAACGTGGTATGTTTCTACACGGATAGCCAATAACGTGGTATGTTTCTATACGGATAGCCAATAACGTGGTGTGTTTCTACACGGATAGCCAATAACGTGGTATGTTTCTACACGGATAGCCAATAACGTGGTATGTTTCTACACGGATAGCCAATAACGTGGTATATTTCTATGCTAAAAGTGATCGTAGAAAATACTAACAGTATATAAATCATATAGTGGAAACGTACAATCTAGTGTTTCAGTTCCAGTTTCCGATGGCCCTGTAGAAGAGAAGATACTGTATCAGAAAATATTTACATTTATATGCATCAGATTTAATTGGATAATTCAGAAGCTTATTGCTTTTGCCATTGTGAGACTCGAGGGAGAAATGAAAGCAATGAAATGTGAGTTTTGAAATGAGAGAAGTGAGACTTTAGTTTTAAACTGTATAAGTCAATAGGAATAGCAAACACACACACAGCGGGTCTGGTCTACAGTAAGTTTACAAGTGGTTAGACACAAATACCATCAAACCATATGCAGTTTAAGGTTTATAAGTGATTCCAAAAACAGCAATCCTCACCGTGAAGACTTTCTGAAAAGTCAGTGAAGCAGACATAAAAGCGCTAAAACAAGCTGTGAAGAGGGGGTAGCATAAGAAAAATAAAGAAAATTATAGTGTCAAGCAAAGGATGAGACAAGAGAGAAGAGACTGTGGAAGCTCTGGAAGTTTTTCAGAGTGGCAATGCTATGCAGACAACCAGCAGATTATGGCATGAAGAGAGAACAAGGCAGGGAGGATAATGCTGAGGAGGTGGATGGAGAGACGCCGTCCCAGTGATCAGTGGTTCTCAGTACCTTTCTGGAGCCGGTCAAAAAGCCCGGCCTTCTCTCACCAGTCGATATGCCTAGGGGGAGCTGAGGCCCTTGGGAACCTAGTCATAGTGTCATAGGCAGGGATGCTAGAGGCACAGGGGTACAGAGATGGGGGACAACATCAATGGCAGGAACAGGGAACATTCGAGGGTCGACCATTTTGTAAGACCATGCCTCTCGCTTCCAGGTCCTTCACTTGACGAGAGCAACGGGGCAGGCATTTCCCAAGACACAGAAAGCAGAACCACTGCATTGACACTTGCTGAGGGCTTGAGGCCAACCAGGGATGACATGATGCATGCAGTCACCATACACATGCTGCATATGCACTGAACTGGAGGAATAATAACCACTCTATCCAAAATTATTTTCTATTGACTTTGAGACAAGCCAACCATGGTGAATTGCTGATTAATGGGTCAGTTGTAATAAGACAAGACAACCATGGTGAATTGGTGATTATTGAGTTGGTTGTAATAAGACAAGCCAACCATGGTGAACTGCTGATTATTGGGTTGGTTGTAATATGACAAGCCAACCATGGTGAACTGCTGATTATTGGGTTGGTTGTAATATGACAAACCAACCATGGTGAACTGCTGATTATTGGGTTGGTTGTAATATGACAAGCCAACCATGGTGAACTGCTGATTATTGGGTTGGTTGTAATATGACAAACCCTAGGTGGCAGGTTGGTTATTGTTCTTTTCCCTTTTCAGTCATTCTGTGGAGATGCTCTCTGTGTCTGGACACTGTTATAGTTTAAACATGTTGGCTGTCCAGAGATGTCTTTTGTACATTTCAATGAAAACCATGCCGTTAGAGGTTGTTAGAAGAAGTTAGTCACATGAGCAGTTGTCTCAGTACCACACCAAAGCAGACATGCTTGCCTCTCTTTTAGCCTCTCTTTGAGCAAAAGGATCACGTGTACATTCACAGCAGTTTACCCAATTCTAAAGAAGACAAGACATGCAGGGAATTTTATGTCACTTGATCAAGTGCACAGAGCATGCAGTGGGTAAGTTAGTAATGCTCCAAAGGTCATGCCGAACCCAAAACACACAAGCCGTAAACCTCACAACCTCCCAATGCTGGAGCCGCAACAAAGCAGAGAGTCCAGCTGACCTCCAGATGTGTCTGAGGGGCTAGCCAAACCCCTAGGGCATGCAGTGTCCCATCCACCTTATTTAACCATCTCACTGAGTAACTGACTGCCCCCAGGCCAACATGCCGCCCCTGCCCCCATCCCTCCCTGAAACATGCCATGCAAATGGATTATTTCCGTAGGCCTGCTTTATATTTAGTTTACCTTGTCATTACAGGGTTTTGGATACCTTGTAAACACTCATTATGATAACCATTATTACCAATTTCCATACTGAAACAAAACATTGCATAAAAAAAACATGAGGTAAGAGACATGGCATGCTATCAACCCTCGGCAATAAAAGGCTTTTCTCTAAATAGGAATAGGATTCTAGACGTAAATGTTTCCATATAGAAAGTTGTGAACGTATAAACCACAGCATTTTATCTTACATCTTAACTTACAAAAACAGAGGTGGAATTTTGCTTTTGTAAGATAATGGTTGTAAGAGCCCTTAATGATCAACAAGGGTAATTTATTCAAGATAGCACACAAAGGAAATCCAAAATGATCCACCAAGAGATGCATTTCATAGCTAAAAATGTAAAGCCAGCACCATGAGATCTATGTACAAAATCCACAGAAAAGCACAGATGTACCAATGAAATATACTGGAAGGAGAAAGGAGAGGTAAAATGGGTAAAATGAATCTTACGTTTTCATGGGAATTGTCTCAATGCTACAAAGATACAAAAAAGCAAAAATGTTAATGAAATGCACTAGAAGGTTTTGGGCACAATAGTACTGATCAGGTGACATCGATACACGTCATTGATCAAGACACTTGGTGACTTGTCTATGGCATTAATTCACTACTGTAAGTGCCTGGGCGAGGCGAGGGCGACTGAAGGATGCATAAAACAACATGAATAGCATTCCACAACTCTTAATACGCTGTTTGTTTTCTTACAGTGCAAAGTGCTTGACAGAGAGAAATTAAATGAAAAATAAGGATGAAGAATATGGAAATAGTAGGAATGGTTATCACAAAGTAAAATGCCAAGTTCCAGAAACAGATGAACTGCAAGGGAAAAGAGAGCGAGACAAAGAGAGAGAATGAAGCAGTAGAAAGTGTTAGGTTACTGTAACTTGCTACTCCTATTAATACTACTTACTACTAAGTTACTACTATGTACTACTAAGTTACTACTATGTACAACTACTGTAAAGCTATAGAAATAAGAGGGGTAAAAGATAGTAAACAAGAAAGAAAGGAGTAGCTAGCACCACAGCACAGAAACAACTCTATAACCTCGTATTTAACTTGTCGGTTGTGGGACTGAATCAAATTGTGTTAATTACCACTTTGTAATCCTGACTCCTACCCATTTCAGTCTCTTTAATGCTTATAATAAGGGTCTAAAAAGTCAGTGTTTGCCCTAGATTCTTTTCGAGGCGGGGCGCAAAGGCCTCAAATCAACTGTATGGTCTCTTTAACCAAATAGGCAGGGGGAAAGTGCTAGGTGTTGTGGGCCATTGGCAGGGAAGAAGGCTGTAATAAGGATCCCCATACATCAAACTAATCACTGGGTTGCACTACAAATTAACAGCAGGGAACTTCCAAACCTCAGCTATAGTTGAATTAAGAGGATGATCCAATGGTTCTTTCCAGATATGACAAACTGTTTGTGACAGCATAATATTAAAAGTGGAGTAGAGATACTCACTCATCGTAAACATCCTCTGTGTCCATTCTACGGTAAAACTTTGCCAGTTTTACTGACAGGATGATGCTAGGAAGGAGGAACAGGGCACAGCAGCCTAGGCCAAACCAGAATGTGTTCTGAGAAACAGAGAAAACAGAGATAATGCCGTGTCAGTGGATCCGATGTCCAGGCATAAAGCAGCCGTGTGTTCGTGTTCTCTTTAGATTTACCACCACCAAAACGTTGAGTAAATGATCAAGACATATGGTATACTGGTTTATGAAATAAAGTATAGCAATGGTTAGGTAGAACAAAATGTTAAACATATGAATCATTTATTATTTCATTACTGGGTGACTTTTCAACACTGGAGCTTTAGGTATGAAGTATAGCACCATACACAGTCTACACTTCTCAGCCCTGTAGATTCATAAAGGACTTTCCATCATTTTGGACATCAATGTCTGCAGAGTGTGTATCTGTTTGTGTCTGTGCATGTTTGTGTAGAGGGGGCAGTTTAGCCAGCTCTAAATGAGAAAACCACTGAGTCATAAAGTCATCATAGCTATGAAATAACAGTGCGTAACAGCCTCATAGTCTGTTTTAGAGAATGAACACTCTCATGATACATTTGGCTCCCCTCCAATCCCACTGATAGTCAAAGCGTCACAGCTTTGCTCTGTTTCCATGTTAGGTAACCAGCTCCATTCCTCCATCCTTACCAGATACACTGTGCTGTTGTCTCTTCTCTACTCTATAGACTCAGTGTGGAAACTATTGTGGTGTGTAGCTATTGTGGAATGACTAGAAGCACTAACTCTTTCCTGTGTTCCTGTACCTTTGTTCCGGGACACTAGTAAAATTACCCATTGAGCTTTAACAAGCGCTTTGGTCGGTGCTGAGTGTCCAGAAACATCCTGTTCCCAGTCCAAGTCAATTAGCTGGCGCTGGAACCTATGGAGTCCCTAAGTGGCTATTTGTTCCACTTCATTAGGGGAGGCAGAGATGCTTCCTGCCATTGGGAGTGTGTTAGTAACAAGGCCCCATGCCGACAGGACAGATGTCGGGATTATGTAAGGCTGGTTTTATTTCCTTCTCCTCTCTTTCTCTGGCTCTGTCTCTCGCTCCCCATGTCTGCAGCACTCTGTAGGGTGCCCCACTGCGCGCTGCCAAGTAGCTCTCACTGATCATGTGCTGGATTTCGGGGCCTGTACGTTCTAAATCAGGCGAGGTTGGGGGTAATGGTGTGTAGGTGTGATTTGAAGGGGTGAGGTGCGTAGGTGTGTGTGATTGGAGGGGGGTGAGGTGTGTAGCTGTGTGTGATTGGAGGGGGGTGACTAGCCAAAGTACTGTAGCCATCTTTTTCCTTAAAGTAGCCATCTTTTGCCAGCTTTGCACACTCTTGGCATTCTCTCAACCAGCTTCATGAGGTAATTACCTGGAATGCATTTAAATTAACAGGTGTGCCTTGTTAAAATTTAATTTGTGGAATTTCTTTCCTTCTTAATGCGTTTGTGCCAAACAGTTGTGTTGTGACTAGGTAGGGGTGGTATACAGAAGATAGCCCTATTTGGTAAAAGACCAATCCATTGTGACTACTTTGAAGAATCTAAAGTCCATTTTGATTTAACACTTTTTTGGTTACTACATGATTCCATATGTGTTATTTCATAGTTCTGATGCCTTCACTACTATTCTACAAAAAAACGTATTCCGGTATAGTAACATGTGATCCTTCTCCGGAGACCAACCTCCCCCCGTATACCAACCACCCAACTGACGTTTCAGGCATGTTTTCAAAGGACCCCTTATATTGCTTTTTTAGTTACCAACGAGTCGACCAAGAAGCTGCAGGCTACGATCTCCACTGTGTCCACAATGTTGCTGAAGGGTTTGCAGGCTGCTACCTCCATGGTCAGCTGGGTAAACCATGCAGACAAAGGGCATCTGTTACAGTTATACTATTGGCGAACAATTATGAAAGATGTCGGTTGGAATTTCTGGAAAATGAATGGATGTTATAGCTTCACACATGGACGATTGATGACTATGTTGATTGCAAACAAGTCAGCAGAGCTGTTACTTTTGGCACAATTCAATAAAGTTGTGAAAAGCAGTCTTTTCAAACAGTACAACAGTAATTTACCAGCACTCAGTACTGCTTCATCTAATTTCCTCCTTATGCTACAGGGTTCAAGGCTCAACAGGGGAAAACAAGGTTCAAGGCTCACAGGGGAAAACAAGGTTCAAGGGTCACAGGGGAAAACAAGGTTTAAGGGTCACAGGGGATACTAGGTTTAAGGCTCACAGGGGAAACAAGGTTCACAGGGAAAACAAGGTTCAAGGCCCAGAGGGGAAAAAACAAGGTTCAAAGCTCACAGAGGAAATTCCAAAGTTGGTTTCCATTTGTGTTCTTTCTATTTTTAGACCCCAAAGTCTTAACATTCTCTGGGAATGAGCAGTTGATAAGCTGTATGTCAACATAGTTTGGGAGCTAACACTAGTTTATCTTCTACGTCATAATTCTAATATAAGAACTGTAATAGGCATTCAAAAACTGTTGGGACACAAATACTTACGGAGGTCCTGACCCACTCTATGTATTGCCTGAAGTAACCAACAATGGTTTGCTTGTACTTTTCTGTTTCCTAATGGAGAAAGGGATAATATGTCACCTACTGTGTTTTATCCTAGCACTGAAATGTAAACAATGACTGGGAAGCCATCTTAGTCACCTGGATGGCGACATGTGTTGCATTCTGGGAGATGAGATACTGGGCCGCTTCGATGGTCTTCAGCACATCAGTGATTTTGTTCTGGACAGGACACAGCATTAGAATGCTCAAGATGCTTTCATAACAGTCTATGGAGCTGTTACGTAGTCTTTATTCAGTGTTTATGGATGCATTACGAATGATTGATGTTGATTGAGACAGTGTGAACTGTTAGGGTAGATGATTTGTAGGAGGCCCACTTACCGGCAGATCTGAGGCAGTCCTTTCGAGTAGTCTGATGCTCTGATTCAGCGTACTCTTATAAGGGGAAATGCACAACACAAGTTAACACCCCAGAGATACAAGGTCAGGGATTAGAGACAGTAATAACTCCTAAAACACACAACAGGAGACAAGACAGGCACAAGCATCACCATGATGCTTGAAGACACGGTTCTAGTTTTATCACACAATGGGAAAGAAGAGCAGCATGGTTCCCACTGGGAGGAAAATGCTTCATATGAAACTACAACAACAGCAACAACAATGGCTATTTCATGTGGATTTTGGTCATGAGGAATGTGTTGCAAAATACAGTACTAGATCAAAAGTATGTGGACACCTGCTCGTCGATCATCTCATTCCAAAATCATGGGCATTCATGTGGAGTTGCTGCTATAAATGTCTCCACTCTTCTGGGAAGGCTTTCCAATAGATGTTGGAACATTTCTGGGGGGGACTTGCTTCCATTCAGCCACAAGAGCATTAGTGAGGTGGGCCACTGATGTTGGGCGATTAGGTCTGGCTCGCAGTCAGCGTTCCAATTCATCCCAAAGGTGTTAGATGTTGTTGAGGTCAGGACTCTGAGCAGGCCAGTCAAGTTCTTCCACACCGATCTCGATAAACCATTTCTGTATAGACCTTCCCCAAACCGTTGCCACAAAGTTGGAAGCACAGAATTGTCTAGAATGTAATTGTATGCTGTAGCATTAAGATTTCCCTTCACTGGAACTAAGGGGCCTGAACCATGAAAAACAGCCCCAGAACATTATTCCTTCTCCACCAAACTTGACAGTTGGCACTATGTATTTGGGCAGGTAGTGTCATCCTGGCATCCGCCAAACCCGGATTTGTCCGTCGGACTGCCAGATGGTGAAGCGTGTTTCATCACTCCAGAGAAGGCTTTTCCACTGCTCCAATGGCGGCGAGCTTTACACCCCTCAAGCTGATGTTTGGTATTGCGCATGGTGATCTTAGTCTTGTGTGGCTGCTCGACCATGGAAAGCCATTTCATGAAGCTCCCGACAAACAGTTGTTGTGCTGATGTTGCTTCCAGAGGCAGTTTGAAACTCGGTAGTGAGTGTTCCAACCGAGGACAGGCTATTTTTACGCGCTACGTGCTTCAGCTCTCGGCGGTCCTGTTCTGTGAGCTTGTGTGGACTACCACTTCGCGGCTGAGCCATTGTTGCTCCTAGACATTTCAACTTCACAATAACAGCACTTACAGTTGACTGAGGCAGCTCTAGCAGGGCAGAAATTTGACGAACTGACTTGTTGGAAGGGGTGTCCACATACTTTTCCCCATATATTGTATGTAGAAACCATAAATACATTTTTTCAATATTTGAACAAGTGTAGACAAGTGATAACCGATATGTGGAAAACATGACAAAGGATTAAATCCATGCTGGTATACGTACATGGTAATTAGTCAGCACATGCACCAGATTTGAAGTATAATTGCAGGATTAACAAATTACACACAGACTAATCTACAAATCCTAAAGACTGATTTATTTTTATATAGCCTGTAAAGGACCTAATCTTGCACTTTTTACAATCATGTCATTCGGGTCTGAATCAGCGTGGTGTACTAACAAATCTCATTCATGAATCTCTACCATGGTCTGAAAGAGAATGGAAGTTCATGGTAATGGTCAGGGCATGCCAGGGAAGCCCCTTGGATTCGAGGTACAAGGAACATGTATAACTAATTGTGGGCACCAATACTGTAATTTGATATGATATCGATATTGTTTGATATCGATATTAGCAAAGCATAGGCTTTCATTTATTTGAAAATAAAAAGTCAATATGAGCTTTAAATGATGGGAGAATGAAGCAGAGCCCTCGACAGTACAGACGGACAAAGATACACTTTGGAGACACATGCTTACCCTCGCTCTAACATATTTCTTGGCAGCCATTAATTGAAGTAGGAAGAGTTAAAGGAGAAATATAGAAAGAAAAGATAAGACAGATCTCTAAAACTCAGCATTTCTACATGATATGAATGCAGTACTAGGAATGACTTATGGGGATATTATGGTATTTTGGGAGAAACATATGTGCGCTACTGTGATCATGTACAGTATATATACTGTATGTACAGTCGTGGCCAAAAGTTTTGAGAATGACACAAATATTAATTTTCACAAAGTCTGCTGCCTCAGTTTATATGATGGCAATTTGCATATACTCCATAATGTTATGAAGAGTGATCAGATGAATTGCAATTAATTGCAAAGTCCCTCTTTGCCATGCAAATGAACTGAATCCCCCAAAAACATTTCCACTGCATTTCAGCCCTGCCACAAAAGGACCAGCTGACATCATGTCAGTGATTCTCTCATTAACACATGTGTGTTAATGAGATCACTCTGTTATGCTGATTGAGTTCAAATAACAGACTGGAAGCTTCAAAATGAGGGTGGTGCTTGGAATCATTGTTCTTCCTCATTCCATGGTTGCCTGCAAGGAAACACGTGCCGCCATCATTGCTTTGCACAAAAAGGTGCCAGTAAGATTAAGTAAGTGCATCTGCACGCACAGTGAGGCGAAGACTTTTGCAGGATGGCCTGGTGTCAAGAAGGGCATCAAAGAAGCCACTTCTCTCAAGGAAAAACAACAGGGACAGACTGATATTCTGCAAAAGGTACAGGGATTGGACTGCTGAGGACTGGGGTAAAGTCATTTTCTCTGATGAATCCCCTTTCCGATTGTTTGGGCATCCCGAAAAAATCTTGTCCAGAGAAGACAAGGTGAGCGCTACCATCAGTCCTGTGTCATGCCAACAGTAAAGTATCCTGAGATCATTCATGTGTGGGGTTTCTTCTCAGCCAAGGGAGTGGGCTCACTGACAATTTTGCCTAAGAACACAGCCATGAATAAAGAATGGTACCAACACATCCTCCGAGAGCAACTTCTCCCAACCATCCAGGAACAATTTGGTGACGAACAATGCCTTTTCCAGCATGATGGAGCACCTTGCCATAAGGCAAAAGTGCTAACTAAGTGGCTCGGGGAACAAAACATCGATATTTTGTGTCCATGGCCAGGAAACTCCCCAGACCTTAATCCCATTGAGAACTTGTGGTCAATCCTTAAGAGGCGGGTGGACAAACAAAAACCCACAAATTCTGACAAACTCCAAGCATTGATTATGCAACAATAGGCTGCCATCAGTCAGGATGTGGCCCAGAAGTTAATTGACAGCATGCCAGGGCAGATTGCAGAGTTCTTGAAAAAGAAGGGTCAACACTGAAAAAATGGACTCATGTAATTTTCAATGAAAGCCTTTGACACATATGAAATGCTTGTAATTATACTTAAGTATTCCATAGTAACATCTGACAAAAATATCTAAAGACACTGAAGCAGCAAACTTTGTGGAAATTTATATTTGTGTCATTCTCAAAACTTTTGGCCACGACTGTACACTACCGGTCAAAAGTTTAAGAACACCTACTCATTCAAGGGGTTTTCTTTATTTTTACTACAATCATGTAGAAACCAAAAAAGTGTTAAATCAAAATATATTCAAATAGTCACCCTTTGCCTTGATGGCAGCTTTGCACACTCTTGGCCATTCTCTCAACCAGCTTCATGACGAATGCTTTTCCAACAGTCTTGATGTCACGATCGTCGTAATCACATTCGGACCAAGGCGCAGCGTGAAATCAGTTCGACATATTTTATTTGGAGTGAACCGCACAAAAAAACAATTAAGAGCAAACGATACGATACGGAGCTATGGAGTGCTCACAGGCAACTACACATAAACAAGATCCCACAAAACACAGTGAGGAAATGGCTGCCTAAATATGATCCCCAATCAGAGACAACAATAAACAGCTGCCTCTGATTGGGAACCATACCAGGCCAACATAGAAATAAAACAACCTAGATTATCGACCCTAGTCACACCCCGACCTAACCAAAATAAAGAATAAAAAGGCTCTCTGTGGTCAGGGTGTGACACTTGAAGGAGTTTCCACATATGCTTGTTGGCTGCTTTTCCTTCACTCTGCGGTCCGACTCATCCCAAACCATCTAAATTGTGTTGAGGTCGGGGGATTGTGGAGGTCAGGTCATCTGATGCAGCACTCCATCACTCTCCTTCTTGGTCAAATAGCCCTTACACAGCCTGGAGGTGTGTTGGGTCATTGTCCTTTCAAAAAACAAATGATACCCCACTAAGCCCAAACCAGATGGGATGGCATATCGTTGCAGAATGCTGTGCTAGCCATGCTGGCTAAATGTGCCCTGAATTCTAAATAAATCACAGACAGTGTAAGCACCCCCACACCATCACACCTCCTCCTCCATGCTTTACGGTGGGAAATACACATGCGGAGACCATCCGTTCACCTACTTTTCGTCTCACAAAGAAAGACACGGGGCTCGAACCAAAATTCTCCAATTTGGACTCTAGACCTAAGACCAAAGACAAATTTCCACCGGTCTAATATCCATTGCTCGTGTTTCTTGGCCCAAGCAAGTCTCTTCTTATTATCGGTGTCCTTTAGTAGTGGTTTCTTTGCAGCAAATCAACCATGAAGGCCTGATTTCACACAGTCTCCTCTGAACAGTTGATGTTGAGATCTGTTACTTCTGTTACTTGAACTCTGTGAAGCATTGATTTGGGTTGCAATTTATGAGGCTGGGAATTCTAATGAACTTATTCTCTGCAGCAGAGGTAACTCTGGGTCTTCCATTCCTGTGGCGGTCCTCACGAGAGCCAGTTTCACCATAGCACTTGATGTTTTTGCGATTGCACTTGAAGAAACTTTCAAATATCTTGAAATGTTCCATATTGACTGACCTTCATGTCTTAATGTAATGATGTACTGTTGTTTCTCTTTGCTTATTTGAGCTGTTCTTGACATAATATGGACTTGGTCTTTAAATAGGGCTATCTTCTGTATACTCCCCCTACCTAGTCACAACACAACTGATTGGCTCAAATGCATTAAGAAGAAAATAAATTCCACAAATTAACTTTTAACAAGGCACACCTGTTAATTGAAATGCATTACACCTTATGAAGCTGGGTGAGAGAATGCCAAGAGTGTGCAAAGCTGTCATCAAGGCAAAGGATGGATATTTCAAGAAACTCAAATATAAAATATATTTTGATTTGTTGAACACTTTTTTGGTTACTAAATGATTCCATGTGTTATTTCATAGTTTTGAAAAACCCTTGAATGAGTAGGTGTTCTAAAACTTTTGACCGGTAGTGTATGTATATACAGTATGTCTTTTAAGGAGCCAAATATAGGTGTGAGGTATAGCTAAAGATATGATTGATTTGTCCTGGTGAATGTATACATATGCATAGTGCCTTCGGGAAGTATTGAGACACCATGACTTTTTCAACATTTTGTTAAGTTACAGCCTTGTTCTAAAATGTATTAAATAAAAAGCTACAAACAATTACCCTATATAATGACAAAGTGAAAATAGGTTTTTAGAAATGTTTGCAAATGTATTAAAAATGTAAAACAGAAATAGCTTATTTACTTAAGTATTCAGACCCTTTGCTATGAGAGTTTCCATTGATCATCCTTGAGTTGTTTCTACAACTTAATTGGAGTCCACCTGTGGTAAATTAAATTGATTGGACATGATACACACACTTGTCTATATAAGGTCCCACAGTTGACAGTACATGTGAGAGAAAAAAAACCAAGGCATGAGGTCGAAGGAATTGTCAGTAGAGCGCCGAGACAGTATTGTGTCGAGGCACAGATCTGGGAAGGGTACCAAAAAATGTCTGCAGCATTGAAGGTCTCCAAGAACACTGTGGCCTCCATCATTCTTAATTGGAAAAAGTTTGGAACCACCAAGACTCTTCGTTGAGCTGGCCACCCTGCCAAACTGAGAGCAATCGAGGGAGAAGGGCCTTGGTCAGGGAGGTGACCAAGAACTCAATGGTCACTCTGACAGGGCACTAGAGTTCCGCTGTGGAGATGGGAGAACCTTCCAGAAGGACAACCATCTTTACAGCACTCCATCAATCAGGCATTTATGGTAGAGTGGCCAGACGGAAGCCACTCCTCTGTAAAAGGCACATGACCGCCCACTTGGAGTTTGCCAAAAGGCCCCTAAAGGACTCTCAGACCATGAGAAATAAGATTCTCTCGTCTGATGAAACCAAGATTGAACTCTTTGGCCTGAATGCCAAGCGTCACATCCGGAGGAAACCTGGCACCATCCCTACGGTGAAGCATGATGGTTTCAGCATCATGCTGTGGGGATGTTTTTCAGAGTCAGGATCCAGGGAAAGATGAAAGGAGCAAAGTACAGAGAGATCCTTGATTGAAACCTGCTCCAGAGCACTCAGGACCTCAAACTGGGGGTGAAGGTTCACCTTTCAACAGGACAACAACCCTAAGCACACAGTCAAGACAACGCAGGACTGGCTTCAGGACAAGTCTCTGAATGTCCTTGTGTGGCCCAGCCAGAGCCCAACTTGAACCCAACCGAACATCTCTGGGAAAGACCTGAAAATAGCTGTGCAGCGACGCTCCCCATCCAACTTGACAGAGCTTGAGAGGATCTACAGAGAATGGGAGAAACTCCCCAAATATAGGTGCCAAGCTTGTAGCGTCATACTGAGTACTGAGTAAACGGTCTGAATAGTTACGTAAATTTGATATTAAAGTTTGTGCAAACATTTCTAAAAACCTGTTTTTGCTTTGTCATTATGTGGCATTGTGTTTAGATTGATGAGATGTTTTATTTTTTTAAGCCATTTTAGAATAAGGCTGTAACATAACAAAATGTGGAAAAAATCAAGAGGACTGAACATTTTCTGTATGTCAGATATGCTGCACTTGGTTTGGTTTGCAAGGCACAATGCAACCAATGGAGTTAACCTACAGGAGGGTATCTCTCCAGGAACGTGGTTGGAGTTAGAACCTACAGGAGAGTATCTCTCCAGGAATAAGGTTGGAGAGCCCTGGTCTAGCTCTATATTCTAGAGGCTTTGAGTGAGAGATGAAAGCTTCACTGAGGTTGCATCGATGTCTGGCAATGACGTGTTCCACTCGCATGTAAAGTTCAGAGAACATACACACACACACACACAAGCATGTATGTACACATTTGTGCAGACACACACACACACACACACACACACACACACACACACACACACACACACACACACACACACACACACACACACACACACACACACACACACACACGTTATCTTATGAGGTCAGCTGAAGAGCCCTTTTAGGTTCTAGATATAGCACCTTTTCTTCTAAGAGTGGCCATTTCTGCCAGTCAGGTGAAGCTGAACACTGATGGGCCCAGGCATGGATGTTAACCTAAAAACTAATGATTGAAGATAGTTGATTACCATGGCCTGCTCCATAGGGATGACCAGCTGACTGTGGATCTGACGGAGACTGTTGGCGTGGCCCTTCAGAGAGGTCTGGAGGGGCCCTTTGGGCTAAGGACACACACATAGACAGAGGTTCAGACACACATACAAAGAGGTAATAATCATTATTAATTTGGGGGGTGCTAATATTTGTCCTGTTACACACTTGTGGGTGTTCCTTGTACAAGTGTGTCACAGAAATGTGTTTATTGCATATCCAAACTGCCCCTGAGACACCTGCAGGGAGTGGGGTCACTACCAGGGTCACCATTGTCCAGAGTCCCTAGACATACATTCATGTACAGAATGTATACATTTACAAATATTTAGAGCAATGTGCAATCTGTGTAAAACTCTATAGTACACAGGCCTATACACAGCAAACCACTTAGTATAAGAGACTGCCTTAATCAATGAATGTAATGCAGCATAAAAACTACATATTGAACCCATAGAATTACATGTAGAATCAAGTCATTTAAATGATCTATATACGGGTGAACCATTCTCAGTGTCCACCGTGTGTGTGTTCTCAATGCCAACAGAACATGGGGCACCAGGACAGATGGGCACCAGATGAATACTAGGGGGGCACAGGGAGGGGCACATATCACCCCACAGAAGACCACTTTAAACTGGCTCCACTGCCTCCGAGCCCATGGCAAGTGGTGGAGGACCCAGAGTTGGCCCAACATTTTGGGCCATGAATGGGGAGCTTGTGTGAGCTTCCAACCCTTAAAGGCAAGGCAGAACATTAAAAAGTGATTTCAGAGACTGCTTAAGTGTGTGTGTGTGTGTGTGTGTGTGTGTGTGTGTGTGTGTGTCGATAGCAAACCGCCGCAAGGTTATGCAGTTGATGAAGACACGCGGAGCTTTCACATAGTTTTAGATCTGAACTCCCATTCCATTGTCTCCCTGTCTTGGATCGTGGTGTAAATAAAGCTTCAATCTACTAGTACACTGAGAAAACATTGTGTGGTTGGTTGGAGCCGTGTTGTTTTTTCAGTATGAGGTTTTTATTGGACGGTTGGTCATATGTTGTTCTCACCATAAGGTCCGTCTGTGCCTCAAGCTCATTGGCGTACGACAGTAAGTCCACCAGAGTCACCCCTTTGTTGACCTGCAAATGAACAGAAATAGGATTATAATGTATTATGATGGTGCTATAATGCATTATAAGACTTGTCATAAGACTTGTCATCTTATAATAACAGTTGTGCAACTGTGCACATAGAGACATAACAACAGTAACCTTTATAAGCCTTATAATATCACACTATAAAGGCTCATAGAGGCTTATAACAAGTCATAAAACATTATAGTTGTCGGTTTTAAGTAAAGAGTTATACAAGCTGCAATAAGAGGCCATAAGACAATCATGTTCCATAGAAAACTTCATGTTCTCCCCCATTCAACAGATTCTGATAGAGAAGACGTACAGGTGAAGTCGGAAGTTTACATACACTTAGGTTGGAGTCATTCAAACTCGTTTTTCAACCAATCCACAAATTTCTTGTTAACAAACTATAGTTTTGGCAAGTCGGTTAGGACATCTACTTTCTTCATGACACAAGTTATTTTTCCAACAATTGTTTACAGACAGATTATTTCACTTATAATTCACTGTATTACAATTCCAGTGGGTCAAAAGTTTACATACACTGAGTTGACTGTGCCTTTAAACAGCTTGGAAAATGCCAGAAAATGATATCATGGCTTTAGAAGCTTCTGATAGGCTAATTTACATCATTTGAGTCAATTGGAGGTGTACCTGTGGATGTATTTCAAGGACTACCTTTAAACTCAGTGCCTCTTTGCTTGACATCATGGGAAAATCAAAAGAAATCAACAAAGACCTCAGGAAAAAAAATTGTAGACCTCCACAAGTCTGGTTCATCCTTGGGAGCAATTTCCAAACGCCTGAAGGTACCACGTTCATCTGTACAAACAATAGTACGCAAGTATAAACACCATTCGATCACTCAGCCGTCATACTACTCAGGAAGGAGAAGCGTTCTGTCTCCTAGAGATGAAGTACTTTGGTGTGAAAAGTGCAAATCAATCCCAGAACAAAAGCAAAGGACCTTGTGAAGATGCTGGAGGAAACAGGTACAAAAGTATCTATATCCACAGTAAAACGAGTCCTATATCGACATAACCTGAAAGGCCGCTCAGCAAGGAAGAAGCCACTGCTCCAAAACCGCCATAAAAAAAGCCAGACCAAGGTTTGCAACTGCACATGGGGACAAAGATCGTACATTTTGGAGAAATGTCCTCTGGTCTGATGAAACAAAAATAGAACTGTTTGTCCATAATGACCATCGTTATTTTTGGAGGAAAAAGGGGGAGGCTTGCAAGCCGAAGAACACCATCCCAACCGTGAAGCACGGGGGTGGCAGCATCATGTTGTGGGGGTGCTTTGTTGCAGGAGGGACTGGTGCACTTCACAAAATAGATGGCATCATGAGGATGGAAAATTATGTGGATTATATTGAAGCAATATCTCAAGACATCAGTCAGGAAGTTGGGTCCTCCATATGGACAATGACCCCAAGCATACTTCCAAAGTTGTGACAAAATGGCTTAAGGACAACAAAGTCAAGGTATTGGAGTGGCCATCACAAAGCCCTGGCCTCAAACTTATAGAAATTTGAGGCAGAACTGAAAAAGCGTATGCGAGCAAGGAGGGCTACAAACCTGACTCAGTTACACCAGCTCTGTCAGGAGGAATGGGCCAAAATTCAACTTATTGTGTGAAGATTATGGAAGGCTACCCAAAACGTTTGAGCCAAAGTCAAACAATTTAAAGGCAATGCTACCAAATACTAATTGAGTGTAGGTACACTTCTGAGCCACTGGGAATGTGATGAAAGAAATCTTCCGTATTGACTGACCTTTTCATTTTAAAGTAATGATGGACTGTCGTTTCTCTTGGGTGATTTGAGATGTTCTTGCCATAATATGGTCTTGGGCTTTTACCAAATAGGGCTATCTTCTGTATACCCACTACCTTGTCACAAGACAACTGATTGGCTCAAACGCATTAAGAATAAAATAATTTCCACAAATTAACTTTTAACAAGGCACACCTGTTTAATTGAAATGCATTCCAAGTGACTACCTATTGAAGTGGGTTGAGAGAATGCCAAGAGTGTGCAAATCTGTTATCAAGGAAAAAGGTGGCTATTTGAAGAATCTCAAATATAAAATATATTTTGATTTGTTTAACATTTTTCTGGTTACTATATGATTCCATATGTGTTATTTCATATATTATTCTAAAATAATAATAAAATAGTAAAAATAAAGAAAAACCCTTGAATGAGTAGGTGTTCCAAAACTTTTGACCGGTAGTGTATACCCTAGGAAAACCCTTGGAAGACTTCATGAAGACCTCAGGAAGACTCCAGCTAAATCCTGGTTAGCCATAACAGAAGCAAATCCTAAATCCATCGTGGTATCTCATCTTTGAAATTATAACTATCTTTAGTGATGTGTCATACAAGTATACTAGTGTGTCTTTTGAAGGTATATCTGAAAAGTCTACAGTGGCTTGAGATGAGGGAGAGGAAGCCAAAGTAGGCTATTAAGACGAAAGAGGAGGAGACAAGGACACTTTGGACTATTGAGATAAGGAGAGGAGGACACTTTAAACTATTGAGATAAGCAGAGGAGGACACTTTAAACTATTGAGATAAGGAGAGGAGTGGAGTAGAGGAAGTCACTTTAAACTATAGAAATGAACGATAGGTGACCAGGGGAGAAAGTATTTTTAGATTGAAATTTCCCCTCAATGCCAGTACTCTACCTCCGCCAGATATGCTGCATAGTTGATCTCCGCAATGCCAGTCTCAGAGAAGTCAATGAGGCTCTGTTTCCCCTCAGACTCCAGCAGGACGATACCTCTCAGGTCAATCTTCACACTGTCAAACATCTTCGCCACTTCCTTGGTGTACTGGAAACACAAGGAGAATTGTCAGCTACATCGATAAAGATAAGCAATAGCTATGAATGTGGTATATATTGGTAACAAATGTGGGTTTATGAAGCCCGTATGTCAATTTTACACATTCAAACATCCTCACCACCACCTTGTTGTACTGGAAACAGAAAGGGAGCCTAGTTACATTTCATATGTAATGGATGGGTTACGAATGTGTTATGAATTCCTTATGTAGGTACCCTTCAAGTTACAGGCGCAAATCTGTTTGTTTACACCAATCTTCATTGCACATGGTTGTTACAAGAGACAAAATGTGTGTTTGCATTTGTGCAAATGGTTTGTTTTCCAACACTATTTTAGTAGCCTCTACTTTAGTAGCCTCTACTTTAGTAGCCTCTACTTTAGTAGCCTCTACTTTAGTAGCCTCGACCTCGGTGTTGAGGTCTGGTACCGCAAGAGTCCAGAACATAGAAATAGAATTCTATGGTCAAGACTATTTTAGAGAGCCTAGAACAAAATGGTGATCAAAACAAAGTTGTTAACTTGGTCATTCAGCGTTAAGTAAACAGATGGGTTTGTTACTTATTTCCTTAGTGGTGGTGTGGGGTGGAGCGGTACGATAGACCAGGGACAGGGTAGGCTCCTCTTAATTCAAAGAGGGTCTTCCTGCTTCCTAGGTAACCCCATTCATTGATACAAAGTACAGATTAAGATGGCCTGTTTTCTTTCCATTATGTCTTCTACACACTCATATAGCTCGAGCTAAAACAACACATCCTCACTAGCTAAGAGCCACATTGAAAAACAATAGATAAACTGTAGAACAAAATAAATAACACATGTCAATAACATAAACCTTTTTGTATTTATTCTATATAAAAAAACTCCTAATTTGTGTAACCTAGCTAAATTTATGCTAGCCAGCTCTATCCATCCCTAACCCTAACCTAGCCTAATTTATGCTAGCCAGCTCTATCCATCCCTAACCCTAACCTAGCCTAATTTATGCTAGCCAGCTCTATCCATCTCTAACCTAGCCTAATTTATGCTAGCCAGCTCTATCCATCCCTAACCCTAACCTAGCCTAATTTATGCTAGCCAGCTCTATCCATCCCTAACCCTAACCTAGCCTAACTTATGCTAGACTGCTCTATCCATCCTTATTTACTATTCAATAAAAGAGGCGAGCTAATCTTGCTAAAGTTCACTGGCCTGCTTTTTGTTTTGGCAAGAACGCCTTTTGTTAGCTAATGCTCATGAATCTGAGTGTGGAAATGCAGAGTGTTAGCTAAACACTTGATTTAGCTTGACCGGTGTGAAGTGTAGGCATAGTTGACACTTTTGGGACTATTCCACTGGTTACATTGTTTTAGGCAAGTAAAATCAAACACATCTCAATTACTTGAAAAAAATGGTCTGATTCGTTGTGGGTGTGATTACAGTAACTACAGCGTATTATATCCATGTGCTACCATGTGCAGGTATGCAGAACACAGTAAGTATCCTACAGTGAGTGAGTGCACACCGCACAATGCATGTGAATACTGACCAGGCTGGAGTTTAGCAAGGTTGTGACATTGAAGACTTTATCCAGGCGCATGGCAGAGTAGAGACTTCTGTTATTTTTGCAATTACTGAGAGAGAGAGAAATGTCAATATTATCACTTCCATTCCTTTCAATTCCTTGGTTAGTTAGCTCTCTCTGCTGCCACCCAGTGAATAAAGTTGTAACTCTATTCAGCTCTGTATCGCTGCCTTCCGGTCATTTTATAAGCAGTGTTCTCTCAAATCACTTTTAGAAAGCTTATCCAACACAAAGTATTAAGTCAGCATGCATGACTCATATTTCCCATTTAGGTCCATTGTTTGTAGTTACATAACTGAACACATTCAATGGTCACGTGGGAGAGTGAAGTAAGGGTAAAGGAATGGTCATGTCTGTACACACTATGTCATGGCTAACTCCCTGACTAGGCAGTGGCTGAGGCGACAAGTGGTAATAAGGAAACACGTGGTCTTAGGAAATAAGGAAACATAACGTGATGGTCTTAGAACAAAGCTTTGCTGCCTGTTCTAATCGAGAGATGATGAAAGTTGATGAAATCTGAGGCATAAAAGATCACTAAGCAATTCACGTATCCCTCTCCCTAGTTTCAATCCTTTACATCATGTATTATAAGCAATGTCGGATGGAATGTGAGGAGGTAGAATATTGACACAGACATTAGCCTGTGACATTTATTTAAATAAAACGCTGCCACAAAACAGGAATATCTAGAGTTATGACATGGTTCTATCCATAAGTAATCAAGTTCAATTCTAAACTCAGCAAAAAAAGAAACTTTCCTTTTTCAGGACCCTGTCTTTCAAAGATAATTCATAAAAATTCAAATAACTTCACAGATCTTTATTGTAAAGGGTTAAAACACTGTTTCCCATGCTTGTTCAATGAACAATAAAAAAATTATGAACATGCACCTGTGGAATGGACACTAACAGCTTAGGCAATTAAGGTCACAGTTATGGTCACAGTTCTGAAAACTTAGGACACTAAAGAGGCCTTTCTACTGACTCCAAAAAACACCAAAAGAAAGATGCCCAGGGTCCCTGCTCATCTGCGTGAATGTGCCTTAGGCATGCTGCAAGGAGGCATGAGGACTGCAGATGTGGCCAGGGCAATACATTGCAATGTCAGTACTGTGAGATGCCTAATACAGCGCTACAGGGAGACAGGGCGGACAGCTAATTGTCCTCGCAGTGGCAGACCACGTGTAACAACACCTGCACAGGATCGGTACATCCGAACATCACACCTGCGGGACAGGTACAGGATGGCAACAACAACTGCCCGAATTACACCAGGAACCACAATCCCTCGATCAGTGCTCAGACTGTCCGCAATAGGCTGAGAGAGGCTAGACTGAGGGCTTGTAGGCCTGTTGTAAGGCAGGTCCTCACCAGACATCACCGGCAACAACGGCGCTTATGGGCACAAACCCACCGTCGCTGGACCAGACAGGACTGGCAAAAAGTGCTCTTCACTGACGAGTCGCGGTTTTGTCTTACTAAGGGTGATGGTCGGATTCGCGTTTATTGGAATGATCGTTACACAGAGGCCTGTACTCTGGAGCGGGATCGATTTGGAGGTGGAGGGTCTGTCATGGTCTGGGGCGGTGTGTCATAGCATCATTGGACTGAGCTTGTTGTCATTGCAGGCAATCTCAACGTTGTGTACCCTTCCAGCAGGGTCATCCTGACATCCCTCCAGCATGACAATGCCACGAGCCATGCTCGTTCATCGCTTGATTTCCTGCAAGACAGGAATGTCAGTGTTCTGTCATGGCCAGCGAAGAGCCTGGATCTCAATCCCATTGAGCACGTCTAGGACCTGTTGGATCGGAGGGTGAGGGCTAGGGCCATTCCGCCCAAAAATGTCCAGGAACTTGCAGGTGCCTTGGTGGAAGAGTGGGGTGACCTCTCACAGCAAGAAATGGTAAATCTGGTGCAGTCCATGAGGAGGAGATGCACTGCAGTATTTAATGCAGCTGGTTGCCACACCAGATCCCCCTTTGTTCAGGGACACATTATTCCATATCTGTTAGTCACATGTCTGTGGAACTTGTTCAGCTTATGTCTCAGTTGTTGAATCTTGTTATGTTCATACAAATATTTACACATGTTAAGTTTGCTGAAAATAAACGCAGTTTACAGTGAGAGGACGTTTCTTTTTTTGCTGAGTTTATATAGACGAGCCAGTCTATGTAAAACATAGGCCATCATTAAAATACACAGAAATACATCCCCAGTAGTAAGTGCTACATCCATACAGTATTACCTGTAGAAATTCTCCACTGTTAGATCCAGGTCTGAGTCGTTGTACATATACCCTGGGATGAAGTTCCTCCACTCAGGGTTCACCAGGTGAGGAGTGTCCAAAACCTTCGACACAAATGACCAGTAAGACCATCATATAGTTCTAGACCACGATTATACAGTAAGACCATCATACAGTTCTAGACCATGATTATACAGTAAGACCATCATTGCGAAAGTATTCGGCCCCCTTGAACTTTGCGACCTTTTGCCACATTTCCGGCTTCAAACATAAAGATATAAAACTGTATTTTTTTGTGAAGAATCAACAACAAGTGGGACACAATCATGAAGTGGAACGACATTTATTGGCTATTTCAAACTTTTTTAACAAATCAAAAACTGAAAAATTGGGCGTGCAAAATTATTCAGCCCCTTTACTTTCAGTGCAGCAAACTCTCTCCAGAAGTTCAGTGAGGATCTTTGAATGATCCAATGTTGACCTAAATGACTAATGATGATAAATACAATCCACCTGTGTGTAATCAAGTCTCCGTATAAATGCACCTGCACTGTGATAGTCTCAGAGGTCCGTTAAAAGCGCAGAGATGATCATGAAGAACAAGGAACACACCAGGCAGGTCCGAGATACTGTTGTGAAGAAGTTTAAAGCCGGATTTGGATACAAAAAGATTTCCCACGCTTTAAACATCCCAAGGAGCACTGTGCAAGCGATAATATTGAAATGGAAGGAGTATCAGACCACTGCAAATCTACCAAGACCTGGCCGTCCCTCTAAACTTTCAGCTCATACAAGGAGAAGACTGATCAGAGATGCAGCCAAGAGGCCCATGATCACTCTGGATGAACTGCAGAGATCTACAGCTGAGGTGGGAGACTCTGTCCATAGGACAACAATCAGTCGTATATTGCACAAATCTGGCCTTTATGGAAGAGTGGCAAGAAGAAAGCCATTTCTTAAAGATATCCATAAAAAGTGTCGTTTAAAGTTTGCCACAAGCCACCTGGGAGACACACCAAATATGTGGAAGAAGGTGCTCTGGTCAGATGAAACCAAAATTGAACTTTTTGGCAACAATGCAAAACGTTATGTTTGGCGTAAAAGCAACACAGCTGAACACACCATCCCCACTGTCAAACATGGTGGTGGCAGCATCATGGTTTGGGCCTGCTTTTCTTCAGCAGGGACAGGGAAGATGGTTAAAATTGATGGGAAAATGGATGGAGCCAAATACAGGACCATTCTGGAAGAAAACCTGATGGAGTCTGCAAAAGACCTGAGACTGGGACGGAGATTTGTCTTCCAACAAGACAATGATCCAAAACATAAAGCAAAATCTACAATGGAATGGTTCAAAAATAAACATATCCAGGTGTTAGAATGGCCAAGTCAAAGTCCAGACCTGAATCCAATTGAGAATCTGTGGAAAGAACTTAAAACTGCTGTTCACAAATGCTCTTCATCCAACCTCACTGAGCTCGAGCTGTTTTGCAAGGAGGAATGGGAAAAAATGTCAGTCTCTCGATGTGCAAAACTGATAGAGACATACCCCAAGCGACTTACAGCTGTAATCGCAGCAAAAGGTGGCGCTACAAAGTATTAACTTAAGGGGGCTGAATAATTTTGCATGCCCAATTTTTCAGTTTTTGATTTGTTAAAAAAGTTTGAAATATCCAATAAATGTCGTTCCACTTCATGATTGTGTCCCACTTGTTGTTGATTCTTCACAAAAAAATACAGTTTTATATCTTTATGTTTGAAGCCTGAAATGTGGCAAAAGGTCGCAAAGTTCAAGGGGGCCGAATACTTTCGCAAGGCACTGTAGTTCTAGACCATGATTATACAGTAAGACCATCATATAGTTCTAGACCATGATTGTACAGTAAGACCATCATATAGTTCTAGACCATGATTGTACAGTAAGACCATCATAGTGTTCTAGACCATGATTGTACAGTAAGACCATCACACAGTTCTAGACCATGATTATACAGTAAGACCATCATACAGTTCTAGACCATGATTATAGAGAAGGACCACATACAATACCTAAACATTGTCACCTTAAGAGTTATCACATCATAACTTGCCTTGAAGAGCTCCTTGGTGTGGAAGGGTTCACAGACCAGCTTCTCCACGTTGCCTCCGACCAGGAAGGTGGCGGTCACCACTCCCATCAGTATCCAAGAAAAGAGGAAGCTGAAACCCACACCGCTGTGGAGACACACATAGATAGAGCATTCAATCAACCAATCTACACACTCACACTCTTAGTGCCTATATACTGCAGAAAGTGTAGGCAGACAGACAGACAGAATAGATAGATAGACAGACATAGTAGATAGATAGACAGAGACACAACCAGACAAACAGATACCCAGCCAGCCAGCCAGAGAGACAGCCGGCCAGTTGGCCAGAAATACTTACGCCATGAGAAGGGTGCCGCCGGTGTTGGAGACACAGCCCCGTGTGGTGGGGGAGGCGTGCTTGTCATATCCCATGGTGCCACACAGTATGGCCAGGAAGTTGAAGGCCAGGATGAGAACCACCATGCAGCAGAGGCCAGTACAGCAAATCCACCTGTAGAGGAACCCTGGAGTCAGTACACCAGTACACCATAACAAGTAACAACCAACCACTACGTTAGGATAAGATGCCATAACAAGCAACAACCAACCATTATGTCAGGATAAGATGCCATAACAAGTAACAACCAACCACTACATTAGGATAAGGTGCCATAACAAGTAACAACAAATCACTACATTAGGATAAGGTGCTGTAACAAGTAGCAACCAACCAGGAGTTCTTCTGGCGCCGACAGAGATGGCCGTCTCGCTTCGCGTTCCTAGGAAACTATGCAGTACGTGTTATTTATTACATTGGTTACCCCCAGGTTATCTTAGGTTTTATTACATACAGTCGGGAGGAACTACTGGATATAAGAGCAACGTCAACTCACCATCATTACGACCAGGAATACGAATTTCCCGAAGCGGATCCTGTGTTTTGCCCACCACTCGGGACAATGGATCGGATCTCAGCCGGCGAACCAATACAATGACACCGAAAAAGGGGCAGACGAAGCGGTCTTCTGGTCAGGCTCCGGAGACGGGCACATCGCGCACCGCTTCCGAGCATACTACTCGCCAGTGTCCAGTCTCTTGACAACAAGGTTGATGAAATCCGAGCAAGGGTAGCATTCCAGAGACATCAGAGACTGTAACGTTCTTTGCTTCACGGAAACATGGCTCACTCGAGACACGCTATCGGAGTCGGTACAGCCAGCTGGTTTCTTCACGCATCGCGCCGACAGAAACAAACATCTTTCTGGTAAGAAGAGGGGCGGGGGGGTATGCCTTATGATTAACGAGACGTGGTGTGATCATAACAACATACAGGAACTCAAGTCCTTCTGTTCACCTGACGTAGAATTCCTCACTTAGATTCTAATCACAGCCGCATATATTTCCCCCCAAGCAGACACATCGATGGCCCTGAACAAACTTTATTTGACTCTATGTAAACTGGAAACCACATATCCTGAGGCTGCATAAATTGTAGCTGGGGATTTTAACAAGGCTAATCTGAAAACAAGACTCCCTAAATTATATCAGCATATCGATTGTGCTACCAGGGCTGGTAAAACCCTGGATCATTGTTATTCTAACTTCCGCGACACATATAAGGCCCTCCCCCGCCCTCCTTTCGGAAAAGCTGACCACGACTCCATTTTGTTGCTCCCTGCCTATAGACAGAGACTAAAAAAGGAAGCTCCCGCTTTCAGGTCTGTTCAACGCTGGTCCGACCAATCTGATTCCACGCTTCAAGATTGCTTCGATCACGTGTATTGGGATATGTTCCGCATTGCGTCAAACAACAACATTGACGAATGCGCTGATTCGGTGAGTGAGTTCATTAGCAAGTGAATTGGCGATGTTGTACGCACAGCAACTATTAAAACATTCCCCAACCAGAAACCGTGGATTGATGGCAGCATTCGTGCGAAACTGAAAGCGCGAACCACTGCTTTTAACCAGGGCAAGGTGACCGGAAACATGACCGAATACAAACAGTGTAGCTATTCCCTTCGCAAGGCAATCAAACAAGCTAAGCGTCAGTATAGAGACAAAGTAGAGTTGCAATTCAACGGCTCAGACACAAGAGGTATGTGGCAGGGTCTACAGTCAAGCACGGATTACAAAAAGAAAACCAGCCCCGTCGCAGATCAGGATGTCTTGCTCCCAGACAGACTAAACAACCTGCTCGCTTTGAGGACAATACAGTGCCACTGACATGGCCCGCTACCAAAACCTGCGGACTTTCCTTCACTGAAGCCGACGTGAGTAAAACATTTAAACGTGTTAACCCTCGCAAGGCTGCAGGCCCAGACGGTATCCCCAGCCGCGTCCTCAGAGCATGCGCAGACCAGCTGGCTGGTGTGTTAATGGACATATTCAATCAATCCTTATCCCAGTCTGCTGTTCCCACATGCTTCAAGAGGGCCACCATTGTTCTTGTTCTCAAGAAAGCTAAGGTAACTGAGCTAAACGACTACTGCCCCGTAGCACTCACTTCCGTCATCATGAAGTGCTTTGAGAGACTAGTCAAAGACCATATCACCTCCACCCTAACTGACACCCTAGACCCAATCCAATTTGCTTACCGCCCCAATAGGTCCACAGACGACGCAATCGCAACCACACTGCCCTAACCCATCTGGACAAGAGGAATACCTATGTGAGAATGCTGTTCATCGACTACAGCTCAGCATTTAACACCATAGTACCCTCCAAACTCGTCATCAAGCTCGAGACCCTGGGTCTGGACCCCGCCCTGTGCAACTGGGTACTGGACTTCCTGACGGGCCGCCTCCAGGTGGTGAGGGTAGGAAACAACATCTCCACCTCGCTGATCCCCACAAGGGTGCGTTCTGAGCCCTCTCATGTACTCCCTGTTCACCCACGACTGCGTGGCCATGCACGCCTCCAAGTTTGCAGACAACACTAGTCGTAGGCTTGATTACCAAAAACGACGACGGCCTACAGGGAGGAGGTGAGGGCCCTCGGAGTGTGGTGTCAGGAGAATAACCTCACACTTAACTTTAACAAAACGAAGGAGATGATCGTGGACTTCAGGAAACAGCAGAGGGTGCACCCCCCTATCCACATCGACAGGACAGTAGTGGAGAGGGTAGAAAGTTTTAAGTTCCTCGGCGTACACATCACGGACAAACTGAATTGGTCCACTCACACAGACAGCGTGGTGAAGAAGGCGCAGCAGCGCATCTTCAACCTTAGGAGGCTGAAGAAATTCGGCTTGTCACCAAAAGCACTCACAAACTATTACAGATGCACAATTGAGAGCATCCTGTTTGGCTGTATCACCGCCTGGTACGGCAACTGCTCCACCCACAACCGTAAGGCGCTCCAGAGGGTAGTGAGGTCTGCACAACGCATCACCTGGGGCAAACTACCTGCCCTCCAGGACACCTACACCAGACGATGTCACAGGAAGGCCATAAAGATCATCAAGGACAACAACCACCCGAGCCACTGCCTGTTCACCCCACTATCATTCAGAAGGCGAGTTCAGTACAGGTGCATCAAAGCAGGGACCGAGAGACTGAAAAACAGCTTCTTTCTCAAGGCCATCAGACTGTTAAACAGCCACCACTAACATTGAGTGGCTGCTGCCATACATGTAAAAAATGTATCACTAGCCACTTTAAACAATGACACTTAATATAATGTTTTCATACCCTACATTACTCATCTCATATGTATATACTGTACTCTATACCACCTACTTCATCTTGCCATCTTTATGTAATACATGTATCACTAGCCACTTTAAACAATGGCACTTAATATAATGTTTACATACCCTACATTACTCATCTCATATGTACAGTATGTACTGTACTCGATACCATCTACTGCATCTTGCCTATGCCGTTCTGTACCATCACTCATCCATATATCTTTATGTACATATTCTTCATCCCTTTACACTTGTGTGTATAAGGTAGCTGTTGTGAAATTGTTAGGTTAGATTACTCGTTGGTTATTACTAGAGGTTGACCGATTAATCGGAATGGCCGATTAATTAGGACCGATTTCAAGTTTTCATAACAATAGGAAATCGGTATTTTGGGGTGCCGATTTGCCGATTAAAAAAAATAATTTAACTAGGCAAGTCAGTTAAGAACACATTCTTATTTTCAATGACTGCCTTGGAACGGTGGGTTAACTGCCTTGTTCAGGGGCAGAACGACAGATGTTCACCATGTCAGCTCAGGGGATCCAAACTTGCAACCTTACAGTTAACTAGTCCAACGCAATCACGACCTGCCTCTCTCTCGTTGCACTCCACAAGGAGTTACGCAAATGCAGTAAACCAAGGTAAGTTCCTAGCTAGCATGAAACTTATCTTATAAAAAACAATCAATCATAATCACAAGTTAACTACACATGGTTGATGATATTACTAGATATTATCTAGCGTGTCCTGAGTTGCATATAAATCTGAATGAGCATACAAGCATACAAGTATCTGACTGAGCGGTGGTAGGCAGAAGCAGGCGTGTAAACATGAATTCAAACAGCACTTTTGTGCGTTTTGCCAGCAGCTCTTCGTTGTGCATCAAGATTGCGCTGTTTATGACTTCAAGCCTATCAACTCCCGAGATGAGGCTGGTGTAACCGAAGTGAAATGGCTAACTAGTTAGCGCGCGCTAATAGCGTTTCAAACGTCACTCGCTCTGAGCCTTCTAGTAGTTGTTCCCCTTGCTCTGCATGGGTAACGTTGCTTCGATGGTGGCTGTTGTTGATGTGTTCCTGGTTCGAGCCCAGGGAGGAGCGAGGAGAGGGACGGAAGCTATACTGTTACACTGGCAATACTAAAGTGCCTATAAGAACATTCAATAGTCAAAGGTTAATGAAATACAAATGGTATAGAGGGAAATAGTCCTATAATTCCTATAACAACTACAACCTAAAACTTCTTGCCTGGGAATATTGAAGACTCATGTTAAAAGGAACCACCAGCTTTCATAGGTTCTCATGTTCTGAGCAAGGATCTGAAATGTTAGCTTTCTTACATAGCACATATTGCACTTTTACTTTCTTCTACAACACTTTGTTTTTGCATTATTTAAACCAAATTGAACATGTTTCATTATTTACTTGAGGCTAAATTGATTTTATTGATGTATTATATTAAGTTAAAATAAGTGTTCATTCAGTATTGTTGTAATTGTCATTATCACAAATATATATTTTTTTAAATCGGCCGATTAATCGGTATCGGGGTTTTTGGGCCTCCAATAATCGGTATCGGCATTGAAAAATCATAATCGGTCGACCTCCAGTTGTTAAGGCATTGTCGGAACTAGAAGCACAAGCATTTCGTTACACTCGCATTAACATCTGCTAACCATGTGTATGGGACAAATACAATTGGATTTGATAACAAGTAACAACCAACCACTACATTTGGATAAGACGCCATAACAAGTAACAACCAACCACTACATTAGGATAAGATTCCATAACAACTAACAACAAACACTACATTAGGATAAGATGCCATAACAACTAACAACCAACACTACATTTGGATAAGACACCATAACAACCAACCACTACATTAGGATAAGATGCCATAACAAGTAACAACCAACCATTACATTAGGATAAGATGCCATGACAAGTAACAACCAACCACTACATTAGGATAAGATGCCATGACAAGTAACAACCAAACACTACATTAGGATAAGATGCCATGACAAGTAACAACCAACCACTACATTAGGATAAGATGCCATGACAAGTAACAACCAACCACTACATTAGGATAAGATGCCATGACAAGTAACAACCAAACACTACATTAGGATAAGATGCCATGACAAGTAACAACCAACCACTACATTAGGATAAGGTATACTGTATACTGTACACTTCTGGCCAATCTTTGCACACTGTGTTAACTAACCTCCAGACGAGCTTCAATGCCATACAACTCTCCTTCCGTGGCCTCCAACTGCTCTTAAACGCAGGTAAAACTAAATGCATGCTATTCAACCGATCCCTTCCCGCACCTGCTCGCCCGTCCAGCATCACTACTCTGGACGGAATACGTGGACAACTACAAATACCTAGGTGTCTGGTTAGACTGTAAACTCGCCTTCCAGAATCACATTAAGCATCTCCAATCCAAAATTAAATCTAGAATTGGCTTCCGATATCACAACAAAGCATCCTTCAATCATGCTGCCAAACATACCCTCGTAAAACTGACCATCCTACCGATCCTCGACTTCGGTGATGTCATCTATAAAATAGCCTCCAACACTCTACTCAACAAACTGGATGCAGTCTATCACAGTGCCATCCGTTTTGTCACCAAAGCCCCATACACTACCCTCCATTGCGACCTGTACGCTCTCGTTGGTTGGCCCTCGCTTCATACTCGTCGCCAAACCCACTGGCTACAGGTTATCTACAAGTCTCTGCTAGGTAAAGCCCCGCCTTATCTCAGCTCACTGGTCACCATAGCAGCACCCACTGGTAGCACGCGCTCCAGCAGGTATATCTCACTGGTCACCCCCAAAGCCAATTCCTCCTTTAGTCATCTTTCCTTACCGTTCTCTGCTGCCAATGACTGGAACAAACTGCAAAAATCTCTGAAGCTGGAGACTCATATCTCCTTCACTAGCTTTAAGCACCAGCTGTCAGAGCAGCTCACAGATCACTGCACCTGTACATAGCCCATCTGTAAACAGCCCATCTATCTACCTATCTCATCCCCACACAGTATTTATTTATTTATCTTGCTCCTTTGCACCCCAGTATCTCTACTTGCACATTCATCTTCTGCACATCTACCATTCCAGTGTGTAATTGCTTTATTGTAATTACTTCGCCATCATGGCCTATTTATTGCCTTAACTCCCATATCTTACCTCATTTGCACTCACTGTATATAGATTTTTTGTTTTCTGTTGTTCTACTGTATTATTGACTGTATGTTATGTTTATTCCATGTGTAACTCTGTGTTGTTGTATGTGTCGAATTGCTATGCTTTATCTTGGCCAGGTCGCAGTTGCAAATGAGAACTTGTTCTCAACTAGTCTACCTGGTTAAATAATGGTGAAATAAAAAAATTAAATAAAAGGTGCCATAACAAGTAACAACCAACCACTACATTAGGCTAAAACACCATAATGATGGAGACTACAGCAGGTCTGTCTCAGGGCTGTGTAATAATAATCACAGCTGGAGGGCAATACAGGGGGCCATGTATGCAGGGTCAGGTCCAGGGTACACCTAAAGGCTTACTGACTGAATATACTCTTTATTATTTATTACATTATGTCACAGTGACCTGTGCTGATGAAATAACTCCAGATGATATTCATTAACAGATTGTACTCTTTACGTCAATCTACCACAGACCAGGCAGGTGAAGACATTTATTTATTCTAAACCCTGAGCACATCATGGGCCCTGGTCAAAAGTAGTACACTATATAGGGAATAGGGTGCCATTTAATACACACAGTTTGTGAATAGGGCCCCAGTTCCTGATTGTACCTGTAGAAGTCTATCTGATCGATCTCAGGGTAAGAGTCTTCTATCTTGGACTGTGTGTGAATGATGAAGTTGGTGAAGTTGGCCAGAGAGCTGTGTACAGGGAACACCTTGGAGAAGCTGCTGATGTTGGTGCTGATGACGTCCAACATGCCCCGGGCTCCTGGGAGGGAGAGAGTGGATATATTCAAGGGCATTAGTGAAATAATGGAGTAATACAACGTTATATTTTGGGGTACAACAGTTCAAGTGTAGGTCAATATTTGGAATATGGCCATTGATCTTATTTGGGCGTATAAGACATTACCTTCAATGAGTATTCATACCATATTGAACATGACTGACTTGGCAATGCAAAGTTGAACACTCCAAATTATATAACCCTTCATTTAGTGTCTTTTGAAACTTTTTGGGGAGCATTAAGTGAGGTTAAAGAGATGCCACTCACCCTCGACTACGTCCCTCATCTGGTCACTCACCATGCCTGGAGTGTCATTGAATGAGGAGAAGCCCTGTTTGGAGAAGGAAATACAAAGGCAACATTGATAAGATATCACAAATAACAAAGAAAACCTCACAACTTATACAGTACATAAAGTTTATACAACATTTCTAGACTCACCTTTTGAATGATATCGCTGAGGTCCGTTTTCAGCACCTGATTCACACTTTCCAGCTGATTGTTCACATCAGGTAACTGCAACACATCACATACAACATATACTTATATTGTGCTATATAAATCTAATTATTACAGTATGACTATTATTATCATCTTTAATGAAGTGTGACAGCATACCCGGGTGAAGTTGGCGCTGACGTGGAGCTGTGCCAGGGAGCTGTGGATGGAGCGGCAGAGCTGGGTGGTGGTGGCATCCGAGTCCTCGCCGCTGCAACCCGGATCATTGAGGGTTCTGTTCAGGCTAGAGCGCACCAGGCTCAGGTTGAAGTGGAGCTTCCCTGTCGCCTCCTGGAGAACCTCCAGAGACACACTCACGTTCTCCAGGGCCTCCTTGGTCTCCCGCATGGCTGGGGATGGGGACGGGGTAGGATGGACAGGTGGTGAGTATTTGGTATTTTATTAGGATCCCCATTAGCTGTTGTGAAAAAAGCAGCTACTCTTCCTGGGGTCCACACAGCTCAAGGACAGAACTACATACATTTACAGTGTGTATGAAAGTGCACATAGTAAAGACACACAGGTATGCACACGGTAGATTCACAAAAACACTCAATGTATGCACACACAATCACGCACACACAAACCAAATACACACACATGCAAATCCATACCCTGGCATTGATTACACACAAAATAACACACACATATTCACATGGGGGAAGCTTTTAGAATTGAACAGGTGAACAATAGTTGCAGGTTCAATCCACTGTTGGAGCAAGGTTGGAACTTGGGAGGCCATATACTTAATATATCCATATCGATTCATAATTAAGATGGCACACAAGGTAAGTTTGGACAGTTCCAAATAGAGGCAGCTACTGTATTGTACACACACAGGGATGTCTAGCGATTTAGCCTGGTCCCAGAACTGTTTTTGCTGCCTTGCCATCTCCTATAGTCATTGTCACGCCAATGGCACAAACAAATCTTGGACCAGGCTCCATACAATTGGCTCAAGAGCCAGGAGAACCACAAGAGGACCAATCACAAGAGTGACACGAGGGTGAAGTCTCAAGGTCAAGGGGTCACCGGTCAAGGTTAATTTACTGTTACCTTTAATGGCCCTCTGAACTTTGACTTTATGACAACAAGTAAAAAGGAAAGAGAAGGATGTCTACTTCAGCCATTAAAGTACACCTTGTTATGAGCTAATTAACAAGATATTTCTGTAAGAACTACAATGCTACTGTACTATATACAGTATATTCTTAAAAGATCCTTATAACTTGTGTCCAATTTGAGGACAGTATTGTCAGTGTGGAAGAGAGTAAAAATAATTAAAGCATCTGCCTGAAAGAGGAATGACATCATAAGGACTGGACTTACCTCCAGCCATACGGAGCACCCCGTCCAGTGCAGGATGCACCTCTGTGCCCAATTCCACATGAATATTCCCTCCAAGCAGAGGACCCACATCTGAGAATGGGGACATTACATTATTATGTATCAGGGTTGGGGTCAATTACATTTAAATTCAGTTAATTCAGGAAGTAAACAAATGTTCAAATTCAAATTCCTCTCATAGAAAAGCAATAGAGAAAAATTCGAATTTCAGTTGACTTCCTCAATTAACTGAATTGAACTGAAATTGACTCCAACTCTGTTATGTATCTAGGGGACCTGATATGGCCATAGATTCATAGTTTTCTGCAACAGACAATAGACTGAACAGAGACAATATGGACTTACTATCTAGGTCAGAAATGACTGTGTACTTGGCAGTGGCGTATTGTGCTATTAGGTAATCAATTTGCTGTGAAAAGAAGAGCAGAATAAAGTTACAGAAACGCAGGACTCTTTTTTTAGTCAGAGATTGTGTTACCCTGTCAGCCTCTCTCTATCTCTCGCGCACACACACACACAAGGACGTTTAATCTATCCATCTATTACATTCTCTACTTAGCCTTGTGTGCACACCTACAGTTAACTGTCATTGAAGCTGCCGTAAAAAGGCTGTACCGTTGGCGTCTCATTGGCAAAGGTCTGCAGGTCCTTCAGGTTGCTGCTAACCAGTCTTTTCATGCCTTCCAGCTGGGAGCTCAGGTTCTGGTTAGCTGCATACGCACACAGTACTCCAGCCCTGCAGACAGACAACAAACACAACCACACAGAACATTAAAAGAGTTATAGGCTATAGACACACTAAGCTAAGAGCGTTTTAAATATTCTAATCCAGATATTTGAAGCTTTATGGCTACATTTATACAAATCAAATTGTATTGGTCACATACACATATTTAGCAGATGTTATTGCGGGTGTAGCGAAATGCTTGAGGCAGACCAATTCTGATATTTTTCCACTAATTGGTCTTTGGAACAATCAGATCAGCTCTTTTGCCAATAATTGGGCAAAATATCAGAATTGGGCTGCCTGTGTAAACACATCCTTATGATTTTATTGAAAGAGAATTCATGTCAATTCACATCTTCTGTCAGTTGTGAATACTACACAGACCTCTAATCAGTTTACAAATACCACAAATAATCACTGGCGTTCAGTTATTATTGGGTGGCAGGGTAGCCTAGTGGTTAGAGCATTGGACTAGTAAACAAAAGGTTGCAAGTTCAAATCCCTGAGCTGACAAGGTACAAAATCTGTTGTTCTGCCCCTGAACCCACTGTTCCTAGGCCGTCATTGAAAATAAGAATTTGTTCTTATCTGACTTGCCTAGTTAAATAAAGGTAAAATAATAATACTTTGAACTAGTCCATTTAGCCAGCCAATGACTGTATGTGTGGCATTCCACTCAAGACCCACACAGCTTCAGAAACACTGTGAGTGCTGCTTTTTCTTGTCATCTCATCGCTTGCAATATTTGTATTATTTGTATGTTGTTGTGTTGTTTGGATTTCAATGTCCATCTCTCCTTGGCCACATAGCCAGAAGTCTGGTTCTTTGACTTGGATTCAGATGACCAGTTAGAACAGTCCAGAGAGGTGAAGTCCCAATGGTCAGGACCGATGCCCTGAGGGTTGAGGAGGACCAGGCAGTGGCTACGACCCCTGTGGAACTAAAGAGCATGGTGGGCGAGCACTAGGGCTGGAGCACTCAAAGCTCCAGCCCTGAGAACACCAGAGGGCCTGTCTATGTCCTCCTTGCCCCTCAGGTGGTTCCATCATGGGTCACCTGATTGAGAAGCAGGGAGGCAGAACCAGAAGGACTCACCCAGCCAGTTCCCTGAGTGATGTTGAGCATCAAATTCCAAGTTTATCAACAAAATATCATCCCATACAATATTTGTGAAGACATATGGTGTCTTTTAGTGAGTCTGGTTGTGTGTATTCTCTTTCATTCTGTAGGTTAGAGAGGTTTGGATGTGAAGTGTTTAGAGTCTCCCATAAGAGAGGACCAGATGGTTCTACCCTCCAAGAGAAAGGGAGGACCATGGGTCACTTGTAAGAGGACCAGGGTGTCCAGCCCTTCTAGTAGCCCAGGCTGTTCCAACCAGAGATATCATCCTGGAAGAAACGGAAGAGTTAGTCTATTTAAAAAAAATCTCTTTTCAATCTTGTGTTGTTTTTTTTATCTTGTGTTTTACATTTTTGTGTCCTAGGGTGACTTGAAAGGCTCTTAAAATCAAATGTATTGTTATGATTATTAGGTCCATTGAGGACAGTGACAGTGCCATCGTCCCAAGGCTCAACTGTAAGAGGACATGGGAATCAGACCTTTGCCCAGGAAGTTCTGAGTCCGAGGGAACCAATCGGAAGAAACAGAGGGTCTGAATAGGGCACTAACTTAACCGATGTGCACCAATCTCAACTGAACTTTCAAGTCAAAGGTCATGTCAGAGGTCAATATCAATAATCTGAGGGCCCATGCCAAACTTCTCAACCTCCTGATGGGGAAGAGGTACTGTCGCTCCTTCCTCACGAACGGTCGCGCGTGTGGAACATTTTAAGTACTTGCAAGATTAGGACACTCTCATCCCGCTCCATGCAGCACCATCGACTTGTTCCGAAATGGACCTGAGGACTAGACCCATTCTGTATAGACCTGGTCAGATCCATACCCAGTTCGATCTGAGTGAGGGAAGCATCAGATTTTCTTTATTAACCAGAGCTGATAAAGTGCAAGAGGGAGAGAGAGGTTCAGGTGCCACTCTAGGAGGCGGGGGAGGGGCCGTAGCCTACTGGGAGTAGTGACATGGGGAGCAGGGAGGGAGAGACGAGGGACAGCAACCAACCAAGCGGACTTGCGCTGTAGTAGACTAATAGCTGCCATAGCTAGATTATTTATCATCAAATATGATTACGTAGTACCTGTCTTGACTGCAGCAAACCAGGAGACGCTAGCTATGATAGCTAACATTAGCTAGCTAGGCTAATTGAGGCTCCAGTGCATTCTCATCCAACGTTTATAAATAACAACTCCATCCAGAATATTAAGTAGCAGCCTACCTGTTGACTCTTGTTCGTGGTAGCCTATCCTTCTCCTTTAACTTTTAATTCAGTCAGTTTAATTTCATCTTCCATTGATTAGATATCTCCTAACTTTTGCCACACAAGGAGGCTCTATGACTGAAGGGGATTACTAATAACACAGTACAGCAGAAATGTCCAGTATTTGCAACACCCTTTTGATTCCATTTGTCACTAATGAACTCTACCTCAACTCTGCCTATTTCTACAGATGGAGAGGACTGTAGTTGCTTTTGCTAGAAGCCAGCCTCGTCGTTTGATGGGGAGACCATGAATGGTTAGGATTTACCTGTTCTGGCCTGTTGTGAGATATTATCTATCCTAACTGCAATTGGTAATAGAACAGTGACTGTGTGTGTATGTGTATGTGTTCACAGAAACATGTATGGAGCCAGCACATAGAGACTTGCAAGATGATGTGATGAAGTCCAGACTGACAGACGGGCTTGATACTGATGTCTCTAAATGGAGGGAGACCTGGCACTCAGCATTAACATTTTACTAGACACAACTTTTACTTGTATTGTATTTTTAATTATTGAATTGAATGGTATTAGTCAATATGTGGAGGGAGAAACCCTGTCTATTCTGCAACAGGATCAGGGAACTCCTGTTGTATACGGGACACCACTCAGGAAGGTATGACCACTCTGACATGATTGCCGATGTAGCCCCATTACGACCAGACAAAATGCAGATAGGCACAGTATCTGTATCAGCTGGGAATGACAATGGAAGGTGAACATTGTTATATTAGCAGAACACTGCTTCTATGGTATTATGTAAAAGGTTATGTAAAAAAAGGTACATGGACCTGTTACTACGTTTGAAATATATCAAAATGCTTAGTTTAGAATATCTACATAAATTCAGCAATTGCATTCTTTTCATATTCCCCAGCAGGCTACTGACCTATTCAAAGCTTCCTCCGGCATCTCACCAAACATCTGCCTGTACTTATTGAACTCAACCTGCAGGAGGTTTGCTTGTTGTGATTGAGTTTGGGGAAACCGCTGTAGGCAAGGTTCTGGCAGATGGGTGTGTCTTGGTGGTGGCAAGGACACACCCAAGAAACGCCCACCACACCCCCAAGCCAACTCACGTTTGGCTTCTGTCATGGCCGCCAGCATTTCTTGAGGAGCAAGCCAAAAAATTAGGCCAAATCAGTGGTGTGCAGTTCCCCTTTAATGGAAGCCTTGTATGATAGCATATAGCATGAATACCAGCAGGTGGCAGTACAAGTGTTCCACAAGCATCATAGGAATAGCGTATAGGGCCTTCAACTGAATACAGTCTAACTGACCAACATGTGACCATCTGACCAACATGCTTATGTTCCCCCTTTCTCTGGGAAAGTTAACTAACTTAATATGAAAAATGATGACTGAAATGGTTGAATGTGATATGCTGTGGCTCACAACTTGTATATCATATATATATGATATATCGTATATCATAGTCAGAGTTGTTGAATAGTAACAGTAGTTTCTAAAATATTCAGAGTTGTTGAATAGTAACACTAGTTTCTAAAATAGAGTTGCTGAATACTAACAGTAGTTTCTAAAATAGTCAGAGTTGTTGAATACTAACACTAGTTTCTAAAATAGAGTTGCTGAATACTAACAGTAGTTTCTAAAATAGTCAGAGTTGCTGAATACTAACACTAGTTTCTAAAATAGTCAGAGTTGCTGAATACTAACACTAGTTTCTAAAATAGTCAGAGTTGCTGAATACTAACACTAGTTTCTAAAATAAATCAAAGTTGCTGAATACCAACAGTAGTTTCTAAAATAGTCAGAGTTGCTGAATACCAACACTAGTTTCTAAAATAAATCAAAGTTGCTGAATACTAACAGTAGTTTCTAAAATAAATCAGAGTTGCTGAATACTAACAGTAGTTTCTAAAATAGAGTTGCTGAATACTAACAGTAGTTTCTAAAATGATCAGAGTTGCTAAATACCAACACTAGTTTCTACAATAGTCAGAGTTGCTGAATACTAACAGTAGTTTCTAAAATAGAGTTGCTGAATACTAACACTAGTTTCTAAAATAAATCAGAGTTGCTGAATACTAACACTAGTTTCTAAAATAGTCAGAGTTGCTGAATACTAACAGTAGTTTCTAAAATAAATCAGATTTGCTGAATACTAACAGTAGTTTCTAAAATAAATCAGAGTTGCTGAATACTAACACCAGTTTCTAAAATGGTCAGAGTTGCTGAATACTAACACTAGTTTCTAAAATGGTCAGAGTTGCTGAATACTAACAGTAGTTTCTAAAATGGTCAGAGTTGCTGAATACTAACAGTAGTTTCTAAAATAGTCAGAGTTGCTGAATACTAACAGTAGTTTCTAAAATAAATCAGAGTTGCTGAATACTAACAGTAGTTTCTAAAATAGTCAGAGTTGCTGAATACTAACAGTAGTTTCTAAAATAGTCAGAGTTGCTGAATACTAACAGTCGTTTCTAAAATAGTCAGAGTTGCTGAATACTAACAGTCGTTTCTAAAATAGTCAGAGTTGCTGAATACTAACAATAGTTTCTAAAATAGTCAGAGTTGCTGAATACTAACAGTCATTTCTAAAATTGTCAGAGTTGCTGAATACTAACACTAGTTTCTAAAATAAATCAGAGTTGCTGAATACTAACAGTAGTTTCTAAAATGGTCAGAGTTGTTGAATACTAACACTAGATTCTAAAATAGTCAGAGTTGCTGAATACTAACAGTAGTTTCTAAAATAGTCAGAGTTGCTGAATACTAACAGTAGTTTCTAAAATAGTCAGAGTTGCTGAATACTAACAGTCGTTTCTAAAATTGTCAGAGTTGCTGAATACTAACAGTCGTTTCTAAAATAGTCAGAGTTGCTGAATACTAACACTAGTTTCTAAAATAGTCAGAGTTGCTGAATACTAACACTAGTTTCTAAAATAAATCAGAGTTGCTGAATACTAACAGTCGTTTCTAAAATAGAGTTGCTGAATACTAACAGTAGTTTCTAAAATAGTCAGAGTTGCTGAATACTAACAGTAGTTTCTAAAATGGTCAGAGTTGCTGAATACTAACAGTAGTTTCTAAAATAGTCAGAGTTGCTGAATACTAACAGTCGTTTCTAAAATTGTCAGAGTTGCTGAATACTAACACTAGTTTCTACAATAGTCAGAGTTGCTGAATACTAACAATAGTTTCTACAATAGTCAGAGTTGCTGAATACTAACAGTAGTTTCTAAAATAAATCAGAGTTGCTGAATACTAACACTAGTTTCTACAATAGTCAGAGTTGCTGAATACTAACAGTAGTTTCTAAAATAGTCAGAGTTGCTGAATACTAACACTAGTTTCTAAAATAAATCAAAGTTGCTGAATACTAACAGTAGTTTCTAAAATGGTCAGAGTTGCTGAATACTAACAGTAGTTTCTAAAATAGTCAGAGTTGCTGAATACTAACAGTAGTTTCTAAAATAGTCAGAGTTGCTGAATACTAACACTAGTTTCTAAAATAAATCAAAGTTGCTGAATACTAACACTAGTTTCTAAAATAGTCAGAGTTGCTGAATACTAACACTAGTTTCTAAAATAGTCAGAGTTGCTAAATACCAACACTAGTTTCTAAAATAGTCAGAGTTGCTGAATACTAACAGTAGTTTCTAAAATAGTCAGAGTTGCTGAATAGTAACACTAGTTTCTACTAACATAGTTTCTAAAATAAATCAGAGTTGCTGAATGTAACACTGATATACTAACACTAGTTTCTAAAATAAATCAGAGTTGCTGAATAGTAACACTAGTTTCTAAAATAGTCAGAGTTGCTGAATAGTAACAGTAGTTTCTAAAATAAATCAGAGTTGCTGAATACTAACAGTAGTTTCTAAAATGGTCAGAGTTGCTGAATACTAACAGTAGTTTCTAAAATGGTCAGAGTTGCTGAATACTAACAGTAGTTTCTAAAATAAATCAGAGTTGCTAGGTACTGTAGTGAGAGGGGGGCTAATAAGTAAAGGACTTGAGAAAAGATAATGGAAGTCTCTCTCTATGCAGGTTGGACTCCATAACCTATGTGCTTTTGGGCAAAATGTTAACATTGTTTTTTTCTTCTTCCAAAAGGCATTCTATTCCCTATATAGCCTAGTGCAAAGTAGAGCATAGGGTGCCATTGCGGATGCATGATCAAAGTGCATTACACAAACAATATTGTACTGTCTCTCATCTGTAGAAATTGCAAAATGTTTTCTAATAAATAGCAAACAGTTAAATAAACAGACATTCTGACACATTTCTATGTGAGTCTGTTTTCCTATGGGTTTTGAATGTTTGATCTATTGAGAAGAATCAGTGCATATTGTAAAATTTGGAGTGTGAGCTTCATGTCTGTGTTAGGACATTGTTAGGACATTGAGATATTTTGAGTTACTCATAGGTGTGTACTGTACAGTGTGTTTGTGTGTGAGTGTTTTGTGTGAGTGTGTGTGTGTGTGTGTGTGTGTGTGTGTGTGTGTGTGTGTGTGTGTGTGAACATTGTGCACTGAACAAAAATATAAACGCAACATGTAAAGTGTTGGTCCCATGTTTCATGAGCTGAAATAAAAGATCCCACACATTTTCCATATGCACAAAAAGCGTATTTCTCTCAAATGTTGTGCACATCCCTGTTAGTGAGCATTTCTCCTTTGCCAAAATAATCCATCCAACAGGAGTGGTATATCAGAAAGCTGATTAAACAGCATGATCATTACACAGGTGCACCTTGTGCTGGGGACAATAAAAGGCCAGTTTTGTCACAAAACACAATTCCACAGATGTCTCAAGTTTTGAGGGAGCGCGCAACTGGCATGCTGACTGCAGGGATGTCCACCAGAGCTGTTGAAAGATAATTGATTGTTAATTTCTCTACCATAAGCCGCCTCCAAAGTCATGTTATAGAATTTGGCAGCACGTCCAAGTGACTATTGGCTAACGTAGGTTGTATGGACATTATGCTAATGTACTAGGGCAAGGCAGTAGGCATGGAGGCATGCGGATCAACGGAGAATCAAAATGGCTACCAGATGACAAAAGCCTCTTGTGCAACTCTCTCTCGTTCCTTCCCTCATTCTCTCACTGTAATTTCCCCTCTCACGTTATTTTCTCTCTCTTTCCGTCTGTCTCCCCAATTCATTCTAACCCTCTCGCTCTCTTTCTCTCTCCAGCTCTCTGTCAGCGTTGTCCAGTAAGGTCAGCGGAATCTCTACCGATGAACAAAGGGGCTTTGAAGATGGCAGCAAGTGAATTCCCAACTCCTTGTGAGTGAGTGTGGAAGAGAATGGACCCTGATCTAGTGCCTAGATTATACTCTGAAACTGTAGCTCTCACCAGAGCAGGGAAACTGACAATAGACTACAGAGTGTGCTACCCCCATTCAACGAGTAAACAAAACAAATATTTCAGTCGGAATGAGAAAAACGGAAACTCGAGATAGTTAGCTATATGCTAACTAAAAATATGCTGTGTGAAATGAATGCCTACAAGAGGAACAAAGTCAATGAGACATGAAAATATGACCACAGGAAACAAGTTATGATAACTGTGAAAACAAACAGTGTTAGCCTATAGAAATTAATATAGGCCAGTACTCTGAGCAGTGTAGCATTACACGGTCTAGTGGCTCTATGGCTTTGCATGGCCTAACAATGGCCTGTATTCAGCTGTGTTGTGCTAGGACAGGACAGTGCTTTCTCAGTCCTCTCTTTATCTCTCTCCAGTCTCTAGAGACCCCATTCCCTATTCTCTGTGAATGACAGGGGTGGTCAAAACTCAGGATATGAAGCCCTATCCTCCAGTTAATTGATCCAAACAAGATACTGACGAATAGCTGATCAACTGAATCAGGTGTAATAAAATGCAGCACGGAGTAAGATCTAGCACGGCGTAAGATCTAGCACGGAGTAAGAAGCAGCATGCAGTAAGATCTAGCACAGAGTAAGATCTAGCACGGAGTAAGAAGCAGCATGCAGTAAGATGTAGCACGGAGTAAGAAGCAGCACGGAGTAAGATGTAGCACGGAGTAAGATGCAGCACGGAATAAGTTGCAGCACGGAGTAAGATGCAGCACGGAGTAAGATGTAGCACGGAGTAAGAAGCAGCACGGAGTAAGATGTAGCACGGAGTAAGATGTAGCACGGAGTAAGATGCAGCACGGAGTAAGATGCAGCACGGAGTAAGATGTAGCACAGAGTAAGATGCAGCACGGAGTAAGATGCAGCACGGCGTAAGATGTAGCACGGAGTAAGATGCAGCACGGAGTAAGATGCAGCACGGAATAAAATGTAGCACGGAGTAAGATGTAGCACGGAGTAAGATGCAGCACGGAATAAAATGTAGCACGGAGTAAGATGTAGCACGGAGTAAGAAGCAGCACGGAGTAAGATGTAGCACGGAGTAAGATGTAGCACGGCGTAAGATGTAGCACGGAGTAAGATGCAGCACGTAGTAAGATGCAGCACGAAGTAAGATGTAGCACGGAGTAAGATGTAGCACGGAGTAAGGTGTAGCACGGAGTAAGGTGTAGCATGGAGTAAGACGCAGCACGGAGAAAGTTGTAGCACAGAGTAAGATGTAGCCTTTTCATATTGTGCTCACAGATTAGAGTACCCACTAATTATAGGCCATAAAATAACAGCTGTGTAACGCAATTACAAGTTAGATTGAAATCAATAGGTCTTGGTTTTGTTGCGGATGTGATGTCTGGTATTTTGAAGCCGGATCACATGTATAATAAATAGCCAATAAAGTATTCTTCTTCTTTAATGTCACATTTACTGATATGACCTTTAGTCGAAAGGGTCAAACAAACAGCAAAACAGTGTAGCACCATGCTTTGTGTGAATGCTGAACAATTCCATGAGTGTTTGGTCTAAAATGATGTGTAATATGAATGGATACTACTGGTTTAGAGAGACACACAACCTGCCCTACATACCACAGAACTGGGCTGAGCACTTAGGCTAAGGAAAGGAAGTGACTGCTATCATCTTTCAAAATGATTTAATCTTTAATATCATTATCCATTTTGTTTTCATTAAAATACACTTTACTGTATGAAGGACCTGTATAAAGTGGTGCTATACTTCATGAGCTAGTAAACTATCTACTAGGCAAGAGGTTTTATGATTAATGGAGATGAATAAAATTACATCGTGAATGGCACAGTATGTCATTATTATCACTACAGACAGCTATATATAAAGGCAACAAGCACACCAACACTACAAATTATATCAGGGGCCGGCAACAGGCGGCTCGCGGACTATAACAGTCCCGCAAGTGACTTTTCTGGGCCCCTCAATGTTTTTTGCAACAAAAAAAAACAATTTTGATCACCATGAATTCAGTTAAAAATGTGTTAATTCAGGAAATCTGTTCCCAAGTATTTCCACAAATGAAAAAAAGAGATATGTGATCATGTCCCAATGTAATCAAGCTCTTTTTGGGCTTAGTTGTGGTCAATTTGTAGTGTACACCCACCCGTACATGTTACGGCTCTCGGCGAAAGGAGTGGACCAAAGTGTTCATGATTATTTTTTATTTTTTTTTAAACACTCAAACAAAATAACCAAAGTGAAAACGAAAGCGCACAGTTCTGTCAGGTACAGACACTAAACAGAAAACAAGATCCCACAAAACCCAATCAGAGACAGATAGACAGCTGCCTCTGATTGGGAACCACACACACACACACGGCCAAAAAACAAAGAAATAGAAAACATAGACTTTCCCACCCGAGTCACACCCTGACCTAACCACACATAGAGAATAATGAGGATCTCTAAGGTCCGGTGCGTGACAGAACATCCGTTACGATATAAATCGGTCCGTAGCTGTATCTAGTTGCCTACCCCTGAATTATATCAACTATTTTCATTTACAAAACATTTATTCTTTACTTTTGAGCACATTACTTTGGAATTCCATTTTCGAAAATAACAAAAGGTCACACTCAAAACCTGAGCGCAGCTCAGCAACATCTCCTATAAAGAATTAATCAGCTAGTGAATACATCATTCAGTGTTATGGTAGCTAAAAAGCTTTCACACTGCAACATGCAATTTAGCCTCCTAGTGTCGTGTCATGTAAGGGCACATTGTCAGTTCAGAGCACCTAACATAAAGTAAAGTACACAGTAACATAGGTGTGTGTGTGTGTGTGTGCAGTGCACCTACAGGAGGCATCACATTCCTTACCCTACAAGGACCCTGGGTAGTCATACTGTATAATGGAAGACAATGGGTGTTTCAGGCCTTGATATATAGTCTTAGACTGCAAGACTGACACCAATGTTAGCATCCATGACTCCATACCAAGTATCCTTGGTGGTTGGTTGCTCAAGGTTGTATAAGAGTTGAATCAACTCCTGTCCTAATTACGAATCCACTATTGCATATTGGTACCATCATAATGCATAATACTGTCTTACTAATTAATACTGTCTTACTATCATAGTGAAAAGGGGCTTTAGTGTGGACATGGGGTGACCAGACTATTTACTTAGTCCTTATTAGGTTATTATCCCCAGCTTAACAAAGCTAATTTTGTGCAGACATACAATAGCAGCTGCTGGTTTAGCTTGGTCATGTGTCTTCTCTATCGGTAAGTCTAATGGCAAAAGTAAAGTAAAGACTTCTTGAAACAATGGTGTTAACACCGCCGACACCACATTTTACAATAGGGTTAACACTACCAATACCACATGTTACAATGGGGCTACTTAACACAACTGAAACCACACGTTACAATAAGGTTAACACTGCTGACACCACATGTTACAATAGGGTTAACATACATGTTACAATGGTGTTACTTAACACTACCAACAGCACATGTTAAATTAGGGTTGCACATCTATCACTCCAGTGTTAATGCTAAATTGTAATTATTTCGTCCCCATGGCCTATTTATTTCCTGCCTCCCCACTCTTCTACATTTGCACACACTGTACATAGATTTTTCTATTGTGTTATTGACCGTACGTTTGTTTATGTGTAACTCAGTGTTGTTGTTTTTTTAACTCTACCTACACCACATGTTACAATGGGATTAACACTACTGACACCGCATGGTATAATGGGGTTAACACTGCCGACACCACATCTTTACAATGACGTTAACACGAATGACACCACGTTACAATGGCGTTAACACTACTGACACCACATGTTACAATGGGGTTACATAATACTACTGACAACATACCTTACAATAAGGTTAACACTACTGACACCACATGTTACAATGGGAGTAACACTACTGACACCACATGTTACAATGGGGTTATTCAACACCACACGTTACAATAAGGTTAACATTACTAACACAACATGTTACAATGGGGTTAACACTAGAGGTCTACCGATTAATCGGAATGGCCGATTAATTAAGGCCGATTTCAAGTTTTCATAACAATCGGAAATCTGTATTTTTGAGCGCCAATTTTTATTTATTTTTTACACCATTATTTAGCTAGGCAAGTCAGTTAAGAACACATACTTATTTTCAATGACGGCCTAGGAACGTTCTGCCTTCAGGGGCAGAACGACAGAGTTTAACCTTGTCAGCTCGGGGGATTCAATCTTGCAACCTTACAGTTAACTAGTCCAACACTCTAACCACCTGATTACATTGCACTCCATGAGGAGCCTGTCTGTTACGCGAATGCAGTAAGCCAAGGTAAGTTGCTAGCTAGCATTAAACTTATCTTATAAAAAACAATCAATCAACGACTGTCGTTGCTCCAATGTGTACTTAACCATAAACATCAATGCCTTTCTTAAAATCAATACACAAGTATATAATTTTAAACCTGCATATTTAGCTAAAATAAATCCAGGTTAGCAGGCAATATTAACCAGGTGAAATTGTGTCACTTCTCTTGCGTTCATTGCACACAGAGTCAGGGTATATGCAACAGTTTGGGCCGCCTAATTTGCCAGAATTTTACGTAATTATGACATAACATTGAAGGTTGTATGTAACAGGAATATTTAGACTTATGGATGCCACCCGTTAGATAAAATACGGAACGGTTCCCTATTTCACTGAAAGAATAAACATCTTGTTTTCGAGATTATAGTTTCCTTAATGACCTAAGGCTCGTATTTCTGTGTGTTATTTATGTTATAACTAAGTCTATGATTTGATAGAGCAGTCTGACTGAGCGATGGTAGGCACCAGCAGGCTCATAAAAATTCATTCAAACAACTTTTGTGCGTTTTGCCAGGAGCTCTGCTGTTTATGACTTCAAGCCTATCAACTCCTGAGATTAGGCTGGTGTAACGATGTGACGTGAATTGGCTAGCTAGTTAGCGGGGTGCGCGCTAATAGCGTTTCAAACGTCATTCGCTCTGAGACTTGGAGTAGTTGTTCCCCTTGCTCTGCATGGGTAACGCTGCTTTGAGGGTGGCTGTTGTCGTTGTGTTCCTGGTTCGAGCCCAGGTAGGAGCGAGGAGAGGTACGGAAGCTATACTGTTACACTGGCAATACTAAAGTGCCTATAAGAACATCCAATAGTCTATGAAATACAAATACATATGAAATACAAATGGTATAGAGAGAAATAGTCCTTACCTGGGAATATTGAACACTATATTGAACAGACGCTTCACAAGTACTCAACTGGCAGCTTCATTAAATAGTACCTGCAAAACACCAGTCTCAACGTCAACAGTGAAGAGGCGACTCCGGGATGCTGGCCTTCTAGGCAGAGTTGCAAATAAAAAGCCATATCTCAGACTGGCCAATAAAAATAAAAGATTAAGATGTGCAAAAGAACACAGACAGTGGACAGAGGAACTCTGTCTAGAAGGCCAGCATCCCGTGGTCACCTCTTCACTGTTGACGTTCAATTTAATGAAGCTGCCAGTTGAGGACATCTGAGACGTCTGTGTCTCAAACTAGACATTCTAATGTACTTGTCCTCTTGCTCACTTGTGCACCTGGACCTCCCACTTCTCTTTATATTCTGGTTAGAGCCAGTTTGCGTTGTTCGGTGAAGGGAGAAGTATACAGCGCTGTACGAGATCTTCAGTTTCTTGGCAATTTCTCTGACAAGTTTCAGAAGAAAGGTCTTCATTTCTGGCCATTTTGAGCCTGTAATCGAACCCACAAATGCTGATGCTCCAGATACTCAACTAGTCTAAAGGACAGTTTTATTGCTTCTATAATCAGAACAGTTTTCAGAACAGTTTTCAGCTGTGCTAATATAATTGCAAAAGGGTGTTCTAATGATCAACTAGCCTTTTAAAATGATAAACTTAGATTAGCTAACACAACATGTCATTGGAACACAGGAGTGATGGTTGCTGATAATGGGCTTCTGTACGTCTATGTAGATAATCCATAAAAAATCTGCTGTTTCCAGCTGCAATAGTCGTTTACAACATTAACAATGTCTACACTGTATTTCTGATCAATTTGATGTTATTTTAATGGACAAAACATTTCTTTCAAAAACAAGAACATTTCTAAGTGACCCCAAACTTTTGAACGGTAGTGTATGTTTGTGTGAATATGTATGCATGCACATGTGTGGATTCACATGTGTGAGTATAGTATAGGTGCGTAATATGTTCACATCAGGACATTTCTCCCACATATGTGTTTGCATGCTTACATAAGTGTGCATTCACATGTGTGAGTGTGTGTGCATCTGTGTGTCCGTGACATAGCTTTCGATCCCATAAACACATAGATAAGGCCATTCACCCTGGGAACATAAAGGGTTGAACAGGACCACTGTATGTTCCAAACTGTAACATGTGGGGATCAGAAGCAGAGCTGCAATCGGACCACAAAGACAAAAAGTTACACAAAGGAATGAAAGACTTCTTTTATCAACTATACAAATGCTGCTCTTTCAAGACCACAAGTGCAACTACCCATCCACCAAGAGCTACTGTCACAGTCTTGGGTGCAAAACACAGGAAACAAATCATATCTGTATTTTCTTAATAACATGACAAAATCTCTATCATCCATAATGTTAATGCATTTTTCTCCATTCCCTCAACTTGAGAGTGTAAATAAGGGAACTTTAAGCAACAATGCTTTTAAAACCAGAATAACTTGTCAGGGCATGACTGCCTCATTATTTTTTTTATTTCACCTTTATTTAACCAGGTAGGCCAGTTGAGAAAAAGTTCTCATTTACAACTGCGACCTGGCCAAGATAGAGCAACGCAGTGCGACACAAACAACACAGTTACACATGGGATAAACAAACGTACAGTCAATAACACAATAGAAAAGTCTATACAGTGTGCGCAAATGTAGTAAGATTAGGGAGGTAAGGAAATAAATAGGCCACAGTGGCGAATTAATTACAATTTAGCAATTAAACACTGAAGTGATAGATGTGCAGAAGATGAATGTGCAAGTAGAGATACTGGGGTGCAAAGGAGCAAATAATAAATAACAATATGGGGATGAGGTAGTTGGGTGGGCTATTTACAGATGGGCTATGTACAGGTGCAATTATCGGTAAGCTGCTCTGACAGCTGATGTGAAAGCTGTGTGAAAGTTCAATAGTTCAAAAGCTAGTGATGTTATAATAATCATTATCATACCATAATACACTATCATTTAATAGCAGTAACAATATCTCTCCTCAGTCTCCTGTGATGACCTGTCTGGGGCTTATCATTTTGGGCCCTGATATTATTAGCTTGGGTTTTGAAGACAATTTGCACTAAGATGTAAATATTAGGTCCAATGTTTATTTTTTAGGCTTTACTGGATCTGAAGTTACTTTAAATATGGTTCTTATTTTGTTAAATGAATTCAGGGACGTCTCCACTCCATACAACGGTCTCATTGTGTAAATGTTGTTTCAATAGTCTGAGCACTTTCCCAGGTTCATTTCAGGTCTGTAGAGCAGTGTCCCAAAAATGGCGGGTCACAGCCAACTCTCAGTTCAAGATAAGCCTGATATCAGGCAGATATATTCTGTGCTTCAATATTTGTCTGGTCTCAGTTTAGTTCTTGATTGGGATAAAGCTAGAATGAGCCTCTCTAACTCCTCTCCTGGAGAGCTGCTGGGTGAGTACAGGCTTTTGTTCCAGTCCAGTGGTAACACATCGGTATTCCAACACATACAGTGGTCCTGTTCAACCCTTTATGTGACCAGGGTGTTAGCCTTATTAGCTTGGGCTTTAATGACAATCTGCGCTAAGATGTAAGTTGGGCTCTCTCCTGTCTGTCTGTCTCCCGTCGGTCTTGTCTGTCTGTGTGCCTGCTTGCCTGTCTGTACTGTCTGTCCCGTCTGTCTGTATCTTGTTAAAGCAGGTGCTTGGCTTTTAGCGCTACAGTACAGTGGTGCCACTCTTTCATATCACTCCCTAATGACAACAAGACCTAACGGCAGGAGTTTAGTGCCTTGGCAACGGCTTCTGGGGAGCTCTGTTGCCGAGGTGCGGTGTAGTAGAATCTCCATGTTGGCTGAGAGAGGTGGCTGTGGAGGAATATAACCATCTGACAAAAAAGCAGGCAGAGGTAGTGTGTGTGTCACAGCCATACTGTTCTCTGTACATATCATGTGAACGATCCATATGTTATATTTCATAAGTGAAACTCTATCAAATATGTGAATGGGTGCACATAATGATTCAAATATGTGTGTGCTTGCGCGCATCTATGTGTGAGTGTGCGTGTCTGTCTGCCTGCGTCTGTGTGTTCAGCTCACCATGGCGTGTGACACCGCACTGACAGTGTTCTGTGCACCCGGAGAAAGCAGGGCAGTGATGGGAAGTTGTTTCCACATATTAATTGGGTCACTTCGTCAATGATTCATCATCAGCACACACAAGGTAGAACGAGGCACCCCATACTGTACAAATCAGATAACATCAGTCTATGTTAATACTTCTAGACAGGGAGAGATGGATACTTGGGTCAAATACATGATCAAATACTAGAGGCTGCACTTTTGGGACTATTCTATTGTTCCCATAGTACGGGGGAAAAGGTCTATTAATAGATTAGTGGATCGCATCATTGGTCCATTATGAGACAGGGTATCTCTCTTACTGCAGTACGGATAATCATCTTTACACTGAAAGGTTACTAAAACCATAGTTTGTAGTGATACTTTTCTTTTGTAGTCCTAACTTTAATCTGTAATCTACATCTGTTGCTTTCTGAACAATAGATTAATTTAAAATATAAGGCAAAAGGCTTGCTGTTGTGTTCTACACAGTAGCCTATGAACTGTCATGTGGCATGACTTCCAACGACATAACAGAACTAATTTGAAAGTTGTGGAGGTTGGAACTGATATTGGAAAAGACATAATTCAAACATTTACAAAGTTATTAAGAATGTATGGTGAAGGCTTGGCAGTGCTGCTCTATTTCAAGCCTGAGATAAATATGGAATGAATAGGACAGTACACAGAGGACAATACACAGATGATAATACATAGATGATAATACACAGAGGACAGTACAGAGAGGATAATACACAGAGAACAAGCTTTCTTATCCTCTTCATCCTCTAGCATCTTTCCCTCGAATGCAGTCAGTGCACCTGTCTGTCTGGTCAGATGTGTGGCTTTAGATGAGACATTGAGCTCACTGTCCCTTCAAATCTTTTATATCTGAACCAGTCGAACCTCATAATAGTGACACAACTAAAGACAAATAGGAGTATTGTACCAAAAACATTCACTACATGACCAAAAATCATGGGTATTAAAATGGAGTTACTGCTATAACAGCCTCCACTCTTCTGGGAAGGCTTTCCACTAGATGTTGGAACATTGCTGCAGGGACTTGGTTCTATTCAGCAAAATTATTATTTGTGAGGTCAGGCACTGATGTTGGGTGATTAGGACTGGCTCGCAGTCGGCGTTCCAATTCATCCCAAAGGTGTTTGATGGAAGTTCTTCCACACTAATCTCGACAAACCATTTCTGTATGGACCTCGCTTTGTTCACGGGGGCATTGTCATTTGTCATGCTGAAACAGGAAAGGGCCTTCCCCAAACTTTTTCCACAAAGTTGGAAGCACAGAATCGTCTAGAATGTTATTGTATGCTATAAGATTTCCCTTCACTGGAACTAAGGGGCCTAGCCCAAACCACGAAAAACAGCCTCAGACCATTAGTCTTCCTCCACCAAAGTTTAGTTCGCGCTATGCATCCGTTCTCCTGGTATCCGAGATTCGTCCATCGGACTGCCAGATGGTGAAGCGTGACTCATCACTCCAGAAAACGTGTTTCTACTTCTCCAGAGTCCAATGGCGGCGAGGTTTACACCACTCTAGCCGACACTTGGCATTGCACATGGTGATTTTAGGCTTGTATGCGGCTGCTCGGACGTGGAAACCCATTTCATGAAGCTCCCGACGAACAGTTGAATTCAAATCAAATTTTATTTGTCACATGCGCCGAATACAACAGTCCTTAACCAAGAATGCAGTTTTAAGAAAAAAGTGTTAAGAAAGTATTTACTAAAATAAACAGAAGTATATATATTTTTAAAAATTAAATAAATAAAATAAAAGAGCAACAATAAAATAACAGTAGCTGACGTTGCTTCCAGAGGCAGTTTGGAACTCGGTAGTGAGTATTGCCGAGGACAGACAATTTTTTTACACGCTACACTCGGCGGTCCCGTTCCGTGACCTTCTGAGCCGCTGAGCCGTTGTTGCTCCTAGACGTTTCCACAATAACAGCACTTACAGTTGACTGGGGCAGCTCTATCAGGGCAGACATTTTACAAACTCACTTGTCGGAAAGGTCGCATCCTATGACGGTGCCATGTTGAAAGTCACTGAGCTCTTCAGTAAGGCCATTCTACTGCCAATGTTTGTCTATGGAGATTGCATGGCTGTGTGCTCGATTTTATACACCTGTCAGCAACGGGTGAGGCTGAAATATCCCTTATATACTCATTTGAAGGGGTGTCCACATAGGTTTGTATATAGAGTGTACCTTACAAACCACAATGTGATGCTACACCTAAGTTCGAAGACATCTTTGGCATACCAACCTATAATCCATACCAGAAAGCTTTATAGGCCTACACCTTAAAAATACACTTTCACATTCAATCAAACAGAAATAGTGTAATACACCACCCATGTCAATTTTATGTCTCACCCTCTCTCTTCCTCTCTAATAATGTGCCTGCAAGCCTTACATATTCAAATTAGAACGTTTCTGGGATACCACCCCCTGTCCTCGCTGTAAAACGTCTCATCCTCGCCCCATAGCTGTCAGCGATTGCGCTCTTTTGGTAATACCCTGTGTGTGTGTGTTTGTGTGTGTGAGTACTATGTGTATGCGCTGTACGCGTGCATGTGCCCTATGGGTAACACACTCCCTGTCCCTCAGCTCGAGAGGTGGTCTCCTCACCCCTGTGCCCAGTGTAATTGCTTCATTTGAATCGTTGTGGCGTCTTCACCTGGTGGCCGGGGAGATTTAATAAGAGCTCTGGGTTGTTTCTCTCTCTCAGACACTTGTCTCCGTGGAGCTAGGATTCCCCTCTGGAATTTGTAATAATGCAGCACTCTCCAATAAAGCCGTAAAAGACAGGAACATCAAACAAAGAACAGAAGCTTGGTGAATCCTCTCTCCTCCACCGTAGAGCCAAAGGCACAGATACGGTCTATATTGTGTCTGTATATGGCTATTTCTACTGCCTAGCCAATAATGTGCTGTAAGTACATTTGACCATTTGTTTCTCACAATCACCACTGGATATCTAAAGTGATGCAAGTCAGTAGGTGATGTACTGTGTTCGGAAAAGATGCTGAGGGAGAACACTGAAGCAGGAACAGCATTAATTGAGTCAAAAGACTATTGAATAGAGACACTATAAAAACGCATATTATGTAAAGTATTAATACCCCTTGACTTATTCCCCATTTTGTAGTGTTACAGCCTGAATTCAAAATGCATGAAATATATCTCACCAAACTACATACAATACCCTATAACGACAAAGTGAAAACATGTTTTTAGAAATTTTTCCAAATTTATTGAAAATTAAATACAGAAAAAAATCCACACCATTGAGTCAACACATTAAAATCAACTTTGGCAGCTATTACAGCTGTGAGTCTTTCTGGGTAAGTATTTAAGAGCTTTGCACACCTGGGCCCAGACTCACAAAACCTTCTTAAGAATAAATGTATTCTTAACTACCATTTTCCCCTTAACTATAGACTTAAGAAGATAGTTAAGCAAAGTAGCTATTACTCAAAAAGTTTATTGAACATTTTTTTGTGTCATTTCTTATATTTCTCCTTAAGCAAAAAGTTAAGATGAAATTAGATTCTTGAAAATAATTCTTCATGCTCTGTTAAGTTGGTTGATGATCATTGTTGGACAGCCAATTTCAAGTCTTGCCATAGCTTTTCAAGACAATTTAAGTCAAAATCGTAACTAGGCCACTCAGGAACATTCAATGTCATCTTGGTAAGCAACGCCAGTGCAGCCTTGTGTTTTAGGTTATTGTCCTACTGAAAGGTGAATTTGTCTCCCCGTGTCTTTTGGAAAGCAGACAAAACCAGATTTTCCTCTAGGATTTTGCCTGTGCTTAGCTCTATGTCCTAAAAAACTACCTAGTCCTTGCCGATGGCAAGCATACCCATAACATGATGCAGCCACCACCACGCTTGAAAATGTGAAGAGTGGAACATTTTTCACATGTATTCAGGACATAAAGTTAATTTCTTAGCCAAATTTTTGGCAGTTTTACATCAGTGCCTTTTGGCAAACCGGATGCATGTTTTGTAAAAAAATGTTTTTCTGTACTGGCTTCCTTCTCATGCAAAGTGTAATTAATAACTTCACCATGGTCAAAGGGATATTAAGCACTATTATTGCACACAGAGTGAGTCCATTCAACTTTCTATGACTTGTTAAACACATTTTTTATCCTGAACTTATTTAGACTTTCCAATAACAAAGGTGCTACTTATTGACTCAAGACATTACAGTCTTTCATTTTTAATTAATTTATAAAAATGTCTAAATTCAGTATTCCACTTCAAAATTATGGGGTATTGTGTGTAGGCCGGTGACACAAAATCTCAATTTAATACATTTTAAATTCAGACTGTAGCACAACAAACTGTGGAGAAAGTACAGGGGTGTGAATACTTTCTGAAGGCACTGTGTCTATGTAAAATGTCCATTCCACATTGTTTATAAATTATCATTAAAAACATAGTAGTTGGCCTTTTGAAGAAGATTTCCAGGGGGGTCTCTTGATATAAGCTGTGATTAATGTGTGGTTGTATTGTGTTACATTTATAGTAGGAGGACTGAGGTAGCCAAGGCGGGCTCAAATCTTCTAGTGTAGCCTTCATATTTACCCAGTGTTTTCCCTAGATTATAATCCGTACGGAGCACAAAGACACCCTAAAATGACATCCAAGGCCTGTTTGAACAACATTTTCAATTGAAAACCATTTAGGTCCAATGCTTTTAGGCAGAAGGGGACCAGAACAAAGTGAACCCTTCCTGCAGATTTAGTTGACTTCCACCATTGAGTATGGTTACATCCAAACATTAATAGGATTCTTGTGAATAGTCAGATTAATATAATAGCTCTAATTAAATGTTTATATGCTTTGCAAAAATAACAATTTCCCTAATAATCTTGTTTACATTGACACACCTGACTTTTTACCACGTGTTATTTTTGGGAAGCCTATTTGATTCTGAGTTCGGACATACAAAATTTGTATGTGAAAAATATTTCTAAGATACATACTTTCCAAACTCACTTCACTCGCGCTAAAGATGGAGGCTTGTGCTGCTGGTGAGGGTAGATGCAGATCAAATACACAGCTGAAACTCTGATTGAGCTGTTAACATGTAGAAAGATTGGTCAGAAAACCAGGTGTTTTAAACGGCGTATGCTTACTTCGATTATGACCTTACACTGATTAAAATAAGCAGAGTTAGGTGTTTTCGTGACTATAGCAATACCCGGCCTACTTCCATTATCAGTTTAATATCGAATTATTAGTATGCATGTAAACGTACTAGGTGATACATGAAAGTAAGATATTAATGGATGTGGACTCACGTGATGATGAGCGAGGTGGCGAAGAGCAGTGTGGTGAGCAGGCCCCGCTGGCAGTCAGCGTTCTTCCGCTGGCGCTGGTGCATCTCGCCGCCACAGTTTTCGCAGCAGCGGCACAGGCAGAAGAAGAGGCCAACCAGGGGCAGTAGGACAATGAAGAGCAGGCCGAGCACGGCACACACCATGAAGCCTGTCTCATAGTAGATGGCCTGGAGAGAAGAGGAGTAGATGGGAGGAGGGAGACGGTGAAGAAGAGAGAGGGAGTGAGGAGAGGGGGAGAAGTAGAGAGGGAGGAGTAGACGATTCCAGAATGATGATGAGAGCCCACAGTTGGCATTGACACTTTCCTTAAATGTAATTTCATACAGTACATAGTAGGCTACTCCATGGCCATGTTTGATAGCTTTTGCAATTTGGCCATTTTTTCCCCCCACCTTTATTTAACCAGGTAGGCCAGTTGATAACAAGTTCTCATTTACAACCTGGCATTGATGGCTGTGGAGATATTATCCTCAAAATCAATGCCAAATGTGTGACACTTTAAGCCTAGGCATGGCACAGTGATACCGTTTGACATCATTTCTGAATCAGTGTGATTTTGATACTATTTGCATACTATGCTGCAAAAATGCAAACGATAACAGGAATAACACCATAAAACAGGGTTTCCCAACCGACGGCCGACGGGTGGTTTTATTTCACCCGCAAGTTTTCTGAGCAAAATAAAATAAAAACAAATACATTTTCATTGTTGGACATAAAAGACTGTAAAAACAACTGGAAATCAGCTCCAAATTACTTACATTTTTTAAATCTTGTCCCAAGTATTCTCAAGCATTACAGAGACACATGTATACAAATGAAAGCAAGGTTCGAAATGATTATGTTTTAGTCAAATATTATATCTGTTTTGGAATCTTGTGGTCAATTTGCAGTATACAAATGATTTGTAATTATGTTCTGGCCCCCCGACATTCAGCCCCAGAAAAATATTGGTTGAATCTATACTACCGTTCAAAAGTTTGGGTCACTTTTTCCTTGTCACAATTTCCTTGTTTTTGAAAGAAAAGCACTTTTTTTTGGTCCATTAAAATAAAATAAAATAAAATAGATCAGAAATACAGTGTAGACATTGTTAATGCAGTAAATGACTATTGTAGCTGGAAACGGGTGATTTTTTAAATGGAATATCTACATAGGCGTACAGGGGCCCATTATCAGCAACCATCACTCCTGTGTTCCAATGGCACGTTCACGTTGTGTTAGCTAATACAAGTTAATCATTTTAAAAGTACCCGCAAAACACCAGTCCCAATGTCAACAGTGAAGAGGCGACTCCGGGATGCTGGCCTTTTAGGCAGAGCAGCAAAGAAAAAAACATATCTCAGACTGGCCAAAAAAAGAAAAGAACACAGACACTGGACAGAGGAACTGCCTAGAGTCGCCTCTTCACTGTTGACGTTGAGACTGGTGTTTTGCGGGTACTATTTAATGAAGCTGCCAGTTGAGGACTTGTGAGGCGTCTGCTCTCAAACTAGACACTCTAATGTACTTGTCCTCTTGCTCAGTTGTGCACCGGGGCCTCCCACTCCTCTTTCTATTCAGGTTAGGGCCAGTTTGCGCTGTTCTGTGAAGGGAGTAGTACACAGCGTTGTACGAGATCTTCAGTTTCTTGGCAATTTCTCGCATGGAATAGCCTTCATTTCTCAGAACAAGAATAGACTGAAGAGTTTCAGAATAAAAATAGATAGATATTCCATAAAAAAATCTGCCGTTTCCAGCTACAATAGTAATTTACAACATTAACTATGTCTACACTGTATTTCTGATCAATTTGATGTTATTTTAAATGGACAAAACAATTGATTTTCTTTCAAAAACAAAGACATTTCTAAGTGACCCCAAACTTTTGAACGGTAGTGTATATAGTTTATGATCCCTGCCATTAACAATGTCAAATCAATAGAAACATACATTGCATGACATTTTGCATCAACAATTGCTTTAAATGTGGGAACATCAACACAAAGGACATGCATGCAATCAACAACAACAAAAAATAAGACAAATGTTTAATTCAATAGGTGCAATTAGTTTAACGAATGAGACTAATTCTAGTGAAGGGCAAAGAAAGATTTAGTGCTTTAGTGTTGCTTCAGAAATAGCAATGCTACTTCAGTTAGCTATACTCTTAGAAAAAAGGGTTTTGGTTTGATTTGATTTATTAGGATCCCCATTAGCCGACGCCAATGGCGACAGCCAGTCTTACTGTGGTCCGACACATAACGAAAAATACATTACAGACAAAAAAAACTTACTTTACAATTTACAAAAGGGTTCTTCGGCTGTCCCCATAGGATAACCCTTTTTGGTTCCCAGGTAGAACCCTATTTGGTTTCAGGTAGAACCCTTTTGGGTTCCATGTAGAACCCTCTGCAGAAACGGTTCTACATGAAACCAGAAATAGTTATTCAAAGGGTTCTCCTATGGGGACAGCCAAATAACTGTTTTAGGTTCCAGATAGCCCCTTTTTTCTAACAGTGTAAGCTACAGGGGGGTAGCTAGGTGAGATGGAGTAGAGGTCATGACCATAGAGGATTAAGTACATGGGCCAAACTTTAGAGCACTCAATAGGCTGAACTTTAGAGCGCTCAATGGACCAAACTTTAGAGCACTCAATGGACCTAACGTTGGAGCATTCAAAGGACCAAACTTTAGAGCACTCAGTGGACCAAACTTGAGAGCACCCAATGGACCAAACTTTCAAGCACTCAATGGACCAAACTTTCGAGCACTCAATGGACCTAACGTTAGAGCACTCAATGGACCTAACGTTAGAGCACTCAATGGACCAAACTTGAGAGCACCCAATGGACAGAACTTTCGAACACTCAATGGACCAAACTTTAGAGCACTCAAGTTATCATGTCAGTTATCATGAACACTGTCTCCCACCTCCCCTTATTATATAAGGTCCCTGTCCCGCTTATCTCCTCCTATCTCAACTGAACTAAGAGAGGGTGTTAAAAATGTAGACATTTTATAGGAATCAGTAATTCCCGCTCTGTATGTAACTTGTCACAATGACATTATGCTGCTTCATAATATGAAAAGGGTGAAAGGGGCAGCTATCAAAACGTCTGAATGACTCCTCTCATGGCTGCCCCTACTGATTCACAGTAATCTTAATCTTCATAACCCAGCGACCCTCCTGCACTGGAGAACTGCTGCCTTGCCATTTAGCACTCTCCAGGACCCTCTTGAAAAAGAGATTTCAAATCTCAAAGAGCCCTTCCTGGTTAAATAAAAGTTTAATAAAAAATTTAAAAAACCTCGGACTCAAATCTATTGAACCTAACTTTTTTTCCACCTCTTTTCCTTTTCTCTTCTGCTCGTTTTGAAAACTTCGAGCAAAGTTTCTAAATCTCTGGCGGCTCAGTTAATCCAACTTCTAAAGCCACTCTTTGGCTGAGTAAGGCTCACTGGGTGTCAGTCAGGTAGTTCCTGGAGGATATGGATAAAGAGAAATCATGTCTTAGCTAAAGCCCCCTCGCCCTGGCTTCATTCTCTCCACATTATCAGAGGTGGTAAATCTCAGAGCCGGAGGGAATGTGTGACTTTTACTATAATGAACAAAGCATCCATCCATGTCTGACCAGCTCTTTGATGGTTTGGCCTTTTCTTTTGCCTTTACACGGTTCTGTTTGTCTTTGTTAAGAGTTCTGCACATCCACCACAATTGCTGTTAAATAGATTTTTCCATCAAAAGCTGTTTGGCAACTCGCAAGGGCACTTTGTGTACCTCAATGCTACGTGATCGGATTAATTCTCAAGGTTAAGATTCCAGGTGGGCCGTGCGCTACTCACTTTCTACTGGCATTTGTCCAATTAGGAGTGAAAACACACACACAGCCATTCTCTCAGTGCATAACAAAAAAAAAGAAAAAGTGACTTTTCTCTCCAGAATAACTGTCAGATTGCGAGAGGTTGTATGATGGGATGGTATTGGTAGCAGCAAACTATCATCTCTGTCCAATCCTTACCACCAGGCATATAATCCCTTTACATGGTTAAAACATCCTTCTAAAGACTGTCCTTGCCCGCTCCTATTTCACTCCAGTAGCACTCACTTCACAAGGTCAGGGTATGCCCAGTCCAGCATGCATTTGTAGTCTACTTGTGTGCTACTATAGCCCCTTGCTTTAGCTACTGTCATTGAGTTCACTAAATATTTCCATAAAGAAACTGATAGAACACACAGGTGCTAAAACAAGGTGACTTACAAAGATAAGGACCAAGAGCAAGAGTGGGAGTGTGTTGAAGTAGTGTCCACATCTAAAGAATCATTGTGAAATCTGAAAAAACACTTATCCCAAAAGCATGATTGTGTACCTACTACGTGCACATGCTAAAAGTAAGGAACGAGGTGGGTAGAAAACTAAGTGTGTCATTGTAGCAAAGTATTTATGCAAAAAAAACAGATACACTAGGCCATCATTAATTTTGGCCCAATAGGCCTGGCATATTCCCACGTTCAAGGACCTTTCCATTTTGAATGGGTTATTTTGCCTAAAAACCTTCAGGCCAACCTAAAGAAAATGTTTAAAAACAACTCTGCATCTCTGCCCAGCCTGGCAAGAGTGACCTTATTCTAAAATGGATTAAACAGTTTCCCCCCCCCATCAATCAACGCACAATAGCCCATAATGACAAAGCAAAAACAGTTTACAAATAAAACACTTCAATATCACAGTTACATAAGTATACAGACCCTTTACTCAGGACTTTGTTGAAGCACCTTTGGCAGCGATTATAGCCTCAATTCTTCTTGGGTATGATGCTACAAGTTTGCACACTTGTATTTAGGGAGTTTCTCCCATTCCTCTCTGCAGATCCTCTCAAGTCCTGTCAGGTTGGATGGGGAGCATCGCTAAACAGCTATTTTCAGGTCTCTCCAGAGATGTTTGATCGGGTTCAAGTCTGGGCTCTGGCTGGGCCACTCAAGGACATTAAGAGACTTCTCCCAAAGTCACTCCTTCATTGTCTTGGCAGTGTGCTTAGGGTCGTTGTCCTGTTGGAAGGTGAACCTTCGCCCCAGTCTGAGGTCCTGAGTGCTCTGGAGCAGGTTTTCATCAAGGATCTCTCTGTACTTTGCTCTGTTCATCTTTCCCTCAAGCCTGACTGGTCTCCCAGTCCCTGACGCTGAAGAATACCTCCACAGCATAATGCTGCCACCACCATGCTTCACCATAGGGATACTGCCAGGTTTCCTCCAGACGTGACGCTTTCCATTCAGGCCAAATAGTTCAATCTTGGTTTCATCTGACCAGAGAATCTTGTTTCTCATGGGCTAAGAGTACTTCACGTGCCTTCAGGAAAACTCCAAGCGGGCTATTAGGTGCCTTTTACTGAGGAGTGGCTTCCATCAGGCCACCTTCTGGAAGGTTCTCCCATCTCCACAGAGGAACTATGAAGCTCTGTCAGAGTGACCATCGGGTTCTTGGTCACCTCCCTGACCAAGGCCCTTCTCCCACGATTGCTCAGTTTGGCCAGGCGGCCAGCTCTAGGAAGAGTCTTGGTGGTTCCAAACCTCTTCCAGAAGCCACTGTGGTTTTGGTGACCTTCAACGCTGCAGAAATGTTTTGGTACCCTTCCCCAGATCTGTGCCTCGACACAATCCTGTCTCGGAGCTCTACCGACAATTCCTTCGACCTCTAGGCTTGGTTTTTGCTCTAACATGCACTGTCAACTGTGGGACCTTATATATACAGGTGTGTGCCTTTCCAAATCATGTCCAATCAATTTAATTTGCCACAGGTGCACTCCAATCAAGTTTAAAAAAACATTTCAAGGATGATCAATGGACATAGGATGCACCTGAGTTACATTTTTCGAGTTTCATAGCAAAGGGTCTGAATTTTATATTTTTAATACATTTTCAAAATGTTCAATAAATATATTTTTGCTTTGTCATTATGGGTTAGTAATAATTTAATCAATTTTAGAATAAGGCTGTAAAGTAACAAAATGTGGAAAAGGGGAAGGGGTCTGACTACTTTCCGAATGCACTGTATGAAAATCAGTATGACACAATCTCTCCAGTCATATGGGAATGTGATATATGAGGTTCTTTATGGACTATGACTGTACTGAATATATCAGTGTCTTGGGATTTAACTGGAGTTCTGGCCTCAGCAGCACAGCTAGGGCTCAAGTGAGGCTCAGCATGGCAATGGTTTGACTGGCTGGCTGGGAGAGAAGAGGAAAATCACACTGCTCAGCCTGACTGAATGGTTGCCATGGAAATCCCTGGTCCTAAACACATTTGACCCTTTAAGAAATTGCTCATACACAGATATGAACTGTGCCTATCATTGTATGACTGGTATGATCACATCAGAGGAGGCTGGTGCAAGGAGCTATAGGAGGACCGGCTCATTGAAAAGGCTGGAATGGAATCATTGGAATGGTACCAAACACATCAATCACATGGAATCAATGAAAATGTATTCCATTCCCGCCATTACATTGAGACCGTCCTCCTATAGCTCCCTCCACCAGCCTCCTCTGGATCATTTAATACATTACAGTAAAAGCCCATATAAACCCATTGGTTATATCCTGACTGTCATAGAACTTTGAATCGAATTCCAATTATGACCATTTATCTTAAGTAGTTTCTAGGACCCTCACCCCAGCGGACAACATTTGTCATGGGAATAGACAGTCAAGTTATGAAGTCTGGTTTTCTGGTTGAAGAGATGTCAGATAACCATATTAGAAGCAGATAAAGAGGTATTTTTTATAGTTGCTAAAAAGACATGTAAACAAAATGTCATTTTGCCATGAGTGTACAACCTCACGTTGTCATTGCAACATCTGATCTCATTGCAACGAGTTTTGCCCGCTGGGTCACTTCAATAAATGTGATGGCAGAGTGAGCTAAAGATATGCTAGATGGGTGAGGGGTAGTTGGGGAAGGACTGGGACCATACAGGTGGATGAAGGTATAGGAGGCTAGGTAGTGTGCAAACTTTACCTGGAGCGTCAGCACAATGTTCTCTGGCTGAGGATTGCCCAGTCAGATGAAGAAGGCATGCAGAAGACAAAGGCAACGCAGAGTCAAAGAAATAATGTGGATGAAGCAGAAAATCAAACTTAAAATTCACATGCATAATCAGACAGTTGCACATACAGACAAAGAGCATCTATAGGCTCTAATGTATAGTACATTCCATCTTTGATGTCATTTTAATGTTTTGACCTGCAATTGGCTGGAGGCTTCAAAACAGTTAAATAAATGCTGTCTGGAATAAATAAATGCTGTCTGGAAACATTCAACACTTTTCTTCTGAAGATTCAGGAGAAGCCTAGATCTTCAAAGAAAAAATTAGTTGTTAATTAAAGGTGTTTATTAGACAAAAACACGACTGATTTCTCCCTCTGTTTGCTGTCGTACACATTGCCAGAGGCAATAACTGTTCTTCCAGCGTACTAACACATAAGAAGGTCTCGCCTTGGATTACAAAAGTCATTAACACATTGCTTTAGAATAGATAGGGAAGTGCAAAACATCTCAAATATGAGTCATTTCCGTATCATAAATAACTGCGTGACACTAGTGAGAAAGTCAAATCATAAAAATCTATGAACAAGCACAGATAAACATAAAGTGTGTACACAAACAGACTCACCTTCTGATACTCCGACTGAATGGCTCCAAATTTATCCTTGGCGACTTTGACGACGAGATCTGAAACGACATGGAGGAAACAGACACAGTGTGAGGTCCGCTTGTCGCAGTTCAGTTTGTTACGCAACATCATGTTCCCCCATAAGTACAGTACAGAAACATTAACAACACCACCCCCTGAGGACCACCTTTCAGCTCTAAACTGTACAGTAGTAAATGACTTACAGTACTGTGATGCTATAGTACACAGAGAACCAGCTACAGAATATGAAGGCTAATAATTTGTTATTTACAGTATATCATATCCACGGGGGTTCAGCCAGAGATACATGATAGTGTTCTATTTAATTGTGTGTGTCCAGAAAAGCTACCCACTGATCTAGAAACCGGCTATTGCATCTCCAGTAGTGGTGGATGATACCGTATAGTATAAATGTAGAACTCTAGACATCTAGTGGGCAGTAATATTTGATATGTGTATATACAGTATACTATATACTGTATACACATCACATGCAACTCGTAATAAGACTAAGCCATTAGCCTACTCAAATGGTTATCTGACTCCATAAAGATAGATTGGACTATGGTTGAGTTACAGTAATAGGCAATGAAGAAATGTCTGGGAATGGAATCCTAAGTACAAGTGTATTTAATTACTTTGTAAAATGAATGGATTCACATACAAGGCATGAAGCTTAAGTTACAAAGCATTAACAAGCATTGCAAGGCATTATTCTAAGCATGGTCAGAGACAAAGAGAGAGACAAAGAAACCATGGCTTGTGCCATGGCCCATAGCTCATGGGAGAAGGAGAGAAACAGGGTAGGTATCTCACCACAGCAAATCAAATTAAATCCAAGTGTATTTGTCACGTGCGCCGAATACAACAGGTGTAGTAGACCTTACAGTGAAATGCTTACTTACAGGCTCTAACCAATGGTGCGGAAAAAAAGGTATGCGTGTGTGTGTAAAGTAAGTAAAGAAATAAAACAACAGTAAAAAGACATTTGAAAAAAGAGTAGGAAGGCTATATACAGACACCTGTTAGTCAGGCTTATTGAGGTAGTATGTACATGAATGTATAGTTAAAGTGACTATGCATATAAGATAAACAGAGAGTAGCAGCTGCGTAAAAGAGGGGTTGGGAGGCGGCACAAAATGCAAATAGTCCGGGTAACCATTTGGTTAGATGTTCAGGAGTCTTATGGCTTGGGGGTAAAACTGTTGAGAAGCCTTTTTGTCTTAGACTTGGCACACCGGTACCGCTTGTCATGCGGTAGTAGAGAGAACAGTCTATGACTGGGGTGGCTGGGGTCTTTGACAATTTTTAGGGCCTTCCTCTGACATCGCCTGGTCAGGAACATAAGAGAAAGAACAATGAATATTTTCTAAACATCTCAGTTGTTTGGATTCAAAATCTGAGTTGTTGACCAATACTACTACTGTAAAGTTAACCTCCAATCAGATATCAGACCTACAGTGGGGCAAAAAAGTATTTAGTCAGCCACCAATTGTGCAAGTTCTCTGACTTAAAAAGGCCTGTAATTTTCATCATAGGTACACTTCAACTAGGACAGACAAAATGAGGGAAAAAAATCCAGAAAATCACATTGTAGAATTTTTAATGAATTGATTTGCAAATTATGGTGGAAAATAAGTATTTGGTCACCTACAAACATGCAAGATTTCTGGCTCTCACAGACCTGTAACTTCTTCTTTAAGAGGCTCCTCTGTCCTCCACTCGTTACCTGTATTAATGGCACCTGTTTGAACTTGTTATCAGTATAAAAGACACCTGTCCACAACCTCAAACAGTCACACTCCAAACTCCACTATGGCCAGGACCAAAGAGCTGTCAAAGGACACCAGAAACAAAATTGTAGACCTGCACCAGGCTGGGAAGACTGAATTTGCAATAGGTAAGCAGCTTGGTTTGAAGAAATCAACTGTGGGAGCAATTATTAGGAAATGGAAGACATACAAGACCACTGATAATCTCCCTCGATCTGGGGCTCCACGCAAGATCTCACCCCGTGGGGTCAAAATGATCACAAGAACGGTGAGCAAAAATCCCAGAACCACACGGGGGGGGACCTAGTGAATGACCTGCAGAGAGCTGGGACCAAAGTAACAAAGCCTACCATCAGTAACACACTACGCCGCCAGGGACTCAAATCCTGCAGTGCCAGACGTGTCCCCCTGCTTAAGCCTGTACATGTCCAGCCCCGTCTGAAGTTTGCTAGAGAGCATTTGGATGATCCAGAAGAAGATTGGGAGAATGTCATATGGTCAGATGAAACCAAAATATAACTTTTTGGTAAAAACTCAACTCGTAGTGTTTGGAGGACAAAGAATGCTGAGTTGCATCCAAAGAACACCATACCTACTGTGAAGCATGGGGGTGACTGATCCGTGTAAAGGAAAGAATGAATGGGGCCATGTATCGTGAGATTTTGAGTGAAAACCACCTTCCATCAGCAAGGGCATTGAAGATGAAACGTTGCTGGGTCTTTCAGCATGACAATGATCCCAAACACACCGCCCGGGCAATGAAGGAGTGGCTTCGTAAGAAGCATTTCAAGGTCCTGGAGTGGCCTAGCCAGTCTCCAGATCTCAACCCCATAGAAAATCTTTGGAGGGAGTTGAAAGTCCGTGTTGCCCAGCAACAGCCCCAAAACATCACTGCTCTAGAGGAGATCTGCATGGAGGAATGGGCCAAAATACCAGCAACAGTGTGTGAAAACCTTGTGAAGACTTACAGAAAACGTTTGACCTCTGTCATTGCCAACAAAGGGTACATAACAAAGTATTGAGATAAACTTTTGTTATTGACCAAATACTTATTTTCCACCATAATTTGCAAATAAATTCATTAAAAATCCTACAATGTGATTTTCTGGATTTTTTTTTTCTCATTTTGGCTGTCATAGTTGAAGTGTACCTATGATGAACATTACAGGCCTCTCCCATCTTTTTAAATGGGAGAACTTGCACAATTGGTGGCTGACTAAATACTTTTTTGCCCCACTGTACATGATGTAAACTCTCAGAGGTGTGACAATGGGAGTTGGCAAGATCAACACAGAGAATGCTGAATTCTTAAGACAACACAGAGGAAATTCTTGCATACAGTTCATAAAACAAGACACTTTGGGGGCTGTGTTGCCCTACATTGACATGTTGAAGTAAACATGTTCTGTGCAGGTCAAATATGAACACATATACAGGGCCTAGTTGTTCATATTGGAAAGCTAAAAACAAAGCCACTGATTATATTTTGTCAGACTGACACGAGGTAAAAGCAAAGTCATGAGGTGAAAGGGTCAAGCACAAAGCTTTCATGAGGTGAAAGGGTCAAGCACAAAGCTTTCATGAGGTGAAAGGGTCAAACACCAAGATTTCTTGAGGTGAAAGGGTCAAGCACAAAGCTTTCATGAGGTGAAAGGGTCAAGCACAAAGCTTTCATGAGGTGAAAGGGTCAAACACCAAGATTTCTTGAGGTGAAAGGATCAAACACCAAGATTTCTTGAGGTGAAAGGGTCAAGCACTAAGCTTCCATGCGGTGAAAGGGTCAAGCACCAAGCTTCCATGCGGTGAAAGGGTCAAGCACCAAGCTTCCATGAGGTGAAAGGATAAAGCTTTGATAATACGTCATATTACTGAGATACTACTGCAGAATGAAAATACTGCGACAGTATTGCCACTTCTGAAACCTTCTTGACACTCTCTCTGTGTGGCATATTGGGAATATGGTGGAACATGGCATGTAGCACTCTTCTCATCAGTTGTGTTAATTTCTCACAAATGATGATGACAGTGGCGTAAAGCGGCCTGGAATGAAAAAAAAGAGACAAGGGGCCTGCTCTTGCTGCAATGCAGTTTTTTTTCACAGGCAAGAATAGCCAAAAATGTTTATAAAGACACCCTAAGGAGGGAGGTAATCGTTGACAGGCACTTTTGTAGTGAAGATGGACCATCTATTACTCAAAAGATGGACTGTGATTGAAGAGAGGAGGTTGCCTCAGGCTTCTCTTTCACCCAATTATTCTTGCTTTTATGAAGATCATTGCGGCTAACACATGTTCCATGGAAAACCAACTTCAATATCTTTGTCTTGACATTAAATTGTGTTGAAAGGAGGAAGGGCTTGCATATGGATGGGACGTACATGCCAGTCCTCACCAGAAAAGAGTCCTTAGTAAAAATGATTTTGACATATAATACAAATAGCAGAAATTGCTCACACCTTTCACTGTCAGTACAAATTACCACTGCCATTATCTGACACATGGGTTTCTACTTGGCTAGTTAGCTACCTAGATATGGTTTGACTGAAAATCGGAGTCAAGTGTTACTATTATCTCTGTGTTTCACTGAACCTAATGCTGTGGGAAGAAGAGGAGGCATGCAATTAAAAAAGGTGAAGTGACCAATATTACTAGTATAATGTTCACCCAATTAATTCAAAGTAACATGTATAAACCCATGTCAGCTGCTGTGCTGCTAGCTGACTTGCTAATGGTATTAGATCCAGGGGACTCTTTAACACTAATGGAGAGGAACTGGCCTGCCACCTTTACCTCACTGACGGTGTTGAAAAGCGTATGAGACACACATGACCAAGTAATAGTTCCTCATGTATTTCCTGTTCCACCTTGTGTAATGGAAAATCGTCAGTTATTGGAGGGCCATGTCTGAGAGTCTCTCGTCTTCATTTTGACCTAACAACATTATACTGGTCTGCTCTGTATACTGACTTGGAGTTTTATTTTAGGATGTAAACGCTTGTGTATGAACCAAAAACAATAGGTGTTTTTAGGTCAGTCAAAGATAGATGGCGGGTGGGTGCAGGAGACTTCACCTTGAAGCTTGAAAGCCTCATGGCAAAGACAGTACAGCAGGGTTTGTCAACTATGTTTTGCCTCCTGCCAAATGTTTTCTGAGCTAATAGTTGGTGGGCCAGAGCATAATTACTATATAGTATTAGCACAATACATTTTCCTACACTACAAATATAACAACATTTTTAACAAATCTGATTAGTACATAACAAATTCAGTGACAATAACATAATCATAAGAATCTAAGCATGGAACTTTCAAAGTGGCCTTCCCACCCCAGATTCCAGACGCAGAAATATTTTTGTTAACTGCAAGCTACACACAGCTTTTTTGGCTGACATATTCTGTCACTTAAATGGTTTAAATTTCCAGTTACAAGGAAGATGAAAAACGGTCGTGGACATGGCGGAAAAATGTAAGGCCTTTACTACATAAATCAATGGAGGATTGCCTGCGCATCAAAATCACAACTCTTTCACGCGACATCCACAAGATCGTGTCCGAGGGGGGATGCAACTTTTCTCATTGAGTAAGCAACGTAGTGTCCTATATGACTGTATTTAGTAAATACTAACATTATTGTGAGTGCTTATCCAGGGATATTTAGGTCTCAAGCTGACAGTTTGTTCTGTCGTTACAGGAGCATTCTATTCCGATACAGACATTCAGACACAGAGATCATATTTTTTTCTTTAAATGTATTGTTTTATGTAGGTTTCTACATTTTTGGCCAGTTGCAATTGTAAATAGGCCTAATAAATAAATAAAAATCCCACTTCTATTAGGCCATATATTTTTGCTGTTTAGCCTTATAGCCTAACCCAGCCAGTTGTTATTTTATATATGCCTAGGCTCAGAAGAAATAAACTCCATTTAAGCTCTCTTGTTGTTTGTAAAGTCAAATTAAAATGAAGATTATTGATGAAATGAATTACTCGACTTGTGTAGGTTCAACTCCTATTGATTGCGCTGTGGTTGCAGCTTTACGTTTCAGAGCCACAAAATGGTCTGCTGCAGGCTTTATTAGTTGACTGTGTCCTGCATTCTCTCTCATGAATGAAGTTAATTAAAATGTAACTTTTGCATTATGTAGGTAGTGTAACTTCCTTCTTTGGACATTGCATTTGGGAGTTTTTGCATCTCGGGTCTGATAATTTTTCATTATTATGTTATTTTTTTAAATGAAAAAAATATTCATAATTCATTTGGGGGGCCACATAATATTGTTGGCGGGACAGATTTGGCCCACGGGCCGCAGTACAGTATGAAGATAGGCAGAAACTGCTTCTGCAATAGAAATACCGATCACGCTTGAGGGTGATGTCATGGAGACGTTGGCTAGCTAAACTCAAGCGCAGATACACGTCATCGGGTCTAAAGGCCGTCTCTCGTGAACTGCGTATGTGCATGCCGTCAAATCAAATGCACACCTTCACTATAACGTAGTTATTGACAAAAATGTAAACGTGTCAGATTGTCACTTTCACGAGGTTGGAGAAATAACAGGTTCAATTACTTAAGACATTGGCTAGAATCTAGGTTGTGCCATTTGATTTTGTGAAAATTAACAACTAAGGAATACATTTTTCACTTCTCTCATTGACTTCTCAAAACCCAGCCTGGTGTCCTCGGTCTGCTTCACAAGCCTTCCCGGAAGTCTCGTGTTGTTGCGCCTCTGGGTTTTGAAACTCTGTGCTCCCGGCATGGGTAACACAATCTGCAGCTGGTGTTGACAGTTGTAGTGACAAGGCCTCAAACTGACCACGCAGAAGTAATACAGTCTGCCTTGACCTCCCATTGAACCCAAAAAGAGCTATACAGTTACTAAACACAAAAATGTAAACTCACAAAACATACTGTAGTAGCAGAACTGTTTGAAAAGCTTACATCTACACTGGAATTGTTATGTCTGGTTAAATATCCCAAAGCAACATTGTTTTTATCTTCGGTAAACAGTGATTAGGCATAATAAGGTTTTATTTTATTCATGCTTATAATAAACAAAGAGAACATTATAGTTGAAATATAGGACGTGTCAGTTTTCCAAAGTTAGATAACTCGCTACTTAAACACTATAATGTCATGAAGCATTACAATAGGCATGCATAGATACACTGATGAGGATGCAGTAGCTTGTGAACAGTATAAGCATACTCTTGTGGGCTTGTCAGCAAGCTAGTTTACTGACCTAAAATGCTGCTCATGTTTCAGTATCTGTTCTCATCATATAGAGTCATGACGACATCAGTTGTTCCTGACTTATTGTGACAACTGAAAGGTAGATGAAACGCAGATGTCATAATATCGGGGTAAAGGATTGGCAGGAGGGGGAAGAGATCCAATGTGTGTTGGGGCTAGGAGGACATAGTGATACTAGGGCTATAGAAACAGGTCAGGGGGATATAGTGATGCTAGGGCTATAGAAACAGGTCAGGGGGATATAGTGATACTAGGGCTATAGAAACAGGGAAGGAGGAAATAATGATACTAGGGCTAAAGAAACAGGTCAGGAGGACATAGTGATACTAGGGTTATAGAAACAGGTCAGGAGGACATAGTGATACTAGGGTTATAGAAACAGGTCAGGAGGATATAGTGATGCTAGGGCTATAGAAACAGGTCAAGAGGATATAGTAATACTAGGGTTATAGAAACAGGTCAGGAGGATATAGTGATGCTAGGGCTATAGAAACAGGTCAGGATGATATAGTGATACTAGGGCTATAGAAACAGGTCAGGGGGATATAGTGATACCAGGGCTATAGAAACAGGTCAGGAGGATATAGTGATGCTAGGGCTATAGAAACAGGTCAGGGGGATATAGTGATGCTAGGGCTATAGAAACAGGTCAGGAGGATATAGTGATACCAGGGCTATAGAAACAGGTCAGGAGGATATAGTGATGCTAGGGCTATAGAAACAGGTCTGGGTGATATAGTGATGCTAGGGCTATAGAAACAGGTCAGGAGGATGTTCCAAACCCAGCTGACCAGGATTGAATAGTGTGGCTGAATTCCCATTCCTCAAGTGGATGTAAACAGTCCCTTAGGCCCAGCGGTAAACAAGAGAGCTGTGTCTCTCACTGAGGCTAGGGTTCTATTACACAATAAGATAGGTAGGACTCAATGTCAGTAGGGGTATATTGGAAGGCATATATTAAATCAGTGATGAGAAAACACAGCAATGCAGGTCTCTTCTGAGAGCGATATGATACATACAGTGCCTTCGGATAAATATTCAGAAACCTTGACTTTATTCAAATTTTCTTACGTTACAGCATTATTCTAAAATGGATTAAATAAATAAAAAATCTCAGCAATTTACACACAATACCCAATAATGACAAATACATTAGTATTCAGACCCTTTGCTGTGAGACTTGAAAATGGGCTCCGGTGCATGCTGTTTCCATTGATCACCCTTGAGATGTTTCTACAACTTGATTGGAGTCCACCTGGGGTAAATTCAATTGATAGGACATGATTTGGAAAAGGCACACACTGTCTATATAAGGTCCCACAGTTGACAGTGCATGTCAGAGCAAAAACCAAGCCATGAGGTTGAAGGAATTGTCCGTAGAGCACCGAGACAGGATTGTGTTGAGGCACAGATCTGGAAAGGGTACCAAAAAATGTCTGCAGCATTGAAAGTCCCCAAGAAAACAGTGGCCTCCATCCTTCTTAAATGGAAGAAGTTTGGAACCACCAAGACTCTTCGTGGAGTTGGCCGCCCGGCCGAACTGAGCAATCGGGGGAGAAGGGCCTTGGTCAGGGAGGTGATATTATAGAAATTATAGGACTATTTATCTCTATACCATTTGAATTTCATCAACCTTTGACTATTGGATCCTCTTATAGGCACTATAGTATTGCCATCCTAATCTCGGGAGTTAATAAACAGTCATTAAGTCATAAACAGCGCAATGCTTGGAGCACAGTGAAGAGCTGCTGACAAATGCAGGAAAGTGCTGTTTGAATGAATGCTTACGAGCCTGCTGCTGCCTACCACCGCTTAGTCAGACTGCTCTATCAAATATCAAATCATAGACTTAATTATAATATAATAACAGACAGAAATACGAGCCATAGGTAATTAATATGGTCAAATCCGGAAACTATCATTTCGAAAAGAAAAAGTTTATTCTTTCAGTGAAATACGGAAACATTCCGTATTTTATCTAACGGGTGGCATCCCTAAGTCTAAATATTGCTGTTACATTGCACAACCTTCAATGGTATGTCATAATTATGTACAATTCTGGCAAATTAATTACGGTCTTTGTTAGGAAGAAATGGTCTTCACACAGTTCGCAACGAGCCAGGCAGCCCAAACTGCTGCATTATACCCTGACACTTCTTGCACAGAACGCAAGAGAAGGGACACAATTTCCCTAGTTAAAATAAATTCATGTTAGCAGGCAATATTAACTAAATATACAGGTTTAAAAATATACACTTGTGTATTGATTTTAAGAAAGACATTGATGTTTATGGTTAGGTACACACAGTGCTTTTTTCGCGAATGCGCTTGTTAAATCATCACCCATTTGGCAAAGCAGGCTGTGATTCGCTGATAAATTAACAGGCACCGTATCGATTATATGCAACGCAGGACAAGCTAGATAAACTAGTAATATTATCAACCATGTGTAGCTAACTACTGATTATGTTAAGATTGATTGTTTTTTATAAGATAAGTTTAATGCTAGCTAGCAACTTACCTTGGCTCCTTGCTGCACTCGCGTAACATGTAGTCAGCCTGCCACGCAGTCTCCTCGTGGAGTGTAATGTAATCGGCCATAATCGGTGTCCAAAAATGCTGATTACCGATTGTTATGAAAACTTGAAATCGGCCCAAATTAATCGGTCGACCAGCTCTGTGAATTATAAGTGAAATAATCTGTCTGTAAACAATTGTTGGAAAAATTACTTGTGTCATGCACACAGTAGATGTCCTAACCGACTTGCCAAAACTGTAGTTTGTTAAGAAGAAATTTGTGGAGTGGTTGAAAAATGAGTTTTAATGACTCTTATTCAGAAGAGGATTGCGTGAGGAGGTCCATATGGACCTGGCATGCCAAGACAACACCCTCTCATTGGATGGACTCATCACGATGGCCATCCATCTGGATAACTTCCTTCGGGAGTGTCGGGACTCCCATTGCCTCTCTCCCCCCTTTGTTGACCAATCTGAGTCACAGCCTGGATCCATGGAGGTAAGGGCCACACGCCTCCCCGCGGCTGAGCGACGCTGTTGGAGACAGCTGGGGCTCTGTCCCTACTGTGACCAGGAGGCACACCAGCTTCAACGATGTCCGCAATGTTCTAACCCGAGAGAACACACACATCACAGCACCACTCACCATCACCGTGGGACCCCTGCACCAAGAAAGCCTCCCCTTCCTCATCATCCAGGCACCCGTACACAGTCGTCCTCGGCCTTCCGTGGCTCCAACGCCACAACACCACCATATCCTGGCCGAGGATGGCGATTACGGCCTGTGTGCCCGGAAGACCTGCTTTCCCTTACCTTGTGGTTCCATGTCCGTTGAGAGTCCTGTGATTGCCTTCCAGGCCGACATTTCGGAGGTTTACCAGGATCTCTGGGAGGTTTTCTCCAAGACTCACACCACCTATCTCCCTCCTCATCGCCCCTGGGACTGTGTCATTGACCTGCTAACTGACTATGCGCCTCCACATCTACCCCCTGACAGTGTTCAAGGCATTCGTTAATGAGGTGTTTCGGGCATGCTTGGGTGCCAGGTGGTTGTGTATATCAACGACATCCTGATCTACTCAGCCACCTTGGAGGAGCACATCGCCCACAATGTGGGTAGTCCTGGGACACCTCCCCGATAACCATCTGTACGTCAAAGTGGAGAAGTGCCAGTTCCACCAGGTCACCGTCTCCTTCTTGGAATCAGCCCACAGGGATTGGTTATGGAGAAAAGTAAGCTAGATGCGGACAGGTCATGGCCAGTCCAAACCACCATAAAGTGACTACAACGGTTTTTGGGGTTTGACAACTTTTACCGCCGCTTCATCAGGAACTTCAGCTCCATCGCCTCTCCTTTTACCTCTCTCCTCAAAGGTGGTTCCTGTAAGTTGGTGTGGAATCATGCAGCTTATGAGGCTTACCGCCTGCTGAAGGGGTGTTTCAACTCTGCTCCGTTGCTGAAACACCCAGACCCTACGCTGCCCTTCGTGGTGGAGGTGGACGCCTCAGAAGTGGGCATGGGAGGCCCTCCTGTCACAACATCAAGGTAATCCACAAAAACTGTATCCATGTGCATACTACAAAAAAAAATGTCACGTCTACTCCCGCTCCCCCTCTCTGGTGCTTGCCTTTACCGGTCTACTAACCACCGGTTCTGGCAACTCAACATTATGCAAACCTGAGCCCTATCATGAGTCAGACCTGGACTCCATCACTACCCTGATTACTTCCCCTTTATCTTGCACTCCTTTGTTATCACCCACCAGGAAATATTGTTTATGTTTCCATGTTAGACAGGAGATATAAGATTCCATTTCTCACATACAGTGCCTTGCGAAAGTATTCGGCCCCCTTGAACTTTGCGACCTTTTGCCACATTTCAGGCTTCAAACATAAAGATATAAAACTGTATTATTTTGTGATGAATCAACAACAAGTGGGACACAGTCATGAAGTGGAATGACATTTATTGGATATTTCAAACTTTTTTAACAAATCAAAAACTGAAAAATTGGGCGTGCAAAATTATTCAGCCCCTTTACTTTCAGTGCAGCAAACGCTCTCCAGAAGTTCAGTGAGGATCTCTGAATGATCCAATGTTGACCTAAATGACTAATGATGATAAATACAATCCACCTGTGTGTAATCAAGTCTCCGTATAAATGCACCTGCACTGTGATAGTCTCAGAGGTCCATTAAAAGCGCAGAGAGCATCATGAAGAACAAGGAACACACCAGGCAGGTCCGAGATACTGTTGTGAAGAAGTTTAAAGCCGGATTTGGATACAAAAAGATTTCCCAAGCTTTAAACATCCCAAGGAGCACTGTGCAAGCGATAATATTGAAATGGAAGGAGTATCAGACCACTGCAAATCTACCAAGACCTGGCCGTCCCTCTAAACTTTCAGCTCATACAAGGTGAAGACTGATCAGAGATGCAGCCAAGAGGCCCATGATCACTCTGGATGAACTGCAGAGATCTACAGCTGAGGTGGGAGACTCTGTCCATAGGACAACAATCAGTCGTATATTGCACAAATCTGGCCTTTATGGAAGAGTGGCAAGAAGAAAGCAATTTCTTAAAGATATCCATAAAAAGTGTCGTTTAAAGTTTGCCACAAGCCACCTGGGAGACACACCAAACATGTGGAAGAAGGTGCTCTGGTCAGATGAAACCAAAATTGAACTTTTTGGCAACAATGCAAGACGTTATGTTTGGCGTAAAAGCAACACAGCTCATCACCCTGAACACACCATCCCCACTGTCAAACATGGTGGAGGCAGCATCATGGTTTGGACCTGCTTTTCTTCAGCAGGGACAGGGAAGATGGTTAAAATTGATGGGAAGATGGATGGAGCCAAATACAGGACCATTCTGTAAGAAAACCTGATGGAGTCTGCAAAAGACCTGAGACTGGGACGGAGATTTGTCTTCCAACAAGACAATGATCCAAAACATAAAGCAAAATCTACAATGGAATGGTTCAAAAATAAACATATCCAGGTGTTAGAATGGCCAAGTCAAAGTCCAGACCTGAATCCAATCGAGAATCTGTGGAAAGAACTGAAAACTGCTGTTCACAAACAAATGCTCTCCATCCAACCTCACTGAGCTCGAGCTGTTTTGCAAGGAGGAATGGGAAAAAATTGCAGTCTCTCGATGTGCAAAACTGATAGAGACATACCCCAAGCGACTTACAGCTGTAATCGCAGCAAAAGGTGGCGCTACAAAGTATTAACTTAAGGGGGCTGAATAATTTTGCACGCCCAAATTTTCCGTTTTTGATTTGTTAAAAAAGTTTGAAATATCCAATAAATGTCGTTCCACTTCATGATTGTGTCCCACTTGTTGTTGATTCTTCACAAAAAAATACAGTTTTATATCTTTATGTTTGAAGCCTGAAATGTGGCAAAAGGTCGCAAAGTTCAAGGGGGCCGAATACTTTCGCAAGGCACTGTATTTCTCCCAAGTTGCCATCCCAACACTCTATAACAAAATTAAGGAAGAATTTGAAACATGTCACGGTGAATAACTGGACCAGACTCCAATATTTTGGACACAGGCTTCCCCTTGCAATCGGTAGGCTACGTGTTAAATGTTTTTAAGGAACTTTGACTTAAAATGTCAATTCTAATAGTGACTGAGCCTACTTCTACGTACATAATTACACAACTTCAGCTTCCTATTCCATCTGCAGCCTATGACTGAAGAACTCATAATGGTAAAATAAGAAATAGGAACACATTAGTGCTGCACTTATAGCACACTATATTTTGATGAACATGTTAAAAATGTGTGTTTGAAGGTGCTGCGTTCGCTCACAATCCAACAAAGCTTCGGAGACAGTCAGCAAGATGGCGGACTAAACCCAGCTATGTAGACCACCTCAAGATAAAAACGTAATATTTAATATCGGTAAATTAGACTAAATATTAGCACTACACAATCTGGTGGCTAATAATCTTCAATCTGGATAACAACACAAAACAAATCATAAGACTAGAGAAATTTATTGTCAAATATTACGAAAACAAGCAATGCCCAAACATGACGGGAGAGTAAGACAGGGGAACCTATTTCAAAACGAAAACATGACTCTTCTACAGACACAGACAATTTAATATTTTCACCACTGATCTGGTAAAGGTCGAAACCGATTTGTTAAAATCAATAAATGACAAACTGGGTATACTTGAACTAGTCAGTAATGATATAAAAGAGTTGAAGGCAAGCCTCGGGATGAGTGACGAAACAGCTGCGACATTAGAGAAAGACACAAACAAGCTAAAAAGGACAGTCAATAAGATTGAAACTGAAGTTAATTAACTTAAAAAGGAGAACATTGTTCTGAGAGTAGCCTTACATGACATACAGACTAGATTCATGAGAGAGAATCTGCTACTTACAGGTATCCAAGAGAAAGAACAAGTTGTTCCTGAATCTGTAGTTAGAGAGTTCCTCCTTACAGCGCTTCAGATCCCACCCGAAGCTAACAACAAAATCCAACTCAAACGTGTACACCGCTTCGGACAGAGAGGGCAGAGGTATGAACGCCCAATTGTTGCCAAATTTGCTTTCTTTAAAGACAAAATAATGGTTAAAAGCCTGGGTATAGGACTTGCTGGCACGGAAATAGGCATGAATGACCAGTTCCCGAAGGAAATTGCAGAACGACGTAAGGTTCTGTATCCAATTTTCAAGGAAACAGATTGAAATGGAAACGCGTAGCTCTCGTGGTTGATTAAACTGTATATTGATAACCAGTTGTTCAGAGACACAAAGAGACTCCATGGCTATTTTAAAAATGACAAAGTTCTCATAGGGTCAAATAATGAAACACACAATTCTAGCCCTGTTATGGATTGTAATAATACAACAAAAAAATATAGCTTTTCTATTTATCTTCAAATGTAACTAATTGGAACACAAAAGCACTAATTCAACATGGTGGAGGTAAAAATATAGTAAACAGAAGGCACAGTATGTGTGGATGGATGGTGTGGTGTGTTTTTTGGTGTTTGGGAAAGTGTGGCGTTGAGAGAGAAAGGAAATGGTTGCATATCCCTGAACCAATGTATTTCTGTGAGCAGGTGTTGTGAGAGAGCTTTCAGTGTTGTGCGGATGAGGGATATACATTTTATAATGAATTATACATCTTATTTATTTATCTGTTGTCCAATCATGGTGGAACAGCGTTTTAAAATAAATTATACATCTCATTTATTTATTGTCCTATCATGGGGAACTACATTTCTCAAATAAATTATACATCTAATATATTTATTTATGGTCCTATATTGATGGAACGGTCCACAACCCTATACCCTAGACACCCACCTGAACGACCCAGATACTAAGGAGAAGTCCCTATCTGTTTTATAGGCCTGCTGTAAGCAGCCTGTATACAGCCAAAATGCGGTCAGAGACCTTCTAGAGCAGCACCGCCGCCTCAAGATTCTGAGCATGCTTGGCAAGGTTGGTCCTGCAAAGCCAAAGCCCCCGGATGGGAGAGCATAATATACAAGGAAATGTTCAAAGCTGCTAATGAGAACCTTGACGACCTTGTACCGAGCCGGTGGAGATTCCGGTAGTGTGCCCCCACCCAGGCAGTGGTAGTGCTGTCAACACTAGCTGCAGTAACCCAAGGGGAGGGGGTCAAACTTGGACTTTCAGAGAGGGGGCATATTATTGTGGCCCTGGTGGCACAATAATAGGACGTGACAATGGTTAGGACGTGACAATAGGACGTGACAATCATCTAGGACGTGACAATGGTTAATCAAATTTCCCCATTTCTTCCCATTTATTTGCACAGTTTTGCAGGCCTTCTCATACAGCTGCAAACTGTATATGCATTCGTAAATCAAGACCTTCCTTGAGTTGGGCTCCGGGATGGTGCAACTGTTGAGAATCTGAGTCTATGGTTGTTGTGGGGGAAAGGGGTTGAGTGTGTGTTGTGTGTGTATCCCACAACTGTTGCGAGGGAGTAAAAGATGTGTGGGACAATATAGGATGATTCACAATAATTGTTTGGTAATATAATAATTGCTTGCCATAATGTGGAAGGATATTGATCTCATCCCGTCAGTAGAGGATGCCTGGATATTTTTTTTAAATGCCTTCCTAACCATCTTAAATAAACATGCCCCATTCAAGAAATTTAGAACCAGGAACAGATATAGCCCTTGGTTCTCCCCAGACCTGACTGCCCTTAACCAACACAAAAACATCCTATGGCGTTCTGCATTAGCATCGAACAGCCCCCGTGATATGCAGCTGTTCAGGGAAGCTAGAAACCATTATACACAGGCAGTTAGAAAAGCCAAGGCTAGCTTTTTCAAGCAGAAATTTGCTTCCTGCAACACTAACTCAAAAAAGTTCTGGGACACTGTAAAGTCCATGGAGAATAAGAACACCTCCTCCCAGCTGCCCACTGCACTGAAGATAGGAAACACTGTCACCACTGATAAATCCACCATAATTGAGAATTTCAATAAGCATTTTTCTACGGGTGGCCATGCTTTCCACCTGGCTACTCCTACCCCTGTCAACAGCACTGCACCCCCCACAACAACTCGCCCAAGCCTTCCCCATTTCTCCTTCTCCCAAATCTGCTCAGCTGATGTTCTGAATGAGCTGCAAAATCTGGACCCCTACAAATCAGCCTGTTCAACCTCTCTTTCGTGTCGTCTGAGATTCCCAAAGATTGGAAAGCAGCTGCGGTCATCCCCCTCTTCAAAGGGGGTGACACTCTTGACCCAAACTGCTACAGACCTATATCTATCCTACCATGCCTTTCTAAGGTCTTCGAAAGCCAAGTCAACAAACAGATTACCGACCATTTCGAATCTCACCATACCTTCTCTGCTATGCAATCTGGTTTCAGAGCTGGTCATGGGTGCACCTCAGCCACGCTCAAGGTCCTAAATGATATCTTAACCGCCATCGATAAGAAACATTACTGTGCAGCCGTATTCATTGATCTGGCCAAGGCTTTCGATGAGGATGTGGTGTCAATCACCACATCCTCATCGGCAGACTCGACAGCCTTGGTTTCTCAAATGATTGCCTCGCCTGGTTCACCAACTACTTCTCTGATAGAGTTCAGTGTGTCAAATCGGAGGGTCTGCTGTCCGGACCTCTGGCAGTCTCTATGGGGGTGCCACAGGGTTCAATTCTTGGACTGACTCTCTTCTCTGTATACATCAATGAGGTCGCTCTTGCTGCTGGTGAGTCTCTGATCCACCTCTACGCAGACGACACCATTCTGTATACTTCTGGCCCTTCTTTGGACACTGTTAACAACCCTCCAGGCAAGCTTCAATGCCATACAACTCTCCTTCCGTGGCCTCCAATTGCTCTTAAATACAAGTAAAACTAAATGCATGCTCTTCAACCGATCGCTACCTGTACCTACCCGACATTACTACTCTGGACGGCTCTGACTTAGAATACGTGGACAACTACAAATACGTAGGTGTCTGGTTAGACTGTAAACTCTCCTTCCAAACCCATATCAAACATCTCCAATCCAAAGTTAAATCTAGAATTGGCTTCCTATTTCGCAACAAAGCATCCTTCACTCATGCTGCCAAACATACCCTTGTAAAACTGACCATCCTACCAATCCTCGACTTTGGCGATGTCATTTACAAAATAGCCTCCAATACCCTACTCAACAAATTGGATGCAGTCTATCACAGTGCAATCCGTTTTGTCACCAAAGCCCCATATACTACCCACCATTGCGACCTGTATGCTCTCGTTGGCTGGCCCTCGCTTCATACTCGTCGCCAAACCCACTGGCTCCATGTCATCTACAAGACCCTGCTAGGTAAAGTCCACCCTTATCTCAGCTCGCTGGTCACCATAGCATCTCCCACCTGTAGCACACGCTCCAGCAGGTATATCTCTCTAGTCACCCCCAAAACCAATTCTTTCTTTGGCCGCCTCTCCTTCCAGTTCTCTGCTGCCAATGACTGGAACGAACTACAAAAATCTCTGAAACTGGAAACACTTATCTCCCTCACTAGCTTTAAGCACCAACTGTCAGAGCAGCTCACAGATTACTGCACCTGTACATAGCCCACCTATAATTTAGCCCAAACAACTACCTCTTTCCCTACTGTATTTAATTAATTTATTTATTTTGCTTTATTTTGCACCCCATTATTTTTATTTCTACTTTGCACATTCTCCCATTGCAAATCTACCATTCCAGTGTTTTACTTGCTATATTGTATTTACTTTGCCACCATGGCCTTTTTGCCTTTACCTCCCTTATCTCACCTCATTTGCTCACATCGTATATAGACTTGTTTATACTGTATTATTGACTGTATGTTTGTTTTACTCCATGTGTAACTCTGTGTCGTTGTATGTGTCGAACTGCTTTGCTTTATCTTGGCCAGGTCGCAATTGTAAATGAGAACTTGTTCTCAACTTGCCTACCTGGTTAAATAAAGGTGAAATAAATAAATAAATAAATAAATGTAATTTTGGTAATGGCGAGACTGGTGAGAGGTAAAATTACTTTGCATAAATTGACAACATTACTACAAATAATAGCTATTTATGGAAAATAAGAAACAGGACTTTTAAGAGGGGTCGGGGGTGGTCTGCCGGGCATTGGGATGACAACCCATCTTGGGATGAGGAAGGCTTTTAGCAGGTGGAATAGTGGGGACCAATTGGAGGTTTACTTAGTAGCAATGCAAATATCATGGTACAGCTAATACTTTCGCAAGGCACTGTATATAGACACTCAATCAAGTTACTTTTTAATGGTACGTTTACAAGCATATATTTTGATAAATAGAATTGAAACTTGTGTCTCATTATGTTAAGTGGTGAAGTAAGTATAGCCAGTTATAATTGTAATGGCTTAGCAGATAATAAGAAAAGACAATCAGTATTTACCTGGCTAAAAGAGAAGGAATATAATATCTATTGTTTACAGGAAACTCATTCAACAATTTTAGATGAAGTTTTGTGGAAAAAGGACGGAGGGGGTGAAATATATTTCTCCCATGGGCAAAGAAAATTCAAACGGGGGTGATGATATTAATTAAAGGTAATTTTGATCCAAATGTGCAAATTGTCCAAATAGTTCATGAAGGTAGATGGATTATTTAAAATATGTTATTGGACAATAAACAGATAAGGCTTATTAACCAATATGCTCCAAATAATGATGATCCAAGCTTCTTTGAAAATATAAATAAGAATTGATCAACTCTACAACCAACACTAGACTCTATTATTATGGTAGCAGATTTGAATACGTTTTCAAATACCTCTATGGACCGTAAAGGAAATCACACTACAAACTATCACCCTCAGGCACTTAAGGAAATCATGAATGTCATGGATATACTGAAATTCGTGGATATAGGGAGGCTTAAATACCCTGACTGTCACACCCTGACCGTAGATTGCTTTGTATGTTTCTATTTTTTGTTTGGTCAGGGTGTGATGTGGATGGGCATTCTATGTTTGTATGTCTAGGTTTTGTATTTCTATGTTTTGGTATGGTTCTCAATCAGGGACAGCTGTCTTTCGTTGTCAACTGTCAAGAGGAGTAAAACAAGGTTGTCCACTATCGGCATATCTATTTATTATTGCCATCAAAATGTTAGCTGTTAAAATTAGATCCAACAATAATATTAAGTTATTATAAATCCGTGGCTTAAAAACAAGTGTCATTGTACCCGGATGATTAATGTTTTCCTTTAAAACCACAATTAGAATCCCTCCACAGCCTCATAGAGGATCTAGATACTTTTGCTAACCTCTCCGGATTAAAACCAAATTATGACAAGTGTACTATATTACATATTGGATCACTAAAAAATGCAACTTTTACATTACCGTGTAGTTTACTAACCAATAAAATGGTCTGACGGGGGGATGTGGACATTCTCAGGACACAAATCCTGAAAGAAATGATCTCACTCCAATATATTTTTATTGAAAGTTAGCAAAAATCGATAACATCTTGCTACCCGGGACAGGAGAATACCCGTCTATTTGTGGAAAAAAAACCCTGATTAACTCTTTAGTCATATCACAGTTCCCCTATTTGCTTATGGTTTTGCCTGCACCTAGTGACCTGCTTTTTAAATTATATGAACAAAAAATATTAAATTTTATTTGGAATGGCAAGCCAGACGAAATGAAAAGGGCCTATTTATACACTGCTCAAAAAAATTAAGGGAACACTTAAACAACACAATGTAACTCCAAGTCAATCACACTTCTGTGAAATCAAACTGTCCACTTAGGAAGCAACACTGATTGACAATAAATTGTTGTGCAAATGGAATAGACAACAGGTGGACATTATAAGCAATTAGCAAGACACCCCCAATAAAGGAGTGGTTCTGCAGGTGGTGACCACAGACCACTTCTCAGTTCCTATGCTTCCTGGCTGATGTTTTGGTCACTTTTGAATGCTGGTGGTGCTTTCACTCTAGTGGTAGCATGAGACGGAGTCTACAACCCACACAAGTGGCACAGGTAGTGCAGCTCATCCAGGATGGCACATCAATGTGAGCTGTGGCAAGAAGGTTTGCTGTGTCTGTCAGCGTAGTGTCCAGAGCATGGAGGCGCTACCAGGAGACAGGCCAGTACATCAGGAGACGTGGAGGAGGCCGTAGGAGGGCAACAACCCAGCAGCAGGACCGCTACCTCCGCCTTTGTGCAAGGAGGAGCAGGGGGAGCACTGCCAGAGCCCTGCAAAATGACCTCCAGCAGGCCACAAAAGTGCATGTGTCTGCTCAAACGGTCAGAAACAGACTCCATGAGGGTGGTATGAGGGCCCGACGTCCACAGGTGGGGCTTGTGCTCACAGCCCAACACCTTGCAGGACGTTTGGCATTTGCCAGAGAACACCAAGATTGGCAAATTCGCCACTGGCGCCCTGTGCTCTTCACAGATGAAAGCAGGTTCACACTGAGCACATGTGACAGACGTGACAGTCTGGAGACGCCGTGTAGAACGTTCTGCTGCCTGCAACATCCTCCAGCATGACCGGTTTGGCGGTGGGTCAGTCATGGTGTGGGGTGGCATTTCTTTGGGGGGCCACACCTCCATGTGCTCGTCAGAGATAGCCTGATTGCCATTAGGTACCGAGATGAGATCCTCCTTATGCTGGTGCGGTTGGCCCTGGGTTCCTCCTAATGCAAGACAATGCTAGACCTCATGTGGCTGGAGTGTGTCAGCAGTACCTGCAAGAGGAAGGCATTGATGCTATGGACTGGCCCGCCCGTTCCCCAGACCTGAATCCAATTGAGCACATCTGGGACATCATGTCTCGCTCCATCCACCACACTGTCCAGGAGTTGGCGGATGCTTTAGTCCAGGTCTGGGAGGAGATCCCTCAGGAGACCATCCGCCACCTCATCAGGAGCATGCCCAGGCATTGTAGTGAAGTCATACAGGCACGTGGAGGCCACACACACTACTGAGACACATTTTGACTTGTTTTAAGGACAATACATCAAAGTTGGATCAGCCTGTAGTGTGGTTTTCCACTTTAATTTTGAGTGTGACTCCAAATCCAGACCTCCATGGGTTGATAAATGTGATTTCCATTGATCATTTTTATGTGATTTTGTTGTCAGCACATTCAACTGTATAAAGAAAAAAGCATTTAATAAGAATATTTCATTCATTCAGATCTAGGATGTGTTATTTTAGTGTTCCCTTTATTTTTTTGAGCAGTGTATAACGAATATGAGTTCAGAGGGCAGAAATGATTAAATAGTAAAGCATTAGACCTCTCACTAAAGGCATCAGTCATACAAAAGTTATACTTAAATCTGAAATGGTTCTCTAGTAAATTAGTAAGAATGTGTCACGTTCTGACCTTTATTTCCTTTGTTTTGTATTTATTTATTATGGTCAGGGCGTGAGTTGGGTGGGCAGTCTATGTTGGTTTTTCTATGTTTTGGGGCATTTCTATGTTTTCGGCCTAGTATGGTTCTCAATCAGAGGCAGGTGTCATTGGTTGTCTCTGATTGAGAATCATACTTAGGTAGCCTGGGTTGCACTGTTTGTTTGTGGGTGATTGTCTATGTTAGTGGCTTGTGTCAGCACAGGTCTCATTTTGTAGCTTCACGGTCGAATTTGGTTTATTGTTTTTGTTACTCTTTTGTATAGTGTTCAGTCTTTCTTTATTAAAGATTTTACCATGGACACTTACCACGCCGCATATTGGTCCTCTGATCCTTCTCACCTCTCCTCTTCAGACGAAGAGGAGGACGACCGTGACAGAATGTCTCAGACATTTTGCCCTTTTTTCAGATTACAACTGATCACTTTCGGTTATTTGAAAAATCTCCAAAATCTCGTTATTTTTTAAACAAGCCTTAGAAAGTTGGTTGCAATTTCAGTTTAATCCACCTGAAAAGACAGAACAAATAATACAACAAATATTGTGGTTAAACTGAAATATAGTAATTGATCAAAATAAAAAAACGTATTTTTTGATACATTTTTAAAAAAGGTATAATTTTTGAAAATGATATCATAAATAGGACTGGTGGAGTTATGTCACACATGCAGCAAATGGAAATGTCTGCTCTACCCAAAATTACAACCAACTAATTGCAGCATTACCACAAAAATGGAAGAGGCAAGTAGAAGGGGGAAAAAGTAAAGAACTTGTCTGTCGGCCCCGCATTAACCATAAATGGTTAAATAAAATTGTAATAAATAAGAACATATACCAATTTCATTTAAGGACCAAACAATTAACAGCAGTGCCATATAAATTGCAAAATAGTTGGGAAGAGATTTTCAATGTACCGATTCCATGGCACATAGTTTATTTAATTGACACGCAAAACAACGGCGGATTCAAAACTTCGAATTTTTCAATTTAAATTATTATACAAAATTCTTGCAACCAATAGAATGTTATATATATGGGGGATACAAGCTTCCCAGCTCTGCAGATTTTGCTGCGAGGAGGCAGAGTCCTTAGATCATTTATTTTGGTACTGTCCATACATTATGTAGCTCGGTTTTGGTCACAGGTCCAGGAATGGCTGAAGAATTGCAACATTGAGCTAGAACTAACGCTGCAGATAGCAATACTGGGTGATCTGAAAAGTCATAGTCAATCAATCAATAATATCTATAAAATAAAATATAAAACTTTGATAATAATAATTATTTTAGCAAAAATTTTTATCTTTAATTTACAATCTGTAGAAGCTATGAGAATAGAAATGTTCTGTACTTTTGAGAAGCATCACAGCACAGTTGGAAAATATATGGCAAATAGAAATCCAAAATGGATGGTTAAGAGAGATGGGAGGGGTTGAATGGAGCTGAAGGGGGCGACTAATAACATCAAGATAACCAATGTAAATCATACGGGGTCTGTAAAATGTATATATGTTCAGAAATGTTGTGAAATAGCACAGTTACAAATAGAAATCAAACTGGATGGACATTAGAAATAGAGGAAGGACTAAAAACAAACAAAATATAACTATTGTAAAATAGATTGTGTCTGTAAAATGTGTATAATATGTATAAACTGAAGGTAGAAGCCTAAGTGTTATTGTTTATTAGTTTACTCCAATTGGGGGAGGGGTGGTAGGGTATGCGGGGAATAATAAAGGTACAGTATATTCTAAAGAAAATGTGTATACACTGTATGTATGTATGTGTGTATGTATGTTTTTATACATATATAAGGGTATGTGTGTATGTATGTGGATATATATATTTACCCCAAAAATATATGGGGGATTGGAAATGATGCAGACAATTACATTGATGGCAGCAACAATCTATCCGCAATATTAAAGCTGATCCACCCCTTAAAAAAAATAACAAAAAAATGTAGGCGTGATAATAACATCTATTATCATATGTAGCCTGTAGTATAACAATTTGAAAAATATTTGTTTCATTTGGTTTTGGATTCAGTTAGCACAGTATGTAATGTATTCATTCATATGATCTCATGTTAGAAGTGATGTTCTCTACCCTGACAGTTGTTTTAACCATGTCTGGTGGAATGACCAAGTTTTCACCAAAGTGTTTGAAAATCACAATTCACAATTGCAATATCTGGCCAAAATATCGCAATTAAATATTTTGTCCAAATCGTGAAACCCTACGGAGGAGATATTTGGACAAGCTGTTGTGTAGTTGAGATGGATAGGATCCCCTATGGGCATCGACCTCTCCATTTTCAGAGGTGAAGGAAAACGTTTTATGGAGGCATAGATCAGAAACACTTTATACAAAGGAAAACATGCCAGTGAATCACTCACCTGATGACTAACCTTCAACTCGAGGACTAGCAAATGCCTGTGCCTTAGCTAAGTGGTATTCCAGACGTTTAGGAGAGGCTTATGGATGTGTGGGCCCGATATGTGAATGTATGTGAGTGAGTGAGTGAGTGAGTGAGTGAATGATGAGCAGCTCTGGAGGGGTGAAAGAATAGAGTGAGAGTGAGAGATAAAGGGAATGTAATTGTGGAAGGGATCCAAGCCCGGGCCCAGTGAATAGAGACATCTAATCCTCCTCCATCAACGGTAGCACAGCAGCTCACATTTACCTCTGATTATGTTTCCCACCCACGCCACGTCTCTCTGTCTTCGTTAACTCTATCTGCGCTAAGCGTGTGGAAGCCAGCTACCATCTCACCGCCTCCGAGCCTGAGTAAGTGAGAGACAGATTTGACCGCAGCAAATCCCATTCTCAGATGATATTATTAGCCTTGGAGATAAAGAAGAAAACTTTGATAAATATTTCATTGGGAGATTTCCCAGAGGTAGCCCCTTAAAATGCACAGCCGAGAATATCCTAAGAAGTCTAATACTTTCTTTGTTCTGCTTAGGATCAGTGTGCAGCATCAACTGGTTGAAACAAGATAGGCTCAAACAAATAAAGAGCTCCTATAGCACTGCACTATGGCACTGCGTCTCAGTGCAAGAGGCGTCACTACAGTCCCTGGTTCGAATACAGGCTGTATCACATCGGGCCGTGATTGGGAGTCCCATAGGGCGGCGCACAATTGGCCCAGCATTGTCCGGGTTTGGCTGAGGTAGGCCGTCATTGTAAATATGACGTATGTATATATATATATATATACAGTTGAAGTCGAAAGTTTACATACACTTAGGTTGGAGTCATTAAAACTGATTTTTTCAACAACTCCACAAATTTCTTGTTAACAAACTATAGTTTTGGCAAGTCGATTAGGACATCTACTTTGTGCACGACACAAGTAATTTTCCCAACAATTGTTTACAGACAGATTATTTATTAACTGCATCACAATTCCAGTGGGTCAGAAGTTTACATACACTAAGTTGACTGTGCCTTTAAACAGCTTGGAAAATTCCAGAAAATGATGTCATGGCTTTAGATGTTTCTGATAGGCTAATTGACATAATTTGAGTCAATTGGAGGTGTACCTGTGGATGTATTTCAAGGCCTACCTTCAAACTCAGTGCCTCTTTGCTTGACATCATGGGAAAATCAAAATAAATCAGCCAAGTGTGGTTCATCCTTGGGAGCAATTTCAAATGCCTGAAGGTACCACGTTAATCTGTACAAACAATAGTGCGCAAGTATAAACACCATGGGACCACGCAGCCGTCATACCGCTCAGGAAGGAGATGCGTTCTGTCTCAACGTAATTTGGTGCGAAAAGTGAAAATCAATCCCAGAACAACAGCAAATGACCTTGTGAAGATGCTGGAGGAAACAGGTACAAAAGTATCTATATCCACAGTAAAACGAGTCCTAAATCGACATAACCTGAAAGGCCGCTCAGCAAGGAAGAAGCCACTACTCCAAAACCACCATAAAAAAGCCAGACTACGGTTTGCAACTGCACATGGGGACAAAGATTGTACGTTTTCGAGAAATGTTCTCTGGTCTAATGAAACAAAAATAGAACTGTTTGGGCATAATGACCATCGTTATGTTTGGAGGAAAAAGGGGGAGGCTTGCAAGCCGAAGAACACCATCCCAACCGTGAAGCACGGGGTTGGCAGCATCATGTTGTGGGGGTGCTTTGCTGCAGGAGTGACTGGTGTACTTCACAAAATAGATGGCAACATGAGGAAGGAAAAATACGGATATATTGAAGCAACATCTCAAGATATCAGTCAGGAAGTTAAAGCTTGGTCACAAATGGGTTTTCCAAATGGACAATGACCCCAAGCATACTTCCAAAGTTGTGACAAAACGGCTTCAGGACAACAAAGTCAAGGTATTGGAGTGGCCATCACAAAGCCCTGACCTCAATCCCATAGAAAATGTGTGGGCAGAGCAGAACTGAAAGAGCAAGGAGGCCTACAAACCTGACTCAGTTACACCAGCTCTGTACACTTCTGACCTACTGGGAATGTGATGAAAGAAATAAGAAATTCTCTCTACTATTATTCTGACATTTCTCATTCTTAAAATAAAGTGGATCACCTAACTGACCTAAAACAGGGAATTTTTACTAGGATTAAATGTCAGCAATTGTGAAAAACTGAGTTTAAATGTATTATATATATATATATATATATGTATGCCAAATATATGTATATATATATATATGCTACTGTATTCATGAGGTGGGTTAAACAGGGTATGCTGCCTGCAACAGACCCTGCAAGAATGTAGTAGCCAGTGGGCATCCTCAGGGGCTGGCTGGGTTACCTGGGCTAATTCAAGTTCAAGTCTGTTCCCTTTCCTAAGAGGAAAAGACGTATGAGTGGGTTTATGATACACTGTCCATCATTGCCAGACTTCACCAAATGGCGTCTCCACAGAGCTACAAAGTTTCAGTGGCATCACATAAGAACTCATCTTATACTGTACTGCACCACTAGACCACCCTTTAAGGCCTACAGGGTCTATGAAGCCTTTATTAGGCCTAGGTTTACCTTAAAACGTGTTGGTTGTTCAAAGTGGTACTGTCTAATTGATGCCAATAGAGAATGACTACACCATCTAAACTATGATCACATCTCTCCAAACACCCCCAATGTGCAGCTAATCCTCAGCCTCAGCCCCCTGGGTGTCCATGTAAAACAGAGCGATTAGCGCAGCGCTTTAATTTATTTGAGTGAACGTCGAAGCCCACGCACTGGGGCAGACAATACAACATGTACCCAATTCAGCAGCGCATGAATCATCTCGAAAGATAATCTGAAGGGAGCCTGGGTTGGTGATACACACAGAATGACGTAAACACACATTTAAAATCAGTCTTTCTCATTTGAATGAACTGTAATAACCACGGGGAGTGTTCTGGCACAAAATGGATACTGAATATCACCCAACTGTGTAGATAAGATGAGTGAACCGTGTACTGATGCGCTGTGGGATCTTGGGATGCAAGGCACCACATAGACATACAGTATTATATTCATCATTATGACGACTGCTTTAGGATCTTGTGTGACACTGTCTCTGAAATACCTGCACTCAAGGGAAATTAGAATGGCCAATTTCACAAAAATACATATACATTTATGTGTTAAAAATTTCCTCCCACTTCACAAGGGGCTTTATTTTGAGGGCATTTCCCTACAGTGAATTTATAATGATGAGAATGGCAAAAACGAAAATGAAACACATTCTGTGGTAGTTTTTGTAGTGCAAATGTTTATATGTAAGTGATTCCTATTCAACCGAGTATTAGTGCTGCAGAATGAAAACAAATTCAAGACAAATATGCCAGACCCCTGTGTTGGCCACCGACATAAGGGGAATATCCCAAACCTGCTATTCTCTAGCTGGTCCACCGTTGGACATAAGCATTAAACTTATTTTTCAAAATCAGATGAGCATCATTGAGGAGGCAGGAAACACACACAGATGGGAAAAATGCACTTTGCTTCATCAATGTCTCAGAGAAGCGTAAAGAGGGATAGTATATGTGTGTGAGAAAGGGAAAGAGAGGGAGAGAGGGGGACATATTGTGTGTCTGTCAGAGAGAGAGAGAAAAGAAAAGAAAAAGAAAGAAAGAGCACATATGAGACAGGGAGAGAGACAGTCTGTCAAGTCAAGTCCCATCACTCGTATTTACCCATGAAGGCACTGTAACTGATGGGACCTTGGGTTACAATAAAAAAAAACGAATCAACGGCCTACAAAAGCCAGCCGCAACGACAATATTCTAATATTACTCCAGTTTAAACCTTCTTACCCCGTATAGGGGGGGGGGGCATCCATATAACAGGCTTACCGGTGGAAATGGTATACTGCATATCTGTGATGTAGGCCTACATTTCCAAGGCACTCTTCAATTCGCTCAACTCCTCCCTGCTTTTATGGTAGTGTAGAACGCAATGTGATTTTCTGGGACAGAGATGGCTTTAACAAACTTCTGCGTTCTCCCAAACAAGGCTATTTGTGAGCAAGCAGAGCCTAGTTCAGTGAAGTAAGCACAACCCAAGGTGTGGAGTGCAATAGAGATTGCACTCCACACTGCCCTTTCCCACCTGGACAAAAGGAACACCTACGTGAGAATGATGTTCCTAGATACAGTTCAGCGTTTAACACCATAGAGCCCTACAAACTCATCAATAAACTAAGGACGGGATTGGGGATTAAACACCTCCTTCTGCAAATGGATCCTGGACTTTCTGACGGGCCTCCCCCAGGTGGTGAGGGTAGGCAACAACACATCCGCCACGCTGACCCTTAATACGGGGCCTCCTGTACTTCCTGTTCACCCACGACTGCTTGGCCGCGCGCGACTCCAACACCATCATTAAGTTTGCAGACGACACGACGGTGGAAGGCCTGATCACCAACGACAATGAGACAGTCTACAGGGAGGAGGTCAGAGGTCAACAACCTCTCCCTCAACGTCAGCAAGACAAAGGAGCTGATCGTGGACTACAGGAAATGGAGGGCTGAGCACGCCCCCATCCACAGGGATGTAGTGGAGCAGGTTGAGAGTTTCAAGTACCTCGGTGTCCACATCACTAAGGAATTATTATGGTCCACACCACCACCACAGTTGTGAAGAGGGCACGACAACGCCTTGGCAACTGCTTGGCATCCGACCGCAAGGCGCTACAGAGGGTAATGTGTACGGCCCAGTAGATGACTGGGGCCAAGCTCCCTGCCGTCCAGGACCTCTATACCAGGCAATGTCAAAGGAATGCCCTAAAAATTGTCAAAGACCCAGCCACCCATGTCATAGACTGTTCTCTCTGCTACCGCACGGCAAGCGGTCTGGAACCAACATGACCCTGAACAGCTTCTACCCCCAAGACTGCTAAATAGATAACCAATATCTACCCGGACTAACTATTTAACTATCTGCATTGACCCTTTTTGCACTAACTCTTTTGACTCACCACATATGCTACTGCTACTGTTTATAATCTATCATGTTGCCCAGTCACTTTATCCCTACCTACAGTTGAAGTCGGAAGTTTACATCTACTTAGGTTGGAGTCATTAAAACTCGTTTTTCAACCACTTCACAAATTTCTTGTTAACAAACTACAGTTTTGGCAAGTCGGTTAGGACATCTACTTTGTGCATGACACAAGCAATTTTTTCAACAATTGTTTACAGACAGATTATTTCACTTATAATTCACTATATCACAATTCCAGTGGGTCAGAAGTTTACATAAACTAAGTTGACATAAACTAAGTTGACTGCCTTTAAACAGCTTGGACAATTCCAGAAAATGATCTCACGGTTTTAGAAGCTTCTGATAGGCTTGGCCATAATGACCATCGTTATGTTTGGAGGGAAAAGGGGGAGGCTTGTAAGCCAAACGTACACCATCCCAACCTGTGAAGCACGGGGGTGGCAGCATCATGTTGTGGGTGTGCCTTGCTGCAGGAGGGACTGGTGTACTTCACAAAATAGATGGCAACATGAGGAAACAAAATTATGTGGATATATTGAAGCAACATCTTAAGACATCCGTCAGGAAGTTAAAGCTTGATCGCAAATGGGTCTTCCAAATGGACAATGACCCCAAGCATACTTCCAAAGTTGTGGCAAAATGGCTTAAGGATAACAAAGTCAAGGTATTGGAGTGGCCATCACAAAGCCCTGACCTCAATCCTATAGAAAATTTGTGGGCAGAACTGAAAAAGCGTGTGCGAGCAAGGAGGCCTACAAACCTGACTCAGTTACACCAGCTCTGTCAGGAGGAATGAGCCAAAATTCACCCAATTTATTGTGGGAAGCTTGTGGAAGGCTACCCAAAATATTTGACCCCAGTTAAGCAATTTAAAGGCAATGCTACCAAATACTAATTGAGTGTATGTAAACTTCTGACCCACTGGCAATGTGATGAAAGAAATAAAAGCTTAAATAAATCATTCTCTCTATAAAAGCTGTCATCAAGGCAAAGGGTGACTACTGTGAAGAATCTCAACACACAGTATTACTCAGGTAATCAAATATACAAAAAAAACACGTACAATATGTATGATACAGTATGCATGTTACAGTATGGTACAATGTGTTACAGTATGTATGGTACAGTATTTGTTACAGTATGTACAGTATGCATGTTACAGTATGTACAGTGTGGTACAGTATGTATGGTACATTATGTGCTACATTATGTACAGTATGGTACAGTATGTATGTTACAGTATGCATGTTACAGTACGTATGGTACAGTATGCATTGTACAGTATACATAAACACATCAGAATAATGACCGTGTGCAGTTTGAAAGAACATTGGAGAGACTACACACAGAAATAGGACACATGTACGAGTTGAGAAAAACACACAGTGACAGACAGACAGGCAAGATTGAAGTCAGGCACATCCTGTTTTCACCATGCAGACGCATTCTTGCATACAATAACTAAAGTATTTTCTCTCTCCTTCCCTCCCTCCCCCTCTCCTCCTTTGTCCCTTTTCCCCCAAGCTTGCTGAAGGAAACAGTAAACCAAGCTGGGTCGTTTGCATTTCTTTCTCCTAAGGACACATTTCATCCACATAGCTCATCAAATGGCATCTTGTTGGGGCTTTGGTGATCAAGGAACTGTTTTCCTTCATATTTTATCCACTCCATTGATTTTAGTGTTCCCCCCAGAGGCAGTGTCATAGACAACATTTTCATAATTACTCCTTCTTTATATCCTTATTAAGAATAATCATTATGATCAACTGTGGTGGGCGGAAGGAAGGGTAACAGGCCACAGAGAACAGAGCTTGATGGTAGAGTTAATTTTAGGAGGAAAAGAGGAATGGTTTCAGTCTATTTTTTTTGTGTGGGGATATGACCTCCTGCTTGGTTTGCTACATGATTCACTCAAAGCACTTAAGTAAAACCAAAAGGAAGTCTGGGATATTAAGATTGCCATGTAAGTAATTGGAATTGTTCTTTCAACTACAGCATTGTTATGGCATTATAACATAATTCTGTAATATGCAACTAAAAGGCAGAGCAATCGAGTTAAAGCACAGAGATGTGTTTACACATGGCAATGTGGAACGCTTTCATTTAATGGATCCAGACATAAGATGTGATACAGAACTGGATGAAAGACCATCACATTTGTCAAACTAACATGAAAGCTCTTTGTTACACTACACGACCACACATGGTTCTGTCGGGATTGGACCCACAGTACAGTACAGTCAAAGGGTTAGGCCTGGGCCTACTGCAAGATTTGGAGCGTCACACATTCCAAGTTTAGCCTAGTTTTTAGGATTTCCATTAGGGCTGGGCGATATTGCCTAAAAATGTTCTGTCGAAATAAGCTTTGTTGTACAATTAAAGGTCAAGTACACTGCATTTCAAACAGTCAGCAATAATCTAATGATTTCAGGGTTTACGAAATTATACACTGCTCAAAAAAAAAGGGAACACTAAAATAACACATCCTAGATCTGAATTAATGAAATATTCTTATTAAATAGTTTTTTCTTTACATAGTTGAATGTGCTGACAACAAAATCACACAAAAATGATCAATGGAAATCAAATTTATCAACCCATGGAGGTCTGGATTTGGAGTCACACTCAAAATTAAAGTGGAAAACCACACTACAGGCTGATCCAACTTTGATGTAATGTCCTTAAAACAAGTCAAAATGAGGCTCAGTAGTGTGTGTGGCCTCCACGTGCCTGTATGACCTCCCTACAATGCCTGGGCATTCTCCTGATGAGGTGGCGGATGGTCTCCTGAGGGATCTCCTCCCAGACCTGGACTAAAGCATCCGCCAACTCCTGGACAGTCTGTGGTGCAACGTGGCGTTGGTGGATGGAGCGAGACATGATGTCCCAGATGTGCTCAAGAGGAAAGCATCAATGCCTTCCTATTGCAGGAACTGCTGACACACTCCAGCCACATGAGGTCTAGCATTGTCTTGCATTAGGAGGAAACCAGGGCCAACCGCACCAGCATATGGTCTCACAAGGGGTCTGAGGATCTCATCTCGGTACCTAATGGCAGTCAGGCTACCTCTGGCGAGCACATGGAGGGCTGTGCGGTCCCCCAAAGAAATGCCACCCCACACCATGACTGACCCACCGCCAAACTGGTCATGCTGGAAGATGTTGCAGGCAGCAGAACGTTCTCCACGGCATCTCCAGACTCTGTCACGTCTGTCACATGTGCTCAGTGTGAACCTGCTTTCATCTGTGAAGAGCACAGTGGCGAATTTGCCAATCTTGGTGTTCTCTGGCAAATGCCAAACGTCCTGCACGGTGTTGGGCTGTAAGCACAACCCCCACCTGTGGACGTCGGGCCCTCATACCACCCTCATGGAGTCTGTTTCTGACCATTTGAGCAGACACATGCACATTTGTGGCCTGCTGGAGGTCATTTTGCAGGGCTCTGGCAGTGCTCCTCCTTGCACAAAGGCGGAGGTAGCGGTCCTGCTGCTGGGTTGTTGCCCTCCTACGGCCTCCTCCACGTCTCCTAATGTACTGGCCTGTCTCCTGGTAGCGCCTCGATGCTCTGGACACTACGCCGACAGACACAGCAAACCTTCTTGCCACAGCTCGCATTGATGTCCCATCCTGGATGAGCTGCACTACCTGAGCCACTTGTGTGGGTTGTAGACTCCGTCTCATGCTACCACTAGAGTGAAAGAACCGCCAGCATTCAAAAGTGACCAAAACATCAGCCAGGAAGCATAGGAACTGAGAAGTGGTCTGTGGTCACCACCTGCAGAACCACTCCTTTATTGGGGGTGTCTTGCTAATTGCTTATAATGTCCACCTGTTGTCTATTCCATTTGCACAACAACATGTGACATTTATTGTCAATCAGTGTTGCTTCCTAAGTGGACAGTTTGATTTCACAGAAGTGTGATTGACTTGGAGTTACATTGTGTTGTTTAAGTGTTCCCTTTATTTTTTTGAGCAGTGTACTTAGGCTAAATAAGCCTTCCACAACCATAAGACCCACTAATAATTTAATGATTTGATAAAAACCTGTTTTTTTTGCATTAGAGTTAACAGATCTGGCTTTCAAGTCTGTCTATTAAAATGACATTTTTGTTACAAATTTAACCTGAACCATGCATAATGCACATTCACTAATAATGACTAACTTCTTCTAGCAGGCATTATAGAAAATGAACACGTCTCATAAACAAACTGTCAACACAATCCCACGTGCTAGTGAGTATCCAGCTAATCTTTAGAGGATCTATTTGCTAGCTGACAGTTGAATTGTTATGAACACACCATTTTGTCTATCTCTAACCGTTTGAATAGCATGCTAGCCTGTCCACTTTGTTCAGGTGTTGAAATCAAGTGGCCTACCTTATTTCTCTAAATGAGTTGCCAGTTCTTATATAATTGTGTTTCATGCTCATTGCACATTTATCAACACAGACTAGACAGCTAGTATAACAGTCTTTGGATAAAATGCTGCTAGCAATATGTGCTACCGCAATGCTGCGCACCACAAACTGAGCAATACTTTTTCAGGAGCTAACACCAGTGTCATGGCGACAATGACGGACAGTCAACTCTAACTACAGAGGGTGGGGGCCTATTGATCAGAGGAAGCAAGCTAAATCTACCCCACTCTGCCAATAAGACAGACAGAGCTGTGTCATCATGTGTTGCTTGCTGTCAGGAGCACAGGTCTTAAACATGCGACACAGGGGCAATTTTATCTGATTTAAAGTGTACCTTACTTGTGGTCCCATCAATAGGCTAACCTTCCAGATTATTTAACATTTCATGTCAGGAAAAAAAATGATAAAAATGCAGAGAAATACTGCACTCAGTGTCCGTGTGAAAAACTCCTTGATGGGCTAAGGATAGTTAGGCTGGGCCCTTAACCAATCAGCATTAAGATTGGTTTTCGAAAGACATATCCCTGACATCAACCAATCCCTGTCCTCAAGAGCTAAATGACCTGCTCTTAACCTCACCCCTGCATTGTGACATGCTCTTAACCTTGCCCCTGCACTGTGACATGCTCTTAACCTTGCCCCTGCACTGTGACATGCTCTTAACCTCGCCCCTGCATTGTGACATGCTCTTAACCTCACCCCTGCATTGTGACATGCTCTTAACCTTGCCCCTGCACTGTGACATGCTCTTAACCTTGCCCCGGCATTGTGACATGCTCTTAACCTTGTCCCTGCATTGTGACATGCTCTTAACCTCGTCCCTGCATTGTGACATGCTCTTAACCTTGTCCCTGCATTGTGACATGCTCTTAACCTCGCCCCTGCACTGTGACATGCTCTTAACCTTGCCCCGGCATTGTGACATGCTCTTAACCTCGTCCCTGCATTGTGACATGCTCTTAACCTCGTCCCTGCATTGTGACATGCTCTTAACCTTGTCCCTGCATTGTGACATGCTCTTAACCTCGCACCTGCACTGTAACATGCCCTTAACCTCGCCCCTGCACTGTGACATGCTCTTAACCTCGCCCCTGCACTGTGTCATGCTCTTAACCTTGTCCCTGCACTGTGACATGTTCTTAACCTTGTCCCTGCACTGTGACATGCTCTTAACCTCGCCCCTGCACTGTGTCATGCTCTTAACCTTGTCCCTGCATTGTGACATGCTCTTAACCTTGTCCCTGCATTGTGACATGCTCTTAACCTTGTCCCTGCATTGTGACATGCTCTTAACCTTGTCCCTGCATTGTGACATGCTCTTAACATCGCCCCTGCATTGTGACATGCTCTTAACATCGCCCCTGCATTGTGACATGCTCTTAACCTTGTCCCTGCACTGTGACATGCTCTTAACCTTGTCCCTGCACTGTGACATGAACTTAACCTCACCCCTGCATTGTGAAACAGTCCGTCTGTGATCAATTTAACTTTGCTCTCTCTCAAATGTAGTAAGGCTAAAAGCATAGTCTAAAACAGCATGAGTGGCACTGAAGCTGTTGCCACGCAGAGTGGGTAGTCCGAGTAGTCATCTCTGGCTTTGGCAGACTGACCCTTAATGTAGCACATCTGCAATTACAAATCACCATGTCCCCAGTGCCAGCTCCCAGTAGGCACGGTTGCGCCCGCCCATGAAGCAGAACTAAACGACGGAGAGGATACATGGCATGCCATCCATTCACCAGAAGAGCGGCAAGCTCGCCTGCTCAGCTTCCAAGGCCTGATCCATATGACGTGCCCGAGCAAGACATAGCCCCAACAGTCTCTTCATGATGTGTCAGCTCTCTCTATTTCTCTCTCCACCACGCTATCTATTTCATTCTTTGTCACTCTTCTTCTTTCGCTGCTTCTCTTCATCTTTAAATTTCTCTTCCTCTTTTATCTCTATGCACAGTTAGGTCCATAAATATTGGGACATTGACCAAGTTATTATTATTTTAGCTGTATATCACAGCATATTAAAATTAAATAATGAATATGAGCTCAAAGTGCAGACTTTCAGCTTTAATTTGAGGGTATTTACATCTAAATCATAAGAACGGGGTAGGAATTACAACATGTTTTATATGTGGTCCCGCCCTTTGAAAAATTGGCTGCTCAGCTGTTCCAAGGCCAGGTGTGTCATTCCCTCATTCATTAATTTACAAGTAAGCAAATAAAAGGTCTAGAGTTGATTTCAAGTGTGGCATTTTCATTTGGAATCTGTTGCTGTTAACCCTCAATATGAAGTCCGAAGAGCTGTCACTGCCAGTGATGCAAGCCATCATTAGGCTGAAAAATCAAAACAAACCCATCAGAGAGATAACAAAAACATTATGTGTGGCCAAATCAACTATTTGGTACATTCTTAAAAAGAAAGAACACACTTGTGAGCTCAGGAACACCAAAAGGCCTGGATGACCACAGAAAACAACTGTGGTGCATGACAGAATAATTTTTTCCCTGGTGAAGAAAAACCCCTTCACAACAGTTGGCCAGATCAAGAACACCCTCCAGGAGGTAGGCATATCTGTGTCCGAGTCAACAGTCAAGAGAAGACTTCACCAGAGCAAATGTAGAGAATTTACCACAAGATGTAAACCATTGGTAAGACTCAAAAACAGGAAGACCAGATTAGAGTTTGCCAAAAAACATCTAAAAAAGCCTGTACAGTTCTGGAACAACATTTGATGGACAGATGAGACAACTTGTACAAGAATGATGGGAAGAGAAGAGTATGGGAAATGGAAGAAACTGCTCATGTTCCAAAGCATATCACCTCATCTGTAAAGCATGGTAGAGGTAGTGTTATGGAGTGGGTATGTATGGCTGCCAATGGAACTGGTTCCCTTGTATTTATTTATCTGCAACCAAGTATTAAAACTCACAATTTAATGTATGATTATATTAGTTTGACCAATTACTTTTGAGTCCCTAAAATTGAGGGGCTATTTAAAAAAAAATCTAATTCCTACAATTCCTATACAATACTATTGACAAACCCCTTAAATTAAAGATCAAAGTCTACATTTAAAGCATATCTTGATTGTTTCCTTTCAAATCCATTGTGGTGGTGTACAGAGCCAAAATGATGCAAATTGTGTCACTGTCCAAATACTTATGGACCTGACTGCATGTCAGTGTTTTCCATTAGTGCCAGCTGGTTATAGCTGGTTACAGATTTTCAACCGGATACTTTTCCCACTTCATATTAACTAGGCTACCTTTAATTTAAAAGTTTCAATTCGCTAGTCCGTCGAGCCCTCTCCTGCTAGAATGAACAATATGCATCTTCTAGTGATCTATTGATAGGACAGGCGCCGGCCGGTCAGTCACAAAACCAGCGATGACGGGGAAACGCAGTCCGCTGTCTGTCCCGCCTCCCAGCACAATATTTGTGCACTGTGGTTGGTTGCAGTCGCATTTCTTTACACATGACGCTTGTGAATTTGCATGTCCCATGTAATGGAAGAGGTAACAATGAGTCAAAATCCACTTAGCCTAATTATTTTTTTGCACGTTTCACATAGTCACCCATGCAGAGTTGTGGCCCATAGGCTATTTACTGTGCTTTGATTGACAACTAAAGAGCAAGTGTTGACTAGTTTATAAAAGGTGTCGAACTTACTGAATAAAGTCGATCTCCTATATCTCTTTTCCATTCATAAATCATGCCACATAGTTATATGTTCATGGTATCGCATTGGGACAAGTAAACCAAAGGATTTCCTAGGTTTCCTTTCCTAGAATGTCAGGGCTTGCCAGACTCTGGGTAGACACTAGTTACCACAGCAACAAAGTCAGAAACCCCACCCATTTCTACAATTTCTTAAGATGCGATTTTAAACCTAACCATAACCACACAGCTAACCTTATGCCTAACCTTAACCTTCAATTAAGACCAAAAAGCACGTTTGCGTTTCCATGGATTTGTTTCGGTATAGTCAATTTCAACTTTGTGGCTGTGCTATCTGGTGGAAACCGAAACAGTCACGCTAAAGTGAGTGACTCTGGTCTCATCAGTCAGTGTAGCCTACCGAATCACATCGTGAGAGAGTCCCTAAACGTGGTCTCCTGACGAGGTTTAAGCACTGTTGTGGACTTAGATTTAGAGCATCCAATTTTATATATTTTTTTTTTATCAAAAAGTGTGATTTTGAGACTGAAATCCTAAAAAATAAAAAAAATAAAAAGGAAACCTGGAAAAGCTCAACGGAGAAAACGGAATTTGGGGGGAAAAACTAACAAATCAAAACTTAATGAAATAATAAAAATAATGACCTACCGAAATATCTTTTATTAATAATTTAGGCTATGTCAAATCTGAACAATATAATACTTAAGACTGATATAGCCCTTGTATTATTGAACCTTTAAATTTATTTTTTCAAGATAATGTGGGCTATTTACTTAATTTGGTCTGTTTTTATCAAATACATAATTTGAAGAACAAACATCATTGTGGCAATTCATATCTTGCAGTGAAACTGCAAATAAGACTAATATCAAGAGAAGATGGTTTAAATGTTCTCTTAGTCTGGTCACATAGGCCTAGATGATATCCAGAACAACTAACAATACACTGATTTCATACATTTTCAGTCATTTAAATTGGAAAGTCATGTTTTTCCAATCTGGGAGGTAAACGCAATAAAGTATTCAATAATTTTGCTATGTATTCCAGATGAAATCAAGGCATTAGAACGTACTAGAGGCCGCCAAAATAGAGCTCCTTCAGCAAAACATTTTGAATCCTCCAGGGGCACCTGGCTGGGTACTTTTTCTATTTGGCTGGCTACTCTATGAGAAAACCACTGCTATGTTTATTTTCCTGTCTGGTTCTTTGACTGTTTCACTTCCTATTATTATGTGGATTTCCTGCCTTTTTACTGTGTTTTTTTATGTGTGGTTCTCTCTCGGTCTTTCCATCACACTCCATTTCTAAACTCTTTGGCAGATTGAATTTATGCAGATTGAAGCGCTGGTGTCATTAGAGCATTACCTGAAAGCCTCAAAGTCCCAGGACATCTTAATGCCATATCTCTTATCATCTGTTCCATTCTCATGTTGCTATTATGCCAACCTGGCATTTGGTATGGCAAGATTCAATTAATGAGATACAGCTTGCCTATTGGATCAGAATTTCAGGAAATATCTTTTTTTATGTACTTTAATCAATTTGTGCCACTCCTGTTGAAGAGCATCCCCTTACATGCAGATTTTCTGGCAAATTGAATGGTCATTCACTTTACAGAGAAAAAGGTTTTACGTAACACATATTGTGGGGGCAATTAGGAGTCTTTCAGCACTGTGCACTCTCTGAGTTCAGCTCTTTGTCTTGCAGCTTGGACCAAATCCCATCCAAGGCTGTGTGAAAGAAAGTAGCTCCACTAAAAATAAGCATTTCATTCAGTACTAGCATTTTGGCTGCCTTCCCCTTGGGGGAATCGAGTACCTGCAGGGGTTCCGTCTTATATTCTTTAATACCACACTGATGTGGAACACTATGCAAAGCTTTTTTTTCTGGATGGTTCAAATACAACCGTCACAAGGGGAGGGACTGTACCTCAGACTTAATCTTGGATTCTCCAGCGTTGGCTTAAAGTCGAGGAGAAATTCATGTGTAGGCCTAGTTAGGTATAAACTGCATGGAAGAGAAGTGTTCTGCCTTCAAACTACTTTGAAAAGTGGAGAACTGTGCCAATGAATTGTGTCTACAAAAAGGAGTGAATTTTGATTCCAGTGTTATTTCTGAAAGTGAGGAGGTGGTTTACTCAACCTCCATCTGATCTTTGAGTGCCATTGTATTTGAATGGGAGGAGTGAGAGTTGATTTCAGGCAATATTGTAAATCATCCATATCAGATGTTGGCAGACTGAGCTTATATATGCTATATTTTTGCGGGCCTCAAGACATAGTTAAAAAGCCTGTCAGAATAGGCCTAATGCTTATAGGATAGCCTACAACACAAACCAGTCCCTTGGTAGCTATTTATTTAACTAGGCAAGTCAGTTAAGAACAAATTCTTATTTTCAATGACAGCCTTGTTCAGAGGCAGAACAACAGATTTTTACCTTGTCAGCGCGGGGATTTGATCTTGCAACTTTTCAGTTGCGAGTCCAACGCTCTAACCACTAGGCTACCTGCCACCCCATAGTGGCACTAAAGGAAAGAGCGATGGTGGGGTTTTGGCATTTGTGACCCGATTCAGGAAACTAGGCACATGTCGCAAGTCACGACTTCACAGGAGAGCAGTTTGAACATAAAAAAATATGTTTTATCAAAATCAATTTTTGTCCAGAAATGACTTCTTGAACATGTGAACTTTCATGTGTCTTAATAACAAACATGCATTCCATCTGTAAATACAAATAAAATTGTTAAATTATAAGCCTTGTTGGTTAAGCCACATAAAAAAGACAGCAACCTTCCCACTAGCCATGATTGTCTGAGACGAGTAGGCTGGACATGCCGAGAGATGAGTTTGGATTGGTCTACCATTTAGAAGGCTTTTGTCTATTTGAGCTGGTCAGTCTGTGTTGGTAATCAAGGTGAACGCGGCGTTTTTTTAATGTAGCTGCATAAGTGTTCTCTCCGCTCTCTGGAGGATCAAGTTTTGAAATCAGTGGAATTAGAGTATGATCGCTAAAGAGATGGGAAAACACCTGTTTCTGGATTACGTCTTCAAACTAAGGGCATGTGTGGCATGGATCCGTGACAGGGAGACGCGTCCACCATGCATGATGATGTATACGGGCAAAATAGTCTAGCTAGTTACATTTTCAGATATTTACAGAAAGTGGTTTCATTTCAAGCTAAAGTGTACTGTCAGCTGGCTGGCTCCCTAGCTAACGCTAGGTGGCGTGACGTGATGTGTGTGATCTTACATGTTGTTTACCTAGCTAGGTTAATTGTTTACCTAGGTAACTAGCTACATGTCTTAAGCTTAAGTGTACAACACCTGTTGAATATGGCCGGTCAAGTGTGCGCTCTGAACGCAAGGAGATGGGGGGGGCTAAAGCTTAAGAGAGTGTGAATGAAGCTGAATGGGTGTAGACAAACAGGAGCTCTCTCACCGAAACACTAAAATGTAATTTTCTCAAAAGTGAGTTTACAAGTTTATAAACATTCAAAGCAGAATTGCTTTCCCATTGTTCTTCAAATACAGTGCATGATATACAATTTTGTAGCTCTGAGTCTCTACTTCTATCCAATGTAAAAAACAGAAATTAAAATGTTGCTACATAAGACCGAATCCAGGTGGTGAGTCACATTTGCTTTGTACAGTAGGAAGAAAATAACTCCTGCTTGGCTATTAGTGATGGTCTGCAACTCCATGTCCTCATTTCAATCAATTTATGTTTGATACTCCATTACAAATAAATGCCCTCTCTGCTGTACACACATAAAGCAAGAAGCTCATAAAAATAAAATGAACACTAACAGCTCAAAAGAAGTAGACTCAATGTAATGGGTCACCATTTATAATAGCTGTCCCAGTTGTGTCCCATCCAGAGCACCTTTAGTTGAGTTGACTTTAAATACCGCGTGGGAAGACAAGCCAAAGTAGTCACAAATCAACTTGACCAGATTTAGGCCTAAATCATCCGAAAGGAAAGTCATAACTCCAATCACCTGTCCCAGCCTTTGTTGGTGTGTGAATGACTGGTTTCCTCACACTATCCGATTCTATGATTATCTATCATTGTCTTCTTGAAGTTATTTAGTCAATTGGTTTGGCAGTATATCAGGACCACAGTGAAAACTATTGTGTTATTTTGATATCAACAATGTAGTCATACCTGCTCCTACACAATGGAGTGGCAATAGCTAGACTGAAACACTAACTGCACATAATGATAGGCTCTGAATGACAGACAATGTCAGAATAATGGAGATCTATTTGTGCTCATATTACATAATATGCACAGTTTGAGCCCAATGGACAGAATGTCCACGTTAGTCACTTTGTCAGCCTGTTTCAAGACGTGGCCTTATAGACTACTTCAGATGGCATAAAAGTACATTAAGTCTATAAACAAAGCATCATGTAAATCATAAAGTATATACATGAAATGACTCAATAGGGTGCAGGAGAATACATAGGCCTACTAAGCTATGTGACAGAGTGGCACATTGCCACAGGCGTTCAGCTGGCATTATGTTAGGCTATGCCCATGGCTGTCTTGGAGCATTACCACACCACGGGCACCACAGTCACCACAGTGACATGACTGTTTGTGACAGGCATAGATACACACCAGACAAACAGCTCCATACATCCAGCCCACTCACATCTTGACTTCCTGTTACAGTAACAGTAAGCAGAGCTATAGATACAGATATTCCTACATGTAATGGGGTGATATGCAAGTGACAGATGTTTTGAATGCAACCCACTCACAAAGGAGCGTTATCTGAATGTGAAGAGCAACAGACTGACATGGACAGGATGTACCATAGTAGGACTTTGATGTACAGTACTCAGGAAGTCGGCTACAATCGCCATTTCATACCCACAATGCAATGCAACTGGGAAAAGGGGGCATGTTGTTTTCAGTCAGTAAATAAAGAGAAAATAGTGACGGACAAAGATGCATGCTCCAGCTCCATATGGATGGATGAGTCATAGGCTCATATTTGTAGCTTCCTGCATAGGCTACGTCTCACTCAACAGTGTCTTATAGAATACTGTTAGTACACTTAGTAAACAGTACGTACTGTAGCAGGGCCATTCAGACACAACCATGATGTCCTGAGAGGATCCGGCAGAGCCAAGGGAGGGGATCTTTGTGAGGAGAAAACCACAGATGATGCCCATTTACAACGCCATCTGTGACCTATCTCTGCCCCTCTAAATTCCCCATCATCCCACAGCTGCCGTTCACATTCACAAAAACATAACTGCCATTTCAGACACAGTACACTGCAGAAGCATGACATACTGTTTGTAGTGTAGCGTATCATGTGTGAAGTAGGATTAGGCCCTGCTATCACCTAGGCCTATACCAAGAGAGCTAAAGAGGACATTATCTGTTATGGTTTAAAAACCAGGCTCCTCTTCCCTAGTACGCCGTAAGGCCAGGGGCTACTGATATGTAACACTTTCTCCTTCCATGGGTTAAACCAAAAATCCATCATGTCAACGGAAACAATGTATAGAGACACTCAATACTGGGATTGAAAGGTGCTGCTTCTCTCAGCGAAGCACCTCCAGCACAGTGGAAATATGGTTTGCTAAAACCGCTAAAATGCAGTAATTGCCTCCAAAATCTGTCTCAGTTCACACTTCATATGCAGGGCAAAAAGAAGGAAATCAAAAATACATTGGCTACCATGCCTGGCAGTGTGTGTGTTTCCCTGGCAACTGTTCCCTAGCCTTAACTAATGCCTGTTTCTCGCCGAAGCGCTGTGTCCATGGAGTCAATATTACACCTGTCATAGCTACTTCGGGGAGAGGGTATTGCAAGCAGACGTGGCGAATTGAGCCGTTGATGAGAAAACTTTCTATTTGTCACAGAGCACTTTTCAACTGGAATTTGCATGGCTGTAGTTATTATAATCCCTCTAGCCTCACACCAACAGATTCGGGGTGACAGCAGGAACTGCATAAAAAAATCTTGTCTCAAGTGTAGGGTGACTTATGTTACATAACAGTACTATTACCATAAGTCAAATGGTTTGAAATGACAGCAAATGGAGGGACAACATAAATTAGTCATTTGCTTTACTGGTTCTATTGCTGTGTGACTATGTGTGGGTGATGTGCATGTGTTTGGCCATGTGTCAGATAGCCTAGCGCTTGGTTGCATGAGTGGGTGGGAGTGATAGACAACTTGACAACTGTTGCTATATTGCTAATACCAGCTCTTACAGGTTGGCGGGCAGTAAAGAAAAGCTGTCATTAACAACTGAATGATAACATCTTGCAGTTTAGCAGTGTGATGTAGGCAATTCCATAAATCCTAACAAAATGATGGATGTTTTGGAAATTCCACCTTATCGTCTCTTGCAGTTGTCACAGCACCAGTTGGTGATGGGGAAAAAAATATTTTTTTTATTGTCACATACTGTACACCGGATAAGTGCAGTGAAATGTTTTGTTTTACAGTCAGCCACAGCAGTGCGGCACCCCTGGAGCAAATTAGGGCTAAGTGCCTTGCTCAAGGGCACAGTTTTTCACCTTGTCGGCTCGGGTATTCGAACCAGAAACCTTTCAGTTACTGGCCCAACACTCTAACCGCTAGACTACCTGCCGTACTGTGTAACTGTCATACCCTGATCTGTTTCACCTGTCTTTGTGCTTGTCTCCACCCCACTCCAGGTGTTGCCCATATTCCCCATTATCCTCTGTGTATTTATACAGTGCCTTGCGAAAGTATTCGGCCCCCTTGAACTTTGCGACCTTTTGCCACATTTCAGGCTTCAAACATAAAGATATAAAACTGTATTGTTTTGTGAAGAATCAACAACAAGTGGGACACAATCATGAAGTGGAACGACATTTATTGGATATTTCAAACTTTTTTAACAAATCAAAAACTGAAAAATTGGGCGTGCAAAATTATTCAGCCCCCTTAAGTTAATACTTTGTAGCGCCACCTTTTGCTGCGATTACAGCTGTAAGTCGCTTGGGGTATGTCTCTATCAGTTTTGCACATCGAGACACTGACATTTTTTCCCATTCCTCCTTGCAAAACAGCTCGAGCTCAGTGAGGTTGGATGGAGAGCATTTGTGAACAGCAGTTTTCAGTTCTTTCCACAGATTCTCGATTGGTTTCAGGTCTGGACTTTGACTTGGCCATTCTAACACCTGGATATGTTTATTTTTGAACCATTCCATTGTAGATTTTGCTTTATGTTTTGGATCATTGTCTTGTTGGAAGACAAATCTCCGTCCCAGTCTCAGGTCTTTTGCAGACTCCATCAGGTTTTCTTCCAGAATGGTCCTGTATTTGGCTCCATCCATCTTCCCATCAATTTTAACCATCTTCCCTGTCCCTGCTGAAGAAAAGCAGGCCCAAACCATGATGCTGCCACCACCATGTTTGACAGTGGGGATGGTGTGTTCAGCTGTGTTGCTTTTACGCCAAACATAACGTTTTGCATTGTTGCCAAAAAGTTCAATTTTGGTTTCATCTGACCAGAGCACCTTCTTCCACATGTTTGGTGTGTCTCCCAGGTGGCTTGTGGCAAACTTTAAACAACACTTTTTATGGATATCTTTAAGAAATGTCATTCTTCTTGCCACTCTTCCATAAAGGCCAGATTTGTGCAATATACGACTGATTGTTGTCCTATGGACAGAGTCTCCCACCTCAGCTGTAGATCTCTGCAGTTCATCCAGAGTGATCATGGGCCTCTTGGCTGCATCTCTGATCAGTCTTCTCCTTGTATGAGCTGAAAGTTTAGAGGGACGGCCAGGTCTTGGTAGATTTGCAGTGGTCTGATACTCCTTCCATTTCAATATTATCGCTTGCACAGTGCTCCTTGGGATGTTTAAAGCTTGGGAAATCGTTTTGTATCTAAATCCGGCTTTAAACTTCTTCACAACAGTATCTCGGACCTGCCTGGTGTGTTCCTTGTTCTTCATGATGCTCTCTGCGCTTTTAACGGACCTCTGAGACTATCACAGTGCAGGTGCATTTATACGGAGACTTGATTACACACAGGTGGATTGTATTTATCATCATTAGTCATTTAGGTCAACATTGGATCATTCAAAGATCCTCACTGAACTTCCGGAGAGAGTTTGCTGCACTGAAAGTAAAGGGGCTGAATAATTTTGCACGCCCAATTTTTCAGTTTTTGATTTGTTAAAAAAGTTTGAAATATCCAATAAATGTCGTTCCACTTCATGATTGTGTCCCACTTGTTGTTGATTCTTCACAAAAAATTACAGTTTTATATCTTTATGTTTGAAGCCTGAAATGTGGCAAAAGGTCGCAAAGTTCAAGGGGGCCGAATACTTTCGCAAGGCACTGTACATGTGTTCTCTGTTGGTCTGTTGCCAGTTCGTTTTGTTTGGGAAACTTACCAGTGTTTTGTTCCCCTGCTCCTGCCTGTTTCTTGCCCCTGTTTTCTAGTCCTACCCGGTTTTGACCTTTCTGCCTTCCCTCAATCTGCCTTCAGTTCTGTACTTTACTGGATTATTGACCCTTGCCTGGCCTGACCCTGAGACTGCCTGCCGTTTTGGACCCCTTGCACACTCTCTGGACTATTGACCCCTGCCTGGCCTGACCCTGAGACTGCCTGCCGTTTTGGACCCCTTGCACCCTCTCTGGATTATTGACCCCTGCCTGGCCTGACCCTGAGACTGCCTGCTGTTTTGGACCCCTTGCACCCTCTGGATTATTGACCCCTGCCTGGCCTGACCCTGAGACTGCCTGCCGTTTTGGACCCCTTGCACCCTCTCTGGATTATTGACCCCTGCCTGCCTTTGACCTGTCGTTTGCCTGCCCGTTTTAGATATAAATGTTTGTTTCTTCGACACTGTCTGCATCTGGGTCTTACCTAAAAACGTGATAGTAACCAAGAGAAGACTGTCACAGATATTAGGGTTTACTCTAATGTGCTAGGGAGGAGGACACCCCCTAACCACACCTTTGCCAGTGCAAGAAATGTTTCCCTTACCATTACTAAGACTTGGTGGGCTCCCCTACCAGTAGTTTCTGTTGGCTCCCACCTGAACTATTTGGCCTTCAAATGGGATATTTGGCCTTCGAATGGGATATTTTGGAAGTTTACAGCCCTGATTGTTGTTTTCGGAGCCCTGGCGCACCAACAAGAAATTAATAGAGGAAAACAGGGGTACAATAGATTTTATATGGCATTAACAAATCAGTTTTGGTCCAATACATTTCTCTCTGAAAATTGCACAATGCCACACTAAGTTTGATGTTTTATGGAAGTCACAACAGTGTTACAGGGAAGCATAGGGGCTGGTCCACTGTGTAGCCCTGAAAGTCCCACAGGGTTTTTCCATAACAGCCTGTCCCCTCTAATCAAAATAGGCCTGACAGATTGCTGGATTATCATGCTAAATCTCCATGCGTGCATTATATTGTCCCAATTAAATTGACGAACACGTGGCTATACAGTCGAGGCTATTCGGTTTCCCAGAATTAAAAAAAAGTTACACATAAGATGAATTTGAAAAAATGATGGAACCCCCTATAGTAATATGTCTGGATGTCTAAAATATATTTAGCTAATTGGTCACGCACACAGTCTAATTAATGGTCATATAATTAATTTGGGTGTTCAATTTAACATTCATAGAACCTTTTTAATGCACTGTCCAGAAGAAGCCAGATTTTACATTGCAAACCTCATTATCTCTAACATGGGATTTCAACTTTCCTTAAAGATTTCTAGGTATTACTGCACTGTTGGAGCTAGAAACAAGAATTTCACTGCACCTGCAAATCTGTGTAAACTACTAATACACTCATTTGAGATGTGTAATAGAACCCAAAAGTTCAATTATATCTAATGAACACATTGAACATCTATTCTATTGAGTACATGAGTATGAGCTATATCAATTAGTGACTGACAATCCTGTAAACTAAAAGCACAGCAACATATGGCATTCCAGATTATGGGATTACCTAATTAAATCTGTGATACAGGGAGCCACTCCTAACCTCCAGATTTACCAATTGATTATGAACACAGATATGGGGTAGTCTTGTCTACTAACCACCCAATACTCACTTTAAAGACATCTTATTTGAGTATATGGAAAGTTAGTCCTAATGCATTCAAATTTAATTGGACAAATGGACCACCTCCCAACCTAATTTACTGCGTTTTCTGGTGCATTGGGTGCTCAAACTATTTAATGACCAGTGACCACATGATGCACACAGTCAGCAAGAGGTCAGTAACATTTTAATTATGTTGACACAGGCTCTGGGCAGTACACTATAGACAATATACTGCCTTCAAGTAGACTGTCTGTTGTGGACACATACTGTACATGCATGAATGAATTTGAGGCACAAGATAAATATTATGCAAATAAAGAGAGTTTTCAGGATTTGATGGGGATGTTTTGCATAAACCAGTGACATATTCACAGCAGCCAAATACATCAAAGTGTTTCGTGGCATGATTTGAAAATCTCATACAGAATAGCTTATTTTGCCATTGCCAAACATTACAAACGACACATGACACTGTTGACGCTAAACGAGGAAACGCTATTACGAAATCTTAAGGGACAGCTCAATGGGCATCAAAACAACATTGCACTATCGATGCCTTACCTTCAGGGAAAGGGTTGGGCTGCACGACGCATAGAAAAGCGTGCACCATGTGGAACAGTATCCCTATTACTCCAGGTTCGTAATAGGCGAGGGTTTTGTAAACTCCCTGGGGCACATAGCCAAAATCCAACTTTCCCGACGGTGGTTGATTTCGGGGCTCCGGCTCCGTTGCTTCTTGCTGGAGTTCACTGGATGTTAATAGTCCCCAAAAGAGGAGAAGGAGCCCGGTTTTCCACATCGTGTCAAGACACTCTAACCTTAATGTACGGGGTTAAAACAGATCAAAGGGAGAGATAGTCTACAATGGAGATGGTACAGAAATTTCGCTAACGTTAGGTCCGTATCTCTAGAGGTGGAAATAAAATGGGATGGGGTGAGCAGTGGGACTGCAGGTTAAGTCCTTCTGTCCGGGGAAGATTTCGTGATTACCATCGTTTCCACCGTCAGTGGTTCCTCATACCGCTCGGATCGAACCGCTCCGTTCCCCTCCGAAATGAGACCAACTGACAAGTTGGCTCGCGCATCTGTGCGGGAGAGCTGCTGGAACGGTTGGCTGCCTGCTGCTATCTGGGATCCTTTGGACGTCCTTACCCAAACCATATCCCTAACCTAACCCTAACCATTGCCTTAACCATTTTAAATGTCAACTTCAATCAGTTAAGGGACGTCCCAAGGATGCCATATAGCACATATAGCGTGTAAGCGCGCGCATTCGGTCTACTGACTGTGGGAGCCCTGGGAAACAGTTGGTCCAATGGGAAGCGCTCCGCCTGTCGGGGGAAGGAGGACTGGAAGATTCTCGTTGAAAAGATGGAACATGACCTTTCATTTGTTTTGAGATGTAGCCTAGTATGATGTAGGCTCTCTTTAATTCCTTTAGCTGGTTACCCTAATACTCTTAAAGAATACATTTTTAGAACAGTTTAATTGCACCAAATGAATGCATAATCTCCAACAACCATGGAATATGTATTAAGATTTTAAAAAATATGAATAGACTATTTTGGACTGTATAGCCTAACAATGATGTAGCCTACCCATGGACCAATGTCCTAACCTACACCCAAAGGGTCCACTTTCAGATAAACAGATGCCAAACTGTCTTGAACCCCCCCTCCCCACCACCTCTCTGCCCCCACATCACAGGTGTTCAACGACTTCCCAAACTCTGACCCTGCCCCCACCTCTCCACCCCTAGAGGGTAGACACAAGATACTTTGACACCACAGCCCACAGATCTAGAAGCACTGTGATTGGTGGAGCAGAACCCAGGTAGGCTCACACCCAGCGTCCCCATGCACAATGTGGTCCTTGTTGATGTCCCAGAACGCGGCAGGGCCCCTCTGGATAGGCTCCATGTGGGCAGGGCTTTGATCAGGGCTACAGGACTCCATACTTCAGTGCATTCACAACACTCATTAGATCCGCACTGAGAGAAGCAAACCAGATCAGGTGAATGAAAAAAGCCTTTGAATAGGGGTATGTGTTCTATTTCAAATGTGGTCCCTGAATAGGCAAATACAGGGGATCAATGTTGTGTAACTACAGTAAATGTTTTTTCTTCACATCAGGTAAATGTGGAGATGTTGTCAGTGCTCTGCTGAATATGATATGTAGATTAACCTAATTTAGAAAATGCCCAAAATGCCATGTTCATAAAGTGGGATTGGTTATGTACAGTAGCCGGTATTCAAGTTGTTTGAGGGAATTCCTGCCAGAAGACTCCCACTGGTCCACTGGAATGAGAAACAGTGCAGTCTTTGGCAGATACATGTACACTCATGCTTTCATGTTGTTTAGACAATATTCTACACTGAACAAAAATATAAATGCAACATGCAACAATTTCAAAGATTTTGCTGAGTTAGTTCATATAAGGAAATCAATCAATTTAAATAAAGTAATTAAGCCCCAATCTATGGATTTCCCATGACTGGAATAAAGTTAAGCATCTGTTGGTCAGATTCCTTAAAAACAAGCTAGGGGCCTAGATCATAAAACCAGTCAGTATCTGGTGTGACCACCATTTGCCTCATGTAGCGTGACACATCTCCTTTGCATAGAGTTGATCAGGCTGTTTATTGTGGAATGTTGTCCCACTCCTTTTCGATGGCTGTGCAAAGTTGCTGGATATTGGCGTGAACTGGAATATGCTGTCATACTCGCTGTCATACTCGTCGATCCAGAGCATCCCAAATGTGCTCAATGGGTGATCTATCTGGTGAGTATACAGGTCATGGAATTTTATTCAGCTTCCAGGAACTGTGTACAGATCCTTGCAACATGGGGCCGTGCATTATCATGCTGAAACATGAGGGGATGGTGGCGGGTGAATGGCACAATAGGCCTCAGGATCTCATCACAAGATGAGCATTCAAATTGCCATCGATAAAATGCAATTGTGTTAGTTGTCCGTAGCTTTTGCCTGCCCATATCATAACCCCACTGCCACCATCGAGCACTGCTCAAAGTTGACATCAGCAAACCGCCCGCCCACATGACGCCATACAGTCTGCCATTTTCCAGGTACAGTTGAAACCGGGATTCATCCGTGAAGAGCACACTTCTCCAGTGTGCCGGTGGTCATCGAAGGTGAGCATTTACCCACTGAAGTCGGTTATGACCCCCGAACTGCAGTCAGGTCAAGAACCTGCTGAGGATGGCAGGCAAGCAGATGAGCTTCCCTGAGACGGTTTCTGACATTTTGTGCAGAAATTATTCAGTTGTCCAAACCCACAGTTTCATCAGCTGTCTGGATGGCTGGTCTCAAACGATCCCACAGGTGAAGAAGCCGGATGTGGAGGTCCTGGGCTGACATGGTTACACATGGTCTGCGGCTGTAATTTTGAGAGAAATAAGCTTTTTGTGTGTATAGACAATTTCTCTCAAAAGTTTGGACACACCTACTCATTCAAGGGTTTTACTTTATTTTTAACATGTTCTACATTGTAGACATAAAAACTATGAAATAACACAAAGAATCATGTACTAACCAAAAAAAGAAACAAATATAAATATATTTTAGATTATTCAAAGTAGCCACCGTTTGCCTTTAAGACAGCTTTGCACACTCTTGGCATTCTCTCAACCGGCTTCATGAGGTAATCACCTGGAATGCATTTCACTTAACAGGTGTGCCTTGTTAAAAGTAAATTTGAGGAATTTCTTTCCTTCTTAATGTGTTTGAGCCAATCAGTTGTGTTGTGACAAGGTAGGGGTGGTATAAGATGGTCCTATTTGTTAAAAGACCAAGTCCATATTATGGCAAGAACAGCTTAAATAAGCAAAGAGAAACAACAGTCCATCATTACGTTAAGACATGAAGGTCAGTGAATATGGAACAATTCAATAACTTTGAAAGTTTATTCAAGTGCAGTAGAAAAAACTATCAAGCACTATGATGAAACTGGCTCTCACGAGGACCTCCACAGGAAAGGAAGACCCAGAGTTACCTCTGCTGCAGAGGATAAGTTCATTAGCGTTACCAGCCTCAGAAAATGCAGCCCAAATAAATGCTTCAGAGTTCAAGTAGCAAACACATCTCAACATCAACTGTTCAGAGGAGACGGAGTGAATCAGGCTATCATGGTCGAATTGCTGCAAAGAAACCACTACTTAAGAACACCAATAAAAATAAGAGACTTGCTTGGGCCAAGAAACACGAGCAATCACCCAACTGAGATGGTTTGGGATGAGTTGGACCACAGAGTGAATGAAAAGCAGCCAACAAGTGCTCAGCATATGTGGGTACTCCTTTAAGACTGTTGGAAAATCATTTCTCATGAAGCTGGTTGAGAGAATGCCAAGAGTGTGCTAAGCTGTCATCAAGGCAAAGGGGGGGTTACTTTGAAGAATCTCAAATATAAAATATTTTTATTTTTTGGTTACTACATGATTCCATGTGTTACTTCATAGTTTTGATGTCTTCACGATTATTCTACAATGTAGAAAATAGTCAAATTAAAATGAAGAAAAACCCTTGAATGAGTAGGTGTGTCCAAAAGTTTGACTGGTACTGTATATACTGTATTAAATCTCCACCACCACTAATATGTTTCCAGCAAATGTTGCCTTCTATTAATTAAGTCAACACAAATCGCAACAGTTCATTGTCAAAAAGAATACAGGAAATCCCCAAATAGCCAGAATAAGTATGACAGACATGGTTGCGGAAAATAAATGAGCCTTCTTTCAATGTCGTACTAAAGTCCTGCTAAACCAGTGGCCTTCAGGGACCATTACAATACAAACTAGAAACTATAGGACTGCTTCTTGGGACACTAAAGACATATGTCAAAATATATCAATACTTGTTTGGCAAGGCGACAGAGTTGAGGTGATGTGCTGTGTTTACCCGATGAGCTATTCTGTACATTCTTCACAAAATAAAACCAACACACTGCATGTGGCTTATGCAGTTTGAGTCAACATCTTGAGGATCAACACCGCATCTTTATCAGGACTAAAATAGATTGCACACAACGATTACAGATGACAGTTGTTTTCATATGAACATTAGCCTAACCGCCTAACCTCAGCTGAGTCCACTAGTCTTGTACAGTCACACTCTAGGACAGACAGGTTTCCAACTAGCAGCTATTTGGCCCCCCAAATTCTGAGGCCCCCCCAAAAAAACTGTAGATTTTTTTTATTGTTGAAAACAAAAGAACTGTAAAAACATCAGAAAATCAGCTACAAGTGTTTTGAATTTTGTAAATGTGTTCCAAAGTATTACCATGCATAATAGAGATGTGATCGTATACAAATGGAAGGTTTGAAATTATCGTTTTAGTCAAATAGATCTGTTTGGTCTTCTTGCGGTCTACAAATGATTTGTAATTAAGTTCTGGCCCCTGACCATCCACTCAAGAACAAACATTGTCCTGTGGCTAAATCTAGTTGATGACGCCTGGTCTAGAACTAGGGTTGCTCTAGCGTGAGATTATACATATACCTTGTCATCACTGGTCCTGCTCCAGCCAGACCACTACCAGAGGACTGCTTACCTCAAGCCTGAAAGAGAGGGCATGTGTCGGCTCAGCCTCCAAGGTAAGACGCTAAGCCCTCTCAGACATGCTTGGCTGGGGGTGGATTTACACTACCTGTCTGAGTCAGCGCCCTCTTCTTCTTTAGGAGGTAAGGTCATTATTGATGTGAGCGTGACAGTCAGCTTACCTCATCTGTAAACCTCTACAGGGGCTTGCTGGTAACGGAAGAAAAGGAAGGGAGTATGGAGGAGCAGGAATGAGTGGAGGGGCTCAACTCAGGCTTGGGATCATCTGATGAGATGAGAGAGGACGAGAGACAGTGAGAGAGAGCGAGAATCACCCCTCAAACTGTAGATGTTAGACAATGACAACAGAAGTACAAAATAACTTTTATTCATCATCACCCCAAAAAGAGGGCCATTTCATATCACGGTGAAGTTCTTATGAACCAAACAGATGAGATTAAGTGAACAGGTTTTCATCATTGCATCAGAACAGTACAAAACCCCTGGAGATGGTTCTGTGGAAGTTCTACGCGCAAAATACTATCAAATATTATAAAGTCTACACCTGTTGTATTCAGCACGTGACAAATACAATCGGGTTTGATTTGACCTGGCAGCTCCAAAAATAGAACAATCTTCCTTATAACAATGGTAATGAACATTAAAAACAGCTATTTCTCCAAACAAAGTATGATCAATGCTGATATGCGTGAGTATTTCACACTTCACATATTTTCATAATAGCGAGAAAAAAATGTCATCCATTACATTACATAGGGCTTATACCAGAGTACCTACCATAACAGAAGAAACATAGCTGTCATTAATATCCTGTAAAAGTTGTGCAATACTTACCAGGGTTGGGGTCAATTCTGTTTTCAATTCAGTCAATCCAAAACAAACTGAATTGAAAATGGAATTTACCCTAACCCTGGTACGTACCATTTACAGTAAGCACTCACTGGTTTCTTTACTTGGAATACAGACAGCAGTGGTACCTGCTTGTGCTAAAATACTGTACACCATGTAAAGTGTTGCCTAAAGAACCTAAACAGCAAGACCAATGAAGTGCTATGTCACTTTGCATCATTGATGGATTTCTACGCTGTTCTACTCAAATGAGGTTCAGTGGCTTCCATTTCCCAACACATATAAGCACAGCAGCTGTAACATTATGGCCAGGTGTTTAAATATAGTATAAAATGATACAATATTATAACTAAATAAAACATTATGTTTCACTTATCAGATTCTAATAAGATTGGCACCAAATCAGAATCAGGCCAGTCTAATATACATTTTGGCCACTGGTATAGAAAAAATACCAGTGAGTTTATAATTAACTGTAGCAATGAAATACAAAAGGGCCAAATCAAAGCAAAACAACTTCCCTCAAGGCATGGTGAAATAACTGAATTAAAAAAGCATGTTTTGGATAAATTGCTTCTGAAATGCTCAGGAAGTAAACATTAAAACATTGCATGAGAAATAGATAGAAAACCTGTCATATGTAGCATATTTAAGACAATACGGTACATCAGTGCAACATTCATAACAAAAATCCCCAAAGGTTTGACAACCTAGAATACACCAAAATAGGGATTATTGTCATCATAAAATGCTATTATGAACTTTCCACAATTGTTATTTATTTATTCTTTATTTAACTAGGCAAGTCAGTTAAGAACAAATTCTTATTTTCAATGACGGCCTAGGAACAGTGGGTTAACTGCCTGTTCAGGGGCAGAACGACAGATTTTGTACCTTCTCAGCTCGGGCATTCGATCTTGCAACCTTTCGGTTACTAGTCCAGCGCTCTAACCACTAGGCTACTCTGCTGCCACAAAGGAAATATGTGCAATAATTGTGGTAATGGCGAACATAAAACCATCAAATGAAGGGTACCCGTGGCTCTTTTAAATCAAACTGAAGGATATTACAATATCTGTAAAAGACAGCTCCCTACATAGTCACATGTATAGATGTTCTTCACACTACCAAATGGAACTCGCACCAAATGTGATATTTCATAACACTAAATTCCATTTATTCGGGTCAAGCTTTTTGATGAGCAAATAGTTTTTAATTTCAGTCATTTCGATCTAATATGTCCATATTAAACGGTATAACATTGACAGATAACTAATTTAACATGGTATTGTTTTCCTGTAAACCATAATGATCCAGAAACCTCATTTGCAGTTTGATTTTAGTTTGTTCATCTTTTGCTGGATGTTTATCTGAGAAGAGGCCCCATTTCTCATGATTCACATTCGTGTCCGTGCACGCACACACGCGCACACGACTGGGTTGTCATGGAAACAACAATACCGCTCACATTCTTCCGTTGCCCAACCAACTTAGTTCTCTTGTCGGGCCCCCAAAAAACAACAGGTCGACTTAAATTAAACAGCCAGTCCCAGAGTCCACAATAGCTTACTGTATGGCAATAACTTACTGTCTGTCTAGCTCAATAAATACATGTTGCTTCCGCTGGCTTTGGCTAAGAGAGCTGAAATGCTGGCTCACCGCCTCTCCTGAGTGATTATCACTTTTTTGGGGAGGGGTCAATAGAAGGGGTCAATCGATGCGGTTCCCACATATAGTGAAGCGGTCAACATCCAGCAGATCCTTTTTAGGGGTCCTATGCTTCAGCTCTGTGCCTTCCATCCCTTCCTCCTCTTTCTGCTCAGGAGTGGCAGAGGGCGAGGGGGTGAGGGTGTCAGGGTCCGGCTCTGGGATGGGAGGGCTGGCTGGGGTTGTGGAAGTAGTGGGGGGAGGGGGTACGGTCTCTGGCCGCAGGTTGGGGCTGGCAGTGGGGGTAGGCTGGGCGGTGATGGAGGTGCAGGAAGGACTGGATGGGGACCGCTCGGACCACGGATCACCTGACGGGACAGAGAGAGAGATTTAACACAAACATGAACAATACTTGGTAATTTGAGGATTGGAGAAAAGTTAGTAACACTCACACTTACAGACAATAAGCAAGTAAACAAGAACATCGCAAAATTAGTTTTTGATTAGATTTGACTGTAGAGATACAAAATAAACAGAAAAACCAACTAAATTAATTTATAAGAATAAAAACTCCTACTATATATGGTTGGGTCAAAGAGACACAGCTACATTAATACCAGTAGATTTCTCAAGCTCCACTAATCCTGGCCTTAAATACCAGTATTCAGTGTAAATGGCGTACACAAGTTTGGTCGGCCAAACATAATAATTCATGACCTCTGATATATTCAAATAAAGTTGAGTGAAGCAGCAGCATATCAGCACATGGGTTACTACTCTACGGAGACAGCCATTTGCCCCGGGCGCTGACATGCCTCACTTGCATATAAAAGAGTGGGTTGCAAATTAGACTTTACCAGGCGAGCAGCAATCAAGTGTATGTGTGTGTATTCGCCAGACTGCATGAAATAAATGTGGGCTCCTTTACAGGCAACAACACAAGGGGATACAGCAGACCTACTTTAGAAAATGCATTGTGGTACTGAACCAGTAGTATAACCAACACACATTTGTGGTCTTTATCCATGACACAGCCTGAGGGAGACCACAGTTGCTCATCAGTTTATTCTCTTCCTCAGACATACGGCACCTCCAATTAGATCTTCATCCAAATGGTTATGAAGAACGAGAGACAAACCAGTCTGTTAGTATGGTAAGGCATCCATTGGAACCTGTGGGCTAAAATTAACCCATTTCTCCAAGGTGTTCATTAGGCACCAAACGGAATGAAATAGGGGGGGACTAGTGTTGTCACAATACCAACATCTTATTAATGATACGATACCAAGCCAGGAAAATTCAGAGCGACCTAGCATCCTGTTCGCCCCTGTGCCCCGGATGCTTGTTTCCGTTTTCTAAATGTTATTCACATGTGCTACGCAAAAAACCTGTCACTGATATTCCCATTTCTAGTCAATACAACACATTTTGAATTAACTTAGTAGTAACTTAGTAGAATACTGCATAGAATGACTGATTTGCTCATATTTGCAAAGGCCTACCTGTGATTTGGCTGGAGGAATGGGAGGAAGGAATATACTGTATAAGGCATAATTGTCTGCATGTCATTGGGTCAGTAGGGGGAAAACCTTCTTTACTCTTCAGTTAGCAAAGGCACACTCCCTCCGTCCCACACTCAGTCTCCCTCCGTCCCACACCCAGTCTCCCTCCGTCCCACACCCAGTCTCCCCCAACCGTCTCCGTCCCACACTCTCCGTCCCACACTCTCCCTCAGTCTCCGTCCCACACTCTCCCTCAGTCTCCGTCCCACACTCTCCCTCAGTCTCCGTCCCACACTCTCCCTCAGTCTCCGTCCCACACTCTCCCACAGTCTCCGTCCCACACTCTCCCACAGTCTCCGTCCCACACTCTCCCTCAGTCTCCGTCCCACACTCTCCCTCAGTCTCCGTCCCACACTCTCCCACAAACACATACACACTGCTCCCAACTTGAAAAACGTTAGGCAACAGACTTTTTCTCCCCAATTTCGTGGTATCCAATTGTTAGTAATTACTATCTTGTCTCATCGCTACAACTCCCGTACGGGCTCGGGAGAGACGAAGGTCAAAAGCCATGCGTCCTCCGAAACACAACCCAACCAAGCCGCACTGCTTCTTAACACAGCGCACCTCCAACCAGGAAGCCAGACGCACCGATGTGTCGGAGGAAACACCGTGCACCTGGCTACCTTGGTTAGCGCGCACTGGGCCTGGCCCGCCACAGGAGTCGCTGGTGCGTGATGAGACAAGGATATCCCTACCGGCCAAACCGAGGACTACCTGAACTCGTCCAATAAGAGATGCTTGTTTTCCAACCCAAAACATTTTGCCCTTATGAATGCAGCCCAGAAGAGACAGCCGGGTTGAGTACAGTAGTTACAGATGGGCTAATTAAGAATAGCAGCGGAAGCATTCAGGCTTCAGAGACCTTCTGATCCCACATGATATGGTGTTAATGGAATGTTTAAATGAACTAGCGCTCTCGTGAATAAAAATTTTGGCTATCATAGCTTGGCCTCCGTCTGTTTCATTCAACCAGTATCTTACAAATCCTGGGTTGCAGACTGAGTAGTTTAATTGAATTGGGTTATGAACATTGAGAGCATAATTCTAGTAACATATGGTTTGGTGCTTTAACATGTCACATACTGTACTACTGAATCTTTTCTCTGAAAATGGCGGTTCTGTATAAACACAGTAGTGAAGAAGATCTCTGAAATGACGACGTGGCGCTGCTTATTGCTCTAATGCTCTCAGCTTAGCGCAGCAGGCTCGTCTGCCAAGCTGAAGATCCATGCGCACTGAGAAACACACAACTAACAATTTCTCTGTCACGTGCATCGAATTTCAATAGCAGTTTCGATGTGGATGACAGAGATTGTGTGTGTGTGTGTGTGTGTGTGTGTGTGTGTGTGTGTGTGTGTGTGTGTGTGTGTGTGGGGCACTGCGGGAGTTCAATTACCCGAGTCGGAATACGCATCTGCTCGCTTGAGGCTGGGTTTGGCATGCTGGGATTGCTAAGAAGAATGAGTAATTTAATGTAACCAAGTGTCTTATTGAAGCTGGGTAGGCTGTATGTGACTGACTGGGTTCGAATCTGGGTCTGCTGCATGCCATAATATTGTGTTAGCACACTGAGCAAAACCCTAGGCATTAGCTCAGGAAGTGTTCATGGTCTTATGCAAGGTTGTACCTGTTCCCAGGTGATTATTGTAAATGAGAAGCTGTTCCCTCACTGGTAAAATAAAGATAAATACTAGGGTATCGTCTGTCGCTGGGTAATACTAGGGTATCGTCTGTCGCTGGGTAATACTAGGGTATCGTCTGTCGCTGGGTAATACTAGGATATCGTCTGTCGCTGGGTACCTGAGGGGGCAGTACATCTGGATGTTTTCCTGGTTCTACTAGGCGTCTTCCCGGGGGCGGCTGTGGAGGGCCTCTCAAACAGTTTGTCCTCCATGTTGGCTCTCTTCACATACACACACGACTTCCCCAGTAGCACGATACTGTTCAGCACCTTCAGGGTCACCATCCTACACAGGGAAAAGAGGATCAGTAATGATATTCACCATCCTACACAAGAAAAAGAGGATCAGTAATGATATTCACCATCCTACACAGGGAAAAGAGGATCAGTAATGATATTCACCATCCTACACAGGGAAAAGAGGATCAGTAATGATATTCACCATCCTACACAGGGAAAAGAGGATCAGTAATGATATTCACCATCCTACACAGGGAAAAGAGGATCAGTAATGATATTCACCATCCTACACAGGGAAAAGAGGATCAGTAATGATATTCACCATCCTACACAGGGAAAAGAGGATCAGTAATGATATTCAGCATCCTACACAGGGAAAAGAGGATCAGTAATGATATTCACCATCCTACACAGGGAAAAAGAGGATCAGTAATGATATTCACCATAATACACAGGGAAAAAGAGGATCAGTAATGATATTCACCATCCTACACAGGGAAAATAGGATCAGTAATGATATTCACCATTCTACAAAGAGAAAAGAGGGTTAGTAATGATATTCACCATTCTATAGAGGGAAAAGACGATTAGTAATGCTATCCAAGGTGAAGGGGACTATTTGTCATTTGCTCACAAGAGCAAAATACTGTAATCATTGAGTGTTTTCATTGTGGACAGGTCTAGATTTGATTGTATACTTAAATACAGATAAGGTATACTGGTATGGCCTTTTTGGCACATATTTGGTATTCAATTAAAAATTGCCAATTCAAAAGGTTAGCTCAAAATCTCACCGTATTAGGGAATAGCAACATTACCCACAAAGTATCCATACTACCCACACGGAGTATGAAGGGCTTTTACTGTGGAAAATTAAAGTTAGGCACCCCAAAAATAAACGAACACAAAGTAATTGGCTTTATAACACTCAGTACATGGACAAAAAAGGTCATCATTAACCAACAGCTTTAGGACACACTAGGCTTCTGCATATCTGAAGCCTATGATGCACTTGAAATCCGATGGAGAGAGACAGCCACATCTATGTCTGTGGACCAAACGCCCTCAGAGGGTTTTTGCTGGGCTCGTGCTAGCCGTACTGTGGTCTTTGCACAGACACCAGCGTCCGTTGGGGACACAGCTATTTTTAAAACGGACGTGAGGGGGTGGGTGGGCACTGGCGATGACAATGTTGTATTCCACCTCAGGATAACTGTTCAGTGGTCTATACCCCAGGGATGCAAACTGTTGAGGGTCCAAAAAGGTGACACTTTTCTCTCTCTCTGAAACATGCAAAAAAAAATCCCTGCTAGGGGTTAATGTAGGTTTTAACTAATTAAACAACAAAAGAATATGATCTACATAATCAGTCTCTGTGTGTAAAATAAAAAGTGGGTAATGTGAAACTAACTCACAGCTAAAAAATGTAAGGAAAGCAATCCAATGTTATTTGTTACCTAGACTATACTTTAAATGACACTCAAGTAGAGAAAAAACAATACACGAATATTGCAGTTTGCCATGACAGCCTTTATAATAGAACGCTTGTGACCACACACACACATTTAAATATTGCACTTGGGGGAAAAAACAAACATTTGAAAGTAGAAATAAAACGAAACAAACAGGCATTCTATTTTTGCTCTATTATAGTGGTCACTATAGTAGACATTGATCTAGTGCACAAGGCTACATGTGTCAAAAATAACATGAACTGAGTAAAACATTTAATAATCCCCCCTCACTCACACAAAAGGGTTACTGTCAAGTTCAACACAACAAAAATGTTACTATCAAGTTCAACACAACAAAAGTGTTACTGTCAAGTTCAACACAACAAAAGGGTTACTGTCAAGTTCAACACAACAAAAATGTTACTGTCAAGTTCAACACAACAAAAGGGTTACTGTCAAGTTCAACTAAGCTAATTTTCACACAAACTCAATAATTTGATCAGCTAAATTGGCTAATGTTGCTCAACATTTATCTGGCTAGCTAATGAAGAATTAGATCCAGCTACTATAGCGAGATACTTAACGCTAACAACACTTTCTCCCTCATCTCAAACTTTACAAATGGCAGTTGTTTTTCGGTTACAGTTTTGACGGAACGCACCGTCATATTCGCACCCCCATTCGTGGTCAGGCTTCTTTCTCATCTAACTCTTCCGTTATCATTCAGGGACGAGCTGCTGTAACTAACAAACTGCCTTTGCACCCTACTGCTGTCTTTCCAGAGCCCTCGCTGAATCTGTAACTAACAAATCTCTTCAATCGCCTGCTGCATTCTATTATGTGAACGATTGGCTGAGCCTTGGACACAGACAGTATTGCTCCAAACGCGCATCACTGTTCGCTTACAGCCAGTAATGATCTAAAGCCACCACCTCCCAAACATTTCTCAACGGATCTACACGATTCACCTAGGTCACCTATTTTGGATTCAAAACGGCCAATTTCGCCGAAAGGTGACTAGTTTACATCCCCGATACCCACATGGTGAGAAAAAGAAAAGCCCTATCAAAGCCAAGCAGAAGGCTCATGCTAACGTAACTCAATAGGATCAGACTGGCACGAACATCCACGTAGAAAATACACACTGCATAAAGTGTGACTCCCATGCTAACAATTAATGCTACCTGTATTGCATGACTGACACGGCAAGTTAGTCTAGGAAACGTAAAGTGAGTACATTTACGTGGTGGAAGAGGTGCTATGTAAATGAAAATCATAATATATGACAAAGAATAAGAACTTGATTTGAGTCTTACCCCAAGTAGAAGAGCAACAGACAGGAGTAGGACAGGGCTCCCTGTACATTCACTGAACTCATCACCACACGGATTAGCTGTCAATTACAATAGAAATAAAATCTTCAGTAGAAACATTGTTGCATGTGACAGTGGTAAGGAAGTAGTCAATTTGATACAATAAAATTGAGTTCTAAATCAACTACACTGTCCTGAAACGAATAAACAATTTCATACAATAAGGAACTGTACTATGATTCATAGCAATAAAACAAAGCATATAATTAGTGCCGAGCTGCACACTGTCCATCAACATACCCCTAGTATTGTAACACTGCACTGGACTGTTGTACAAAGCTGATCTTACCAGGACTGCAAGAGGAAGAGGAATGAAGCCCATTCTTCTGGCTACAGAGTCGCTGTAGTCTGTGCAGGCCTGCCCATTGACAAAAAAAGACTCAATTACACCAGTGAACAAAACCCATTGATTAAAACAGCAGGGATAATGTAACTGGATGCCTAATCACTGTGTTCAAGAGATGCTACTACGTACATTTTTCTGCCGACTGCTGACGAGATCGAAGGCCAGGCTGGCTCTGTATTCACTGTATACCTGTGGAAGAAAACAGCCACGTCATTAACACATAAACTATAAGGGTGTGTCTATTATTATACTGTATCACTCTGGTTATGTTGTTTGATATGAAACCTGTACCCATCTGCTATGGCTGAGAAACAAATTGATAACACTAGACTACAAGTGACCGACTGGATTTGAAGACAGTGTTAGCTTGCAGAAATTAAGCCTAGGTCATTTTCAGGTCTCAGGGAAGGTTCCTTATCACGTGAGCATGGTTCCCCAGAACCACCGCCATTACACTCCTCCCCCCTATGACCAACTCCTCGCAGAGTAACGGGACCAATGCATCCGACTGGATTCGAACCCAGGTCTCCTGATCACCACAGGACTGTGTTAGCCCTTCGAGCTTCAGGTCTTAGGCAAAGTTTCTCACCACACAAGAGCTGGGAATGGGTCACGATTGACAGTGGGATATGGAGCAGCTATAATCCAGTTGATGAGGCTGAGGATGCGGCTGGCGTTTGGTGTGCTAGCTCTGTAGGCCTACTGGGGCATAATGTGACGTGTTGTGATTTAGAAAGAGGGCAGAGGAGGGGAGAAGACCACGGCACGCCAAAGAGGTTGAGGCACACAGCAGAGAGTGAGGACGACTGGCTAAACAGTGCCACGCTATTTTTGCTGCCTAAGCCACCGTGAAATCCAAAAAAAGGGCCAACCAACTAATCCTTCAGACTTGAACAGAGCAGACCCTCTCCAGTGAACATCCGTACAATTCACAGTCACACACCCATGTGTGTTTTCCGGAGGGTTGAGGTCAATTATGTTGAAATGTAATCAATTTATTCAGTAGATTAATTCAATTCCCATTTAAGATTTTTTTTTTAAGCGCCATTTATTCCTAATGGAGATTGTTGTTGTGAATGGGGAGTTTCAATCCACTTCCTAGATTGACCTCAAAATACACTGTTCCCTCTTGGTGTGCAACCGCAAACTGTATTCATTGTTTTCAGTTCATTGAACTCCCACTCATCAAATCATTAATGATCATCTCTGTGATCCGTCCTTACATCTGCCGTGATCTCATTGAACTTGGTGATGAAGGCGTGTTTGATGATGTCCACTGCGATCTCTGAGGCGATCACCATGAAGACGTCAGGTAACAACACCCAGAGATGATCTGGAAACACACAGAGACAAGACAACTGACTTGTGAAGTGAAACTAAATCTCTGGGTGGATAAGAACATTGAGCTGAATTCTAAATGTACACTATTCTTTCATGACCTTACTGAATGTCTGGTCTTTCTTTTTAACTGACTCAATTGTACATTTCATGATTTCTTGGTTCAGTCATGCATCTTGTTTTAGGCTTAGTACAAATACGTTCCATCACAGGAAGAAAAAGTATTTGACTTTGACTTGAACACAAGACACAGTACAATCTTCATCACACTCACATCTGGGTCTGCAAGTCTGCCCAAATGGTCTTGGATGAGGTCTAGGTCATACCATAAGGTCAGACCCTGTCAGTGTACGACATTAGCATCATGACCACTGCTGACATTGGGAGGCTCTGGTTGTCGAGGGGGAATGACAGGGCCAGCTGACTGGATTAAGAGAGCGGTCAGAAAGTGCAGCCTTACTCTCATCATCATCACAATGACTTATCCACTAGGGAGTGGATGAAACGCTTTTAAAAAGGGTACCAGGATTCAGGGTGATTGATGGTAGCAGTAACATAGTGTTACAGAAATAATTTCTTAGTTCAATACAGACTGTAGCCTACATGCTACAACATTGATGAAAAATGCACCTGTTCCTGTAAACATAATAAAATGTATCCAAGCATTATTGTTGTATGTTTATCTGGTTTTGAGTGGATGGGATACAGCTTTTTGTCAGACTTGACTTTTCATAGCAGGTTAAGAGAACTTACACAGAATTAACATAACAGGTTAAGAGAATTAGGTTAAGGTTAGGAAAAGGGTTAGGGTTAGCTAAAATGTGAAAAATATATAAAAATACATTTTAATTTGACAAAAGCTGTATTCCTTCTAGACATGACCCGTTTAGCTGTAATGTGTGTGAAATGGTTACCTGGGTTCCATGAGAACTGCTCCATGTTCCTGAGGCAGACGATGAGCAGGAGCACATAGTTGGTGAACCGTTCCTTGATATCTAAAATGTTAAAAAATATATATATAAAAAAAAAAGGCATATTGGTTACTACTTATTACTTAGAATCATGTACCAACATAACAACAGTGAATATGGACTATCAACAAATAAGGTATCCATTTTCAAATGTACTTTCAAAGTTACATATCATTTGGCATAAATATCATATATTAAATCGGAAATCATGTGTGGTCTGGAACCAAGTGTAACTTGCTAAATTGACAGATCTTTAAAGGTGTGAGCAAATTGCAAGAGGGGGAAATGATTCAAGCTTATTTTCAGGTCCTTTCATTCGTGCAGAATGACAGCGACAAAGATGAAAACATGCAGCCAGCAGCCAGCAGGCACATAGAGACAGAGTTCAAAAAGCATTAAATCCATAGCGCATCTCTTCTGGGTTATCAAAGCTGAATGAACAGCTCTGATTGCTGCTTCAAAATGTTAAAAGAGAGGAGGAAGAACGGTGAGGAGGAGGTTTAACCCTTCGCTTGCCACTGAGTTTTACCCTACAGCATAGAAAGGCTCAGAGCACCGTAACAGACTCAGAGCACTGTAAAAGTTGGGTGTTTTGAACCAGAGAACTAGCTAAGTGTTAAAGATACTGTCCATAGCACACTTAAATGTTTAGTATAATGCATATGACATGTGTTACAGTAACTCACCACTGTTGGACATCTGAAAGAGGTTGTTCTTCTCAAACTTCTTGAACACACTTCCTTTGATCTCTACAAACTGTTCATGCAGGAAATAGAGGAAAAGGTATTTTAGTGCCCTCTACATGTTAGCATTACATTTTGTGTGTGTGTACATGAGTGTGTGTGTACTCACGTTGTTGGACATCATGATGGTCAGCAGGGACTTATTGTGAGAGTTGAAAGCCACGTTGAGTGTTGACGCCTGGACCATGATGAGGATGGCATGCAGGACTGAGACAGAGGCTCAGGAAAACACTGAACATGGTGGCAAGAGCATCAGCTGCAGTAAGGGGCGTGTGTGTGTGCTCACATTGTTAAAGAAAAGGAGAGCCGCACACTCTAGGGGCTCAGATTGTTGGCATATCATTGATAGTGGACACCTTTTCCAATGACAAAATAACACTAACTGAAAAGTGATACATGCGTGAGGGTAGAAGTTGAGAGATCACACATTCCTACAGCAGAGTACTTCCTGTGTATACTTCCTAGTTCTCCATTAAGGATACAGACGTAGAACACAGCCATGATGAAATGGGGGATGACCCCTATGCTGTCTCTCTTCCTCTCTTTGGGCTCCGTGGCCGTCCAGTAGAGAGCATCAAGGATGTCTTGGCCAAATGATGAGAACAGCCTGTCGGCAACCTAAAGAGGGTAGGTAAGTAGTTAAGTCAAGTTCAGCATGGGTTAATGAACTGACATTATTGGTGGTAGACTATGACAGATTACAGCCATGACACTTCTCTAGGCCTTAGTATGGTTCATATCAGCCGAACAACTCAAACTAGAACCATGTTTAATAAGAAGACATCACCTGCTCCATTTCAGACTAATTAGGGTATCCGAGGCCCAAATCAAATACTTCGGCCAATACGCATCCCTTAAACTACTCTCTGGCCATACATGACTGGATCAGTGAGAGCTATAGAGTGGAAGCATATTAGATCAGATTAGTACAACAGCTCTAAATCCAACCCATTGTACCTCCAGCATGTTATAGATGATGTAGAGTTTGATGACGGACTGTCCCCGGATCAGGTGGTACATCATGCTGTAGTCCACGTAGTGCATCATGGAGTAGCACAGCACCATTATCAGTCCCTTCAAGATGTCACACACCTGGGCCGGCTGCAGCAGGAGCGAGCCACTGGCAGAACACACACATTACACATAAAGCCTAGTCATATCTATATGTATGCATGCTCATGTATACACACACACATCTAATTTATCGTAAGCTTACTGTTAGTGGTCACACCGGTGTGCGATATGACATGGGGGGGAAATCTCAATTGCATGCTCTTCTCAAAATCCATTGGAGTAGAAGGTCAGATGGGAAAGACCTTTGGCTTTCTCATCCAATGGGTTTTGAGGAGTTGAGGAGAGAATACGTGAGGAGTATGTAATTAAGATTCTCCCACAGTGAACCTTGGGATGTTGGTTGACTGACAGCTTCATGCACTATTAGGCTATAGAAAGTCAGTGTGTCATGTGTGAGTCAAAGTGGTTTAATAACCCCAGAAGAATGACTGTCCAGTTATTTTGAACATCAATGACCATTTTTATTAAGCAGCATTAACAATATGAATATGAAACTTGTGTGCACTCCGGCTGATCAAGGTAGGATCAAACATTCAACACATAAGTAGACGGTTGGGGCGGGCGGGGGGGGGGGGGGGGGGGGGGTGAAGAATGAAGTAGCTCACCAAATCTGTCACATGAACACATGCACATTTTAATATTATTCATATAGCCTGCCTTTTTAATGTATGTTACACCCATAATGAGTAGGCTAAATGAAAGGTAATGGCAGGCAGAATGAGGGCATGTTAGGGGCTTGAGTCTCTGTTAGGAAGTAGTGAAAGGCTACTAAATAGACTGATCTACTGTATGTCTAAGCTAATAACTACAGTATACTACTAGTACCCACCACTCAACTACTCATTATCCAAACTAAGGGCAGTATTCAAAACGATTGCAGGTGGTGGATTTCTGAAGTGTTTTCAAAAGTGTGTTTGTTTTGTACAGCAGCCTGTCCCTAATGGAAGGTGTTGACAATGTGATATGCAGAAATCCACTACCGGCGATAGACTGAATAATGGCATAAGACCCCACGAATGAGACTATCCATCACCACCCTCACCTTAGGGAACTTAAAGAAGTTCCCAAAAAAGCATCATTTCAAGGGATTGGAAGAAGAAGAAAAAAAAAATGCACCTTTTAAGATTCATCAATACTTGCGTTAAGACTTGGAATAACTTAATGAAACTGCTATAGAATGGCTAAAGCATCACAAGGAGAACGGTAGGGGAGGTGCAAAACAGCTCAATATCTCAGGCTGTCTGTCAGGAGGTTATTTTGGGAGGGTGGCAGTGACGCTGGGACGAGAATGAGGAGCTCGAGTTTAGGAAGTGCAAATTAGAATCCTTAATCAAGTGTCTCTTCCACTTCCCAAATAGTGCGCAGTGAGGTATGAAAGGAAGCAAACAGAGTTTATCATCATAAAGATTATGGCAAGATGGACTTAAGATCATTGTTGATAAATATTGGGGGCCAGGAAGATTTGCTCTCACTTAATCATCTAGACCAGGGTTTCCCTAACTCTGTCTTGGGGCCCCTGCTGGGTGCACATTTTGGGTTTTGCCCTAGCACTACATAGCTGATTCAAATAAGCAATTCATCATCAAGGTTTGATTCTTTGAATCAGGAATCAGCTGTGTAGTTCTAGGGCGAAAAACAAAACATGCACCGGGGTGCCCCAGGACCGAATGTGGGAAACCCTGCTATAGATGACTGAATAAGTGAAAGCAAATCTAATAGAGATCAGCCTCAAGGAGAGATAGAATATATTATATGACAACTCATACAGGGGTATGAACAAGATGAATTCACTGCTTGTGCTCTAGCACCATCTACTGGCGGGACTCAGACATAGACCTCAACCACATTCTATTGGATCTTTTCTGAGGAGTGGCCAGTGAGTGACCCATAACATCACAATGCTGAAGCTGTTCAAGTAAAATGTGTACTCTCTGTCCTGCAAGTGTATGCCAGATTATGCCAGGCCCTGTGCCACCCCGCCCCCACCAGCCAGCACCATGAATCTGATAGCCCGAGCTGACTGACTGCAGCTCAGGCCAACAACCGGTGTGTGTGTGTGTGTGTGTGTAAAGGTCAGTCATGCTTTGCTGCCATGCAGACAGACACAAAGGGCATGCAGCATCATCAAACGGATCCCACAAAGGCTACAGCCATCAGCGGTGAGCTGTACTGTGTGAGAGGAGCAGAATTCTGGACAAAGTCCTGGTATACTGTTATTGGCATACAAAATGTGGTTGTTCTCAGAGGTGTGAAAACAAAAACCAAAATAACTTCTCTTGGGGCATCACAAATTTGAAAGATTCAGTGTGTCGACACAGTTGTTCCTCAGTTACGGCAATATTATCTTTGGACTACTACTGAAATTACAATACATTACCTTCGGCCTACTACAACTTACAAAGAAATGACAGGGAAACGGCCAAGCCACCAAAAACGACACTCAAAGATCCATAGGAGTGGACTTGGCAAACAACCTATGCATTTCATAGGCATTTCCTGTATGGGTGAATCAGGTTAACTTGTTCCGATGTTTTCAAGCTAAGGCTTTATAAACCATGAAGGAGTTCAACAACATCCGATCCTCAACTCTGGAAGCTTATTTGAGATGTGGTCAATAATTATCACATGTTTTCCAAGAAAATACTTCAATAAAGCTAGCAGTCAGTCACAGTGCCTGATTACGACCTCTGTGTTCATGTGGGGATGGAGAAAGTGAGGGTGCTGTAACAAGGTTGTAGAGAGCTCAAGCCATTTGTCGATGCAATGTCTAACTGAGCATCTGCAGTGCAGTGCACAGCTATCACCCATCCACTACCCCCCCCCCCCCCCCCCCTCCATTCTCAAATCAGCCCTTCAGTTAGGCCTACATAATATTCTGCGTACCGTACATACTCTGGATATAAATATCTTCACACAGGAATCCTCAACCAAACAAGGAGAACTTCACATTGTTGGTGTGTTGTAATTTGATGTTGAGCATTTCAACAAGGCAGGAGCTTTGTTAGGCCTATACCCTGGAAATCATGGGCCAATCTTGTTGAAGAAACTATGTCCACTATGTACAGGGCCTATAGACAGTCTACATTCCCTTAAACTTTTTTCACATTTTGTTGCGTTACAAAGTGGGATTGAAATATATTGAATTGCCATTTTTGTCATCGATCTACACACAAAACTCCATAATGTGAAAGGAAAGTCCTACACATTTTTACAAATTAATACAAATTCAATAACTAAAATATAGTCGTTGCATAAGTATTCAACTCCTTTGTTTAAACAAGCCTAAATGAGTTCACAAGTAAAATGTGGCTTAACAAATCACAAGTTATTTGGACTCTATTTGAAATAATAGGGGTTGACATGATTTTTGAATGACTAACTCTTCCTCTGTCCCCCATTCATACAACGTCTGTAAGGTCCCTCAGTCAAGCACTGAATTTCAAGCACAGATTCAACTACAAAAGACAAGGGAGCTTTTTGAAAGCATCATAAAGAATGGCAATGATTGGTGGATGGGTAACAATAGCAAATCAGACATTGAATATAAAAGGTATCTTTAAACATGGTCAAGATAATATTTATGCTGTGGATGATGTATTAAACCAACTAGACACATCAAAGATGCAGTCGTCCTTCTGAACTGAGCTGCAAGGCAGGAAGGAAACCGCTCAGGGATGTTACCAAGAGGTCATTGATGATTTTTGAAACATCTGTGGACGGATCGAAGGACTCCACAATAACGACCTTAATGAGAGTGAAATGAATAATACAAATATACAAAATATTCCAATATGCAACAAGGCACTAAATTAATACTGTAAAAAAACATGTCAAAGGAATAGACTTTTTGGCCTAATTGCAAAGCCTTATGTTTGGGGCAAATCCAACACATCACTGAGTAATGTCTCCTTATTTTCATGAATGGTGGTGGATGCATCATGGTATGAGTATGCTTGACATTGCAAAGACTGAGGAGTTTTTCAGGATGAAAAGAAACAGAAAAGAGCTAAGCACAGGCAAAATACTACAGGAAAACCTGCTTCAGTCTGCTTTACACCAGACACTGGGAGAGGAATTCCCCTTTCAGCGGGACAATAACCTACAACACAAAGCCAAATCTACACTGGAGTTGCTTACCAAGAAGACAATGAATGTTCCTGAGTGGCCAAGTTACAGTTGACTTAAATCTGCATGGCAAGACTTAAATTACTCTCTAGCCATGATCCCCAACACTTTGACAGAGCTTGAAGAATTTTGAAAATAATTCAAATGGGCAAACATAGCTCTTAAGAGACTTACCCAGAAAGACTCACTGCTGTAAATCGCTGCCAAAGATGTTTCTAACACGTATTGACTCAGGGAGGTGAATACTTATCGAATCAAGGTATATTAGCGGTTTATTTTTCATTAGTAAAATAAATTACAAATAAATACATTCTTCCACTCTGAAATTACAGTAGTTTGTGTAGATCTTTGACAAAAAATGACAATTAAATACATTTCAATCCCACTTTGTAACACTATAAAATGTGAAGAAAACACAAGGGAAGGGGGGTGTAGACTTTCTATAGGCCCTGTATCTGGGCCCTTGCAGGGAAATCGTACAATTTAGTATACGTGTTGCCGTATATAGCACAGCCCTGTTTGTGAACACTACTAATAGTGGCTTTTGCATGGAGCATGAAGAATACAGCACAAAGCTGCATATCAGGACAAACAAGATGGAGGTGGTGAAATCATAAAGTGATGAAGCTGTGGCAGGCGTGAGACGAGCATACCTGCTCCGATTGCAGTAGGGGCATACGTTTGCCCTGCAGGGAAAGAAGGCAAGGGAAGAGAGTGATCTTTGTACAGACCAGTCACAGGCAAACTGAGTGAGAACAATACTTACTGTGGATTATAAACCTAGATAACGTACGGATCAGTCTCCAGAAAAGCCGAATCCTAACTAGAGATATGAGCAAATTCTGTTTTTCATGCAAATCTCATTAATATCAAGGTGTGATCTCTGTGAACTTTTGAGTTAAACACTCAAAGTTAGGATTATGCCCCACTTGGGGAACTAGGCCTATTTTGGGGGGAAACTGGGTGAAATAGTCCTACACATATTGTCCTAGTAACCCCTTCTGTTGTAACAATGAATCATTTATGTTATATATAGATATGGTAGTGGTCACGTAGCACCCTTAATTCAAATGTAATCATGCAGTGTTTTTTCGTCAGTGTCAGAGGTACGTTCAACAGGGCACACATTTACGAAACGTTCAGATAGAAATACATTTGGTAGACTAGACATGTATTTCAGATCTATTCACGGCATTTCTATCGCGACCCAGAGAGTGAGTGTGTGGAGGGGGGGCTCACCGGAGGCCGCAGCAGGGCAGGGTGAAGAGGTGTAGCAGGGCCAGCAGCACCCGGAGGGGCAGCAGAGTGAACACGTAGAGGAAGGCATCCAGACACAAGAAGAAGCCGAAGATCATCAGCTGGAGGGTAGAATACAACACACGCACAGGTAAAACACGGCTGCTCAATCACACCTACAAATAGAGCAACTGAGTGTGTGTGTGTGTGTGTGTGTGTGTTTAAAAAGCGTCAGTGTTTGTTGGTCGCACTATATAGAATGGCACGTTTTCATTTTCACAGTGCAAGCCCTATAGTAGATTTTGAAATAGCATTTTCATGTTTACTGAACTAACTACTACAAATACTATAGTATGCACACACACACACACCGGTTAAACATGGCCACTGTGTGTGTGTCTACAGTAAGCTTGGCATATTTTCATTTTCACAGGTTATCGGCATGTTCAAAGATGACTTGGGTTGTGCTACTTTGAATGTAGTGTAGAATTTCCTGGTATGAGACAGCAAGATTGAGGTAGGCTACAGGCTAAAACACACACACTTTAGGCTAAGTATTAAGCCATTTGTTTGGCTGCATATTATTCTATGATAATCAAAAATGTAATGATGTAATGTAATGATTAGCTTTTACCTTGAAAGGAATTGTCAAAGTCTACACATCACACTCAATACAACGTTTGAAGAGAAATGAAAATATACACCTAAGATGCAACTTTTGAGTTGAAAGGGCAAAAAGCCTGCAAACATGAACCCCACACATACCTTCTCAAATAGCAAATACCATCTGATACCAGTCATCTCATGATGAGGGAGGTTATTAAGCACATGCCAGCTTCAGTAAGTCCTGCGTTAGCCTCACAAACAGCAGTAGTGATGGTGTTGCAACACTTCCCGTTTCCCATCAGGAAGTGAGTAGTGGGGGTTGGGTTGGTTAAAGAGAGTCACAAGTCACTCTTTCATTGGTCGGTCCCGGACTTCTCTCTTCAGGTATTGTAGCATACTTCAGGCAGAGCTTCTAGACCTAGATCTGTTTACACACATTCCTCAGATCTCCAGGGCATGGAATGCTATGGCTAGCCAGTGAGGGTTGGAGTGGGGATGTAGATTACGCTAGGTGATGACTGATCTACACTGATGTTCAGTCTCAGTGTGAAGGTCTGAGGGCGCACTAAGGGCAAATTCCAAATGAAAAATAGCAATGATGTGAAGGTTGTGGTCCACTTGATTTTTACAGTACCTTCAGAAAGTATTCATACCCCTTGACTTTTAGTTTTTACCCCTCTCCAGTGAATTTCAAACCCACATTCAACCACAAAGACCAGGAAGGTTTTCCAATGCCTCACAAAGAAGGGCAGCTATTGGTAGATGGGTTAAAAAAACAACAACATGAAAAGCAGACTTTGAATATTCCTTTGAGCATGGGGAAGTTATTATACTTTGTATGGTGTATCAATACGCCCAGTAACTACAAAGATACAGGCATCCTTCATAACTGCCGGAGAGGAAGGAAACAGCTCGGGGATTTCACCAGGAGGCCAATGGTGACTTTAAAACAGATACAAAGTTTAATGCCTGTGATAGGAAAAATCTAAGGATGGATCAACAACATTGTAGCTACTCCACAATACTAACCTAAATGATAAGAGTGAAAAGAAGGAAGCCTGTACAAAATAAAAAAAATAAAAACATGCATCCTGTTTGCAAGGCACTAAAGCAATTCACTTTTTGTCCTGAATACAAAAGGTTATGTTTAGGGCAAATCAAATACATGCACCTGTTAAGAAATTAACTGTGAAAACTGTTAGAGTCCTCTGGATTTATGATTAATTGAACAATTGTATAGCTCAATTTTGAACAACAATTCCATTTAGTGACTATCCCTGCAGGCATGTTCCCCATTCAACACACCTCAGGTTGAGCTTACTTCACTGAACTAGTCTCTGCTTGTCCACAGATTGCAATGTTTGAGAAAACGCAGAAGTTTGGCAAAGACATCACTGTCCCAGAAAATCACATTGCATTCTACTAGGGCTGTGGCAGTCATGACATTTTGTCAGCTGGTTATTAAAGGGTCTGAATAGTTATGTGAATAAGGTATCTGTTTTTTATTTGTAATAAATTAGCAAAAATGTCTTAAAACCTGTTTTCGCTTTGTCCTTATGGGGTAATGTGTTGAGATAGCAGTTTTTTAAAAAATGTAATCCATTTTAGAATAAGGCTGTAGAATAACAAAATGTTGAAAAAGTAAAGGGGTCTGAATACTTTCCCGAAGGTACTGTATGCATAAGCTCTAATATACATATGGATGTTTTGAATTAATCGTCACCTTAGAAAAAGCACTGTCCATTTCCTTGTGTATCTTTGAAACATCCACGACCATGTTTTCCACTAAGTTTCAACTGGTTGTTGAACTTCTTTCTTTAAATTGACCTATGAGGTGAGTTTAAAAGCATGATACTGTTACAGCCCTAGGTTCAAAAATTGCTGAACAGTGAACCATCATATTTCTGTATAAAAGATCTAATAATTAAGGAGAAGGATTGCTGTTTTGAATTTGGTCAAGTTAGTGTGGTAGAGGAGGGAAAAATATTGTTATCCATCAATGATAAGCCACCAGGTACAGACAACCTTGATGGGAAACTGTTGAGAATGCCACCCCTATTTGCTATATCTTTAACCAAAGCCTAAAGGAGTGTGTGTGTCCACAGGCGTGGAAGGAAGCTAAAGTAATTCCACTGCCTAAAAATAGTAAAGCACCCTTTGCTGGTTCTAACAGCTGCCCAATCAATTTGCTGCCTATTCATAGTAAACTGATGGAGAGAATTTTGTTTGACCAAACAAAGCTGTTTTTCAGAGAACAATTTAACTACTGACTTTCAGCATGCATATAGAGAAAGGCACTTAAATTGTACTGCACTGACTCAGATGACTGATGATTGGTTAAAATATGATAGTTGGAGCTGTATTGTTCAATTTCAGTGCAGCCTTTGATGTTATTGATCATAATTTGTTATTGAAGAAACTCACTTGCTATGGCTTTACATCACCTGCCATAACACGGTTGGAGAGTTATTTATCCAATAGAACCCAGAGAGTGTTCTTCAATGGAAGCTTCTCTAACATCAGATACAGTTTATTAAAAGTAGTCCCAGAAGAGTAGCTATCTCAGAACACACACACACACACACACCTTCCCAATAGTTGGGGGTTTTGAGGAGAGAAATAAAGGCATGGGTAAATTTACCTATTTCTGGTATCAGAATTTAGTGCAGAGGTTTATTATTCCCAGGTGAGTTTACAGAGGTGAATTTATGGGAATCTTTGTAACATACTCCATTGAAAATGTAACCAACACCACCATCTACTGGTTCTATAGAGACGCTGCATCATGTTATCAATGTAACATGTTACAACACCACCATCTATCTAGTGGTTGTATAGAGACACTACACCATACTTATTTTTTTTAAATCAAAACCAATTTTGTCACATACGTGTTTTGCAGATATTATGGGTGTAGCAAAATGCTTGTGCTTCTAGCTCCGACAGTGCTAGAAGTGCAATATCTAACAATGGCTGTGTTCGAATACCCATACTAAATACTTAATGAGTATATACTACATACTATTAGTTAATTTTAGTATACTGTAAAAGAACGGTATGGTTTCAGTTGAGTGGAAGCTTTGGCCTGAGGAGTAGGGTTAATCTGAGCACTCAACGGCAGTCAAGTACCCAAGCTAACTGGCTAACATTGGCTAGCTACATCCAGAAACAAACGAGAGAACACCTCACTCTGACCAATTTACACACCATAGCAGAACTGGTTAGGCTGTTTTCATGTTACCCAGGGCTTTGGTGACTGTAACTGTGCTACAGGAAACAATTTATTAAGGTTTTTTTTGCAGACGTTTACTAACACCTGCTATATTCAACGTTGTGCGAGAGTTCTCTGAAATCGGAATAGGTCGCCAGAATTAACAATGTCCATTGAAACGCACAACGACTATACCACTTCGCTAAGAATGTGAATAATCAACTCAATAAACGTTGGTTAGTTAGTTAATATACTGCCTGGCAAGTTCGATGTATTAGTATCCAACTAACGTTAGGTAACTAGTTATCATACCGGTAACTTACTGCTGGAATGCTATGCGGTTCGTAAGGATAGCGTAGCTAACACATTGTTAGCCAACATAACGTGTAACGCAACTTACTTGAAAAGGCATTACTTTATTACATTGCTCAACATTTTCTTGACATTTGTCATTAATTAGTTCAATGAATTTGTATTCGCTCGTCGGACTTTGGCTGCATATTTTCTGCCATTATCTTCAAATCTGAAAATGTGAAGCCACGCCCATTTTCTGAAAAATTGCATTATGGGCCCTAAAAGTATGAAAATAGTGTCCTGTGTGTGTATATTTCGTATTTTGGAAAATTTAGTACGACATCTGGGAACTTTTGGCATACTACTAATATCCATACCATGACCAGTAAGCATACTATATACTCAATTCACGTCACAAATAGTATGGTGAGTGCGGTCAGTATGAGTATTCGAACACAACTCATGTCTATGACAGCATACCGAAAAACATTCTGGGCTGCAATAATAGGCAATAGCAATAAATGACAGAGAAAGAACCATATAGGCCTACACACTATTCTCTGTATATCAATTTGTGTCAACTCTATAGAAAATGCGATATGAATATTAATACAAAATTAGAATATTCATTTCACTGGAAATTACCAGATGCTCCAGAACATTACCAAGGGCAATGCGAAACAAACACTGTTGAATTGTCCTTTTTGTGTGGTTATCTGTGTGTGTGGTTCCCAGGGGGCCTCTACTGTACCTACCTTTTCCAGTTCTCTGGGAATGCGCATGCATGTGTACACTCTCTCTCTGCGCTCCGTGTATTTTGCTTCGTTGTGCTCCAGGAAGTAGCCCCGGGTCAGCTCAGCACACAGGAAGCGTGCCAGCGACGGATCTGGAAAAACATTATGACAACACTTAGCGTTCTGTTACCACATGGCTATTGTCCCTCCACAGTCACTGTTCACGCTCCTGGTGATCATCACAATGGCCAAAATACATGGCAGTGTTCTAACTGTGGGAAGCTCTGACACAGAAAACAAAATATAGCATGAATGAAAATTTGAGGGAAAGGAAATTTCTCTTTTGAAAGTGAAAGAATGACACACCAATCATTGCCTAAATAAGACAAAGTAGCCTAACCATTCATATAGGACTGGTGGCGACCCATCATTCAGGGCAGAGCCCCACCTGTTTTGAGCCCAACATTTTTGGCAAAAAATAATTAAATACAAAACAGGGGCTTGCCTGTTTTGCATGTTTTTTTGGCATTAATATGTGTCACATATCAGTTTGCAAAAAATGTAGAAAGATGTATATATATATATATTACACTAACGATCAAAAGTTTGGAGTCACTTAGAAATGTCCTTGTTTTTGAAAGAGAAGCAACTTTTTTGTCCATTAAATAATATCAAATTGATCAGAAATACAGTGTTAATATATTGTTAATGCTGTAAATGACTATTGTAGTTGGAAATGGCTGATTTTTAATGGAATATCTATTAAGGCTATTCCATGCGAGAAATTGCCAAGAAACTGAACATGTTGTACAATGCTGTGTACTACTCCCTTCACAGAAAAGTGCAAACTGTCTCTAACCAGAATAGAAAGAGTAGGAGGCCCCAGTGCACAACTGAGCAAAAGAACAAGTACATTAGAGTGTCTAGTTTGAGAAACAGACGCCTCACAAGTCCTCAACTGGCAGCCTCATTAAATAGTACCCGCAAAACACCAGTCTCAATGTCAACAATGAAGAGGCGACCCCAAGATGCTGGCCTTCTAGGCAGAGAAGCCTTTTAAAATTATAAACTTGGATTAGCTAACACAACGTGCCATTGGAACACAGGATTGATGGTTGCTGATAATGGGCCTCTGTACACCTATGTAGATAAACAATTTTTTTTTTTAAGTTTTAAAAAATCTGCCATTTCAAGCTACAACAGTCATTTTTTACAACATTAACAATGTCTACACTGTATTTCTGATCAATTTGATATTATTTTAATGGACAAAAAAATGGCTTTTCTTTCAAAAACAAGGATATTTCTAAGTGACCCCAAACTTTTTAATGGTAGTGTATATCATTGAGTTAATAAATCCGCATACAAACATGGTCTCTTTTTTGTTTTCTTGAGTAAGGCAGCTCCAAAACGCAGGTGTTTCAGCCTAGCTCAGTGCTTTCTGTGGTGGTGGGGTAAGCCAGCAGAAAATACAGAGCGTTGCACCGTGATTGGCTCAGTGTTCTGTCACTCATGGGGACACTACGTCACCGCCAAGTCTAAGGGTAGAGCTAGAAAATTGGGTGCTGCCATAGAGTTACATTGGAAGTGCCCATCCAAGAAGGCTCAAGGTCATTGGCCACAGACAAAATTACATCAAATCACAATATATCTACAATAACTTTGATTGGACTGATCATGTCAACATCATACTTTCAACTTTTAGCTAGCAGTCATCATCATGAATCAAGTCAACAATCTACTGGCAAATCCTTTTTAATCCTTGTTTTATGAAGAGAAGTTATAGATAAAATGTATCAGTGCTCATCGGCCATTGGACATAAACATTACACAACAAGTTGGAAATCGCAAATACAACAATGAGTGGTTTGGAAGAAATCAGTGACAGTGGCTAACTGCAAGCATTGCAAAGCAAACACTAGCCTGCTATTCAGTGGAGTGGCTGAGAGGTCCCAAATCTGGGATTAAGGGGCTCTTTTCCAAGTTTAAAATGATAAACATTCAACATTGGCCTTGCTGTGCATGAAGCATGATTTGTGCCGCGCTCAAAACAACTTAACTCGGAATTGCAAAAACTTGACTTCAGTAAGTTCAAGACAACTGGGAAACTGGGAATAAACGAGCTCCGACTGGGAAAATATGTTTTGAACGGTCATCCAACTCGGAATTGTAAATCCGGCCTCTTTCTAGAGCTACGACCTGAAGATCAACGACGTCAAATCAAAATCAAATCAAATTTATTTATATAGCCCTTCGTACATCAGCTGATATCTCAAAGTGCTGTACAGAAACCCAGCCTAAAACCCCAAACAGCAAGCAATGCAGGTGTAGAAGCACGGTGGCTAGGAAAAACTCCCTAGAAAGGCCAAAACCTAGGAAGAAACCTAGAGAGGAACCAGGCTATGTGGGGTGGCCAGTCCTCTTCTGGCTGTGCCGGGTGGCGATTATAACAGAACATGGCCAAGATGTTCAAATGTTCATAAATGACCAGTCATGATTCAACCTTGTTTTTGTTTATTTTTTTTGGGGGGGGGGTTCTCAAGAGTTCCCAGTTGTTTTGAAAGCACCATAAATTCAGAAAATGCCAGACTTTGATGACAACATTTTCCCACGAAGGACCGCCAACCCACCTTCCTGTTCAAGTCAGCACAGCACAACAAGTGGCGTCCAAAAATGTATTGTATGCTGCTGCATAAATTATGTAATATGACTGGCAGATATGTATACTGTAGCTAAGAAAGTAATACTTAAGTGTATGTTGTGTAGTAAGATGTTAGTAGACCATGTGCCTCACCCTAATAATTTGGTCTATTTACCCTTCTTAATTTCGCCTACTGTTCTGACTTGTAGCCTATAACTTGTTTTGGAGAGTATTGATTGAATATTGTAAGAGGTTTCATTGTCTGCTTTATATGCCCCTTTATTTATCCTACAGTTCTGACTTGGTGTACAGGGAGAACACTGTAAGAACAGCCCATGTTTTGAATTCTGTTGCAATACATTTAAAATGTGCTAAACAAATAGTTATATTGACTACGTCCATCCTAGCTCGCTCATTAATATCTTAATCAAAATTACGGATTGCCTCTTATCCACTTGTCCTCTTATGCCATAGTTTGTACATCTCAATTGTCATCAGAAACCACATTTGTTTGAGCAAGTCAGCCATATCAGCTATGTTTTTTTTAAGGCAGTAAATGAGGCTGCTTGAACTGTTTCGCTGGAAGAGGCTCCGCTGATGTGTAGGTGTAGCAGTGGTAAGATGTTGGGACAGCTTTATGTAGGCCGTATGTGGGCACTGTTTGTCACCGTTATAGTGCAATTAATGTATTGTTTTGTTTTGTGTGGTGGCTTTGCTGGCATGCATCCCACTTTTTTTTTGCTCCACCAAGATTGACATGCTATAATTTCCACTGTATAGGCCATCATTGTAAAACTGACTTGCCTAGTTAAATAAAGGTTCAATTAAAAAATAAAATAAACATAGGACAGGAACCAACTGAATTGGTCATGTCTAGAATGGATGCAGCTTTTCTCATATTGACATCAAAAGTATAATTTTTTACAAATATTTTAGCTAACCCTAACCTATTTCTCCTAACCTACTACGTTAATTCTCCTAACCTGCTGTGTAATTTCTCCTAAACCTGCTATGAAAAGTAAATCTTGACAATAGCTGTATTCCTTCTAGACAAAACCAACTGAATTTGAAGGCCAATTTAACCCTAATGGATTATCTAATACACTTGCTGGATATTACTTTTGGTATGAGGAAAACTTTGAGCTACAATGGCAACATCCCACTTATGAAGTTTTGGAGTACAGGAACTACGAGTATGCTGTGCTGTTAAATATACATAACAGTAGAATTCATGCAGAATTTAAAACAGTCTCACATGAGTGAGCAGAGACTGTTCTTGTTTGTTGATGTGAAGCAAAGGCCCCCGACCCCCTTTTTACATTGACTTGAGGGCGTTACCCGAAAGGACCCCCTTACAGTATTGAAATATTTTCCAGTCGGTTGGAAATAGTGAGAACCTGTCAAACATGATATATTGAAAGCAAAGATGATTTCCAACAGAAATAATTGTCTACATTGACCGGATTCCACAACGTTTTGTAGTAACTCGGCGCCCTACAGTTACAGTATGCAATGATGCACGCAAAAAGAAAAGGCAGTAAGCTAACGTTAGCCCAAACAATTGACTTTATAGGTAACGTTAGCTAGAGAAACATTAACCTGTGCTAAGCAAAGAACGTAGCTGCTACCTAATGCTAGATACTGTAGTTCACTATCTTGCTAGCTAGTAGAGTCTATGCCGACTTCAGTGACTGTTGCCCCCTCCACGTATGCTAGCCCAATAATGTACTAAAGGTACTTAGCGTCTATGAATGGGGTACGTTAACGTAGACGTCTCGTGCCTTGGCGCGGTTCGTGACATGCAAGCAAATTACCAGGAATTAAAACGTCGTAAGTATTTAGTCGCTAAATGACAAATATTTGTAATGATCAGTTAGCATAAATATGTTTGTCACGGGCTACTAATATAAAGGTGAGAAAGCCTAACTGAAAGCCTCTATTGACAAACAATCTTGCGAATCAGCTTGTTAGATATGACAACAACACCGTTTGACAGCTAGACAATCCAATGGCGTGCTTTGATTGGTTGTGCATTCTGTCGGGACAGCCCAACGATAACAGAAAATTGTTGTGCCACTATAACATGTATTTTACAATGCTTTAATGTGATCGTCAGCTTCCAATGCATTATTAATATACATATTAAAGAGGTCAGATAAAATGATAGCTAAACGATACCGCTTTGATCTGCGCAAGAGATCCAGGGAAACCCACCTGAGTTTTCGCGTTCACGTTGCTCCCGTCTGACAGCGTTCATATCGTAAAAGCCCAATGTTTCCGCCAAATCTGGAGTTCTAACGACTTTCTCCGACTTTGGTATGTCATCCCATGGCCGTTTCCCCTCCTTCTTGTCCTCATTTTCGGTTTCTTTTTCATCTGACGGCCCGGTCCCCAACAAGTCCGCCATCTTCACTATGCCGCCGCGCTGGTAGCAACATTCAGAGACCAACGCAACGTCATCACTTTCTCACGCAGGGATTGATTCATAAAATATACAAACATATAAATATTTATCAAACAAACATTATCCACACCGATTATAGACCCACAAAATTCACCACATATATGTACAACGGGTATGTGATTTGTAATATTTTGCTTTATCCAAGATAAGTATCACATAATCATAGGCTTTTGCAAAAAAAATAAGGTGACAATTTCAATTAAATCTCAATTAATTTAACCGCAATATTCAATCAATGGGAATAATAACATTTTGATGTGACTGTCAAACCAAATAGGAATATTCTATTTGGATAATCAATGTTCTTTCAAAACCACAAGATGGCAACAAAGACCCATCCAAATAGTTCACACTTGGGGTGCGTTCGTAAATTCCCTCTGGAGTGGCAGCTCGTGCTCAGAGTGTGCTCTGGGCGTTTGTAAATTCAGAACATTGTCAGATTGTCCATTTGTAAATTCAGAGAATTTCGCTTTTGGAGCGTTCAGAGCGCACGCAGGACGCTCTGGCAGAGGAGTAGGGTTGATCCGAGCATTCTGACCTCACAACGGTAGTCAAGCACCCAAGCTAACTGGCTAAAGTTAGCCAGCTTGTTAGCTACTTCCAGACATAAATGAAAGAACACCTCACTCTGACCATTTTACTCACCCTAGCAGAGAGCTGGTTAGGCTGTTTTTACGTTATCCAGAGCATTGGTGACTGTAACTGTGCAGCTGGAATAATTGAATTAATATTTTTTGTCGATGTCTACTGTCACCGGTCATATTCAATGGGTGTCGAGCGTTAGTAAATTCATCAGTTATTTAAAGCTCTGGCACACAGACGAGAGTGTTCTGAAATCAGAGTAGATAGCCATAGTGAATTTACGAATGCACCCTTGATATCCTGCTGCCTTTAGTAACTGATGCCTGAATGATTGATTTCTGTCTTGATTCCTGTTCAAAGATAAACAAATGGATTGATGAACCAGTTTACCCAATGACCCTAAATAACTCATTATATTGATCAAGGATCTAAGAAGGGGTGGCTGACATTAGCCACATTAGAAATGGGTCTTAAAATAGGTTATTGTCCATCAATCTGTCACATTGGAAATACGTAAGGATACAGCACAGTTACGCTGTAGTACCATCATATCGTATTGGCTACCTATTGATACGAGAACAGACAGACTAGAATAAAGGTATATGAAAACAGATTAATGGAGAAACAGACATGCATGAACACAGAATGCACAGTAATCCATACAATTTATAGACTACTTTCTAGAAACCCAATCGGAACAATCTTTAAGCACGGTTTATTGGCACACATAATGGCAAAGCATACATACCAGACATCAGATATGACACAAAACATCTCTGCGATATAATGTACAAATTGTGCAGAGTTCTAATAATACCAGGTTCAAACCTATTCAGAAATGTGTTAGCTTCCTTACAAATGCACAAATAAATACACAAAAGACCCAAACGTTGTCTTCTTGCCTTTCAGAAACAAAATCCAACAGAAGAGTAGACTAGAGGAGATGAGGGGGGAATCATAGTCAAAGAACAACTGGTAACACTAAAGGAGGGGTTTTAAAACTGCATTTCTGTAGGGCCTTGAATATGCTGGTTTTTGCTCAATAATTTGCAAATTATGTATACTGAACGAAAACATGTATGCAACATGCAACCATTTCAACGATTTTACTAAGTTACAGTTCATATAAGTAAATCAGTATTTTTGAAATAAATGAATTAGACCCTAATCTATAGATTTCACATGACTGGGCAGGGGCGCAGCCATGCGTGGGCCTGGGAGGCTTAGGCCGACCCACTGGGGAGCCAGGCCCAGCCAATCCGAATGTTTTTTCCTCACGAAAGGGCTTTATTACAAGACATAAATACTCCTCAGTTTCATCAACTGTCTGGGTGGTTGGTCTCAGATGATCCCGCAGGTGAAGAAGCCGGATGTGGAGGTCCTGGGCTGGCATGGTTACATGTAGTCTGCGGTTGTGAGGACGTTTGGACGTTCTGCCAAATTCTCTAAAACTACATTGGAGGTGGCTTATGGTAGAGAAATTAACATTCAATTCTCTGGCAACAGCTCTGGTGGACATTCCTGCAGTCAGCATGCCAATTGCAAGCTCCCTCAAAACTTGAGACATCTGTGGCATTGGGTTGTGTGACAAATTTTTGTGGCCTTTATTTTCTCCAACACAAGGTGCACCTGTGTAATGATCATGCTGTTTAATCAGCTTCTTCTAATGCCACACCTGTCAGGTGGATGGATTATCTTGGCAAAGGAGAAATGCTTACTAATAGGGATGTAAACAAATTTGTGCACAAAATTGGAGAGAAATAAGCTTTTTGTGTGTATGGAAAATTTCTGGAATCTTTTGTTTCAGCTCATGAAACATGGGACCAACACTTCACATGTTGTTATATTTTTGTTCAGTATATCTTTAATATGCCTCCATTGAGACTAAAATGTTGTTTAAGATATGACTTCTGCATTAAATAAATGACTGGATATAAACAAAACAATAAATGTGCTGCTTATAGCAGAAGAAATCGGTCAGACAAACAACCAGAATCCAAAATGCCCTATAGAAATGTGAAACTCATACAAATCAAAAAGCTTGTTGAAACAGCTGCCATGTACAGTACAAAATGGATTCAGAATGGTGGCTAATCTTAAATGGATAAAATTGTAGTTCACACCTCTATTTACAGAGCACAGAGCTAGTTAGAGGACTCATCCTTATATCTGTGCCATTTTAGAATCTGTGACAGCATGAGCAACCCATTGAGGCTACAACCCATAGAAATCCCTACCTAGTTGACTACTTTAAAATGAAGGAAGCTGGAAGGCCTCAATGGCGCTGCTCCTGGTAAAACGGTCTCTATCATTCTCTATGTTACAGAGCTAGAAACCTTGTAACAGTGTTCCCAAACTGATGAATAAAATGGCTGTGTCACAAAAAGGTACATAATATACTGTATTTATTTATTTAACTAGGCAAGTCAGTTAAGAACAAATTCTTATTTACAATGACGGCCTACCAGGGAACAGTGGGTTAACTGCCTTGTTCAGGGGCAGAACGACAGATTTTTACCTTGTCAGCTCGAGGATTCGATCCAGCAACCTTTCGGTTACTGGCCCAACGCTCTAACCACTAGGCTACCTGCCTCCCTGTACTGTACAGTACAGTACCAGTCAAAAGTTTGGACACACCTACTCATTCAAGGATTTTTATCTTTATTTTTACTACTTTCTACATTGTAGAATAATAGCGAAGACATCAAAACTATTAAATAACACATATGGAATCATGTAGTAATGAAAAAAGTGTTAAATCAAATATTTTAGATTCTTCAAATAGACACCCTTTGCACACTCTTGGTATTCTCTCAACCAGCTTCACCTGGAATGCTTTTCCAACAGTCTTGAAGGAGTTCCCACATATGCTGGGCACTTGTTGTCTGCTTTGGGTTGAGGTGGGGTGATTGTGGAGGCCAGGTCATCTGATGCAGCTCTCCATCACTTTCCTTCTTGGTCAAATATCCATCCATTCTAATCTGCGTCTCGCAAAGACACAGCGGTTGGAAACTAAAATCCCAAATTTGGACCAAAGACCAAAGGACAGATTTTGACTGGTCCAATGTCCATTACTCGTGTTTCTTAGCCCAAGCAAGTCTCTTCTTCTTATTGGTGTCCTTTAGTAGTGGGTTCTTTGCAGCAATTCGTCCATGAAGGTCTGATTCACGCAGCCTCCTATGAACAGTTGATGTTGAGATGTGTCTGTTACTTGAGCTCTGTGAAGCATTTATTTGGCCTGCAATTTCTGAGGCTGGTAACGCTAATGAACTTATCCTCTGCAGCAGAGGTAACTCTGGGTCTCATGAGAGCGGTCCTCATGAGAGCCAGTTTCATCATAGAGCTTGATGGTTTTTGCGACTGCACATGAAGAAACTTTCAAAGTTCTTAAAGTTTTCCGTATTGACTGACCTTCATGTCTTAAAGCAATGATGGACTGGCATTTCTCTTTGCTTATTTGAGCTGTTCATCCCATAATATATATTTGGTCTTTTACCAAGTATGGCTATCTTCTGTCTACCACCCTTACCTTGTCACAACACAACGGATTGGCTCAAACGCATTAGGGAGGAAACAAGGCATACCTGTTAATTGAAATGCATTCCAGGTGACTACCTCATGAAGCTGGTTGAGAGAATGCCAAGACTGTGCAAAGCTGTCATCAAGGCAAAGGGTGTCTACTTTGAAGAATCTCAAATATATTTTGATTTGTTTAACACTTTGTTGGTTACTACGTGATTCCATATGTGTTATTTCATAGTTTTGATATCTTCACTATTATTCTACAATGTAGAAATAGTAAAAAATAAAGAAATACCCTTGAATGAGAAGGTGTGTCCAAACGTTTGACTGGTACTGTATATCAAACAAACAAAACTAAATCATGCAGGAAAAAACCTTAAACATCAGTTTGGGAGTAGGTCATTTAAAGGGAAAGAACAAATTCCAAATGTGAAAGGCCTACTGATTGGCAAAGTACAAACATGATTGTAAAGTATTTTGGGGAGAAGCAAAATAACACCAATAGACTACAAACACAATCAAACAGGTTTGCATGAAATAACAATTGGCGCTGATGCAGTAATTCTGGAAAAGTAATCATGAAACACGTGTCTCCCCACTTGAAGCTGTCCTTAAAGGTGAAACAGAGTCACTTTCCTTTTCATTGAAAATCCAACAAAAAACAACTGTAAACAAACCAACAGCCAAATTAATTTTCAATAAAAAGGCAAAAGCTCAAGACGGCGACGTCTCGGCCATCGTGGATGCAGTTTGGTAGCTCTATATGGGCTGAGTATAAACCTTGCCGGTTAGTTCTGATTGAGGCTGATGCCCTTAAAGGAGCCATTTTGTTTTTGATGTTTTGTTTTGACTTCCCATGTCAACTGTCCCAGAGGTGTTGCAACGTGCAAATCAAAGGTCAAAAGGGCAACAACCACAGAATTGCACTACAGTTAAAGCTCAAGGACTGAGAAGGTGTCCAAGAGGGACAATTCATATGAACACCTGCATTGTCATTCCCAGAGCTATCCCAACTCTCCTAACACTGTGAATTCCCACCAAATCCAAACAGAGGAATTCTAGGAAAAATTGAAAAAGAAAACCCAGTATTGTTTACGTCATCATTGCAATGCATACAACCTGTATGTATTTAGGTGAAAAAGCAGTGTTATTCGTATGGATATTGCTGTGCAATGTTATTCAGTTCTCTGTCTCGCTCCTCGATGTTACAGTGAAGTCGGAGAATAATTGTTCTGATATTTGGTGGAGATGATCGATCATGATGAGTGACAGTGACACCGTTGACCACGACGTGAAAAAAATTGCCAACAGGGTTCAATTCAGTACAATGTGAGGTTTTAGGGCGCCGCCCTACTGTGCCAAAAAGGTACAGTTTTTTAATAATTATTTTCCCTCTTTGTTTTACTGTGAGGGCAACATGGTCTCATTAGAATATGTCCAAAATAGTAACATTCAACCATTGAAGTTAAATGTCAGCTAAGCTGACATATGAAGGTGGGAGCACTGACTGTGCTCTCGGGGGCCTTGGTCTCTGTGTGTTCTACTGTGACGACTGAGGCGCTGTGCTCTCGGCCTTGCTGTCCTGGTTGTTGAGCGGCTTGCTGCCCCACGGGCTGTTGTTGCCGAGCGATGGCGAGCCGTTGAAGTCATCCTCGTCGTCCAATCCGTTGGTGGCGTCGTACTGCGTGTTCTCCAGACGTGTGATCAGACGCTCGTCCTCGTCCCCGAACTCCCCGCCCATCAGGGTGGGCTCACCAACCACCATCACGTCCTGAAAGCAGAGAGGTTAAGGGCCAGACATTAAGGTCAGGTTAAAGGTCAGACATTTTGAATGACACATTGCTGCATGTGTGAGAAATGCATGACATTCTGAGAGATAATATATGTAGAATTGATAATATATTGATTGTACGACAGTACCAGTCAAACATTTGGAAGCACAAACTCATTCAAGGGGTTTTCTTTATTTTTACTATTTTCTACATTGTAGAATAATAGTGAAGACATCAAAACTATGAAATGACGCATATGGAATCATGTAGTAAACAAAAAAGTGTTAAACAAAACAAAATAGATTTTAGATTCTTCAAAGTAGCCACCCTTTGCCTTGATGACAGCTTTGCACACTCTTGGCATTCTCTCAACCAGCTTCATGAGGAATGCTTTTCCAACAGTCTTGAAGGAGTTCCCACATTTGCTCAGCACTTGTTGGCTACTTTTCCTTCTCTCTGCGGTCCAACTCATCCCAAACCATCTCAATTGGGTTGAGGTCGGGTGATTGTGGAGGCCAGGTCATCTGATGCAGCACTCCATCACTCTCCTTGGTCAAATAGCCCTTACACAGCCTGGAGCTGTGCTTTGGGTCATTGTCCTGTTGAAAAACAAATGATAGTCCCGCTAAGCACAAACCAGATGGGATGGCGTATCGCTGCAGAGTGCTGTGATAGCCATACTGGTTAAGTGTGCCTTGAATTCTAAATAAATCACAGACAGTGTTACAGAGCAAAGCACCCCCACACCATCACACCTCCTCCTCTATGCTTCACGGTGGTAACCACACATGCGGCGATCATCCGTTGACCTACTCTGCGTCTCACAAAGACACGGCGGTTGGAACCAAAAATCTCAAATTTGGACTCATCAGACCAAAGGACAGATTTCCACGGTCTAATGTCCATTGCTTGTGTTTCTTGGCCCAAGCAAGTCTCTTCTTATTATTGCTGTCCTTTAGTAGTGGTTTCTTTGAAGCAATTCGACCATGAAGGCCTGATTCACGCAGCCTCCTCTGAACAGTTGATGTTGCGATGTGTCTGTTACTTGAACACTCTGAAGCATTTATTTGGGCTGCAATCTGAGGTGCAGTTAACTCTAATGACCGTATCCTCTGTAGCAGGGGTAACTCTGGGTCTTCCTGTGGCGGTCCTCATGAGAGCCAGTTTCATCATAGCTCTTGATGGTTTTTGCAACTGCACTTGAAGAAACTATCAAAGTTCTTGAAATGTTCCGTATTGACTGACCTTCATGTCTTAAAGCAATGATGGACTGCCATTTCTCTTTGCTTATTTGAGCTGTTCTTCCCATAATATGGATTTGGTATTTTACCAAGTTGGGCTATCTGTATACCGCCCTTACCTTGTCACAACACAACTGATTGGCTCAAACGCATTAAGAAGGAAAGAAATTCCACAAATGAACTTTTAACAAGGCACACCTGTTAATTGGAATGCATTCCATGTGACTACCTCATGAAGCTGGTTGACACTTTTTTGGTTACTACATGATTCCACGTGTTATTTCATAGTTTTGATGTCTTCACTATTATTCTACAATGTAGAAAATAGTAAAAATCAAGAAAAACTGAATGAGTTTTTTAAACTTTTGACTGGTACTGTGCATTGATCATATATGTTTTATGGTGTGATATGCAGGTTATACTAACTCTTAGTCTATGGAAATATTCATTCAGCGCAGTTCATGTCAAAGCATAAGTCAAAGCCTTTAGACGTTCATATAACTGTCGATGACTATACATGCAAAGTGTATTGGTCATACTGAAATTAAGTTTAGAACTGTCTTTGTTCCTGCTTATTGCTGTACTATGGCCACTGACAAGTGTCCACTCTAATCTGTATGGATGATAGTTCCTACCACTGCAATGAAGGGCCAAAAGCAAAAACACTGAGGACATTGGGTCTCATCAAGACCAGTAGCCTACACAAGTAGCCTACCCCTGAGCTTCTAATCCTGAATGGAGGCGTGGGTTCAGATCCTACTTCTGACACCATATGTTGGTAAGGAGATGGGACACCATTCTGTTATAGCTACAATAACATATTTACTAAGGCCGGGATTCAATTCATAGCGCAGCGCACTAGACAGTTGACAATGCAGATTTTGAAGGCATTTTCCCCAACGTTCTTGGAGATCGTATTTACGGTTAACGCTGCAGATGTCGGTTCAATCTGAAATTACCAATAAATGTCAAGTGAGCTATAACACAGATCTAATGCTGATCGGATTGAATCCCAACCTAGGATAAAACCTGATATGTTATACAGATCATTATCGGTACTGTAGTACATAATGCTACAACCCATAAACTGCCCATGCTATCACAGTCTTTTGCCACAAGTGAGTCCTCTATCCATCTCTATGACAACTACTCATGGGCTTCAAACCCCATCTAACCCAGCTAACCCATCTAATTCTTCTAACCATACTAACCTTCTAACCCATTTTACCCTTCTAACCATCTAACCCATCTAATCCATTTAACCCTTCTAACCATTTAACCCTTCTAACCATTTTACCCTTCTAAGTATTTTACCCTTCTAAGCATCTAATCCATCTAACCCATCTAATCCATCTAACCATTCTAACCCACTTAACCCGTCTAATCCATCTAATCCATCTAACCCTTCTAATCCATCTGACCCTTCTAACCATTTTACCCATCTAACCCATCTAATCCATCTAACCCATCTAATCAATTTTACCCTTCTAACCATCTTACCTTTCTAACCATTTTACCCTTCTAACCCATCTAATCCATTTCACCCTTCTAACCATCTAACCCTTCTAACCATCTAACCCATTTTACCCTTCTAACTCATCTAATCCATTTTATCATTCTAACCATTTTACCCTTCTAACCATCTTACCCTTCTAACCATTTTACCCTTCTAACCATCTTACCCTTCGAACCATCTTTCCCTTCTAACCATTTTACCCTTCTAACCATTTTACCCTTCTAATCCATTTTACCCTTCTAACTCATTAAATCCATTTTACCCATCTAATCCATTTTGCCATCCTAACAATTTTACCCATCTAACCCATCTAATCAATTTTACCCTTCTAACCATCTTACCTTTCTAACCATTTTACCCTTCTAGGTAGTAGTTTTGGAATTGTTAGCTAGATTACGTGTTGGTTATTACTGCATTGTCGGAACTAGAAGCACAAGCATTTCGCTACACTCGCATTAACATCTGCTAACCATGTGTATGTGACAAATAAAATAAAATTTGATTTGATTTGATTTCTAATCCATTTTACCCTTCAAACCATCTTACCCTTCTAACCATCTAACCCATTTGACCCTTCTAACTCATCTAATCCATTTGACAATTCTAACCATTTTACCCTTCTAACCATTTTACCCTTCTAACCATTTTACCCTTCTAACCATTTTACCCTTCTAATCCATTTTACCCTTCTAACCCTCCTAACCATCTAACCCATCTAATCCAATTTACCCTTCTAACCCATTTTACCATTCTAACCATTTTAACCATCTTACCCTTCTATCCATCTAACCCATTTGACCCTTCTAACTCATCTAATCCATTTTATCATTCTAACCATTTTACCCTTCTAACCATCTTACCCTTCTAACCATTTTACCCTTCTAATCATCTTACCCTTCTAACCATCTTACCCTTCTAACCATTTTACCCTTCTAACCATTTTACCCTTCTAACCATCGGACCCTTCTAACCATCTTACCCTTCAAACCATCTGACCCTTCAAACCATCTTACCCATCTAATCCATTTTACCCATCTAATCCATTTTTACCCTTCTAACCATCTGACCCTTCTAACCATCTTACCCATCTGACCCTTCTAACCATCTTACCCATCTAACCCTTCTAACCATCGGACCCTTCTAACCATCTTACCCATCTGACCCTTCTAACCATCTTACCCATCTGACCCTTCTAACCATCTTACCCATCTAACCCTTCTAACCATCTTACCCTTCAAACCGTCTTACCCATCTAATCCATTTTACCCATGTAATCCATTTTTACCCTTCTAACCATCTGACCCTTCAAACCATCTTACCCATCTAATCCATTTTTACCATTCTAACCATCTGACCCTTCAAACCATTTTACCCATGTAATCCATTTTTACCCTTCTAACCATCTGACCCTTCAAACCATCTTACACATCTAATCCATTTTTACCCTTCTAACCATCTGACCCTTCAAACCATCTTACCCATCTAATCCATTTTTACCCTTCTAACCATCTTACGCATCTGACCCTTCCAACCATCTTACCCATCTAATCCATCTAACCCATCTAATCAATTTTACCCTTCTAACCATCTTACCTTTCTAACCATTTTACCCTTCTAACCCATCTAATCCATTTCACCCTTCTAACCATCTAACTCTTCTAACCATCTAACCCATTTACCCTTCTAACTCATCTAATCCATTTTACCATTCTAACCATTTTACCCTTCTAACCATCTTACCCTTCTAACCATTTTACCCTTCTAACCATCTTACCCTTCGAACGATCTTTCCCTTCTAACCATTTTACCCTTCTAACCATTTTACCCTTCTAATCCATTTTACCCTTCTAACCCATTAAATCCATTTTACCCATCTAATCCATTTTGCCATCCTAACAATTTTACCCATCTAACCCATCTAATCAATTTGACCCTTCTAACCATCTTACCTTTCTAACCATTTTACCCTTCTAGGTAGTAGTTTTGGAATTGTTAGCTAGATTACTTGTTGGTTATTACTGCATTGTCGGAACTAGAAGCACAAGCATTTCGCTACACTCGCATTAACATCTGCTAACCATGTGTATGTGACAAATAAAATTTGATTTGATTTGATTTCTAATCCATTTTACCCTTCAAACCATCTTACCCTTCTAACCATCTAACCCATTTGACCCTTCTAACTCATCTAATCCATTTGACCATTCTAACCATTTTACCATTCTAACCATTTTACCCTTCTAACCATCTTACCCTTCTAACCATTTTACCCTTCTAACCATTTTACCCTTCTAATCCATTTTACCCTTCTAACCCTCCTAACCATCTAACCCATCTAATCCAATTTACCCTTCTAACCAATTTTACCATTTTAACCATCTTACCCTTCTATCCATCTAACTCATTTGACCCTTCTAACTCATCTAATCCATTTTACCATTCTAACCATTTTACCCTTCTAACCATCTTACCCTTCTAACCATTTTACCCTTCTAACCATCTTACCCTTCTAACCATCTTACCCTTCTAACCATTTTACCCTTCTAACCATTTTACCCTTCTAACCATCTTACCCTTCTAACCATTTTACCCTTCTAATCCATTTTACCCTTCTAACCCTCCTAACCATCTAACCCATCTAATCCAATTTACCTTTCTAACCCATTTTACCATTCTAACCATTTTACCCTTCTAACCATATTACCATTCGAACCATTTTACCCTTCTAACCATTTTACCCTTCTAACCCATCTAATCCATTTTTACCTTTCTAACCATCTTACCCTTCTAACCCTCCTAACCATCTAACCCCTCTAATCCATCTAACCCATCTAACCCTGCTAACCATCAGACCCTTCTAACCATCTTACCCATCTAACCCTTCTAACCATCGGACCCTTCTAACCATCTTACCCTTCAAACCATTTTACCCATCTAATCCATTTGACCCATCTAATCCATTTTTACCCTTCTATCCATCTGACCCTTCAAACCATCTTACCCATCTAATCCATTTTACCCATCTAATCCATTTTTACCCTTCTAACCATCTGACCCTTCAAACCATCTTACCCATCTAATCCATTTTTACCCTTCTAACCATCTTACCCATCTGACCCTTCTAACCATCTTACCCATCTAACCCTTCTAACCATCGGACCCTTCTAACCATCTTACCCTTCAAACCATCTTACCCATCTAATCCATTTTACCCATCTAATCCATTTACCCTTCTAACCATCTTACCCTTCTAACCATCTTACCCTTCTAACCATCTAACCCATCTAATCCATTTTACCCTTCTAACCATTTTACCCTTCTAACCATCTAACCCATTTTACCCTTCTAACCCATCTAATCCATTTTACCCTTCTAACCATCTTACCCTTCTAACCATCTTACCCACCTTACACTTCTAACCCTTCTAATCCATCTAAACCTTCTAACCCATCTGACCATTCTAACCCTTCTAATCCATCTAACCCATTTTACCCTTCTAACCCATCTAATCCTTCTAACCCATTTTACCCGTCTGACCATTTTACCCTTCTGACCATCTAATCCATTTTACCCTTCTAACCATTTTACCCTTCTAACCATCTTACCCTTCTAATCCATCTAACCCTTTTAACCCATTTTACCTTTCTAATCACTTTACCCTTCTAACCAATTTACCCTTCTAACCCATCTAATCCATTTTACCATTCTAACAATTTTACCCTTCTGACCATCTAACCCATCTAACCCTTCTAACCATTTCACCCATTTTACCCTTCTAATCCATCTAACCCATCTAACCCTTCTAACCCATCTGACCCTTCTAATCCATCTAACACTTCTAACCATTTTACCCTTCTAACCATCTTACCCATTTTACCCTTCTAACCATCTTACCCTTCTAACCATCTTACCCTTGTAACCCATTTTACCTTTCTAATCATTTTACCCTTCTAACCAATTTACCCTTCTAACCCATCTAATCCATTTTACCATTCTAACCCATTTTACCATTCTAACCATTTTACCATTCTAACCCATTTTACCATTCTAACCATTTTACCCTTCTGACCATCTAATCCATCTAACCCTTCTAACCCATCTGACCCTTCTAATCCATCTAACCCGTATAACCCTCATAATCCATCTAGCCCCCATCTAACCCTTATAATCATTCTAACCCTCCTTATCCTTCTAACCCTTCTAATCCATCTAACCCTTCTAATCATTATAATCCATCTAACCCTTCCCATCTAATATATCTAACCCATCTGACCATTCTAACCCTTGTAATCCACCTAACCCATCTAACCCATCTAACCCTTCTAATCCATCTAACCCATCTAACCCTTCTAACCCTTCTAACTCATCTGACCCATCTAACCCATCTAACCATTCTAACCCATCTAACCCATCTGACCCATTTGACCCTTCTAATCCATATAACCCTTCTAACCCATATAACCCTTCTAACCCATATAACCTTTCTAATCCATAAACTGGTGTGATTCAAATGTTGATGATGTGTGTTTGTTGTTTCACCAAAGGGGTAAAGCCCAGGGCATTACTCTTGGCCGTGTGTTTACCTTGTTTCGAAACAACCCCCTGCTGCTCCTGCAATAACAGTTGGTGCATGGTGGGATGTTAAGGAGTGTGTGTATGGCTGGTGTGTATGGCGAAGCACCGTGAAGGCGGTGAACCCGTATGTACACGGTCAACCTCATTCAGTGCACTTTGAGCTAATGAAACCCCCTCCCACTGATGAAGTGGACTGTCCTCCCTGCCCCTCGCAGACCAATCAATTTGGGAGGCAGGTAGCCTAGCGGTTAGAGCTTTGGGACAGTAAGGTTACTTGCTCGAAACCCGAACTGGTAAGGTGGAAAAATGTGCAGTTTTGCCCTTGAGCAAGGTAGTTAACCCCCACAACAACTGCTCCCTGGGCGGCGATAACGTGGACTTCGATTAAGGCAGCCCCCGCACCTCTCTGATTCAGAGGGATTGGGTTAAATTCGGAAGACACTGTATTTCGTTTGAATGCATTCAGTTGTGCAATTTACTCGGTATCCTTGTTCCCTTTCCCAATAGTGATTATGTCGGACATATTTCTATGATATGACCCCTAGCGTTGAGGTCACAGATGAGAACATAGTGAGTTTTATTCTGTGGTTGATTCTTTATTCGCAATGTGAGGGAATTGAATTGGGTGATGCTAAATCTCTATTTTGATAGGTACAGATATAAAACTAACAATGAGTATCTAGGAGATGCAATTGAATAATTTAAGCAATGTTAGATGATTGATTACCAGTAGTTATGTGATCAAATCGACTATGTTAGGATAGTATTGGTTGTTCTAGGCAGGTTGAGTTGTATATCTCATCTCCCCTGGTCTGCTAAACCCTCTCTCTCCTCAGCAGCCCACAACCTCCCGCTGCATCTCGGGAGGAAGTCACACAGTTAAATGAAACACATGCATCACTGCCCATGTGTGTCGATGTGGCGTGGCATGGTAGTTCTCGCTACTCTCTTCTGATATGCAGATGTGTGCACATGTATGAACACACACACACACACACACGCAGACACACACACACGCACACAAAAACACACACACCAACCAAAGAGGATCAGGATTGGGGGGGGCAACGTCTCTCAAACCCCCAAGCTACCGCCTCTACACCCTACTATGCCTTAATCACACTAATTAATTTAGGTGAGCTTTTTGACTAAATGACAATATCCACACTGATTTGTCAATTTGCATAGCTAATTAAGTCATTAGCTCAAAACGTGCTGATTGCCAACAAGCCTTGAATTCGCCATCTGTTCCTGCGGGGGTGGTTGTCAATCTACCTCTGGCCAGTTTGGGTGGTCAGACTTGGATTGGGGGAATGTTAATTGTGATCTAATTAATAATGTTTGATCTACTCATCTCATTATCTTTAGCATTAGCTAGCCAGTTATCCCTGAATGGGCCTATGGGCTGTTAAAACAGCTAAAAATGTTCATTTTCTGATCATATGTTAGTGTATTAGCATCCCTTTTGAGATATTAGACAACCCGCTACTTCTTCTGTGTTTGCAGATCTGAAGGAACTGGACAGGTGTAAGCAATATGGTAGATGCTCCTCTATGCCCATTGAAAGGCTGGGCTGAGCTTTCAGCATAGACCTATCTAGTCTCTTAAGATTTGCAAATCAGAATGTGTAGGTAAGGACCTATGAGGTGAAATGTTCAGAGGGATACAGATAGAGCTAACAACACATGTTGATTCACACATGTTCACACATTTTCTACCTGACAGACAACAATATCTGTTCTACACAATCCATTTCTATCTGAATGTTCCCAATGAATCCTCCAGCAAACACATAGGAGTACTCTGCATTCTTTCATAGTAGCACTCTACGTGGTTTTCAATGTAATTTCAGCCCAGCAACCAGTAGAGGTCCCTGTTGAACAACACAACAACCCACTCCCCCTCCTTTCTCTATGCCCCCCATTCACCCACTCCCTCCCTTTTCTCCTTGTCCTCTCCTTATTGTCATTGGGCTCACGTAGGGCCTGTGCTCAGCCAACGAACGAACAACTTCTCAGACAAAGCTAGCAGGCGTGCAACATATGTAACCAGCATGTTACCGCCACTGCTCTTAAAGACGCATGTCAACATTAGCCATAGGAAGTGTGTGTTCTTAAAGAAAGGATGGGGGATGAGGAGGGAGAGGAGGTTGTGTGTGGGAAGGAAAGGAGAGGAGAAGGGGGGTGTATACAGATATACTGATAATGAGTGATGGCACAGAGCCAAACAGCCTCCCACTGAGAAAACAACTGTGTGTGTGTGTGTGTGTGTGTGTGTGTGTGTGTGTGTGTGTGTGTGTGTGTGTGTGTGTGTGTGTGTGTGTGTGCGTCCGAATGATTGAGTAAGAGATAGAAGAGAGTGAGAGGTAGCTAGAGTTGGCGAGGGTGTGTGTCTATTTGTGTGTGAGAAAGGGAGATTGAGGGAGAGAGATCGAGAAAGAGCAAGAGAGAGGGGGGAGCTTGAGTTGGAGAGGGTGTGTGTCTATGTGGGTGAGAGAGAGAGGTATAAAAAATATATACATAGAGAAAAAAGAGAGACGCCCTGAGAATTAAAAAGCATGACCTGCGGCACCGTGAGGAACAACGTAACCCAAAACAAAGAGGGTTCACAGTTCCCCAGTCCCCCCCCCCCCCCCATCCAAAGGGACTACAGTACTAAGCCGTCAGTATGACTCCTAACAGTCCATACAGCAAACCCAGGGTGTGATAGTGAGAAAGTACTATAGCCTGTCCAAACAATTGAGGCGCAATAGCACTTTATCCCCCGGGGTGATGTGAAGAGCGAGGTCTAACACTCAGTGGTTTAAGTAGGTGTTTAACCTCGAACTGTGTCAAGTGGCCCCATTGTATTGACATGTCAAGGAAGAAAATATGCTATGCATGGGATAGACAAGAGCCATGGGATAGACTAGAGCCATGGGATAGACTAGAGCCATTGGATAGACTAGAGCCATATGATAGACTAGAGCCATTGTATAGACTAGAGCCATGTGATAGACTAGAGCCATGGAGTGCCAGATGATAAAGAACTCACCAGAGCAGAGGGTATGATGCAACAGGAGAAGATAATTCTAGATGAATACTTGAATAAACATATTATGATAGTAGATTGATAGTCCTATAAATTAATTGTTGTGTTTCATTACATGCCTTCCTGCCTGCGTGTCTATAGTAGCTGTGTAGAAGGGGTGTAAGAAGGTGTATAGTGGTGTAAGAGGGTGTATAGTGGTGTATAGTGGTGTAAGAATGTATAAGAGGGTGTATAGTGGTGTATAGGGGTGTAAGAAGGTGAAAGACGGTGTATAGTGGTGTAAGAGTATGTATAGTGGTGTAAGAGTGGGCCAAACCCAGTAGATCTGATGCTTACAGGTACCTGACTGGAAAGGCTGAAGTTGCTGGCAGGGCTTCTCTTCTTACTGTTGGCATTGCCCACGCTGCTGTTGGCACTGCTGGCAGAGTTCTTCCTTTTCCTCCTCTTCGTCGTCGTCTGTCTTGTTGGCTCAGCTTTGGCACGACCAGCAAATGAAACAAGAGCCATGGGGGACAACATAATGCATACACCAAGGTGGGGGTAACTCATTAAAAGATATGTGTATATTGACATGCACACACACGCACCCATGCAAAAATGCACAGACAGACAGACATACATACACACGCACAATACGTACAACACGCAAAAACTAAAAAACGATCCATGCTTTGTTAATATCAAAGGTGAAATCAAAAGGTGTTATCATCTCCCAAGTCATGCACTAGTTGGAAAGATCCCATGTTTCATTTGTATAAATGCTCAACAATAGAACGTGCTGCTTGACTTAATGTGAATGCCTTAAGGACCTTGGTGTTGTACAGTTCTCAAAAGCCTGCCCAACTTAAAACTACACTACTGTGATAGATAACACCATCTTTTATAAAATTTCTCTACTGTGATAGATAACACCATCTTTTATAAAATTTCTCTACTGTGATAGATAACACCATCTTTTATAAAACTGCACTACTGTGATAGATAACACCACCTTGTCACACCTACTCCCGTTCCCTCTCTCCAGCGCTCGACGTCGCCAGTCTACTAACCACCAGTCCTGGCAACCCACATTACGCATATCTGGCAACCATCATTACGCACACCTGCTCCCCATCGCTATGCACACCTGGACTTCATAATTTACTTGATTACTTCCCCTTTATTTAGCCCTCAGTAGCCTCTGTCTTCAGGCAGTATTGGTTTTGTTTTCTCTCACGTTCTGGATGCTTCTCATGTTTCTTAATCTGTATCGTTTCTCTATTAAACTCCATTTCTAGACCTGCTTCCTGACTCCCAGCATATATGTTACACACCTTTTATAAAACTATTCTACTGTGAGAGAACCTCCCCTTTTATCTTACTGTATCTATATTAGTAATGTATTATTATTTATTTGTATTGCTGTGGTTTGTCTTTACGAGTCAGATTGTTTGTTTGTTTGCGTCACCATATGAAGCGGTGATGGACAGTGTGGTGTCTTAGCAAACATTTTAGGTCAATGATTTAGAATTTCATAGTGACTTAGCATAAAATACTGAATGTGACATGCAGTCATCTAATTTCGTCTTTAGGCGGTTGTTGAGCATTCATGACAAAAAGTACACAACAATGTATTTCATGGCATTCTGTTCAGAGAGAGAATAAAATACAATCTCCAAGACTACTTCTCTCTCTATTGAAAACTACAGGAAGACAGAAAAGGTACCTTTTTTGTGATTTGTGGGGAATATTTCAGTTTTGAAATTCTGTGGGTGTCCAGCTGAAACCAGAATCAAAATGGGTTTTGTTTATTGAAGTGATGAATTATTTTAAGTAATTAAATATCAGAGAGAGAGAGAGAGAGACCAGAAATTACAACAGAGAGAATATAAGAGAAAAGATAGCTGTACATTCACTGCAATGCACAGACAAATATTTTGTCTAAATATTATTACTGTTGAGTAATATTTCGAAAAACATTATTACTAAGGGGTACAATTATGAAAAGTATTTTTGTCTAATTATGAGCCACACATTTCATTAATTAATGAATAAAATATTAAATAAAAAAAGGGTATATCCTTGATCATTATTCTTGTGTAAAGTAATAAGATAGGTTCAGTAGAGATCTTAGCAGGACTTATATCTGTTTCTGATGTACATAAATTATGTGTTTAGCTATTTTCACCAAGTGTTTGTAAGAGAATGTTATTCCTCTGAATGTCAGTGTGGGAAAAACAACATTTCTGTGATCTTCAAAAAGATGTCTGAAAATGAAATACATTTCTTATACTAATCACACCAAGGGAGATGCTTTATTATTCAAAGGCAACCAGCGACGTCTAATTTATCTGAAAAGATACATAACTGAGGAACATACAGTGCATTCGGAAAGTATTCAGACCTCTTGACTTTTCCCACATGTTACGTTACAGCCTTATTCTAAAATTGATAACATTTTTTAAAATCTTAATCAATCTACACACAATACACCATAATGACAAAGCAAAAACAGGTTAAACATTTTTTTATTAAAATGTATTAACAATACAAAACAGAAATACCTTATTTACGTAAGTATTCAGACCCTTTGCTATGAGACTCGAAATTGAGCTACATCCTGTTTCCATTGATCATCCTTGAGATTTTGCTACAACTTGATTGGGGTCCACCTGTGGTAAATTCAAATGATTGGACATGATTTGGAAAGGCACACACTGTCTATATAAGGTCCCACAGTTGACAGTGTATGTCAGAGCAAAAACCAAGCCATGAGGTAGAAGGAATTGTCCGTAGAGCTCCGAGACAGGATTGTGTCAAAGCACAGATCTTGGGAAGGGTACCAAAACATTTCTGCAGCATTGAAGGTCCCCAAGAACACAGTGGCCTCCATCATTCTTCAATGGAAGAAGTTTGGAACCAACAAGACTCTTCTTAGAGCTGGCCGCTCAGCCAAACTGAGAAGTCAGGGGAGAAGGGCCTTTGTCAGGGAGGTGACCAAGAACCCAATGGTCACCCTGACAGAGCTCCAGAGTTCCGCTGTGGAGATGGAAAAACCTTCCAAAAGAACAACCATCTCTGCAGCACTTAACCAATCAGGGCTTTATGGTAGAGTGGCCAGGCAGGAGCCACTCCTCAGTAAAAGGCACACGACAACCCGCTTGGAGTTTGCCAAAAGGCACCTAAAGACTCTCAAACCACTAGAAACAAGATTCTCTGGTCTGATGAAACCAAGATTGAACACTTTGGCCTGAATGCCAAGCGTCACATCTGGAGGAAACCTGGCACCATCCCTACGGTGAAGCATGGTGGTGGCAGCATCATGCTGTGGGGTGTTTTTAAGTGGCAAGGACTGGGAGACTAGTGAGGAGCAAAGTACAGAGATCCTTGATGAAAACCTGCTCCAGAGCTCTCAGGTCCTCAGCCTGGGGCGAAAGTTCACCTTCCAACAGGACAATGACCCTAAGCACACAGCCAAGACAACGCAGGAATGGCTTCGGGATATAAAACTGTATTTTTTTGTGAAGAATCAACAACAAGTGGGACACAATCATGAAGTGGAACGACATTTATTGGATATTTCAAACTTTTTTAACAAATCAAAAACTGAGAAATTGGGCGTGCAAAATTATTCAGCCCCTTTACTTTCAGTGCAGAAAACTCTCTCCAGAAGTTCAGTGAGGATCTCTGAATGATCCAATGTTGACCTAAATGACTAATGATGATAAATACAATCCACCTGTTTGTAATCAAGTCTCCGTATAAATGCACCTGCACTGTGATAGTCTCAGAGGTCCGTCAAAAGCGCAGAGAGCATCATGAAGAACAAGGAACACACCAGGCAGGTCCGAGATACTGTTGTGAAGAAGTTTAAAGCCGGATTTGGATACAAAAAGATTTCCCAAGCTTTCAACATCCCAAGGAGCACTGTGCAAGCGATAATATTGAAATGGAAGGAGTATCAGACCACTGCAAATCTACCAAGACCTGGCCGTCCCTCTAAACTTTCAGCTCATACAAGGAGAAGACTGATCAGAGATGCAGCCAAGAGGCCCATGATCACTCTGGATGAACTGCAGAGATCTACAGCTGAGGTGGGAGACTCTGTCCATAGGACAACAATCAATCGTATATTGCACAAATCTGGCCTTTATGGAAGAGTGGCAAGAAGAAAGCCATTTCTTAAAGATATAAGTTTGCCACAAGCCACCTGGGAGACACACCAAACATGTGGAAGAAGGTGCTCTGGTCAGATGAAACCAAAATTGAACTTTTTGGCAACAATGCAAGACGTTATGTTTGGTGTAAAAGCAACACAGCCCATGAACATCACCATGAACACACCATCCCCACTGTCAAACATGGTGGTGGCAGCATCATGGTTTGGGCCTGCTTTTCTTCAGCAGGGACAGGGAAGATGGTTAAAATTGATGGGAAGATGGATGGAGCCAAATACAGGACCATTATGGAAGAAAACCTGATGGAGTCTGCAAAAGACCTGAGACTGGGACGGAGATTTGTCTTCCAACAAGACAATGATCCAAAACATAAAGCAAAATCTACAATGGAATGGTTCAAAAATAAACATATCCAGGTGTTAGAATGGCCAAGTCAAAGTCCAGACCTGAATCCAATCGAGAATCTGTTGAAAGAACTGAAAACTGCTGTTCACAAATGCTCTCCATCCAACCTCACTGAGCTCGAGCTGTTTTGCAAGGAGGAATGGGAAAAATTTCAGTCTCTCGATGTGCAAAACTGATAGAGACATACCCCAAGCGACTTACAGCTGTAATCGCAGCAAAAGGTGGCGCTACAAAGTATTAACTTAAGGGGGCTGAATAATTTTGCACGCCCAATTTCTCAGTTTTTGATTTGTTAAAAAAGTTTGAAATATCCAATAAATGTCGTTCCACTTCATGATTGTGTCCCACTTGTTGTTGATTCTTCACAAAAAAATACAGTTTTATATCTTTATGTTTGAAGCCTGAAATGTGGCAAAAGGTCGCAAAGTTCAAGGGGGCCGAATACTTTCGCAATGCACTGAATGTAAATGTGATATCAGGTTTTATAAATACATTTGCAAAAATTTATAAAAATCAGTTTTGATTTGTCACTATTGGGTATTGTGTGTTGATTGATGAGGGAAAAAAACGTTTTAATCCATTTTAGAATAAGGCTGTAATGTAACAAAATGTTGAAAAAGTCAAGGGGTCTGAATATTTTCCGAATGCACTGTACACCTTTTTTTTTAAATCAGAACTGTAATCTCTTCACCCAGAACCAAATAAACATCTCTATTGCTAGTCAATTGTAATGTTTAAGGTTGTCACGAGAAACTATCAAAACGGTGACAAGTCTATTACCAATTCCCATCTACTACTTTGACAACCCCAGGAACAGGAACATGATGTCCATCACAACTGTTTACGTCGATGTCGAACAAATGACGCACTAAAACTTGTCCATTTCCATTAAAACAACTTATCAGTGCATAAATGCATCTGTGCTTCCTTCCTCGCTAAAACAGAACCATTTTCCAGGTCTGAGAAGAATTGGAGGAAAGATGAAAAACTTGACTAATAAGGAAACCACAATTACACAATTATTAGACCAGCTTAGTTCAGTTTGGTTTCCTTTAAAAACACAGGCAGACAGACGAACTGTAGTGGCGCACGAAAGATTTATGACCAGCAAAACTGATCCTAGATCTGTGTCAAATGATAAAAGCTACCATTCTAATAATCTTGCTATACACCCAATACAATGTTAAGAATAAAGTCCACTAGTGAAACAGGTATTGAGTAAAGGCAATATGTAAAGACATATACAGAGGGTTCTGGATCCCAAAGCTGCTGTCAGTTCCTATACAGCTGATACGTTTGGCACCTTACATTTTCTTTTACTGAACCCTGATACTATACAACATGAAATTCATCAAAGGTTTATCTCCTTGTGCACAATTACACATTGACAGTTCAACTTCTCCTTTTTGTTCTGTTCCAGATCTGTTCCAGATGATTCTACGCTCATTGACAGTGAGAATTCAAACCTCTTGGGAGCTATCAGCGAGGGAGTTGGATCTTGTAGTTTGATTACACCAGGCACCCTTAATTAAAGTTCAGAAGCCTTGCACATTACACAGGTCCGAGTCAAAGGGTTTCTACGGGTGTTGCTTTTTAAGACGTCTTGTCAAGCCCTGGCGAACATTGCAGTAATTTGCAGGCCTTGAATATGTCAAAAACTCCAGCTTTAATATTGCACAGCCAGTTTAAGCCAACTATTTTTTAAGAACCACCCTTCGAACATCAACCATAAAAACCTGAAATGGCCGGTTACAGTCTGTTCAAATAAAAATTCCAGAGGAAGTCCTGATCAATTTCCTGATTCCTGACAGGAAGAATAAATGTGAGGTATTATGCAATATAATACATATTTAGAAATACAAATAATGTAATAAAAATGTATTACTATTATTTTTTCAACATGGTCTCCAGAAATTAGACCATCTAACTATTGTCATTATATCACCTCAGCTCTCCTATTACTATAGTCACTATAATAACATTGGTTGTGTCCCATAGGGCACTGGTGAAAAGTATTGCACTATACCGGGAATATGGTGCCATTTGGAACACAGTATAAATAGTTGCAGAACAGTGTGTTTGGTTAGTAAAGCCGTATAAACGTTACCTGGCGGGGCCACCATTCTCTGCCACTTCTGGAACAGGCATGTCTTCAGACAGTCCCTAGGGCTGAGGTTGTAGGTCTTGTGCCTGGACATGAGCTCCTGCATGGGCTCAAGGATGACACACAGCTGCAGATGATGGAAAAAACGAACACACACACATGCAAATGTTGAATTTGGTAGTATAAAAACGCAAATGCATATATACTACATATACACGTTGTTTTCCATGTTGGTGAAGATGGATCTGCAATTGTTGTGTGAGCTTCGCTCTAAAGGGTATCATTTCTACATACTGTATCTGAAATTCTGTATTACAGCAAGGAGAATCCTCAAGTGATCTATGAAGTCATCACAAAGAGGACATGGGGGCCAGTTTGTCAGTTTAAATAGGTAAGACACTCACAGCTGTGTAACTTTCACATGTGGCAAACAGCCTCCCTCAACAGTTATCTTAGGCAGCAACAAACATCAAAATGCTCGTCCCTGCTGTCACACCAAAGCATTGTCATGCGGGTACACAGACCCTTCAAATTAGTGGATTCGGCTATTTCAGCCATATCCTTTGATGACAGGTGTATAAAAATGAGCACACCGCCATGCAATCTCCACAGGCCAATCTCCACAAACATTGGCAGTAGAGTGGCCTTACTAAGGAACTCAGTGACTTTCAACGTGGCATCATAATAGAATGCCACCTTTCCAACAAGTCAGTTCGTCAAATTTCTGCCCTGCTAGAGCTGTCCCAGTCAAATCTAAGTGATGTTATTGTGAAGTGGAAACGTCTAGGAGCAACAACGGTTCAGCCGTGAAGTGGTAGGCCAAACAAGCTCACAGAATGGGACCAAAGCGCATAGCGTGTAAAAAATAGTCTGTCCTCAGTTGCAACGCTCACTACAGAGTTCCAAACTGCACCGGCTCGAGTGGTGTAAAGCTCGCCGCCATTGGACTCTGGAGCAGTGAAAACAAGTTCACTGGAGTGATGAATCACACTTCACCATCTGGCAGTCCGATGGACGAATCTGGGTTTGGCGAATGCCAGGAGAACTCTACCTGCCCCAATGCATAGTGCCAACTGCAAAGTTTGGTTAAGGAGGAATAATGATCTGGTGCTGTTTTTCAAGGTTTGGAAAGGGAAATCTTAAAGCTATAGCATACAATGACCTTCTAGACAATTTATGTGCTTCCAACTATATGGCAACAGTTTGGGGAAGGCCCTTTCTTGTTTCAGCATGATAATGCCCCCGTACACAAAGCGAGGTCCACACAGAAATGGTTTGTACTCATACAGATCTTAATTGGATCACAACTGTTGAAGGAGAACCTTCCAGCAAAGCAGGAAATGTAACATTTGTAGTGTATTTGAGGTTTAAAAGGCTTCTCGAGTTAGTAGCGTCCCCTTTTGCCTTACTAAAAATGTATAAACCCATACAAAAATGTCCAATAATTATAATCCACATAATAATTCACATTTCCTGTTGCTGCAGGATTTGTTATCCTGAGGTAGCAAACTGGCTCAAATTAAGATCCTACATATCTAGGCCTATCAAAACAGACCTGGGTGTGTAAATAGGATCAGTTTAGCCTTTTAGATCATAAGGAATAGGATTCACTACTACTACAGATCTATTTCCTAATGCCATTGGACGGTATGCAGGCGAAGAGAACATGCATGTAACACATGTAGCACACTAAGCCCATGTTGTTTCTCTGTTGCTGTCCTCTTGACACGGCTATATCCCCCCTAGCTCAGGGAACAATCCCTGGATTTGACCCTGAAAACAAGTGCTATTTTCAGGTTGAATGGTAGGAAGTCTGCTGCACGGCTCTAACACATGGAAAGGCTTAAATACAGTGACCAAAAAAAAGCTTGTTTTGACCCTTGGCCAGGAAACCATCAGTCTCTTTGGGAAGAACTGATAAACGGTAGGAAATGCATGGGCGCCTTTTGAAAGACAATAAAGACTCCATTTATGTGAGGAAAGGGCGTATTTTATTTGAACAGCGACACTCTAAGATAGCAAGAGAGAAATCATTGCGGCTCACAGTGACGTGAGGCAGACCGATGATATTTACTCAAAGTACAGTATGAAATTGACCCCAACTCCAAAAGTCAGCCAATTCCTAATTTGCCTCAGAGCCAAGACTAGGATTTGTTGGTGAAAAATTACAAGGGGTATTTTGTTTGGGATAAATTAGGTAGGTTGTGGGGTGTCATAAAAACTGAAAGGAATAGCTTAGTAGCATTACACTAACGGCCATTAGCGAAATCTCCTATAGATAATGGATGATATATTGTCATTAACTGGAAAGCAAGTCTGTCTGTGTAATTTGAGTTAAGCAAAATAACTAAATAATATACTGTAGGTGTGTTATGGCGCACACCTCTCCAAAACTACACTCTATATAGTCCATATGATCATTCCATATGCTTTCCATAATTATTTTCATGATATGCTGCAAGGAATCTTAAAAAAAACATTAATCCAACAAAATGTTAAGAACGGTCATTCAAAAATCTACCCAAAAGCCCTCTGTCTCTGTCTCTGTCTCTCGCTCTCTCTCCCCTCTCTCTCCCTCCACTATCTCTACACATTCTTCATAATAAACAGTGGCTAAGCTCTTCGCCGTCTCTCCGTGCTGCATTTCACAATTATGAGTCAACAGGGAGCATTCATTAATGTTATGCTAATTTTCTCAATCCAATTAATTCACTCCCTCTCTCTTTTCTCCCTCACTCTTCTTCTCTTGTTCTCCCATTTGGAAATCGGAGCTGTCACTCAATCTTGGAATGAAAAGCACAAACAAAAGACATCTGAAATACTGACTAATGTATTCTGGTGCAGACAGCTGAGAAGTCCACTAAGTTCATGTTTTAAATACACTGAGGACTGGAACCAAAAAGTAAAGAAGAACATATAGCTGGATATTCACTGATGCATTTATGTATTCAGAATAAAATAACATATTGTGATAGCTGTCAATGCTCTAATATGTATTCAGAATAAAATAACATATTGTGATAGCTGTCAATGCTCTAATATGTATTCAGAATAAAATAACATATTGTGATAGCTGTCAATGCTCTAATATGTATTCAGAATAATATAACATTGTAATAGCTCTCAGTACTGTTTTATGTATTCAGATTAAAATAACATATTGTAATAGCTGTCAGTACTGTTTTATGTATTCAGATTAAAATAAGATATTGTAATAGCTGTCAGTACTGTTTTATGTATTCAGATTAAAATAAGATATTGTAATAGCTGTCAATACTGTTTTATGTATTCAGATTAAAATAACATATTGTGATAGATGTCAGTACTGTTTTATGTATTCAGATTAAAATAACATGGTGACAGCTATCAGAACTGTTTTATGTATTCAGATTAAAATAACATATTGTGACAGCTATCAGTACTGTCTGTGAATGGAATTTTATGGTATATTCCATCTTGACATTTTATAAATATTCATTTTCAGGTACCTAACAATTAGAAATTGTGGAGGGTATGCTATGGTACCTATATCAAGGTGATTGTTGAACTGAATAGTGCAACAGAAAGACCCACACAGACACAGCCGGAGAGAGACAGAGACAGACACAGACAGACACACAGACACAGACAGAGAGAGACAGAGACAGAAACAGAAGGACACAGACAGAGACCGCGAGAGACAGAGGGAGACAGAGACAGAGAGACAGACACAGAGAGAGAGACAGAGACAGAAACAGAAGGACACAGACAGAGACAGACAGAGAGAGACAGAGAGAAAGACACAAACAGACACACAGACACAGACAGAGAGAGACAGAGACAGAAACAGAAGGACACAGACAGAGACAGCGAGAGACAGAGGGTGACAGAGACAGAGGGAGACAGACACAGAGAGAGAGACAGATACAGAAAGACAAACAGGAGACAGAGAGCTCTTACCCTGAGGTAGTTGAGGGTGAAGTTGGTCAGCCCCATGCGGGTGATGTTTTTGGAGAGCTGTTCCAGAACCTGGGGGTCTTGTGCCTAAGGGTTGGGGGGGGGGCAACATACAGTTTGCATTAATATTAACTACTAATATTAATTTGTTAGAACTCTTTTATATAATAGAAGTCTTCAGTCTGACAATGCTGTGTATTGACAAAACAAAAGACAGATGAGAAGCCTAGCCCGGCTCTGCGTCCATTAAAAATCAAAAAAACACTAATTCCCAGTTGAATCTTGGTGTAGAGAAAGTCAGGAAAGATGGACGATGGTAAAAAAAACAAAAATCGGTTTATCTTAGAGTATGATATGAAATTGGAAACTAAATATCAATATCAAGAAGCCACCTGACTACAGCTTAGTGTTGTGAGAACCTGTGACTCCAAGAGATGTCAAATACTTTCTCATCTACGGTCATCAACAACTACACTGAATACCCATTCAAAAATTCAGTGTCAGAATACACTAGCCTTAAAATACCCACAAAACTGTCCCACTGGGCAGACGTCAGCTCAACGTCTAGTTTTGATTTACATTTGGTTGAGTTGTCAACTAACGTGAATTGAATGTGAAATCAAAAAATAATTTCATAATTTCATTGAATTTAGGTTAAAAGTTGGGTGAAAAAAATATGAAATGGGCCTCCTGAGTGGCGCAGAAATCTAAGGCACTGCATCGCTGTGCTAGAGGCATGTTAGATCCCAGGCTGTATCACAACCAGCCGTGATCGGGAGTCCCATAGGGAGGCGCTCAATTGGCCCAGCGTCGTTCGGGTTAGGGGAGGGTTTGGCCGGGGGGGCTTAAACTTGGCTCTAGCGACTCCTTGTGGCAGGCCGGGAGCCTGCAGGCTGACCTCGGTCATCAGGTGAACAATGTTTCCTCTGATAAATTGGTGTGGCTGGCTTCCGGGATTAAGTGGGCGGTTGTTAAGAAGCGTGGTTTGGCGGGTCATGTTTCGGAGGACGCATGACTTGACCTTCGCCTCCTGAGCCGGCTGAGAGGTTGCAATGATGAGACAAGATCAAAATTGTGGAGAAAAAGGAGATAAAATACAAATCTGTTTTCAATTCCACATTGATTCGACACCATCACATTTTATATTTTGTATGAAATAATGTGAAAACAACACTGATTCAACCAGCTTTTGCCCAGTGGGGTGAAACTATGAAATACCCACAACACGTATTTTTCCAATCCAAAATGTGTGCTTTTACAAGAAATTAATGTTTGAAAAAAAAATATATTTTTTTAGATTTTTATAACAAAGCCTGCAAAATGTGCGTGTGTGTTTGTGTGCGTGTGAGCACATACATCCATGTGCATGTGTGTATGTGTGTATATGTGTTTGTGTCTATGTCTGTGTGTGAATGTCTGGGGGCAATGTGCATGCACACATGAACTAGCACAATTGTGTGTAAATTCAGTCTTCTCACTTCCACTCTCTCTACACTTTTCATTAGTCGAGGCTATGATCAAAAGAGCTAACTCACTTTTACACATCACTCGTATGCCTGTGAAATATCCATCCAAGGCCCACAATACCCTACTCTCCTGAAATTAGTGGGAATACCCACAGGGGCCAATTTAATCGTGTGTGAATTTTATATAAAGATTTTTGGCAAAAAGAAGGAGGCTGGCTATTCAGGGAAAACTACTTCTTAAATACACCTTTAGGCCCACAGGGCTGAAGAAAAAGTTTCAGTGTTGCACACTTCGGGGTAGGTGTGTTCAGGTTATGATAGGTGACATGCAGACAGGGAATGTATTTGATGGAAACATATTCATGATATTAGAGTATGACTAGAGTATGACTGTGCACTAGTGAATATAATATACTATGTATAACATATGGAACTATGACAACCTATAAGTTGCTCACTTCACTGCCATTCCCTCCGTGTGACTATTATGTTCATTACACTGGAATTAAACAGATTATTCAAGTGACCTTGTTATTTATTTTTTGCTCAGGCAAGGGTCCTCTTTCATCCAAGCCTTCCTTTGATGTCTGCAAATAAATTGGTTTTTAAAATCCCTCCAAATTGGGACACTTTCCAAACTGCTTTGTATAGCTTTTAAATTCATATGCTTATGAATAGCGTCTAAGTGTCTTGGTGGAGTTGGGCCACTTAAGAGCCTGAGGAAGAGGACTCTCATTAACATTCGAGAATAGGATACACCTGGATGGAAAATAGGTGGGTGGTGGTTGGCGCATGTTGATGATATCAAACCATAGAGTTGGATAGAGGGTATATGTTTGCATCTTGCCATAATGGCTTCTGTGACAGCATGGGCATCACCCTCTATCCAGCATGGGCATCACCCTCTATCCAGCATTGACATCACCCTCTATCCAGCATAGGCAGCACCACCTATCCAACTCTATGTGGTACATTTGTGTCGGCGTGCAGTCGGCCCATGTTGATGATGTCACACCACTCACGTGCATGGCCAGGATGCTGCGGGGGATGAGTTCTCGGTATTGCCGGATGGTGAAGTGCCAGGTCTTGATCCTCATGAGGTCGTCAAAGGCAAATTCAAGAATCAGTCTGCCCTCTGTGCATACCTGTCCAACAACAAAGATGGGGAACACTTTATCTGAAGGGGGTCTACATAAGGCATTCATAACACCTGCATGAGAACAGGCATGACACCTTTATGAGTCTTTTAGTATCATTCATAACAACCTTTGTATCAAATGTAGGCCTATAGTATTCAGCTTCATTCAAGAGTGCAACCGTATACTACGGTTTACATCACCTTCAAAATAATTCCCCATATTGATGTATTTCTTTTACGATCAGTCATTTTTAGCTAGCTGGCACGCGGGCGTCTGTTTATTTGGGTAATCATTACAGGGATCGATTCTTAATACTCAGCAGGATGTCATTCACTTTGGAATACGTTGAAGTTGTATGGAATTGGGCAGGCTATTATTTACTCTGTCCTTATTCAGCTGGTCTGTCCTTGTTCCTCTCATTCCTCACACTCTCTTGAAGATGATGTTGAGAGGAGTGTGTTTACGGCAGAGACACAAGAACTTTGGGTCAGAGAGAGTTGCCAATTAAGAGAGAGAGAGAGAGAGAGAGAGAGAGAGAGAGAGAGAGAGAGAGAGAGAGAGAGAGAGAGAGAGAGTATATGTGTGTGGACGAGTATGAGAGAGCCAGAAAAAACACACACACATTCGCCCCTTTAGCCGAATTCAGTGTTGTCAGGGCTCTTGCAGTTCCCAATGTTTCGTTGCTGTGGCAACCAGAGGGAGGGATAGAGCGAGCAGCAAAAAAAATCAGCTGATTAGTTGGCATGGCAACAGAAAAGATGTAATCCCACCAGACACTCTAATCAATGCCCCCAGCACAGATGGTCTCCCGAGGATCAACAAGAAAGAGGCTGGCGGGCATACAGGCCTGGTCACGTGGTATCACTCCACCACAATGGAAAAAAATAAAAAGTAGAGAAAAGGGGAATATTTTTTCCTCTACTAGCTCCTACCATTGAATATATGATTTAGGGCATTCTGGGGATGTAGTATAGTCTATGCTACTTGGCTAAAATGTGACGATGTTTCTGTGTGCCTTGATAGTGTATTCATGAGTTATTCTTACTATTGGGATTAAGAGTCGGAACTACTTTTTGATAGTTATCGATCGAGCTTAACGGTTAGATTCATGCGGATTAGACAGAAGCAATGTTTTTTTAAATCATCAGAAGTGTTTAATGGACAATGGAAAGGGCTTTCATTCTTGTTTGAAAATCATTCCAGCTGCTTCTCATACTATTGACCTCCAGCCACAGTGCAAAAGTATGAGTTTAACAATACTGGCTACAGAGCTAAGTGAAATTCTGTATCGCTTCCATTGGTATTAACACAAAGACCTACACATGCTAAAATATGTTTTTAAACATCATGAAACCTTTTCATGGGAGTTAAATAGATGATACGGGTTGTTTGCCTCTGGGGGTACACTTGAGCCAAAAGGGGTCCCCTAAATGGACAGAAATATTGTCCAGAAGATGTGTACATAAACTGTACAGCAAACATTCAAGCCAAAACGTGATGGAAACAATTAAAAACGACTCCTCTATGATATCGGTTGGCTAAAGTGGCTTGTTAACAAAACCTTTAGTCTTACAACACGACACTTCACAGGACCGTACGAAAAGTATGGGCAACGGATGAAAATCCTGGTCAATAAAAACACTGTCCATAAATAGGTAAGGCCCCTTGGAGGGTCCCCATTGATTTAAGATGCCTGTAATAAATATTGTGCACATTCGCTTAGCTAAGGGATCTCAACCACATATTCTGAGAGTAACACAGCATCCCATCATTCTCTACTGTATGACATGCAACTGTAGGCCTTATTCATAATGGATTAGGTTTATATATCAATATTACTGAAAGATGATTCATTATGAATAAGGGCATAATAGAGCATTAATAACACATCTGTTACATGTAGTTACATTATAAAACATCATACATTCATCATGTATTAGGCTGTAATACAGTTAATAACAGGAAATACATTCTATAGTCAAGTGTTCATTGTATTAGGCTGTAATATACCGTCATTACACTGATATTATGTACCAATTCATCAACCATATCAATTCAATTTGCCTTTTGCTTAAACAGTTTACACAATAAACAAATAAAAATTAACAGGAGAGAGATCAGTGCCTGATAAACTAGGCTGGCTTTTTTCTTCTGTCCCCACAGGTAGCGATGGTCCACTGGGCTACAGTAACAAGGACCTTAGCCCAGATGCTACGATGCTACATCCACAGACCACCCACCTGGTTATTCTGTCCCCACAGGTAGCGAGGGCCCACTGGGCTACAGTAACAAGGACATTGGCCCCGATACTACGATGCTATATCCACATAGCCCAGGTTTTTAATAACCTGCCCAGGGACTGTGGTTGAAAATTAGCCGGCTGGCTAAAACCGACAGTTTTACTGAAAAGTTGATTAATGTGCACTGTCCCTGTAAAAATAAAATAAACTCAAACAAACTATAGTAGGACCTGCTGGGTGTTGAATAGAGGTGCTGGGACACCATAGGGGTACAGCAGGGGGTACCATCATCCAAAAACCAACACTCCTGCCTCACACACACACACACACAAACATGCACACATACTTCGGGTTTACACATCCAGATTACTCCCAGTGGGATTGCGGGGGCTTTTCCCTCCGGGATAGGGAAGCAGCCCGGGGATGAGGAATGGGGGGATGGAGGGAGGGGTGTGGAGGAGAGGAAAGAGGGAGGAGGGTGGAGGAGAGGGAAGAGGGAGTGAGGTAGAGAGCTCATTGAGATTCAGCGCTCCAGAGCCAGAAGCTTGGATGGAAGCTCCCGGAACGTGCTCTGTTAGTGGAATTTATTTTAATTAACAAAATGTCCCCTTCCTGATTTTGTTACAGCTTGAATGGGGTGGTTGGTTGAGAAAATGTCACTGCAATGAAAAAAGGGTTCCAAAAGGGTTCTTCAGCTGTCCCCATAGGAGAAAGGGTTCTACATGGAACCCAAAAGTTTTCTACCTGGAACCAAAAGGGTTCTACCTGGAACAAAATTGGTTCCCCTATGGGGACAGCCGAAGAACCCTTTTGGAACCCTTTTTGTGTATGGTGTATGGTGTATGGTATACACCTAACATGGTGGCCAGGTTTTATGATAACACTGTATTGTGGGTAAAATTGGACCAGCCTTAAAATCATGGTGTGTGCTTCAATGCAGTGTTCATTCAGGGCACAAGGAATTTCTGTAGCTATTCTCGCTAGCATGAGCCTCACTTTAAATTCAAAAGACAGTCTGCAGAACCAGATTCCAATGCAGTTTACCATCTGAATCAGGTAATGCTAGATACTCCTGTTAAGAGACACGCCCAACATGCACTATATTTTCTTCAGCTTTGTGATTATTTAATGTTTAATGTTTAAAAAAATTACTCTTATGGCATGGATACGAACTTGAAATAAATATATCAATTTGATAGTGAACTTCATAAAATCACATACGATCTTGGTGTTTTGGTCACAATGACAGCCTTGCATTGTATACAGCCTTGCATGGTATACAGCCTTGCATTGTATACAGCCTTGCATTGTATACAGCCTTGCATAAGTCACAATGACAGCCATACAGATACAGGAAAAAGTAGTCATGGCAGGGGCTGAACAGGGTATATATAACATTACGTTTGCCAACTTGGTCTCATAGACTAGATGTAACATAGTAAACAAAAATCTGGGACGCTAAAATTAGTATGATATGTTACGTTTGGTACATAAGACAGAAGGATACTTAAAGGGGAATTTCCATATTTGTGAAATAATCTTCATTTTTTATGTAAATGGTTTGTTTTAGAAGGGTCCAGACACTTTTGGCTTGTTTTTGAGAAACTTATCCCAGCTGCGATTCACTTCCTCAGTGCTCGTTGTGCAGTATCAGGGATCAACCTACATCCCTATACTGAGAGCGTGTCCATTTCTAAAAGGACATATTTCGGTGTTTTTGGAGCTTGTCTTTTGCGTGCCCTGATACTGTACAATGTGCAATGAGGCTGGGGAAAGGTTCTCAAAAACAAGCCAAATCACAAAAAAGGATGTGCGTCTAGCAACCCAAAAGTTGCGAGTTCAAATCTAATCAACTTTAGCATTTTAGGTATTACCAACTTCACAACTACTTACTACTTTGCAAATACGTAGCATGCTAGCTAACCCTTCCCCTTTTTTTATTTTTAAAACCTTTATTTAACTAGGCAAGTCAGTTAAGAACAAATTCTTTTTTTCAATGACGGCCTAGGAACAGTGGGTTAACTGCCTGTTAATGACAGATTTGTACCTTGTCAGCTTGGGGGTTTGAACTTGCAACCTTCCGGTTACTAGTCCAACACTAGGCTACCCTGCCGCCCCTAACCTTAATCCTTTAACCTCCCTCCTAACCTTAACCCTAACCCCTAGCCTAGCTAACGTTAGTTACAACAAATTGGAATTTGTAACATACCATACGTATTGCAATTTCATAACATAGTTACACATTGAAATTCGGAACATATCATACAAACTGCAATCTGTAACTTATCATATGAATAGTAATTCATAACATATCATGCCAAATGGATGATGGACATCCACATAAACATACCATTCTAAATGCAGTGTCCACAGATTTACATACAGAATAATACGAAATCCTATGAGATCAGTTTGCCGCCTGCAGCAGCAAGCGCTCAAAAGAAAAGGAAATGCTTTTAAACTATGTGATCAAATGAGTCTGTTATCAACAAATTGACTGTTTTGGACTATTGTATTTTAATCAAGCAGGATAAATAAATGTGAAATCACTACTGAGTGAATGAACAAAATCATGTTAGAACAAACGCTTCCAGACATTTAAATTCTCTGTCAAAATCAACGTGTTAAAAAGACAATTCATGACGTTATGGTTAAAGTTACCACTAAAGTTAAAGTTATCAGAATATTGGGCGTTCGCCTCCCGAAGATATTTTGCCCTCATCCTATGGCAAAGTTTTCCAAACTCAGTCTTGCCCCCCCCCCCTGGGTGCACATTGTGGTTTTTGTCCTAACACGACACAGCTGATTCAAATAACCTATTCATCATCAAGCTTTGATTATTTGAATCAGCTGTGTGTGCTAGTGCAAAAACCAAAACGTGCACCCAGGGTGGGCCCCAGGGCCAAGTTTGGGAAACCTTGCCCTACAGTACTGAAATGCAAACACCAGCTAGTTGACATAGCGCCATCTCTATGCACTTGTTGATGTCCTCCTCCCACTGGAACATCCAACTCCTCCACTGTCATGTCAGAGTAGACCACCGTTGTCACAGAGAACATTCGGATGGACTACCTACAAATCAACTCTCATCTGACATGCCAGGGCTGTCCCCTCTGTGTGTCCCAAGTCGTTTCCACTGAGGTGGATGAATATGATATATTCACGATCACACCTCACCTTGGCGAGAGAGAATATTTCAAAACCCTTTCACTGAGAACAGCTCATCCATATTTCACACTCCTGTAGTCATCTAGCCAGCTCCATTGTTTAATCGCATGGTAAATATTTGCTTCAGTTTTTGTTTCCTTGCTCTCACCAATTTGCTTTGAGCAATGATCAGTAGGATTATGAGCTGGGATCTTATCAATAAATAAAACCAATAAAACCCACAACATTGGGAGGGTTCACAAGGAGAGCACGTGTTAAACTGTATAATAATGATACATAATCACCTTCCATGGAAATTAAAATATATATATTTTTAAATCACATTAAAAAGAAAAACAATTATGTTATAGGTGAGAATAGGCATTGGTCTAAAGCTGAAAAAGTAAGGAAATTCACATGAGCACCACAACGCCTATTCCACCCATGCTCTACCAAGATATTCCAGCACACAGCTTTGACCTACTACAGTATGTTGGTATTGTACTTCAAACTATGAGTAGGCAGGTTGCTTCGGATTCAAACCTTCTCAAACATCCTAATTCATACTCAGAGGGATAATGGACTTTACAGTGTCCTGCTTTTACAATTATGTACACTGATATATATATATACAGTATATATAGGGCAAGGAAACCCCACACCCTTACTCAGAGGGATAATGGACTTTACAGTGTCCTGCTTTTACAATTATGTACACTGATATATATATATATATATATATATACACTGCTCAAAAAAATAAAGGGAACACTTAAACAACACAATGTAACTCCAAGTCAATCAGACTTCTGTGAAATCAAACTGTCCACTTAGGAAGCAACACTGATTGACAATACATTTCACATGCTGTTGTGCAAATGGAATAGACAACAGATGGAAATTATAGGCAATTAGCAAGACACCCCAAATAAAGGAGTGGTTCTGCAGGTGGTGACCTAAGTCCACTTCTCAGTTCCTATGCTTCCTGGCTGACGTTTTGGTCACTTTTGAATGCTGGCGGTGCTTTCACTCTAGTGGTAGCATGAGACGGAGTCTACAACCCACACAAGTGGCTCAGGTAGTGCAGCTCATCCAGGATGGAACATCAATGCGAGCTGTGGCAAGAAGGTTTGCTGTGTCTGTCAGCGTAGTGTCCAGAGCATGGAGGCGCTACCAGGAGACAGGCTAGTACATCAGGAGACGTGGAGGAGGTCGTAGGAGGGCAACAACCCAGCAGCAGGACCGCTACCTCCGCATTTGAGCAAGGAGGAGCAGGAGGAGCACTGCCAGAGCCCTGCAAAATGACCTCCAGCAGGCCAAACATGTGCATGTGTCTGCTCAAACGGTCAGAAACAGACTCCATGAGGGTGGTATGAGGGCCCGACGTCCACAGGTGGGGGTTGCGCTTACAGCCCAACACTGTGCAGGACGTTTGGCATTTGCCAGAGAACACCAAGATTGGCAAATTCGCCACTGGCGCCCTGTGCTCTTCACAGATGAAAGCAGGTTCACACTGAGCACATGTGACAGACGTGACAGTCTGGAGACGCCGTGGAGAACGTTCTGCTGCCTGCATCATCCTCCAGCATGACCGGTTTGGCGGTGGGTCAGTCATGGGGTGGCATTTCTTTGGGGACCCGCACAGCCCTCCATGTGCTCGCCAGAGGTAGCCTGACTGCCATTAGGTACCGAGTGAGACCATATGCTGGTGCGGTTGGCCCTGAGTTCCTCCTAATGCTAGACCTCATGTGGCTGGAGTGTGTCAGCAGTTCCTGCAAGACGAAGGCATTGATGCTATGGACTGGCCCACCCGTTCCCCAGACCTGAATCCAATTGAGCACATCTGGGACATCATGTCTTGCTCCATCCACCAACGCCACGTTGCACCACAGACTGTCCAGGAGTTGGCGGATGCTTTAGTCCAGGTCTGGGAGGAGATCCCTCAGGAGACCATCCGCCACCTCATCAGGAGCATGCCCAGGCGTTGTAGGGAGGTCATACAGGCACGTGGAGGCCACACACACTACTGAGCCTCATTTTGACTTGTTTTAAGGACATTACATCAAAGTTGGATCAGCCTGTAGTGTGGTTTTCCACTTTAATTTTGAGTGTGACTCCAAATCCATACCTCCATGGGTTGATAAATTTGATTTCCATTGATAATTTTTGTGTGATTTTGTTGTCAGCACATTCAACTATGTAAAGAAAAAAGTATATAATAAGAATATTTAATTCATTCAGATCTAGGATGTGTTATTTTAGTGTTCCCTTTTTTGAGCAGTGTATATAGTAGCAGGTTCAAGGGTGTGGGGTTTCCATGTCACCAAGTTCAATAACCAAACACGCACAAGGAGCACAACTAGAATGCAAATGGGGAGTTTATTGGGGAGTTTTATACACTGGGGAATTCACCAACCATTTCACAGTCCACAATCCGTTCTCGTTGTCCGTTCTGTTCTCCAGAGGTAATCCTAAAACTCGGGTCCTCAGCCAAATCGATTCGGTACACAGTGGGGGTTATCAAATAGAAAACACGATCATATTGGAAACACAAGTGGTCCTGAGCTTAATTCAATATTCCACAAGTAAGCTAACAGTTACAGAAATCAGGAATGCAGACAGGCTCCATCTATCTGAGCTACTGTGTCCAACTCACCACCACCTGTTGTTATGTTGGGCACCAATTTACCAAATAAAGGATGTTATTATGATACATTTTTTTCGATTACATGTTTGCTAATATAGGCATGTACCACATTACTATAAGGCAAAACATCTCAATCAAGCCTGATGGTCTGGTAAGTATAAAAGCAAAGCATTTAAAAGCAAAGCACCTTTCATTTATAAAAAAAAGCATGAAATGTTAGCATAATGGGATAATGTCTTACTGTGGTGTGTGAAGAATCCAATATTTTACCTTGTATACAGTAGAAATCATATTATTGTGGAAGCACCTCATCTAAGAGTATGAATTAGGCTGTTTGAGATGGTTTGAATCCTAAACAACCTGCCTACACATAGTTTGAAGTACAATACCAACATAGCAGCTCAAAGCTGTGTGCTGGAAAACCTTGGTAGAGCATGGGTGGAATAGGCATTGTGCCACTAATGTGAATTTCCTTTATTTTTTGGCTTCAGACCAATGCCTATTCTCACTTACAAAGTTGCTTTTTTTAACTAGGTAAGTCAGTTAAGAACAAACTCTTATTTACATTGACGGCCTAGGAACAGTGGGTTAACTGCCTTGTTCATGCACAGAACAACATATACCTTGTCAGCTGGGGGATTTGATCTAGCAACCTTTCAGTTTCTGGACCAACACTCTAACCACTAGGCTACCTGCCACCCCAAATTACAGGGGTTAGGACCGTGGCAGACCGCCCATTAGGGAGTTAAGGGCAGTGGCCCACCACTAGGCTACCTGCCACGCTCAAGGTATTAAACGGTATCATAACCGCCATCGATAAAAGACAGTACTGTGCAGCCGTCTTCATTGACCTGGCCAAGGCTTTCGACTCTGTCAATCACCATATTCTTATCGGCAGATTCAGTAGCCGCGGTTTTTCTAATGACTGCCTTGCCTGGTTCACCAACTACTTTGCAGACAGAGTTCAGTGTGTCAAATCGGAGGGCATGTTGTCCGGTCCTCTGGCAGTCTCTATGGGGGTGCCACAGGGTTCAATTCTCGGGTGTTGTTCTCAATGATGTTGCTCTTGCTGCGGGCGATTCCCTGATCCACCTCTACGCAGACGACACCGTTCTGTATACTTCTGGCCCTTCCTTGGACACTGTGCAATCTAACCTCCAAATGAGCTTCAATGCCATACAACACTCCTTCCGTGGCCTCCAACTGCTCTTAAACGCTAGTAAAACCAAATGCATGCTTTTCAACCGTTCACTGCCTGCACCCGTACGCCCGACTAGCATTACCACCCTGGATGGTTCCGACATCTATAAATACCTAGGTACCTGGCTAGACTGCAAACTCTCCTTCCAGACTTTTAAAATAATTTTTGGTCAAATGAACCAGTTATCTACCTTTGACAGCTGGTATATTGCTAGCTAGTTAGCTCCCATGCCAATTTCAAGTCTTTCTAAACTAATATCTGACTAACTCGGAAATACGAAGTTATGAACGTTAACTGGCTAGCACACCATGCTTTGTGATACTATCCTAGCTAGCTATCTCGAGTTAAATAATGTGTTTTCACTTATTGTATCTGAATGCTTATTGCGTTCTCCCTTGTTTCCACTAGTTACCACAGCCACAAAGTCAATATCTATATTGTAAAAGGTCATGAAAACAACATTTAAGGTGAGGGTTAGGCATAGGGTTAACAGTTTGGTTAATGTCAGGGTTAAGGTTATGTTTAAAATCACATTTTAAGAAGAGAAATTGTAGAAATAGGTGGGCTTTATGACTTTGTAGCTATGGTAACAAGTGATGACTATTCTCCCTGGTGAGCTCATTCGTTCATGAGCTGGCTGCTTGTTCTAAATAGTATAATCTAATCTGTTAAAAACAGTGTCAGCATGTGCAGCAGTGGTTGCAAAAGTGAAATAGGTGTATTTATACTGTTGTTCAAATGCACAGATCGCTTTATATATCTTCTCAAATAAACTACCGGTAGTTCAAAAACGTGGCATCATATTTCTGTCCTGCTGCTTTGTTGACAACTCCAACCACCCCGCGCCCTGGGTATTCAGCCAATCAGCGGCAGCCCCTGGGTGAGGATTACAGACCTTACCTTTGTAAACATTGGTTTCCCATACTGGGTGACCATGGTGCACTGATCACAGTCCACAGTGATGCAGGAGTTGTGGAAAGACTCCTTGGAGTGTTTGAGGATGTAGTACAGGTCAGTGACTCCGCCCTCAAACACGGTGCTGAAGTAGCGCGGGATGAGCGTTCGTCCGATAGCTGAGAAAAAGAAAAAAGAAAATGATTATTTATAGTTGAAACATGAGAGTAAAGTAGTGAAGGGTGAGTGTCTGTCCAATTTAAAAGAGGGAAAAAGAGGAAAAATACATAATTCGCTCATCAAGTAATTGATTCATTTGTAGACTTGAGTTTTTAACAAACTAGCTTTTGTAGGATAACCATGATCTATTAAAATGTGTAGGTACCTGACAAAGACCTATAGGTGAATGGACAGTGTTACACCATGTATGCTAACTGGTTTTAGTCATTACTGATATGCTTTCCTTTGTCTAGTTGTGAAGTGTCCAGACAGTAACAAAACATTTGTTTTGCAAAATACAGGCTCCTTTACTTGTTTGCCCATTTAGTGAGGGATTGGTTTCAAGCAATCAAAACCTGGACAGTCTGGTGAGAAAGCTACAGGAAAGCTGTAAATGTTTACTAGAGAATGCTAAAAGAACTCAAAGCGCAGGAACAGCGTGGATTTAGAGTTTGACAAAAACAAGAGAAAGAGAGAGAGAGAGAGCACAGGAGGAAGAAGTATGTCAGTGTCTTTTGCCCTCAGGCTTCCTTTCTTCTCTTCCCTCTGTTCTCTGTCAACTAGTTCTCTGTTTAAAGGAATATAATGCAGGATATGAAAGGACGATGCTTTAGGATACACTGTGACTATGCAAAACAGACAGGATATCTCTTCATCACGATATCACAAAACTATATCTCTTCATCACATTATCAGCTTGTCTGAGAAGTGAATGTGTAACAAGGAAAGGAGACAATGTATCTACAATAAAGTATACTGTATATACTTGTTTGTGTTTATGTTCGAAGCAGCCATGTTGGAAAGGAGAAAAGCAAAATATGAGTTCTTATTTGGGTTTGGGTTCCAAAGCAGCCATTTTGGAAAAGAGAAAAAAGACCAAAAAGACTAAGAAAGAGAAGAATCTGAATTTCCACTGTTGAATCAAAAAAAGCCCTGCGTGTTGGAAATCTATCATCCTACTCTCTCTCCCTCTGTGAAACAAGCTTGTGATACTCTGCATTTTCTCTCTGTCAAATCTTCACTCTGTTGTGTGGAATTATGTTACTCTGTTCCCCAGAGGGAGCAAAGCTAGGGAAATAAAACTTCATTTAGAAATGTCCCCCAAAGACAGTAGTGGCTGAGGCTCCTGAGGTTATGACACTGCAGAGAGAGAGAGAGAGAGACAAAGAGAGAGAGAGAGAGAGAGAGAGAGAGAGGGGGAGCGGGAGAGAAGGAAAGGAAGTACCCGTGACTGGCATGTTTTTTCAAATTCAATAATACTGGGCATGACTAAATAAAGATATAAAATGTTTGGCAGTGTGTGAGCCGTGGCTGGAGGATGGAGGGAGGAAGGGAGAGAGGGAAAGGAGGGAGGAAGAAGGAGTGTGAGCAGTGGCTGGAAGAGGGAGGGAGGGAGGGAGGGAGGGAGGGAGGGAGGGAGGGAGGGAGGGAGGGAGGGAGGGAGGGAGGGAGGGAGGGAGGGAGGGAGGGAGGGAGGGGAAGAGATGCAGCCCCAAGTCGCTGTGTGTGTAAATGAGAGGTAGAGGGAGAGAGAGGCAATGGGAGAGAGAGGGACAGGTGGAGAGAGGAGATGGGAGAGAGGTAGAGGGAGAGAGAGGAGATAGGAGAGAGAGATGTTAGAGAGAGGTAGAGGGAGCTAGAAGAGATGGGAGAGAGAGGTAGAGGGCGAGAGAGGGGAGACAGGTGAGAGAGGTAGAGAGAGAGAGAGGAGATGGGAGAGAGGTAGAGGGAGAGAGAGGAGTTGGGAGAGAGAGGTAGAGGGTGAGAGAGGAGGTGGGAGAGAGAGGTAGAGGGAGAGAGAGGACGTGGGAGAGAGAGGTAGAGGGAGAGAGAGGAGATGGGAGAGAAAGGAGGTGGGAGAGAGAGGAGAAGGGATGGAGAGGGAGAGAGAGGAGATGAGAGGAGATGGGAGAAAAAGGAGGTGGAAGAGAAAGGAGGTGGGAGAGAGAGGAGAAGGGAGAGAGAGGTAGAGGGAGAGAGAGGAGAAGGGAGAGAGAGGGAGAGAGAGGATATGAGAGGAGATGGGAGATGTAGGAAAGAGAGATACCCAGATATGTTTCTAGCACACATTACCTACCCAGAGGCTTCAGTAGAAGGTTTGCATGAGGAGCCTCAACCAAAACATATCCCACAAAATAACACTGCACACCCCACCAAAGACACACTGATAGAGCGTGTAATGGCAGGCGTGTAATGGCAGGCGTGGTAAACAGTTTACCATTTCAAGCTCCATAGTCCACTGTTTCCCCTTCATATTTTTTTAGGCGGAGTGCAAAGAGATCCAAAGCATCTGAAGTAGAGGTCGACCGATTATGATTTTTCAACGCCGATACCGATACCGATTATTGGAGGACCAAAAAAAAGCCGATACCGATTAATCATTATTTGTAATAATGACAATTACAACAATACTGAATTAACACTTGTTTTAACTTAATATAATACATCCATAAAATCAATTTAGCCTCAAATAAATAATGAACTATGTTCAATTTGGTTTAAATAAATGCAAAAACAAAGTGTTGGAGAAGAAAGTAAAAGTGCAATATGTGCTATGTAAGAAAGCTAACGTTTAAGTTCCTTGTTCAGAACATGAGAACATATGAAAGCTGGTGGTTCCTTTTAACATGAGTCTTCAATATTCCCAGGTAAGAAGTTTTAGGTTGTAGTTATTCTAGGAATTATAGGACTATTTCTCTCTATACCATTTGTATTTCATTAACCTTTGACTATTGGATGTTCTTATAGGCACTTTAGTATTGCCAGTGTAACAGTATAGCTTCCGTACCTCTCCTCGCTCCTACCTGAGCTCGAAACAGGAACACAACGACAACAGCCACCCTCGAAGCAGCGTTACCCATCGCTCCACAAAAGCTGTTTGAATGAATGCTTACGAGCCTGCTGCTGCGTACCATCGCTCAGTCAGACTGCTCTATCAAATCATAGACTTGGTTATAACATAAATACGAGCCTTAGGTCATTAATATGGTCGAATCCGGAAACTGCCATCTCGAAAACAAGACGTTTATTCTTTCAGTGAAATACGGAACCGTTCCGTATTTTATCTAACGGGTGGCATCCATAAGTCTAAATATTCCTGTTACATTGCACAACCTTCAACGTTATGTCATAATTACTTAAAATTCTGGCAAATTAGGCAGCCCAAACTGTTGCATATACACTGACTCTGCGTGCAATGAACGCAAGAGTAGTGACACAATTTCACCTGGTTAATATTGCCTGCTAACCTGGATTTCTTTTAGCTAAATATGCAGGTTTAAAAATATATACTTCTGTTTATTGATTTTAAGAAAGGCATTGATGTTTATGGTTAGGTACACATTAGAGCAACGATACGCACCGCATCGATTATATGCAACGCAGGACACGCTAGATAAACTAGTAATATCATCAACCATGTGTAGTTAACTAGTGATTATGATTGATTGATTGATTGTTTTTTATAAGATACGTTTAATGCTAGCTAGCAACTTACCTTGGCTTACTACATTCGCGTAACAGGCAGCCTCCTCGTGGAGTGCAACGAGAGGCAGGTCGTTAGAGCGTTGGACTAGTTAACTGTAAGGTTGCAAGATTGAATCCCCCGAGCTGACAAAGTAAAAATCTGTCGTTCTGCCTCTGAACGAGGCAGTTAAACCACCATTCCTAGGCCGTCATTGAAAATAAGAATGTGTTTTTAACTGACTTGCCTAGTTAAATAAAGATTAAATAAAGGTGTAAACAAAAAACAAAAATTTTAATTGTCCAAAAATACCGATTTCCGATTGTTATAAAAACGTGAAATCGGCCCTAATTAATCGGCCAATTCCGATTAATCGGTCGACCTCTAATCTGAAGCTAATATATTGGGGTATGGTGGAGTTGTGGATGGTAACAGAGCTAGAATGTGTGTGTGTGTGTGTGTGTGTGTGTGTGTGTGTGTGTGTGTGTGTGTGTGTGTGTGTGTGTGTGTGTGAGAGAGAGAGAGAGAGAGAGAGAAGGTATAGGTGTGTGCAAATGTAGTTTTTGGTACGATACAAAATTAATGGATCAGGGACATGGCGAGAGTCTTTACGAGCCTCAAGGTTATTCAAATGATGACCTCTTACAATTAACACCACTACAGTGACGGAAACCTCAAGCTCACAAATAAACACTCATTGATTTTGAAACATTTCCTTCCCCTTGTGTCTCTCTGTCTCTGTCTGTCTCTGTGTCTCTGTCTCTCTCTCTCTCTCTCTCTCTCTCTCTCTCTCTCTCATCTCTCTATTCTCATCTCTCTCTCGCTCATCTCTCATCGCTCTTCTCTCTCGATCTCTCATCTCTCTTATTCCCATCTCTCTTTTTTATCACCAAGTTGATTGGCCCATCTTCAGAGGCGGGCACACAAGAAATAGGATTAGCTGCCGCTTGTTTGGGTGAACATGACGAGCAACATATGTCTCTCAAGTAATGTGTACCCAAACACGCAATTTACAAATAATTAACGGCATGCTAATTAGACACATTAATTCATGCCACTTTGTGGGATTGTTCCCCCCCGTGAGTTAGTCCCCAGGACAGCTGCCAGGATCCTGAGCCAACAAGACGTGAGAGAAACAGTTTGGGCTCGGAGCAGAACGAGGGTTGTCTGGAAGGGGGCCGCTGGCTGGCTTTCTACTAGAAGGGGGGGGGGGGGGGGGGGTGCTGGGAGATGTGTGTGTCTCTGGGTGTATGTGTGTCTGTGGGTGCACTGTATGCTGGTGAGAGGGATGTGCTGAAAATGGTGAGAGGGATGTGCGGAAGGTGGTGAGAGGAATGGTCTAAAGGTGGTGAGAGGGATGGTCTTAAGGTGGTGAGCGGGATGGGAGTTGCTGGAAAGGAGAAAGGTGAAGTCCACTGTGCAACACATACTGTATATAACCCTGCACAGAGGGACTGTAGTGGGAGCATGCTATATGCTAGATTTCAGTCTCCCTTCTTTATATTATTGGGATCTCCTGGTTGAATAAAGGGCTAACAGAAAATGACCATTAACCATTAATCAACCACTAACCATAATACAGTTGACTATCTGGTCATTGAGTCCAGTTAGTCACAGCTGAATCTGATATGTAATACCTCCTATTTCCCAAAGGGTCAACCATTCAGTTGACTTGTGGAGGAGGCACAACAGCTCAATAGAGTCTGCCAATAACAATTATTAAAGATTCTAGTCCACTTTATTGTTTTACAGTATAGTAACTAAGCCAACATTTTGCCTTTTTCACCTAGCAAGCATTTACATAAAATACAACAAATGATCATAAACTTGACTGAACTTTAGTTTCAGTGTTGTCACCTGTGGTCATCTCATTCCTATGAGCTGCCTAAACATGGACAGTAAGATGATGAGATAGAAGTCATAGGAAGAGTCTCCCACAGAGTCAGGGAAAATTAAAAAGGGAAAAAGGTGAGAAAGTGGAGAGATACTCAAAGGGGGATTATGCATAAAATGCCGCTTTCCTCACTGCAGACAAGAACGCATTAGGGAGGAAGGGAGAAATGGTAGACACTTAACAAACTCTAGAATATACCATGTACAATTGCTATTAGAATTGTTGGAAGCATTGCTTGGGTAACTAAAATGACTTCAAGTTGAAGTGGGCGTAAAGTATAAATATCAAAAGTGCTTGAAAGGTTATCCATTGATTCAATGGAGCGCACGTTACAAACAGTGGGGAGAACAAGTATTTGATACACTGCCGATTTTGCAGGTTTTCCTACTTACAAAGCAAGTAGAGGTCTGTACTTTTTTTATCATAGGTACACTTCAACTGTGAGAGACGGAATCTAAAACAAAACTCCAGAAAATCACATTGTATGATTTTTAAGTAATTAACTTGCATTTTATTGCATGACATAAGTATTTTATACATCAGAAAAGCAGAACTTAATATTTGCTACAGAAACTTGACCAGGTTTGCACACACTGCAGCAGGGATTTTGGCCCACTCCTCCATACAGACCTTCTCCAGATCCTTCAGGTTTCGGGGCTGTTGCTGGGCAATACGGACTTTCAGCTCCCTCCAAAGATTTTCTATTGGGTTCAGGTCTGGAGACTGGCTAGGCCACTCCAGGACCTTGAGATGCTTCTTACGGAGCCACTCCTTAGTTTCCCTGGCTGTGTGTTTCGGGTCGTTGTCATGCTGGAAGACCCAGCCACGACCCATCTTCAATGCTCTTACTGAGGGAAGGAGGTTGTTGGCCAAGATCATGCGATACATGGCCCCATCCATCCTCCCCTCAATACGGTGCAGTCGTCCTGTCCCCTTTGCAGAAAAGCATCCCCAAAGAATTATGTTTCCACCTCCATGCTTCACGAATGGGATGGTGTTCTTGGGGTTGTACTCATCCTTCTTCCTCCAAACACGGTGAGTGGAGTTTAGACCAAAAATCTCTATTTTTGTCTCATCAGACCACATGACCTTCTCCCATTCTTCCTCTGGATCATCCAGATGGTCATTGGCAAACTTCAGACGGGCCTGGACATGCGCTGGCTTGAGCAGGGGGACCTTGCGTGCGCTGCAGGATTTTAATCCATGACGGCGTGGTGTGTTACTAATGGTTTTCTTTGAGGCTCTCTTCGGGTCATTGACCAGGTCCTGCCGTGTAGTTCTGGGCTGATCCCTCACCTTCCTCAGGATCATTGATGCCCCACGAGGTGAGATCTTGCATGGAGCCCCAGACCGAGTGTGATTGCCCGTCATCTTGAACTTCTTCCATTTACTAATAATTGCGCCAACAGTTGTTGCCTTCTCACCAAGCTGCTTGCCTATTGTCCTGTAGCCCATCCCAGCCTTGTGCAGGTCTACAATTCTATCCCTGATGTCCTTACACAGCTCTCTGGTCTTGGCCATTGTGGAGAGGTTGAAGTCTGTTTGATTGAGTGTGTGGACAGGTGTCTTTTATACAGGTAACGAGTTCAAACAGGTGCAGTTAATACAGGTAATGAGTGGAGAACAGGAGGGCTTCTTAAAGAAAAACTAGAGAGCCAGAATTCTTACTGGTTGGTAGGTGATCAAATACTTATGTCATGCAATAAAATGCAAATTAATTACTTAAAAATCATACAATGTGATTTTCTGCAGTTTTGTTTTAGATTCCGTCTCTCACAGTTGAAGTGTACCTATGCTAAAAATGACAGACCTCTACATGCTTTGTAAGTAGGAAAACCTGCAAAATCAGCAGTGTATCAAATACTTGTTCTCCCCACTGTACATAGGATATTTAAAATAATCCTGCAGCAACAGGAAATGTGAATTATTATGTGAATTATAATGAATGGACATTTTTGTAAGGGAAGATCTAGTCTGAAGCCTTTTGTCACCTAATACACTACAACTTTTAAATGTCCTGCACTGCAGGAAAGTTCTCCCTGTAACCGGGTGATCAAATGAAGATCCATCTGTATCTGTATAAAAGTTAAAAGTTACAGCATATCGACAAGGCCACCAAAACAACAAAAGGTATCAACACACACAAAAACATGTATTCATTGATGTATTCATATTTCCTGAGTTTGTAATCAATGATTGATGAGATCGGTGCTTGCCTACTTAACAAAACAAACAAACTGGTCTCGCTATCGACCTTTGTCTTGCCTGACTGTATCTGGCTCCAGCAGCAATACTCCTTGAGATTATGCAACGGATGTCGGAGTGTAATCGCTAAAATTTAACCTGTCACTGCTGTCACTGCTGGGTCAAAGGTTAAGGTCCATGGAAGGAAGGAACAAACACCATGTGGCATAAAATAGACTTTGATCAATTTAATAAACATAATCAGTTCATCATTTGTATGAATGTATTATGTTTACAATACCATTTGTCACAAAGGGATTTAAAGTAACTAGACCCCTATAGAGAAAGCAGCAGCAGCACAGTAACAAGGACAAACGGTCTGGTAGAAGTTCAAAGGTTGAGATTCTCAAAGGACAGAAGATATTATGTACTCTAAATGTGCCAATATTCACAATTCACAATTGTGATCTTACTGACAGAATACACTGACAAAAAAATAAACGCAACATGTAAAGGGTTGGTCCCATGTTTCATGAGCTGAAATAAAAGAACACAGAAATGTTCCATACGCAAAAAAAGCTTATTTTTCTCACATTTTGCGTACACAAATTTGTTTACATCCCTGTTAGTGAGCATTTCTTCTTTACCTGCCAAGATAATCCTTTCACCTGATAGGTATGGCAAGTCAAGAAGCTGATTAAACAGCATGATCATTACACATGTGCACCTTGTGCTGGAGACAATAAAAGGCCATTCTAAAATGTTCAGTTTTGTCACACAACACAATGCCACAGATGTTTCTAGTTTTGAGGGAGCGTGCTCTTGGCATGCTGACTGCAGGAATGTCCACCAGGGCTGTTGCCAGAGAATTGAATGTTAATTTCAATGTTGTGAACAGAGTGCCCAATGGTGGTGGTGGGGTTATGGTATGGGCAGGCATAAGCTACGGACAACGAACACAATTGCATTTTATCGATGGCAATTTAAATGCACAGAGATACCATGATGGGATCCTGACGCCATTGTCGTGCCATTCATCTGCTGCCATCACCTCATGTTTCAGCATGATAATGCACAGCCCCATGTCTGTACACAATTCCTGGAAGCTGGAAATGTCCCAGTTCTTCCATGGCCTGCATACTCACCAGACATGTCACCCATTGTGCATGTTTGGGATGCTCTGGATCAACTTGTACGACAGTGTGTCCTAGTTCCCACCAATATCCAGCAACTTTGCACAGCCATTGAAGAGGAGTGGGACAACATTCCACAGGCCACAATAAACAACCGCATCTATGCGTAGATGTGTCACAGTGTTGGTCACACCAGATACTGACTGGTTTTCTGATCTACGCCCTACTTTTTTTTTTAAAGGTATCTGTGACCAACAGAAGCACATCTGTATTCCCAGTCATGTGAAATCCATAGATTAGGGCCTAATGCAATCCATAGATTAGGGCCCAATACATTTATTTCAATTGACTGATTTCCTTATATGAACTGTAATTCAGTAACATCTTTGAAATTGTTGCATGCTGAGTTTATATTTTTGTTCAATGTAATGGTATATAATCTTGTTAGTAGTTAAGCTCTTGTCAGTATAGATGGAGTTCAGAGAGGAATGGGTTAACGACACACAGACTATATGCGAGCAGCCATGCTCACACATACTGTATGCACCAACACACACACACACACACACACACACACACACACACACACACACACACACACACACACACACACACACACACACACACACACACACACACACACACACACACACACACACACACTGCTAGAATGTGGGAATCACTTCCCAGAACATTAAAGATTCACCAGTCATAAAACTTTAATTCAATCTCTCTCTGTGCTCTACCTCTCTCTGTGCTCGTTCTCTGTGCTCTCTCTCTCTGTCTCTTTCTCTCTACTCTCGCTTTCTGCTCTCACTCTCTCTCTCTTGCTCTCCATCTCCATACTCTCTCTGCTCTCTCTCTCTTTCTCTATTTCTACTCTCTCTATCTCCATACTCTCTCTGCTCTCTCTCTTTCTCTCTTTCTACTCTCTTTATCTCCATACTCTCTCTGCTCTCTCTCTCTCTATCTGTCTTTCTCTCTTTCTACTCTCTTTATCTCCATACTCTTTCTGCTCTCTCTCTCTTTCTCTCTTTCTACTCTCTATCTCCATACTCTCTCTGCTCTCTCTCTTTCTCTCTTTCTACTCTCTTTATCTCCATACTCTCTCTGCTCTCTCTCTCTTTCTCTCTTTCTACTCTCTCTATCTCCATACTCTCTCTGCTCTCTCTCTTTCTACTCTCTTTATCTCCATACTCTCTCTGCTCTCTCTTTCTCTCTGCTCTCTCTCCCTCTATGCTCTCTCTCTCCTTTTTCATATCTCTGTATGTTTGGGGATTTGAATAGTACCACTCTAGGTCTGTTTCTTTGTGTGGCAAACACTTCTCCTAAAGCCACTCAGATTATAATTAGTGAATTCATTAAGATCCTAACACAATTGTCAAAACACATTAGTGAAGGAGCATCATTAAAAAGTTTTGTACATTTTAAAGAGAGGTAACCGCAGAGCCATCTAACTGTATTCTTTAAACTTGAATATTCAGGGTTATAGTGGTTTTAAACTTGAATACTATATTCAGGGCTGAGTTATAGTGGTTTTAAACTTGAATACTATATTCAGGGCTGAGTTATAGTGGTTTTAAACTTGAATACTATATTCAGGGCTGAGTTATAGTGGTTTTAAACTTGAATACTATATTCAGGGCTGACTTATAGTGGTTTTAAACTTGAATACTATATTCAGGACTGAGTTATAGTGGTTTTAAACTTGAATACTATATTCAGGGCTGAGTTATAGTGGTTTTAAACTTGAATACTATATTTAGGGCTGAGTTATAGTGGTTTTAAACTTGAATACTATATTCAGGGCTGAGTTATAGTGGTTTTAAACTTGAATACTATATTCAGGGCTGAGTTATAGTGGTTTTAAACTTGAATACTATATTCAGGGCTGAGTTATAGGGGTTTTAAACTTGAATACTATATTCAGGACTGAGTTATAGTGGGTTTAAACTTGAATACTATATTCAGGGCTGAGTTATAGTGGTTTTAAACTTGAATACTATATTCAGGGCTGAGTTATAGTGGGGTTAAACTTGAATACTATATTCAGGGCTGAGTTATAGTGGTTTTAAACTTGAATACTATATTCAGGACTGAGTTATAGTGGTTTTAAACTTGAATACTATATTCAGGGCTGAGTTATAGTGGTTTTAAACTTGAATACTATATTCAGGGCTGAGTTATAATGGTTTTAAACTTGAATACTATATTCAGGGCTGAGTTATAGTGGTTTTAAACTTGAATACTATATTCAGGGCTGAGTTATAGTGGTTTTAAACTTGAATACTATATTCAGGGCTGAGTTATAGTGGTTTTAAACTTGAATACTATATTCAGGGCTGAGTTATAGTGGGTTTAAACTTGAATACTATATTCAGGGCTGAGTTATAGTGGGGTTAAACTTGAATACTATATTCAGGGCTGAGTTATAGTGGTTTTAAACTTGAATACTATATTCAGGACTGAGTTATAGTGGTTTTAAACTTGAATACTATATTCAGGGCTGAGTTATAGTGGTTTTAAACTTGAATACTATATTCAGGGCTGAGTTATAGTGGTTTTAAACTTGAATACTATATTCAGGGCTGACTTATAGTGGTTTTAAACTTGAATACTATATTCAGGGCTGAGTTATAGTGGTTTGCCCTTTTCCGTCCCTCAAATTGTGTATTTAGACATGGACAAAAAATTCATAATAATTTGGGCAAACCTACCCAGGCCAAAGTATGAAAGAGGATGAGATGTTGCTAAGAAATGTCTGCTATTTATTGGAGGTTAAAAAGCAAGTTACTTTTCCTATATAAAGTATTTGACAATACAACACAACTCTGTGAAACCCTTTTCTGTCAAGATGAAAAGTGGAGGATGAGTGCAACACATCTGACAAGGATCATGACAATTCCCCTTAATGCAACACAAAAAGGTAAGTATGCCTTGTGTTCTGTGTCATTTTTCTACTTAAAACCCAAAGAGTATCAAAACACACTTGAACTCATGATCAATTCTGAGAGAGCATCATGTTTTTATAATCTGCTTCACTGCAGGTTTAAAATGTTGCATCACCAAACAACACAGCCTTCAATAGTGGGCTGAAACCTTCAAATGTTTTGAATAATCTTTCCATTGCATTTGCGTGATCATAATGTGTTTATTCAACCACGGCGGTTATATGTTTGTTTGCTGTTACGTGTGAGGTTTACTGTGGAGGCATGCCTCCTGTGAGCCAAAGTAATCATTTCATTATCTAAAACGTCATTTCTTGATGGATGCAAAAATAAACTCAACAATATATTGATGAAAGATGAATTCCCACAGTCATGGAAGACCTCTCTCTTTTGACTCTCTCCATAAGCATCTGGATTCTGCTTTTGATTGAATGCAACCCTTAGTGTTGGAGAGAGCAATTATTTTACTTTCTCAGCTACAAACAGATAGAGTGGGAAGAGACAGATATATATATAGAGAGAGATATAAAGAGAGAGAGAAAGCAAGTGTGTGCAAGAGAGAGAGAGAGCGAGAGAGAGAGCAAGTGTGTGCAAGAGAGAGAGCGAGAGAGGGAGAGAGAAAATACATTGTATTTTGTAAATACAACCCATATTTATGCTTATTTATTTTCCCTTTTGTACTTTAACCATTTTCACATTGTTACAACACTGTATATATACATAATATGACATTTGTAATGTCTTTATTCTTTTGGAACTTCTGTGAGTGTAATGTTTGCTGTTCATTTTATTGTTTATTTCACTTTTGTATATTATCTACTTCACTTGCTTTGGCAATGTTAACATATGTTTCCCATGCCAATAAAGCCCCTTGAATTGAATTGAATCGAGAGAGAGAGAAAGCAAGAGAGAGAGAGAGAGAGAGAGAAAGCAAGGTTGTGCGAGAGAGAGAGAGTGAGTGTAAGAGAGAATATAAGAGAGAGCAAAAAAGAGTGAGAGAGTGTGTAAGAGAGAGAGAGACGCAAGAAAGCGAGAGAGAAGCAGCTCCAGTCACCCTCATCCAGCAGCCTTCAGCCACGCCTGAATGCCGACGGGAGTGGGGGGAAGAAGGAGGAGGAGAAGGAAGAAGAAGAGGGGGAGGAGGAAGAGGAGGGGGGTATACATCCCCCCATCCCCTGGAGGCCAGTCCTCTTCCCCTCTTCACCTCCTTCCATAATTCAGGAGGGGCTGCTCCAGGCCGGGCCTCTCTCTCTGCTCCCCCCAGAACAAGGCCCGTGGGGAGGCTAAAACATGCTCCGGGATCCCCTTGGGCTACAACCACCACCTTAGTACATAGACTACCCCCAACACTAGCACAACACTCGTCTGCTCTAGCCTGGTTCAAAAACCTGGATTAAGGTTTTACATCAAAATACTTTGCTTTCAATAAAGCTGAGATTTAGATGTGAGCGAAGATATAAATGCATATGAATGCTCTTAAATAAGAGTTCATTTTGTCAATCTAACTATGACGTGCCACTATAGCTCAATAGCAGTAATGAAGGTGGAAGAATATGGTTGGAACAAGACCAGCCGAGTTGATGAAATGAGCAAAGATACCAATTTTAGTGAATGACACTAAATTCTAAAGTTCATAGAAATCATTTAAGATGATGTTATTTACTAAATATTCCATTAATCACAGCAGTCAGCTTCATTCACTTTCCTTAAAGATGCATCCTCCTCCTTTCTGCTGCTACATGATCAATTCAAACGACATTCACTGAGTCTCGGTGAACCCTTCTGAGTGAATTAACGACGCCACACATGCGCACCCCCCCCCCCCCCCACACGCACACACACACGCACGCACACGCACACACCACACACACACGCACGCATTCACACACACACGCGCACACACACAAATTGTGAGTATCGCTTGTACACACAAAAAGCATCTTGCCATCCCAGCTGTGTTTGTTTTAAACAACTCCACATCTCATGTGTGGTTATTCCTGTGGTGTTACTCTCAGGACATCTCCTGGGTGGTTATTCCTGTGGTGTTACTCTCAGGAAATATGCTGTGTGGTTATTTATGTGGTGTTACACTCAGGACATCTCCTATGTGGTTATTCCTGTAGTGTTAATCTCAGGACATCTCCTGGGTGGTTATTCCTGTGGTGTTATCTCTCATGACATCTCCTGTGTGGTTATTTCTGTGGTGTTACACTCAGGACATCTCCTGTGTGGTTATTCCTGTGGTGTTACTCTCAGGACATCTGCTGTGTGGTTATTGCTGTGATGTTGCTCTCAGGATGTCTCCTGTGTGGTTATTCCTGTGGTGTTACTCTCAGGACATCCGCTATGTGGTTAGTCCTGTGGTGTTACTCTCAGGACAATCTGCAGTGTGGTTATTCCTGTGGTGTTACTCTCAGGACAGTGGTGATTCACCCCAGGTAGGTGAATGAAAGCCCATGTCACACCCTGACCATAGAGAGCCCTTGGTCCTCTATGGTGTAGGAGGTCAGGGCGTGACTAGGGGGTGTTCTAGCTCAATATTTCTATGTTGGTGTTTTGTATGGTTCCCAATTAGAGGCAGCTGGTAATCGTTGCCTCTAATTGGGGATCATATTTAGGTAGCCATTTTTCCCACCTGTGTTTGTGGGATATTGTTTTGTGTTTGTGCATGTGCACCACTACTTTCACGTTTTGTTATTGGTTTATTGTTTTTGTTTAAAGTTTCACCGTAATAAAGATGTGGAACTCAACACACGCTGCACCTTGGTCCCGTCCTTATTACGAACGTGACAGCCCAGCGGGACCAGGTGAGATGCTATCAGAGCATGTTTCAGATCCAGCCTCAATTATCAGAGGCCACGCCGAGAGAACAGAGTACCGGTCATTACCATTGATTTGGCCTGCAGTCAAAGACAGACAACAGGAGTTGAATGGACCCAGTCTAAGAGAGTGTGTGTGGGTTGGGGGCGAGTGTGTTTGAGGGTAGATGGGTGGAAAGTGTGTGTGTATGTGTGTGTGAGTGAGTGAGTGAGTGAGTGAGTGAGTGAGTGTGAGTGAGTAAGATGAAAAAGTGCCACATAAACATGCAATACATTAAGTTAGGCAGAGAGCAGGGCAGAGGAGTCTAATGCAGCGCTGTTTTAGTATTGGCTGATATTTGTACACCCTCATGGATTATATATGAAGGTATGGATTTCTGTATGTGAGTGTGTGTTTGTATGTGTGTGGGTGTTGTAAGTGTGTGTTTGTGTGTGTGTGTGTGTGTGCGTGCGTGCATGCCAGTGTGTGTTTGTGTGTGTGTGTGTGCCCGCGTGTGTGCCAGTGTGTGTTTGTGTGTGTATGCGCGCGTGCGTGCGTGCCAGTGTGTGTGTGCGTTCGGGTAAACATGTCCCAATGTGTGTGTGATTATTCTCTGTATGTAACCCAGGTTGAGTTCTTCTGCTCTCCCGTGTGGAGACGACAATCTGTTTCATTATTCAGAATACTGAAGACTCTCTCAAATTTGTGGCTTGTTGACGTCTCTGCAATGTTCAGAGTTTAAAAGTGCATCTCACTCTTCATTTTTTCATGAACTCACATGTTTTGTTGTTTCACTTGCAACCTGATTTCACTACACGCAAGAAAACAAACAAGATGTATAATAACGTGATTTATGAACAATACATTACTTTTGATATACTGTATATACCGTAATTATGAAATAAAGATGTCAAACACACAGGCCTCCCGAGTGGCGCAGCGGTCTAAGGCACTGCATCACTGTGCTAGCTGCGTTACTACAGATCCTGGTTCGATTAAAGCTGTGTCGCAGATTAAAGGTTGTGTCGCTGTCCCGCGTCCGGGAGAGCCGTGGGGCGACACACAATTGGCCCAGCGTTATCCGGGTTAGTGGAGGGTTTGTCCAGCCGAGATGTCTTCGTCCCATCGCGCTTTAGCTACTCCTGTGGCGGGCCAGGTGGATGCACGCTGACTTGGTCGCTAGGTGTACGGTCTTTCCTCCGACACATTGGTGTGGCTGACTTCTGAGTTAAGTGGGCATTGTGTCAAGAAGCAGCGCGACTTGGTTGGGTTGTGTTTCGGAGGACACGCGGCTCTCGACCTTCACCTCTGCCAAGTCTGTATGGGAGTTGCCTCGATGGGACAAGACTGTAACTACCAATTGGATATGACAAAATTGGGGAGAAAAAGGGGGTCATTTTGTAAAAAAAATAATTAGGGATGCACGATATATTGGTAAGCATATCATAATCGGACGATATTAGCTAAAAATGCCCACATCGGCATCTACCTGATGTCTAGCTTAAAGCTGATGTGCAAAACCAATGTCAAAGCCGACGTGCATACCTATATAAGGTAGGTAGATGACATAATGACGCCATGATAAATATAGCACTACACGTGCCACACAGCATTCCTAACCTAGCCCACAATGTCTGCTGTGTGGATCAATCAAGCAGTCAACAAGTCCAGCAGTCATTTGAAAGAGTAAGAACATTTCAGCGAGACAACTGAAAGGCGAAATCCAATAAAGCCAAGATAATGGAATTCATTGTCCTTGACAATCAACCATTCTCTGTCGTGGATGATGTTGGCTTTGGCGACTGGTCGAGCACCGGTACACACTACCAAGCATCGCTATTTTTCAGATGTTGCCCTACCAGAGTTACACAGCATCCATAAGCTACTTGCTATGGGCGTCACTGCTATTAGCTTCACGACTGACATTTGGACCAGCGATGTCAGCCCCATGAGCATGATGAGTCTGACAACACAGTGGGTCGACAAGGATTTCGTACTGAGGAAAGCCGTATTGCATGCTCAAGAATGTGCTGGTTCTCACACCGCTGCTGCCATTTCAATGGCATTTGAGAACATGTTTTGAAACTTGTAAACATGAACACTCCTAACTACATTCAAACAACTGACTGGAGAAATAAGCTCATAAACTGCGTCTGCAGCAGACGTGATACCCTCTGTCATGGCATTGAAACACCTGCTCAACAAAAATGCCAACACAGACCGTCGGGTTAACTTGGAAAAGTGCTCTAATATCGTTTATCGGTATTGGGATTTTTTTGGCAAAGAAAATATCGGATATCGGTATCAGTCAAAAATGTTATATCGGTGCATCCCTAAAAATAATAATGATAAAAATGTGTCATACACGTAATGTTTCAAATAAACTATGATGTGAGGGTATGAAGGCACTGTCTTTACCATGACAATGATGTTGACATAGCATTGCATTTGAGTTACTATCCAATACAAATCTAATAATGTGTATTCAATTTAGAATATTCAATATATCAAACCATTGACTATTGCCATCATTCTAACATTTGTGAGCAAGCAAGCGCACACACACACACACACACACACACACACACACACACACACACACACACACACACACACACACACACACACACACACACACTTCCCACACACACACACACACACACACACACACACACACACACACACACACACACACACACACACACACACACACACACACACACACACACACACACCACTTCCCTACCACCACACACACACACACACTCACACACACACACACACACCACTTCCCTACCACCACACACAGATGCAACCAAACCTAAGGAGGAAGCTCAGAAAGCGGCAAACAAAAAAGGAGAGGGAAGGGCCTGCTGTTGCTTAGCAGGCAGTGTGAAAGACAAGGAGAGGGAGGGGCCTGCTGTTGCTTTGAGAGGCAGTGCGAACAACAAGGAGAGGGAGGGGCCTGCTGTTGCTTTGAGAGGCAGTGCGAACAACAAGGAGAGGGAGGGGCCTGCTGTTGCTTTGAGAGGCAGTGCGAACAACAAGGAAAGGGAGGGGCCTGCTGTTTGCAAATGCTTTTGTTTTCCAACTGGGAAGGGAAGCGGGTTTGTTAGGGTTGTTTTTGTATGGGGGAAAGTGATGAGAAAGCAGGATGATAAGAGACTTGCCCATCCTATATGACAGCTGGTGTCCTCGGATAGGTCTCCCCCTTTTCCTGTTGCCCTGTGTTCAATGGTTCCCACCCTGATCTGATCATGACTACCTGTCTGAAAAGGACCACTCCCCAAGCTCAGTCTACTGCTATGCGTTGAGTGGTGTGTGCATCATTGTCTGAGTTCTGCGTTGAAGTGAAATATGTCTATTGTACGTATAAGCAGTACACACATTTTGACCCGTAACCACAGATCTAGGATCAGTTTACCAAACCCAGATCTTAACCATTACAGGGATACAAATGAGCCTGAACCAGTTTGGAGTATGAACTTCTACTGTCTACTCCTCATTTGTTTAACAGACATCTTCTCTTACTCACCAATACAAATGGTGAGGCATGATACACTGCCATACCACCACACATCTCTCTCAATTTAATTCAAATCAATTCAAATATGTTTCATTGGCATGGCTGTTCAGGGTGGAATATTGCTGCCAAAGCAGTTGATAGTGGTTTTCTCCCACTCTCTTTCTCTCTCTCTCTCTGTCTTTCTCTCTCCCTTTCTCACTCCCTATTTCTCTCTCTCTCTCTCTCTCTCTCTCTCTCTCTCTCTCTCTCTCTCTCTCTCTCTCTCTCTCTCTCTTTCTCTCTCTACTCTCCTTTGCCTTACTCCTACTGAAACTATTAATTTCTCTCTCTCATGCACAGACAGACACACAAGCACAAGTCCCCTCCACACACACACACACACACAAACACACCTCTCCACCACACACACACACACAACTCCCGAACACACACACACCTCCCCATCGCACACACACACTCACACCTCCCCACCCACACACCTCCCCACCACACACATCTCCCCACCACACACATCTCCCCACCACACACACACACCTCCCAACTACACAACTCCCCAGCACACACACACACACACACACACACACACACACACACACACACACACACACACACACACACACACACACACACACACACACACACACACACACACACACACACACACACACACACACACACACCTCCCCAGCACACACACACCTCCTCACCACACACAACCTCATTCTCTTTCACCCGCTATCATTTTCTCACTCTCTTCCTCGCTTTGCCTCTGTAGCCAATCCGTCGTCGCCGTGGTTCCCAGGCCTGCACGGCTGTCAATCAAACGGAGTAGACACCTCCAAGCTGCAGCTGAGCCAAGGCCACATCGGCCCACCTGTCAATCACTCTCTGCCCAACGTCCCTCCTCCCCTCCCTCACCAATCCCCCTGTCCATCTCTCACTCAGATACCCCCTAACATCAGCAGACACCCATGCAGACCCCCCCCCATATCAACATCAACAGCCCCAACCCCCTCGCCGCACCCCCAAACCCCTGTTCATTTCTCAACACCCCCATGATCAACATCACCCCCCCATTCTGTCAACCCCCCACAACACCAGCCCTACACACGTTTAATAATACAATCCCTCCCCCTTCGCTGGGGCATCAGAGGATTCTATACCTCTCTCTCTCTCTCGCTCATCACTCTTTTATTCAATACAATACAGAGAGAGTCTGATCACAAGACTAAACTTATCAGACCATATCATTCCCCATTCATGATGATGTCATTATGATGCATTATAACAGTTATATGTAGGCCTTATTCTCGCTGTCTGCAAAGTGTCTGTAAAAGCATGGCTAGGACTTTTTATGACATGGTAATGTCGGGCAGGTAGCCTAGTGGGTGGCAAGTAGCCAAGTGGTTAGAGCGTGGGCCAGTAACTGAAAGGTTGCTAGATCGAATCCCCGCGCTGACAAGGTAAAGATCTGTTGTTCTGTCCCTGAACAAGGCAGTTAACCCACTGTTCCTAGGACGTCATTATAAATAAGAATTTGTTCTTAACTGACTTGCCTAGTTAAATAAAATTGTTTTACAAATGACATGTTATGATGACAATATGATGAGGGCTGGGAATTGCCAGGGACCTCACAATACAATATTATCACAATACTTAGGTGCCAATACGATACTGTATGTGTTGCAATTCTCATGATTCACACGATTCTATGTGTATTGCAATACTGTGATTTTATTGCTCACCATAGGTCTGCTGCAGAGGGACAAGAGGGAGCCATGAGAAAACATGTCTTGATCAGTCATGGAAATAAAAGTTCTGAAAATATATTGGCTCCCTATTTAAAAAGAAGATGGAGAACAAGCTATGAAGGAAAAATACTGGAGTTTTGGTACAGCCAACTAGTGCAAAAATAATATTGCGAAATTGTCAAAATTATACAATACGATATATCGTGAAAAATAATATCTCGATATGTGACTGTATAGATTTTTCCCCCATCACTAATTATGACCCATTATAACAGCTAAATGAAGGTTATTCTAGTTTTGCTAATAATGTGTGATCCTATGCATAGTATCGAGCCAACGTGAAGTCAGATGATGATATTTTGTTAATTTCTCATTATTTTTTCACACATTTTCCTTCTTTGAACTGCTTATGCTAAGGTCTCACTGAGATCCGCTGTGAAATATTTTTTTAAGTGTACCGATTGCAGTGAGATTACATCATGTTGTGGAACTTTCATAACATTTCTTATATATTGCAAGAGTCTAAGAGAAATTGGGGGATATTTAGGTCATGGGAAGGGAGCACCAATTCTGGAAGCATTGTTGCCTAATGAAAATACTTTAAGGCATTGGCCACAAATGGAAAACAGCAAGACATCTACTAAACTACTAAAAGGGATATTGTGTTAAACACACAAAAGCCCTTAATGTCTACGATACTGTCGATCCAAGCAAATTGCATACTGTAGGATCCTTATTAACATGTTGTGACTACTGTATTCACCTGTAATTAATGTCCACTATCACAAGTGTGACAATCTATGCAAACAACACGAAGCAAAACAATATAAACCAGTTCATCAGAGATACAGTGACCAGGCATGAAAAAAGTATATTCTTTCAGGGTGGATGCTGGAATGAGAATGAGAGCGGGTGAGGAGAGGGGAGAGAAAAAAACAAAAGTGTGGGGGATGGGCAGAGAAAGCGAGAGGAGAAGAGAGAGAGGCATTTTGGAGAGAGAAGGTGAAAGAGAAACAGTGCAAAGCACCCTTATTTTAAACATTACAGGCTAAAGACGTCAAACTCAAATCTGGACCTCAAAGCCAGTTGCACTGCTTATTTTCATTGTTCCCCACTAATCAGGGACTGATTTAGACCTGGGACACCAGGTGTGTGCACTTAATTATCAGGTAGAACAGTAAACCACCAGTAGTCCAGACAATTTCTGTGTTTTGAGAGAGTGCTTGAGGCTGAGATTGGCTAGAGTTGGAAGTAGGTGCCGATTATACAGTACAGTTCAGATAATCATGGGCATTGTAGTCCAACATGGGAACAATAGACAGCCATCAACCCTCGGAGCTACTTGTTGAACTACATATCAATTACACCTTACCAACACATTTATAAAGCATCTATTATGCATTAGTAAGACTTGACAAGTGCTTAATGTGTATAGCAGTCTTGCATGTCACGCCCTGACCTTAGTTTTCTATGTTTTATGTATTATTTTGGTCAGGTCAGGGTGTGACGAGGGTGGGTATGTTGGGTTTTTGTATATCTATGGGGGTTTTGTATGTCTAGGTAAATGTAGGTCTATGGTGGCCTGAATTGGTTCCCAATCAGAAGCATCTGTTTATCGTTGTCTCTGATTGGGGCTCCTATTTAGGTTGCCATTTTCCATTTTGGTTTTGTGGGTTATTGTGTATGTGTAGTTGCCTGTCAGCACTCGTGTTATATAGCTTCACGTTCGTTTTGTTTTGTTTGTTTTGTGTTTTTCCTTCATTAAAAGAATGCATGCTTATCACGCTGCGCCTTGGTCTCATCAATATGACGAACGTGACATTGCATGAATGATGGTTCAGCCAGTGTGTCATGAAACACACCAAGTATTTAAGTGTAATGCTGTTAAACTGTCCCAATTCCAATACATTATTTTACAGAAGACACGCCACAGATCTACAGGCACTGGTTTAGTGTACACTTTCACTATAGTCCCAAGCCATTGAATACTGTATATCAGGGGTGGACTAGAAAAGAAAAGACAGCGTCATTATTTTCAAGCCATAGTTTTTGACTGACAGCTACTTTTTAATACATCTCATGTCATATCTGTTTATAGCTTGTGAGACAGCTTTTCCTGCATTCGTATCAATGTAACTTTGTTCCATATGTGTGTGTGTCAGTCTGAACTTGAAATGAGAATGTTTCTGACTGGCGGTGAGTCATCGTCATGGCGTTAAGCTGTCCGTTCCCGGGGGAACCAGGTTACCGTCTCAACACCGTGGGGGTTTTCAATATTTACATTTGAAAAGAAAAAGGCAGAGCGCACGCACGCACGCACACACACACACACACACACCTACTCGCCTCCATCTCTCGGCTAAGTCACACACACTCTGTACATGTTTTTTTTGTACACACTGTACACACACCGCAATGTATTTCAAAACAACAGCAAACATACATATCAATATCTATGCCCGTCTGATATTCAAAGAGCTGTCAATATCAAAAGGCAGCCTATCTAGCCTAGGCAGATGAGCAGAAACACCAATAGTGCCAAGCCCACTAGCAACTACCCATGCCATAGGACATGGTGTGATCTAAATGCAACAGATCTGTGAATTTGTGTGTAGTTGAAAACTGTCTTTAAATAATGAGTCTCAACATGAAATGTTTAAAAAATCTAAATTGAACCAGTCTTGATAAAAGTCTCGTGACACTTTTGTGTCAAAAGCAAGTCGTTACTCAAACACATTTCTGAAGCAGGTACAAGTTAAACGTTTTAAGACCTTTTACAACTGGTTGAATGAATCTAGTATATTTTGACTTTTTGTATGTATTGGGTATTCTGTTTATTTAAATGTGTCCACTTGTGTTGGTGTAATATAATGCATTCTGTTGGTGTAATGTAAAGTACTGTGATGGTGTAATATAATGTAGTCTGTTGGTGTAATGTAAAGTACTGTGATGGTGTAATATAATGTAGTCTGTTGGTGTAATGTAAAGTACTGTGATGGTGTAATATAATGTAGTCTGTTGGTGTAATGTCATGTGTTGGTGTAATATAATGTAGTCTGTTGGTGTAATGTAAAGTACTGTGATGGTGTAATATAATGCATTCTGTTGGTGTAATGTAAAGTACTGTGATGGTGTAATATAATGTAGTCTGTTGGTGTAATGTAAAGTACTGTGATGGTGTAATATAATGTAGTCTGTTGGTGTAATGTCATGTGTTGGTGTAATATAATGTAGTCTGTTGGTGTAATGTAAAGTACTGTGATGGTGTAATATAATGTAGTCTGTTGGTGTAATGTAAAGTACTGTGTTGGTGTAATATAATGTAGTCTGTTGGTGTAATGTAAAGTACTGTGATGGTGTAATATAATGTAGTCTGTTGGTGTAATGTAAAGTACTGTGTTGGTGTAATATAATGTAGTCTGTTGGTGTAATGTAAAGTACTGTGATGGTGTAATATAATGTAGTCTGTTGGTGTAATGTAAAGTACTGTGTTGGTGTAATGTCATGTGTTGGTGTAATATAATGTAGTCTGTTGGTGTAATATAATGTAGTCTGTTGGTGTAATGTAAAGTACTGTGATGGTGTAATATAATGTAGTCTGTTGGTGTAATATAATGGAGTCTGTTGGTGTAATGTCATGTGTTGGTGTAATATAATGTAGTCTGTTGGTGTAATGTAAAGTACTGTGATGGTGTAATATAATGTAGTCTGTTGGTGTAATGTCATGTGATGGTGTAATATAATGTAGTCTGTTGGTGTAATATAATGTAGTCTGTTGGTGTAATGTAAAGTACTGTGATGGTGTAATATAATGGAGTCTGTTGGTGTAATGTCATGTGATGGTGTAATATAATGTAGTCTGTTGGTGTAATGTCATGTGATGGTGTAATATAATGTAGTCTGTTGGTGTAATGTCATGTGATGGTGTAATATAATGTAGTCTGTTGGTGTAATGTATGTGATGGTGTAATATAATGGTGTGGTGTAATGTGAAGTACTGTGATGGTGTAATATAATGCATTCTGTTGGTGTAATGTAAAGTACTGTGTTGGTGTAATATAATGTAGTCTGTTGGTGTAATGTAAAGTACTGTGTTGGTGTAATATAATGTAGTCTGTTGGTGTAATGTCATGTGTTGGTGTAATATAATGTAGTCTGTTGGTGTAATGTCATGTGTTGGTGTAATATAATGTAGTCTGTTGGTGTAATGTAAAGTACTGTGATGGTGTAATATAATGTAGTCTGTTGGTGTAATGTCATGTGTTGGTGTAATATAATGTAGTCTGTTGGTGTAATGTCATGTGCTGGTGTAATATAATGTAGTCTGTTGGTGTAATGTCATGTGTTGGTGTAATATAATGTAGTCTGTTGGTGTAATGTAAAGTACTGTGATGGTGTAATATAATGGAGTCTGTTGGTGTAATGTCATGTGTCGGTGTAATATAATGTAGTATGTTGGTGTAATGTCATGTGTTGGTGTAATATAATGGAGTCTGTTGGTGTAATGTCATGTGTTGGTGTAATATAATGGAGTCTGTTGGTGTAATGTCATGTGTTGGTGTAATATAATGGAGTCTGTTGGTGTAATGTCATGTGTTGGTGTAATATAATGTAGTATGTTGGTGTAATGTCATGTGTTGGTGTAATATAATGGAGTCTGTTGGTGTAATGTCATGTGTTGGTGTAATATAATGTAGTCTGTTGGTGTAATGTCATGTGTTGGTGTAATATAATGTAGTCTGTTGGTGTAATGTAAAGTACTGTGATGGTGTAATATAATGTAGTCTGTTGGTGTAATGTCATGTGTTGGTGTAATATAATGTAGTATGTTGGTGTAATGTCATGTGTTGGTGTAATATAATGCATTCTGTTGGTGTAATGTAAAGTACTGTGATGGTGTAATATAATGTAGTCTGTTGGTGTAATGTGAAGTACTGTGATGGTGTAATATAATGTAGTCTGTTGGTGTAATGTCATGTGTTGGTGTAATATAATGCATTCTGTTGGTGTAATGTCATGTGTTGGTGTAATATAATGTAGTCTGTTGGTGTAATGTAAAGTACTGTGATGGTGTAATATAATGGAGTCTGTTGGTGTAATGTCATGTGTTGGTGTAATATAATGTAGTATGTTGGTGTAATGTCATGTGTTGGTGTAATATAATGCATTCTGTTGGTGTAATGTAAAGTACTGTGATGGTGTAATATAATGTACTGTGATGGTGTAATGTCAAGTATTGTGTTGGTGTAATATAATGTATTCTGTTGGTGTAATGTAAAGTACTGTGATGGTGTAATGTCAAGTATTGTGATGGTGTAATGTCAAGTACTGTGATGGTGTAATGTCAAGTACTGTGATGGTGTAATGTCAAGTATTGTGTTGATGTAATGTCAAGTATTGTGTTGATGTAATGTCAAGTATTGTGATGGTGTAATGTCAAGTATTGTGTTGGTGTAATGTCAAGTACTGTGATGGTGTAATGTCAAGTACTGTGATGGTGTAATGTCAAGTACTGTGATGGTGTAATGTCAAGTATTGTGTTGGTGTAATGTCAAGTACTGTGATGGTGTAATGTCAAATATTGTGTTGGTGTAATGTCAAGTACTGTGATGGTGTAATGTCAAGTATTGTGTTGGTGTAACATCAAGTATTGCGTTGGTGTAATGTCAAGTATTTTGTTGGTGTAACGTCAAGTACTGTGTTGGTGTAATGTCAAGTATTGTGTTGGTGTAATGTCAAGTACTGTGATGGTGTAATGTCAAGTACTGTGTTGGTGTAACGTCAAGTACTGTGTTGGTGTAATGTCAAGTATTGTGTTGGTGTAATGTCAAGTACTGTGATGGTGTAATTTCAAGTATTGTGTTGGTGTAACGTCAAGTATTGTGTTGACTTAAGGATAATTTATTAATCTTACCTAAGTCAATCATTTCTAGGCCATGGTTCAGTGTCTAACTTCTTAGCTCCCGAAACCAACTAAGCTTTCATTCCCCTGTTATGTACCCATTCGGTGTCACTTATATCTTCTCTCTGCAAGGTCTCAGCAGTGCGGGGAGGGCTTCTCCGTCTGCCCTTCCTTCTATCTGTCTGTCGCTCTTTCTCATAAGTCAGTACAAAATATGGGTTGTTTCCAAATATTGACTAAGTGTCTCACTGTCTCCCTTTCTGAACTCATGGATTTTAGAAATGATGGCAATCTCTAAGGTTATTACATAACCTTACATAACCTTAATCAAACTATCTCAATGCTCTCAATGATCCTGAATCACCACAGATGTCATATATCCCTGTCCTGTTGGCTTGGATCAGGTTCTAAATACGTAACATCAGTCTACCATTAATCCAATGCTATGCCATTTCTTTCTTCTCATTGGTTCAACTTACAAATATGTCAAAGACCTATAAACTTGTTCATAATTATCAATTACCTTAAAAACAGTATCACAGATGACCTTAAATCCATTATCCAAATGGCCCTCCCATGAGGCTGATCAGACCATAAAGGAAAGCCTGTAACGGCCGTTGTTGGTGGAAGGTGAGGACCAAGGTGCAGCGTCGTAAGTGTTCATCATTTAATGGTAAAACTGAACACTATCAAACAAGCAACAAAAGAACAACCAAAACAGCTCCGTCAGGTGCAAAACACACTAAACAGAAAATAACTACCCACGAAACCCATGTGGGCAAGAGCTACCTAAGTATGATTCTCAATCAGAGACAACGATAGACAGCTATCCCTGATTGAGAACCATACCTGGCCAAAAACAAAGAAATACAAAAACATAGAAAAAGAACATAGAACGCCCACCCTAGTCACACCCTGGCCTAACCAAAATAGAGAATAAAAAGCCTCTATGGCCAGGGCGTGACAGTACAACCCCCACCAAAGGTGCGGACTCCGGCCGCAAAACCTGACTCTAAAGGGGAGGGTCCGGATGGGCCCTCTTACGGCAGCAGCTCGCCTCTGGAGCGGGGACCCTCGCAGCGGGCCCCGGACTGAAGACCCTCGTAGAGGGCGCCTCTGGACTGAGGGGCGCCTCTGGACTGAGGGGCTGCAGCTCTGGCAGCGCCGGAGTGAAGGGTGGCTCTGGCAGCGCCGGAGTGAACGCCGGCTCTGGCAGCGCCGGACAGGCGGGAGGCTCTAGCAGCGCCGGACAGGCGGTAGGCTCTGGCAGCTCCGGGCTGGAGGGAGACTCTGGCAGCTCCGGGCTGGAGGGAGACTCTGGAGGACGGAGACGGAGAGACAGCCTGGTCAATGGAGGAGGCACAGGATAGATCGGCCGTGGAGGCACACTGGAGGTCTCAAACTAAGGGCCTGCACAACCCGTCCTGGCTGGATGGTGATTTTCGCCCGGCACGTGCGGGGCGCAGGTACAGGACGCACTGGGCTGTGCAGACACACGGGAGACAGTGCGCAGCGCCAACGCAGGATATCCTGGCCAAAGGAGACGCACTGGAGGTCTGGAGAGCAGGGCTGAAACCATCCGTCCTGGCTGGATCCTCACCCTAGCCCGGAAGATGCGCGGAGCTGGGATGTAGCGCACCGGGCTAAGAACACGTACTGGAGACACCGTCCGCTCCACCGCATAACATGGTGCCTGACCAGTACGATGCCCGAAATGGTAAGCACGTCTTGGAGAGCTGTAGCGCCGAGCTGGCACAGGATGTGCAGGGCTAGGGAAGCGCACAGGAGGCCTGGTGCGTGGGGCTGGCACAGTCTTCACCAGACGGCTAGCACGCACCTCAGGACGAGTATGGAGAGCTGACTCAGGTGACATCAAATCCCAGACACACTCCGTCGGGCGGATGTCGTGCCTCATGCACCGACACAGCAACTCCCTCATTACTCTCTCCTCCAATCTCCCCATTAACTCCTTCACTGTCTTCGCTTCCGTCGCTCACCTCCAATTTCGCCCTGACCGGCTCTGGTTCCATCCTTGGCTCCTTACGGTAAGCACGGGGAGTTGGCTCAGGTCTGACTCCTGACTCTGCCCCACTCCCCGTGTGCCTCCCCCCCATACATTTTTGGGGCTGCCTCTCGGGCTTCCTTGCCAGCCGTGCCAACTCCTCGTAGTGTTTCCGCTCAGCCTTAGCTGCCTCCAGTTCCTCCTGTGGACGGCGATACTCCCCACCCTGTGCCCAGGGTCCCTTGCCTTCCAGTATCTCCTCCCATGTCCATTTCTCCCGATAGCGCTGCTGCTCCTCACCACGCTGCTTGGTCCTTTGGTGGTAGGTAGTTCTGTAACGGCCGTTGTTGGTGGAAGGTGAGGACCAAGATGCAGCGTGGTAAGTGTTCATCATTCTAATGGAAAACTGAACACTATCAAACAAGCAACAAAATAACAACCAAAACAGCTCCGTCAGGTGCAAAACACGCTAAACAGAAAATAACTACCCACAAAACCCATGTGGGCAAGAGCTACCTAAGTATGATTCTCAATTAGAGATAACGACAGACAGCTGTCCCTGATTGAGAACCATACCCGGCCAAAAACAAAGAAATACAAAAACATAGAAAAAAGAACATAGAACGCCCACCCTAGTCACATCCTGGCCTAACCAAAATAGAGAATAAAAAGCCTCTATGGCCAGGGCCTGACAAAGCCATGATAGAGGTCAAAGGTCATACCACCCTTTTACAGTCGTGTTTCATACTATATTATACAAATAAAATAAAAAACATGAAACATTTTCTACATGTTGTACCCAGGTTCCCAGAACATTCCCTTTATCTAAAGAATTCACGTGTTTAATTAAAACTCAGAAAATAAAACTTCTAATATTCCATATGTGAGTGTACCCCTTTAAGATATCGTGTCTCTCCTCAAACCCAAACCCAAACGTTTACTACAAACACAACCTAATGATAATTCCATTATACTCCCTCCAATCATTAGTTTTAAATTTCCTCAATGGTTAATTATGCTTGATTGAACGTGCGCTCCAAGCTTGCTTTGCAACATTAAATCCCATTCAGTCTGTCTGCAAACAGTCCATGAACATGCTTAATAGGAATACCCTGCCATTAGACACACAACTATGATTAATGTGTACTGTCCCTTTAAAATAAAATTAACCCAACCTGCAATCCACTTTGCGGACCTGTCATGGTTCCACGTAATGGAAACAGATTATAATGTTAGAATACCTTAACTTCCTGTTCAATTTCACTGGTGTTACCTAAACAGTCAAACCAAGAATCAATAACCAAGAATCAATAACCAGAAACTATCACAAAACCTTTACAACTATTCAGACCTGAATCCATTACAGCCAAATATAGCCCAGTGATGCCCACCTAGCAATTTTGTTGCTAGATTTAGCAACTTTTCAGACTACCCTGACAAATTCAGCTACTTTTACATGTATTTGGAACTTTTAGCAACTTTTGAAAAGTGACTCAAAGCTATAATGCACACATTTTCCCTCTAAATGACACAAACGATTTTCTCTGTCACACCCTCAGTCACAACACCATTGCCTGGCAAAAGTGCATTGTGAGTGACGTCAGCAGCAGGCGCTCAGCCCGTGCCCAGGCAGCAGTAGTATGGGTTCGACAAGCCAAACCCAATGAATATAGTTGGTCACAAATGTTTGATCTTGAACAGAACTTACAACATCAATCAACATCTCTCAATCAAAATTGTACTCCCAGAAGTACAGAAAAGAGTTGGAGTCTGTACCCGAACAACTATCAAATCAATTTGATTAACATTATTGTGTATTCTACGCAATAACGCAGTTTTACGTTATCGCGCAATAATATCCCAATGTCACTTAGCAACAAATCAACCTTTCTCTAGCAACTTACCCTGAAAATGAGTTGGCAACACTGCAACCAACTCTCCTATTCCTACCTCTAGGCAAAAATATAACCCCTACTCAAACTGAGTTCTGCTTTAATTCTATCGTAAGAGTAAAACCAAACATTCCAACGTTCTCTTCTCCCAAATTTAAAAGTACCATGTACTTCGCTAAATTTATAACCTAAATCAGTCAATCCATAAGAATAAAAAACACAATTCGATGGGCACAACTCTATCGCAATTATCTCTCCTCTATGATTTAGAATTCATTAGACTTGGGTAACTGTCTCTTCTATGATTCAGTCATTTAAATACGACTCCCTTCTCAATACGTTATTCCAGCAGATCATTCAGGCAAGACAACGTGTTACATCGAAGTCGCCTCGCCATTATTTAGAATGAATTAGTCTTTCAATTGAACCTAAACAAGCTATTAAAACGTTCAGTTTATATCTTAAACACTATCAACCGTATCTCTCCAGGCAAAACCTATCAATAGTTGAATTACAATCAGAATTCATTTTCGTCTATTGGTGCCCAGGCTGAGATGCAAACCAGTCTCCCGCGTTGTATTCAAGAGTTCTACCCCTCAACCACCAATGCTATTGAAATGATTGAGACACAAATAACCCTATTATTATAATTGTCTGTAGTCGTAGACTCCAGCACGTGCTACCGAGACAATTCCCAGAAGATAGCCCTAATTGAAGGTCCAAGCTTTTCCCCAGCGAGGATTCTCCTTTCTTTTTCTCTCTCTCGTTTTCTCTATGTCCTCTTATCTTGTAACTTTCTCTCACCCTCTCTCTACGCTTGCCTTCTTACCTTCTTTTCCGGGATTCAGACAGCCCGGTATTTAACCCTCGACCTGCTGTTTCCCTTGACTATCTACACCTTTCTTTTGACTGTCTCTATCCACTTTTCTCGACTTTCTCCCTTTCTCTACCTCTATCCACTTTCTCAATAAGTTTGCTAAATCCTGTCCTAGTTCGGTTAAATCTTTCCTGACTTTCCCTAGGGCAGCTAGCCCTATCATTTCCTCCTCCTGCTCTACCCCTCCCTTGGCTCCAGGAGGTTCCCCATATAGGGGTGGTGGTGGTGGGATGGGAAGCACTGGCTGCCGTCGTCTCACCACCGTTTCATCATTGGGATTCTCTCTCCACGCCTGGTCTATCAGGGTTGGGTACAATTTAGGCTTATGAGAGACCTCCAGAGGAGCCGTGGGAGTTATTGTTCCTAGTTGCTTGCTACTTACATCTTCCTTCTTTTTTTACTTCCTTTTTCTTTTCTCCCTCTGCTCTCTACCTCGCATCGGCTACCCTCGCTGTGTCTAGCCCCTCTGCTTGTTGTTTATCTGCCTTGTCTCCACATGCCTTATGTCTTATCATTGATCCCAGTTTTTCTATATTTAAACGTCTGTCAAATTCGTACTTCCTCCTCCATTTCGGGCCAAAATAGGTGTTCCTCTTATCTTTTCCCTGCATGTATTTCTCATCTCCTGTTAATTCCGAGACCTCTGTTGAGGATTTATTACCCATTGCTAGTAAAACCTGGTAGTCACTATGCTTATTCTCACAATCTATGTGTAGGTGTTTCTATGAACTAGGTGTGTGCTTTTAACAGCTATCCAATCACTATAGTTGTTATCACAATCTATGTGTGTGACTCTTTATTTCTGATTTAAATTACTCCTATGTGTGTCTCACTATTGGTGTGTGTCGCTACTCCCTGTGTGCTCACACTGTGTATTTTGCTATCTCTTAACCTATGTGTGCTTTTCCTTTCTTGAAACTATCTATAGTAGTGTCGATCGGACATTAGGTCTCACCGTTTACAACCTATAAGCTTTTTTCCAGGGGTCGTAAATTCCTAGTCAGCAGCCTATTTTTCTGTTGTTCCTTGTTCTTTTGACGTTAATATCTCGTATCTCCCTCCGCTATATTAGGCTCCCTTCTTTCTTCTTTCTGTTAGTTTATATAGGTAGTGTCCACTGATAGTCTTGGTGGTAGCCACTGATACCTCGCGTCATTTACGGACCTTCTAATATATTCTTGATCAGATCTCAGTTAGATCTCAATATTCGGTACCCGGTGTCATTACGGACCCCCTTCTACTGCTGCCTAGTTGGCTCTACACCCTATTCCTACCTTCCATTTGCATACTTAGCTGCCTTTAAAACTTTCTTCTACACAAAATTCTAAATATAGGTCACCGGGTCAGAATGCCCTATGGGAATTTTAAAATCAACACCTAAACTACACAAAAACAATAAAATATATTTCTGAATGTAGCCTGAGCGTCAATTCCTCAGAAATCGTGAATAAAGATTTACTGACCTTCTCGTAGACTGGGAAAAGCAATGTAGGTTAGACCTCTGTCGTGTACCAGTTCACCACTGGCCTGAAATAAACCCTCAATTCAGAGGTCAGGTCTTTGTCTTACGGATCCTGGATCCGCCCGTGCACGGTTTTCAGCAGTTCCTTGGGACGACAGAGGCAGGTATTGAAATCCGACCAAATTGTTAGGAGAATTATGTTCTCAAGGTTCATAACCCAATTCAATTATACTACTCAGTTTGCAGACGGAGGCCCAGCTAAAATAGTTTATTCACAAGAGCGCTGGTCTGTTGTACAAGACGATTCATTTTATACTGGCTTCTCACGCACACACATTCACACAAACATACGCACCCACATTCACACTAACATACGCACATACAGTCACATTGTGTCAGTGTAATGTCACGCATTGTGTTGGTGTAATGTCACGCATTGTGTTGGTGTAATGTCAAGTATTGTGGTGGTGTAATATCAAGTACTGTGTTGGTGTAATGTCAAGTATTGTGTTGGCGTAATGTCATGTATTGTGTTGGTGTAATGTCACGCATTGTGTTGGTGTAATGTATTGTGTTGGTGACGTCAAGAACTATGTTGGTGTAATGTCAAGTATTGTGTTGATGTAATGTGATGTGTTGGTGTAATGTCACGTATTGTGTAGTGTTGGTGTAATGCAATGCATTGTGCTGGTGTAATGTCATGTATTGTGTTGGTGTAATGTAATGTCATGTATTGTGTTGGTGTAATGTAATGTATTCTGCTGGTGTAATGTATTGTGTTGGTGTAATGTCACGTATTGTGTTAGTGTAATGTCATGCATTGTGTTGGTGTAATGTCATGCATTGTGTTGGTGTAATGTCATGTGTTGTGTTGGTGTAATATCATGTCATGTGTTGGTGTAATGTCATGCATTGTGTTGTGTTGGTGTAATGTCATGTGTTGTGTTGGTGTAATGTCATGCGTTGTGTTGGTGTAATGTCATGCGTTGTGTTGGTGTAACGTCATGTATTGTGTAGTGTTGGTGTAATGTCACGTATTGTGTAGTGTTGGTGTAATGTAATTAATTGTGTTGGTGTAATGTCATATATTGTGTAGTGTTGGTGTAATGCATTGTGTTGGTGTAATGTCACGCATTGTGTTGGTGTAATGCATTGTGTTGGTGTAATGTCACGCATTGTGTTGGTGTAATGTCATGCACTGTGTTGGTGTAATGCATTGTGTTGGTGTAATGCCACGCATTGTGTTGGTGTAATGCATTGTGTTGGTGTAATGTCATGCACTGTGTTGGTGTAATGCATTGTGTTGGTGTAATGCAATGTACTGTGTTGGTGTACTGCATTGTGTTGGTGTAATGTCATGCACTGTGTTGGTGTAATGCAATGTACTGTGTTGGTGTAATGCATTGTGTTGGTGTAATGTCATGCACTGTGTTGGTGTAATGCATTGTGTTGGTGTAATGTCATGCACTGTGTTGGTGTAATGCATTGTGTTGGTGTAATGTCATGCACTGTGTTGGTGTAATGCATTCTGTTGGTGTCATGCAATGTACTGTGTTGGTGTAATGCATTGTGTTGGTGTAATGCAATGTGTTGGTGTAATGCATTGTGTTGGTGTAATGCATTCTGTTGGTGTAATGCAATGTACTGTGTTGGTGTAATGCATTGTGTTGGTGATATGCAATGTGTTGGTGTAATGCATTCTGTTGGTGTAATGCAATGTACTGTGTTGGTGTAATGCATTGTGTTGGTGTAATGCATTGTGTTGGTGTAATGCATTGTGTTGGTGTAATGTATTTTGTTGGTGAAACGTCAAGAACTGTGTTGGTGTAATGTCACGCACTGTGTTGGTGTAATGCATTCTGTTGGTGTAATGCAATGTACTGTGTTGGTGTAATGCAATGTACTGTGTTGGTGTAATGGCATGTACTGTGTTGGTGTAATGTTATGTACTGTGTTGGTGTAATGTCATTTATTGTGTTGGTGTAATGTAATTAATTGTGTTGGTGTAATGTCATACATTGTGTAGTGTTGGTGTAATGCATTGTGTTGGTGTAATGTATTGTGTTGGTGAAACGTCAAGTACTGTGTTGGTGTAATGGCATGTACTGTGTTGGTGTAATGTCATGTACTGTGTTGGTGTAATGTCATTTATTGTGTTGGTGTAATGCCAAGTACTGTGTTGGTATAATGTGAAGTACTGTGTTGGTGTAATGCAATGTACTGTGTTGGTGTAATGCAATGTACTGTGTTGGTGTAATGGCATGTACTGTGTTGGTGTAATGTCATGTACTGTGTTGGTGTAATGTCAAGTACTGTGTTGGTGTAATGTAAGGTATTCTGTTGGTGTAATGTCAAGTACTGTGTTGGTGTAATGTCAAGTACTGTGTTGGTGTAATGTCAAGTACTGTGTTGGTGTAATGTCATGTATTGTGTTGGTGTAATGTCATGTGTTGTGTTGGTGTAATGTAATCTATTGTGTTGGTGCAATGTCAAGTACTGTTTTATGTAATATGTAATGTGTTGGTGTAATGTAATGTAAGGTATTCTGTTGGTGTAATGCAATGTACTGTGTTGGTGTAATGTCAAGTACTGTGTTGGTGTAATGTCATGTATTCTGTTGGTGTAATGTATTGTGTTGGTGTAATGTCACGTATTGTGTTGGTGTAATGTCACGTATTGTGTTGTGTTGATGTAATGTATTGTGTTGGTGTAATGTCATGTATTGTGTTGGTGTAATGTCAAGTACTGTGTTGGAGTAATGTCATGTATTGTGTTGGTGTGATGTCATGTATTATGTTGGTGTAATGTATTGTGTTGGAGTAATGTCATGTATTGTGTTGGTGTAATGTCATGTATTATGTTGGTGTAATGTATTGTGCTGGTGTAATGTCATGTATTATGTTGGTGTAATGTATTGTGTTGGTGTAATGTATTGTGTTGGTGTAATGTCACGTATTGTGTTGTGTTGATGTAATGTATTCTGTTCGTGTAATGTCATGTATTGTGTTGGTGTAATGTCAAGTACTGTGTTGGAGTAATGTCATGTATTGTGTTGGTGTAATGTCATGTATTATGTTGGTGTAATGTATTGTGTTGGAGTAATGTCATGTATTGTGTTGGTGTAATGTCATGTATTATGTTGGTGTAATGTATTGTGCTGGTGTAATGTCATGTATTGTGTTGGTGTAAGTACCGTGTTGGTGGTAATGTATTGTGTTGGTGTAATGTCAAGTACTGTGTTGATGTAATGTCATGTATTCTGTTGGTGTGATGTAATGTATTGTGTTGGTGTAATGCCAAGTACTGTGTTGGTATAATGTGAAGTACTGTGTTGGTGTAATGTATTGTGCTGGTGTAATATCAAGTAATGTGTTGGTGTAATGTAAGGTATTCTGTTGGTGTAATGTCAAGTACTGTGTTGGTGTAATGTCAAGTACTGTGTTGCTGTAATGTAATGTAAGGTATTCTGTTGGTGTAATGTCAAGTACTGTGTTGGTGTAATGTCAAGTACTGTGTTGGTGTAATGTCAAGTACTGTGTTGGTGTAATGTATTGTGCTGGTGTAATGTCATGTATTGTGTTGGTGTAAGGTAATGTAATGCATTCTGCTAGTGTAATGTATTGTGTTGGTGTAATGTCAAGTACGGTTTTTGTGTAATGTCATGTATTGTGTTGGTGTAATGTCATGTGTTGTGTTGGTGTAATGTAATGTAATCTATTATGTTGGTGCAATTTCAAGTACTGTGTTGGTGTAATGTCATGTATTGTGTTTGTGTAATGTCAAGTACTGTGTTGGTGTAATGTCATGTATTGTGTTTGTGCAATGTCAAGTACTGTGTTGGTGTAATGTCAAGTACTGTGTTGGTGTAATGTTATGTATTGTGTTGGTGTAATGTCTAGTACTGTCTTGGCGTAATGTCATGTATTGTGTTGGTGTAATGTTATGTATTGTGCTGGTGTAATGTCTAGTACTGTCTTGGCGTAATGTCATGTATTGTGTAGTGTTGGTGTAATGTCATGTATTGTGTAGTGTTGGTGTAATGTCACGTATTGTGTAGTGTTGGTGTAATGTCACGTATTGTGTTGGTGTAATGGCATATATTGTGTTGGTGTAATTTCATGTATTGTGCAGTGTTGGTGTAATGTAATGCATTTTTTGGTGTAATGTCACGCATTGTGTTGGTGTAATGGATTGTGTTGGTGTAATGTAATGTAAAGTATTGCGTTGGTGTAATGTCATGTCTTGTGTAGTGTTGGTGTAATGCATTGTGTTGTGGTACTGTCATATATTGTGTTGGTGTCATGCATTGTGTTGGTGTAATGTCATATAATGTGTTGGTGTAATGTCATGTATTGTGTAGTGTTGGTGTAATGTAATGCATTGTGTTGGTGTAATGTCATGTATTGTGTTTATGTAATGTCATGTATTGTGTAGTGGTGGTGTAATGCATTGTGTTGGTGTAATGTCATATATTGTTTTGGTGTAATGTCATGGATTGTTTTGTTGTAATATAATGTAATGTATTGTGTTGGTGTAATGTTGTGTATTGTGTAATGTCATGTGTTGGTGTAATATAATGCAATGCATTCTGTTGGTGTACTGTCATGTATTGTGTTGGTGTAATGTCATGCATTGTGTAGTGTTGGTGTAATGTAATTCATTGTGTTGATGTAATGTCATGTATTGTAGTGTTTATGTAAAAAAAAGATTAGCTCTGAATTAAACTAAAGTTATTTACACTATGTAACCCACAAGGTTACTCTGTAGTTCAGTTAGTGGAGCATAGTCCTCTGTAGTTCAGTTGGTAGAGCATGGTGCTCTTCATTTCAGTTAGTAGAGCATGGTCCTCTGTAGTTCAGTTAGTAGAGCATGGTCCTCTGTATTTCAGTCTGTAGAGCATGGTCCTCTGTAGTTCAGTTCGTAGAGCATGGTCCTCTGTCATTCAGTTAGTAGAGAAAAGTGATTATTCTCGGGATGGAACATTTGTAAAATACCGGGAAATTATTATTCCCCAGTCTGTAGCTTATTCTTTAGATGTTTGGGGCTGCTGGTGAACCATGATGTGCAGGCATAATCAGTGACACTGGACTAGTGCACTTGCCAGAGTCTTAATGGTGTCTATAGATTTCCATCCAATTTGCAACAGATGTTCATGTTAATATTCTAAAATCTGCATAGAAACAACATACCCATTTCAGGGTTTCCTTTAGGAAAATGTGACTGGGAAGATTTTAATGGACCAGATATTTGAGAAATTTAGAAATAGATATTTGAGAAATACATCTATATGCATTCAGATCAGACTTGGCGCAGCCAGAGCCATCAATAAACAAGGGGTGTTGGCCTTAAAAACAGCTTAATGTCACACCCTGATCTGTTTCACCTTTCTTCGTGCTTGTCTCCACCCCCCTCCAGGTGTCGCCCATCTTCCCCATTATACCCTGTGTATTTATACCTGTGTTCTCTGTTTGTCTGTTGACAGTTCGCTTTGTTTCGTGAAACCTACCAGCGTTTTGTTCCCCTGCTCCTGTCTGTTCTTGCTCCTGTTTTCTAGTCCCTCCCGGTTTTGACCGTTCTGCCTGCCCCAACCCTGAGCCTGCCTGCTGTTCTATACCTTGCCCCACTCCACTGGGTTATTGACCCCTGCCTGCTCTGACCCGGTGACTGCCTGCCATTCTGGACCTTTTCCACCCTCTCTGGATTACTGACCTCTGCCTGCCTTTGTCATTTGCCTGCCCCTGTACTAGAAATAAACTTTGTTTCTTCGACACTGTCTGCATCTGGGTCATACCTGAAATCTTATACCTATAACAAATTGCAAAAACACTATTCCTTGTGTTTCGATGTAGCATATGCCAAACTTTATAGCCTATTAATGTTTTTAGGGAACTTTCCCATAACAATAATTGTCCACCTCATGATTCAACTGTCAGATTTGAGCACTAAATGCATCAGGGCATTGCATGCATAGACCTATAGGCTTAGGTGTCCACTGTATGATATTAATATTTAAACTAATACTATATGAAGGAAGAGAATCTTAAGGCTATCCCCAGAGAGATAGAGATATGCCGGCGGCATGCTACGACACCAACATGCATTTCTTTGTCAGATGGCTAATGCGTCTGCTATACAGACATATACAGTGCCTTGCGAAAGTATTCGGCCCCCTTGAACTTTGCGACCTTTTGCCACATTTCAGGCTTCAAACATAAAGATATAAAACTGTATTTTTTTGTGAAGAATCAACAACAAGTGGGACATAATCATGAAGTGGAACGACATTAGATATTTCAAACTTTTTTAACAAATCAAAAACTGAAAAATTGGGCGTGCAAAATTATTCAGCCCCTTTACTTTCAGTGCAGCAAACTCTCTCCAGAAGTTCAGTGAGGATCTCTGAATGATCCAATGTTGACCTAAATGACTAATGATGATAAATACAATCCACCTGTGTGTAATCAAGTCTCCGTATAAATGCACCTGCACTGTGATAGTCTCAGAGGTCCGTCAAAAGCGCAGAGAGCATCATGAAGAACAAGGAACACACCAGGCAGGTCCGAGATACTGTTGTGAAAAAGTTTAAAGCCGGATTTGGATACAAAAAGATTTCCCAAGCTTTAAACATCCCAAGGAGCACTGTGCAAGCAATAATATTGAAATGGAAGGAGTATCAGACCACTGCAAATCTACCAAGACCTGGCCGTCCCTCTAAACTTTCAGCTCATACAAGGAGAAGACTGATCAGAGATGCAGCCAAGAGGCCCATGATCACTCTGGATGAACTGCAGAGATCTACAGCTGAGGTGGGAGACTCTGTCCATAGGACAACAATCAGTCGTATATTGCACAAATCTGGCCTTTATGGAAGAGTGGCAAGAAGAAAGACATTTCTTAAAAATATCCATAAAAAGTGTTGTTTAAAGTTTGCCACAAGCCACCTGGGAGACACACCAAACATGTGGAAGAAGGTGCTCTGGTCAGATGAAACCAAAATTGAACTTTTTGGCAACAATGCAAAACGTTATGTTTGGCGTAAAAGCAACACAGCTCATCACCCTGAACACACCATCCCCACTGTCAAACATGGTGGTGGCAGCATCATGGTTTGGGCCTGCTTTTCTTCAGCAGGGTGAGGGAAGATGGTTAAAATTGATGGGAAGATGGATGGAGCCAAATACAGGATCATTCTGGAAGAAAACCTGATGGAGTCTGCAAAAGACCTGAGACTGGGACGGAGATTTGTCTTCCAACAAGACAATGATCCAAAACATAAAGCAAAATCTACAATGGAATGGTTCAAAAATAAACATATCCAGGTGTTAGAATGGCCAAGTCAAAGTCCAGACCTGAATCCAATCGAGAATCTGTGGAAAGAACTGAAAACTGCTGTTCACAAATGCTCTCCATCCAACCTCACTGAGCTCGAGCTGTTTTGCAAGGAGGAATGGGAAAAATGTTCAGTCTCTTGATGTGCAAAACTGATAGAGACATACCCCAAGCGACTTACAGCTGTAATCGCAGCAAAAGGTGGCACTACAACGTATTAACTTAAGGGGGCTGAATAATTTTGCACGCCCAATTTTTCAGTTTTTGATTTGTTAAAAAAGTTTGAAATATCCAATAAATGTCGTTCCACTTCATGATTGTGTCCCACTTGTTGTTGATTCTTCACAAAAAAATACAGTTTTATATCTTTATGTTTGAAGCCTGAAATGTGGCAAAAGGTCGCAAAGTTCAAGGGGGCCGAATACTTTCGCAAGGCACTGTACGTACAGAAGGAGGGTAATTAGTTCATTTTCAATCCAAATAATTATATTAGATTATAGGATCAACTCTGGAAGGCCTGAAACATTATTAATCACCTTATGTTTAACTGAGTCAGTTTGAGCACCGGTGCACACTGCCTTCATATCATAGGCTTGCAGTAGCTAAAGCTTAATAATAGCCACTTTTTAAACTTGTGACCCGTTTCAGAAAGCTAGGCGTATGTCGCAAGTCACTACTTCACAGGCGAGGCTTTTAAATGTATTTGTTTTCATCAAAATGTGTTTTGGGGGCAGAAATGCCTTCTAGAACGTGGAAACTCTTATGTGCCTTAATAACAAACTTGTATTCCATCTGTAAATACAAATAACACATTTTTATTATGAGCCTAGTTGGTTTAGCCAAGGAAAAAGCCAAGGAACCTTCCCCCTTGCCATGATTGTCTGAGATAATGGATGGGCTGGACATGCAGAGAGAAGTTTTGATTGGTCTGCCATGTAGCATGCTTCAGTCTATAACGTGAGCTGCTCGGTATGTGTAGATCATTTCTACCGCGGATGTAGAAATGAAATATGATGAAATATATAACATTAGCCATCAAGAACTACAGAAGTTTTGCTACTTTCCTCAACATTGATGCCCTGATTTTAGCAGGTGCTATCGACAGATCAGTTGGAAAAAGTTGCGATGGGCTACTTTCTGCACACCCCACGGTCAGTGTGAACCGGAGTGAATTGACACAACACTGGCCAAACAAGATATAGCTACAAACAAAACAGAGTTAAATGGTATAGGTATACGGGTAAGAGTCTAGCTACCTTTTCAGTTATGTGTATGATCTTTGTAGTAATATTATTCAAAGTCAGATTTTGATATAGGCCGAGGACTGGATGAAGTGAATTTTTAGCTTATTGTAGGCTACTACTTTCACCCCTTTTAGTCTTGAAATCTTTGGTTGTTTACTACACTGCCAACTCTGTTTAGCACATGCCCTCACATGTGAATCTTTAAAGAGATGGGTGGGACTAAAGCTTAAGAGGGTGTGAATGATGTTGAATGGGTGTAGACAAAGAAGAGCTCTCCAGTAGGTGTACCAATAATTCAAGGGCCATTTTCTCAGAAGTGAGGTTACAAGTTTATCAACGTTCAAAGCATAATTACTTTCCCATTGTTTCTCAACAGTAGCGTATGATATGCCAATTTCTATCTCTGAGTCTCTGCTTTTATCCAATGTAAAAAAACACAATTTGGTTACATATTACTGAATCCAGGTGGTGGGTCACATATCAAAAGTAAGTCAAGCAATTGTTTATTGGGAGAACATGAGCAGGCTATTATATTGCTGCAAACATAACATTACAGTGGCTTGTGAAAGTATTCACCCCTTTGGCATTTTTCCTATTTTGTTGCCTTACAACCTGGAATTAAAATGGATTTTTGGGTGGTTTGTATCATTTTACTGTAATTTAACTAGGCAAGTCAGTTAAGAACAAATTCTTATTTTCAATGATAGCCTAGGAACAGTATGTTAACTACCTTGTTCAGGGGTAGAACAACAGATGTTTACCTTGTCAGCTCAGGGATTTGATCTTGCAACCTTCCAATTACTAGTCCAACACTCTAACCACTAGGCTAGCTGTCATCCCACAACACAACTTACACAACATGCCTACCACTTTGAAGATGCAAAATATTTACTATTATGAAACAAACAAGAAATAAGACAAAAAAACTATTCACCCACCATAATCAATACTTTATTTTTGCAGCAATTACAGCTGCAAGTCTCTTGGGGTATGTCTCTATAAGCTTGGCACATCTAGCCACTGGGATTGTTGCCCATTCTTCAAGGCAAAACTGCTCCAGCTTCTTCAAGTTGGATGGCTCCTGCTGGTGTACAGTAATCTTTAAATCATACCAGAGATTCTCAATTGGATTGAGGTCTGGACTTTGACTAGGCCATTCCAAGACATTTAAATGTTTCCACTTAAATAACTCGAGTGTTGCTTCAGCAGTATGCTTCGGGTCATTGACCTGCTGGAAGGTGAACCTCCGTCCCAATCTCAAATCTCTGGAAGACTGAAACAGGTTTACCTCAAGAATGTCCCTGTATTTAGCGCCATCCATCATTCCTTAAATTCTGACCAGTTTCCCAGTCCCTGCTGATGAAAAACATCCCCAAAGCGTGATGCTGCCACCGCTATGCTATGGGGATGATATTCTCAGGGTGATGAGAGGTGTTGGGTTTGCGCCAGACATAGTGTTTTCCTTGATGGCCATCAAGCTCAAATTTAGTCTCATCTGACCAGAGTACCTCCTTCCATATGTCTGGGGAGTCTCCCAGATGCCTTTTGGCGAACACCAAACGTGTTTGCTTATTTTTTTCTTGCTACTCTGTCATAAAGCCCAGTTCTGAGAGTGTACCGCTTAAAGTGGTCCTATGGACAGATACTCCAATCTCCGCTGCAGCTCCTTCAAGGTTATCTTTGGTCTCTTTGTTGCCTCTCTGATTAATGCCCTCCTTGACTGGTCCGTGAGTTTGGTGTGCGGCCCTCTCTTGGCAGGTTTGTTGTGGTGCCATATTCTTTCCATTTTTTAATAATGGATTTAATGGTGCTCCATGGGATGTTCAAAGTTTCTGATATTTTTTATAACCCAACCCTGATCTGTACTTCACAACTTTATCCCTGACCTGTTTGGAAAGCTCCTTGGTCTTCATAGTACCGCTTCCTTGGTGGTGCCCCTTGCTTAGTGGTGTTGCAGACTCTGGGGCCTTTCAGAACAGGTGTATATATACTGAGATCATGTGACAGATCATGTGACACAGACTGCACATAGGTGGACTTTATTTAACTAATTGTGTGACCTCTGAAGGTAATTGGTTGCACCAGATGTTATTTAGGAGCTTCATAGCAAAGGGGGTGAATACATATGCATGCACCACTTTTCCGTTTTTTATTTTTTAAGTAATTTTTTTCATTTCACTTCAATTTGGACTATTTTGTGTATGTCTATTACATGAAATCCAAATAAAAATCAATTTCAATTACAGGTTGTAATGCAACAAAATAGCAAAAACGCCAAGGGGGGTGAATACTTTTGCAAGGCACTGTACAGTTGGAACTTTATTTTGGTGACAGAAAATGTCTCAACAGAATGAAACAAAACACTTGTGAACTGGTTTAAACCTTCACAAAAGTTTAGAACAGGATATATTGCAGCAATTACCAGCAAATTCAAGTGCCTACTATAACCAACAAATGACAGAAATATGCTAATTATACTTATTTTACAACAGACTTACTTATAACTTATCTTAAACTAAATTTGGAGCACACAATTAAAAATGACAGATCGAATTTAATTTAGTCAATGAAAATGTCTCAATAGAATTAAACAAAACAGGTTTTGTTATTTAAAGATTAATACATTAATAAATATGATGCCTAATAATAACAATGCTATACAAAAAATATTATAAATAAATGTAAATTCCAAAATGTCATTCTACCTGATTAGTGAGTTGCACAGTAGACTGCATTCTTATCTTAGTCTACTACAATATTAAAACTTATATTAAATTCCCCTTGTAGGCTTTTCACTATAGGCATGCTCTTTTTCCTCTAACTTTCAATTTATTTAAATGAAAAAGGCCTCCATTTTCACAATCAACAGTAGCCTAAGCCAAGGCTCCTCTCTCTGTCTCTCTCTCTTTAGTAGCAGGCGCATATGCGCCCAAAGCCTGAGAAAATGGTACTGATGCGCAAATTTAGGGTGTAGGCTATGATAGACAGTCTCTCCTGGACAATTTGGCCTGCCACAATTGTATTTATTGCCTTTTATTTTTTTATTGATCAAAAGCTGCAATAAGGGAAACCCTGGTATGAACTTGTTGCAGGTAAAAGTCTGTGTATAAATACGTAGTGTACATAAAAATACTTTTTGAGGTAAAATTCCCATGTACCGAATAAAAAATACAAGTTAAATGGATTTCCATCGCATTTTCAACTCTTGGCGTACTGATGGTTTTGTCACAAAAACTGTTGCGTAGGTATAGTGAATGTGCCAACTCTGGTATTGGCACGCACTCTAGCCAACAGCTTGCAGACACAGTGCAGTTATAGCCTACTACATGATGAGATTATTATTGACAAAAGTGCAAGATAATATGTATTTGTCAAATGGCATCCAAGCATTGATCATCACATCACCAGAACAAAACCCTAGATAGGAGCGTGTGTATGCTTACAGAAGACTTTTGAAGTAGCCTAATCAGATTAAAACATTGTGACTGGTTGTGTTAATACCACATATAAAAGTTTATATTAAAAAGTTATATTTAGACTATATTGAAGCGTTCTAGGAGCATGAGGAATAGCCGCTAGGATTGGAGAGGAGGCAGAGCGTGAGTTAAGCTTTCCTGAATAACTGGGCCTGCTGGGAGCATATGTGGCCACATTATAGGACGACTTGGGAGAATGATAATGCGCAACAGACAGCGTGTCTCAGAATTAGAAGTAAAACTACAGCCAGACTGGCCTGCTACTGTGCCTTCCTAGACCTAACACATTGTCCAGAGTAGACCCACAACTGATCCAAATCAAATGAAATATTCAAATTGCGCCGTTACTCAAATGACATTTTCACTGCACACTAGAGTAGGCTAGAATGTTGTACTCACGTGAATACAATAATGAAATTATTCATTGCATTATTGTGTTGTAGGCTAGTCTAGGTAGGATGATTGTATTGTCCCTAAACAAGATTTTTTTTTAGCTTTGTCTCATGCCTTCACTGTTCTTTCATGCGCAATGATGCGCCTGGTATCTCCGCTGTCTATCAGCTATTCCTATTTGTTCTTGTCGATTCATTAAAAAAATGTGTGCAGCTTGTAATATTTTTTTTATGTGGGGTATTATTAAAAGTTAGCCTACTGCAGATCTGGACAACGATCCACCTACCACTATTGTCACTATGAATGGTGGATGGAGGCCAGGATAGATAGTTAGACTGGTAGACTATACTAACCTGTGGAATAGTAAAAGTTAGTACAGGGAAAAGTGTAGTGCATAAGGGAAGTACCAAAACACCTTGACAAAGGAAAAGGTGCATGCAAGCAGATTAGGAAATTTGGCGAGGATGGAAGAAATATATAGTAAAAATCTGCAAAAAAAACACAACCTTCTTCAAAACAAAACACCCTCCCCTATTTTGGAACACACCTCCCCCCAGTAAATTGCTATCTGTCCCTTACGCTAGAGAAAGGAATGACAGTAGGTAGGAAGTGAGCTACTGAACAGAACAGAGGACAGTTGGTAAAGCAGGTGGGCAGTGTAGTCTTACTGTATCTCTTTGGTCCATCCTCCAGGCAGAAGGAGAGGGTCAGGGTGGCGTCCTCCTCAAAGAACTCTGTGGCAAACGCATCCCACCACAGACTGTCACTCTCCTGAAAGAGAGAGAAGAAAGTTGATCAATAATTCAAATAGCTCTAATATTATCATATAATTTGCTTTGTTGCACAGAACATATTTTATGGAAACAACAGATTCTATACCATCTACGTATTCCCCCAAAATCTATTTTCTCCATGATAAGTACATAACGCATCAACCCAGGACATCTACCACTGTACACAACATCATGATATTGAAATCACTTTGCTATCACTAACAGGCAAAACGTTGTACCCTTCCACCTGCCACTCCGGGGAACATGACACCACCATTTACCAGATAATGTACCGTAACCGCGGACGACCCCATGTGACGCGTGATGTTGATTTCACCCGACATGTTAGGACAGATCGAGAGGCTTTCAATCGTTGCTCCACTGAGGGATCGCTAGGTCCTTCCAGATTTGTACAATTATCCATGTCGATGTCGCCTAGCGTCAAGTCCAATATGTGCTGACCCCAAGGACCTCCATGAACAACTCAATGTGCTTCATATCTGCAGGTCTTGAGGTGTGTGTGTGTGTGTGTGTGTGTGTGTGTGTGTGTGTGTGTGTGTGTGTGTGTGTGTGTGTGTGTGTGTGTGTGTGTGTGTGATATAGGGAGGAGAGGGAGGGGATGGAGGGAGAGGGGGAGGGGATAGAACTTCTGCAGTTCATTTTGAAGGTGAATCAATACGTGATTATGACCTGGGAATAGAGTGTCCGCTGGTGAAGTAGCATCAACATCCCCGGGTCATAGATTGGTGATAAACCTAGGGATAGGCCTATGATACCTTAACGGCTGGGATTCAATCAATTACAGATTGAGATAAACTGCACTGCTGTATCGGAGGTGTTAACAATGTTGTAACCAACACACGCTAATCTGATTCTCATTGGATATTGGATATAAGTGCGGGTTCCTCCTATGAAAAATTATACACTCTCATCTGTCTATTTCTGCACAGTCACATATTTGTTAACTTTGCTGCATCACCACTACCCAAATTTAGAGCAAGCAAACTATGATTCTTAATTCTGACCCAGATACGCCCACTGCTGCACCATCATTGCATTCTACTAGCACACTGGGAGTAGTGATGATTGACTCAACAGGAGTCCCTGAATGGTTTGTGTGATTGGGCTAGTGCCAGGCAACTGTCAGCGGATTGAGTCCCACAGGGGACAGGAGGACAGGGTGGTATGGTGGTGGGATAGGGAGCATGGATGCCTAGCACAGCAGGATTCCACTAGAGTAGAGGTTACCAATCTTTTTATAGTCCCGTACCCCTTCCAACATTCAACCTCCAGCTGCGTACTCCCTCTAGCACCAGGGTCAGCGCACTCTCAAATGTAGTTTTTTGCCATCATTGTAAGCCTGCCACACACACACTATACGATACATTTATTAAACATAAGAATGCGTGTGAGTTTTTGTCACAACCCGGCTCGTGGAAAGTGACAAAGAGCTCTTATAGGACCAGGGTACAAATAATAATATGAGAATAATCAATAATTTTGCTCTTTATTTAGCCATCTTACATATAAAACTTTATTTGTTCATCAACAATTCTGAATAACTCACAACAGGTTAATGAGAAGGGTGTGCTTGAAAAGATGCACATAACTCTGCAATGTTGATTTGTATTGGAGAGTGTCTCAGTCTTAAATCCTTTTTCACACACAGTCTGTGCCTGTATTTAATTTTCCTGTTAGTGAGGGCTGAGAATCCACTCTCACATAGGTACGTGGTTGCAAAGGGCATCAGTGTCTTAACAGCACGATTTGCCAAGGCAGGATACTCTGAACGCAGCCCAATCCAGAAATCTGGTAATGGTTTCTGATTAAATCAAATTTATCACATAACCACTTGTTGCAATTTCGATGAGGCTCTCTTGTTCATATATCGGTAAGTGGACTGGAGGCAGGGCATGAAAGGAATAACGAATCCAGTTGTTTGTGCCATCGGTTCTTGAAAGTACCTGCGTAATTTGGCACCCAACTCACTCAGGTGCTTCGCTATATTGTCACGCCCTGGCCATAGAGAGGTTTTTATTCTCTATTTTGGTTAGGCCAGGGTGTGACTAGAGTGGGCATTCTAGTTTCTTTATTTCTATGTTGGTGTGGTTCCCAATCAGAGGCAGCTGTCTATCGTTGTCTCTGATTGGGGATCATATATGTTGTCGTTTTTCGTTTGGGTTTTGTGGGTAGTGGTTTCTGTTTAGTGTCTGCAGCTGACAGAACTGTTTCGTTTTGTTCAACTTTGTTATTTTGTTGCGGTGTTCAGTTTGATTAAAAATCATGAACCCCTACCACGCTGCACCTTGGTCCCCTTCTTCATCTGACGACAGCTGTTACATATATCACATTTGACATTGTCTGTAAGCTTGAGTTCATTTGCACACTAAAAAATCATACAATGACGGAAAGACCTGTGTGTTGTCCATGTTAATACAGACACAGAAGAGCTCCAACTTCTTAATCATAGCCTCAATTTTGTCCCGCACATTGAATATAGTTGCGGAGAGTCCCTGTAATCCTAGATTCAGATCGTTCAGGCGAGAAAAACATCACCCAGATTGGCCAGTCGTGTGAGAAACTCGTCATCAGGCAAGCGGTCAGACAAGTGAAAATGATGGTCAGTAAAGAAAACTTAAAGCTCGTCTCTGATTTTTTTTAAAAAACGTGTCAATCCTGTCAATCCTCTCCTGTTGTCCTGGTTTCCAGTGATTTGCAAAAGAGGGTGTCTTCCTTAATTGACCCCTCATAAATGTAACAGACATATACCAGGAGCCGTGTCAGGCCCGCCACGTCTGTTGACTCATCCAGCTGTAACGCGTAGAATTCACTGGCTTGTATGCGAAGCAGTAATTGTTTCAAAATCTCCTGCCGTGTCATTGATGCGTCGTGAAACAGTGTTGTTTGATGACGCAATTATCTGTATAGTATTTTTGGCCTTTTCCCCCAGCATTGTCCCAGCCATATCTGTGGCAGCAGGAAGAATGAAGTCCTCCACAATAGTATGGGGCTTGCCTGTCCTAGCCACTCGGTAGCTCACCATATAAGACGCTTCTAGCCCCTTCTAATTAATGGTATATGTTGGTCCTATACAAGTCGTACAACTCAAAAGTTGTCTTAATTCTCGCTCAAAAAACTCCCATGGCTTATTTTTGAAATTGGAATGTTCTTTCTAAATCTCTGCGCAAGACTGAAGGTTTCATCGAGTTGTTAGATAATACTTCGCACATGTAACACACTGTGGCTGAGGAAAGGCACTACTCCCAATATAAGTGAACCGCAAATCAATGTAGTTCTCATCATATTTGCGCCTCTTCGACGGTCCAACATCCCTGTCAGTTGTTCGGTGAGGGGGCAGTAGTTCTTCAGCTGCGTCAGATTCACAACTGTCAGTGTCCATGCTAGCTGCGCTAACAACAAATGTAGAATTACTGATGCTAGCATTGGATGTGCTCGTGGAAGCAGAGAGACTTGTGTCGTCGACATGTGCAGGTGTAGTGTAGCTGGTAGTAGCAGTACTACCAGTAGAGCTGGTATGTTTTATTTATTTATTTTATTTCAGCTTTATTTAACCAGGTAGGCAAAAAAAGGCCATGGTGGCAAAGTAAATACAATATAGCAAGTAAAACACTGGAATGGTACATTTGCAGTGGAAGAATGTGCAAAGTAGAAATAAAAATAATGGGGTGCAAAGGAGCAAAATAAATAAATACATTTTAAAAATACAGTAGGGAAAGAGGTAGTTGTTTGGCCTAAATTATAGGTGGGCTATGTACAGGTGCAGTAATCTGTGAGCTGCTCTAACAGTTGGTCCTTAAAGCTAGTGAGGGAGATAAGTGTTTCCAGTTTCAGAGATTTTTGTAGTTCGTTCCACATTGGCAGCAGAGAACTGGAAGGAGAGGCGGCCAAAGAAATAATTGGTTTTGGGGGTGACCAGACAGATATACCTGCTGGAGCGCATGCTACAGGTGGGTGATGCTATGGTGACCAGCGAGCTGAGATAAGGGGGGACTTTACCTAGCAGGGTCTTGTAGATGACATGGAGCCAGTGGGTTTGGCGACGAGTATGAAGCGAGGGCCAGCCAACGAGAGCGTACAGGTCGCAATGGTGGGTAGTATATGGGGCTTTGGTGACAAAACGGATTGCACTGTGATAGACTGCATCCAATTTGTTGAGTAGGGTATTGGAGGCTATTTTGTAAATGACATCGCCGAAGTCGAGGATTGGTAGGATGGTCAGTTTTACAAGGGTATGTTTGGCAGCATGAGTGAAGGATGCTTTGTTGCGAAATAGGAAGCCAATTCTAGATTTAACTTTGGATTGGAGATGTTTGATGTTGGTCTGGAAGGAGAGTTTACAGTCTAACCAGACACCTAGGTATTTGTAGTTGTCCACGTATTCTAAGTCAGAGCCGTCCAGAGTAGTGATGTTGGACAGGCGGGCAGGTGCAGGCAGCGATCGGTTGAAGAGCATGCATTTAGTTTTACTTGTATTTAATAGCAATTGGAGGCCACGGAAAGAGAGTTGTATGGCATTGAAGCTTGCCTGGAGGGTTGTTAACATAGTGTCCAAAGAAGGGCCAGAAGTATACAGAATGGTGTCGTCTGCGTAGAGGTGGATCAGAGACTCACCAGCAGCAAGAGCGACATCATTGATGTATACAGACAAGAGAGTCGGTCCAAGAATTGAACCCTGTGGCACCCTCATAGAGACGGCCAGAAGTTCGGACAGCAGACCCTCCGATTTGACACACTGAACTCTATCAGAGAAGTAGTTGGTGAACCAGGCGAGGCAATCATTTGAGAAACCAAGGCTGTCGAGTCTGCCGATGAGGATGTGGTGATTTGACAGAGTCGAAAGCCTTGGCCAGATCAATGAATACGGCTGCACAGTAATGTTTCTTATCGATGGCGGTTAAGATATCGTTTAGGACCTTGAGCGTGGCTGAGGTGCACCCATGACCAGCTCTGAAACCAGATTGCATAGCAGAGAAGGTATGGTGAGATTCGAAATGGTCGGTAATCTGTTTGTTGACTTGGCTTTCGAAGACCTTAGAAAGGCAGGGTAGGATAGATATAGGTCTGTAGCAGTTTGGGTCAAGAGTGTCCCCCCCTTTGAAGAGGGGGATGACCGCAGCTGCTTTCCAATCTTTGGGAATCTCAGAAAGAGAGGTTGAAAAGGCTAGTAATAGGGGTGGCAACAATTTCGGCAGATAATTTTAGAAAGAAAGGGTCCAAATTGTCTAGCCCGGCTGATTTGTAGGGGTCCAGATTTTGCAGCTCTTGTATGTGTCTCTATGGCCTTACTTTTTTTAAGCATTCATCAATTTTCGAGCGAATGGAATGAGCAGCAGCTACATTTGGAATTTATTTGACATTGTGTTGTTATTTTGCTGAGCACTAGATGGTTTAATTATATTTTTGGCAGTGAAACAAGGCTACTCAGGCAAGAAAAAAACCCAAATGTATAGCCCCGTTGGAAAAAAAAAAATTTATAAGAAAAGTTTTTTTTCTCATTTAAAAAAAATGTGAATCACATTTTATTTGGCATACCCCAGACGGCATTGCGCATACCCCAGTTTGGGAATACCTGCACTAACAACAATGGTCACACACGTGACTGACTGGGACAGCACTGGATGAGCTGGTTGAGAAATGTGTATGAGAGAGAGAGAGAGAGAGAGAGAGAGAGAGAGAGAGAGAGAGAGAGGGGGGAGTTGACTGAGGGAGAGGGAGAGAGAGAGGAGACAGAGAAGAGACAGAGAGAGAGGGGAGTTGACTGAGGGAGAGGGAGGGCGAGACAGACAGACAGAGTGAAAGGGATGGGTAAGAGGGAGAGAGAGACAGAGTGAGAGATCGAGATAAAGGGGGGAGAGAGGGGGAGAGAGAGAGGGGGAGAGAGAGGGAGAGAAGAGAGAGAGAGAGAGAGAGAGAGAGACAGGGACAGTGAGCATAGCCTTGCTATTGAGGAAGGCCACAGTAGGCAGATCTGGCTCTCAAGAGAAGACAGGCAATGTGCACACTGCCCACAAAATTAGGTGGAAACTGAGCTACACTTCCTAACCTCCTGCTAAATGTATGACCATATTAAAGACACATATTTCCCTCAGATTACACAGACCCACAAAGAATTCGAAGAACAAACACCATTGTAAACACAACCCATATTTATTTTCCCTTTTGCACATAATAATTATATTTTTGGCAGTGAAACAAGGCTACTAAGGCGAGAAAAAAAACATGTATAGCCCCGTTGGAAAATATAAATGGAAAAATGTGAAGAAATTATATATATATATATATGAAAAGTCTGAAATGTCTTTATTTTTTGGAGTGTAATGTTTACTGTTAATTTTTGTATTGTTTATTATCTATTTCACTTGCTTTGGCAATGTAAACATATAATTTTTTATTTAACCAGGTAAGTCAGTTAAGAACAAATTCTTATTTACAATGACAGCCTACCAGGGAACAGTGGGTTAACTGCCTTGTTCTGGGGCAGAACAACAGATTTTTCCCTTGTCAGCTCAGGGATTCGATTCAGCAACCTTTCAGTTATTGGCCCAACACTTTAACCACTAGGCTACCTGCCTAGTGGCAGGTAGGCACCAGGCCAATAAAGCCCTTCAATTGAGTTGAGTTGAATTGAATTGAGAGAGAAAGAGATCGAGAGAGAGAGAGAGAAATTGCATGGCTGTCTAAAGCTTTGTGCATTTCTTTTCGGTGTGTGTGTGTGTGAGTACTTGCACGCGTGTGTGTGAGACCGATTCTGATTAGTCACACTCAGCAGGCTGAATGACCTCAGCAGATAATCCTGTCCTGTGAGGGGCCTTCAGGGAGTGAGAGTAGAACCAGGGTCAACAAGGCACTATCTCCCCCCCTCTCTTTCTATCACACACACTCTCTCTATTTTTCTCTCATTCATGCTCTCACCCATGGGGTGGCAGGGTAGCCTAGTGGTTAGAGCATTAGACTAGTAACCAGAACGTTGCAAGTTCAAACCCCTGAGCTGACAAGGTACAAATCTGTCATTCTGCCCCTGAACAGGCAGTTAACCCACTGTTCCTAGGCCGTCATTGAAAATAAGAATTTGTTCTTATAACTGACTTGCCTAGTTAAATAAAGGTAAAATAAACATTTGTTAACATTGCCAAAGCAAGTGAAGTAGATCATAAACAAAAGCAAAATAAACAATCAAACTTAACAGTAAACATTACTCTCACAGAAGTTACAAAAGAATAATTTCTATATACAGTATTGTAACGATGTACAAAAGGGAAAATAAATATGGGTTGTATTTACAATGGTGTTTGTTCTTCACTGGTTGTCCTTTTCTTATGGTAACAAATCTTGCTGGCTATGCTCACTGAGTCGGTACATGGTCAAAGCATTCCTTAAGTTTGAATCAGGTAGGTAGTGGTCAGGTATTCTGCCACTGTGTACTCTCTGTTTAGGGCCAAATAGCATTCTAGAAGCTCTGCTTCTTTGTTAAATCTTTCCAATGTGTCAAGTAACCATCCTTTTGTTTTCTCATGTTTTGGATGGGTCTAATTGTGTTGCTGTCCTGGGGCTCTGTGGGGTCTGTTTGTGTTTGTGAAAAGAGCCACAGGACCAGCTTGCTTAGGGGACTCTTCTCCAGGTTCATCTCTCTGTAGGTGATGGCTTTCTTATGGAAGGTTTGGGAATCGCTTCCTTTTAGGTGGTTGCAGAATTTGGATTTTGATAATTAGCGGGTTCAGACGAATTCTGCTCTGCATGCATAATTTGATGTTTTACGTTGATCAAGGAGGATATTTTTGCAGAATTCTACATGCAGTCTCAATTTGGTGTTTGTCCCATTTGATGAATTCTTGGTTGGTGAGTTCAGAATTGGTTGGTGAGCGGATATGGGCTAGCTAAAGCATTAGTGAGAATAGATATTTGGGCGAGATAAAGGATTAGTTGGACACTAAAGTGATGATAGCCCAATGGGCTAGCTAAATGATAAGTGGGACACTAGAGTGAGAATAGATATATGGGCTGGCTACATGATCGTGTGGACAGATCTATGAGCTAGGTAAAGGATAAGTGGGACACCAGAGTGAGGATAGATCTATGGGCTAGCTAAAGGATTAGTGGGATACCATAGTGAGGATATATCTATGGGTTAGGTAGAGGATTAGTGGGACACCATAATGAGGATAGATTTAAGGGATGGCATAAGGATAGTGAGGATAGATCTATGGGCTGACAAAAGGATTAGTGGGACACCATAGTGATGATAGATCTAAGGGATAGCTAAAGGATGACAGAAACACAATTGTGAGGATAGATCTATGGGCTAGCCAAATGATTAGTGGGACACTATGGTGATGATAGATCTATGGGCTATCTAAAGGATTAGTGGGATACCATAGTGAGGATAGATCTATGGGCTAGCTAACGAATGAGAGGGACACCATTGTGAGGATAGATCTATGGGCTAGCCAAAGGATTAGTGGGACACCATAGTGGGGATAGATCTATGGGACAGCTAAAGGATAGTGAGAATAGATATGGACACCATAGTGAGGATAGATCTATGGGCTAGCTAAAGAGTTAGTGGGACACTTATGGTGATGATAGATCTATGGGCTAGCTAAAGGATTAGTGGGACACCATAGTGAGGATAGATCTATGGGCTAGCTAAAGGATAGAGAGTATAGATCTATGGGCTAGCTAAAGCATTAGTGGGATACCATAGAGAGGATAGATATTTGGGCTAGCTAAAGGATTAGTGGGACACCATGGTGAGGATAGCTCTATGGGCTAGCTAAAGGATTAGTGTGATACCATATTGAGGATAGATCTATGGGCTAGCTAAAGGATTAGTGGGACACCAGAGTGAGGATAGATATTTGGGCTAGCTACAGGATTAGTGGCACACCATAGTGAGGATAGATCTATGGGCTAGCTAAAGCATTAGTGGGATACCATAGTGAGGATAGATATTTGGGCTCGCTAAAGGATTAGTTGGACACCATAGTCAAATCAAATCAAATCAAGCAAAATGCTTGTGCTTCTAGTTCCGACCATGCAGTAATATCTTACAAGTGATCTAACAATTTCACAACAACTACCTTTTACACACAAGTGTAAATTAATGAATAAGAATATGTATATATAAATATATGGATTAGCGAAGGCCGAACGGCATAGGCAAGATTCAGTAGATGGTATAGAGTACAGTATATACATACGAGATGAGTAATGTAGGGTATGTAAACATTATATAAAGTGGCATTGTTTAATGTGACTAGCGATATTTTATTATATCCAATTCTTCATGAGTAAAGTGGCTAGAGGTTTGAGTTAGTATGTTGGCAGCAGCCACTCAATGTTAGTGATGGCTGTTTAACCTGTTGGATCTCTAGGGGCGCTATTTCATTTTTGGATAAAAAACGTTCCCGTTTTAAGCGCGATATTTTGTCACGAAAAGATGCTCGACTATGCATATTCTTGACAGTTTTTGAAAGAAAACACTCTGAAGTTTCAGAATCTGCAAAGATATTGTCTGTAAGTGCCCCAGAACTCATTCTACAGGCGAAACCAAGATGATGCGTCAACCAGGAAATGAGCAGATTTCTGAAGCTCTGTTTTCCATTGTCTCCTTATATGGCTGTGATTGCGCAAGGAATGAGCCTACACTTTCTGTCGTTCTCCCAAGGCGTTAGCAGCATTGTGACGTATTTGTAGGCATATCATTGGAAGATTGACCATAAGAGACTACATTTTCCAAGTGTCCGCCTGGTGTCCCTGCGTCGAAATTGGAGCGTAAAGCCAGGTGCAATTATTTTTTCATTTGAGAGCAAGGAGAAACCAGGCTTCCAGGAAGGATATATCATTGAAGAGATATGTGGAAAAACACCTTGAGGATTGATTCTAAACCACGTTTGCCATGTTTCAGTCGATATTATGGAGTTAATTTGGAAAAAAGTTCGCGTTTTGAGGGCTGAATTTTCGTTTTTTTTTTTTTTTTTTTTTTGGTAGCCAAATGTGATGTACAAAACGGAGCTATTTCTAATACACAAAGAATCTTTTTGGAAAAACTGAGCATCTGCTATCTAACTGAGAGTCTCCTCATTGAAAACATCAGAAGTTCTTCAAAGGTAAGTTATTTTATTTGAAGGCTTTACTTGTTTTTGTGATAGTTGCCTGCTAAATGCTAACGCTAATGCTAACGCTAAATGCTACGCTAGCTAGCTACTGTTACACAAATGATTGTTTTCATATGGTTGAAAAGCATATTTTGAAAATCTGAGATGACAGTGTTGTTAACAAAAGGCTAAGCTTGAGAGATAGCATATTTATTTCATTTCATTTGCGATTTTCATGAATAGTTAACGTTGCGTTATGGTAATGAGCTTAGGTCTATAAATAGAATCCCGGATCCGGGTTTGGTCGTCGCAACAGGTTAACAGTCTAATGGCCTTGACATAGAAGCTGTTTTTCAGTCTCTCGGTCCCAGCTTTGATGCACCTGTACTGACCTTGCCTTCTGGATGATAGCAGGGTGAACAGGCAGTGGCTCAGGTGGTTGTTGTCCTTTATGATCTTTTTGGCCTTCCTATGACATCGGGTGGTGTAGGTGTCCTGGAGGGCAGATAGTTTGCCCCCGGTGATACGTTTTGCAGACATCACTACCTTCTGGAGAGCCTTACGGTTGTTGCCATACCAGGCGGTGATACAGATTGTGCATCTGTAAAAGTTTGTGTGTTTTTGGTGACAAGCCAAATTTCTTCTGCCTCCTGAGGTTGAAGAGGCGCTGTTGAGCCTTCTTCACCAAGCTGTCTGTGTGGATGGACCATTTCAGTTTGTTCGTAATGTGTACGCCGAGGAATTGAACTTTCCACCTTCTCCACTAGTGTCCCGTCGATGTGGATAGGGGGGTGCTCCCTCTGCTGTTTCCTGAGGTCCACGATCATCTCCTTTGTTTTGTTGATGTTGAGTGTGAGGTTATTTTCCTGACACCACACTCCGAAGGCCCTCACCTCTTCCCTATAGGCCGTCTCGTCGTTGTTGGTAATCAAGCCTACCACTGTAGTGTTGTCTGCAGACTTGATGATTGAGTTGGAGGCGTGCATGGCTACGCAGTCATGGGTGAACAGGGAGTACAGGGCTGAGAACGCACCCTTGTGAGGTCCCAGTGTTGAGGATCAGCGGGGTGGAGATGTTGTTTCCTACCCTCACCACCTGGGGGCATCCTGTCAGAAAGTCCAAGACCCAGCTGCACAGGGTGGGGTCGAGATCCAGGGTCTCGAGCTTAATGAAGAGTTTGGAGGGTACTATGGTGTTAAATGCTGAGCTGTGGTCGATGAACAGCATTCTTACATAGGTATTCCTCTTGTCCATGTGGGTTAAGGCAGTGTGAGTGTGATTGCGTCGTCTCTGGACCTATTGGGGCGGTAAGCAAATTGGAGTGGGTCTAGGATGTCAGGTAGGTTGGAGGTGATATGATCCTTGACTAGTCTCTCAAAGCACTTCATGATGACGGAAGTGAGTGCTACGGGGCGATAGTCGTTTAGCACAGTTACCTTGGCTTTCTTCTTGAACAGGAACAATGGTGGATTCTTAAAGCATGTGGGAACAGCAGACTGGGATAGGGATTGATTGAATATGGCCGCAAACACACCAGCCAACTGGTCTGCGCATACTCTGAGGACGCGGCTAGGGATGCCGTTTGGGCCTGCAGCCTTGCGAGGATTAACACGTTTAAATGTTTTACTCCCGTTGGCTGCGGTGAAGGAGAGCCCACCGGAATTGGTAGCGGGCTGTGTTGGTGGCACTGTATTGTCCTCAAAGTGAGCAAAGAAGTTGTTTAGTTTGTCTGGGAGCAAGACATCTAGTGATGTTAGATATATGGGCTAGCTAAAGGATTCGTGGGACACCATAGTGGGGATTGATCTATGGGCTAGCTAAAGGATTAGTGGGACACCATAGTGAGGTTAGATATATGGGCTAGCTAACGAATTAGTGGGACACCATTGTGAGGATTGTCACTAAATAATAACAGACCTGGGGCTTTTATTAACACACACATATACATGGATGGCACGCACACGCACACACACATACACACACACACACACACACACACACACACACACACACGCACACACACACACACACACACACACACACACACACACACACACACACACACACACACACACACACACACACACACACACACACACACCCTTACTGCTTTTGTCAGACACTCCATGAAGTGAAGCACAATGTCAGTACATTTCAAACTGAAACAATAATATTCTCAGCATGCTTTAGTTAAAGGGTATTTTCTCCTTTTACTGTTGTATGAGAGAGTGGCCACCATAGTGAGTTGTTGTGCCCGGGGTCTAACCTTGGATAATTAACCTCTGCAATCCCATTCAAATAGTGAATGGATCAGACTATGCCTGTTTCTCTATGAGAATTATTCTTTAGAAGGCCCTGGGGATACGAAGCATAATGGCTTAAAGTGCAAAACCACCACTTGTTAACCTCATTTTCATGAGTGCATTTCTATGTTTTGTAGAAAACTGTATAAAGTTCTACCGGATGACATCATAAAAAGTTAAGATATTAAAAAAACTGTGATTTTCAAATACTATGACATTTGCAATGACATGGGGGGTAAGAAAATACCCTCCCTCTGGCTAGAAAATCGTTGCAGGTTTTGAAAATCACTGTTTTTCTTACTTTTAATCTTACCCTTCTCTGTGTCAGAAGTATTTTTAGGAGCTGTCTTATCTTTCTAACCACAGATCATAGAAATGCGCTGTTTTCACATATGTAGACACTGATTTGGTGCTGGAGATGATGGAGTTTGAAAAGTGGTGGAATTTCCCTTTAAATGTGTGAAAAACATGGTGGTGATGCATAGAGACATTTTCAAGGTTGTGTACATTTCTAAAGTCTATGCAGTATGATAAGTGAAAAGATACTTGCATTATCCAAACTATACTAAGAATGGTGCATTATAATGTACTTGAATTCCGTATGCCTGTACAGTTAGTAATGCTGATATATTTTTCTAAAGCTGTTTACCGTGGTACAAAGCAGTAATAAACAGGAATTGTATGTGCATTCGGGATACTATCCTTACATTATGCAAATTCTAGAGAAGTGCGGTGTCCTTGAAAAGCCACTGTGCTTTCAGATGGTCACTACCCACAATGCATCAGTGGGTCCTAGACAACACATCAGCATTCACTAATTGGACCAATAAACACGCAGCTGGTTGCCTCATCAAACTCAACGCCACTTTTGCTCATTTCGCTTTGTGAGTATTGTGGTAACATTGGTATAGTGTTTAGTTCATCAGCTGATCTCCTGAAATCAGTGTACATTGTTTTGAGTCAGTGAAGAAGAGCCTAGTGATAATGCCAATACATTTAACTCCAGCTGTAAGCTGTCTTCATATGTTTTTCTTATGTTTCTGGAGGGAATAGTCAGCAGTGTGGTCTTCTGACATATTGACAATTACCTCGCCTGTTCTACATAACGGTCATCACCTAATCTCTAATATGTCATGGAGAATAATTTGCCTTTCGTAATGCTATTCGTAATGAACTAACAAGTTAAATTACATAGAAGGAATCAATTAGGGACAGCCATGTTTGTGGCCTATATGGCCTCAGCAATACAATACATCATCCACATTCATCACTATGATCATGAAGTAAAGAAATCCATCAAACTGAAAAAAAATGGAACAGGAAGTGAATGGAATAGGTCTCTTATCTATACCCTGGTTGGGACTATGGGAACTGTAGGAAAGTGACAGGAAAAAGGTGGGACCATTGTCCAAGCTTCCTGCTAGTCGGACCAACACAGTGTTTGGGCAAAACCTTTTCTTTTGGAGTTAGACATGTAACTATTTTATGGGATCATGGATTAGCATCAGTCTTGGGGTCAAATACTATTTGAAATCATTTAAAATGCTTTATCTGTTTAAGACTAAGAGATTAAGATTTTAGGATTAGAATGCTTAATTGAGCTTGCCTGTCTTAAAGGACCAATAGGATCTCAAAACTGCAAACCCTGCCCACTTCAGGAAGACTAGAGCAAACGGCCAATAGTATTGAACCCAGGTCTGATTGATTAGCACAGTTGTTGGAAACAGAGGAAATTCAAGTTTGATACAGTGCCTTGCGAAAGTATTCGGCCCCCTTGAACTTTGCGTCCTTTTGCCACATTTCAGGCTTCAAACATAAAGATATAAAACTGTATTTTTTTGTGAAGAATCAACAACAAGTGGGACACAATCATGAAGTGGAACGACATTTATTGGATATTTCAAACTTTTTTAACAAATCAAAAACTGAAAAATTGGGCGTGCAAAATTATTCAGCCCCCTTAAGTTAATACTTTGTAGCGCCACCTTTTGCTGCGATTACAGCTGTAAGTCGCTTGGGGTATGTCTCTATCAGTTTTGCACATCGAGGGACTGAATGTTTTTCCCATTCCTCCTTGCAAAACAGCTCGAGCTCAGTGAGGTTGGATGGAGAGCATTTGTGAACAGCAGTTTTCAGTTCTTTCCACAGATTCTCGATTGGATTCAGGTCTGGACTTTGACTTGGCCATTCTAACACCTGGATATGTTTATTTTTGAACCATTCCATTGTAGATTTTGCTTTATGTTTTGGATCATTGTCTTGTTGGAAGACAAATCTCCGTCCCAGTCTCAGGTCTTTTGCAGACTCCATCAGGTTTTCTTCCAGAATGGTCCTGTATTTGGTTCCATCCATCTTCCCATCAATTTTAACCATCTTCCCTGTCCCTGCTGAAGAAAAGCAGGCCCAAACCATGATGCTGCCACCACCATGTTTGACAGTGGGGATGGTGTGTTCAGGGTGATGAGCTGTGTTGCTTTTACGCCAAACATAACGTTTTGCATTGTTGCCAAAAAGTTCAATTTTGGTTTCATCTGACCAGAGCACCTTCTTCCACATGTTTGGTGTGTCTCCCAGGTGGCTTGTGGCAAACCTTAAACAACACTTTTTATGGATATCTTTAAGAAATGGCTTTCTTCTTGCCACTCTTCCATAAAGGCCAGATTTGTGCAATATACGACTGATTGTTGTCCTATGGACAGAGTCTCCCACCTCAGCTGTAGATCTCTGCAGTTCATCCAGAGTGATCATGGGCCTCTTGGCTGCATCTCTGATCAGTCTTCTCCTTGTATGAGCTGAAAGTTTAGAGGGACGGCCAGGTCTTGGTAGATTTGCAGTGGTCTGATACTCCTTCCATTTCAATATTATCGCTTGCACAGTGCTCCTTGGGATGTTTAAAGCTTGGGAAATCTTTTTGTATCCAAATCCGGCTTTAAACTTCTTCACAACAGTATCTCGGACCTGCCTGGTGTGTTCCTTGTTCTTCATGATGCTCTCTGCGCTTTTAACGGACCTCTGAGACTATCACAGTGCAGGTGCATTTATACGGAGACTTGATTACACACAGGTGGATTGTATTTATCATCATTAGTCATTTAGGTTCAGAGATCCTCACTGAACTTCTGGAGAGAGTTTGCTGCACTGAAAGTAAAGGGGCTGAATAATTTTGCACGCCCAATTTTTCAGTTTTTGATTTGCTAAAAAAGTTTGAAATATCCAATAAATGTTGTTCCACTTCATGATTGTGTCCCACTTGTTGTTGATTCTTCACAAAAAAATACAGTTTTATATCTTTATGTTTGAAGCCTGAAATGTGGCAAAAGGTCGCAAAGTTCAAGGGGGCCGAATACTTTCGCAAGGCACTGTATGCACTTGTCTGTGACAGCCTTTCTTAAAGTATCAGTGGCAATCCAAAGTGGGTCGCAGATATGTTAATGGTGGGTCGAAACATGTCAGAGATTTTTTTAAATGTTATATATATATAAACTCAGCAAAAAAAGAAACATCTTACTCACTGTTAACTGCGTTTATTTTCGGGAAACTTAACATGTGTAAATATTTGTATGAACATAAGATTCAACAACTGAGACATATACAAGTTCCACAGACATGTGACTAACAGAAATGGAATAATGTGTCCCTGAACAAAGGGGCAGTCAAAATCAAAAGTAACAGTCAGTATCTGGTGTGGCAACCAGCTGTATTAAGTACTGCAGTGCCTCTCCTCCTCATGGACTGCACCAGATTTGCCAGTTCTTGCTGTGAGATGTTACCCCACTCTTCCACCAAGGCACCTGCAAGTTCCCAGATATTTCTGAGGGGAATGGCCCTAGCCCTCACTCTATGATCCAACAGGTCCCAGACGTGCTCAATGGGATTGAGATCCGGGCTCTTCGCTGGCCATGGCAGGACATTCCTGTCTTGCAGGAAATCATGCACAGAACGAGCAGTATGGCTGGTGGCAATGTCATGCTGGAGGGTCATGTCAGGATGAGCCTGCAGGAATTGTACCACATGAGGGAGGAGGATGTCTACCTTGTAACGCACAGCATTGAGATTGCCTGCAATGACAACGAATGAGTGAGTGTTCATGTGCAAAGGATTAGCATTTAAATTGTTATAATTATCACTCTGTAGTGACTTCTTAGTCGACCCCCACTTCCCCTTTTGTCTAACAAGCCGCGATGCCGGTTTAGCCCACTAGGGCACATTTCCCTATCATTTCTTGTAACCACATTTACCTTGTTTGTTTGTTTATGCATTTCTGTGAATTACTTAGTTAGTAATAAATAAATTATTTAAGACAATTGATGTATGGATAACTCATAGTGAAGACTGGGTTCGTGCAGACAACCAACAATTTAAGACGTTTGGAATGAGACTAACGTGAGGTAAGTAAATAATTCATTAATCAGAAGACTATGGATCAGATATGAAAATATCTGAAAGGTTATATTAGGAAATTATAACCTTGTAATCTGAATATTTTTCCTTGGTGCCCCGACTTCCTAGTTAATTACAGTTACATGATTAATCAGTTGATCGCGTAATACTAATTACAGAGAATCTTTTATAAAAACTATAAGTCTTCAATTTAATGACAGTAAAGACACGACATATGTATGTATGTATGTATGTATGTATGTATGTATGTATGTATGTATGTATGTATGTATGAATGTATGTACTTGTTATGTCAGTCACCAGCAGTGTCACGTTCTGACCATCGTTCGTGTGTGTTTTCCTTGTTTTAGTGTTGGTCAGGACGTGAACTGGGTGGGCATTCTATGTTGGATGTCTTGTTTGTCTATTTCTATGTCTGGCCTGATGTGGTTCTCAATCAGAGGCAGGTGTTAGTCATTGTCTCTGATTGGGAACCATATTTAGGTAGCCTGGGTTTCACTGTGTGTTTGTGGGTGATTGTCCTTAGTGTCCTGATGTCATTGTTCTTTGTTAGGTTACACAAGTATAGGCTGTTTTCGGTTTTCGTTAAGTTTATTGTTTTGGTAGTGTTTGTGTTTAGTTTGTTTCTTCATTAAACATGGATTGCAATAATCACGCTGCATTTTGGTCCGACTCTCCTTCACACCTAGAAAACCGTTACAAGCAGTCACTCAATTAGCCATGCCAGCTACCATTTTGTAGATTTGTAAATTAGTCTAGCCAGCTATCTAAACTTGAAGTACTCATGGCCAAATACCAACCTGGGCACGCAGGGCACTTACCCAGGGGCCCTGACCTCCAGGGGGTCCCCATTAATTTTGTTAAGACACTCTCACTCAGATATCATAATAAAGGGAAAGGGGAATACCTAGTCAGTTGTACAACTGAATGCCTTCAACTTAAATGTGTCTTCTGCATTTAACTCAACCCCTCGCATGGCATAGGTCATCTCAAAATGGGTAGAATTGCAGGAAATTTGGTGTAAAACAGCAAAGAAATCTCTGCCCCATGGCAAAATGAGTAGAATTTCATTAAAATTTCGTTTTTATTGCACAATTTTCTCTCCGCCTCATGGAATAATGTGTAGAATTGCAGAAAACATGCCTTAAAACAGCTACATTTTATTTAAGCCCCATGGCAAAATGTGTAGAATTACAGGAAATTAACTCTGAAACTTAGGGCCCCAAAAGGGGGCATGTTTTCATGCGCTTGGGTACCCAGAAAGCACAGAATTTCTAACTTGGGTGCCAAGTTGAAAAAGTTTAAGGTGGTATATGGCCGTTTCAGGCCAGTTAGGTACTGAAGGACTTACCTAGGATTGGATTTTGTGTCCTTTTTATGTGCTGCTCAAATCACATGTAAACAGAGAAAGTTTTCCACATATTGGGAATTCCCTTGCATGGTTGAGGATGAAGTGATCTAACTCAGAGAAAAGGTAGAATGTCATTCCCAGATGGGGACAGTGCAGTGTACAGTAGCCTAAAGCAATGTACTGACAACCATCACCTAATGCTCAGTTCCACATGGACCCCTATCCCCTACCACTGGGCACATAATGTAGATCTGAGAAGAATTAGTAATATGGTAATAACCCACACTCTGATAGACTGGGAGGGGTGACTTTTTTGCATTAATGCTTATACAGTAGCCAATCCGTTCAGATCTACACAAATGACTAGGGATTGGGAACAGGGGGCAAGGGACTAGTGGCTGATTTTGGAACAGGCCACCTGATTACATAACAAATAGACAGTCAGTCAACCAGCAGTCAGTCAACAGAAAAGTAAATTATTTGATTTCACTAAACCCAATTTACCTCAATCCACCTCAGGTGTGCTAAGGTTTGGGCACACTGGCTAAATCCAGGTGAATCTTTGAAATTCACATAACTGCATTCCAAACTGAACACAGTAGATCATGCTGGCTGATATTATTCTAGCACCCTCCATTCACGTAGCCTTGTATGAACCATCCTGATCTCGCGATCTTACATTCTGTTTTGCTACAAACATTCTGTTAAGCTACACACAGAATGTAAGCTCTCGAGATCAGGATGGTTCAAACGAGGCTACCACTAAAGTGCTTTTGTTTTCTTCTCTCTATCTCGCTCTCTCTCTCTCTCTCTCTCTCTCTCTCTCTCTCTCTCTCTCTCTCTCTTTCCCTCTCTCTTTCTCTCTCTCGCTCTCTGTCTATCTCTGTCTCTCTCTCTCTCTCTCTCTCTCTCTCTCTCTCTCTCTCTCTCTCTCTCTCTCTCTCTGTCTATCTCTGTCTCTCTCTCTCTCTCTCTCTCTCACTCTCTTTCTCTCTCTCTCTCACCTATAGTTTCTCACTCGTAGCGTTATGCTTCATCCCTCACTCTCCCGCTGAATATTAATGACTTCTACGCTAATGTGCTTACAGCGGCTGAGGTCGAGCAGACCCCTCCTCTGAATGGTAATCCGACTCCTCATTTGCATATCCGCTTAAGTGTCAGATTCCCCCACAACCCCTAAATCACGGCAGTGTGTGAGTGTGTGGAGAGGCTTCATATGGAGGCCAGTGGCCCCTGAGCAACGGGCCATAATCAACGCGGTCGAACCGTACGTTCCGTACGTATACGGTCACACAACAATCAAAGGCTGTTTTGATTGGGAAAGGGAAAGGGGGATACCTAGACAGTTGAATACTGAATGTATTCTGAATGCATTTAACCCAACCCATCTGGTAGGTCAGAAAAGGTTTGCTGTGTAAAATGAAAGGTAAAAGGACAATGGCAAGCCGTGTGTTGAAGAACAAGTGATGGGGTTTAGTCGTTAGTAAACGTTCAGTCGTCTATCATAGTGGATTCCTAATACAGTTTACAGTATGACCTACAGTTGTTCATTCAAAAAGAATCATGATGAAAAAGAAAAACAGAGATTATGAATGTAAGACGATACAATAGAAACTGTAAGCTTATTATGACTTATTGATGTTTATTCAAATCCATTTATGTTTCATATGACTGAACCTGATGGGATTATATCAGGGATGAAAAACACCAATATGATAACAGCGATAAACAGCATTTAACAGTTGGGCTGAATCTATTAAGAGTCATAAATGTTGTACAATAAGATGTACTGAGGATTGTCATCTAACAGGTTCATTTTGAATAGGCTGATTCTCAGCAACATGCTTGAGAAACTGAATTTAATTTGATATCACTTCAGGTGATTAATAGTTTATATAAACTTCATCATATAGCATACCGCAATGTTTACTGCATCAACAACCTTAAAGTATGCATACATAAGTAACATATGAGATCTTCATCCAGCAAAATAGCATAGTTTACCGAAAAAACAACACAACTATTACTTGTCTAAAACAGCTCCATAATGTCAAACAGATGCTACTGAGGTTCAAAGACACTACGACTCAACATTGCTGCCGAGACTCAAAGTAATGCTGCAGCAAATGCTGTTCTCTGGGCCAAATTATTCTCATCAGCTGGGCAGTGCATGGACATTAGTGACTCATATTAGTTGCCCGCCAACAACAACTTAATGTAAAAACTGAATCCCAGTAGACATGTGTCTGGGGTTGGTAACTCAACAACAAACATCAATACAGACCAATCAACAAATCTATAGGCACACCCATCATAATGGTTTCTGTCTGGTAGAGAACATATTCAAAATGGTTGGCATCACTGTATATCTATTTACCTTTTCTAAATACAAAAGATGGCAGGTAAAAAGGCTGATGAATTGTAGGCTACCTGACATGTTCCTATACAAGCCATATAGTCCTTCTACTGAATAGTGTTTGGCATGATTCAACAGCCATATCCTCACTAATATTTCTGACAGGAAAATGACATAACTGTTCTGAAAAGACAACCAAAAAAACCTATACCCATCCAATTGAGCAATTCTTGATGTTTTTTATTTTTTATTATCAACTAGGACATCATCAGCTAGACAGGAAATGCTTCCACAACAGCTGGCAGGATGTGATGTCGGATGAAATATTAAAGAACAAGTCTAAGACACATATTCAGGGCCGAGTCCCAAATGGCACCATATTCCCTGTATAGTGCACTACTATGAAGGGAATAGGGTGTCATTAGGGACGCAAACACAAGTCCTATTCAGCTATTTTCATTTAATGGCCCATTTTATAAAACGTGACAATCAAGGCTAAAAAATAATAACCAACTGAGATGAATCTCACGAATAAAGTCCTTTAGTTTTCATAAACAATCTCTATTGTTTCTGCCTCTTTTATTGGTTGGTGGTGGTTGAGAGATTCAAAATGCAAAGTTCCCCAAAATATTATTATCTGGGCCATTTTTGATCTCCATGCATGTAGAACACTTTGTCATTACCCTGATTTTCCCCATTAAATCCATCATAGAAATTAAGGAAATTAATGCAAACAAAATTATATTTAATGCCTTTATGGCTGAAATGATGGCTATGATGACAGTAATATATTGGTTGTGTATATATATATATATATATACACACACATATATATATATATATATATATATATATATATATATATATATATATATTGGTGGTGTGTAGGGTATGTTCCTGGGAGTTGTTGCAGGCTTGGTATCTGAGGTAGGCTACAGGAGTGGAAGTCCACTGGGGCTTGGACCACTCCTGTTGAATAATTCATGAATGGTGTGCCATTGCATCTCTGCAACATTGCCTTGGTCTTCTTAAAGTTGCAACACCCCTATACACAGGAAAGTCTACATCTACACTGTAAAGCATAACCATTGAACTCACTGAGTGAATTGAGTAAAATTAATTTCAATTGTAATAGTCAAATTGATTGTTTTACGTTGTACTTACACAATTATTACTTGCTCCATTACTTTCAACCATTGTCACAGATATAACCAATATCTATCACCATTATATAGATTTAACCGATATCTATCACAATCTTTAATGTGGTTCAACCATTCTTACAGATATAACCAATTTCTATCACCATTCTTACAGACATAACCAATATCTATCAATCACAATCTTTACTGTGGTTCCGATTCAAATTCCCAGTGGTCGAGTTAAATGCAGTTGGACAAAACAATGGTGATATTTAAAATAAACTGTGAAACTGGTGTTCAAGTTTAAAATATGAAGACAAGTCAGTAGATTCTTGGTTCTCTCTTCAATTCCCCAAATGGCCGAACAGACTTAAAGCCAACCACTGTCAAATCCTTGCAACTTGACGTCTTCTCAGAACTTCTTATTCTTGATCATTTAGCATAATGCTAATTCAGTGTAACCCAGTATTTTGAACCGTAACATACGGGCAGCAATGCCAGTCATGACAGCCATACCCATAACAAGTAGACATGGGGACTGTTCAGCTTCAATTGTATTCTAAAACAGCATGGTTTTACTGTGATTGTTCATTATAATTGGCAAACATAGCCATGTATGACTTTTTAAACAAATGTATCAAAGCAACTACTTCTAAATCCATGTCTTTAACCATCAGTCTGTCATGTTCAATATTTGATACTTCAGTTGAAGTGACCCAAATCCAAGATGGCACAAACCTGATTGATAGCCAAGTACATAATTCTTACATGTTTTGAAAAAAATATAAATTTTCCTAATTGAACTTTAATTGAACTGATAAAGACAACTGATAAAGACAACCTGACAACTAAAATAACAAACATACATATTGTTGTTACTAATGATCTATTTAGTAAGTGTTTGTGTTCTAGCCTACTGTTTAAAAAAATGTAGGAATCTTCCAATATCAGTGAAATATGAAACTAAAACTCACTGAACTGAACATATTTCCTTGCTCAGTCATTTTACATGATAGCCCTATCCCCCCAAAAAAATGTTCTCCTTGAAAATGTTATGTCAAATGATCTGTCCTTCAGGTAATTTAGGATAATAAAAAGCTACACCTAACATGGATATGACATACTTGGAAGGTTGGACACATCTGCCACATTAACACATCTGTATTTACAAATATAACCACTTTCCAGGTTAAACTACTGAGCCGACCCGAACAGCACGAGAACCTGTGCCGCAACACTTCAATTTCTACTCCCAAAACAAACATCCCAACACCTTTAATTAACAGGACAACCCGTTCATAGCATACACTGAGCAGAACTCACCTCTGTACGAGATTGTAGTCGTTTGTTCATCTCGTAGATCCTATACTCGGGTTGGACCATGTAGGGCGAGTGCCTTCTGTAGAAGGGTCCGAATGGGGAGGAATAGAACGGGTCGTTGGGAGGGTTCGACATGTTGAGTTCTTGCCGCGGTAACAAGCTGCACAGCGCAATTTCAACATCCACGCAACGCACATGGAGTGCGATGCTCTTGAAAGCGCTGTGGTACCAGCCGCTATACAAGGCTGAGCTACTCTGCACGTTGGGCTGACTAGTTCGCTGCTATAGCGGGGAGGTGAGGATGGGGAGGGGGAGGAAGGGACGGGTGACTGGAAGGCAGGGTAGGAGAGAGGGAGGGGGAGCGCATGGTCATTGGACGGGTTTGAGGGCTGCATGGTTCCAGTCTAAGGGTAGTTTCCTGGTTCTATCCTTGTATTGGAGTCGACTCCAGTTCTGATCAGGCAGTTTTTGCTTTGGGGACCTTTTTTGTTATCACACAGTAAATTTACTGAGTAAATTTTACTCAGATTGAATACAATTATACTCTACAAAAGATAACATTTGGTCCCGGTCTAAAAATAGTAAAAATTACTCTTGTTGCAGAGGTCAATTTTCAGAGTTATTTCTACTCTATTCAGTGTTTATATTTAACTCTACAAACTGTAATATACTCTATTTAGAGTAACATGGAAATAACTCGACTGCCAATTCACTCAATACACTGAGCAAGGCTGCCGGCCCAGACGGCATCCCCAGCCGCGTCCTCAGAGCCTGCGCAGACCAGCTGGCTGGTGTGTTTACGGACATATTCAATCAATCCTTATCACAGTCTGCTGTTCCCACATGCTTCAAGAAGGCCACCATTGTTCCTGTTCCCAAGAAAGTCAAAGTAACTGAGCTAAATTACCATCGCCCCGTAGCACTCACTTCCGTCATCATGAAGTGCTTTGAGAGACTTGTTAAGGACCATATCACCTCCAGCCTACCTGACACCCTAGACCCACTCCAATTTGCTTACCACCCCAATAGGTCCACAGACGACGCAATCACAATCATACTGCACACTGCCATAACCCATCTGGACAAGAGGAATACCTATTTAAGAATGCTGTTCATCGACTACAGCTCAGCATTTAACACCATAGTACCCTCCAAACTCTTCATTAAGCTCGAGACCCTGGGTCTCGACCCCGCCCTGTGCAACTGGGTCCTGGACTTCCTGACGGGCCGCCCCCAGGTGGTGAGGGTAGGAAACAACATATCTACCCGCCTGATCTTCAACACTGGGGCCCCACAAGGGTGCGTTCTAAGCCCTCTCCTGTACTCCCTGTTTACCCATCACTGCGTGGCCATGCAAGCCTCCAACTCAATCATCAAGTTTGCGACACTACAGTGGTAGGCTTGACTACCGACAATGACGAGACGGCCTACAGGGAGGAGGTGACGGCCCTCGGAGTGTGGTGTCAGGAAAATAACCTCACACTCAATGTCAACAAATCAAAGAAGATGATCGTGGACTTCAGGAAACAGCAGAGGGAGCACCCCCTTATTCACATCGACAGGACAGTAGTGGAGAAGGTGGAAAGTTTTAAGTTCCTCGGCGTACACATCTTGGACAAACTGAAATGGTCCACCCACACAGACAGCGTGGTGAACCTCAGGAGGCCGAAGAAATTCGACTTGTCACCAAAAACACTCACAAACTTTTACAGATGCACAATCGAGAGCATCCTGTCGGGCTGTATCACCGCCTGGTACGGCAACTGCTACACCCCCACAACCTCACAGGGCTCTCCAGAGGGTAGTGAGGTCTGCACAACGCATCACCAGGGGCAAACTACCTGCCTTCCAGGACACCTACACCACCCGATGTCACAGGAAGGCCAAAAAGATAATCAAGGACAACAACAGCTTCTATCTCAAGGCCATCAGACTGTTAAACAGCCATCACTAACATTGAGTGGCTGCTGCCAACATACTGACTCATCTCTAGCCACTTTAATAATGAAAAATTGATGTAATAAATGTATCACTAGCCACTTTAAACAATGCCACTTTATATAATGTTTACATACCCTACATTTCTCATCTCATATGTATATACTGTACTCTATACCATCTACTGCATCTTGCCTATGCCGTTCGGCCATCGCTCATTCATATATTTTTATGTACATATTCTTATTCATTCCTTTACACTTGTGTGTACAGTATAAGGTAGTTGTTGTGAAATTGTTAGGTTAGATTACTTGTTAGATATTACTGCATGGTCGGAACTAGAAACACAAGCATTTTGCTACACTCGCATTAACATCTGCTAACCATGTGTATGTGACAAATAAAATTTGATTTGAATATAGAATTGAGTATTATCTGTGCAGTATTTCAAGCCCTTATAGCCATGTCTGATTTAAGTCAACAATTGCAACACTGACACAACCAACATATTCACATAATTGACAATGTAACCTCAAGAGATGTTAAACCTAAACTGCAAATACATATCTTGACATAGTAAGCAAATAGGATCACTGAGTAACCCGCAATAGATTGAATATGTGAAAAAGAAAACGGCACATGTAATGTCACGGTGGATGACACCAACTACATAGCCTACTACTACAACAGCAATCCAACATACAAAATAGGTAACTTCTTCTGTGTCTAAGAAACTGTCAGTTTGACATGCAGACCTGTGTGCAATGATGTTATATTGATTAGATCGCTATCAGATCAATAATACTCAACCTGCACAGAATTTCAACAAGCCCATATGTATTTCAACAAGCCCATATGTATTTCAACAAGCCCATATGTATTTCAACAAGTCCATATGTATTTCAACAAGCCCATATGTATTTCAACAAGCCCATATGTATTTCAACAAGCCCATATCTGAATGGCCTATTGTGACTTACCAGTCAAGTTGACCAAAATGTCAACATCCTATATAATGATTTCTCATGCAGACTATGAAGTTTATGGCCCCCTTGAATACTCAGTATAATCAAGTATACACCGTTCACTGCACTGAATACTTTCAGATTACTTGCTTCCCCTCTGCTTCCCAGAGATGCATTGAAAAGCCAGAGATTTTACTTCCTCAATTGACTCCAGCTATATCAACAGCATACCAAATACAGAGACAGACAGAGAAATAGACAAACAAGCAGGCCGGCACTCCAGGCAGACAGACCCACTATCATCCACCATAACAACTGAATATAACATTAATTGCCCGAGATGGATTAATTAATGTACTGATGCTCCAAAGGTCTTGTATAATTTTAGCCAGTAGTTTTGAAAGTTGTGCTCACAAGCCAAAACGGGTCCCTGAAAATTGTGCACAATTGTGTTCTACATCCTCCATTTCGAATGATATGTAAAATATATACAGTACCAGTCAAAAGTTTGGAGACACCTACTCATTCAAGGGTTTTTCTTTATTTGTACTATTTTCTACATTGTAGAATAATAGTGAAGACATCAGAACTATGAAATAACACATATTGAATCATGTAGTAAGCAAAAAAAAGTGTTAAACAAATCAAAATATATTTTATATAGTAGATTCTTCAAAGTAGCCCCCTTTTGCCTTGACAGCTTTGCACACTCTTGGCATTCTCTCAACCAGCTTCATGAGGAATGCTTTTCCAAAAGTCTTGAAGGAGTTCCCGAGCACTTGTTGGCTGCTTTTCCTTCACTCTGCGGTCCAACTCATCCCAAACCATCTCAATTGGGTTGAGGTGGGGTGAATGTGGAGGCCAGGTCCTCTGATGCAGCACTCCATCACTCTCCTTCTTGGTCAAATAGTCCTTAAACAGGCTGGAGGTGTGTTTTGGGCCATTGTCCTTTTGAAAAACAAATGATGGGATGAGATATCACTGCAGAATGCTGTGGTAGCCATGCTGGTTAAGTGTGCCTTGAAAAAAATATATATTGTATGAGCAGGTGTGTCCAAACTTTTGTATATATACAGTATAGACTGAACACAAATATAAACGCAACATATAAAGTGTTGGTCCCATGTTTCATCAACTGAAATAAAATATAACAGACATTTTCCATACGCACAAAAATCTTATTTCTGTCAAATTTGGTTCACAAATGTAGTTACATCCCTGTTAGTGAGCATTTCTAATTTGCCAAGATAATCCATCCACCTAACAGATGTGGCATATCAAGAAGCTGATTAAACAGCATGATCATTACACAGGTGCACCTTGTGCTGGGGACAATAAAACGCTGCTCTAAAATGTGCAGTTTTGTTACAGAAAACAATGCCACAGATGTCTCAAATGTTGAGAGAGTGTGCAATTGGCATGCTGGCTGCAGGAATGTCCACAAGAGCTGTTGCAAGAGAATTTAATGTTAATTTCTCTACCAATGTCATTTTAGAGAATTTGGCAGTACGTCCAACCAGCCTCACAATTGCACGTGTAACCACACCAGCCCGGGACCAGCCCACATCTGCCTTCTTCACCTGCGGGATTGCCTGTGACCAGCCACCCAGACAGCCAACTGTGGGTTTCCACAACCAAATAATTTCTAACCTTCTCAAGGAAGCTCATCTGCATGCTCGTCATCCTCACCAGGGTCTTGACCTGACTGCAGTTTGGCGTTATAACCGACTTTAGTGGGCAAACGCTCACCCTCGATGGCCCCTGGTATGCTAGATAAGTGTGCTCTTTAAGGATGAATCAAAAATCTAAGTGTATTTGTCACATGTGCCAAATACAACAGGTGTATGTATACCTTACAGAAACGCGTACTTACAAGTCCTTAACCAACAATGGTGTTTTAAGAAAATACCAACATAAAAAAACAAGAGAGAAGAATAACAAATAATTAAAGAGCAACAGTAAAGAACAATAGCGGGGCAATATACAGTGATGTCGAGGTAATTGAGGTAATATGTATATGCAGGTAGAGTTATTAAAGTGACTAGTCATAGATAATAACAGAGCGTAGCAGCAGCGTAGAAGGGGGGGTGGGGGTAATGCAAATGTAAGCCATTTGATTAGCTGTTCAAGTGTCTTATGGCTTTGGGGACAGAAGCTGTTAGAATCCTCTTGGACCTGGACTTGGCTCTCCGGTACCGCTTGTCATGCGGTAGCAGACAGAACAGTCTCTGACTAGGGTGGCTGGAGTCTTTGACAATTTTTAAGGTCTTCCTCTGACACCGCCTGGTATAGAGGTCCTGGATGGCAGGAGGCCGAGCAGTTGCCATACCAGGCAGTGATGCAAATCGTCAAGATGCTCTCGATGGTGCACCTGTAAAACCTTTTGAGGATCTGAGGACCCATGCCAAATCTTTTCAGTCTCCTAAAGGGGAATAGGTTTTGTTGTGCTCTCTTCACAACTGTCTTGGTGTGCTTGGACCATGTTAGTTTGTTGGTGATGTGGACGCCAAGGAACTTGAAGCTCTCAACCTGCTCCACTACAGCCCCGTCGATGGGAATGGAGGAATGCCCGGTCCTCCTTTTCCTGTATTTCTAAATATTTTCCTGTAGTCCACAATCAACTGTACCGTGCAAATGGCAGACAGCATGTATGGCGTCGTTTGGGTTCGAGGTTTGCTGATGTCAACTTTGTGAACAGAGTGCCTCAAGATGGCAGTGCGATTATGGTATGGGTAGGCATATACAGACAATGAACACAATTGCATTTTATTGATGGCAATTTGAATGCACAGAGATACCGTGACAAAATCCTGAGGCCCACTGTCGTGCCATTCATCCACCACCATCACCTCATGTTTCAACATGGTAATGCACGGCCACATGTCACAAAGATCTGTACACAATTCCTGGAAGCTAAAAACATCCCAGTTCTTCCATGGCCTTCATACTCACCAGACATGCCATCCATTTAGCATGTTTGGGATGCTCTGGGTCGACGTGTATGACAGCATGTTCCAGTTCTCTCCAATATACAGCAACTTCGCCATTGAAGAAGAGTGGGAGAACATTCCACAGTTCACAATCAATAGTCTGATCAACTCTATGCGATGGAGATGTGTTGCATTGCATGAGGCAAATTCTGGTCACACCAGATACTGACTGGTTTTCTGATCCACACCCCTACTTTAAAAAAAAAAATAATCTGTAACCAACAGATGCATATCTGTATTCCCAGTCATGTGAAATCCATAGATTAGGGCCTAATAAATTCATTTCAATTGACTGATTTCCTTGTATGAACTGTAACTCAGCAAAATCTTTGAAATTGTTTTATGTTGCATTTATATTTGTGTTCAGTTTATATTATTGTTATTTATATTTTTTTGCAATTTGTGATCATGTTACAAATTCCAATTTGTACAATATGTTACACATTTGTACAAGTGCTTAGATCCCGGACTGTATCAGACATTTTAATTCAAGATGGCCTTCTGAGTCGGAGCAGTCTGAATCCATCGAGATAAAAGTTGTAATCCAAATGCCTCAGGCATTGAGTTGGGTAATTAAAAAAACTTTAGAAAAATCTATTAATACACCCTTAATTAAAAACTACATTTTTTATATCTCAAGACCTTTTCAATTGACGTTTCTAACAGCATTTGGTATCGCCTAAAGCGCTTACCATTGAAGTGTGGTTGCAGTATATTGAATTGAGCAACTAACAGATTCCAGCATTTACTGTGTTCTTACAGATTGTGATAAATGTACATGTGGGGTGACTAGGAGAGAGAATCTGCATGGTTGTAAGCCTCTTCTAAATGTGAATGGTGGAGGAGACGAAGAAGAGAAGAGAGGAGACGAGAGACGTGGCTTAGTTGGAAAATGCCAAGGTGAGCGAGACAAAACACAAAACACTTCTGGATGAAAATCGAAATGGGTCAGGACACATATAGATAGACACTCTCCTTTGCTGGGCTCCCTTCTTGGTGTTACTATGGTAACATACCCTACTGCACAAAGTATAGCAAAAGCCGACTCACCACAGGTTTGCACCTGAACACCACTGCTGTTCTGTTCCTGTTGAGAAGAACGAACGCTTTCGCAGAACCATCTACTAACTCATTTACTATCATACAACAGAGGATGATGGAATACAGGATCATCTTTAATTCAGATGTGTGTTTGGCTAGTTTGTCAGCAAGTTTGTCTTTTGCATCATGTAAAGTGCTGTTTCCTGTTTGAATTTCATAAGCAGTTGTGTTTTGTATTGCATAAGATAGTACATTGATTAAGTTTGTTACATGTGCAACAGAAGTTGGTATGCAAATCACCATTTTACTGATTAACTGTTACATTTGGGTGACTGTAAATATGGTAGCCTAGTCTCTAACATTTGAGAAAAAGGGAATAATGAGCCAATCTTTCAGATCTACCTGGTTTGGTATGAGGTGCTAGGTATTAAGGGTTAGGTATTAGGGGAAGGTATTTCAGGCTAGGTATTAGGGGAAGGTATTAGGGGCTATGTATAAAGGGAAGACATTAGGGGCTAGGTATTAGGGGAAGATATTAAGGGCTAGGTATTAGTAGAAGGAATTAGGGGCTAGGTATTAGGGGAATGTATTAGGGGAAGGTATTAGAGGCTATGTATTTGGGGAACATATTAGGGGAAAGTATTAGGTGCTAGGTCTTAGAGGAAGGTATTAAGGGCTAGGTATTAGAGCTTATGTATTAGGGGGAGGTATTAGGGGCTAGGTATTAGGGGAAGGTATTAGTGGAAGGTATTAGGGGCTATGTATTTGGGGAAAATATTAGGGGAAAGTATTAGGTGCTAGGTATTAGAGGCTAGGTATTAGGGGCAATGTATTAGGGGAAGGTATTAGGGCTTAGATATTAGGGGCTCGGTGGTTTCCAATATGGCTTAGCAGTGCAGATGTTGTTTGTCGGTCTCCCTTGTCAATTTATTTATTTTTCGTCTCTCTTTTTCCATTTTTTTAAATTAAATATTCCTTCCGGCAACCTGCCTCACCCAATGTGATACGGATCTGCTATTTTTAGATAACCTCCATCAGAAGCTAACCAGCTAATTAGCTACTAGCTATTTTGTCATTTTTAGCTACTGCTAGCGGCCTTTACCTTTAGCACAGACACCAGACGCTTTTAGCCTGGATAATACTTGCCAGCCTGCCAGTCTGCACAGCGCGTTATCAACCCTGAGCATATCAAACTGTTTTTCTCCACTACAACACCGGATTCCTGCCGTAAGCCCTGGACCATTACTCCTGATCATTGCAGCTAGCTAGCTGCCACCTAGTGTCCCCACCTAGCCTTGAGCTAGGCCCATCTCCCGGCCTGCTCAGTGGACCCTATGATCACTCGGCTACACAGCTGATGCCTCCCGGACTCTTCACTAACATGACTAGTATCCACTACACCAATGGATTCTTGCCGTCAGCTCTGGACCTTTGCATCAGATCATCGCTAGCTGCTACCGAGTGGCTATAGTGGCTAACGCCCTTGTCCCGAAGCTAGCACCAGTTAGCCGCGAGCCAGGCGCATCTCCCGGGTAGCAAACAAAATTACTCCGGCTACAATACCTCTTTTGCCAACTGGCCTGGACCCATTGTCGACACGGAGCCCCACCATTCCATCACGACTGGTCTGCTGACGTAATTCCATCTGTCGTGCCTTCAACCGGCCTTTGCCAGACGTCGGAGCAGACGCTTCTACTAGCCCCAGCCTGCTATCATTTTTTAAAACTCTGTGTCTCCCGCTTGCTAGCGTAGTAACAACTACCTAGCGGCTTCCCTGTTGCTGTTCACTGGACCTTATGATCACTTGGCTACATAGCTGATGCCTGCTGGAATGTTCATTAATCACGGTACTCCATTGTTTATTTTGTTTATCTGTCGGCCCCAGCCTCGAACTCAGGCCCTGTGTGTAGTTAGCTGACCCGCTCTGCCCATTCATCACCATTTTACCTGTTGTTGTTGTTGTCTTTGCTGATTAGCTGTTGTTTTCCTACCCATTGTGGTCTTAGCTATCTCTCCCAATCAACACCTATGATTGCTTTATGCCTCGCTTTATGTCTCTCTCTAATGTCAAAATGCCACGTGTACTGTTGTTTAGGATAGTTATCATTGTTTTCGTTCACTGCGGAGCCCCTATTCCCACTCAACATGCCTCAGATACCTCTTTTGTCCCACCTCCCACACATGCTGTGACCTCAACCAGCACACCTAGTGCATCCTGAGATGCAACCTCTCTTATCGTCACTCAATGCCTAGGTTTACCTCCACTGTACCCGCACCCTACCATACCCTTGTCTGTACATTATGCCCTGAATCTATCCCATCACGCCCAGAAATCTGCTCCTTTTATTCTCTGTCCCCAATGCACTAGACAACCAGTTTTGATAGTCTTTAGCCGTACCCTCATCCTACTCCTCCTCTTTTCCTTGGGTGATGTGGAGGTTAACCCAGGCCATGTGTCCCCCCAGGCGCTCTCATTTGTTGACTTCTGTAACCATAAAAGCCTTGGTTTCATGCATGTTAACATCAGAAGCCTTCTCCCTAAGTTTGTTTTAGTCACTGCTTTAGCACACTCCGCCAACCCTGATGTCCTTGCCGTGTCTGAATCCTGGCTTAGGAAGGGCCACTAAAAATTTTGAGATTTCCATCCCCAACTACAACATTTTCCGTCAAGATAGAACTGCCAAAGGGGGAGGAGTTGCAATCTACTGCAGAGATAGCCTGCAAAGTTCTGTCATACTTTCCAGGTCTATGCCCAAACAGTTCGGGACTTCTAATTTTAAATATTTAATCTGTTTAGAAATAAGTCTCTCACTGTTGCCGCCTGTTATAGACCCCCCTCAGCTCCCAGCTGTGCCCTGGACACCATATGTGAATTGATTGCCCCCCATCTATCTTCAGAGTTCGTTCTGTTAGGTGACATAAACTGGGATATGCCTAACACCCCGGCAGTCCTACAATCTAAGCTAGATGCCCTCAATCTCACACAAATTATCAAGGAACCCACCAGGTACAACCCTAAATCTGTAAACATGGGCACCCTCATAGATAATATCCTGACCAAATTCTCCTCCAAATACACCTCTGCTGTTTTCAATTAGGATCAGGCAATGAGGCGATCACTGCCTCATTGCCTGGATCCGCTACGGGTCCGCGGTCAAACGACCACCCCTCATCACTGTCAAACGCTCCCTAAAACACTTCTGCGAGCAGGCCTTTCTAATTGATCTGGCCCGGGTATCCTGGAAGGATATTGACCTCATCCCGTCAGTAGAGTATGCCTGCTCGTTCTTTAAAAGTAATTTCCTCACCATCTTAAATAAGCATGCCCCTTTCAAAAAATGTAGAACTAGGAACAGATATAGCACTTGGATCACTCCAGACCTGACTGCCCTCGACCAGCACAAAAACATCCTGTGGCGGACTGCACTAGCATCGAATAGTCCCTGCGATATGCAACTTTTCAGGGAAGTCAGGAATCAATAAACGCAGTCAGTTAGGAAGCAAAGGCTAGCTTTTTCAAACAGAAATTTTCATCCTGTTGTCACGTTCTGACCTTTATTTGTTTTGTTTTGTTTTGATTTAGTATGGTCAGGGCGTGAGTTGGGGTGGGCAGTCTATGTGTGTTTTTCTATGTTGGGGTTTTGAGTTGAGCCTAGTATGGTTCTCAATCAGAGGCAGGTGTCGTTAGTTGTTTCTGATTGAGAATCATACTTAGGTAGCCTGGGTTTCACTTTTGAGTTGTCTGTGTTTGTTTTCCGTGTGAGTGTTTGTTGCCACACGGTACTGTTTCGGTTACGTTCGTTTCACGTTTATTGTTTTGTAGTGTTCAGTTTATGTCTTTAAATAAACATTATGGACACTTACCATGCTGCGCATTGGTCCTCCGATCCTTCTCGCTACTCCTCCTCAGAAGAGGAGGAAGAATGCCGTTACACCTGTAGCTCTAACTCCAAAACGTTGTGGTACACTGTAGTCCATGGAGAATAAGAGCACCTCCTCCAAGCTGTCCATTGCACTGAGGCTAGGAAACAATGTTACCACCGATAAAACCATGATAATCGAGAATTTCAATAAGCATTTCTCTACGGCTGGCCATGCTTTCCTCCTTGCTACCCCAACCCCGGCCAACAGCTCCACACCCCCCGCAGCTACTTGCCCAAGCCTCGCCAGCTTCTCCTTCACCCAAATCCAGATAGCAGATGTTCTGAAAGAGCAGAAAAACCTGGACCAGTAGAAATCAGCTGGGCTAGACAATCTGGACCCTCTCTTTCTAAAAATGATCCGCCGCCATTGTTGCAACCCCCACCAGTCTGTTCAACCTCTCTTTCGTATCGTCCGAAATCCCTAAAGATTGGAAAGCTGCCACAGTCATCCCCCTCTTCAAAGGGGGTGACACTCTAGACCCAAACTGTTACAGACCTATATCCATTCTGCCCTGCCTTTCTAAAGTCTTCGAATGCCAAGTTAACAAACAGATCACTGACCATTTCGAATCCCACCGTACCTTCTCCGCTGTGCAATCCGGTTTCCGAGCTGGTCAAGGGTGTACCTCATCCACGTTCAATGTACTAAATGATATCATAACCGCCATCGATAAAAGACAGTACTGTGCAGCCGTCTTCATCGACCTGGCCAAGGCTTTCGACTCTGTCAATCATCGTATTCATATCGGCAGACTCAACAGCCTTGATTTCTCAAATGACTGCCTTGCCTGGTTCACCAACTACTTCTCAGATTGAGTTCAGTGTGTCAAATCGGAGGGCCTGTTGTCCGGACCTTTGGCAGTCTCTATGGGGGGTACCACAGGGTTTTATTCTCGGGCTGACTCTTTTCTCTGTACATATCAATGATGTCGCTGTTGCTGCGGGTGATTCCCTGATCCACCTCCACACAGACGACACCATTCTGTATACATCTGGCCCTTCTTTGGACACTGTGTTAACAAACCTCCAAACGAGCTTCAATGCCATACAACACTCCTTCCGTGGCCTCCACCTGCTCTTAAACGCTAGTAAAACTAAATGCATGCTTTTCCACCAATCGCTGCCAGCACCCGCTAGCATCACTACTCTGGACGGTTCTGACTATGTGGGCAACTAAGTGGGCAACTACAAATACCTAGATGTCAGGCTAGACTGTAAACTCTCCTTCCCGACTCATATTAAACATCTCCAATCCAAAATTAAATCTAGAATCGGCTTCCTATTTTGCAATAAAGCCTCCTTCACTTACGCTGCCAAACATACCCTCATAAAACTGACTATCCTACCGATCCTCGACTTCGGGGATGTCATTTACAAAATATCTTCCAACACTATACTCAACAAACTGGATGCAGTCTATCACAGTGCCATCCGTTTTGTCACCAAAGCCCCATTTCCCACCCACCACTGCGACCTGTATGCTCTCGTCGGCTGGCCCTCGCTTCACATTCGTCACCAGACCAACTGGCTCCAGGTCATCTATAAGTCTTTGCTAGGTAAAGCTCTGCCTTATCTCAGCTCACTGGTCACCATAACACCCACTCGTAGCACGCGCTCAGGCAGGTATATCTTACTGGTCGTCCCCAAAGCCAACATTTCTTTGGCCGCCTTTCCTTCCAGTTCTCTGCTGCCAATGACTGGAACGAATTGCAAAAATAGCTGAAGTTGGAGACTTATATCTCCCTCACTAACTTTAAGCATCAGCTATCTGAGCAGCTTACCGATCGCTGCAGCTGTATACAACTCATTTGTAAATAGCCCATCCAATCTATTAGGTATTAGGGGCTAGGTATTAGGGGTTAGGCATTAGGGGCTATGTATTAGGGGAAAGTAGTAGGGGCTAGGTATTAGGGGAAGGTGTTAGGGGCAATGTATTAGGGGAAGGTATTAGGAACTAGGTATTAGGGGCTAGGTAGTAGGGGAAGGTATGAGGGGAAAATATTAGGAGAAAGTATTAGGGGCTAGGTATTAGGGGAAGGTAATAGGGGAAGGTATTAGGGGAATGTAATAAGGGCTAGGTATTAGGGGATAGGTATTAGGGAAGGTATTAGGGGCTGGGTATTAGGGGATAGGATTTAGGGGCTAGTGGTAGTTTCTGGACCAGAGTTGTCGTTGAGAGCAATGAGGGAGAGTATGACAGGACTAGGACGAGGGAACTAGAAGGAGATCATTTACACAAGCTGATGGTGACCTCCATTCCGAGCCCACAAATGTTTTCCAAATATGGACGAAGTATACCTCGGATGCCGGAGCAGCATTAAGTTCTATGGCAGAATCTCATTACCATCTTAATAGCTTGCAGCTTAATTTGCATTTTGCCGTGAGTGATATCCCCCCCTCGCTGCTGGGATAAAAAAATTAATTAAAAAAATTCAACTTTGAAGCACCATTTTATTTCATTATTGAAGTTATTCAATTACGCATTTTCCTCCTACTTGGGGACAAATGAGTATTACTGACATGTTGAACAATTAGGGAAAAACACACAAAACCACAAACAAATATTTGCACATTCTGATGATGAATTGCTCCAAATAGAGGGCTAGGTATTAGGGGAAGGTATTAGGGGCTAGGTGTTAGGGGCTAGGTATTAGGGGAAGGTATTAGGGGAAGATATTAGGGGCTAGGTATTAGGGAAAGATATTTGGGGCTAGGTATTAGGGGATAGGTATTAGGGGAATGTATTAGGGGATACGTATTAGGGGAAGGTATGGGGGCTAGGTATTAGGGGCTAGGTATTAGGGGAAGGTATTAGGCGAAGATATTAGGGGCTAGGTATTAGGGGCTAAGTATTAGAGGCTAGGTATTAGGGGAAGATATTAAGGGCTAGGTATTAGTGGCTAGGTATTAGGGGCTAGGATTTAGGGGAAGATATTAAGGGCTAGGTATTAGGGGCTAGGTATTAGGGGAAGATATTAAGGGCTAGGTATTAGGGCCTAGTTATTAGGGGCTAAGTATTAGAGGCTAGGTATTAGGGGAAGATATTAAGGGCTAGGTATTAGGGGCTAGGATTTAGGGGCGAAGTATACCTCGGCATGCTAGAGCAGCTGTAAGTTCTATGGCAGAATCTCATTACCATCCTAACAGCTTGCAGATTCATTTGCATTTTGCCGTGAGTGATATCCCCCTCTTGCTGCTGGATAAAAACAAAAATAACAAATTAAAACTTTGAAGCACCATTTTATTTAATTATTGAAGTTATTCAATTTAGCTTTTCCCTCATACTTGGGAACAAATTAGTATAACGGACATATTGAGCATTTTGGAAAAACACACAAAACTACAAACTAATATTTGCACATTCTGATGATGAATTACTCCAAATAGAATAATTCAGCAATTTAAGCCTTTTATTCACATTTCAAAACATAAGGTTAATGCAGTCGGGAATGGTAAAATAACATTTGCTACTTAACATAAACTGTAATAAGGGAGTTAATGTACTGTAGGATCACTTGGTATGGGTACTGTCTGAAGTACATGACATGTGTGAATCAGATTATGTCAACAACTGCAGTTAGAAAATGAAATTAAAATGAAATACATTTACCATTCTGGGATTCTTCTTGACATACAGTAAGCATTATTGTTAACGTAGTTCTTATAAACAGTTTATTAGGTACAGCCATCTAGTACCCCCTTTGCCTCCAGAACAGCTTGGTATCAACGGACATAACGTGTGCCAGGAATGCATTCCCCACACCATTACACCACCACCACCAGCCTTTACCATTGACACCAGGCTGGATGGGTCCATGGAGTAATGCTGCTTACGGCAAATGCTGACTCTCTCATTACCATGATGCAACAGGAACCAGGATTCGTCGGACCAGGCAATGTTTTTCGACTTCTCAATTGTCCAGTGTTGGTGATTGCGTCCCCACTCAAGCTGCATCTTCTTGTTTTTAGCTGATAGGAGTGGAACCTGGTGAGGTCGTCTGCTGCAATAGCCCATCCGTGACAAGGATTAATGAGGTGTGCGTTCCGAGTAGCCTTTCTGCACGCCACTGTTGTACTGCGCCATTGTACTGCGCCATTATTTGTCTTGTTGTGGCCCGCCTGTTAGCTTGCACGATTCTTGCCATTCTCCTTAGACGTCTCATCAAAGAGCTGTTTTCGCCCACAAGACTGCCGCCAACTGGAGTTGTTGAATTTGTTGCACCGTTCTTGGTAAACCCTAGACACTGTCGTGTGTGAAAAGCACAGGAGAACAGATGATTCTGAGATATTGGAACCGGTGTGCCTGGCACCGACGATCATACAATGGTAAAAGTCACTTAGGTCAATCATTTAGCCCATTCTAACATTCAATCGAACAGTAACTTAATGTCTCGATGCCTTTCTGCCTGATTTATATAGTGAGCCACGGCCACGTAACTCACTGTGTGTAGGGACAAATCATTTTCTTGAACGGGGTAGGGTACGTTTTGGGCCCCTAGTGACACAGAGGACTTACTGAATGACTGACTTATGCTGGGCATACAATACACGACTTCTACAATCGACTTCTAAAATCTTCTAAAATCTTAACAACTTGGAAGGGCTCACATTTCATGATTTCCTTGTCCCAAATATTTCAGTCCGTCCATCCTCAACCCCAGGACATGGGTGCTCACATTACACAATGATTCCCTACAGTTGTTGATCCTGTCCTGTGTTCCTCGGTTGTCGTAGGAAAAATATACCGACAAGCAAACAATGAGCTGACTTACAATCATGATTTACAGTTAGCAATAACAGCCATGGATTACAGTTAGAAATAACAGCCACGACTTACAATTAGCAATAACAGCCATGACTTACAGTTAACAATAACAGCCATGACTTACAGTTAGAAATAACAGCCACAACTTACAAATAGCAATAACATCCATGACTTACAGTTAACAATAACAGCCATGACTTACAGTTAGAAATAACAGCCACAACTTACAAATAGCAATAACATCCATGATTTACAGTTAACAATAACAGCCTTGACCTACAATTGGCAATAACAGCTTGACTTACAGTTAGCAATAACAGCCATGAATTACAGTTAGCAATAACAGCCATGACTTACAATCAGTAATAATAGCCATGACTTACAGTTAGCAATAACAGCCATGACTTACAGTTAGCAATAATAGCCATGACTTTACAGCTAGCAATTACAGCCATGACTTACAGTTAGCAATAACAGCACAGTACAGTTAGCAATAACATCCATGACTTACAATTAGCATTAACAGCCATGACTTACAGATAGCAATAACATCCATGACTTACAATTAGCAATAACAGCCATGACTTACAGTTAGCAATAACAGCTATGAATTACAGTTAGCAATAACAGCCATGACTTACAGTTAGCAATAATAGCCATGACTTACAATTACCAATAACAGCAATGACTTACAATTAGCAATAACAGCCATGACTTACAATTAGCAATAACAGCCATGAATTATAGTTAGCAATTACAGCCATGACTTACATTTAGCAATAACAGCCATGACTTACAGTTAGCAATGACAGCCATGAATTACAGTTAGCAATAACAGCCATGACTTACAGTTAGCAATAATAGCCATGACTTACAATTAGCAATAACAGTTATGACTTTACAGTTAGCAATAACAGCCATGACTTACAGTTAGCATTAAAAGCCATGACTTACAGATAGCAATAACAGCCATGACTTACAGTTAGCAATAACATCCATGACTTACAGTTAGCAATAACATCCATGACTTGCAGTTAGCAATAATAGCCATGACTTACAGTTAGCAATAATAGCCAATGACAGCCGTTTTGGGCCCCTAGTGACACAGAGGACTTACTGAATGACTGACTTATGCTGGGCATACACTACACGACTTCTAAAATCTTAACAACAGCCATAACTTATATTTAGCAATAACAGCCATGACTGACATTTAGCAATAACAGCCATGACTTACATTTAGCTATAAAAGCCACAACTTACATTTAGCAATAACAGCCATGACTTACATTTAGCAATAACAGCCATGACTGATATTTTGAAATAACAGCCATGACTTACATTTAGCTATAAAAGCCATGACTTACATTTAGCAATAACAGCCATGACTTACAGTTAGCAATAACAGCCATGACTAAGTTAGTAATAACAGCCATGACTTAGTTAGCAATAACATCCATGACTTACAGTTAGCAATAATAGCCGTGAATTACAGTTATTCTCGGCTATTAAAAGCCAACTGACATTTACTCCTGACATCCTGACCTCTACAACCACTGTTATTATTATTATTTGACCCTGCTGGTCAGCTATGAACGTTTGAACGTCTTGGCCATGTACTGTTAAAATCTCCACCCGGCACAGCCAGAAGAGGACTGGTCACCCCTTAGAGCCTGGTTCCTCTCTAGGTTTCTTCATAGGTTCCTGCCTTTCTAGGGAGTTTTTCCTAGCCTATCATGCTTCTACATCTGTATTGCTTGCTGTTAGGGTTTTAGGTTGGGTTTCTGTATAGCACTTTGTGACATCGGCTGATTTAAAAAGGGTTTCATAAATACATTTGATTGAATAACAGCCATGACTGACAGTTAGCAATAACAGTCATGACTTACAGTTAGCAATAAAAGCCATGACTTACAGTTAGAAATAACAGCCCTGATTGACAGCAATAACATCCATGACGTTACAGTTAGCAATAACAGCCATGACTGACAGTTAGCAATAACAGCCATGACTTTACAGTTAGCAATAACAGCCATGACTTTACAGTTAGAAATAACAGACATGACTTACAGTTAGAAATAACAGCCATAACTGTATTTTGTAGTATTCTTTTCATTTAGTATTTCTAAAGAGTGAATTGTCTCTCCCCAGTTCTTCAGTTAGGAAAGAGTTAATATTTTCAACCAGCTCTTACACACATATAGCACACACATACACCCCCACAACTCACCATCACCACCACCCTTGATCACGCACACGCGCTCACACACACACACACACACACACACTTTCCACCCGCCTACCCTTGAACACACTCTCCTCCAACCCCACACACAAACCCATAACTCCCTGCTCACTCACCACCCCCCCTCCACCCCACTCTCCTCTCCTCTCCCCTACCCCCCATCTTTCTCCCCTCCCCCCCAGGTCAGTTAATAAGCGAGCCTGTGCCTGAGCCTGGCTGTCTGGAGGACATGCAGAGCAATGTCTCCTGGGAATTGGCTCATGCAGAATGCTGCTCCGCTGAGAGAATGGAATTTTACCCTCACTAGACTAGACCCTCACTAGACTCCCAGTCTCACCGCTCAGCAGGAAACCTGAGACACACACACACACATATTCTCCCTGCATGTGAGTATTTGTGTAGACACCCGTGTTTTCCCTGAAGTAGAGTGTTCCAATATGTCAGAACACCTATTATATCCCCTCACAATCATTACATTTGATCATTAAATTAATGAAGATGCCACATCTTTGGGGACTTGTGATAATGTGGCGAACTGTATCCATTTCAGCTTTGATAAGCGAAACACTCCCAGAGACAAAAGCTACAACATTCTATGCCATTCTAGCAGTTTATAGAGGCAAGAATGTTTATTATTTTATTTTATTATCTTTATTGATCTTTAATTGATCATATAAATGTAAATAGTTCACATAAACACAATTCAACTTTCACATCAATTCACTTTATAATACAGTTCACATTTACATAACATGATTTACATATGTAATAGTGTCCATGGAAGTTGTTGGAGTCTTACTTTTTCTTTTTAGTTCCGTTTTGATTTGTAAAAAAATATATTCAAAAATGAACGTGTCCCTCAAGTTGAACGTTAGGAACTTCACTTTACTCCTTAAACCCACAGCTCCACCTATTGGTGTCTTGTATTACAGTAAAAGGCAACGGGGAAAGACGTGTGCTAGAGAGGAGTGATCACTGTGGTCTGGACCTGTGTGAAGGTGTTAGTCACACAAAAACATGGATGCATGCACGGATGCAGGGACACACACACATGCCCATGCACGCACACACACGCGTACCACACAGGTACGCACGTGCACACACACATAAGAACTTAAACAGATCAATTGAACTATCACAACAAACACAGTCACTGTGTATAGGGATGCCATCAAATATAAGTCTGTTCCCACAGAAACATGCATTATTATGGGATATGAACTCATACACAGTGTTCCAAAAAGGAATGACTGACAAGATGTTCCAGTACCATTATAGCTCCCATCCCAATTAATTTAGCAGCGTCCCAATCCCAATTAATTTAGCAGCATCCTAATCCATGGTAGATTACTGCATGGTGCTTCAGCCTGCAGTGTGATCCACAAGGAGTGGTGGGATATGACGGCAGAGGAGCCACAGAGCAGCCAGAGCCCCCATGTGCAGATTATTCCTGCAATTCCAAGGGGATTACCATGTATGCAGATTGTAAATCTGTGTCGCAGCCCGATCCTGTCACATGGCTGGTTTATGGTTGTGATGCAGCATGTTGGGTTCTTCTCAACACTGAAAGAGGATCTCATTATTAGCTGTGCTGTTGAATGTTCAACAATCTTTTGTTGTGGATGATGTTTTTGTTGTTTTTGTTTATATTATTTGCTGAGCAAGGGGAGTGTTTTCCCATTGATGGTTTAATAAAACCTTGAGATGTTAAGTATGCAGGCTAATTTTATACAATGGCAAAGCAATAGTATTTTCCATATGGCATCAGAAATCCAAAACATGTTATGGCATCAGAAATCCAGAACATGTTATGGCATCAGAAATCCAGAACATGTTGTGACATCAGAACTCCAGAACATGTTGTGACATCAGAACTCCAGAACATCTTATGGCATCAGAAATCCAGAACATGTTATGACCAGTGGCGTAAAGTACTTAAGTAAAAATACTTTAAAGTACTACTCATGTTGTTTTTTTCAGTATTTGTACTTTACTATTTATATTTTTGACAACTTTCACTTTTACTTCACTGCATTCCTAAAAAAAAATAATGTACTTTTTACTCTATACATTTTTCCTGAAACCCAAAAGTACTCATTACATTTTGATTGCTTAGCAGGACAGGAAAATGGCCCAATTCACACACTTATCAAGAGAACATCCCTGGTCATCCCTACTGTCTCGGATCTGATGGACTCACTAAACACAAATGCTTCATTTGTAAATGATATCTGAGTGTTGTAGTGTGCCCCTGGCTATCCATAAATAAATAAAAAACAAGATAATTGTGCTATTTGGTTTGCTTAATATAAGGAATTTGCAATGATTTATACTTTTACTTAGATACTGAAGTATATTTAAAACCAAATACTTTTACACTTTTACTCAAGTAGTATTTTACTGGGTGACTTTCACTTTTGAGTAATTTTCTATTAAGGTATCTTTACTTTTACTCAAGTATAACAAGTACTTTTTCCACCACTGGTTATGACATCAGAAATCCAGAACATGTTATGACATCAGCTACAAATACTCTAATGTGTTGAATACACTGTTTGGATTGTTTTCCAGCTGTAACATTTGTTTGGTAAAAAAATATAGACATTTTAGTCACAGGAGCTGGTTTGGTTTGTTAAAACTACCTCGACACACTGACAACCCTCTCCTAGCAGCGCCTATTCCTCTCCTGTTTGTAGTGAATCAAGCAGAGGGTCCATCCGATCTCTAAATTTAAGCCTTTTTCATATTCCTCTTTGGATTTGCAGGCAGCGCAGACATAGTTTTTGCTTGCCGCCCCCAATCCCCCATCCCTCCTCCCCCTCTCGTCTGTTTCCCTCTCTCTCTCCCTCCCCTCTTCTCTTTCCTCTACTCTCCCCCTCCCCCTCCTCTTTCTCATCCACATCCACCTCCAATCTGGGCCCTCTGCAGAAGTAAGCACCTACCCTACATGTTTGTGAATTCAAATTCCATTAGGCACCAAACTGTAGCCCGACTGAGTTTCGAACCCAGGTCCATGCAAGTGTCTGTCCACCACCATAGCAATTACACCAAGAGTATCAATCCTCTTGACGAGGTTGCTAGGGGATGTACTAAGGTGGATACAATACTCCATCTATTTATTTGACATTTATTTGACCGGCTTGACTAAGTTGATTGATAACACATTCTCATTACAACAACAACCTAGGGATGAACAGAGGAGATAGGAGATGAATTATGATGTAGGTGAAGAACAGAATATTTAAGAGACTAACTGGCTACAACTGGGTTTATGATTAGTCAATATTTAGTTTGGAGGGATGCCTTTGGAATACAGAGATGTAGGGAGATGTGAATATTCAGTCATACAAAGTCAAAATGAGACCAAATCTCACATTCGCAGAGAAAGAAAAATAACAATCTTTGCTCCCATCATTCACCTCACAAGCATGGCAACTCCCTGCAGATGCGGACACACACACACACACTGAAAACAACAACTCTCACCTCTTTGACACTTGGATACACACATATCTATACTTACTACACACATTCTTCAATATGATTTCTAAAGAACCAAAAAATCTAAACATTCTGTACTTGACAGTTCAAAGACCATCAATCGAGGTATGGTATGTCAAAGTCGCCATTCCCATTACCCCCAACATGGTCCCCCCAATTTCATCCATTTGTATGATAATAATACAAGATGTAGTTAGAATTCATTCAAGGCCTTCAACCACCCCCCACCCCTAAAGAAATTAAGTGGCTCTGACATCATCAGTCACAGGGACTTTGAACTGCCAGTAGACCATGCATCTTACTGAACTCAGATCAGAGTTGGGCCAACCAGTTTATTGCTGCTGAGGCCTATTCCTAACAGTACCCAGGTGTGACATGGGAATGGATAGATGCTTGAATGGGAGCCAACAGCTTCCTGGAATCCACATCCAAACCAATGTGTGGACCGAAGCAATGGACAAATTGTTCTCCAGCCAGAGCTTGATTCTCAGTGGGTTCCATGGGAAGCTGGAGTAATATTGTGTGTCCCAAATGGCACCCAAATCCTATATAGTGCACTATTTGTTTTACCAGGGCTCAGTAGTGTATTATAAAGGGAACAGGATGTCATTTGGGAAGTAAGCTTCTTCAAGCATCTCTGGACTGATTTCCATTTCCCAGCTTTTCTCCAGAACTGAGATGAGTCAAAAGTGCAACAAACTTGTGTCTTTCTGCTTTCCTAGTTCGTAACGAGCTGCTGTATCAGACTGGGTTTGCCTCTTAAAAAAAGACCTCCCACAGAATATGAATACCAGCATAAATGCAAATGAGCTCAACAGAATGTATTATTCTGCATAGGCTTTGCGAAACAGGGAGAGAGAGTCAAAAAGAATTGAAACAACGCTCCAGTCCTCTCGCTGAAAAAAGCGAGAGAGAGAGAGAGAGAGAGAGAGAGAGAGAGAGAAAGAGAAAACAAAACAAGATTCCCAGGCCCTGGGTTTTCACAACGGCATCCTGTGTTCTTGGATGTGTCATTGCCATGGCGACCAAAAACTTGGTGACCTCGTTATTTCTGCCTAATCCGGAGCTGAAATTATGGTTGCTCCACCCTTTTCCCTGGCTGGCCTGAAAACATAATCATTGCAAATGAGGCAAAAAAAGAAAGAAAAAGGCAAAGCATTTCACCCAGCATGACTACAGAGACACCACACAATAACTATCATGACTACAGAGACACCACACAATAACTATCATGACTACAGAGACACCACACAATAACTATCATGACTACAGAGACACCACACAATAACTATCATAGACTACAGAGACACCACACAATAACTATCATGACTACAGAGACACCACACAATAACTATCATAGACTACAGAGACACCACACAATAACTATCATAGACTACAGAGACACCACACAATAACTATCATGACTACAAAGACACCACACAATAACTATCATAGACTACAGAGACACCACACAATAACTATCATAGACTACAGAGACACCACACAATAACTATCATGACTACAGAGACACCACACAATAACTATCACGACTACAGAGACACCCCATACTAACTATCATGACTACAGAGACACCACACAATAACTATCATGACTACAGAGACACCACACAATAACTATCATGACTACAGAGACACCACACAATAACTATCATGACTACAGAGACACCACACAATAACTATCATGACTACAGACACCAAATACTAACTACAATACAGAGACACCACAAAACAACTATCAGACTACAGAGACACCACACAATAACTATCATGACTACAGAGACACCACACAAACTATCTATCATGACTACAGAGACACACAATAACTAACTACAGACTACAGAGACACCACACAATAACTATCATGACTACAGAGACACCACACAATAACTATCATGACTACAGAGACACCAAATACTAACTATCATAGACTACAGAGACACCACAAAACAACTATAATAGACTACAGAGACACCACACAATAACTATCATAGACTACAGAGACACCACACAATAACTATTATAGACTACAGAGACACCACACAATAACTATCATGACTACAGAGACACCACACAATAACTATCATGACTACAGAGACACCACATACTAACTATCATGACTACAGAGACACCACACAATAACTATCATGACTACAGAGACACCACACAATAACTATCATGACTACAGAGACACCACATAATAACTATCATAGACTACAGAGACACCACATAGCAACTATCATAGACTACAGAGACACCACATAATAACTATCATAGACTACAGAGACACCACACAATAACTATCATAGACTACAGAGACACCACACAATAACTATCATAGACAACAGAGACACCACACAATAACTATCATGACTACAGAGACACCACATACTAACACATAGACTAACTATCATAGACTACAGAGACACCACATACTAACTATCATACAGAGACACCACACAATAACTACTACAGAGACACCACAAAACAACTATCATAGACTACAGAGACACCACATAATAACTATCATAGACTACAGACACCACAAAACAACTATCATAGACTACAGAGACACCACACAACTATCCTAGACTACAGAGACACCACATAACAACTATAACAACTATCATAGACTACAGAGACACATACTAACTATCAACACATAATACAGAGACACACACATAAACAACTATCATAGACTACAGAGACACCACATACAGAGACACCACAAAACAACTATCATAGACTACAGAGACACCACATAATAACTATCATAGACTACAGAGACACCACAAAACAACTATCATAGACTACAGAGACACCAAATACTAACTATCATAGACTACAGAGACACCACAAAACAACTATAATAGACTACAGAGACACCACACAATAACTATCATAGACTACAGAGACACCACACAATAACTATTATAGACTACAGAGACACCACACAATAACTATCATGACTACAGAGACACCACACAATAACTATCATGACTACAGAGACACCACATACTAACTATCATGACTACAGAGACACCACACAATCATAGACTACAGAGACACCACACAATAACTATCATAGACTACAGAGACACCACACAATAACTATCATAGACTACAGAGACACCAAACAATAACTATCATAGACTACAGAGACACCACACAATAACATCCTACAGAGACACCACAATAACTATCATGACTACAGAGACACCACATACTAACTATCATAGACTACAGAGACACCACACAATAACTATCATGACTACAGAGACACCACACAATAACTATCATGACTACAGAGACACCACACAATAACTATCATGACTACAGAGACACCACATACTAACTATCATGACTACAGAGACACCACACAATAACTATCATGACTACAGAGACACCACACAATAACTATCATGACTACAGAGACACCACACAATAACTATCATGACTACAGAGACACCACAAAATAACTATCATGACTACAGCGACACCACACAATAACTATCATGACTACAGAGACACCACATACTAACTATCATAGACTACAGAGACACCACAAAACAACTATCATAGACTACAGAGACACCACATACTAACTATCATAGACTACAGAGACACCACAAAACAACTATCATATACTACAGAGACACCACATAATAACTATCATAGACTACAGAGACACCACAAAACAACTATCATAGACTACATAGACACCACATAATAACTATCATAGACTACAGAGACACCACATAACAACTATCATAGACTACAGAGACACCAAATAATAACTATCATAGACTACAGAGACACCACATAATAACAACTATCATAGACTACAGAGACACCACAAAACAACTATCATAGACTACAGAGACACCACATAATAACTATCATAGACTACAGAGACACCACATACAGAGACACCACAAAACAACTATCATAGACTACAGAGACACCACATATAACAACTATCATAGACTACAGAGACACCACAATAACTATCATAGACTACAGAGAGACTACAGAGACACTATCATAGACTAACAACTATCATAGACTACAGAGACACCACATAACAACTATCATAGACTACAGAGACACCACATACCAACTACAGAGAAACCACATAACAACTATCATAGACTACAGAGACACCACATAACAACTATCATAGACTACAGAGACACCACATAGACTATCATAGACTACAGAGACACCACATAACAACTATCATAGACTACAGAGACACCACATAACAACTATCATGACTACAGAGACACCACACAATAACTATCATGACTACAGAGACACCACACAATAACTATCATGACTACAGAGACACCACACAATAACTATCATGACTACAGAGACACCACACAATAACTATCATGACTACAGAGACACCACACAATAACTATCATGACTACAGAGACACCACACAATAACTATCATGACTACAGAGACACCACACAATAACTATCATGACTACAGAGACACCACACAATAACTATCATGACTACAGAGACACCACACAATAACTATCATAGACTACAGAGACACCACAAAACTAACTATCATAACTATCATAGACTACAGAGACACCACAAAACAACTATCATAGACTACAGAGACACCACATAATAACTATCATAGACTACAGAGACACCACATAACAACTATCATAGACTACAGAGACACCACAAAACAACTATCATAGACTACAGAGACACCACATAATAACTATCATAGACTACAGAGACACCACATAACAACTATCATAGACTACAGAGACACCACATAACAACTATCATAGACTACAGAGACACCACAAAACAACTATCATAGACTACAGAGACACCACATAACAACTATCATAGACTACAGAGACACCACATAACAACTATCATGACTACAGAGACACCACACAATAACTATCATGACTACAGAGACACCACACAATAACTATCATGACTACAGAGACACCACATACTAACTATCATGACTACAGAGACACCACACAATAACTATCATGACTACAGAGACACCACACAATAACTATCATTACTACAGAGACACGACACAATAACTATCATGACTACAGAGACACCACATACTAACTATCATGACTACAGAGACACCACACAATAACTATCATGACTACAGAGACACCACACAATAACTATCATGACTACAGAGACACCACACAATAACTATCATGACTACAGAGACACCACACAATAACTATCATGACTACAGAGACACAAAACAACACACTACAGAGACACCACATAATAACTATCATAGACTACAGAGACACCACACCACAAAACAACTATCATAGACTACAGAGACACCACAAAACAACTATCATATCATAGACTACAGAGACACCACATAACTAACTATCATAGACTACAGAGACACCACAGAACAACTATCATAGACTACAGAGACACCACACAATAACTATCATGACTACAGAGACAACTATCATAGACTACAGAGACACCACATAACAACTATCATAGACTACAGAGACACCACATAACAACTATCATAGACTACAGAGACACCACACACCAACAACTATCATAGACTACAGAGACACCACACTAACAACTATCATAGACTACAGAGACACCACATAACAACTATCATAGACTACAGAGACACCACATAACAACTATCATAGACTACAGAGACACCACACAATAACTATCATGACTACAGAGACACCACACAATAACTATCATGACTACAGAGACACCACACAATAACTATCATGACTACAGAGACACCACATACTAACTATCATGACTACAGAGACACCACACAATAACTATCATGACTACAGAGACACCACACAATAACTATCATTACTACAGAGACACCACACAATAACTATCATGACTACAGAGACACCACACAATAACTATCATGACTACAGTGACACCACACAATAACTATCATGACTACAGAGACACCACATAATAACTATCATAGACTACAGAGACACCACAAAACAACTATCATGACTACAGAGACACCACATAATAACTATCATAGACTCATAGACTAGACTACAGAGACACCACATAATAACTATCATAGACTACAGAGACACCACAAAACAACTATCATAGACTACAGAGACACCACATAATAACTATCATAGACTACAGAGACACCACATAACAACTATCATAGACTACAGAGACACCACAAAACAACTATCATAGACTACAGAGACACCACATAACAACTATCATAGACTACAGAGACACCACATACAGAGACACCACACAATAACTATCATTACTACAGAGACACGACACAATAACTATCATGACTACAGAGACACCACATACTAACTATCATGACTACAGAGACACCACACAATAACTATCATGACTACAGAGACACCACATAACAACTATCATAGACTACAGAGACACCACATAATAACTATCATGACTACAGAGACACCACACAATAACTATCATGACTACAGAGACACCACACAATAACTATCATGACTACAGAGACACCACATACTAACTATCATGACTACAGAGACACCACACAATAACTATCATGACTACAGAGACACCACACAATAACTACATTACTACAGAGACACGACACAATAACTATCATGACTACAGAGACACCACATACTAACTATCATGACTACAGAGACACCACACAATAACTATCATGACTACAGCGACACCACATAACAACTATCATAGACTACAGAGACACCACAAAACAACTATCATAGACTACAGAGACACCACATAACAACTATCATAGACTACAGAGACACCACATAACAACTATCATAGACTACAGAGACACCACATAACAACTATCATAGACTACAGAGACACCACATAACAACTATCATAGACTACAGAGACACCACATAACAACTATCATGACTACAGAGACACCACATAATAACAACATTCAATCTCATCTTTTTCCAAAATAACTGTAATAGTTATTATTGGAGGATGTTTTGGCCTAATAATGTGTGGGTTTTGCTTATCGTTGTGATGGAAAATAACCAATATAAGGGCATTGTCACGTTCTGACCTTTATTTTCCTTTGTTTTGTCTTTATTTAGTATGGTCAGGGCGTGAGTTGGGGTGGGCAGTCTATGTTTTGTGTTTCTGTTTCGGCCTAGTATGGTTCTCAATCAGAGGCAGGTGTCATTAGTTGTCTCTGATTGAGAATCATACTTAAGTAGCCTGGGTTTCACTGTTGGTTTGTGGGTGTTTGTTTCCGTGTTTGTTTACCACACGGGACTGTTTCGGTTTGGTTTTCGTTTATGTTCACATTTATTGTTTTGTATTTCTTAGTGTTCAGTTTATGTTTTATAATAAACGATATGGACACTTACCACGCTGCGTTTTGGTCCGATCCCCTCAGATGAAGAGGAGGAAATCTGCCGTTACTGAAACACCCACCAACAGAAGACCAAACGGTGTGGTAATGGGCAGCAGCAACAGCGGCCGAAGACACAGGACTCATGGACTTGGGAGGAAATTCTAGACGGGAGAGGACTCTGGGCACAGCCAGGGGAATATCGCCGCCCCAAAGCAGAGCTGGAGGCAGTGAAGGCAGAGAGGCGCTGGCATGAGGAGGCAGCATGGCGGTGCGGTTGGAAGCCCGAGAGTCAGCCCCAAAAATGTATTGGGGTGGGGCACACAGGGAGTGTGGCGAAGCCAGGTAGGAGACCTGCACCAACTTCCTGTGCTTACCGGAGAGCGAGAGAGACCAGGCAGGCACCGTGTTATGCTGTGGGGCGCACGGTGTCCCCGGTGCGGGTGCATAGCTCGGTGCGGTACATTCCAGCTCCTCGTATCGGGCCGGGCTAGAGTGGGCATCGAGCCAGGTGCCATGAAGCCGGCTCTACGCATCTGGTCTCCAGTGCGTCTCCTTGGGTCGGCGTACATGGCACCAGCCTTATGCATGGTGTCCCCGGTTCGCCAGCACAGCCCAGTGCGGCCTATTCCACTTCGCCGCACTGGTCGGGCTACGGGGAGCATTCAACCAGGTAAGGTTGGGCAGGCTCGGTGCTCAAGAGCTCCAGTGCGCCTGCACGGTCCGGTCTATCCAGTGCCACCTCCACCCACGCACCAACCCTCCAGTGGCAGCCCCCCGCACCAGGCTGTCTCTCCGTCTTCTGCTTACAGGGTCTCCCGCCTGTCCAGCGCTGCCAGAGTCTCCCGTCTGTCCAGCGCTGCTAGAGTCTCCCGTCTGTCCAGCGCTGCTAGAGTCTCCCGTCTGTCCAGCGCTGCTAGAGTCTCCCGTCTATCCAGCGCTGCTAGAGTCTCCCGTCTATCCAGCGCTGCTAGAGTCTCCCGTCTGTCCCGAGCTGCTAGAGTCTCCCGTCTGTCCCGAGCTGCTAGAGTCTCCCGTCTGTCCCGAGCTGCTAGAGTCTCCCGTCTGTCCCGAGCTGCTAGAGTCTCCCGTCTGTCCCGAGCTGCTAGAGTCTCCCGTCTGTCCCGAGCTGCTAGAGTCTCCCGTCTGTCCCGAGCTACTAGAGTCTCCCGTCTGTCCTGAGCTGCTAGAGTCTCCCGTCTGTCCCGAGCTGCTAGAGTCTCCCGTCTGTCCCGAGCTGCTAGAGTCTCCCATCTGTCCCGAGCTGCTAGAGTCTCCCGTCTGTCCCGAGCTGCTAGAGCCACCAGTCTGTCCCGAGCTGCTAGAGCCGCCAGTCTGTCCTGAGCCGTCAGTCAGCCAGGAGCTGCCAGAGCCGTCAGCTAGCCAGGAGCTGCCAGAGCCGCCAGCCAGCCAGGAGCTGCCAGAGCCGCCAGCCAGCCAGGAGCTGCCAGAGCCGCCAGCCAGCCAGGAGCTGCCAGAGCCGCCAGCCAGGAGCTGCCAGAGCCGTCAGCCAGTCCGGAGCTGCCCCTCAGTCCGGAGCTGCCTCTCAGTCCAGTGGGGCCCTTTAGTAGGGTTGCCAGTCCTAGGTTGGCGGCGAGGGTCGCCGTTCCAAAGAGGCCACGGAGGCGGGCGAAGAGGCGCATTAGAACTATGGTGAAGTGGGGTCCACGCCCCGCGCCAGACGGGAGGGGGGGGCACTGTCACGTTCTGACCTTTATTTTCCTTTGTTTTGTCTTTATTTAGTATGGTCAGGGCGTGAGTCGGGGTGGGCAGTCTATGTTTTGTGTTTCTCTGTTTCGGCCTAGTATGGTTCTCAATCAGAGGCAGGTGTCGTTAGTTGTCTCTGATTGAGAATCGTACTTAGGTAGCCTGGGTTTCACTGTTGGTTTGTGGGTGTTTGTTTCCGTGTCTGTGTTTGTCACCACACGGGACTGTTTCGGTTTGGTTTTCGTTTATGTTCACATTTATTGTTTTGTATTCTCTTCAGATGAAGAGGAAATCTGCCGTTACAGGCATATGAATTATGAACTTAGTTTGATGACGAAGTGAAACATTCAATTTATTATAATGCGTTGTGCCTAAAGTTGTAGCTAAGCTACAAAGTTTGCAAGTTCGTAAAGTACTGCTGTTGTCACTTACACAATGTGAAAAATAACATGTCATAGGCTTACTGTACACAGACACAGACGCGCACACACACTAACTTAAATTATTGATTTGTACTTTTGATTACATTCAGTTATCGAATAGGGCACGAGGAGCATTTTGAAAAATGTATGTCCTTTGAAATAAACATGAAAACTAATATAAAATCTTCAGTCATGCCTTTTCAATAATTCACCCAATTTACATATTATTATTGGCATATCTCATTACTCCTGACTGCGACACACTTACATATTCAAAACTATCATTACTCTGGTATTCTGTTGCATAAATTAACATGAATAATGAAGGACGAGGGCCCTTTTAAAGTCATGATTTGAAGGAATGCCCTTGTTGTAGGATACATGTATGAACATGAGGCTACATGCCTGTGAAAATGATATCAATGCCCATTAAAGGGGCACTGCACTCAGCAGTTACTACATCCATATTTGGACTAATAAATATATTATATGTACTCATTGCTTCTTGAAGAATATAATGTATACATGTCTCATGAGTTTAGTTCAACTCTTATGAGTTTAGTACCCAACCAGAACCCAAAATATAAACTTGTTTTATGCCAATGTTTGTAAACTATATAGCCTCAAAACATGGTTAAAAACTATAATTGTAATATCATGATGGTCAGTCCTTGCATCCGTAGCTCTGTCTATGAATTTGAGAGTGGTTATATTTCTCCAGCACCATCCCACAGCTTTTTACCGAAACAGGGACGGGGAGGACACTTTGTTCAACTGCTGATTGACACTTTAAGACCAAATAACCCTGGAAAATACGTCGTCAAGGGCCTAAACGTAAACTAAAAACATCACAACAAAAAAATGCAGAAATTAATATTTGTTGTTTTCAATCCAATGGTGACATAGGAAAGATACATTTAGCCTGACATCCTATTTTACATGGGTTGTACTATGCATGTCTTGTAAAATAAAACAAACCATCTGTATCAAAACATTACCTGTGTTTGTAAAAAGAGCAAAACTATTAATTCCCCAACTTTTACCCCCCTTCTCAGGGGATCTGTGTGCTTTGGAGAAGAGCCAAATGAGAAACATATGTTAGGGTGTGTGCGTGTGTGTGTGCGCATGTGCATCTGTGAGTGTGTGTGTGTGCGTGTGTGTATGTGTGTGCATCTGTGCTTGTGTGTCTGTGTGTGGACATATTTAACTATACTTGTGGGGACCAGAAGTCCCCCCAAGAATAGTAAAGAAACAAACATTTGACCAACTGGGGACATTTTGTTAGTCCCCACAAGGTCAAAAGCAATTTCTAGGGGGTTTAGGTTTAGGGTTAAGATTAGGGTAATGGTACGGGTTAGGTTTAGGGTTTAGGGAAAATATGATTTTGAATGGGACTGAATTTTGTGTCCCCACAAGGTTAGTTGTACAAGACTGTGTGTGTGTGTGCGAAAATGTCAAGCTGGTTGAGAGAATGCCAAGAGTGTGCAAAGATGTCAGCAAAGGGTGGCTACTTTGAAGAATCTCAAATATAAAATATATATTTGATTTGTTTAACAATGTTTTGGTTACAACATGATTCCATATGTGTTATTTAATGGAGAAAATAGTCAAAATAAAGAAAAACCCTGGAATGAGCAGGTGTGTCCAAACATTTGAATGGTACTGTATATACAGTTGAAATCGGATGTTTACATACACCTTAGCCAAGTACATTTAAACTCAGTTTTTCACAATTCCTGACATTTAATCCCAGTATAAATTCCCTGTTTTAGGTCTGTTAGTATCACCAATTTATTTTAAAAATGTGAAATGTCAGAATAATACTGGAGAGAAGGATTTATTTAAGCTTTTATTTTTCCCATCACATTCCTAGTGGGTCAAAAGTTTACATAGACTCAATTACTATTTGGTAGCATTGCCTTTAAATGGTTTAACTTGGGTCAACCGTTCGGGGTAGCCTTCCACAAGCTTCACTCAATAAGTTGGGTGAATTTTGGCCCATTCCTCCTGACAGAGCTGGTGTAACTGAGTCAGGTTTGTAGGCCTCCTTGCTCGCATATGCTTTTTCAGTTCTGCCCACACATTTTCTATGGGATTGAGTTCTGGGCTTTGTGATGGCCACTCCAAAACCTTGACTTTATTGTCCTTAAGCCATTTTGCCACAACTTTGGAAGTATGCTTGGGGTCATTGTCCACTTGGAAGACCAATTTGCGACCAAGCTTTAACTTCCTGACTGATGTCTTGAGATGTTGCTTCAATATATCCACATAATTTTCCTCCCTCATGATGCCATCTATTTTGTGAAGTGCACCAGTCCCTCCTGCAGCAAAGCACCCCCACAACATGATGCTGCCACCCCCGTGCTTCACGGTTGGGATGGTGTTCCTCGGCTTGCAAGCCTCCCCCTTTTTTCTCCAAACATAACGATGGTCATATGGCCAAACATTTCTATTTTTGTTTCATCAGACCAGAGGACATTTCTCCAAAAAGTACGATATTTGTCCCCATGTGCAGTTGCAAACTGTAGTCTGGCAGTCGCACCATTGGAAGACATAGCTTGAACTGTAGCCAACAAAAGCCTATTCCTGCTCGCGATCCATCAAACACATTTGGTGTGCCATCACAGTGGTCTCTGACTTATGGTCAGACTCGCTCAAGTGAAACAAACTTAAACTTGCGCCTTTTTATAATGCTGATTTGAATGTAATTGAGAAACAAAGGTGAAAGATTTTCTTCCGCAAACATCCTTTCTGAATTTGAAAATCATCCTCGAAGTAATCATCTATTTTTTCAAAAGTATCTGTAATCTGATTACAATATTTTTGCTGGTAACGTAACGGACTACAGTTACCGTTTTTTGTAATCCCTTACATGTCCATCACTCCCCAACCCTGGACGTTACAGGGAAGTTTGTGCTTCCAAACTGAGGAATAACCTCTTAGGAACCAAGGGAGTCTCCTTGCCCTCCAAAACATTTTGGACGCTCCATTCTCATGTTGGGAGAAAGATGTCCATCCATACCTAAGCCCTTGAGTGGACCAGAGAGGACCATGCACACAACTCCCAAGAGGCTTATCTTGGGTCCCATAGTGTAGCTGCTAGAAAGTCTCAATCCGGTCACAGCAGCATCAGATCACCCCCCGCACATGACCTGGACAGATCACCCTCTACACATGACCTGGAGTCTACTGGCTTGTTGCATTGACATGTCCACATCACCTTTTGCTGCTCTGTAGTTGGATATACAAGCAGAGTGTGTCTCAAATGGCACCCTATTCTCTATAGTGTACTACTTTTGACCAGAGTCCTATGGGCCCTGGACAAAAGTAGGGCACTACATAGGAAATAGGGTTCCATTTGGGATGCTGTTGCAGAGTTCAAGCTCTGAAAACAAAATGGCAACATCGGATTCCCATTATGGTTGTAAAGACTTGAAAATAAAATAATTATTGCTCCATGGTTTATTGGTATGTGTCATTTTAGGACCACATTTGATACTACTACATTAACATGGTTGTGTGTTGTATAATGGTTGTACAATGGTTGAATGGTTGTTGTAGTGCTGTGTACATTGTGTTATGGTCAAACAGGATTCTGAAGGAAGACACCCAGGACCCCTCATCAGATGTGTTTCCCTATTCAAAGCATATTAACATGCCATTATACATGACGTGGATGACTTCAAATCAAAGAGGCCTGAATTACTGAGTGTTTCCACTTGTACAGAGTTTTTCCCAGTAGAAATAAAATGTAACAAGTAGAAAGAATGTTTTATTTATTCCCTATGAATTTTTCTCTGATGACAGTAGGCTACATTTACCTTTGTAAATATGGCTCTAAAAAAACGGAATCTTATTAATTGCAGACTGCTGGACTGTCAGGTGAAAGTGATCCTGTTATGAAGGCCCTCCCCCACCTCCCCTCACCATCACCATATTAATAAGAACTCCTATTGTCTTTCATTTCTGCATCCTCTTCACCTCTCCGGTGATGGGATATGTCACTATTCGGGGTTCAAGGAGAGGTTTTGGTTATCTTTTTTTTGCCAGGGGTGTAAGTAAGAATTAGTTTACTGCCTCAGGCATATTCTCTCCAAGTGGCCCTGTTACTTGAGCCAAGTGCCCTCCACATTTAGCTGGGCCAAGAGGGGAGCGGAAAACTAATATCCTTAATTGTCCTAACTGCGTCTAGAGTCGTGTGGAACCTCCCAAAAACTGCAGTAGTAGAACTTGGAGAACTGACTACAGTTTTCCTAATTTAATTTAGGAAAACTTCAATATGAGGGTGTGATTCAGTGCTTAAAGAAACATCTTATATTAGAAAAGTATCTTTCTAGCTATATCTTGTGGTACAATGCATTACATTTCCTCTGTATATTTTAATTATGCATGGTTCCTGACCAATAAAGTTGATAAAATAAATAAATAAACTTGGACCAAAGCATTAAGAGGATTAACACTCACTTACATGTCAATCCTACTTTGAAGGCTTTCCATAGAATTGAGTCATAATTCTACACTACCTACAGCATGGTAACTTGCTCTGGGATTGTAATAAAAGCCTGTGATCTTACATTCAACCTAAATATGACAATATCTGCTAATATGATGTGTGGCATCTATGTAACAACATGATAAATGCTTTCAACCCTAAGCCATGCACAATCTATTAATAAAATAGCTAATATGTTAGTCTTTAATAAATAAGCCATCACGACAAGAAGCCACACCAATAAAGTAACAATAATACCATTGGGATGGTGTTGTTAGCTGTTATGTCATTCCCTTCATGTGCTTTATGTGATAGGCTGTGTGTGCACACAAGAGGGACTCATACATCAAAGCATTGCCTTGGGTATCAGCGGTGTGTATTTCAGTGTATTGTTTATGGTACAACATTGCCACAATTTGTTTGGAGACAGTATTCTCCTTGCAAACATATCACAGCAAACCAAATGGAAGACAACCGAATATGAGCAAAATCATGAGTTTGATTAAGCTCTGCAGAAACCTCTGTATAGGGGAACGTATGATGCTAATGCCCTGGCTTGTATTTTAAGGAACAGGAGGAAGTATTCAAGGTATTCGAGAAAATAAAGTCTAGCAATTATCATCCTGTGCAATGATTTAATGACACAAGATCCATTTAATTACAGCAAAATACTTATCATGCAAATTCAAATTATGTTGCCTTATCTTAAACAGTCCAGATAGGAGATATCACGATCTAGTGTTGGGCTATGGGGATAGAAACACTGAAGGCATCTCATATTTGTGAGGTCTCACTCTAAAACGTCATAGAATACTGGGGCAATCTGATTCAGGAGTGAGTGACTGTTCATAATTGCTTTGGCAAGCGTAAGGATATAGTAATACTCAATATGTTACAGCTTCAGTTATTATATGATTATATTATCAATATTACAAATATTCCTATAGGAGAAAGGAGGATAATTGTTGTGAGTGATTTTTCCATACACAAATATTAAACAGGTTAAACATATATAGTCTTCATTCTGGTTATTTCACTCAAGATCTTGTCCACCCAAATCCCCCCCACCTCCTCCTCTCTCAAACACAACATGTGTGCTTAGGTTCTAGGTTCTCAGAGGTAGTGCTGGTGTCTACTCACATGCAAGCCATATAACCCTGTAGCAGGCAGGCTAAGGGGGCTAACCACTACCATCTGTCCTCACGTTATGCCCACCCCACCGCACTCTCTTTCAGGTCTCAATGGCTTCCACATGGCACCCTGCCATCTCAGACATAACCTCCCCTCTCTAACCCCCTACCCACCCCCCAATAACACCAACATTCAAAGGGGGGTGGGAAAATGGGTCTAGGGGTAGGAGGGGGTCCGTTTAATCAGGATATTCATCTCCAGGGGGTTTGTTTCAGGCCTGTGCTGGTGGAGGGGCCTCAGATGGGGCTATGCAGGATACTTGGTGCTATGCAGAATACTTGGGGCTATGGAGAATACTTGGCTCAACTGCAGGGGGAAACCCAAGGGGAATTTTCTGTTCTGTTCTATTCTATGGTTGGTGTCACTAAACGGTGTATCTTGGTTAATTCTCCATGTCTATCTTGTAGAGAGACCATAAAACAGTAAGATGGTCAAAACTGCAATAATGTGTCCAATATGATATCAGCTAAATGGTCATAATCATTGATTCACAATACTAAGTTTTAAAACTGAGTGGTCACACAACTAGTTTCCTTCAGTCCACTTTAGTCTTGCAAGCAAGACTCCTTAGTCTTGTTTCGTGAGGAAGCTGGAGATTGAGATTAAAGTCTCACAAAACAGAACGGAAGTTGAAGATCGAGGTTATTGTCTCACTAAACAGAATGGAAGCTGGGAATCGAGGCTATTGTATCACTAAACTGAATAAAAGCTGGAGATATATGTTAATGTCTCACTAAACTGAATGGAAGCTGGAGATCGAGGATAAGGTCTCACTAAACAAAATTAACAGATCACCCAGGCATTTAATCTTGCCAAATGCAAATTTCCCAATCCCGCAATGGCAAAAGGGAAAACATAAATGTCAACCATTTTAACCACTTTTATAGCCCTTCCACTCTAAATAAATGAAACAAACAATAACCCATGTATATTACTCTTGTCCTGTCATCCTATATATCATCCTCTGAAAAATCCATCATCCTATATATAATCATATACATCATCCTATATATAATTCTATACATCATCCAATACATCATCCTATTTAGCATCATACAGTTGAAGTCAGAGGTTTACATATACCTTAGCAAAATACATTTAAACTCAGTTTTATACAAATTCCTGACATTTAATCCAAGTAAAAATTCCCTGTTTTAGGTCAGTTAGGATCACCACTTTTTTTAAGAATGTGAAATGTCAGAATAATAGTAGAGAATGATTTATTTCAGTTTTTATTTCTTTCATCACATTCCCAGTGGGTCAGATGTTTACATACACTCAATTAGTATTTGGTAGCATTGCCTTTAAATTGTTTAACTCGGGTCAAACATTTTGGGTAGCCTTCCACAAGCTTCCCACAATAAGGTGGGTGAATTCTGGTGTAACTGAGTCAGGTTTGTAGGCCTCCTTGCTCGCATACGCTTTTTCAGTTCTGCCCACACATTTTCTATGGGATTGAGTTCTGGGCTTTGTGATGTCCACTTCAATACCTTGACTTTGTTGTCCATAAGCCATTTAACCACAACTTTGGAAGTATGCTTGAGGTCATTGTCCATTTGGAAGACCCATTTGCGACCAAGCTTTAACTTCCTGACTGATGTCTTGAGATGTTGCTTCAATATATCCACATAATTTTCCTACCCATGATGCCATCTATTTTGTGAAGTGCACCAGTCTCTCCTGCAGCAAAGCACCCCCACAACATGATGCTACCACCCCGTGCTTCACAGTTGGGATGATGTTCTTCGGCTTGCAAGCCTCCCCCTTTTTTCTCCAAACATAACGATGGTCATTATGGACAAACAGTTATATTTTTGTTTCTTCAGACCAAAGAACATTTCTCCAAAAAGTACGGTCTTTCTCCCCATGTGCAGTTGCAAATCGCAGTATGGATTTTTTATGGCTGTTTTGGAGCAGTGGCTTCATCCTTGCTGAGCGGCCTTTCAGGTTATGTCGATATAGGACTCGTTTTACTGTGGATATAGATACTTTTGTACCTGTTTCATCCAGCATCTTCACAAGGTCCTTTGCTGTTGTTCTCGGATTAATTTGAACTTTTCGCACCAAAGTATGTTCACCTCTAGGGGACAGAACACGTCTTCTTCCTGAGCGGTATGACGGCTGCGTGGTCCCATGGTGTTTATACTTGCGTACTATTGTTTGTACAGATGAACATGGTACCTTCAGGCATTTGGAAATTGCTCACAAGGATGAACCAGACTTGTGGAGGTCTACAGTTTTTTTTCTGAGGTCTTGGCTGATTTCTTTTGATTTTCCCATGATGTCAAGCAAAGAGGCACAGAGTTTGAAGGTAGGCCTTGAAATACATCCACAGGTGTACACCTCCAATTGACTCAAATTATGTCAATTAGCCTATCAGAAGCTTCTAAAGCCATGACATAATTTTCTGGAATTTTCCAAGCTGTTTAAAGGCACAGTCAACTTAGTCTATGTTAACTTCTGACCCACTGGAATTGTCATACAGTGAATTATAAGGGAAATAATCTGTCTGTAAACAATTGTTGGAAAAATGACTTGTGTCATGCACAAAGTAGATGTACTAACCGACTCCCCAAAACTATAGTTTGTTAACAAGAAATTTGTGAAGTGGTTGAAAAACAAGTTTTAATGACTCCAACCTAAGTGTATGTAAACTTCCGATTTCAACAGTATATATCATCCTATACATCATCCTATATATCATCCTATACATAATCCTATATATCATCCTATACATAATCCTAAATATCATCCCATATATCATTCTATACATCATCCTATTGGCTTAGCGGCTAAGTGTGAATACAAATTCACCCTAGGACAATTATTACGCCATAGGTTTAAACTCTGCTATTTCTCACAGTGAGCTGCAGGAGCAATGATTATAAGGCTTGGGCCCTGTTGATGACACACTATAATAAATCACAATGCCTGCAATGAATAGAAGAGAACAAGGAGGTGGTGTTCAGTCCTGCTGATATAGGGTGGCGGAGGGCAATTCATCTAGACGTGTGAGGGCCCCAGGCACATTCAACACGTCCCGGCTGCATACTGTACATTAGCTCTTGATGTTGTAGTGCTACAGAGTGATTGCCCGTGGGAATACATACAGCCATTGTTTATCACAGAAGATATTTCACTTGATTAAAGATACCTCACTGTGATAGCTACTTGACAATAAGAGCAACAAGGACTATCTTGTCATAATGCTACTGATGCTATTGTTCTGTGTAATATGTGGTAGGCGTATCGGGATCTCCCGCTGTATTGTGTCATGTTGCTACAATTGTTCTTAGGAAGGATATTCGCTGTTCAGTAATTTTTTGCAGCAACCTGGGCTTATCATATACAGTGAAACCAATACATTTGAATATGGCACAATGAAAATAAGATTCTGACTTTGTGTTTTCCCTGTCACCTTTTTAAAATGTATGTACTGTGTGTATGTATTTATTTAACTGGCAAATAAAATCAATCAATCAAGCAATGTCCAGATTTTACTGTGCGTTGACTTTTCCAAATCCACTCATCTATTGTAAGTGTTAACACAAAATATGTGTTTTGTAACCAACACATATTCCCTTGAATCATATTGGATCATTTGTGACCTGTTTCAGAAAGCTGGTGTCGCACGTAACTACTTCACAGGAGAGGCAAATGCATTTCATAAAAATGCATTTTTTTGGCAGAATTACCTTCTTGAACATATTAACTATCATGCGCCTTTTTTTTATTTTTTATTATCCCTTTTTCTCCCCCATTTCATGGTATCCAATTGGTAGTTACAGTCTTGTCCCATCGCTGCAACCCCCGTACGGACTCAGGAGAGGCAAAGGTCAAGAGCCGTGCGTCCTCCGAAGCACGACCCAGCCAAGCCGCACTGCCTCTTAACACAATGCCCACTTAACCCGAAAGCCAGTCGCACCAATGTGTTGGAGGCGACCGTGTCAGCGTGCATGCGCCCGGACTGCCACAGGAGTCGATAGAGCACGATGGGACAAAGACATCCTGCAACAGTCTGGACTCAAACCAGGATCTCTAGTTGCACAGCTAGCACTGCGATGCAGTGCCTTAGATCACTGCACCACTCGGGAGGCCCTTTTCATGTGCCTTATTAACAAACTTATATGCCATCTGTAAATACGAATAAATTGTTAAATTACGAGCCTTGTTAGTTTAGCCATGGATTGGCTGAGATAATGAATGGGCTGGACATGCCAGAGATAAGTTCAGATTGGTCTGCCATGTAGCAGGATTCTGTCTATAACGTGAGCTGTTCAATATGTGTAGATAGTCCTTGCTACTGTGGCTTTTTTGAAATATATAACATTTGCCATGGAGAACTGCAAAAGTGTTGCTACTGCACCCAACAACATTGCTGCCCTGAATTTAGCAGGTGCTATCAACAAAGATCAGTGTGAAAAACTTGTCATGACCTACTTTGTGCACACGGTCAGTGTGAACCAGAGTGACTTGACACAACGCGGGCCAAACAAGATGTATCTAGCTGCAAACAAATGTTCATCCATGTATACGGGTAAGAGTCTAGCTACATTTTCAGATATTATACATTTCTAATTTTAATTTAAAGTTAAAGTGTACAAAAGTTAGCTTGCTGGCATGTTAGCTAACGTTACATGCGTAGTAATGTAGTAATATTATTCGTATCTCAGGAAGCCATTTGCATTGCTAGTTATAGCCTAATGTTAGCTAGCTAGCTAGCTAACATTGAACCTAGTTGGTTAGCTTTATCTACCTGCACATTCATACTACAGCATTTCATGCCTGGTGGCTAGCTATAACAATCTGTTTGTATTACTAGTAGTATGGGTTGGGATTATGGTTCATTGTTTAGCTAGCTAGCTAGTTACATGTCTAAACAAAAGACTACACTTCGCCAGATGATTACATGTCCCATCAAGTTAGCCAGGTGTGTCTGGGGGTGATTACGACCATCTATTGTATTTCATGAACATGTGTACATGTCTAGACAATAGCTAGGTGTGGATGGAGGGTGGTTATAGCATTTCCTTCACATGACCAATCAATTGAGACCAATCAAGTGTGACCAATCAAGTGTGTCTCTGGGTAAGCATCATCTAATAATTATAAAATATTTATAAAATACTTTTTTACCTGGACTATTTCTATTTTTTATATTGCTACTATGCAAATATGCAAGTAAGCATTTCGCTGTACCGTTTACACCTTCTGTATCCTGTGCATGGGGCAAATAAACTTGATTTTAATATATATAGTCTGTGTTTACCAGATGCGGTAATGTGAAGAACAACATGACCTGCACCAAAGTCAGATTAGGATATAGGCCAAGGACTAGATAAAGTGTATTTTTACCTGGAGTTTTTCCTTATTGTAGGCTACTACTTTCACCACGTTTAGTCTTGAAATCTTTGGTTGTTTATTACACTACTTTACACCTGTTCAGTACATGGCCTTACATGTGAATCCTTAAAGAGACGGGTAGGGCTAGGGCTTAAGAGGGTGTGATCGATGCTGAATAGGTGTAGATAAAGAAGAGCTCTCCAGTAGGTGTACAAAATCATTCAAGAGTAAAATTCTCAAAAAGTTTATCCACTTTCAAAGCAGAATTACTTTCACATTGTTCCTCAACTGCAGTGTATGATTTTCCATTTTGTAGCTCTGAGTCTATACTTTAAAAAACACATATCAAATGTTGCTACACAAGACCCAATCGAGGTGGTCGGTCACATTTGACTGGTGAATTGAGTTGTTATCTAGGAGCACCACCTGGTGGGGAAGGCTACAGTATGTCACTGGAAATGACCATGAGTGAGCTAGATCAAGTCAAGGCAGGTAAATATTGTAACTGGTCAACCCCATTCAAAATAGTATGTCTTTAATCGTAGGCGAATACATCTAATTATGACCAGTGAAGTTCAATGAAATATAATATTATTGTGGATGAGGGGAAGGTGGGCAGGGATCTGGATTTTAGTGGTGGTGGTGGAACTGCTACAAATCCCTGATCCCCAAAATGTGTTTATTCTCTATAATAGTTTTCAGCAGATCTGTATTCAATTCAAGGTTATTTTGTATTACTAGGCAGGTCAGTTAGTTAAGAACAAATTCTTATTTACAATGACGGCCTACACCGGCCAAACTCTAACCCAATTGTGCGCTGCTATATGGGACTCCCAATCACGGCCAGTTGTGATACAGCCTGGAATCGAACCAGGGTCTGTAGTGATGCTTCTAGCACTGAGATTCAGTACCTTAGACCACTGCACCACTCAGGAGCCCGAGTGATGCTGTAGAGTTTTGATTGTTTCTCACAAATTATGAAATCAGATTGTGATTAATGTGGATTTTTATTCACATTGAGACAGAGGAGGTAAAACCACATCAAACGGCACCATTTTTTAATGAGATATTGATAATAGTACTTAGACAGTACAGCTTCAACCAACCATTCACACGCATATTGGGTACACTCGGCACAAGACACAGAGTATCACAACTCCACTGAAATGTATTGTACGTTTGACATTAAGACAGCGGCTTACTCATTTTCATCAATCTCAAACTGGATCAAAATAATTCAAAATAAGTCAATGTACTTGAGGTTCATGTTTCCTCTGCAACTGATTCATTCTACCACTAGATGGTATTGTGGGCATACTTGTCTTACCGTCCCCGCTCTCCTACCTTCCCCTCAATCCTCTCCATCTCTCTATACCAGGGATAATTGACTATATTCAGCCATTTATCGACGGTAAATCGACCACAAGAAGTCCAAACAGATATAATATTTGACTAAAACATAATAATTTCAAACCTTGCTTACATTTCTATAAGGTCACATACACGGACTGTACAAAATAGCCTCAATTCGTCGATGCATGGACTCTACAAGGTGTCGAAAGCGTGCTGGCCCATGTTGACTCCAATGCTTCCCACAGTTGTGTCAAGTTGGCTGGATGTCCTTTGGGTGGTGGACCATTTTTGATACACAAGGGAAACTGTTAAGTGTTGCAGTTCCTGACACAAACCGGTGCGCCTGGCACCTACTACCATACCCCGTTCAAAAGCACTTAAATACTTGTTATTGCCCATTCACCCTCTGAACGGTACACACACACAATCCATGTCTCAATTGTCTCAAGGCTTAAAAATCCTTCTTTAACCTGTCCCCTCCCCCCCATCTACACTGATTGAAGTGGATTTAACAAGTGGCATCAATAAGGGATCATAGCTTTTACCTATATTCACCTAGTCAGTCTGGTCAGTCTCCTATTTTGTGGGTAGGGCCTGTGTCTTATTGTGTGGTTGGGGCCTGTGTCTGATTAGGGGTGTAGGGCCTATGTCTTATAGTGTGGGTAGGTTATATGTCTTATTGTGTGGGTAGGGCCTGTGTCTTATTGTGTGGGTAGGGCCTGTGTCTTATTGTGTGGGTAGGGCCTGTGTCTTATTGTGTGGGTAGGAAATGTGCCTTATTGTGTGGGTAGGGCCTGTGTCTTGCCTCCGGTGGTGGTGAGCTGCATCAGACTTCCCGATGCTGGACGATCCGCACCGGTGGCCCAACTGAAGAAAGTTCTAGAAGAACGAAAAATAAGACTATGAGAAAATAAGAAAAGTAAGAGAATGAGACTATGAAATGGCTAGACTATGGGTGCTAGCAGTTACTACTTGTAAGTGAGTACAAGTGAAACATGGTTGTCTTACAGTATATGATATAAGAGAGTCCACGTTTTAATTAAGCACTGGGTGAGATTAAGTTGTTTTCTATATGTCAAAGTCTAGAAGAAATTTCAAGAAGACAAAAAAAGGCCACAATATTGATGGCTTTTATGTATTTTATACCTCTGTGCCTCTTAGTTATGTTGTTAGCCAATGACCTATTTCAACAGCAACTATATCATGAGATTGCTATTCACAATTCAAAGTCAACATTCTACACCAGTCCACCAAATGGACATTTGATAAGCTGATGAACTGAATCAAAGTGCTCATTTAAATTCCCCTCCCATTGCTTCTACTTATACTCCCAGACCCTCATCTGTTTCTACTGGTAATCTGCAGGGTTAATGTTGTCCAACCCTTCTGGGATTATAAAACTGGATCAAATCCCATCTAATCTCTACTGTGTACAGAGGAGAGACTGGAGACTATGTGCTCTGTGTCTAAACTGACATGAAAAGAGGAAAACAAACTTTAGGGGCTCCATACACTAGTTTAGGGGCTCCATTAGTGTGTTGGTTACAGTACATAGTTAACATTGCATTTACAGCAAATTTGGGTAAATCCAAGACTATATCCAGTCAAGAGTATTGAAGAAATGTAAGATTATAATTAGTTGATTGATATGTCCATCAAATTAACCTTTTGATCACATTACAGCATTATTCAAACCAGACATTTGGCTCTAAATATCTTTTGGCAAGACTTTAACAAATAATACTGCAATACAATTGAGTAGGCCATTTTCCCAGGCCAAGAGACAGCATTGCCATCTTCTGGTGAAATACTGGTGTACAAAAAAGATTGTCTTATGGTCATACGTTGAAGAAATAGTTAAATCTGTATGTTCTAAACCTTTAGAATAATTTAATGACGGTCTTACAGCATAAATATACAAATAATTTTAAATCTCAAGATTAACTAAATGATCAGTAAAAACATACAGTAATGAAAACAACCCATCATCCACCATATCACACTCACTCTGCAATGTACTCCAGTGGTGTCCAGGAACCAAAGTCTGCATCAGGCATGAACTTCCTGTTCATTGGAGTATCCAAGGTTACCCTGTGTAATCAAGTCACATGACAATGTTCTGGCGGTGGTAGGAACTGACTACCGCAGGCCTGAAGCTCTGGTCCTGGACTGATTGTAACAGGCCCATGTAAACCCCTTGTCAACAGACAAAAAAACAACAGCAAAGCTAAAGTGTAAAGATGATATTTACCACCAGCAAGCATCCAACAACCTCTGATGAAGGCCTTTCACTATATTTTGAGATGAGCATGATAATTGATACATAAATACTTGCATATATTGAAATATGATTTTACATTTCAGTTGTATTAGTTGTATGTTTGAATGTGCACAGATGCAGCCTACAGTCTTTTGAATGAGCACAGATGCAGCCTACAGTCTTTTGAATGAGCACAGATGCAGTCAACAGTCTTTTGAATGTGCACAGATGCAGTCTACAGTCTTTTGAATGAGCACAGATGCAGCCTACAGTCTTTTGAATGAGCACAGATGCAGTCTACAGTCTTTTGAATGAACACAGATGCAGTCTACAGTCTTTTGAATGTGCACAGATGCAGTCTACAGTCTTTTGAATGTGCACAGATGCAGTCTACAGTCTTTTGAATGAGCACAGATGCAGCCTACAGTCTTTTGAATGAGCACAGATGCAGCCTACAGTCTTTTGAATGAACACAGATGCAGTCTACAGTTTTTTGAATGAACACAGATGCAGTCTACAGTCTTTTGAATGAACACAGATGCAGTCTACAGTCTTTTGAATGTGCACAGATGCAGTCTACAGTCTTTTTGAGCACAGATGCACTACAGATGAGCACAGATGCAGTACAGTCTTTTGAATGTGCACAGATGCAGTCTACAGTCTTTTGAATGAGCACAGATGCAGCCTACAGTCTTTTGAATGAGCACAGATGCAGCCTACAGTCTTTTGAATGAACACAGATGCAGTCTACAGTCTTTTGAATGAGCACAGATGCAGTCTACAGTCTTTTGAATGAGCACAGTTGCAGTCTACAGTCTTTTGTGCACAGGTCCAGTGAATAAAGCAACCCTCCTATTCGTATTGGGAGTGCAGAAGAATTGCAAGTCATGGGGGTAATGCTAACCATATGTGACAGCTATGTGACAGCTAATAGTAGCCTGGCAGGTGGTCACAGTCCAACCTTATGCAATTGGAATATACCATAAAAAATAACTGAGAATATTGACTACAAAACTCAGATACAGGCTTCTCATGTTGACAATGCAAAAAACGTGCTTTACATCCATTTGTTAATCAATGAAACTATATATACAGATAGCTGCTCATGAGGTGAATACATGTAATATATTTGTAATGTAACCTTTGACCTCCACTGTTGGAAATAAATTAAATTCCTAACGACTATTTCCAATGAGTGCAGGTTTTTCCTATTCCTATTCATAATTAGTAAGTAATAAACTGTAAAAATAACAAATGCTATATTTGGCAAGTTATAAGCTGTAATAATAACAAAAGGTATCTTAGGCAGGTTTCTCCTATTCCTAATAAGTAATTGATTAACTGTAATAAAAACAACAAGATACCTCACAATTTAATCATTTAGCAGACACTCTTTAGGCAGAGCAATTAAGGTTAAGTGCCTTGCTCAAGGGTACATCAACAGATTTTTCAACTAGTTGGCTGAGGGATTTGAACAGAGACCTGTCGGTTACTGACCCAACGCTCTTAACTGCTAGGCTACTCACGGTAGTATGGCAACTGCCACAGCTCCAGGGGGCATCCCACTGTCTTCTCCTGCTAAACTCTGACAGAGCTGGTGGACTGCTGACTTGGCCATGCCATAGCCCACCATGCCTGAGGAGAGAGAGAAAGTAGGAGGTATGGAAAGAGGGACAGTGAAATAGGAGAGATGTTTGGATAAAATCAGATAAACACCAATAAATCTTACCATAATAACAAGGGACATGGAAATATACACAATACTAGAGTTACAAAGTAATCCAATGATTGTCGGATGTGGCAGGGCTTGCAAACTATTACAGACTACAAAGGGAAGCACAGCCACGAGCTGCCCAATGACACGAGCCTACCAGACGAGCTAAATAACTTCTTTGCTCGCTTCGAGGCAATCAACACTGAACCTGTCCCTGACTGAGTCTGTAATAGCAACATGTTTCAAGCAGAGTCCGTGTGCCCAAGAACACTAAGGTAACCTGCCTAAATGACTACCAACCCGTAGCACTCACATCTGTAGCCACGAAGTGCTTTGAAAGGCTGGTCATGGCTCACATCAACACCATCATGCAAGCAACCTTAGACCCAAATAAATGTGCATACCGTCCCACAGATGATGCAATCTTTATTGCACTCCATACTGCCCTTTACCACCTGGACAAAAGGAACCCCTATGTGAGAATGCTATTCATTGCTACAGCTCAGCATTCAACACCATAGTGCCCTCAAAGCTCATCACTAACCTAAGGACCCTGGGACTAAACACCTCCCTCTGCAACTGGATCCTGGACATCCTGACAAACCGCCCCCAGGTGGTAAGGGTAGGTAACAACACACCTGTCACACTGATCCTCAACACGAGGGCCCCTCAGGGGTGCATGCTCAGTCCTCTCCTGTACTCCCTGTTCACTCATGACTGCATGGCCAGGCATGACTCCAACACCATCATTAAGTTTTCCAACAACACAACAGTGGTAGGCTTGATCACCGACTACGATGAGACAGCCAATAGGGAGGAGGTCAGCGACCTGGCAGTGTGGTGCCAGGATAACAACCTCTCCCTCAACGTGATCAAGACAAAGGTGATGATTGTGGACTACAGGAAAAGGAGGACCGAGCACGCCTCCATTCTCCTCGACGGGGCTGTAGTGAAGCAGGTTGAGAGCATCAAGTTCCTTGGTGTCCACATCACCAACAACCTTCATGGTCCAAACACAGCAAGACAGTTGTCAAGAAGGCACGACAAAGCCTATTCCCCCTCAAGAGACTGAATAGATTTGGCATGGGTCCTCAGATCCTCAAAAAGTTCAACAGCAGCACCATAGAGAGCATCCTGACTGGTTGCATCACTGCCAAGGCCCTAAAAATGGTCAAAGACTCTAGCCACTCTAGTCATAGACTGTTCTCTCTGCTACCGCACAGCAAGCAGTACCGGAGTGCCAAGTCTCGGTCCAAAAGGTTTCTTAACAGCTTCTACCCTCAATCCATAAGACTCCTGAACAGCAAAACAAATGGCTACCCAAACTATTTGCATTGTCCCCCCCCCCCTCTTTTATGCTGCTGCTACTCTCTGTTTATTATCTATGCATTGTCACTTTAACTCGACCTACATGTACATATTACCTCAATTACCTCGACTAACCTGTGCCACTGCACATTGACTCTGAACTGCCTGTATATAGCCTCGCTACTGTTATTTTACTGCTGCTCTTTAGTTATCTATTTTTTACTTTCCACTTATTTTTCTTAAAACTGCATTGTTGGTTAAGGGCTAGTAAGTAAGCATTTCACATACTGTTGTATTCGGCAAATGTGACAAATACAATTTGATTTGATACACAGTACCAGTCAAACGTTTGGACACACCTTCTCATTCAAGGGTTTTTCTTTATTTGTACTATTTTCTACATTGTAGAATAACAGTGAAGACATCAAAACCATAAAATAACACATCTGGAATCATGCATTAACAAAAAAAGTGTTAAACAAATCAAAATATATTTTATATTTGAGATTCTTCAAAGTAGTGACTCTTTAACTTGATGACAGCTTTGCACACTCTTCACAATCTCTCAACCAGCTTCACCTGGAATGCTTTTCCAACAGTCTTGAAGGTGTTCCCACATATGCTGAGCATTTGTGGCTGCTTTTCCTTCACTCCACGGTCCAACTCATCCCAAACCATCTCAATTGGGTTGAGGTCGGGTGATTGTGGAGGCCAGGTCCTCTGATGCAGCACTCCATCACTCTCATTCTTGGTTAAATAACCCTTACACAGCTTGGAGTTGTGTTGTTCATTGTCCTGTTGAAAAACAAATGATAGCGGGACTAAGCGCAAACCAGATGGGATGGCGTATTGCTGTAGAATGCTGTGGTAGCCATGCTGGTTAAGTGTGCCTAAAATTCTAAATAAATTATAGACAGTGTCACCAGCAAAGTACCCCCACACCATCACCCTTCCTCCTCCAAGCTTCATGGTGGGAACCACACATGCAGAGATCATCCGTTCACCTACTCTGCGTCTCACAAAGACACGGTGGTTGGAACCCAAAATCTGAAATTTGGACTCATCAGACCAAAGGACAGACTTCCACCGGTCTAATGTCCACTGCTCATGTTTCTTGTCCCAAGCAAATCTCTTCTTCTTATTGGTGTCCTTTAGTAGTGGTTTCTTTGCAGCAATTCGACCATGAAGGCCTGATTCACGCAGTCTCTTCTGAACAGTTGATGTTGAGATGTGTCTGTTACTTGGACCCTGTGAAGCATTTATTTGGGCTGCAATCTGAGGTGCAGTTAACCCTAATGAACTTATCCTCTGCAGCAAAGGTAACTCTGGGTCTTCCTTTCCTGTGACGATCCTCATGAGACCAGTTTAATCATAGTGCTTAATGGTTTTTGAGACTGCACTTGGAGAAACTTTAAAAGTTCTTGAAATGTTCGTAATTTACTGACCTTCGTGTTTTAAAGTAATGATGGACTGTCATTTCTCTTTGCTTATTTGAGCTGTTCTTCTCATAATATGGACTTTGTCTTTTACCAAATAGGGGAATCTTTGTATACCACCCCTACCTAGCCATAACACAACTGATTGGCTCAAACGCATTAAGAAGGAAAGAAATTCCACAAATGAACTTTTAACAAGGCACAACTGTTAATTGAAATCCATTCCAGGTGACTACCTCATGTAGCTGGTTGAGAGAATGCCAAGAGTGTGCAAAGCTGTCATCAAGGCAAAGGGTGAAGAATTTGAAGAATCTCAAATATAGAATCTCAAATATAAAATATATTTTGATTTGTTTAACACTTTTTTTGGTCACTACATGATTCCATATGTGTTATTTCATAGTTTTGATATTTTTTTAAATACCCTGGAATGAATAAGTGTCCAAACTTTTGACTGTCACTGTATGTGTTATTACAAACAGTATATTTTGAACTCAACATTCATTCACTACACGTTTATAACTTCCTGTTTATATACTATGGACAAATATTCTGGGTGCTTTTGGTTCCCAAACTTTGCCCATGGCAGTATTGAGAGATGACTGCTTGTTTCACAGACATGCTTTTGATTTCCCATCAATGTTTGTGTAAATACAGTAGCATATGGAAACAACTAACGTAAGATGTTTTTTTGGAAATGCCTTCAGAATCCATTTCCTCAAAGAGCATTAACAGACTAGCGTGCTGAATCTCCCAAAAGTTAAATCAATGTTATTTGACAGTTCAACCTGACTTTTAAATCCAAGGTCATAGGGTGCACACACGGTTAACAAGCCTCAGTCTTTAACCCCAAATCAACCCTAAATCTTTAAGTCCACAATGTGTGCATCTGGCTTTGCAAGACCAGTTGTTGCTAAGACACCATTGGCAAGACCAGCTGTCCCTAAGACACCACTGGACACCAAACTACCCAAAAGGCAGTATTTCACCCTAGAGAACTCAGTAAAGCTGGTTGAGAATGTCTTTAGATTAGACACACTATTAGCTAGGTAAGCTCTTAAGTATTAAAGCTAATAAATATTAAGCTAAAGATATAAGCACAAATAACCCCTAAACACATCTTTAAGCACTATTACCATCTTCCAATGTCTTGTTTTTGTCAGTAATACAGACCATTTGTATTATGATCATAAATACTTCAAGAGCAGTTTTTTTCCCCCATCTTCATAACATTAAATACATCTGAAACTTTTGGTCCAAAAATATGCAGAACAACGAATCCATGCTTTTGTCACTTCAAGATTAGACTACTGCAATGCTCTACTCTCCACCTACCAGATTAAAGCACTAGTGCTAAATACAGCTGCTAGAATCTAGACTAGAACCAAAACATTTGATCATATTACTCAAGTGCTAGCCTCTGGCTTCTTGTTAAGGCTAGGGCTGATATCAAGGTTTTACTGCTGACCTACAAGGCATTACAAGGACTTGCTCCTACTTATCTCTCCGATTTGGTCCTGCCGGACATACCTACACGTACGCTACGGTCACAAGGCGCAGGCCTCCTAATTGTTCCTAGAATTTCTAAGCAAACAGCTGGAGACAGGGCTTTCTCCTACAAAGCTACATTTTTATGGAATGGTCTGCCGATCCATGTGAGAGATGCAGATCCGGTCTCAACCTTTAAGTCTTTACTGAAGACTAATCTCTTCAGTAGGTCCTATGATTGAATGTAGTCTGGCCCAGGGGTGCGAAGGTGAAAGTCAAGGCACTGGAGTGACGAACCACCCTCGCTGTCTCTGCTTGACCGGCTCCCCTCTCTCGACAGGGATTCTCTGCCTCTGACCCTATTACAGGGGATGAGTCACAGGCTTGCTTGTGCACCCCCATGCCGTCCCTAGGAGGGGTGCGTCACGTCGTGCCAGGCTTTTTTCACTATACTCGACTTGACTGACGTGACCTTCCTGCCTGGTTTTGCAACCCTTCGGACTCGTGCGGTGGGGGAGATCTTCATGGGCTATACTCGGCCCTGTCTCAGGGTACTAAGTTGGTGGTTAGTTGATATCCTTCTGGTAGTGTGAGGGCTGTGCTTTGGCAAAGTGGGTGGGGTTATACCCTGCCTGGTTGGCCCTATCCCCGGACAGGGCCAGAGTGTTCCCAGACCCCCCCGTCACAGCCTCCAGTATCTATGCCGCAATAGCCCTTGTGCCGGCGGGCTAGGGTCCGTCTGTCGTATCTGGTGTAATTCTCCTGTCTTATCTGGTGTCCTGTTCAATCTTAAGTATGCTCCCTCTAATTCTCCCATCTCTGTCTCACGCTCTCTCTCTCCCCCCTCGGAAGACCTGAGCCCTAGGACCATGCCTCAGGACTACCTAGGCTGATGACTCCTGGCTGTCGCTGTCCCCAGTCCACCTGGTCGAGCTACTGATCCAGTTTCTGCTGTTCTGCTTGCGTCTATGGAACCCTGACCTGCTGTTTCGACCCTCTCTCTCTCTCTCTCTCTACCGCACCTGCTGTAACAACCTCTGAATGCTAGGCTATGAAAAGCCACCTGACATTTACTCCTGAGGTGCTGACCTATAACCACTGTGATTACTATTTGACCCTGCTGGTAATCTATGAACATTTGAATGTCTTGAAGAACAATCTGTCCTTTATGGCCACGTACTGCTTCTACATCTGCATTGCTTGCTCTTTGCTGTTTTATGCTGGGTTTCTGTATAAGCACTTTGTGATTTCTGCTGATGTAAAAAGGGCTTTATAAATACATTTGATCGATTGAATCGGCATAAGGCAACCGACGCACTTGCAGTACCTGTTAATGGTCATATTAAAGATGTATTTCTAAGACTCACACACTTCTGCCACAAGGAAGCTCTGAGCGTTACTTGACATGAATTTAAGAGATCATGAAAATCTGTAAATCTTGTGGGTTATAGCATCGACTTTGTAAAACAGGGTAAATACTGTAGATCCTCTTTTCATTCAAATAAATATAGACATACTTTCTTCAATATCAAAACCTTATTCATATTTTATGGAGAAAAACCCCCACACAGGTGACAGTTACACTATAGGAAACATCCCCAAAAAATATTAGACATACCACTGCCAAAAAAAGTAATCTAAACCAAGTCTGTGAGTGAAATCCCTACAATTTCCTGGCCTGTGTCTAGTGTAGCACTAGTTTCTACAATAATCTACATTCAATGGGAGAAGAGCACAACACACTCTAACCATGTCTACAATTGGAGACCCAAATTCTGCTGACTCATTCTCCTCCCCAACCTAACAGCCAATGAGAGTGGGGGCTTTATACCGACTGCTGATCAGGGATTTTAGGTGCCCTAGTGTCAGGATTTATATTGTTCTCAGGACCATCACATGGGTTACACACCACACAGGGAATGGCATGGTTGTTGGGTCCTATAGGTAACATCACATGCATACAGGGTCAGGCTTAAAATACCGGAGAGCATTGTGTGATAAACCATAGTAGTAACAATTTCTCTCCTCATTAAAATAAATATCATATTCAACATGTTACTCATAGTTTTGTTTCTACTATATATCAGTCTTTTTTGTATTTCATGGGTTCCTTGTTTTACAAATAGTTTGACGACGTAAGCTGCTATCGTGACGACAGCCACCCTTAGAAATAAAAGTTGGAATGAGACGGTGGTCAGAACAGAGGCACAGTCAAACAGTGTCAGCATGAACAACATTACAGGAGAAAAGAACAGCAGGGTGCCATTTATTGAGATGTACTGGAGGGAGCTCTGCAGAGTGGTCACTAGCTGGCACAGCCACAGCCACAGCCACAGCCACAGCCACATAGTCATACAATCTGATTTTAAACTTAACCTTAACCTTAACCACACTGCTAACCCTAATGCCTAACCCTAACCTTAAATTATGACCAAAATGCAAAAAATAATCATATAGAATGCCAGTAGAATCAAATAGAATACCAGTAGAATAGAATAGAACCCCAGTAGAATAGAGTACCAGTAGAGTAGAGGTAAGTGGCGTCTTACCACTAGTACCACCCAGTGATGCTTTAGCCCCAGCCAGAGTCAGTAGTCCACCCTGCTTCAGGTGCACAGCAGCCAGATGGCTAGATATGGTAGAGGTCCACACACTCTGCTTCCACATCATGTCTGTGTTTTTGTACAGGTCTAAAAAACAACATACATAACAGAAGATGTTTGAGGACCAACATTGCAACATTAAATGAACCATGTAATTAAATGGAACGAACAAACATCCCTATTGAATGTCAGATGAGAATTCAGCCTATGGGGAAATTGGTTTGAAAGGGGTTTAAATGTTTAAGGGAGATATTTACATTTTAGCAGACGCTCTTATCCAGAGCGACTTACAGTAGTGAGTGCATACATTTTCATATTATGTTTGTACTGGTCCCCCGTGGGAATCAAACACACAACACTGGAGTTGCAAGTGCCACATGGTACCAACTGAGCCACAAGAGACCTGGCATTCATATCACAGTATGTGTTCAAAATGAACTGATAATATCTCAGTGAAACACTCTTGAACCTTTGGAGCTGCAATTTCCTCCAGCCCATCCGCCTGCCACACACAAGATGGCATCCACTTTCTGGTCCCCTAGCAACTGGGCCACATCTGCTGTCACCTGCAGCAAGAGATAACAGTCTATTACTACGGGCTAGAATCTGGGTGTTTTACGGTAATTATCCAGCGTTTTGCAAATCAACGGAGTGTTCAAAAAGCTGTCAACATCACAGAGGGAGCAGGTGAAAGCACGCTCCTCCTACCTGTCCTGCTTGCTCAGTAAATGACTCCGACAACTTCACCAGCACGTTCGCGTTTGCCTCCTCACTGGCAACGATATCGATGCTGGCTACCCACTTTTGGAAAATAAAGAAAGAACAACAGCGCATGAAACATTTGCAATCTTTGGAAAATAGGATGTTGATATCGAACTATCCTTCAACGTCGGCTATTTATTCCACATGCAATCCAAAAGTAGGCTCAGTAAATTATAACAACTGATTATATGTTTTCCGATAGCTCTGTGCTGGCATCGTTAAAACGTCTTGATAATGACAATTGATGATGACAATTTCAATGGTTTAATTTATTTTTCCTTGCTTCTTACCATAGCATCTAGGGCTAGGCCTACTCAACAAGTGGTTATTGAAAATATAATAGACACTGGGGCAAGAAAAGGCTCACAATCATTTCGTAATTGTATTCTATATGAATAAAAAAAATAAGTATAGCACTCACCCATCCTTTAGATTTGAAGTGCTGAACAATTTTGCTACCCAGTGCACCTCTTCCTCCGTATACGAGTACCCGACTGGCAGCCATGCTTTCTTTACTATGCGCTTCAAGCAATGATGACTATTTCACTACCATTACACGACAGCTACCGTAGAGAAGAGAGAGAGAGAGAGAAAGGGAGAGAGATATACACCCACCCCCAATATTTAAACAGACACACTCAGCACATCAGAGGCAGACCTTAGTTCAATATTGTTCTATGTAAAAATGCGTAAGCTATGATAACATTATCAGTGCATAGGTTAGCCTACACCAGGGATGGCCAAATAGCCGCGGTCTGCATACATTTTGAACTCAGTCAAGGTCTCAACTTACTGTTGAGAGTTATAATAGTAGAATACACAAGGCACAATTGCTCAATTTGGTTGTGCATCAGCAGTTTTTCTCTTGTTATGTCAGTCACTGACAGTCACTCAATTAGCCCATGTAACGTTAGCTAACAGTTAGTCTAGCAGCCAGCGATCTAAACTTGTAGTAATCATGGTCGAATTACCAACCAGGGCCCCCATTGATTTTGTTAGTCACTCTCAGTCAGATATCATATTATGGTAAATGTGTAGAATTGCAGGAAATTAGCTGTAAACTGCGCATTTTTCTCACTGCCCCATGGCAAAATGAGTAGAATTGCATGAAATTAGTTATATAATTGAAAAATCTTCTCTCCCCTCATGTCAAAAGTGTTGGATAATTTATCATTTTTGAAACACCTGAAACAGCTTTTTCTAGAGTCATAATCATTAAGCTTAATTTGATGTAAAAAGCATACCTCTTCAGGTGTCTGTATCCTCGACCAGCAAAATTGTCTGAATGTTTGTTGTTTTACTATCCTTGTGAGGACTTCTGTTACACACAAGGATAGTTAAACACACAAACACACACACACACACACACACACACACACACACACACACACAAATGATGTACATACTCATGTATTCAGATAAAATAAAATGTACAGGATTTGGATACAGCAGCAGTGAGACAGCAGCCTGGCCTGTGGGAGTACATCCTAGTCATCCTGAGTACAGCATGTCTGAATCTGTCACAGCAACACAGCTCATTGAGATGTCATCAAATCATTTTCATGCCCTGGGCTTTCACTCGCAGTCAAACATATCAGGCTAGATTTCTAATTGCACATCCAATGAATACACATTTGAAATAAACACAAGAAAATGATACAGCGAAATTCAAAATGTTTGCTCGCATAGACTTGTATTTGATCACGCCGCTTTGACCAAGTAATTTCTGTAGATTACGACACATTAAAATAACAGTGTGTCCAGGTTTAGGCCCATTGACCAGCACATACGGTTATTTAACTTGGATGAATGATATGATAGCCTGGGTGGAAGTCTGTTAGTGCTTTAGTTGTGATGAAACAGGACTTGGCTAAAGCAAGAATAGACTGTTACCCACGCTAATGATAAGATGGTGAGGAGGGAAGGAGGCATGCTGATAGGAACAACACTAGGTGTGGATTGGGGGGTATATAATGGTAGGGGAAGCAGTGTTGATAGCTAAAGTCTAGAGGAGCAAATACTATGATCAACTCCCCGGAGCAGTGTGTTGAACATCATGATCATCCCTTTACATTCTGCTGCATCCGACAGAAACATCTTGCTGTTTGATAAGTACACAAATCACAGAATAATACAGGGGAAATGTTTTCATATAATTTAATGTGTTGTAATCTACAGGCATTACTCGGTCAAATCGTTTAAACTGTGAATGAATTATACAATAATTCAGTATTATAAAATGGTATATTTTGATGTCCCACCACTTCTTCGTTTTGACCCCTAGATGTCATCAAAAGTCTTTGATTAGGTAAATAGACAATCTATTCAGTGTTAGCACTAATTGAGGGAAAATGTGTATTTCATAATCAACAAAGGCAAAACAAAGTGTTTCATCTCAAGTTGAGGCATTAAAAATGCCTCGGGGATGGCATAAGACATTTATCCTGGCATCCTATATACCATGACTAGTCCCAACCAGTTTGATAGATATGACTTACTAGTAGATAGAAATCCATCAAACTAGTTTGGTCAACAGCCCAATTGCCCACAGGTGAACTGACCTTTCATGTTGTGAGCCAGATCGTCACGGTGGATATGCAGTGAGTACGCAGACAAGAAGGCCTGTGCAAATCCCCACAATGAATATCACAAAACGTATTCACAGTGAAGGAGGGGAATAAACTGGTGGGTAAGTGGCGACTGTACAAGATATACAGTCAGGTCCCAAATTATAGGCACCTTTGATCAGTGATGGAAAAAGTACGCAATTGTCATACTTGAGTAAAAGTAAAGATACCTTAATAGAAAATGACTCAAGTAAAAGTGAAAGTAACCCACTAAAATACTGCTTGAGTAAAAGTCTAAAAGTATTTGATTCTAATAATATTTAAGTATCAAAAGTACATTTAATTGCTAAAATATACTTCAGTATCAAAAGTAATAGTAGAAAGTATTTCAAATTCTTTATATTAAGCAAAATAGACAGCACCATTTTCTTGTTTAAAAAAAAAACTACAGATATCCAGGGGCACACTCCAACACTCAGACATCATTTACAAACAAAGTTAAGTGAGTCCGCCAGATCAGAGACAGTAGAGATGACCAGGGATGTTCTCTTGATAAGTGTGTCTATTGGACCATTTTCCTGTCCTGCTTAGCATTCAAAATGTAACGAGTACTTTTGGGTGTCAGGGAAAATGTAGGGAGTAAGCAGTACATAGTTGTCTTTGGGAATGTAGTGAAGTAAAAGTAAAAGTTGTCAAAAATATAAATAGTCAAGGAAAGTACAGATACCCAAAACAACTACTTAAGTAGTACTTTAAAGTATTTGACTTAAGATGAGCAAAAAATACAGTGTAAAATAAATAATACAAATACTGAGCTATGTTGTATGCTATTTTTTGGGGGGTGCAAATTATATTATTTTATACTTATGCAATTGCTCAAATTTTTGTCGCCCCTATTTTTAATACCTTTTTCTCACCTTGCGAGTATAATAGCATTGATGCTTTTTCTAAAAGGCTTTATGAGATTGGAGAACACATTGGTTGGGATCTTAGACCATTCCTCCATACAGAATCTTTCCAGATCCTTGATATCCTTAGTCTGCGCATATGGACGGCTCTCTTCAATTCAAACCACAGGTTTTCAATGGGGTTCAATTCTGGAGATTAAGATGGCCATTGCTAAATGTTGATTTTGTGGTCAATTAATAATTTATTTGTGGATTTTGATATGTGCTCTGGGTGATTGTCTTGCTGGAAGATCCACTTTTGGCTAAAATGTCCTAGTACAAGTCCCCAACAAGAGCCCTGGTGGAAGCAAAATAGCATCAAAGATCCACAACAAAATATGTGATGGCCCCAATGGGTGCTTATGTCAACATTTAAAAAAAAAAAAAGATTCCTTTTGACAGATTACAAAGTCACCCCCCCCCCTCGTCTTTGTATTTAGATATTTTTAAGTATTTGGGCTCCCGAGTGGCACAGCGGTCTAAGGCACTGCATCTCAGTGCTAGAGGCGTCACTACAGGCACCCTGGTATGAATCCAGGCTGTTTCACAACTGGCTGTGATTGGGAGTAGCATAGGGTGGCGCAAAATTGACCGAGCGCCGTCTAGATTTGGACGGTGTAGGCCGTCATTGTAAGTAAGAATTTGTTCTTAACTGACTTGCACAGTTAAAAAAAAGAGTGCATATGAAAAAAATACTGTAGTGTTTTTGTGGACTTTACTGTAGTAGATACTGTAGTATTTACAGTTAACTACAGTATAAATAATGTAGTAAAAGAAAATACGAAGCATGAAAAAGTTATGCTGCTTTAAAAGTTTATTAACTTGTTATCCCACTTAGGAGACAAGTTGGAGGAAATGCCCTTGAAAGATTTTGTTGAGTGCTAGAGAGCTGCTCTTTGTTTACACCCTTTCAACATCGTTCACAGCCTTTTAAGCCTTAGCCCCACCCATCTATTTAAGAATTCACATGTAAACGACAAGCCAACCGTTCGTATGGTCAACCCCTCCATTATCTCAGCCAATCATGGTCTCTAGACAGGAAGAATCCTTTCTTTCTCCCTATATAGCTCAGCTATTCCTCCGTGGAAATATTTACGGATGCTATGCAAGTTTATATTGGAGGCATATGGAGTTCTTCTCTGCTTGTGCATCCTTATTTCGGCGCCAAACCCTCCACTGGTGTACGTGGCCAAAGAGCTCTATTTTCATGTCATCCAACGAATGTAAATGTCTGGAGTTTGCTAAATGGCACTGACTCTTGGATTCAAACCGGTACTATGGTCAGATGGCATGAAAATACCAGTGGTGGGTTTGGCTTCAAAATAAGAATGCATAAGAAGAAAATAACTCCATACCTACTGTAAAATATTAGTGGGTGGTTTGGCTTCAAAATAAGAATGCATAAGAAAATAACTCCATAACTGAAAATAACTCAAAATAAGAATGCATAAGAAGAAAATAACTCCATACCTACTGTAAAATATTAGTGGGTGGTTTGGCTTCAAAATAAGAATGCATAAGCAGAAAATAACTCCATGCCTACTGTAAAATATTAGTGGGTATTTGATGTGATGGAGCTATTTGGCTTCCACTGGTCCTGGGGCCCTTGTTCAGATCAACGGCATGATGAACTTTACCCAGGACCAGGACATTTTTGCCAAAAAATCTGGTTGCCTCTGCCAGGAGGCTGAAACTTGGCCTCAGGTGAATCTTTCAGCAATACAATAACCCCAAGCACACATACAAATCCTCAAAGAAATGGTTAATTGAGCACAAAATCAACATTTAGCAACGGCCATCTCAGTCTCCGGATTTGAACCCCATTGAAAACCTGTGGTTTGAATGGAAGAGAGCCGTCCATAAGCGCAGACTAAGGATATCAAGGATCTAGAAAGATTATGTATGGAGGAATGGTCTAAGATCCTTCCCAATGTGTTCTTCAATCTCATAAAACATTTGAGATAAAGGCTAAGTGCCGTTATCCTCGCAAGGTGAGGTATTGAAAGGTATTTAAAACAGGGGTGCCAATAATCTTGACCCCTATCTTAAAAAATATATGACTTGTTAAACAAAATCTCTTTCTCTGAGCAATTATATTAATATAAAATAATATAGATATTTTTTTATGCAATATACAGTAGCTCAGTATTTGAATTCTTTATTTTATACAGTATTCTTTGCTCATCTTTATCGAGGGTGCCATTAATTTTGGAACTGTATACAACAAGTATAAACTGTATACAATAAAGTAATAAACAGGACGTTTAAACAAGGCCCAACTCAGCTGAATTAAATAATAAATAATTATTTCAAAGCAACAGCCAGTTAACAGGTAGGCCTAGGTCAGACAAAGTAAGCATTTACATTTATTAGGCTTAACTTTAACATACATTCTTAAACGTGATCAACTTATAGTTAAACTATTAATCCACAAATGCATTTATGGAAGAGTTGGCTAATTAGTGTAGAGCCACCAACTAAATCCTGGCGCCAAATAGATGAATAGGTGTGCTCGCGACCACAAACTCCCATACATAGCCTCTTTTCTTTTTACAGGTGAGCCACAATCAAAATAGCAGAGAACCTTTTGATGAAAAACATCTTTCAATAAACTGTTGTAACTACTTTGTTACATTTCTGCAGGCATGGATAGTATGCTAGCTTTGTGTCAATAGCAAACAACAGTGCATTGGTAGTCTATTAGTGCTCTAAAGGGAGAGGACTTGATAGCAGAGCTTCAGCACCTTGGAGGTTGATCTGAAAGTAGATGAAAGTGGAATGGATATATCTTAAATGGATATGAACTGATATCAAAGCCAAAAATCTAAGTTTACATGAGTGCCAGGGAGAGACGCAGGGGGCAAAGACAGCCCCACTATCAAAGATAGTATCAAATATTCTATAGAAAGCAAGAGATGACACTCCCAAAGCTGTGGGATAAACGTGTCTTGTTTGGATTTAGGACAATGATATGAGTGGAAAAGCAATACGGATGGATGATACTGTACCTGTCTGGGTTCGCAGGGGAGCGCAATGTGATCAGAGGTGGAGAGGGGGTGAAGATTCCGAGCAATCAAAAACGTTCCTCTGGGTGCTTATAGGTGGGAAGATTGGAAAAAACAATTAAAAGTGGAGAGATCGTAATAAAATCGGGAATTCATTATTGTTGAGGAAAATGTGCTATAGAGCAACAGGAATAGAAAGCTGAGAAACTTTGTTTAGTGATTATATGTTAATGACTTTGAATGAAAGAATGCTTTGAAATAACCACGATCATTCATTTACGTCACTCTTGATTCTCATGGATACATGCATCTACATGACATTCTTTCATTTACAGGCAGAAAGTTCAATGCCTACATCATTATACAAATTATTCAAGATTACAATTATTTTGAACTTTGTGTCCTGAGTGTTTTGATTTAGTTGAAATGTTTCAGTCATGAAACCACTTTGATAGCAGCTTTTGACTTCATTCTATCCGTATCAGATTGCATTTTAGAATCCAGGAATAAAGCAAAGAAAGAGGCAGCCTTTGATGTTTTATACCTGTGGACAGAAGCCTGTATTAAGCATTTCAGTTCCAGGAATAAGTTCCGGCTCCTTTTTGTTATGTCTCCATGGGCAAGGTAATGCCTTGTTACTATCCTCCCTGGCAGTTTCAGGGAACAGAACATAGGCTATGTCCCATGATTTGGTAACACCTCTCAGGACTATATGAAGGAAAGATGGAGACCAGTTTTGGGACTAGGTGGAAGTTAATGCAAGGTGTAATAACTGTGGTCTAATTTGGGCCCAGAGTTTTTCCTTGTCAAGTCACATGGTCAGGAAAAAGTCCTGGCTTTAGCTCTAATACTAATAAACTCATTATCTTCCTTACAGCTATGGGAAATTCTGCGGTAACAGAACGGAATTACGCTTTGACTAAGATTTTCGATTAAAACATATATGCCAAACAAAAACCATTGATTTCGATGTTTACCAAAGCATACAACTCCATGCACAAGGACTACTTTTAACAATTTAGACAGAATATTTCACAAAAACACATTTACTGGAAGAACTATGGAGAAGCAAAGTTTGGTAACAGAATTACAGTAACATCTTCCTCAGTTTTATTATGTGACCATGTTTTCCAAAAACTCTGTTAAATATCTGCTTTGGTGTACAAATAAAGATTCAAAGATGTCTGCAGAAAGAATGGGGTGTCAGCTATGACACAACAACTTGAGCAACAAAAAAATAATGTTATTGAACTACAGTGGTGGAAGTAGCTTTACATACGGTAACTGACTTAGAGTAACAAAATTACATCATAGGTCCCTGATCTGTACAATACAGAAATGCAGAATTATAGATATGTCTGTCATTCTCTTCATAGTGATCTATTCTGAATAGGTACCGAAAGGTAGAAATATGCAATATCCTTCTTTTACATATTTGGCTATTATTGTAAGACCACATTTGGTTGGTCCGGAACAGACCATATCTGAAACAATCCTAGACGTCTACATTTCACAAGTTTGGACATTACAGTAGAGCACAGTAAAATACAGAACAGCACAGCACAGTAGAGTACAGTACAGTACAGGATAGTACAGTAAAGTAGATATGTTCAGTAGGATACAGTACAATACAGTACATTATACTGTACTCTACTCTAGTGTGCTCTACTGTACAGTACTGTAATATACTTTCCTTTACTGTTATGTACTGTACTTGACTGTGCTCTACTGTGCTGTCCGAACTAGTGAAACATAGAGGTCTATGATTGGTTCAGATTTGGTCAGGGTGGATTTTGGCCAGGGCAGATTGAGCAAATTTAAACTACGTTTCAATGTCCATGGACATCCAATGTCGGTCGGTGCTCAGTGGGTGAGGATGCTTGTCACAGTAACTTGAAAGAGGGTAGATGGTAGGTGTCATGGTAGGTGTCAGTAAGAGCCGGGCGAGGTGAAATTAATTGGAGAGAGAGAGATGAGAGCGAGAGAGAGCGAGAGAGAGAGCGAGAGGGAGAGCGAGAGAAAGTGAGACAGAAAGTGACCGGCAGAGAGAAGGAGAGTGAGAGGGAGGAGTTGTCCAGACTGTTTTCACAGTCTTGGTTTAACCACCAGATGACAGAAAGAGAAAAAAATAACAGGTATGAGCTGAAGATAACAGTATGCCAGTGGAAGGGAGGACAGTAGCAGATGATCCAACTGTGGTTTGTGACTACTATGATTTGCCATTGTAGACAATTCTATTGCATTAATTCCGTTACCAATTTGGTAACATAATTAAGAGTTAATCACGTAATAATTCACAAACAAAGTTGATATCAGTAAAAACAATTGGTAGGTCTACCTATACATGTTACTTCTGTGAACTTTCCTCATGCTCCCTCCTCATGAGGGAGAGAAATGAGAAAATATCTTAAAGATATGTGGGTTTTTGGTAACAGATTTACAAGGCACAAGGCAATGTTTCTTAAACTTACAGAAGGTAAATAATTTATCCAAAACTAAATATGTGTTATTATTAGTTGGCAGGGGTCTTTACCTCAACATTATTGTGTTTTTACGTATTTCTAATACCTTTTTCCAGGTAGATGTTGTCTAATACCCCTTTACATCTTTTTGACCAGAATTCAAAGCCTTTGTTTCAGGATAGCTAGGAGTGGTGGGTGTGGAGTCAAGCACAGAGAGCAAAGTTCCAAAGGAGAATGTTTATTTCAAATATGGGTCAAGCCAAAAACAACAGGAACACATGACCACAAAAACAGGAACGAAAACAAACCGTAAGCAATAAAACACGAACCTCCACTGACAGCAAAATAAATAAGCCTGCACAAAAGCAGGCAGGCTCTGAAGGCTTAAATAGCCCTGAATAAACGGTTAACAAGAAACAGGTGAAAACAATCAAGACAAACCCAACAGAAAAGGGAAAAGGAATCGGTGGTAGCTAGTAGAACAGTGACGCCGAGTGCCGAGCGCCGAGCGCCGCCCGAACAGGGAGAGAAACAGGGAGAGGAACAGGGAGAGGAACAGGGAGAGGAACAGGGAGAGGAACAGGGAGAGGAAAAGGGAGAGGAACAGGGAGAGGAACAGGGAGAGGAACAGCGAGAGGAACAGGGAGAGGAACAGGGAGAGGAACAAGGAGAGGAACAGGGAGAGGAACAGGGAGAGGAACAGGGAGAGGAGCTTCGGTGGAAGTCGTGACACTTTGCTTATTCCACATTTTTACGATGGGAAATATAGACTCTTGGCTTTAATTTTTTTTGTTGTATTTGTATTTATTATGGATCCCAATTAGCTGCTGCCTCCTGGGTTCCAGCAAAATTAAGGCAGTTATATCAAACTTTTAAAACATTACAATACATTTCACAACCAATTTCACAACACATTAAGTGTGTGCCCTCAGGCCACTACTCTACTACCACATGCCTACAACACAAAATCCATGTGTATGTGTGTGTGTGTGTGTGTGTGTGTGTGTGTGTGTGTGTGTGTGTGTGTGTGTGTGTGTGTGTGTGTGTGTGTGTGTGTGTGTGTGTGTGTGTGTGTGTGTGTGTGTGTGTGTGTGTGTATAGTGCGTATGTTGTTTGCCTATTTGACATGCTCCTATGAACTTCACATGTTGGTGCTCATGGGTCCTTTTACATGGAAATAATGCCCATATGCAAACAGGCTACAGGCTACAGGTGTGCAATACATCAACAATAAATACCGGCAATAATAAGACAATAATAAGATCCAATTAAATTGTTGGAAGCATCAAGAGTTTTTATTTTTTATATAAGTGTATTTTTTGATCGGAGCACTTGGTTGCACATTTAGGCATGCAAGTAAATGTTACTGGATGTTGTAGAATAAACATGTACATGTAACAAAACAAACACTTTCAAAGATAGTGATGCCAAACTGAAAATACATCTTGCCTTATACTCTGACACAAATTAGCATGTTGTCCTATCTTAATTAAACACAATGCCAACAGGGATGCAAGGTCTTTGGGGGGAAAAACTGTATACCTCAATCAACTACTGTTATATAATAAAATACAGCTTACTTTGTGTGTGTGTGTGTGTGTGCGTGTGCGTGTGCGCATGCGTGTGCGTGTGCACGTGCGTGTGTGTGCGTGTGTGCGTGTGTGTGTGCATTTGTGCGTATGTGTCTGTGTGCTTCTCTGTTGATCATGACAAGGGTAATTAGCTATCTCTCTCCACTTCGTGGCTTGAGTGTCAAAATCCTGTTGTGTTTTCAACATCACTTCGATTACAAAAGTGCTTTGATCAAGTTAGAAAAGTAATTTCCTATTATCACCACCTTTATCACCTTCCTTTGTACTTCTAAAGTTCTTGTTTTCTTGTTTCTCCTAACATCTTCAAACATTTAGCTAGACAAAAGGTTAGCTAGAGGTACTTAAAGGGGCAATCTGCAGTTGCTACATCCATTTTTGGACTTATAAATTAATGATATGTACCCATTGATTCTATAACTTATAAAGGCCTCATGAGCTTAGTTCAACTGTCGTACCCCATCAGAACCCAAAATAAAAGCTTGTTTTATGTCAATGTTTGTAAACAAAGTAAATGTAAACAAACACTATATAGCCTCAAAACTTGGTTAAAACCTTAATTGTAATATCATGGATGGTCAGTCCTTGCATCCATAGCTCTGTCTATGAATTTGAGAGTGGTTACATTTCTCCAGCCCCATCCCTCAGCTTTCCACTAAAACATTGCTTAAATTACTGATTGACGCTTTAATTGACCCAACTAATATGAATCATATTTTTTTCCTCTCTCAGACTCTCCCTGCCTAGACTTGGTGGAAGGACATCCAGGCTGCCAGCTAAGGTGGGTGGGCTCTGGTTGGATCATACTGCCCTGAGACTGAACCCCTATTTACTGATGGTGAGTAATGATTTCTCTTTCAGACAGAGATTCCAAGGACTGGAAGTGGAACCGAGGGAAGGTGTTTCTCCAACTCGCCCACATCTTCAGAAGTCAGTGTCTCAACTCTCAAGGCAATATATCCCTGCCAAGTCAGTGCCCACCCAGCAAACTGGGAACATTCCCAGAACATTAGCCAAGATTATCAATACATTCAAATGAGGGTTCTTTTTTTAAATTAAATGTATTTATTTAACTAGGCAAGCCAGTTTAAGAACAAATTCTTATTTACAATGACGGCCTACCCCTGCCAAACCCAGACAACACTAAGCCAATTGTGCACCACCCTCTGGGACTCCCAATAACGGCCGGTTGTGATACAGCCTGGAATCAAACAAGGGTCTGCAGTGACACCTCTAGCAACTGAGATGCAGTGCCTTAGAAGCTCCCAAGTGGCGCAGCGGCCTATCTAACATCAGGATGATAACATCCCTCCAAAGTTCAAAGAATGTTTTTCATAAAATAAAATGAAATATAAAATGAAATATCCTTGGAATGTCTGTAATATCCACCACAGAACATTCCCCAAAAGGTACCATAGGTTTCCAAGTAATGTAATGACACAATGTGTCAGTAATGTATTCCCATCAAAAGTAAGTTGGTTCTGTGAATGTTCCCAGAACATTTGTTAGGTTGAGGAAAATGCACTCATAACACAAAAACTGTCCAGCTGTACTGATGATTATAGAATGTTTGTACCAAAACATCCTTCTCCAAGAACGTTCCAGGAACACATTTAATCTGTTCTTAAAGGTTCAAAGTCCTAAATAACTGTTGTCTCCATCTTAGGTTAGTTTGGGTTGTGTTGATGTTGCTAATGCTTTTGTAACCCTTTCTGTGATCTGTCTAAGTGTAATGCATTATGAATGGCATTTAAAGTGCCCTTATTTTGTCCCTTAGTGCTAGTCCTACTAAGGATTACTTTAACATATGAAGGCTTATTAAAACTGGCGTGAAAAACACATACTGACTAAATGTATTCATTAAGCTTCACAAACAGGTGACATTATGCATTATAAGGCTAACTACACTGAAAAAACTATGAATGCAAAATGTAAAGTGCTGGTCCCATGTTTCATGAGCTGAAAGAAAAGATCCCAGAAATGTTCCATATGCACAAAAAGCTTATTTCTCTCAAATGGTGTGAACAAATATGTTAACATCCCTGTTAGTGAGCATTTTACCCTTTGTCAAGATAATCCATCCAACTGACAGGTGTGGCTTATCAACAAGCTGATCAAACAGTATGATCATTACACAGCTACACCTTGTGCTGGGTACAATAAAAGGCCACTCTAAAATGTGTCGTTTTGTCACACAACACAATGCCACAGATGTCTCAAGTTTTGAGGGAGTGTGCAATTGGCATGCTGACTGCAGGAATGTCCACCAGAGCTATTGCCAGAGAATTGAATGTTAATTTCTCTATCACAAGCCGACTCCAATGTCGTTTTAGAGAATTTGACAGTGTGTCCAATCGGCCTCACAACCGCAGACCACGTGTAACCACTCCAGCCCAGGACCTACACATCCGGCTTCTGGGGGGGCTGGCTCCCAAGTGGGTGGGCCTATGCCCTCCCAGGCCCACCTACAGTATAGCTGCAACCCTGCCTAGTCATGTGAAATCCATACATTAGGGCCTAATTAATTGTTTTTATTACCTGATTTCCTAATATGAACTGTAACTCAGCAAAATCTTTGAAATTGTTGCATATTGCGTTTATATTTTTGTTCAGTATAAAGGAGCTTAGGACTCCTTGTAACAGGCAATACAAATGAATAAGAGCAGATGAATGCACTAATAATAATACATTGCACACAAAGGCTGGACAGGAGTTTAAAAAAAAATATTCAGACAAAGACAAAGGTGTCCCTTGTCAGATAATTTTACCATCACACTGAGAGCTTTGTGTTGGTGTCAAGAGGTTAAGTAGAGAGGTCATCTAACATCACTCTGATTCTTCTTACACAACCGTCTCAGAACCATAAGTGCCAACCAAGTTGTGGGGCCCGGGGTCCCATGCGCCAAGGCCTAGTAATTCAGCCTGTCACAGTGGTTGTAGCCGAGGTTGACAATGCAATCTGGAGCTCTGCAGAACACTTTCATAGATAATAGAATGTGAAACTCCAGTCACAAAATCACATCTGTGGTATTGCTTCCACACCCCATTAGAGTACCATCATAATCCTTCTTAAAATAAGAGACACATAAGACAGGATGTTTTTGCCCATTCAATGTCTGAAATAATCATGCTTAGTTCTCATGCACATATTGACATTTACATATTTCCCCTGTTTTCTCCAATACCATATTTCACATGTAAATGTATGACAATATGATAAATCGATGCAATTTCAGCAATATCTGGGTGAGATGGGTCTTCTGTGCACAGATGTGCCATGATACACACAAGCCCGTTGGGAGAATGTTTTATGGAAGGTTTCCACTTATTCCAACCATAAATCATGCTGTAACTTGATTTGGCAGCGGCAATGACATGGTTGACATATGGGGCTGGATGACTATCCTGTGCATCATGTTTGATTATGTTAATGTGTACGTGACACATAGCTATTTTGGCTTGAATGTTGATCATGCTTGGTGACTTAAAATACAATTATATTTGAATAAACCTATTCACATACTTAGCCTGGAATTCAAAGATAATTGTTCAGTTTCACTATTGTTTCAAGAAGGATAGGGTTCATGGTTTACCATATCAATTTATTGAGATGTAGTCAGCTCAATTTCCATTGAAACGGTTCTGTGTTTGGTAGAATAACTTGAAGGAATATGCTTTTACAATACTGTTCAGTTTAGAAAAAGATGTGGTACCATTTGATAATGTGCACATTGATGGACAAAATATGAATAATTTCCTGAAAACATAGATTATTGTATTTGTATGTATTTGTAATACCTCCTCTGTTAATGGTTACTTACTTTCATGATGGTTTGCAGGACTTGACTGACTAATTTCAGTGTCGCAAAATTCTGAACAGTAGGAACGGGGACATTCGACATCCCCGAACCCCAATTCATCTCAAGTCAAGGACAATTATATCCAGCGAATGGAATCAGACGAGGCAGATTGTCTGTCTCCACTCTCGCTCTGGAGGAGCTTTCTGTGGGGCTTTTGATTGGTTCGTCCTGTGATTGTATGTAAATCGGATCGGGACGCAGCCAGTAGGTGAGGTTGGAGCTGGTGGCTGGTGCCTCAGTGGCACAGGAGACAAGAGAGTGAGGTTAGACCGCTGTTTCTAACGGAGCTGTCCACTCCTCCGGTGGTGCTGTGCTGAAAATCAGGGTTTCGGTCTTTATACAAAATGGTTGATGGTATTCGAAAAGGATTTACAGACTACCCGTTTATAAACTTATTCTAAGGTATATTGTGTGGATTTCTAGTTACAAACGGTGGATTTCATCTGACCCATTTGATATATAGTTGTTGTGAACTACAGTTTTTTTTCCTAATCTCGTGCGGATTATCCTTCTGGATGGTTTGCGTCTGGACATACAGGTAAAGCACAATAGACATGGATATTTCAAGTGTTTCTTCTGCTAAAAACAAATGAAAACTGTGAAATGTAAATATAAATATACAACATAGCCCACTGAAAGTGCACCTTACATAAAAGTGTGTTTTATTTATCATCGAACTGCAATGTAATGGACATCAAGGGCAAATCCCTGCGTAAAACTATTTCCCCATTACTTGAAATCTGTCCTTTTATTTAAATACAATATTCAAATAATATATGTATCAGGTTTGGGATTTAGTTTACTTACCACAGGTCTTGATAAACTCATCTATGCCGTAACTGTAGGCAATAGGCTACAGTTCAGTTGATGGCAATGAAGTTGCGAGTTGAGTCTTCACGGTTTACTCTATGTTAGTGCGCTATAGGCTACTCCGCTACTGTAGCCTGCTAGAATTCCGTGAGGGGTAGCCGAGTTCTGAAACAAAGTCAATATTTTGGGGAATGTCAGGGACGCTCCATGCCAGTGCTTCGGGCGTTTAATTTCGCTGCATAGTATTTAGCGTGTTATTTTTTTATTTTTGCACACTAATCCTTGAGTGACACCGTTAGCGGCTGAGGGATTATACTCGAGTTTTAATTTCATCGTCTCTCTCGCTGCGCGTGACTCATTTAGCTATAGGCATAGTCTTGTATGAGACCGTGATGGCCATTCATTCTATATGTTTGATTCCCCCTTTCAATTGTTATACTGTATCTTAATCTTTAAATCCGACTGGATAGTGCTTCTCGGTTTGAATAAACTCTTAAGTATTTCATTGTTTTATTCTAATGACCTCTTTGTTGATTAAATGGGTTGATTGGAGAAAATCTACCCAATGTGTTTTTGGATTGTCTGTCTCTGACAGGCCTATAATGACCCTCTACTTCTCCCTGCCCCTTGCCATCCAAACTAGAAGATAACAGTAATTAGAATCTCATTAGAAACTCCCAGACTATTAATGAAAGGGTAGTGCCCTTTGAATTAGGGATGCATAGGCCATCTCCCCAAACTTTCCAGATATATTTCAGCCTTCTTTGCCATTTCACGACACAGCTCAACCGCTCATGTCAGGTACATATATTGCATTTAAAGAATGCCTCCAGAGCCACATTGATTCAAGTTCATTAGAAGGCTAAGAATATGGAGTTGCATTTAAAGAAAGCTGGCAGAGCCACATTGATTCAAGTTCATTAGAAGGCTATGAATATGGAGAAGATGCTTTTAACAGTCATTCAACTAGTAACGCTATTAATATTCAAGCATCGCCCATGCTGTCCACTCACTCTATCGATCAGCTGTTTCTAATTGTGAGCTTCCATTTAATGGGTTTGTGCCAACAGCCAGCCAGCCAGCCCGCCTGCCAGCCAGCCAGCCAGCCAGCCAGCCAGCCAGCCAGCCAGCCAGCCAGACAGACAGACAGACAGACAGACAGACAGACAGACAGACAGACAGACAGACAGACAGACAGACAGACAGACAGACAGACAGACAGACTCACAGAGGATACCAGTCTAGGATTTTGACCCTCTATTGCAGTGGTATTTAACTCTTACCCTACGAGGTCCGGAACCTGCCGGTTTTCTGTTCTAATAATTAATTGCACCCACCTGGTGTACTAGGTCTAAATCAGTCCCTGATTAGAGGGGAATAATGAAAAAAACACAATGGAACTAGCTTCTAGGTCCAGAGTTGAGTTGGAGGGCTTTATACTTTTATCAATCAGTTTCTGTCAGTGTCTATTGAAGTTGTGGATGGCCTGTAGTGGGATGAATGTTACATGAGTGATGATGAGGCAAGTGACCTATAACAACCCTCTTTACATAAACAGGTATGTAGGTATACAAGCATGCATGATACAACATTACACACACACACACACACACACACACACACACACGCACACGCACACGCACACGCACACGCACACACACACACACACACACACACACACACACACACACACACACACACACACACACACACACACACACACACACACACACACACACAGAATAGCACCTCATAATCAACACATGTTGACGTAATAATGTTGTTGGAATACCGAACATAATACATTCCTCAGTAGACAGGCATTGATGAAATAGCAGGAATTAATGTGCGCTCTGCCTCCCGTTACAATGACTTGGCAATTACCCTGGGGACAAAACCAACGCGTGCACATTCGCTACTCAAAGTGGCATATTTCTTTCCCGAAAGGAAATCATCAGGAATCTCAGCCTGTATTCATGAAGCATCTAGGAGTTCTGGTCTAGAATCAGGTCCCGCAGTTTAATCATTGCTATCTAAAAAGGTAAAACTGATCCCAGATTAGTACTGCTTTTCTGAGATTTCTGAATTTCGCCACTAGTGAGGGTAGTGGTGGTGGTTGTGTTGGTACGGATGGTAGTGGAAAGCCATGTTTCTATTGCGCTTGTAAAGCAAAGTAATTTCACTTTAATTTCATTGTCTATTTCTTCAGTTCTTTTCTCAGCTTTACTATAGAGATAATGTCAAGGTATTTTCTTGTATCTAGGCTACTGGTGGTGATGGTGGTGATGGTAGTGGTGGTAGGGATGGTAGTGATGGTGCTGATGGTGGTTATGGTAGTGATGGTTGTGGTGATAGTGATGGTCAGGATGGTAGTGGTGGAAGTAATGGCAGGGATGGTAGTGATGGTAGTGGTGGTAGGGATGGTGTTGATGGTGGGGATGGTAGTGGTGGTAGGGATGGTAGTGATGGTAGTGGTGGTAGGGATGGTGGTGATGGTAGCGGTGGTAGGGATGATGGGGATGGTAGTGATTGTAGGGATGGCGGTGATGGTAGGGATGGTTGTGATGGTACAGTAGGGATGGTGGTGATGGTAGGGATGGTAGTGGTGAAAGAGATATTAGTGATGGTGGTGATGGTTGTGATGGAAGTAATGGTATTGAGGGTAGTGATAGTAGTGATGGTAGTGATGGTTGTGATGGTAGTGGTGGTAGGGATGGTAGGGATGGTAGTGGTGGTAGTGCTGGTACGGATGGTAGTGGAAAGCCATGCTTCTATTGCGCTTGTAAAGCAAAGTAATTTCACTTTAATTTCATTGTATATTTCTTCAGTTCTTTTCTCAGCTTTAGTATAGAGATAATGTCAAGGTATTTTCTTGTATCTAGGCTACTGGTAGTGATGGTGGTGATGGTAGTGATGATAGTGGTGGTAGGGATGGAAGTGATAGTGCTGCTGATGGTGGTAATTGTAGTGATGGTAGTGGTTTTAGTGATGGTGGGGATGGTAGTGATGGTTGTTGTGGTAATGATGGTCAGGATGGTAGTGGTGGAAGTCATGGCAGGGATGGGAGTGATTGTAGTGATTGTAGTGATGGTTGAGATGGTATAGATGGAATTGATGGTAGGGATGGTAGAGATGGTGGTGATGGTAGGGATGATTGTGATGATCCTGACAGTTTGAATGGTATTGGTGGTAGTGATGGTGGTGATGGTAGTGATGGTAGGGATGGTTTTGATGGTGGTGATGGTAGGAATGGTTGTGATGTCAGTGATGGTAGAGATGGTGGTGTGTAGTGATGATAGTGATGGTAGTAATGGTAATAAGGGTAGTGATGGTGGTGATGGTAGGGATGGTTGTGATGGTAGAGATGGTGGTGTGTAGTGGTGGTGGTGATGGTAGCAATGGTACTGAGGGTAGTGATGGTAGTGATGGTAATGAGGGTAGTGATGGTAGTGGTGGTAGGGATGGTGTTGATGGTGGTGCTGGTAGTGGTGGTAGTGATGGGAGGGATGGTGGTGATGGTAGTGATGGGAGGGATGGTGGTGATGGTGGTGAAAGTAGATGTGGTAGGGATGGTAGTGGTGGTAGTGATTGTGTAGATGGTAGGGATGTTAGTTGTGGAAGTGATGGTGAGGATGTTGGTGACGGTAGGGATGGTACTGATAGTAGTGATACTTAGGAATTGTGATGATGGTGGTGAAGGTAGTGCAGGTAGTGATGGTAGGGATGGTAGTGATGGTAGGGATAGTAGTGATGGTTGTTTTAGGGATGGTGGTGATTGTAGTTATGGTAGGGATGTTGGTAATGGTAGTTGTGGTAGTGATTGTAGGGATGGATGTTATGGTAGTGATGGCAGGGATGGTAGTGATGGTAGAAAGTAGTTGTGGTAGTGATGGTAGTGATTGTGGAGATGGTATGGATGTTAGTGGTGGAAGTGATGGTGATGATGGTGGTGATTGTAGGGATGGTAGTGATGGTGATGATGGTGGTGATTGTAGGGATGGTAGTGATGGTGATGATGGTGGTGATTGTAGGGATGGTAGTGATGGTGGTGATGGTAGGGATGGTACTGATGGTAGTGATTGTAGGGATGGCAGTGATGGTTGTGATATTATTGATTGTGGGATGGTAGTGAAGGTAGGGATGGTGGTGGTGATGGTAGTGGTGGTAGTGATGGTGGTGATGGTAGTGGTGGTAGTAATGGTAGGGATGGTAGTTATGGTAGGTAGGGTGGTGATAGTAGTGATTGTGTTGATGGTAGGGATGGTTGTTATGTTATTGACAATAGTGGTTGTAGTGGTAGTGGTGTTGATAGTGATGGTAGTGGTGGTAGTTGTGGTAGAGATGATGGTGATGGTGGTGATGGTAGGGATGGCAGTGATGGTGGTGATAGTAGGGATTGTGTTGATGGTAGGGATGGTTGTTATGTTATTGATGGTAGTGGTGTTGATAGTGATGGTAGTGGTGTTAGTGGTGGTAGTTGTGGTAGTGAAGGTGGTGATGATGGTGATGGAAGGGACGGCAGTGATGGTGGTGATAGTAGGGATTGTGTTGATGGTAGGGATGGTTGTTATGTAATTGATTGGTTGTGATGATGGTGATGATAGGGATGGTAGTGATGGTAGTGAATATGGAGATGGTATGTATGTTATTGGTGGAAGTGATGGTAGGGATGGTAGTGATGGTAGGGGTGGTACAGGTGCTGGGGGTGGTAGGGATTGTAGAGATGCTAGTGGTAGGGATGGTGATGACTGTAGTGATGGTAGGGATGGTGGTGATGGTAGTCAATGGTAGGGGTGTTAGAGTGGTAGTTGTGGTAGGGATGGTAGGAATAGTAGTGATGGTAGTTATGGTAGTGATTGTGGAGATGGTAGGGATGTTATTGGTGAAAGTGATGGTAGGGATGGGAGTGATGGTAGGGGTGCTAGGGGTGCTAGGGGTTGTAGGGATTGTAGTGATGCTAGTGGTAGGAATGGAGATGATGGTAGTCAATGGTAGGGATGTTAGAGTGGTAGTTGTGGCAGGGTTGGTAGTGATGGTTATGATGGTAGTGATGCTAGTGATGGTATTGTTGGCATGTATGGTAGTGGTTGTAGGGATGGTAGGGATGGTGGTGATGGTAGGAGAAGTAGGGATGGTAGGGGGTAAAGAGGATGAAATACGAATATAATACCACAGTGAGGGAGTAAATGTTTTGTAAAAACTTGTATCATACTACTCTACCCTGATCCTCATTGCTTGAACTGTGTCTGGCAAACCGGACCAAAGTGTTTAGGATGAGGGGTTAGCGGTCACTTAGGAACTTAACTTACTGTAACATTTGACTGACATTGTGTTGGAATAGGAGTTATTCATGGCTATAGACTGGCAAAGTCACTATTTGATGGGCTGTGAGAAATACACTATGCATACCCCTTCAAATTAGTGGATTTGGCTATTTCTGCCACACCAGTTGCTGACAGGTGTATGAATTTGAGCACACAGTCATGAAATCTCCATAGACAAACATTGGCAGTAGAATGTCCTTACTGAAGAGCTCAATGACTTTCAATATGGCACCATCCTTGGATGCCACCTTTCCAATAAGTCAGTTTGTCAAATTTCTACCCTGCTTAGAACCCGGTCAACTATAAGTGCTGTTATTGTGAAGTAGAAACGTCCAGTAGCAACAACGGCTCAGCCGTAAAGTGGGGACTGTCGAGTGCTGAAGCGTGTAGTGCGTACCAATCATCTGTCCTCGGTTGCAACACTCACTACTGAGTTCCAAACTGCTTCTGGAAGCAACTTCAGCGCAAGAACGGTTTGTCGGGGGCTTCATGAAATGGGTTTCCATGGCCAAGCAGCCGCAAATAAGCCTTAAATCACCATGCGCAATGCCAAGCATTGGCTGTAGTGGTGTAAAGCTCGCCGCCATTGGACTCTGGAGCAGTGGAGTAATGAATCACGCTTCACCATTTGCGTTTGGCGAATGCCAGGCAAACGATACCTGCCTTAACGCATAGTGCCAACTGTAAAAATTGGTGGACGAGGAATAATGGTCTGGGACTGTTTTTCGTGGTTTGCGCTAGGCCCCTTAGTTCCAGCGAAGGGAAATCTTAATTCTACAGCATTTAGTATACAATGACATTCTAGACAATTGTATTGTTCCAATGTTGTGGAAAAAGTTTGGGGAAGGTGCTTTCCTGTTTCAGTATGACAATGCCCCCATGCACAAAGCCAGGTCCATATAGAAATGGTTTGTTGAGATCGGTGTAGAAGAACTTGACTGGCCTGCACAGAGCCCTGACCTCAACCCCATCAAACACCTTTGTGATGAATTGGCCTAATTGCCCAACATTAGTGCCCAACTTCACTAATACTCTTGTGGCTGAATGGAAACAAGTCCCAAGAGCAATGTTCCAACATCTAGTTGAAAGCCTTCCCAGAAGAGTGGAGGATGTTATAGCAGCAAAGGGGGAACCAACTCCATAATGCCCATGATTTTGGAATGAGATGTTCGATGAGCAGGTGTCCACATACTTTTGGTCATGTAGTGTTGCTTGTTGACTCTGACTGACTTTCTCTCCATTAGGTCTATGTGGGACCGATGAATAACACAGCCTAGGAATGCCATTGTAGGACAGATAGAGAGCAGTTACAGATGAGGGTGTTTACAGCTCAATGAACATGTTAGCACTTAGCTTAGTGAGTCGTTCAAAAACTGTAAGAATCCAATTGTAATAGTGTGGTTCATTATTTCTTATTTTTCCTTTCAAGTTCACTTCATTGTGGCACAGCAATGCTATTTGCTCATAGTGTGGATTTCCATCAGTGCAGTATTAATCCCTGCCATGATGTAACACTTTCATTAGTGCAACATTATCACAATTTCAGCGATCCAGTATTAATGTAAACATGTGACATGTTTATACATGGAGCTCAAGCTGTCTGCTGCATACAGTATGCCTGTCTTTAACCCTGTGTGGGGGTGATCCTTTTGGTCTTGAAGGCAGATGGTCTGGTCACTGTTATCTAGTTCATTAACAGGATGGGGGAGGGTTAATGGGTTAACACAAGCTCAGCCCCTGTGGCTGTGTGGTAATCCTGTATGTACAGTAGGGTGTGTGTGACTGTGTGTGCTTGTGTGGTGCATATGTATGTGTGTGTGTGTGTGCGTGGTTATTGGGTGGAGATCAAAACACTGAATGTTGTTGTTATTGTCTTTGCTGTTTTCTCTCGGGTTGACCAGCAGGCCATTGCCATTGACCATGCTAAGGAGTCTGACCATGCGTCACATTTTAATAGTTGCACGTGTCACAACTAGCCGCACATCACAGCACTGGCCAAGTGTGACTACATTGTTCTGGCCTTCTTTATATATCACTGTGTTTATGTAAGGTTGTGTATCGATCGTGGAAAACCCTGCTTCTATTGTTCTTGCATAGCAAAGTCATTTCACTTTTACTTCAATGCCTAAGTATTTTCTTGTACAGTGCCTTGCGAAAGTATTCGGCCCCCTTGAACTTTGCGACCTTTTGCCACATTTCAGGCTTCAAACATAAAGATATAAAACTGTATTTTTTTGTGAAGAATCAACAACAAGTGGGACACAATCATGAAGTGGAACGACATTTATTGGATATTTCAAACTTTTTTAACAAATCAAAAACTGAAAAATTGGGCGTGCAAAATTATTCAGCCCCCTTAAGTTAATACTTTGTAGCGCCACCTTTTGCTGCGATTACAGCTGTAAGTCGCTTGGGGTATGTCTCTATCAGTTTTGCACATCGAGAGACTGACATTTTTTCCCATTCCTCCTTGCAAAACAGCTCGAGCTCAGTGATGTTGGATGGAGAACATTTGTGAACAGCAGTTTTCAGTTCTTTCCACAGATTCTCGATTGGATTCAGGTCTGGACTTTGACTTGGCCATTCTAACACCTGGATATGTTTATTTTTGAACCATTCCATTGTAGATTTTGCTTTATGTTTTGGATCATTGTCTTGTTGGAAGACAAATCTCCGTCCCAGTCTCAGGTCTTTTGCAGACTCCATCAGGTTTTCTTCCAGAATGGTCCTGTATTTGTCTCCATCCATCTTCCCATCAATTTTAACCATCTTCCCTGTCCCTGCTGAAGAAAAGCAGGCCCAAACCATGATGCTGCCACCACCATGTTTGACAGTGGGGATGGTGTGTTCAGCTCTTCAGCTCAGTTCTTCTTGCCACTCTTCCATAAAGGCCAGATTTGTGCAATATACGACTGATTGTTGTCCTATGGACAGAGTCTCCCACCTCAGCTGTAGATCTCTGCAGTTCATCCAGAGTGATCATGGGCCTCTTGGCTGCATCTCTGACCAGTCTTCTCCTTGTATGAGCTGAAAATTTAGAGGGACGGCCAGGTCTTGGTAGATTTGCAGTGGTCTGATACTCCTTCCATTTCAATATTATCGCTTGCACAGTGCTCCTTGGGATGTTTAAAGCTTGGGAAATCTTTTTGTATCCAAATCCGGCTTTAAACTTCTTCACAACAGTATCTCGGACCTGCCTGGTGTGTTCCTTGTTCTTCATGATGCTCTCTGCGCTTTTAACGGACCTCTGAGACTATCACAGTGCAGGTGCATTTATACGGAGACTTGATTACACACAGGTGGATTGTATTTATCATCATTAGTCATTTAGGTCAACATTGGATCATTCAGAGATCCTCACTGAACTTCTGGAGAGAGTTTGCTGCACTAAAAGTAAAGGGGCTGAATAATTTTGCACGCCCAATTTTTCAGTTTTTGATTTGTTAAAAAAGTTTGAAATATCCAATAAATGTCGTTCCACTTCATGATTGTGTCCCACTTGTTGTTGATTCTTCACAAAAAAATACAGTTTTATATCTTTATGTTTGAAGCCTGAAATGTGGCAAAAGGTCGCAAAGTTCAAGGGGTCCGAATACTTTCGCAAGGCACTGTATCTACAGTACAATAATGAGCATGGATTGCTGCAAGGTGTGACATTCAGTTCAGTGAGACATAGATTGTTATTTTTCCCCAAGGCCAGTAACTTTATCACAGGTGGTTGTCCAAAACCAGGTGAATAATGCAACACACTCTGAGGATACATTAAGTTACATTTTAGTAAGTAATATCAAGTCATTGACCACAGTGTAAGACCAGTAAAAGTAATGGTTTGTAGTGGATTCATACCCAATATAATGAAGTATTATGAGGCTTCAAGTACATTGAATGGTGCTTTTATCCAAATTGAATGGACGGCGATATCTCGTTGACTGCTGATAATGTTGTTGCATTCTGCCGGTGGTGCTGAGAGCGGAGAGATAACCACTGCTGACCCGCTTGGTCATAGAAAGTCCACATTTCATTTTCAAGTGTTTCTCAGGATTTCCAAGGATAATTGATCAAAGATTACCTGTGATCTAAGCATTCATGTGTGCTGGTTTATTTTAGAACCGACTGAATACATGGAGGAAAGAGGGGAACTTTAGTTCATGTTAATATCAGGATATTAATTCGTAATTCGTAATTCGTTTGGAAACAGTTATATTTGTATGTAGAATGTTTTTGTTTCGTATGTGCAGATGATAGAAGTCTCGCTTTACGGACAGACAGATTGATGGACATGCCAGTCAGGGAGACGGACAGAGCCACACGCACGCACGCACGCAAGCATGCACGCACACACACTTCTGAAGCATTTGGACATTTCTCCTTCAGCGGGCACATTTATCTTCAGTGCGGGGGAGGGGGAGATGCAATACGCAAAGAATACATTCAAAGCTCATGTGATCACATTTTATGTGTTGTGATGGATATCTGAATGAAACCAGATAACATCCTCAGAAAAAGGATTTGGGATAACAAATAATGCTCTCACAACATGTAGACCACAAATGCACACAAAGGGCTGTCTCCTCGCTCACCTCTTGTCTGGTGGGGTAAGCGTGCGCTGTCGTTATCCGCCTGCCATTTAGAAGCTGTGTTCCTCATGTACTGAGTCAGGGATATTTATTGTGTGTTCGGTGTCCATTTTAGGACACCCGCAGCCTCTTGGCTCACCACTCACAAGGAGGGCTGAGAGGGCGAGCGTACAACTCTGTTTCCTCCATCTGCATTTGGTGGCTGTGTTTCTCACAAGGAGAGATGAGGCTTGAGGTTGTCCTAGAATGGGCACCGTACACCTGCGCATAGGCCAGGATTAGTCTTCTGGTTCCTCTCTTATCCTTTTAAGATGGGCACGTGATTGATGCCCATGGCTTAGGTCATGTGACCACTCATGGACATGCTGGAAGGATGCTAATAATTGCCCTCTAGGTAGAGGGATTGTCCAAGGACAGTCTAGTTGTCTATGTCTATGTCTATGAGGTCAATGGGACAGATCTCTGTGCTTTTTCATCTGAATGACAGTTACTCATGTATAGGATGATTAACCTCAGTCACATACTGATACTTTAAAGTGGTATGGTTGTGAGCGGTGTCACTCATCTACTGTTCAGAGATCACAACAAAACGGCACATGGAAATGTTACGTTTGTGTACCATCAGCTTAGTTTTTTAATGCAGTATGAGGGACACTGCACAAATGACTTAATGAATTGTGTATGCATCACAGAAGGGATTGTACCTTTAATATAGCGTAACTATTGAAAGTTGTTTCATCCATTGCACCATCAAAACTTTCAGATAACTGACAATGTAAAGGCTGCAACTGGGCAGAATCCATAATAGTTTTCAGAGAATACAACTGTAAGCTCAGCAGCGAGTCAGGCAGTGAAAGAGACACCACATAAGAGGGACACCTTTTCTACCCATACACTCAAATAAACATCTGTTGTGATGTCGGTGAAGATTAATCGTTTCCAAGTACACATTACATGTTTTTGTCTGTGCACCCATGCTTAGAAATATTCTATCTAGTTTACTACACAATGCTTTAATTTGTGGAAAAGTATTGAGATATTTGAGAGGTCCATATGTTTTCTATATGTGTAGTCAGAGGGACACATTGGTATTGGTGTAGAGTTCCAATATAACCATGCATATATTGCCTAGAGGCCACAATTTTCAACACATTATCTATCTTGCAAGTCTATAGTATGTGGTAATAATACTAAGCAACAATATGAGTTTTATATGTTCTGTATGTTCTGACTGGGGTAATGTGCGGAATATGAGTTGAAGGCACATACACCACGTTGCAGGTAGGCAAAAGGCAACATTGGGTTCTGATGAGAAGTAGGTTTGAGCAGGGGCATGTTTGGGCAACATATTCAGAAAGATTATCTCTCTTGGGCAACATTTTCAGAAAGAGTATATCTCTTGGGCAACATATTGAGAAAGATTACCTCTCTTGGGCAACATATTCAGAAAGATGATATATCTTAGGCAACATATTCAGAAAGATGATCTCTCTTGGGCAACATATTCGGAAAGATTTGATTCTATATTTTCTCCACGGTGGGTTTATTGTATATATTCTATATGTTAGGAGAAAGAACAAGACAGCAAAATAAGCTCAACTCCTGTGAGAGTTACAGAGTTAAGAGCAGAGCAGTAGTGCCGGAGGTTCAGTGCTGCTTTGAAACTGAAGCATCTCTCCTATCCCTTTATCTGCGTCAGCTACAATGCTGTCGGGCAGTGGGAGTGAGAGAAGTGCCACGATAACTCTAGGAAAGAAGACGTGGGAGAATGTTTGTGTGGCAGACACACAGAGCACAGCAGATGTTCCACTGTTCCCAGTGTGGATCTTGGAGACAAACAGCGGTAACTCCAACCCCAGAATTGATCTTTACACAGAAATACTGCTGAGCATGCTTAAAGAGATCTGATCACCGGGGGATTGGATCTGTTTGCTGGAGTAGATGGGAAAACACAAGTGGGGAGGAGTAGGAGTGTGGAGCGCTGGGATTGGGCAACTCTAGACAAATCACTTTACTAAATCATGATGTGAAGATCACTCAGTGGACTTACTTATTTCCCTGGTCAGGTCACATGATCTGGACCAGTGTTTCCCAAACTTTTTATAGTCCCATACCCCTTCAAACATTCAACCTCCAGCTGCGTACCCCCTCAGGCACCAGGGTCAGCGCACTCTCAAATGTTGTTTTTTTGCCATAATTGTAAGCCTGCCACACACACACTATACGATACATTTATAAAACATAAGAATACGTTTTTGCCACAACCCGGCTCATGGGAAGTGACAAAGAGCTCTTATAGGACCAGGGCACAAAAAATAATATTATAATAATCAATCATTTTGCTCTTTATTTAACCATCTTACATATAAAACGTAATTTGCTCATCGAAAATGGTGAATAACTAACCACAGGTTAATGAGAAGGGTGTGCTTGAAAGGATGCACATAATTCTGCAATGATGGGTTGTATTTGAGAGTGTCTCAGTCTTAAATCCTTTTTCACACACAGTCTGTGCCTGTATTTAGTTTCCATGCTAGTGAGGGCCGAGAATCCACTCTCACATATGTACGTGGTTGCAAAGTGCATCAGTGTCTTAACAGCACGATTGCCAAGGCAGGATACTCTGAGCGCAGCCCAATCCAGAAATTTGGCAGTGGCTTCTGATTAAATTACATTTTCACAGAATCGCTTGTTGCAATTTCGATGAGGCTCTCTTGTTCAGATATCGGTAAGTGGACTGGAGGCAGGGCATGAAAGGGATAACGAATCCAGTTGTGTGTGTCATCCATTTCGGGAAAGTACCTGCGTAATTGCGGTCCCAACTCACTCAGGTGCTTCGCTATATCACATTTGACATTGTCCGTAAGCTTGAGTTCATTTGCACACCAAAAAATCATACAATGACGGAAAGACCTGTGTGTTGTCCTTGTTAATGCAGACAGAGAGGAACTCCAACTTCTTAATCAAAGCCTCAATTTTGTCCCACATATTGAATATAGTTGTGTAGAGTCCCTGTAATCCTAGATTCAGATCATTCAGGTAAGAAAAAACATCACCCAGAGAGGCCAGTTGAGTTAAAATGATGGTCAGTAAAGAAAACTTTCAGCTCGTCTCTCAATTTTAAAAAACGTGGTTGTATTTTGCCCCTTGATAACCAGCACACTTTTATGTATGTTGTAAAAGCGTTACATGGTCGCTGCCCATATCATTGCATAGTGCAGAAAATATACGAGAGTTCAGGGACCTTGCTTTAACAAATGTAACAATTTTCACTGTAGTGTCCAAAACGTATTTCAAGCTGTCAGGCATTCCTTTGGCAGCAAGAGCCTCTCAGTGGATGCTGCAGTGCACCCAAGTGGCATAGGGAGCAACTGCTTGCACACACATTACCACTCCACTATGTCTCCCTGTCATGGCTTTTGCGGCGTCAGTACAGATACCAACACATCTTGACCACCAACGTTCATTTGATGTCACAAAGGTGTCCAGTACTTAAAAAATATCCTCTCCTGTTGTCCTGGTTTCCAGTGGTTTGCAGAAGAGGATGCCTTCCTTAATTGACACCCCATAAACGTATACCAGGAGCTGTGCCAGGCCCACCACGTCTGTTGACTCATCCATGTCTTACTAATCGAAGTCGTCTTAATTCTCGCTCAAAAACTTGTGTAGCTTATCTTTCAAATTGGCATGTTTTGTTTCTAAATGTCTGTGCAAGAGTGAAGGTTTCATCGAGTTGTGAGATAATACTTTTGCACTTAACAGACTGTGGCTGAGGAAAGGCACTACTCCCAGTAAAAGTGAACCCCAAATCAATATAGTTCTCATCATATTTGCGCCTCTTCGATGGCCTCTTCGATGGTCCAACGTCCCTGTCTGTTGTTCGGTGCTTTCCCGGGTAAGGGGGCAGTAGATCTCCTTACTAAATGGACTGCTTGAAAATGTGAAGAATTTGTGTTTTTTGTTTAAAAAATAATAATTTGTTTGTTTTATTAAAAAAAATGTTAATCTCATTTTTTTTGGCGTACCCCCGACGGCATTGCGCAAACCCATGGGGGAATACCTGGTCTTGACAATACTCTCTAGCCATTTCACAAAGAACCACACTTTCTCACCATAGCAACGCTACACATGTAGATTAACATATATAGATAAGCATATAGCTGACACATAAACAAGCAGTATTTCGAGTCAGGTTCACTCAACGGGTGATTTGCCAGCCCCCAAAAATGTAATTGCCTCTTAGTATGTCTATGGAAGAAAACCTCAGTCTCAAACCGCGTTTGTCAAATCATGTATATTAACGTCTCTGCCTCAGCGTACAAGGTTAAAGGGTCAAATACGGTTAAACGATGTACAGGAGGTCATACAGTACAAACAAACCCCATGCTTTAGTGAACCCCTGTGTATTGGTGCATACATGCATGTAATAAGTAAAAACACTCCACCTATCACAGTCCATAGTCTCTCCAGTTGTCATGCATTGCCGGTTCTATGGAGTGCAAAAAAGGGCTCAGATGGAGCTTTGCTGGACACCTGTCAAAGTGGGATGTATTGTGTAAATTGTGAGTGCTAGGTAGTCATCATTTCAAAGTCAATGCCAAAGCTTAGACATGCTGTCTTGGATTTATAGCCACGAAGCAGAGGCACCAAGTGGAGGCACCACTTTCAATCTCTCTCACTTTGCTCCACACGTAAACACACATGGCTCTTAAGAGTTGCGATTTGTCTCTCAAATGCAGCCTCTGATCAAATGAAAAAAGGATGTGGGTTTTACTTTAAAAGTTTTGCACTTCATTTGCTATCTTCCCGGAAGAAATCAAATGTTATGAAAATGGAACAGCTGTAATTTAATTGGCATAAAAAGAAACAGAACCAATCTTAATCAAATCTAAGCCCTATAACAAATATATTGGTTGGCTCATTATACTGTTATTCAATCAATAATACACAATATGTTATACATCAAACCAGTGGCGTAGAACAAGGATGATCCATACAGCCCATGCTGTAATATACTATATCAATGAATGATCTAACCAGCAACCACAGTATTACCATATCAGTAATGAGTTACGAGTATCAAGGGATGCAGGCTTACGCAACATAGAGAACATGATGTGAGATTGCCCCACAAGCAGTTGGAGCATCTGGAAAAAGCAGTATATAAATCCAATAATTTCTTGTTATTATAAATATCCTCCCAGCACATGGCTATCCTCTACAAAAGAATGACAGCATGAAAATGAAATACAGTGTTTGCCCCCTTTTCAGAATTTCTCTAGTTTTGCATATTTTTCATACTGAATGTTAGCAGATCTTCAACCAAAACCTAATATTAGATAAAGGGAACCTGAGTTTACAAATACCAAAAAAAGGGCACTTATTTATTTGATTAACAAAGTTATTCAACACCCAATTCTCCTGTGTGATAAAGTAATTTCCCCTTATACTCAATACCTGGTTGTGCCACCTTTAGCTGCAATGACTCCAACCAAATGCTCCTTGTAGTTGTTGATCAGTCTCCCACATCACTGTGGAATTTTGGCCCACTCTTGAATGCAGAACTACTTTAACTCGGCAACATTTGTGGGTTTTCAAGCTTTAACTGCTCGTTTCAAGTCCTGCGACAACATCTCAATTGGGATTAGGTCTGGACTTTGATTAGGCCATTCCAAAACCTCAAATATGTTGCTTTTTAACCATTTTCATATAGACTTGATTGTGTGCATTGGATAATTGTCTTGCTGCATGACCCAGCTGTTCTTCAACTTCAGCTCACAGACGGATGGCCTGACATTCTCCTGTAGAATTCTTTGATACAGAGCATAATTCATGGTTCCTTATTAAGGCAAGTCGTCCAGGTCCTATGGCAGCTAAGCATCCCCAAACAATTGCACTACCACCACCGTGCTTGACTGTTGGTATGAGGTTCTTACTGTGGAATACAATATTTGGTTTTCGGCAGACCCATCTCGTCCATGTCTGTGACACAGGATCTAATATAAATACCACCCCATCCCAATCCATTTAACATTTAGACACCAGGGGGAAACAGTAGATTGATGACACTAGGGGATGTGCTATTGCCCAGACCTGGATTCAAATACTACACTGCTCAAAAAAATAAAGGGAACACTAAAATAACACATCCTAGATCTGAATGAATGAAATATTCTTATTAAATACTTTTTTCTTTACATAGTTGAATGTGCTGACAACAAAATCACACAAAAATGATCAATGGAAATCAAATTTATCAACCCATGGAGATCTGGATTTGGAGTCACACTCAAAATTAAAGTGGAAAACCACACTACAGGCTGATCCAACTTTGATGTAATGTCCTTAAAACAAGTAAAAATTAGGCTCAGTAGTGTGTGTGGCCTCCACGTGCCTGTATGACCTCCCTACAACACCTGGGCATGCTCCTGATGAGGTGGCGGATGGTCTCCTGAGGGATCTCCTCCCAGACCTGGACTAAAACATCCGCCAACTCCTGGACAGTCTGTGGTGCAACGTGGCGTTGGTGGATGGAGCGAGACATGATGTCCCAGATGTGCTCAATTGGATTCAGGTCTGGGGAACGGGCGGGCCAGTCCATAGCATCAATGCCTTCCTCTTGCAGGAACTGCTGACACACTCCAGCCACATGAGGTCTAGCATTGTCTTGAATTAGGAGGAACCCAGGGCCAACCGCACCAGCATATGGTCTCACAAGGGGTCTGAGGATCTCATCTCGGTGCCTAATGGCAGTCAGGCTACCTCTGGCGAGCACATGGAGGGCTGTGCGGCCCCCCAAAGAAATGCCACCCCACACCATGACTGACCCACCGCCAAACCGGTCATGCTGGAGGATGTTGTAGGCAGCAGAACGTTCTCCACGGCGTCTCCAGACTCTGTCACGTCTGTCACATGTGCTCAGTGTGAACCTGCTTTCATCTGTGAAGAGCACAGGGTGCCAGTGGTGAATTTACCAATCTTGGTGTTCTCTGGCAAATGCCAAACGTCCTGCACGGTGTTGGGCTGTAAGTACAACCCCCACCTGTGGACGTCGGGCCCTCATACCACCCTCATGGAGTCTGTTTCTGACCGTTTGAGCAGACACATGCACATTTGTGGCCTGCTGTAGGTCATTTTGCAGGGCTCTGGCAGTGCCCCTCCTGCTCCTTGCACAAAGGCGGAGGTAGCGGTCCTGCTGCTGGGTTGTTGCCCTCCTACGGCCTCCTCCACGTCTCCTGATGTACTGGCCTGTCTCCTGGTAGCGCCTCCATGCTCTGGACACTACGCTGACAGACACAGCATTGATGTTCCATCCTGGATTAGCTGCACTACCTGAGCCACTTGTGTGGGTTGTAGACTCCGTCTCATGCTACCACTAGAGTGAAAGCACCGCCAGCATTCAAAAGTGACCAAAACATCAGCCAGGAAGCATAGGAACTGAGAAGTGGTCTGTGGTCACCACCTGCAGAACCACTCCTTTATTGGGGGTGTCTTGCTAATTGCCTATAATTTCCACCTGTTGTCTATTCCATTTGCACAACAGCATGTGAAATTTATTGTCAATCAGTGTTGCTTCCTAAGTGGACAGTTTGATTTCACAGAAGTGTGATTTACTTGGAGTTACATTGTGTTGTTTAAGTGTTCCCTTTATTTTTTTGAGCAGTGTATTTGAACATTTTCAAATACTTTCAGTGTTTGCTTTAGTCTGCCTGTAGTACCAGTGTTTGCTGCAGTCTGCCTGGATTACCAGTGTTTGCTTTAGCTTGCCTGTAGTACCAGTGTTTGCTTTAGTCTGCCTGTAGTACCAGTGTTTGCTTTAGTCTGCCTGTAGTACCAGTGTTTGCTTTAGTCTGCCTGGAGTACCACTGTTTGCTTTAGTCTGCCTGTAGTACCAGTGTTTGCTTTAGTCTGCCTGGAGTACCAGTGTTTGCTTTAGTCTGCCTGTAGTACCACTGTTTGCTTTAGTCTGCCTGTAGTACCAGTGTTTGCTTTAGTCTGCCTGGAGTACCACTGTTTGCTTTAGTCTGCCTGTAGTACCAGTGTTTGCTTTAGTCTGCCTGTAGTACCAGTGTTTACTTTAGTCTGCCTGGAGTACCAGTGTTTGCTTTAGTCTGCCTGGAGTACCAGTGTTTGCTTTAGTCTGCCTGGAGTACCAGTGTTTGCTTTAGTCTGCCTGTAGTACCAGTGTTTGCTTTAGTCTGCCTGTAGTACCACTGTTTGCTTTAGTCTGCCTGGAGTACCAGTGTTTGCTTTAGTCTGCCTGTAGTACCAGTGTTTGCTTTAGTCTGCCTGTAGTACCAGTGTTTACTTTAGTCTGCCTGTAGTACCACTGTTTGCTTTAGTCTGCCTGGAGTACCAGTGTTTGCTTTAGCTTGCCTGTAGTACCAGTGTTTGCTTTAGTCTGCCTGGAGTACCAGTGTTTGCTTTAGTCTGCCTGTAGTACCAGTGTTTGCTTTAGTCTGCCTGGAGTACCAGTGTTTACTTTAGTCTGCCTGGAGTACCAGTGTTTGCTTTAGTCTGCCTGGAGTACCAGTGTTTGCTTTAGTCTGCCTGTAGTACCAGTGTTTGCTTTAGTCTGCCTGGAGTACCAGTGTTTGCTTTAGTCTGCCTGTAGTACCAGTGTTTGCTTTAGTCTGCCTGTAGTACCAGTGTTTGCTTTAGTCTGCCTGGAGTACCAGTGTTTACTTTAGTCTGCCTGGAGTACCAGTGTTTGCTTTAGTCTGCCTGTAGTACCAGTGTTTGCTTTAGTCTGCCTGGAGTACCAGTGTTTGCTTTAGTCTGCCTGTAGTACCAGTGTTTACTTTAGTCTGCCTGGAGTACCAGTGTTTACTTTAGCTTGCCTGTAGTACCAGTGTTTGCTTTAGTCTGCCTGGAGTACCAGTGTTTACTTTAGTCTGCCTGTAGTACCAGTGTTTGCTTTAGTCTGCCTGGAGTACCAGTGTTTGCTTTAGTCTGCCTGTAGTACCAGTGTTTGCTTTAGTCTGCCTGTAGTGTTTGCTTTAGTCTGCCTGGAGTACCAGTATTTGCTTTAGTCTGCCTGTAGTGTTTGCTTTAGTCTGTCTGTAGTGTTTGCTTTAGTCTGCCTGTAGTGTTTGCTTTAGTCTGCCTGTAGTACCAGTGTTTGCTTTAGTCTGCCTGTAGTGTTTGCTTTTAGTCTGCCTGTAGTACCAGTGTTTGCTTTAGTCTGCCTGTAGTACCAGTGTTTGCTTTAGTCTGCCTGGAGTACCAGTGTTTGCTTTAGTCTGCCTGTAGTACCAGTGTTTGCTTTAGTCTGCCTGTAGTACCAGTGTTTGCTTTAGTCTGCCTGGAGTACCAGTGTTTGCTTTAGTCTGCCTGGAGTACCAGTGTTTGCTTTAGTCTGCCTGGAGTACCAGTGTTTGCTTTAGTCTGCCTGGAGTACCAGTGTTTGCTTTAGTCTGCCTGGAGTACCAGTGTTTGCTTTAGTCTGCCTGTAGTACCAGTGTTTGCTTTAGTCTGCCTGTAGTACCAGTATTTGCTTTAGTCTGCCTGTAGTGTTTGCTTTAGTCTGCCTGGAGTACCAGTATTTGCTTTAGTCTGCCTGTAGTGTTTGCTTTAGTCTGCCTGTAGTGTTTGCTTTAGTCTGCCTGTAGTACCAGTGTTTGCTTTAGTCTGCCTGTAGTGTTTGCTTTTAGTCTGCCTGTAGTACCAGTGTTTGCTTTAGTCTGCCTGTAGTGTTTGCTTTAGTCTGCCTGTAGTACCAGTGTTTGCTTTAGTCTGCCTGTAGTGTTTGCTTTAGTCTGCCTGTAGTGTTTGCTTTAGTCTGCCTGTAGTACCAGTGTTTGCTTTAGTCTGCCTGTAGTGTTTGCTTTTAGTCTGCCTGTAGTACCAGTGTTTGCTTTAGTCTGCCTGTAGTACCAGTGTTTGCATTAGTCTGCCTGGAGTACCAGTGTTTGCTTTAGTCTGCCTGGAGTTCCAGGGTTTGCACTTTTGCAAACCTACTGCAGGCGCAGAGGAAGCCAACAAGTCACAAGAACACATAATGAACACTTCCTGGTTTTACAGCAGATCTTTGTAACACATTGCTTTTGTGAATTTGACCCTTGACCTATGGAAACAGCATGTGGGCACGAGCCCTGCCAGCGTTGTTGAGATATGTCTTCTACTCAGAACAACAGGGGAACGGGGTCATATCCCTGATGTCAGCTATCCTAGGGTTGTGATGTGAGGAGGACTTTAAAGCAGCTACATTCACCAAAGTTCGGGCAGTGTTTCACTCAGTAGTACCTTTAGCGCTCATGTAGTTCAATTGAAAAAAGAGACACTAAAACAGTGACTGGAACACATGTTGAAGCTGTTTTATGTTAGCCTGCGTTGTGTCTTTCCGTAGTTCCACGGAAATAGCTTTTTAATAAGCTTTTTTCCACACATGGTGTTTGGTTTGATTGCCATCGTGATAAGGTCAAACTTGTTTTCATACTGTGTAATGAATAATTGAAGACGAGTGATATTCAGAATGCGACTTTATTGCTTTAGTACAGTAGATAGTGTAGGAATAATTTTCCGGTGTGCCACTATATCTTCTGTGAATAGCATTTGGATGTTACTATGTTGCAGCAACTAATGAAAGTGTTTGTATTAAGCAATGTGTTCTCTCTCACAGTTACTTATTTTGAACTAATGCCAATTCATCACCATCATTATCCTAATACATTGACTCTTTTGTCTTCCTTTATCTTTATTTGCCTATTTCCCTTTACTTGATTCCAAAGCAGATCTAATCTTCTTCGTTGAGTGTGAGGCACTTATTGAAAGCATTAGTTTAAACCAACGACATATTTGCAATGCCCATTGTCTACACTAATTACAGCTTGGTTGATTTATGGTCTCAGGCGCCCTAACCGATATTGAACTGCAGCCACGGTCGAAGGGGTCTGCCGAACTGCTCACCACTCTTTTTTTTTTTTACAGGATCAGACCAATGAAGACACCCAGATGGTGCTCGCTGGCATTCTTGTTGGGAATGGTCTCCCTCGGAGTGGGAGTGGGAGTCGTCGAGGGGAGGCCCGGCAAGGAGGAGGGATTCGTGCCTCCACCCTATCGACCTGTCGTGAGGTTCCGACACAAGGTATTGTGTCATTCCCGTTCCATTAGCCTTTCATGACAAGGGGACTCTGCAGTGTTGTGAAGATGATTACAATGGAGTTTCTTGAGAATCAAGCTACTTTTGTTTTTTCTTAAGGCTCAGGGATTTATTACTGGTGTTGTGCCAAGGAGACTTGAGCATCAAGTTAACATCATATTTTGACATTTATGTTGAATATATCTGATTGAGGTGAGGGGAGAAGGGGAATTTATTAGAGGGGGCATGAATACTAAAAGTGAACTGCCATTTTAGCAAAAACATCCAAGTTGAGAGCGTAATTGAAACTTTATCGACTTGACAACGCAGGCCTAGCTCTGCAAGCACAATCGGATTCCAAGTATTTCTCAAAGCACTAACAAGCTCTCTCTCCCCTACTCTGTCTTTCTTACTTAAAAAGGTGAGAGCCATGTGGTTGTCATATTACATAATATAAAAATTAAGTCCAATTGGAATGCAGAAAAAAACATTTGATGGGCACGCTCTTTTGTCTGCAGGCATTTGTGTGTGGGGGTGTGTATGTGTGTTTTCCCTGTACACACACTTACTGTAACCCCCCCGTGAGTGATAAGCACTCAAATACACACTCCTCAGCCTCTGCCATCTCGAAATAGAGACCTTTTTTATTATTATTGGCTTATTAATTGTGTTGGCATGCGAATAAAACAAGAGAAACAATGGCAAATTTAAGTCCAGGGATCAGTGTTGATAATGACTTTGTGTGAGAGAATGAAGGAGGGGAGAGAGAGAGAAATCAAATCTAGAAAAGAGCCATTAAATTCTTTAACCACCTAAAAGGAAGTGATTCCCAAACCTTCTGTAGCAAATCCATCACCCACAGAGAGATGAACCTGGAGAAGAGTCCCTTAAGCAAGCTGGTCCTGGGGCTCTGTTCACAAACACAAACAGATCCCACAGAGCCCCAGGACAGCAACCAAACCAAATCATGAGAAAACAAAAAGAGAATTACTTGACACATTGGAAATAATTAATAAAAAAACAGAGCAAACTAGAATGCTATTTTACCCTAAACAGAGAGTACACAGTGGCAGAATACCTGACCACTGTAACTTACCCAAAATTAAGGAATGCTTTGACTATGTACAGACTCAGTGAGCATAGCCTTGCTATTGAGAAAGGTTGCCGTAGGCAGACCTGGATCTCAAGAGAAGACAGGCTATGTGCACTCTTCCCACAAAATAAGGTGGAAACTGAACTGTACTTCCTAACCTTGTATGTATGACCATATTAGAGACACATATTCTTATTTACAATGACATCCTACTCTGGCCAAACCCTAACGACGCTGGTTATGCACCGCCCTACGGGACTACCAATCACAGCCAGTTGTGATACAGCCTGGAATCAAACCAGGGTCTGTAGTGACGTCTCTAGCACTGAGATGCAGTGCCTTAGACCGCTGCGCCACTCGGGAGCACATACAACCCATATTTATGTTTATTTATTTTCCTTTTTGTACTTTAAATGTATATAGACATGATATGACATTTGAAATGTCTCTATTATTTTGGAACTTGTGTGAGTGTAATATTTACTGTTCACTTTTTATCGTTTATCCATTTCACTTGCTTTGGCAATGTAAACATATGTTTCCCATGCCAATAAAGCCTCTTGAATTGAATTGAGAGAGAGAGAGAGATAGCGAGGGAGGAAGTAGGAGGACAGATGGTGTTAACAGAACGTGAGACACTGCACCGCAGTTACACTGCACCAGAGGCTAGAAGTTGGCGTTGTACTGAAGACAGACTCAAAGGTCATATTGACATGGGAATTGTTAAAAAAAGGCTAATATTGGCAATGTTTTCATTAATGTGGAACATGTTGTGTTCAGCGTGGCTTAGAAATGTTTTTTATAGACGGTTCTGAACATTGCTGTGCTGCTTCATTGAGGCAAGAGGCTTATAGAAGTGATGCAAATTAATCTACATTTCCTAAATTGATTTAGACAAAGTCACATCTATAGGGTGAACCTTGTGACTTTATCATAGTATCTGTCCCATAACATATCCCTTGTAAGGTCAAAATAGTAATGTCTTTCAATGTCCATTCCCTTTCAAAAGCAAGCAGAGTACATTATCTTAGGTATACCACTTTAAACTGTGTGACATTGACCATATAATGACTTCATCAATCATGTTTTCAGCAGCAGGACTGAACAGCTTCTTCTCTGCAGTCCACTGCTCACCATTCTCTTTCACCTGTCTGCCTCTCAGAAATAAGCTGTGTCTCATACTCAACCATTGTCTAGTTCGGTGAGTGGCACAGTATGATGCTAGGCAGTACAGACCTGGGTTCAAATACTATTTCAAATCATTGAAAATACTTTATCTTGGCTTGATTGAGCTCGCCTGGCTTAACAGAACCAATAGAGAAGTTCCAAAACAGCAAACCTCCCCCACCTGGCACTTGAGGCAACTTAAAGTGAACTCTCAATATAGTTGAACGTTTTAAAATAGTATTCAAACCAAGATCTGGAAAGTAGGACTTTCTATACATTAGATACTGGCCCAATTTAGTAACCTGGGTTCAACCTGGACATACAGTACACTGCATGTACACTACCCTTCAAAAGGCTAATTGGTCATTATAAAACCCTAACCCTATTCCATGCGAGACATTTCCAAGAAACTGAAGATCTCGTACAACACTGTGTTCTACTCCCTTCACAGAACAGCTCAAACTGGCTCTAACCAGAATAGAAAGAGGAGTGGGAGGCCCAGGTGCACAAGTGAGCAAGTTAGAGTGTCTAGTTTGATAAACAGACAAGTCCTCAACTGGCAGGTTCATTAAATAGTACCTGCAAAACACCAGTCTCAACATCAACACTGAGTGGCGACTCCGGGATGCTGTCCTCCTAGTTCCTCTGTCCAGTGTTCTTTTCTCCCTCTTAATCTTTTCTTTTTATGGGCCAGTCTGAGATATGGCTTTTTCTTTGCAACTCTGCCTAGAAGGCCAGCATCCAGGAGTTGCCTCTTCAATGTTGATGTTGAGACTGGTGTTTTGCGGGTACTATTTAATGAAGCTGCCATTTGAGGACTAGTGAGGCGTCTGTTTATCAAACTAGACACTCTAATGTACTTGTCCTCTTCCTCAGTTGTGCACCGGGGCCTCCCACTCCTCTTTCTATTCAGGTTAGAGCCAGTTTGCGCTGGTCTGTGAAAGGAGATTGGCAATTTCCTGCGTGGAATAGCCTTCATTTCTCAGAACAAGAATAGACTGACGAGTTTCAGAAGATAGGTATTTGTTTCAGGTCATTTGAGCCTCTAATCGAACCCACAAATGCTGATGCTCCATATACTCAACAAGTCTAAAGGAGGCCAATGTTATTGCTTCTTTAATCAGAACAACACTTTTCAGCTGTGCTAACATAATTGCAAAAGGGTTTTCTAATGATCAATTAGCCTTTTAAAATGATAAACTTGGATTAGCTAACACAACGTGCCATTGTAACACAGGAGTTATGGTTGCTGATAATGGGCCTCTGTACGCCTATGTAGATATTCCATAAAAAAATCTGCCGTTTCCAGCTACAGGAGTCATTTACAACATTAACTATGTCTACACTGTATTTCTGATCAATTTGATGGAAAAATGTGCTTTTCTTTCAAGAACAAGGACATTTCTAAGTGACCCCAAAATGTTGGAGGGTAGTGTATATTCAGTCATTACTCCTTTTAAATGTAATGAAATAAGATGTTTTATATATTTGGCTATGCAGGCCTCTGGCGAAAACAAGAAAAAAAAAGAGAATAATATGCAAGAATTTGAAATGATCACTGATTTTTTTATGGCTGGCCCACATAATAGGTCCCACACTACATTTTCTCTCGGGGCCCAACACCTTTTATCACTTAGGCACAGGCTGGCATATATTCCAAACCAAAGTTGTCCCTGTGAGTGTTATTATTAATATTCAATGTGTGTGACACCGGACTTCAGCCTTTCTTTACTTGTGATTCCAAGTATTTCTCTAGGATCTTTCCAATCTCCTACTCATTTGTGGATTTTGGGGTGGACAACAATATGTAATCAAAACTATATTAAGTTTAATAGCGTAGATAAATACTCTGCTGTTGCTGTGGAACAGATTACAAGAATTTTGTGCAGTATAATAAAAAATACAGTAAATTATGTTTAATATCAGGGAGACATATTCTTCAGTGTTGTGGACTTGCCTTTTATTAATATAATATCCAATATGAGTCATGGCTGCAGTAGATGTGTAGCATCTGAGTAGTAAATTAATCATCATGTGTTATGATAAATTAACCTACTGTATTATTGCCAGAGTGGTGTACCCTCTGTGCTGTGACTGTGCTGAGTGGGCCCAACATTGTGGCTTTAACTTTCATTATAAGGAGCGACGCAATGCATATTGATGAATATTGATGACATGGCCCCACTCTGAAAATTAATGTCGGAACTTTTATGGGAATGATTTGTTGATCAAATCAAATCAAATCAAATTGTATTAGTCACATGCGCCAAATACAACAGGTGTAGGACCTTACAGTGGAATGCTTAATTACGAGCCCCTAACCAACAATGCAGTTTAAAAAAAACCCTGGATAAGAATAAGATATAAAAGTAACAAGTAATTAAAGAGCAGCAGTAAAATAACAATAGCGAGACTATATACAGGGGGGTACCGATACAGAGTCAATGTGCGGGGGCACCGGTTAGTTGAGGTAGTATGTAGATGTAGGTAGAGTTATTAAAGTCACTAAATGCATAGATGACAACAGAGAGTAGCAGTGGTGTAAAGGGGGGGGGGGGGGGGCAATGCAAATAGTCTGGGTAGCCATTTGACTAGAGGAGTCCTATGGCTTGGGGGTAGAAGCTGTTTAGATGCCTCTTGGACCTAGACTTGTCGCTCCCGTACCGCTTGCTGTGCCATAGCAGAGAAAACAGTTTATGACTAGGGTGGCTGGAGTCTTTGACATTTTTTAGGGCCTTCCTCTGACACCGCCTGGTATAGAGGTACTGGATGATACTGGGCCATTCGCACTACCCTCTGTAGTGCCTTGTGGTCGGAGGCCGAGCAGTTGCCATATCAGGCAGTGATGCTACCCGTCAGGATGCTCTCGCAGCTGTAGAACCTTTTGAGGAACTGAGGACCCATGCCAAATCTATTCAGTCTCCTGAGGGGGAATAGGTTTTGTCGTGCCTTCTTCACGACTGTCTTGGTGTGCTTGGACCATGTTAGTTTGTTGGTGATGTGGACACCAAGGAACTTGAAGTTCTCAATCTGCTCCACTGCAGCCCCGTCGATGAGAATGGGGGCGTGCTCAGTCCTCTTTTTCCTGTAGTCCATAATCATCATTGTCTTGATCACGTTGAGGGAGAGGTTGTTGTCCTGGCACCACACGGCCAGGTCTCTGACCTCCTCCCTATAGGCTGTCTCTTCGTTGTCAGTGATCAGGCTGTTGACACTGTTGTGTCATTGGAAAATTGAATGATGTGTTGGAGTCGTGCCTGGCCATGCAGTCATGAGTGAACAGGGAGTACAGGAGGGGACTGAGTACACACCCCTGAGGGGCCCCTGTGTTGAGGATCAGCTTGGCGGATGTGTTGTTACCATCCCTCACCACCTGCGGGCGGCCCGTCAAGAAGTCAAGGATCCAGTTGCAGAGGGAGGTGTTTAGTCCTAGGGTCCTTAGCTTATTGATGAGCTTTGAGGGCACTATGGTGTTTATTTTGTTTATTTATTTATTTCACCTTTATTTAACCAGGTAGACTAGTTGAGAACAAGTTCTCATTTACAACTGCGACCTGGCCAAGATAAAGCATAGCAGTGTGAACAGACAACAACACAGAGTTACACATGGAATAAACAATTAACAAGTCAATAACACAGTAGAAAAAAAGAGAGTCTATATACATTGTGTGCAAAAGGCATGAGGAGGTAGGCGAATAATTAAAATTTTGCAGATTAACACTGGAGTGATAAATGATCAGATGGTCATGTACAGGTAGAGATACTGGTGTGCAAAAGAGCAGAAAAGTAAATAAATATAAACAGTATGGGGATGAGGTAGATAAATTGGGTGGGCTATTTACCGATAGACTATGTACAGCTGCAGCGATCGGTTAGCTGCTCAGATAGCAGATGTTTGAAGTTGGTGAGGGAGATGAAAGTCTCCAGCTTCAGCGATTTTTGCAATTCGTTCCAGTCACAGGCAGCAGAGAACTGGAACGAAAGGCGGCCAAATGAGGTGTTGGCTTTAGGGATGATCAGTGAGATACACCTGCTGGAGCGCGTGCTACGGGTGGGTGTTGCCATCGTGACCAGTGAACTGAGATAAGGCGGAGCTTTACCTAACATGGACTTGTAGATGACTTGGAGCCAGTGGGTCTGGCGACTAATATGTAGCGAGGGCCAGCCGACTAGAACATACAGGTCGCAGTGGTGGGTGGTATAAGGTGCTTTAGTAACAAAACGGATGGCACTGTGATAAACTGCATCCAGTTTGCTGAGTAGAGTATTGGAAGCTATTTTGTAGATGACGTCGCCGAAGTCGAGGATCGGTAGGATAGTCAGTTTTACTAGGGTAAGTTTGGCGGCGTGAGTGAAGGAGGCTTTGTTGCAAAATAGAAAGCCGACTCTAGATTTGATTTTAGATTGGATATGTTTGATATGAGTCTGGAAGGAGAGTTTACAGTCTAGCCAGACACCTAGGTACTTATAGATGTCCACATATTCTAGGTTGGAACCATCCAGGGTGGTGATGCTAGTCGGGCGTGCAGGTTCAGGCAGCGAATGGTTGAAGAGCATGCATTTGGTTATACTAGCGTTTAAGAGCAGTTGGTGTTGAACGCTGAGCTGTAGTCAATGAATAGCATTCTCACATAGATGTTCCTTTTGTCCAGGTGGGAAAGGGCAGTGTGCAGTGCAATAGAGATTGCATCATTTGTGGATCTGTTGGGGCAGTATGCAAGTTGGAGTGGGTCTAGGGTTTCTGGGTTGATGGTGTTGATGTGAGCCATAACCAGCCTTTCAAAGCACTTCATGGCTACAGACGTGAGTGCTACGTGTCCACTTTTTTATTGATCTAGTCACTGGTGCTTCCTGCTTTAATTTTTGCTTGTAGGCAGGAATCAGGAGGATAGAATTATGGTCAGATTTGCCAAATGGAGGGCGAGGGAGGGCTTTGTATGCATCTCTGTGTGTGGAGTAATGGTAATCCAGAGTTTTTTCCCTCGTGTGCAACACATTTAACATGCTGATAGAAATTTGGTAAAACGGATTTAAGTTTCCCTGCATTAAAGTCCCCGGCTACTAGGAGCGCTGCCTCTGGGTGAGCATTTTCCTGTTTGCTTGTGGCGGAATTCAGCTCATTCAATGCTGTCTTAGTGCCAGCCTCTGAAGGAGGACAACCATCTCTGCAGCACTCCACCAATCATGCCTTTATTGTAGAGTGACCAGACGGGAAGCCACTCCTCAGTCAAAGGCACACAACTGCCCGCTTGGAGTTTGCCAAAAGGACTCTCAGACCATGAGAAATTAGATTCTCTGGTCTGATGAAACCAAGATTGAACTCTTTGGCCTGAATGCCAAGCGTCACGTCTGGATGAAACCTGCCACCATCACTACAGTGAAGCATGGTGGGGGCAGCATCTTGCTGTGGAGATGTTTTTTAGTGGCATGGACTGGGAGACTAGACAGGATTAGTTCAGGAAAAGATGAACTGAGCAAAGTACAGAGAGATCCTTGATGAAAACCTGCTCCAGAGCGCTCCGGACCTCAGATTGGGGAGACGGTTCACCTTCCAGCAGGACAACGACCCTAAGCACACAGCCAAGATAATGCAGGAGGGGCTTCGGGACAAGTCTCTGAATGTCCTAGCGTGGCCCAGCCAGAGCCCAGAACTGAACCCGATCTAACATCTCTGGAAAGACCTGAAAATAGCTGTGCAGCAACGCTCCCCATCCAACATGACAGAGCTTGAGAGGATCTGCAGAGAAGAATGGGATAAACTCCCCAAATACAGGTGTGCCATGCTTGTAGCATCATATACCCTAGGAGACTCGAGGCTGTAATTGCTGACAAAGGTGATTCAACAAAGTCCTGAGTAAATTGTCTGAATACATACAGTATGTTAACATGATATTTATTTTTTTATTATTCTAAAAACCTGTTTTTGCTTTGTCATTATGGATATTGTGTGTAGAGGGAGGGAACAGAGTTGAATCAATTTTAGAATTAGGCTGTAACGTAACAAAACGTGGAAAAAATGAAGGGGTCTGAATACTTTCCGAATGCACTGTAGACTGACCAGGTGAATCCAGGTGAAAGCTATGATCAATCCAGGTGAATGGGCAATACACAAGTGCCTTTGAATGCGGTATGATAGTAGGTGCAAGGGGCACCGGTTTGTGTCATGGACTACAACATTTCTACGTTTTTGATGCTCAACAGTTTGTATAAAAGAATGGTCCATCACCCGTGTGTATAAAAGAATGGTCCACCACCCGTGTGTATAAAAGAATGGTCCACCACCCAAAGGACATCCAGCCAACTTGACACAACTGTGGGAAACATTGGAGTCAACATGGGCCAGCATCCCTGTCAAACACTTTCGACACCTTGTAGAAACCATGACCCGATGAATTGAGTCTTTTCTGAGGGCAAAAGGGGGGGTGCAACTAGGGCTGTGGTGGTCATGAGATTATATCAGCCGGTCATTGTCAAGGAAATAACTGCCGGTCTCACGGTAATTGACCGTAATTAACAGAAACACATTTAGCATCTCCCGGCTTCCATTCATAGCCTACAAACCTCTGATGCAGACCTATAGAACATCGGCTTTTTAAAAAGTAGAATAAATCCATTTAATATAACCTACAGTGGTTCCCAAACATTTTATAGTCCCGTACCCCTTTAGACATTCAACCTCCAGCTGCGTACCCCCTCTAGCACCAGGGTCAGCGCACTCTCAAATGTTGTTTTTTTGCCATCATTGTATGCCTGCCACACACGCACTATACGATACGTTTAATAAACATAAGAATGAGTGTGAGTTTTTGACACAACCCAGCTCGTGGGAAGTGACAAAGAGCTCTTATAGGACCAGGGCACAAATAATAACGTAATAATAATCAATGATTTTGCTCTTTATTTAGCCATCTTACATATACAACTTTATTTGTTCATCAAAAAGGTTAATGAAGGGTGTGCTTGAAAGGATACACATAACTCTGCAATGTTGGGTTGTATTGGAGAGTCTCAGTCTTAAATCATTTTCCACACACAGTCTGTGCCTGTATTTAGTTTTCATGCTAGTGAGGGCCGAGAATCCACTCTCACATATGTACGTGGTTGCAAAGTGCATCATTGTCTTAACAGCACGATTGCCAAGGCAGGATACTCTGAGCGCAGCCCAATCCAGAAATTTGGCAGTGGCTTCTGATTAAATGACATTTTCACAGAATCGCTTGTTGCAATTTCGATGAGGCTCTCTTGTTCAGATATCGGTAAGTGGACTGGAGGCAGGGCATGAAAGGGATAACAAATACAGTTGTTTGTGTCATCTGTTTCGGGAATGTACCAGAATAATTGCGCACCCAACTCACTCAAATGCTTCGCTATATCACATTTGACATTGTCCGTAAGCTTGAGTTCATTTGCACACAAAAAATCATACAATGATGGAAAGACCTGTGTGTTGTCCTTGTTAATGCAGACAGAGAAGAGCTCCAACTTCTTAATCATAGCCTCAATTTTGTCCACACATTGAATATAGTTGTGGAGAGTCCCTGTAATCCTAGATTCAGATCACTCAGGCGAGAAAAACATCACCCAGATAGGCCAGTCGTGTGAGAAACTCGTCATCATGCAAGCGGTCAGACAAGTGGAAATTATGGTCAGTAAGGAAAACTTTCAGCTCGTCTTTCAATTTTTTTTAAAAACGTGTCAGTACTTTGCCCCTTGATAACCAGCACACTTCTATGTTGTAAAAGCGTTACATGGTTGTTGCCCATATCATTGCATAGTGCAGAAAATACATGACAGTTCAGGGACGTTGCTTTAACAAAGTTAACCATTTTCACTGTAGTGTCCAAAACGTATTTCAAGCTGTCAGGCATTCCTTTGGCAGCAAGAGCCTCTTGGTGGTTTCTGCAGTGTACCCAAGTGGCATCGGCAGCAACTGCTTGCACGCGCGTTACCAGTCCACTACGTCTCCCTGTCATGGGTTTGGCGCCATCAGTACAGATGCCAACCCATCTTGACCACCAATGTCCATTTGATGTCACAAAGGTGTCCAGTACTTAAAAAATATCCTCTCCTGTTGTCCTGGTTTCCAGTGGTGTGCAGAAGAGCATGTCTTCTTTAATTGACACCCCATAAACGTAACGGACATATACCAGGAGCTGTGCTAGGCCCACCACGTCTGTTGATTCATCCAGCTGTAACGCCTACAATTCACTGGCTTGTATGCAAATTAGTAATTGTTTTAAAACATCTCCTGCCATGTCACTGATGCGTCGTGAAACAGTGTTGTTTGATGAAGGCATTGTCTGTATAGTTCTTTTGGGCCTTTTCCCCCAGCATTGTCCCATCCATATCCGCGGCAGCAGGAAGAATGAAGTCCTCCACAATAGTATGGGTCTTGCCTGTCCTAGCCACTCGGTAGCTCACCATATAAGACTCTACTAGCCAACTTCTTATTAATGGTATCTGTTGCTGTTATACATGTCTTAATTCTCGCTCAAAAAACTCCCGTGGTTTATCTTTCAAAATGTTTTTTTTTTTTTCTAAATGTCTGCATATGAGTGAAGGTTTCATCGAGTTGTGCGATAGTACTTTTGCACTGTTGCTGAAGGAACCCCAAATCAATATAGTTCTCATCATATTTGCGCCTCTTCGATGGTCCTATGTCCCTGTCTGTTGTTTGGTGCTTTCCCGGGTAAGGGGGCAGTAGCTCTTCGGCTGCATCAGATTCACAACGGTCAGTGTCCATGTTAGCTGGGCTAACAACAAATGTAGAATTACTGATGCTAGCATTTGATGTACTCATGGAAGCAGAACAACTTGCGTTGTCGACATGTGCCGATGTAGTACTACTGGTAGCAGGTGTAGTACTGCTGGTAGTAGCAGTACCTTACTTTTGTAACCCTTTATCAATTTTCGAGCAAATGGAATGAGCAGCAGCTACGTTTGGCTGCATACGGACTGTTAGTGTAATTCGAGTGAGAGAATAATGGTTAATGTGATTTGATGTTAATTATATGACTAGGCTACCTGTATTTGACATTGTGTTGTGATTTCGCTGAACACTAGATGGTTTACTTTTATTTTTGGCAGTGAAACGAGGCTACTCAAGGGAGAAAAAAACCTCACCCAATGTTTAGCCCCGTTGGAAAAAATAAATGGACTGTTTGAACATGTGAAGAAAAACAATGTAGTATTATTTTTTGGTTTTAAAAGTGAATCACATGTTTATTAGCCATACCCCTGACGGCATTGCACATACTCCTGGGGGTATACCAGTTTGGGAATACCTGGCTTACACCATCACAAAAATCCATTGTTTATTTGAGGCAGGTCTAAAAAAGCATGATATGAAGAAAATGTAGTCTATTTCAGAACAACAGAATAGCATACTCGAAGAGGCGCAAATAGGATGAGAACTACATTGATTTGGGGTTCACTTATATTGGGAGTATTGCGGCAGGTAGCCTAGTGGTTAGAGCTTTGGGCCAGTAACCGAAAGGTTGCTGGATTGAATCCCTGAGCTGACAAGGTAAAAATTCTGCCCCTGAACAAGGCAGTTAACCCACTGTTCCCCGGTAGACCGTCATAAGAACTTGTTCAGAACTGACTTGCCTAGTTAAATGAAGGTTAAATTTAAAAAAATACTCAGAGTTGTCCTTATGTTAGGCTCTGATCTGGCTGTGCCAAATGGCTGTGGGTTACACTAGTTCATTTAGCAGGCAATATTTGCTTAGAATTTCATGGCATTATTTTATAACATGAAGAATAAAGTTGGATATAGCTGAATAAAATCTGAATCATATTTTCTCCTAATGACTTCTGAGGGAGTCCGCACATGCGACTATTTTGTATTGAACGGTTAACAAATTAACAGGTCCTCCTATATGCTTCATTTAGAGTTATTTATGCAACTTTAGGCAGTATGCTTTTATTGTTGTCAGAGTGATTAGAGGGACGATAGAGTGCTGAGTACCAGGCAGTTAGCAAGTTTGGTAGGCTACTAATGACCATCAACTGCATCAGAGCTTGGAGAAGCCTAGTTACCCACCGGTGTGGCAGTAATACGGTCACCGTAACAGCCCTAGGTGCAACTCAATATTAGGAAGGTGTTCCTAATGTTTTGTACACTCACTGTATGTGGGTGCAGGAATAAAGCATTGGAGCAGCGTATCTGGTGTGCAAGCTTTTCTTATTATAATACTTTTTAAAACTGATTTTTCTCCCAATTTCATGATATTCATTGGTCGTTACAGTCTTGTCCCATCGCTGCAACTCCCGTACGGACTCGGGAGAGGTGAAGGGTCGAGGGCCATGCGTCCTCCGAAACATGACCCCGCCAAGCCGCACTGCTTCTTGACACAATGCTTGCTTAATCCAGAAGCCAGCCGCACCAACGTGTCGGAGGAAACACCGCACGACTGGCTACCGTGTCAGTGTGCATGTGCCCAGCCTGCCGTATGTGTCGCTAGAGTGCTGTCATGTCTTTGGCTATACCGGATTAATTGATAAGACATGCTATTCTATAAAATAATTTCTCTGTAATTAATATCACCTGATTGAGCTAATCATGTAATCATGTAAATGTAATTAACTAGAGAGTTGGGCACCACGAAATAATATTTATAGAGATGTTATCTTCCGAATAAACTCTTAAAGAACTAGTAATATTTTACATCAATAGCAGTCAACATTAATCTTCATCTTACTTCAGTCTCATAATCTGAAAGTTGTAAATTATTTTATCTGCAAGCATAAAGGAAAACGTCCCTAGTGGACGGAACAGATATGACGGCTTGTTACACAAAGGAAAAGGGGCTGGATTGAGTGAAGGACCGGGAAGACAGGAACAAAGGCGAAGCTGTGCTACCGTAAATACTGTATCTTAAGCATTCTAAATTACCGCCCATTTGAAAAACGAAAATGCAATAAATATTTACTCTGAGCTGCGCTTCAGTAGGTTGGTGGTGGATTGAAGGCCGTGTTGCCAAACCGAGTCCTCTGTCCTTTGAAGAATGTCTCTGGTTGTCAATTGAATACGTTGTAGTAACGTCGTTGTGTGATAGACGGGATACTCCTTCCTAACCTGCGTTTGCAGCTGCGGTCGCTAACTCAACAGCTAGGAGGTATCATTTCTGTAGTGAATAAGAGTTATAAAGTTCATACCATTCGAAACCAAAGCTCATGCTGATGTTGGCTTCGTTTTGTAGTTATTATCTGAACCATTCTGACATAGGACCGTCGCCCTCATATCCTCGGAACAGGAAGTTCTATTGTCGTCAAGGCTTTATATAAGAATGGAGAAGAGGGCGTGTTTGAAAAGTTTTATAGCCCATGTCCCTTCACAGAGGCGGGCCACTGAGTGAGCAGCCCTAACTTATGAAAATCCACATCTCACATTTTAGAAGCTAAAATCACATTTCATCCCGTCACAAATAATTTCATATTCAAACATTTAAATTGAACAACAATTCCATGTGAATCCTTTAACTCTGATGTGTAGACTTTCCACTGTAGAGTTTACGCCATCTTATCATTGATGAGAATGTCTCAGATGACAACCGAACTGACATCATATTCAAGTACCACCACATATGTTCAATTGCTCAGATTACCAGAATATCGTTAATTTCCCCCCACATTCTGATGTTCCCAGAATCTCTATGTTAACCAAGGGTTTTCTAAATGTAACCTCAGTAGGGTAGAGAGAGGGAAAAGGGGGGAAGAGTTATTTATGACTGTCATAAACCTATCCCCCAGGCCAACGTCATAACAGTGCGGTGGGACAAGGACATCCCGGCCGGTCAAATGTTCCCCTAACCCGGACGACTTTGGCCAATTATGTGCCACCTCATGGGTCACCTGGTCGCGGCAGGCTGCAACACAGCTCGGGATCAAACCCGGATCTGTAGCGTCGCCTCTAGCACTGCGAAACAGTGCCTTAGGCCGCTGTGCCACTCGGGAGGCCTCAGTCAAGACATTTTGAATGTTTGTATCACACACTCTCCCCTGCAACCTGATCTCATAATTTGACCCGTTAATTCAGTGTGGTTACAGAGTTAATACCGCATGGTTACAGGGTTAAAACAGAAACTACTGAAAGGGTTAAGTTTATGTATTAATTCCGAATTGTTAAGGTTAGGCCTATGGTTTGGGGAAGACTTAAAACAAAATAATTAAAAACAATGCGCTGTTCCCATTAAGTATCTACAAGTACCCTCTCTGCTTGCTAGAGAGTTGTGAACTGCTCTGAACCGTGTGAGCTTGAACCCAATGCTGTGTCATCATTTATAATTTTTGGGGGGGTGATTGCAGTTCCTCTTGCTGTTCATAGGAAAGCACCATGGTCTTGGAGTGGATGCAGTGGCATCCCGTCTTTCACTTCTTTTGAGCCACTCATGTTTGTTTTTTTGGGGGGGTGGTTGCTGTTTCACATGTTATTGCAATAATACGTGTCACATATCAGTTTGTAAACAATGTAAAATTAAAATTAAAATCATTGAATTAATAAAGCCGCATACAAACGGTCTCTTTTTTGCTTTCTTGAGCAAGGCTGCTCCAAAATGCAGGTGTTTCAGCCTAGCTCAATGTTTTCTGTGGTGTTGGGGCATCCAGCGGAACATACGGAGCTTAGGGGTTGGTAATGTTTTCTAGTTGTGCCAGGATTGGCTCAGTGTTCTGTCACTCATGGGGACACTACGTCTGTGAGTATAACAGAACTCATATGGCAGGCAAAACCTGAGAAGAAATCCAAACAGGAAGTGAGAAATCTGAGGTTGGTCGATTTTCAACCCATTTTCACAGTGGGGTATGGATGAAGTTGCACTTCCTAGGGCTTCCACTAGATGTCAACTGTCTTTAGAAACTTGAATGAGGCTTCTTCTGTGTTGTGGGGCTGAATAAGAGCTGAATGAATCAGGTTACTGGCATAGAGCCATTTCCTGGTCATGCGCATTTCACATCATATCGACCTGCGTTCCATGGCTTCTCTAGACATAAAATAATTATCCGATTGGAACGTTATTGAAGATTTATGATAAAAACATCCTAAAGATTGATTCTATACTTAGTTTGAAATGTTTCTTCGACCTGTAATATAAGTTTTTGACCGAAGTTATGCTGGACCTGCATGAGCGTTTGGATATGTGTACCTAACGCCCTAACAAAAGTAGCTACTTGGACATAAATAATGGACATTATCGAACAAATCAAGCATTTATTGTGGAACTAGGATTCCTGGGAGTGCATTCTGACGAAGATCATCAAAGGTAAAGGAATATTTATAATGTGATTTCTGGTTTCTGTTGACTCCAACATGGCGGATACATTTTTTTCTTTTTCTGAGCGCTGTCTCAGACTTCTTTTCCGTAAAAAAAAAAACAAAAAATCTGACACAGCGGTTGCATTAAGGAGAGTTATATCTATAATTCCATATGTATAACTTGTATTATCATCTACATTTATGATGAGTACTTCTTTTGAATTGATGTCGCTATGCAAAATAACTGGATGTTTTTGGAACTAGTAAACGTATTGCGCCAATGTAAACTCAGAATTTTTTATATTAACTTTATCAAACAAAACATACATGTATTGTGTAACATGAAGTCCTATGAGTGTCATCTGATGAAGATCATAAAAGGTTAGTGATTCATTTTATCTCTATTTGTGCTTTTTGTGACTCCTCTCTTTGGCTGGAAAAATGGCTGTGTTTTTCTGTGGCTTGGTGGTGACCTAACATAACGATTATTAATGAGATTTCTGTTGTTATGAATTTGGCGCCCTGCACTTTCACTGGCTGTTGTCATATCGATCCCGTTAACTGGATTGCAGCCCTAAGAAGTTTTAAGGGTCTCTTTTCCAAGCTTGAAATTATAAACATTCAGCATTGGCCATGCTGTCAATCCAGCATGATTTCTTCCCCTCTCAAAACAACCATTAACTTGGAACTGGGAAATCTCACTTCAGTGAGTTCAAGACACCTGGGAACTCGGGAATGAAAGTGTTTCGACTGGGAAAATACGCTTTGAACTCGGAATTGTAAATTTGGGAACTTGGGCCTCTTTCTAGAGTTACGACCTGAAGATCACTGACGTCATCATGATTTCACTTTGTTTTTTTCCGAGTTCCCAGTTGTCTTGAAAGCACCAGAAATCCAGAGAATGCCAGACTTTGATGACAAAGTTTGATGACAAATTTGCCCACAAAGGACCGCCGCGCCACCTTCCTGTTCAAGTGAGCACAGCACAACAAGGTTAGTCCAAAAATGTCTCGCATGCTGCTGCATAAATGATGTAATATGCCAGGGAGATATGTATACTGTAGCTAAGAATGTAATAGTAAGTGTATGTTGTGTAGTAAACTGTTAGAAGCCCATGTGCCTCACCCTAATAATTTGGTCTATTTTCTCCTCTTAATTTTGCCTACGGTTCTGACTTGGTGGTGCACATGTAGCCTATAACCTGTTTTAGAGAAATGTAATCATTGAATATTGTAAGAGCTTTCATTATCTGCTTATATGACCACTTTACTTATCCTATGGTTCTGACTTGGTGTACAGGGAGAACACTGTAAGAACAGCCCATGTTCTGAATTCTGTCACTGTATATTTCAAAAGTGCTGAACAAATAGTTATATTGACTATGTCCGTTGTAGCTCGCTTATTAATGTCTTAATAGAAATTACTGCCTCTTATGCACTTGTCGTTCTCTTATGCCATAGTTTGTACATCTCAATTGTAAGTAGAAACCACACTTGTTTAAGCAAGTCAGCCATATTAGCTGTTTTTTTTAAAGGCAGTAAATGAGTATGAATTTTGGCCCATTCCTCCTGACAGAGCTGGTGTAATTGAGGCAGGTTTGTAGGCCTCCTTGCTCACACACGCTTTTTCAATTCTGCCCACAAATTTTCTACAGAATTGAGGTCAGGGCTTTGTGATGGCCACTCCAATACCTTGACTTTGTTGTCCTTAAGACAATTTGCCACAACTTTGGAAGCATGCTTGGGGTCATTGTCCTTTTGGAAGACCCATTTGTGACCAAGCTTTTAACTTCCTGACTGATGTCTTGAGATGTTGCTTCAATATATCCACATAATTTTCCTGCCTCATGATGCCATTTATTTTGTGAAGTGCACCAGTCCCTCCTGCAGCAAAGCACCCCCACACCATGATGCCGCCACCCCCGTGCTTCATGGTTGGGACGGTGTTCTTCGGCTTGCAAGATCCCCCCCCCCCTTTTTTCTCCAAACATAACGATTATGACCAAACAGTTCTATTTTTGTTTCATCAGACCAGAGGACATTTCTCCAAAAAGTATGATCTTTGTCCCCATGTGCAGTTGCAAACCGTAGTCTGTCTTTTTTTTATGGCGGTTTTGGAGCAGTGCCTTCTTCCTTGCTGAGCGGCCTTTCAGGTTACCTCGATATAGGACTTGTTTCACTGTGGATATAGATACCTGCTTCCTCCAGTATCTTCACAAGGTCCTTTGCTGTTGTTCTAGGATTGATTTGCACTTTTCGCACCAAAGTACGCTTATCTCTAGGAGACAGAACGCGTCTCCTTCCTGAGCGGTGATGACTGCGTGGTCCCATGGTGTTTATACTTGCATACTATTGTTCGTACAGATGAACGTGGTACCGTCAGGCGTTTGGAAATTGCTCCAAAGGATGAACCAGACTTGTGGAGGTCTACAGTTTTTTTTCTTAGGTCTTGGCTGAATTCTTTTGATTTTCCCATGATGTCAAGCAAATAGGCACTCAGTTTGAAGGTAGGCCTTGAAATACATCCACAGGTACAATTTACTGAAATTATGTTAATTAGCCTATCAGAAGCTTCTAAAGCCATGACATAATTTTCTCGAATTTGCCAAGCTGTTTAAAGGCACAGTCAACTTAGAGTATGTAAACTTCTGATACACTGGAATTGTGATACAGTGAATTATAAGTGAAATAATCTGAAATCTGAAAAATGACTTCTGTCATGCACAAAGTAGATGTCCTAACCGACTTGCCTAAACTATAGTTTGTTAACAAGACATTTCTGGAGTGGCTGAAAACAAGTTTTAATGACTCCAACATAAGTGTATGTAAACTTCCGACTTCAACTGTCCATGCTAAAATCACCACTGAGTTGATGCAAGCTTTGACTGGAATCCAGTGGAGTGTGCGAAGGAGCGAGGTGACATGAGAGAACTTGGGAAGGTTGAAAACCAGGCGGGCTGCAACGTACTGGATATGTTGTAGGGGATTGATGGCACAACCTAAAACACAAAACCAAACCTACACTGGAGTTGCTCACCAAGACAACATTGAATGGCCTAGTTACAGTTTTGAATATTGTACAATCCAGCTGTGCAAAGCTCTTAGAGACTTACCCCAAAAGACTCACAGCTGTAATCGCTGCCTAACGTGCTTCTATAAAGTTTGGACTCGGGGGTGTGAATACTAATGTTAAGGAGCTCAGTATTTCTGTATTTCATTTTCAATAAATTTGCAAAATGTTCTAAAAATGTGTTTTCACTTTAACCCATCTCAAATTCATGCTGTAACACAACAAAATGTGGAATAAGTCAAAGGGTATGAATACTTTCTGAAAACACTGTATATCAACATCCTCGAGGACTTTCTTGTGACCAACCTGCACTCTCCAGTCTCTCCCTTGTCAAGGATCTCCCTTCTCTCTCATTACTGACATCCACATAAGGAATCACTCTGCGACGAGCACAGACAAATAACACTGGCGTCCAACTTCACAATAAAGCCAAATAAAACTGGAGCACAGTTCCATGATAAAGCCAAATAATACCGGAGCACAGCTCCATGATAAAGCCAAATAATACTGGAGCACAGCTCCATGATAAAGCCAAATAATACTGGAGCACAGCTCCATGATAAAGCCAAATAATACTGGAGCACAGCTCCATGATAAAGCCAAATAATACTGGAGCACAGTTCCATGATAAAGCCAAATAATACTGGAGCACAGCTCCATGATAAAGCCAAATAATACTGGAGCACAGCTCCATGATAAAGCTAAATAACACTGGAGCACAGCTCCATGATAAAGCCAAATAATACTGGAGCACAGCTTCATGATAAAGCCAAATAATACTGGAGCACAGTTCCATGATAAAGCCAAATAATACTGGAGCACAGCTCCATGATAAAGCCAAATAATACAGGAGCACAGCTCCATGATAAAGCCAAATAATACTGGAGCACAGCTCCATGATAAAGCCAAATAATACTGGAGCACAACTCCATGATAAAGCCAAATAATACTGGAGCACAGCTCCATGATAAAGCCAAACAATACTGGAGCACAGCTCCTTGATAAAGCCAAATAATACTGGAGCACAGCTCCATGATAAAGTCAAATAACACTGGAGCACAACTCCATGATAAAGCCAAATAATACTGGAGCACAACTCCATGATAAAGCCAAATAATACTGGAGCAAAACTCCATGATAAAGCCAAATAATACTGGAGCACAGTTCCATGATAAAGCCAAATAATACTGGAGCACAGCTCCATGATAAAGCCAAATAACACTGGAGCACAGCTCCATGATGAAGCCAAATAATACTGGAGCACAGCTCCATGATAAAGCCAAATAATGATGACTCCTTGCTGTCCCCAGTCCACCTGACTGTGCTGCTGCTCCAGTTTCAACTATTCTGCCTTATTATAATTCGACCATGCTGGTCATTTATGAACATTTGAACATCTTGACCATGTTTTGTTATAATCTCCACCCGGCACAGCCAGAAGAGGACTGGCCACCCCACATAGCCTGGTTCCTCTCTAGGTTTCTTCCTAGGTTTTGGCCTTTCTAGGGAGTTTTTCCTAGCCACCGTGCTTCTACACCTGCATTGCTTGCTGTTTGGGGTTTTAGGCTGGGTTTCTGTACAGCACTTTGAGATATCAGCTGATGTACGAAGGGCTATATAAATACATTTGATTTGATTTGATTTGAAATAATACTGGAGCACAACTCCATGATAAAGCCAAATAATACTGGAGCACAGTTCCATGATAAAGCCAATTAATACTGGAGCACAGCTCCATGATAAAGCTAAATAACACTGGAGCACAGCTCCATGATAAAGACAAATAATACTGGAGCACAACTCCATGATAAAGACAAATAATACTGGAGCACAACTCCATGATAAAGCCAAATAATACTGGAGCACAACTCCATGATAAAGCCAAATAATACTGGAGCACAACTTCATGATAAAGCCAAATAATACTGGAGCACAACTCCATGATAAAGCCAAATAATACTGGAGCACAACTCCATGATAAAGCCAAATAATACTGGAGCATGATAAAACAGATGACTAGCCAGACATTCGGTTAAAGGTCTGCTTACGAAAAGTAATGAATGTTCTTTCCTCTGTGATAAAATATATCAATTAGCTAGGTGCATTAATAACGAAACAGAGAAATACCATTACAGCTTTTGCATTTGCAAAATTTGTCTTATGAGTATAGACAGGTAAGCTTGGTTTATTTGTCAAACTGGTCTGTGGGAATGTATGGCCGGTTATGATAAATTCATAATGATAAATTCCTAACGAATTGTGTTGAATCTTTCTCTTGCTATTTGTCTTTAAACCTGCTGTTTGTATTTCGCTTACAACATCTATGTCGAGGTGAATTGTTTTGAGGGGCGTCAAGCACCATCCACACAGAACAGTATGTCAAAGAGGTTAAATTTGCTTACCAAAGTGCACTTAAAGTCCATAGGAATGCCTTTACATGCCTTTACATGCCTTTACTCAGCCATGGATCAGGACAGAGTGGAGGATGATTGGGGTAACGGGTTGGAGTGAGCTGGTATACTGTCATAACACTGCTTGTGCTCGGGTTTATGCCATTGAGATAAGCTGTGACCCCATTAGCTTTCATTAAAAAGACTGTTTCCAATCACATAGAGCCATTCAGCTTATAGTATGGAGCTTTGTCTCTGTGGTCATCAACAGCCAATCGGCTGCCTTACCTGTGATGTCATTCCACAAATGACCAAATGTCCCGCTGTTTTTGTAAACTAATCCAAATGAGTGATTAGGATTTTTATTCTGATCCCCATTAGCTGTTTAAGAAGCAGCAGATATTCTTCCTGGGTTCCACACAAAACATAGAACATGAAAAAATACAGAACACTAATGGACTGGGACAACAAGTGTGAAATCGGCTAAGTCATTCCACAAATGCCCAAATGTCCCTCTGTTTTCGTAAACTAGGCCTAATCCAAATGAGTGTGAAATCTGCTTAGTGATAGGTGTATGTAAGGGCATATACCATACTATTCATTTTCAAGAATATCCTTGTCCATATGAATTAAAGCACACCTATATTCAATTTCTATTTTCAAATCAAATCATATCAAAGTTTATTTGTTATGTGCGCTGAATACAACAGGTACACCTTATAGTGAAATGCTTACTTACAGGCTCTAACCAACAGTGCAAAAAAAGGTATTAGGTGAACGATAGGTAAGTAAAGAAATAAAAGCAACAGTAAAAAGACAGTGAAAAATAACAGTAGCAAGGCTATATACAGGCACAGGTTAGTCGGGCTGATTGAGGTAGCATGTACATGTAGATATGGTTAAAGTGACTATGTATATATGATGAACAGAGAGTAGCAGTAGTGTAAAATATGGATTGGCGGGTGGCGGGTGGCGGGACACAATGCAGATAGCCCGGTTACCCAATGTGCAGGGGCACTGGTTGGTCGGGCCAAGTAGTATGTACAGTGCCTTGCGAAAGTATTTGGCCCCCTTGAACTTTGCGACCTTTTGCCACATTTCAGGCTTCAAACATAAATATATAAAACTGTATTTTTTTGTGAAGAATCAACAACAAGTGGGACACAATCATGAAGGGGAACAACATTTATTGGATATTTCAAACTTTTTTAACAAATCAAAAACTGAAAAATTGGGCGTGCAAAATTATTCAGCCCCTTTACTTTCAGTGCAGCAAACTCTCTCCAGAAGTTCAGTGAGGATCTCTGAATGATCCAATGTTGACCTAAATGACTAATGATGATAAATACAATCCACCTGTGTGTAATCAAGTCTCCGTATAAATGCACCTGCACTGTGATAGTCTCAGAGGTCCGTTAAAAGCGCAGAGAGCATCATGAAGAACAAGGAACACACCAGGCAGGTCCGAGATACTGTTGTGAAGAAGTTTAAAGCCGGATTTGGATACAAAAGATTTCCCAAGCTTTAAACATCCCAAGGAGCACTGTGTAAGCGATAATATTGAAATGAAAGGAGTATCAGACCACTGCAAATCTACCAAGACCTGGCCGTCCCTCTAAACTTTCAGCTCATACAAGGAGAAGACTGATCAGAGATGCAGCCAAGAGGCCCATGATCATTCTGGATGAACTGCAGAGATCTACAGCTGAGGTGGGAGACTCTGTCCATAGGACAACAATCAGTCGTATATTGCACAAATCTGGCCTTTATGGAAGAGTGGCAAGAAGAAAGCCATTTCTTAAAGATATTCATAAAAAGTGTTGTTTAAAGTTTGCCACAAGCCACCTGGGAGACACACCAAACATGTGGAAGAAGGTGCTCTGGTCAGATGAAACCAAAATTGAACTTTTTGGCAACAATGCAAAACGTTATGTTTGGCGTAAAAGCAACACAGCTGAACACACCATCCCCACTGTCAAACATGGTGGTGGCAGCATCATGGTTTGGGCCTGCTTTTCTTCAGCAGGGACAGGGAAGATGGTTAAAATTGATGGGAAGATGGATGGAGACAAATACAGGACCATTCTGGAAGAAAACCTGATGGAGTCTGCAAAAGACCTGAGACTGGGACAGAGATTTGTCTTCCAACAAGACAATGATCCAAAACATAAAGCAAAATCTACAATGGAATGGTTCAAAAATAAACATATCCAGGTGTTAGAATGGCCAAGTCAAAGTCCAGACCTGAATCCAATCGAGAATCTGTGGAAAGAACTGAAAACTGCTGTTCACAAATGCTCTCCATCCAACCTCACTGAGCTCGAGCTGTTTTGCAAGGAGGAATGGGAAAACATTTCAGTCTCTCGATGTGCAAAACTGATAGAGACATACCCCAAGCGACTTACAGCTGTAATCGCAGCAAAAGGTGGCGCTACAAAGTATTAACTTAAGGGGGCTGAATAATTTTGCACGCCCAATTTTTCAGTTTTTGATTTGTTAAAAAAGTTTGAAATATCCAATAAATGTCGTTCCACTTCATGATTGTGTCCCACTTGTTGTTGATTCTTCACAAAAAAATACTTTATGTTTGAAGCCTGAAATGTGGCAAAAGGTTGCAAAGTTCAAGGGGGCCGAATACTTTCGCAAGGCACTGTACATGAATGTATAGTTAAAGTGACTATGCATATAAGATAAACCGAGAGTAGAAGCAGCGTAAAAGAGGGGTTGTGGGGGCACACAATGCAAATAGTCCGGGTAGCCATTTCATTACCTGTTCAGGAGTCTTATGGCTTGGGGGTAAAAACTGTTGAGAAGCCTTTTTTGTCCTAGACTTGGCACTCCGGTACTGCTTGCCATGCGGTAGTACAGAGAACAGTCTATGACTGGGGTGGCTGGGATCTTTGACAATTTTTAGGGCCTTCCTCTGACACCGCCTGGTGTAGAGGTCCTGGATGGCAGGCAGCTTAGCCCCAGTAATGTATTGGGCCGTACACACTACCCTCTGTAGTGCCTTGCGGTCGGAGGCCGAGCAATTGCCGTACCAGGCAGTGATGCAACCAGTCAGGATGCTCTCGATGGTGCAGCTGTAGAACCTTTTGAGGATCTGAGCATCCATGCCAAAACTTTTTCGTTTCCTGAGGGGGAATATGCTTTGTTGTGCCCTCTTCACGACTGTCTTGGTGTGTCTGGAACATTCTAGTTTAATGGTGATGTGGACACCAAGGAACTTGAAGCTCTCAACCTGTTCCACTACAGCCCCGTCGATGAGAATGGGGGTGTGCTTGGTCCTCCTTTTCCTGTAGTCCACAATCATCTCCTTAGTCTTGGTTACGTTGAGGGATAGGTTGTTATTCTGGCACCACCCGGCCAGGTCTTTGACCTCCTCCCTATAGGCCGTCTCGTCGTTGTCGGTGATCAGGCCTACCACTGTTGTGTCGTCTGCAAACTTAATGATGGTGTTGGAGTCGTGCCTGGGCATGCAGTCGTTGGTGAACAGGGAGTACAGGAGGGGACTGAGCACGCACCTCTAGGGGGCTCCAGTGTTGAGGATCAGCATGGCAGATGTGTTGCTACCTACCCTCACCACCTGGGGGCGTTCCGTCAGGAAGTCCAGGCAGAGGGAGGTGTTTAGCCCCAGGATCTTAGTGATGAGCTTTGAGGGTACTATGGTGTTGAACGCTGAGCTGTGGTCAATGAATAGCATTCTCACATAGGTGTTCCTTTTGTCCAGGTGGGAAAGGGCAGTGTGGAGTGCAATAGAGATTGCATCATCTGTGGATCTGTTGTTTGCAGTGGAAACCATGATATGGCTATGCCCATTATATAACAGACCTCTGTTCAAATGCATGTGTATTTGATTATGTGTTATTTAAAAACATATTTTATGTGTATTTGAGTATTTTCAAATAATGTGGCCCGAATCAATTACTTCTAATTCAGTATTGAAATTCTTCTGTTTTCAAGTAACAAATATCCAAGTGTCTTTGAAAGTGAAATACCCTAAATAGTATTTTAAACCATGCCTGTTATATAATCATTAGATAAATGGATTGTCATTTTTCTTGTGGAGAATAATGACAACACAATAACCAAAAAACGTGCCTTCAAAAAGTATTCACACCCCTTGACTTTTTCCACATTTTGTTTTTTTATAGCCTGAATTTAAAATTGATACAATTTTGATTTTGTGCCACTGGCTTACACACACTTTTTCAATTTAAATTATTATACAAAATTATTGCAACCAATAGAATGTATACATGGGGGATACAACCATCCCAGCTCTGCAGATTTTGCTGCAAAGATACAGAATCAGTAGATCATTTTTTGATACTGTCCATGTGTACAGTGCCTTCGGAAAGTATTCAGACCACTTGACTTTTTCCACATTATGTTACATTACAGCCTTTAAAAAAAGTGATTAAATTTTTTCCCCCCTCAACAATCTGCACACAATACCCCATAATGACAAAGCAAAAACAGGTTTTTAGACATTTATGACACTTATGTAAATATTACATTTACATAAGTATTCAGACCCTTTACTCAGTACTTTGTTGAAGCACCTTTGGCAGCGATGACAGCATCGAGTCTTCTTGGGCATGACACTACAATCTTGGCACACCTGTGTTTGTTTTTCCCATTCCTCTCTGCGGATCCTCTCAAGCTCTGTCAGATTGGATGGGGAGCGTTTCTGCACAGCTATTTTCAGGTCTCTCCAGAAATGTTAGATCGGGTTCAAGTCCGTGCTCTGGCTGGGCCACACAAAGACATTCACCCGATCGAACATCACTGGAGAGACCTGAAAATAGCTGTGCAGCGACACTCCCCATCCAACCTGGCATAGCTTGAGAGGATCTGCAGAGAAGAAAGGGAGAAACTCCCCAAATACAGGTGTGGCACGATTCTAGCGTCATACCCAAGAAGACTCGAGACTGTAATCGCTGTCAAAAGTGCTTCAACAAAGTACTGAGTAAAGGGTGTGAATACTTACAGTATGTAAATGCCATATTTCTTTTATAAAAATCTGTTTTTGCTTTGTCACTATGTGGTAGTCTGTGTAGAAAAATGGTTTAATAATTTTAGAAAAAGGCTGTAATGTAACAAAATGTGAAAAAAAGTCAAGGGGTCTGAATACTTTTCGAATGCATTGTCTTACCATGGCGACATGGGATGTTCCTGAGTGGCCTATTTACATTTTTGATTTAACGGTGATTCAAACAGTGATTCAAACATTCACACTCAGGGGTGTGAATACTTGTGTAAATTAGATATTTCTGTATTTCATTTTCAAGAAATTTGCTAACATTGAGCGTAGATGGGTGAGATTTTTTTTTTATCCACTTTGAATTCAGGCTGTAGTACAACAAAATGTGGAATACATCAAGGGGTATGAATACTTTCTGAAGGCACTGTATGGTATTAACATAACAAAGGAAGAGGCATTTTTACATGAGTTTGTTTTGACATTATCTACTTGTCGTCACATCACAAAATGGAGCCAAGGAGAGGGCGGCTGATGAGAGCCACAGCTCATATGCAGTGGGCCACCCACATGGCAAATCTAGATTAAAAGTGGATAAGCCGACAGAGAGAGAGAGAGATTTAGTTAGAGAGGGTGTGTATGTGTGAGTGAGAGAGAACCAGAGAGAGAGGGAGATAGAAATAGAGATCGAGAGATATAGCGATAGAGGGGGGAGAGACAGATAGCTCAACTTGATTAAGGTTGAAAGGCAAGCTTTAGTGAAACAGTGTCCGTAGGGTACGCAGAGTGGAGAGGCGGTATGTATATGTGTGCGAGCCTGTGCGTAAATCTGTGTGTGTTCCTGATTGGGTAGATAAAGCTTGAGAGAGATGCGGGCGGTCCGCCAGCTAGCTGTAACAGGGGGTAGATGGGCCATGGGTGTACAGCTGGGGATAACAGGGGGCAGATGGGCCATGGGTGTACAGCTGGGGATAACAGGGGGCAGATGGGCCATGGGTGTACAGCTGGGGGTAACAGGGGGCACATGGTCCATGGGTGTACAGCTGGGGATAACAGGGGGCAGATGGGCCATGGGTGTACAGCTGGGGGTAACAGGGGGCACATGGGCCATGGGTGAACAGCTGGGGATAACAGGGGGCACATGGGCCATGGGTGTACAGCTGGGGATAACAGGGGGCACATGGGCCATGGATGTACAGCTGGGGATAACAGGGCAGATGGGCCATGGGTGTACAGCTGGGGATAACAGGGAAGATGGGCCATGGGTGTACAGCTGGGGATAACAGGGCAGATGGGCCATGGGTGTACAGCTGGGGATAACAGGGCAGATGGGCCATGGGTGTACAGCTGTGGATAACAGGGCAGATGGGCCATGGGTGTACAGCTGGGGATAACAGGGGGCACATGGGCCATGGATGTACAGCTGGGGATAACAGGGCAGATGGGCCATGGGTGTACAGCTGGGGGTAACAGGGCAGATGGGCCATGGGTGTACAGCTGGGGATAACAGGGCAGATGGGCCATGGGTGTACAGCTGGGGGTAACAGGGCAGATGGGCCATGGGTGTACAGCTGGGGATAACAGGGCAGATGGGCCATGGGTGTACAGCTGGGGATAACAGGGAAGATGGGCCATGGGTGTACAGCTGGGGATAACAGGGCAGATGGGCCATGGGTGTACAGCTGGGGATAACAGGGCAGATGGGCCATGGGTGTACAGCTGTGGATAACAGGGCAGATGGGCCATGGGTGTACAGCTGGGGATAACAGGGGGCACATGGGCCATGGATGTACAGCTGGGGATAACAGGGCAGATGGGCCATGGGTGTACAGCTGGGGGTAACAGGGCAGATGGGCCATGGGTGTACAGCTGGGGATAACAGGGGGCACATGGGCCATGGGTGTACAGCTGGGGATAACAGGGGGCACATGGGCCATGGGTGTACAGCTGTGGATAACAGGGCAGATGGGCCATGGGTGTACAGCTGGAGGTAACAGGGCAGATGGGCCATTGGTGTACAGCTGGGGGTAACAGGGCAGATAGGCCATGGGTGTACAGCTGGGGGTAACAGGGCGTAGATGGCCCTTGGTGTACAGCTGGGGGTAACACGGGGCAGATGGGCCTTGGATGTACAGCTGGGGGTAACAGGGCAGATGGCCCATGGGTGTACAGCTGTGTGCTCGCTCCACCAGCCCCAAGGAGAAGTCTGCCAAAGGCCAATGAAATCGCTCCCCTTTAAAATGCGCCCCCAACAGATTTCCATGCAAAGTATCCCCTCAACTAATTGATCCTCTTACTTTGGCTACAGTTATACAGTAGTCGTGTCTTTGAATATTGCAGGCAATATGTTCTTAGCTATAGGATGGATGGTATTTTTGACTCTCTCGCAATTCCTGTTTAGTTGAAAATGAATAGTTAGTGGCAAATATTTATGCATTGTTATCTGTAGAACACTAATGGTGACAAGGCTTCAGACTTGGCATGTATAAGAGCCACCATGTTCCCTGATTGGATCATTCATGTATTAGAGCCATCATGTTCCCTGATGGGATCATTCTGTGTTGACATGGATTGCCTGGGCAGTGGTCAGTAGGTAAAATGTTTTTGAAACCCACTGAAGTTTGAAGGCAGTACCTGAACTTGTCCAACTGGAACAAGTTTTTAATTGCAGATAATTTTCCTACAGTGTGCCCGTTACGAACATTGTTAGAATGAGACCAAGGTGCAGCGTGGTAGGCGTACATTTGTTCTTTATTCAAAAGGACACAGAAAAACAACAATATGCAAAGCAGAACGCAACTACACACAAACAATATCCCACAACTGAAGGTGGGAAAAAGGGCTGCCTAAGTATGATCCCCAATCAGAGACAACGATAGACAGCTGCCTCTGATTGAGAACCAACAAAGAAATAGACAAACTAGAATGCCCACCCAAATCACACCCTGACCTAACCAAATAGAGAAATAAAAAGGCTCTCTAAGGTCAGGGCGTGACAGTGCCATGCTGAACACTACCCTGGTGAGTGAAGTGACCTTCTCTATACATGGGTAAGTAATGTGTTGGCATGGTGCGGTTCAACATACATGACTGGCATCAAGAAGCCAATATGAGTCAAAATCCCCTTTAATTTCATGCCTCCAAACTCTAGTGGCATATTAATGTTGACATGGCTCAATACAAGAGTACATTTTCTATTGACACGGAAAACAGCAAGATACATGAAACACTAGCAGGTATGTTATTAGGCATTCTGTCAACTGAGACACTCTACAACATGTCACTACTCTGTTGAACACTTTTTGATGAGTCATACAGTCCATTGATTTAGGTAAATCCATCGGGGATTTGTATGTAAACATTTTACATTCTATACATTTTCTGTGCATTTTACTATGTCAATCGATGTGTTAGATAAAATGAATGAAAAGTATTTTCTGATTGGTATCAGTCAGAGAAAAGAGAAAAGCTCTCGTTATTGACTCTGGACCTATTACATTACCCTACCAGTAGCTGGAATAAAAAGGAGGAATTCTCCACACAGAGGATGGAATCAAATATTTATATGGTCTTCAACAGCTGGTGAATTGCCATACTCTACTGTAAATGGAAGCCTTTTATTTCGCCATAACGGCCCTATACCATCATTGGGCATAAAATACCAATGATTCACTAGTAAATACATTGGTAGTGTTGCGCTGCAAAGTACCTTCTTTAAGGGCATAATGGTACATAACGTTTTCAATTGCCATTTTTCACTCTCTTGCTGCTTCTTTTAACCTTTAAAGAAATACCTTTTATGGAGATACAGACATTACCTCTTAGCCTTTCACTGTCAAACACTCTGCATATGTTATGTACTTCAGTGACTTGGCAGTAACTCATGAATATGAAATGTAACAGAAAAGCCAAATAGTCACTGCACTTTATGATAAAATAAACAGATTCCCAATAGTATCCTATTATTCTCAATAGCCACCTCAGCTAAGTGCTTCATACAGTAAAAATGCCTCATCTTTCTATGCATTTATAAGCCTTCGACTTCGAATACCTTCCAATATTTGTAGCAGCGGCTGAGATTCCACTCATAAAAGTGAAATTGCTCTTGGTGTTATTACTCTGTTGACGAATGTTGATCTTGTTAACTTGATGCAAGTGTGACTGTGTGATATCTTACAGCTTTGTGTCTTTCTGTTTGTTGTTGTTTCAGCAGGATGGGATCCCAGGGAGTTTGCGGATAAAGGGTATGTCTCCATTTTTTTCTTCCCTTCTGTCACAGTGCTTGGGCTTTTACTTTCATGAATATTATTGTGAGTCGACTATGAAACTGTTATTGGAGAGTTGTGTAAAACGTTTGACGAAACTAAACAGGTAGATAACACACATTTACACTGAATGAACTCAGTGCTAAGTGGGGCTAAGGGCCCTTCCTAAGCTAATTGTTTTAAGATGGTAATGCGATGAATCATTTAGCTATTTGATTTAGAATTTTAGTACCCCTTTAGGTATAAGTCAACAATTTGGACACACCTAATCATTCAAGGGTTTTTCTTTATTTTTTACTATTTTCTACATTGTAGAATAATAGTGAAGACATCAAAACTATGAAATAGCACATATGGAATCATGTAGTAACCAGAAAAGTGTTAAACCATTTAAAATGTATTTTATATTTGAGATTCTTCAAAGTAGCCACCCTTTGCCTTGATGACAGCTTTGCAAACTTTTGTCATTCTCTCAACCAGGTTCACCTGGAATGATTTTCCAACAGTGGAGTTCCCACATATCAAATCTAAAATGTATTTATATAGCCCTTTGTACATCAGCTGATATCTCAAAGTGCTGTACAGAAACCCAGCCTAAAACCCCAAACAGCAAGCAATGCAGGTGTAGACCCACGGTGGCTAGGAAAAACTCCCTAGAAAGGCCAAAACCTAGGAAGAAACCTAGAGAGGAACCAGGCTATGTGGGGTGGCCAGTCCTCTTCTGGCTGTGCCGGGTGGAGATCATAACAGATCATGGCCAAGATGTTCAAATGTTCATAAATGACCAGCATGGTCAAATAATAATAATCACAGGCAGAACAGTTGACCCAAAACACATATGCTGAGCACTTGTTGGCTGCTTTTCTTTCACACTGCGGTCCAACTCATCCCAAACCATCTCAATTGTGTTGCGGTCAGGGGATTGTGGACGCCAGGTCATCTAATGCAGCACTCCATCACTCTCCTTCTTGGTCAAATAGCCCTACACAGCCTGGAGGTGTGTTTTGGGTCATTGTCCTGTTGAAAAACAAATTATAATCCCACTAAGTGCAAACCAGATGGGATGGCGTAACACTGCAGAATGCTGTGGTAGCCATGGAAATCCACTAGTCATTCTAAAAGGGTTCTATTTTTGTGCATGTACAGGTAGAACATGAGTCAAACCGCTGAACATGACTGAAGTGAATCTACTCCCACTGCATTGGATGAAAGAGACTAGCCTCTCTCCCGTCAAAGAGATTAGCCATTCTGTTATCAAAAAGACTAGCCTCTCTGCCATCAAATAGACTAGCCTCTCTGCCATCAAAAAGCCTAGCCTCTCTGCCATCAAAGAGTCCAGCCTCTCTGCCATCAAAGAGACTAGCATCTCTGCCATCAAAGTGGATGTCTGTCATTCACTGCAGTGTTGACCCCTCTCATCTCTTTGAGGAGGGAAGGTGTGAAGAGAAAGCCAGAGGATTTTGATTCTCAGGGAATGAGTTTATCTTTCATATCCTGCTAAGGATCCTCAATTTTTTTTAGAATATTATGAGCAGACCAAATAAAGGATTACCATCACAGATAATTATATACATGATTCATTATTTTATGGGCTATTTAATCTTCTGTATTATAATGATACTTGGTAACACTTTAAGCTACTGGTATAAGGCTTTGCTACTTGTTGTTAACATTTATGACTTATTCTGATGTAGTACAGCAGGGCTTACATCGTCAACCCAGTCAAAATGGCTGTTATTTAATCAGGAACATTAGACAATCCCGAGGTCTTATAAACGTGTAATACCTGCTTCTGAAAAGTGTCACCAATACTTTCAATGTTATTATACATACTCATACATCTCAAGCCCACTGTTTTTGGTACATTACTTATTATGCTTTGCTGGAAATGTCAATAGATAAGAGGCCAACACTTAGAGATTGAATGTAGTACCTCTAATATCTCCTGTGTACACCCTTAACATGGCACCTAACCACCCACACAATTACCCTTGCATCTAACCACCCACACCATTAGCCTGACACCTAACCGCCCACACCATTACCCTGGTACCTAACCGCCCACACCATTACCCTGGCACCTGACCGCCCACACCATTACCCTGGCACCTAACTGCCAACACAATGCCCTGGCAACCTAACCACTGACACCATTACCCTGGCACCTAACCACCCACACCATTACCCTGGCACCTAACCAGTGACACCAATTACCCTGGCACCTAACTGCCCATACCATTACCTGGCACCTAACCACCAACACCATTACCTGGCACCTAACTGCCAACACCATTACCCTGGCACCTAACCGCCCACCAATATGGCATGAGGCAATTCAGAACGCAATAATGCGCAATGACAAATGTCTGAGTGCACTCCCACGTCCTGACAAATGTATCTCGTATGTCACTATGTCACCTTTGTAATGTGGAGACCCTTCAACATGTACGCACGCAGGCACGAGTGAACGCACCCACGCACGCACACACACACACACACACGCACATGCACACACACGCACGCACGCACACACACAAACACACACACACACACAGACACACACAGACACACAGACAGATAGACAGATACAAGCACACACACACAGAGAGACAGACAGACAGATACACACACACACACACACAGAGAGAGAGAGACAGATACAAGCACACACACACACACACAGAGAGACAGACAGTCAGATACACACACACACTCAAACCTCAGCTAAAACACAAAAGTCAATGTCAGGAGGTAGAAAGGTGATGTGGTGACCAAGATGTCTGCCACTAAGCATTATGAAGGGTTGATAATGGATGTCTCACTGCCATTTTTTCTCTCCACCTCTGGAAGGTCAAAGCTGTAATTGTAGAGGGAGCATTATCATAAAGGGCGGCCCCCAGCTGTCGGCTGAGATTCCGTTTAATCCACACCTCTCTGTAAGCAGGGAGAGGAGACTATGGATTGTTTTCAGCAAACTAATTTCAGGCCATGTAACAAGACAGCGTAAGTAAAAGAGATTCATAAATAATTAAACTATTGTAGCTTTCTCTTCAGAGGAGGGGTTGAGGGGGGGGGGGGGGGGTTACACCCTGTGGCTGCAAGGAAAATTTGTATTAATGGTTCATTGAAGTTATGAACACCTTACGTTTTACTTACTGCTATAGATAGTTGATTTCATTGGGCTATTAGAATATATATTTTTTTGTCAAATGTGTAGTCAAATCTCAAGGAATTAACCAAATGTGATGGTGACCTTATATTTCCTAGCTGCAGAATATTTTGAGACTCCAATTCAATCCCCAGATCAGTAAGTTAACAGAAATTGTACAGACATAACATATTGTTACAGTACACAAAGTGAGTTTCTATGCACGCTGTTTATCAAATGTAGACATTTTACATTTAGACATTGGTCACATAAAACAATTCAAACAGATCCAGAATCCAGCAGAACAGAAGCAAAAATGACTTTGAATGTCAGAATGGAAGAGACAAAGACGAACAGAATACACCCATCCCATTCCACAACTCAGCGTAAATGAAATACCAAATGAAGTCTGGGGCCATAGCAACACCTCTTGCTGTTCGGCTCGGTACAAAATACCTTGGGATGTTGTTGGGGAAATGCTATTTGTTGGAGTAAATGGACTATTTCAATTTACAATATTGAATAGCTGGTGAAACAGACATTTAAAAGATATATTATGTCCATTTGGTGCCACACTGAGCTACTATTTGGAACAAAAGTTTTTCGGATTTGGAAATTGCAGTTTTCTCCCAGAATAACAATCGCCTTCTATTTTGAATTCAATAGCAAACATAATTATCAAATTGATGAAATGATTACTTTGTACACTCAGCATCCCCACCCCTACACCACCTCCCCACCCTACTTTGAATAATAGAAAGGAAGTTAATACAATTATTTGCCCCCGCTATGGGACTGGGTTACACTTTTAATAACTTTTCACAGCAGTATATAAGAGCGGAACGTTAAACATTGTGCAATGCGCTGCACTTTCCACTGACAGACTTATTGGTGGAAGACTTCCTGTTGTTTCAATCACACACAGTCACGTCCCATAGTCTCCCAACGAGTTAGTATGTAATAGCTTTCATAAATCTTAATCAAGTTACGGGAATTAAGATTCACGGAATGTAATAGACTTTTAATAGAACTCCTTTTTTGGAGAGAAATCAGGAAGAAATTGAGAAATCGCCTGAAGATATACTGAGAAGTGAAGAGGCCTTGGGAATAGTTGGATGACATAAGGTGCATGACATGCTACGTTTCTCATGGACAACAGTGACTCTTGACCGACGAAGCCTTAGTGGACAGGTGGGCTTGACCTAAATACAGTTGAAGTCGGAAGTTTATATACATCTTAGCCAAATCCATTTAAACTAAATTTTTCACAATTCCTGACATTTAACCCTAGTAAAAATGCCCTGTCTTAGGTCAGTTAGGATCACCACTTGATTTTAAGAATGTGAAATGCCAGAATAATAGTAGAGAGAATGATTTCTTTCAGCTTTTTTTCTTTCATCACATTCTCAGTGGGTCAGAGGTTTACAGACACTCAATTAGTATTTGGTAGCATTGCCTTTAAATTGTTTCACTTGGGTCAAACGTTTCGGGTAGCCTTCCACAAGCTTCCCACAATAAGTTTGGTGAATTTTGGCCCATTCCTCCTGACAGAGCTGGTGTAACTGAGTCAGGTTTGTAGGCCTCCTTGCTCGCACACACTTTTTCAAATCTGCCCACAAATCTTCTATAGGATTGAGGTCAGGGCTTACTGATGGCCACTCCAATACCTTGACTTTATCGTCCTTAAGCCATTTTGTCACAACTTTGGAAGTATGCTTGGGGTCATTGTCCATTTGGAAGACCCATTTGTGACCAAGCTTTAACTTCCTGACTGATGTCTTGAGATGTTGCTTCAATATATCCACATAATTTTACATTCCTCATGATGCCATCTATTTTGTGACATGCACCAGTCCGTCCTGCAGCAAAGCATCCCACAACATGATGCTGCCACCCCTGTGCTTTCTCCAAACATAACGATGGTCATTATGACCAAACAGTTCTATTTTTGTTTCATCAGACCAGAGGACATTTCTCCAAGAAGTACGATCTTTGTCCCCAAGTGCAGCTGCAAACCCTAGTCTGGCTTTTTTATGGTGGTTTTGGAGCAGTGGCTTCTTCCTTGCTGAGCGACATGTTTCCTCCAGTATCTTCACAAGGTCCTTTGCTGTTGTTCTGGGATTGATTTGCACTTTTGCACCAAAGTACGTTCATCTCCAGCAGACAGAACACGTCTCCTTCCTGAGACATGGTATGACAGCTGCGTGGTCCCATGGTGTTTATACTTGCATACTATTGTTTTTACAGATTTACATGGTACCTTCAAGCATTTGGAAATTGCTCCCAAGGATGAACCAGACTTGTGGAGGTCTACAATGTTTTTCTGAGGTCTTGGCGGATTTCTTTTGATTTTCCCATGATGTCAAGCAAATAGGCACTGAGTTTGAAGGTAGGCCTTGAAATACATCCACAGTTACACCTCCAATTGACTCAAATTATGTCAATTAGCCAATCAGAAGCTTCTAAAGCCATTAAATTATTTTCCCGAATTTGCCAAGCTGTTTAAAGGCACAGTCAACTTAGTGTATGTAAACATCTGACCCACTGGAATTGTGATACAGTGAATTATAAGTGAAATAATCTCTGTAAACAATTGTTGGAAAAATGAATTGTGTCATGCACAAAGTAGATGTCCTAACGGACTTGCCAAAGCTATAGTTTGTTAACAAAAAAGTGGTTGAAGAATGAGTTTTAGTGACACCAACCTAAGTGTATGTAAACTTCCGACTTTAACTGTACATGTTAAAGCTGCCTCAAGAGAGTTTGTAATCTCTATCTATCATATACGCACGGTAGCCCAAACTGTAGATGCACTTGAAAAAGCCTTGTGAATGACCCCATCGACTCCTAATGGTCTTGTGGGAGCCATATTTGTGGTCACTCAGACGAATGGTACAGTGGGTACCATTCACAGTAGGCAAAAAGTCACCATCATCAGAACTATTCAACAAAAATACGATTTAACTGATATTTCCTCATTTACATTTATATTGTAACTCCAGGAAAGGCTCCACTCTACATAAGAAAAGTCAATATTTGCATTTGCTGAATATTCATGGCTGTGAATCCTGTGTACAGGAGGGACTGCACACTTTTTCTAAGGTAATGTGTATAATTTTTGGCCAACAACAGAGTTGTATGGTCTTAAACGAGGTGAAACAAATCTAATTGAGATTCATTATCAATACTCTCAGTGATCCACAAAGATCAGTGGTACTTACAATGGAGGGCATGATGAAGGAAGGTCAACACAGTTGACTGAAGGTCAACACAGTATTTGTAGAAGGAGCATTATCTTGAAGGACGGCCCTAGCTCTTGGCCAAAATTCTCCTCTTTAATGCATTCTTTATCTAGGCACCAAGAGTGGATCAGCAGTGGATCAGGACTGGATCAGGATTCAAGCTTTAAAATGAGTTATTAAGTAGCTCAACTTATCTACACAACTCCGTGGCTGAGAGGGCGAGAATCAAGTTCCCGTAATTCCACAGTGGTTTAGACGAAAGTCTATTCATAAGCATTCCTCAAGAGGAAATATCTCACTTTGCTCTCTCCAAAGTTTGATTAGAATTGCGACGAAGACGGTAGTGCAAGTATCTAATCCAGGGTGTCCAAACTCGGTCCTGGGGCCCCCCATGGGTGTACGTTTTGGTTGTTGCCCTACCATTACACAGCTGATTCAGATAATCAAAGCATGATTATTATTATTATTAGGGCGCCTGCCGAACATACATTTTTTATTTTATTTATTTTGCCTTTATTTAACCAGGTAGGCCAGTTTACAACTGTGATAGATAAAGATAAAGCAAAGCAGTGTGACACAAACAACACAGAGTTACACATGGGATAAACAAACATACAGTCAATAATACAATAGAAAAAGCTATATACAGTGTGTGCAAATGAGGTAAGATTGGGGAGTTAGGGCAATAAATAGGACATTGTGGCGAAATAATTACAATTTAGCATTAACACTGGAGTGATAGATGTGCAGCAGATTAATGTGCAAATAGAGATACTGGGGTGCAAAGGAGCAAAACAATAAATAACAATATGGGTATGAGGTAGTTGGGTGGGCTATTTACAGATGGTGCTTAAAGTTGGTGCTTAAAGTTAGTGAGGGAGATATGAGTCTCCAGCTTCAGTGATTTTTGCAATTTGTTCCAGTCATTGACAGCAGAGAACTGGAAGAAAAGGCGGCCAAAGGGGGAGTTGGCTTTGGGGATGACCAATCAAATATACCTGCTGGAGGTGCTACGAGTGGGTGTTGCTATGGTGACCAGTGAGTTGAGATAAGGAGGCTTTGTTGTGAAATAGGAAGCCGATTTAATTTTGGATTGGAGATGCTTAATGTGAGTCTGGAAGGAGAGTTTACAGTCTAACCAGACACCTAGGTATTTGTAGTTGTCCACATATTCTAAGTCAGAACCATCCAGATTAGTGATGATACACGTGTGGGCGGGCAGGTGCGGACAGCGATCGGTTGAAAGGCATGCATTTAGTTTTACTTGCATTTAAGAACAGTTGGAGGCCACGGAAGGAGTGTTGTATGGCATTGAAGCTCATCTGGAGGTTTGTTAACACAGTGTCCAAAGAAGTGCCAGAAGTATTCAGAATGAACACACCGACACAGACCCACACAAAATGTGACATTCAGCATGTTCTTGTGTTCTTTTCACACACTATTACTAGCTGTTCTAATTCGAAAAACAAAACCCCATCCTCAAATTAACTATTTCCACATCATAATATGAACACATTACTGGGACATCTGTTTCTGTCCACTTCACCAGAAAACCAAGGGTCAAAAAGACAAAAATAACAACCGTACCAAAACCCCCCAAGATATCTTATATCAACAGACACACGATGTGGCTAGGTGCCACCAGCAAGACAGCTTAATGTTATGTGAATTAGCGCTGGGAGTTGACAATTAGTCAAGCGTGGTGCGCTGTGACAAATAGGTCCGTTTACTGAGATGCTATGAGAGATGCATTCTAATGCGTACCCTATTCACTGATGAGGCCAAGGAGAGTAATGGGACGGAAAGTTACATCCTTGATGAGTGAACGTGCAGTTGGATGGCACAAACAGCACCTTAACACTCCAACACTGTGCTTCAGTCTAGCGCAAGGGACTAATGCTCACTTGCAGCCAATTGATTGGCTGAGCACTCTTGGCTAGGTTTAGCTTCTTGTGGCATCAGCAGTACTTTCCTGTTGAATACTTAGCTAGCTCCCTTGTCACCATTTTTCTGTTCAGGCTTCACTTGTGAGCTACATCGAGAGGAACCCAAAGGCCTGTGTGATGGAGTCATTTATGTGGAAGGGGTACATCAAGGTTTAAAATGTTTTTCAGCGTGCTTTAAATGGTGGCCAAAACTTTTGCACCTCAAATAGTCACTTATGAAATGTTGAAAATATGTTTATGCAGCCCCAGCAAAGGCAAGACATTGTAACAATGTTGCAATTACTGTGGTGGTGGTCAGGATGAAACGGACTCAACAACACCTTTTCAAAGCATAAGCTTAGGTGCCAACACAAATTACAAAAACGTCATAGCCCACAACCTTGTACAACATCGGGCACTATTGGCAAATGTTGAGCAACAACCTTGTAACAAAGCTCCAATGTCCTCCAATGTAACATTGTGACGACCTATTGGCTGCATTCCTAGCAGTGTTGTGTTGTAAGAGAAAAAGCATAAAGTATTTGGGAATCATTCTCCAATAGGGAGGTATAGACCTATCCAAGTCATTGAGGATTTGGACAGATGCACCACACTGATTTAAATTAAGAGTTTTAAGTGAAGAATCTATCCCTCATAACAGTAGCAAAGCTTTTATGCATATATGCCTTTTAACCATTCCAAATATTACAAGAGGTACCTATATTGAACAACGTTTTAACTGCTGGTAGTCACTCAGATCAGCGCAAGTCAGTAACAGCCCAGAGGAAAAATATTTTGCTCAGAGTGGTCTTTTCTTCATCTCTGAAGAAATATAGGAGATATCAATGTTGCATGATTTTGTAATCACATATCTGAACTGTTTCTCATAATGAATTCTTGAGACTTTCATGAGACAAATGAGCTTGGTTTGATACTTACATTTGAGAAGTATGACAAATATATGAGATCTTATCATTGTATCCTTATGAGACCATTCATGTCTCATGTAATTGCTCCAGAAAAGCCTTTTTGAGATACAGTATTTACAGGAGCCAGCTATATTAGAGCCAGTTCTAACCACATGGAAAAAGTTACCGGGAGAGGTTAGGTTGCTTGTAATATAAAATTGTATTTCTTGTAAAGTAACAAAATAGTGGCATTGTCTAAAATTGGTATGAAATTGAAAGTGCTGTCATTAACCCCATTTCGACTGAGAGCCAAAGTGGAAAGTTCCCTGCAAAATGCCTGGGGGATCTGTTTTAAAAGGGGTCAATTCAGAACATACCAGCTTATAACTGGTACAAACTATATCACCTCCAGACCTAGTAAAACTCCCTATGGATGCAGCTAAACCCACAGGAAAGGTGTACTCTAATCATTGGGAAGCAAGTACAGGGAGTGAATTTATTAAATTAACGAACATAGAACATAACAAGAACAATAACAAGAGTACCGTACAGACATCAAACATATAAACAGATAGAATAACACCTCGCCAAAGGCAAGAAACATGGATTTCTTTGCTTTTTTACTGGTGACGTCAGGGCCAAGGGCGGCTGCCGAAGCAACCTGGGATGCCTTAGCTGGCTTGTCAGACTTCCGTGCCTCAGCTGGCTCGATAGGTTCACAAGCATTGGTTGGCTTTTCAGGCTTCCATTGCCAAAGCTACCGGGGATGCCTCAGCTAGCTTCCATGCCTCAGCTGTCTCGACAGGCTCTCAAGCCTCTGTTGGCTCATCAGGCTCCCATGCCTCAGCCGGCTCGTCAGGCTCACATGCCTCGGCCGGTTCAACTGGTTCCCGTGCCTCAGCTGCCTCAGCAGAAGCGACCGGTCCGCTACTGGTCCTCAGGACCGTCCCTCTGGTCGTTGTCCTGCGGCAGGAGCTGCGCGTCAGGGTGGGGGTACTGCCACGTCTACTCCTGCTCCTCCTCTCTGGCGCTCGTTGTCGCCATTTTACTCATTATTACGCACACCTGTCATCATCGTTATGCGTACCTGCACCTCATGAGACTCACCTGGACTCCCTCACCTTTCGTTATTGTTTCTGATTGCGTTATTTATTATTGTTTCTGTTTATTGTTTCTGTTTGTATGTTTCATGTCTGTACGCTACTTGTGTTTCTTGTTTTGTTCCATGTTTGTTTATTTATTTATTCACTCCCTGTACTTGCTTCCTGATTCTTAGCGTGCACGTTACAAACTTACATTATTTATAAGGGTTGTCACAATGCCAAAATATTACCAACAAAACAATGCCAAGTCAAAGAATCAAAACATCATGGCAAAATGTTTTTGTTACTGATATTCACATCTCGTATCAATAAAACACAGAATTTTACCTAGCGCTATTCACAAATGTTATACGCCTGTGGTAGCTACTGTGGTTGTATGAGTGGTGGTTACGGTGTCTGCTGTGGTTGTGTGAGATGTGGCTATTGTGTCTGCTGTGGTTGTGTGAGTGGTGGTTATTGTGTCTGCTGTGGTTGTGTGAGTGGTGGTTACGGTGTCTGCTGTGGTTGTGTGAGTGGTGGCTATTGTGTCTGCTGTGGTTGTGTCAGTGGTGGTTACGGTGTCTGCTGTGGTTGTGTGAGTGGTGGTTATTGTGTCTGCTGTGGTTGTGTGAGTGGTGGTTACGCTGTCTGCTGTGATTGTGTGAGTGGTGGTTATAGTGTCTGCTGTGGTTGTGTGAGTGGTGGTTACGCTGTCTGCTGTGGTTGTGTGAGTGGTGGTTATAGTGTCTGCTGTGATAGGGCCTTGAGGAGGTGCATGGAGGTCCGAGTAACGGGGAGCTTTGTATGCCACGACTGAGAAGGTGACAGTAGAGGAGGAGGAGGGCAACATGTCTAGTTGAATAAAATAAAATAAAAATGTCCTGGAGAGGATAGCCACTACTGGTCAATGGCCCAGCGCTCTATCCAACATGTCTGACAGAAACATTGTGACAAAAAGAGGATTTAGATCAAACTTTGAATATTGTGATCCTAATAAATAGAAAAACGTTATTTATGTAATAACAACAATGTGGATAATTGCTCAACTCTACCTGAGCGGTTATGCTAGTCTCTCTAGCCTTCCACAATTTTCAAATGTTCTGGCTGAACAGCGTCTGCATGTAATAGAACATGAGTTTGTCATAGAAGAACTATGTCACTGCCTAGAGTACGTCACCATCTTATCCGCTTGAATAAAATACTAAATAGTATCTAGCAAGATGGAGATCACAGAGGTTATTTTTAATGAGTGCATTTCGCAAGTGGCTAGTTTACATCAACTACCTTCACTAAAATCACTGCGAAGGTTTTTCTGCAAACTTTTTGGTTTCGAATCACAACGTTCTGGCATTATCTGCCTCATTATTTGTTGGGAGAGTTGTCTGTATGAAGAGGACCCACCTAAAGGACGCACCACGGAACAAATGTATTTCCCTTTTTGAAGATGCCAAAATAGTCTGTCATTGAAACCAGACCCTAGTGACTTGCCTAGTGTCAGCTTTTCAAGACTTCTGTTATGCCATAACCTCATTAATGTTATTGTTTTTTTTATTAAGACCCCAAAAATGTCGCCCCAACATGGTGCAGGGTGTTTCAATTCTAATTCAAAATAACTTTCATTTCCTGGGAGGGAACGTCATGTGTGGTGACATGACAGACGACCTGGCAACAGCGTAGCCCGAGTCCTGTGAGTACGGAGTCCCGGAGCAAGGTTTGTAGGGTGTTCCTCCTACGAAGGAGGAAGCAGAAGAGCCTAGGGTGTGTCTAGACGCTGTTCACTGAAGCTTGTGTCTACCGACAGAGCACGGGGTGGTGTTCCTGGGGTGACTGCCAGCATCCCTGCAGTCAAGCCAGCTATCTCAGAAGACAGCCTCAGACTGATATCTGAAGACTGCACAGAAACAATGAGAGGGGAGAAGATTTGATACATTTCACAAAAGCAGGCAATGAGAGTCTGAAGCATGAGGGACCATAAAGGTAAATTGTGACTACATATGAAAATGGAAGTTGGATGGTTGTGATGAGCCTCGGTGAGTGTACCGTGTCGGGTTGTTTGGGAGCTGGGGGATGAACCTACTCGGTCAGGGCCTCCTGTAGGCACAGCCTGGGGTGTGTAGGAGCTACTCATCAGGTCGTAATATTTAGACCTCTGCTGGCCTGCAGATACACACATAAACATGTGCACAAACATTCCCGATCACGCTGGAGGAGAGGGCTGCCGTCTTATCGGCTCTCAACCAATCATGCTATTTTATTTGTTTTTTCGAGTTGTTTGTATTTTGTTGCTAACTAGAGTTAGCGCAATTGTTAACTATCGTTAGAAAAATGCATGGAAGTCTATGGTAACTATTAGCATGCAGACAAATGTGAGCTTGTATGTGGTGTTCCTCCTGATCAAATCTGAAAAAAAATGTAGTCTCATTTTGGTGTTAAAGAGAGCCAGTTTGTGTCTAGGAGAAACATAGGGGAAAAAGAGATCTCTTCTTGTATTTTGCTTTCCTATGTGAATGCGAGACCACTGACACTGCCTGTAGCATACAGTTTTGTGTAATCTAACCAATTATCTCTTGATCATACAGCATTTAAACATAGAAATTCACTATAATTGTCCAATTATTTCCATTTAGTCCATAAACACAAACAACAGATGTATAATACTACAGGTAAACCCATGCTCAACAGGAATTCATTCATATGCATCTTAAACAGTATCTACAGTGGGCTAGGCTATTTTTCCATCTTCCCTAACACTCTCTTCCATATTGTAAAACTCCATATTGTACACACTTGTTTTGTTATATTCATTTAAAGTTCCATGGTAGACAACACAATGGATTGCACTTTGCAATAGTTTCACTGAGGAAACCGTCCATTGTGTCAAGAGAGATGCTAAATCAGTTCAAACCCTTGAACAACGCTCTTCAACTGAATTGTCTCTGTTAAATAGCTGGCAGTTAAACGAGATTTGTGAGATGGAAGCTATCTACTGTACTTAGTTTACCCTTATAGTCATATGCTCTGCAGTACAGTGGCACAAGAACACATTTGACAATCTTCTTATCATTTCTGAGCAGGCGGTCCTTTCTTGGGTGTGAAGTCTTTCTCAATAGAAAAATGCCACAAATGGTTAATGTTGACACTGGCGAGACCTCATCAGGCATCAGGTTTTCATGTTGACAGTGTGGAGGAATGAATTCCAACGGTTAGGGATTGAGAGATAGCAGGTTAAATGACACGGGCCTGCCACCGTGAATATATTACTGTTTGTTTTCCATGACAACAGGTAGGCTAGTAAAAATACATAGTTTCTCCTGCTATCGTTAATGCTAATGCTTTTTCTCGAGTGCAGACGCTTTGCTGGTTTCTACATATGTCGCTTCTCCATGGACTGTGGTAACACAATATGTTACTGGTGTAACTTTCAAGGAACTAGTCCAAGTGGGGTGACGGGTAGCGAGCGAGTTGGGTTGTGCGTCATGTCATGTAGGCTTTTTGCATTGTTTAGTGTGCTGTTTATTCAGACTTGCATCCTTTTGTTCTTGCACGTGGGTCTTCTGGGGCATCTTAACTCACGGTGGTGAGATGAGCTGAGATGAGAGCTTCCAAACGGTTGTTTACTACACTCCCCAAGGACTCAGAGACGCTGTTATTTGAAACCTCAGATGGGCCGGGACTTGCATCCTGGGTTTTTGAAAAAAATTAAGATGGCAATTGGAAAAAAAGACTCATTGTAAATCTGATGGCTAGTGCTGTAAATAGCATACTTAGGGGGCATGCTTATGAATGTGAATGAGAGCGGTTCAGTTAGATTCAGCTTTGTGATGTGTTTGAAGGCTTCAGATTCAGAAATGCATTACAAAGAGAGTACGTTAGCCCAAACCTAAGAGGTAAATGTTTCTGGTAGACACAAGGCACTTGATATTTATGCATCATATTGATTTCTCAGAGCATGATGCGAGGAGTTGTACACAGGCACAGTATTGAGATTTCCATCCTAAATGCTCTTGTCTTTGAACCCCTGCAATGTCATTCTGGTCATGTCTGCTGAGTCCAGAATTAAACATGATCTGCATCTCATTATGAATGCATAGCAGGACGTTGCCCTTCAAGTGATGTACACTGGGGTCAACATATGTTGGGACCTTCAGATTAAACACAGGGCTAAATAAATCTAGTACCAACTGTATTCCAGTGAGAATGACTTCCTTTTCCCTTGTTCAGCATCTTGTTTACTTGACATCTTGCTGTTTCCTTCAAATCAAGGCAATTCCCCATACTGAAATTGCTCTGTGAGCTGTGAAGTTTGTACATAAACTATCCATTCAACTATGCAAATGTATCTGTCTATCTGTCTTTCTGACAATCATCCTCAATGCTATACAATACAGTTATGAATAATTAATGAAAAATTTCAAAGTGAAAGTTCCAAATATTTTATATACAGTACCAGTCAAATGTTTGGATACACCTTCTCATTCAAGGGTTTTTCTTTATTTAGACTATTTTCTACATTGTAGAATAATAGTGAAGACATCAGAACTATGAAATAACACATATGGAATCATGTTGTAACCAAAAAAAAAAGTGTTATTTCATAGTTTTGATATCTTCACTATTATTCTACAATGTAGAACATAGTAAAATAAAGAAAAACCCATGAATATGTGTTCTAAAACTTTTGACCGGTAGTGTGTATATATATATATATATATATATATATATATATATATATATATATATATATATATATATATATATATATATATATATATACACTGGGTTTTTTTTCATTTGGAAAAGCCAAATACAATTAGAAATGCGGTAACTCTAACCATCGCCCCAAATCATATACTCCCTCCCTCTGCCCCCCTCTCCATGCCTTTCCTTTTGAAACATAGAGTCATCAATAAACTAATCATTGCATGGAATTAGTCATTTGTCTTTGATGTCACTGGATCACCCAGAGATTGGGCGTGCATGCCAATTAACAACTCCCTCTGCCCTTCTCTGACCCTGTCTGTGGCGTTTGGGCACCTCGCTGTGCAACACAAAACCCATTGAATAATCATTATGCCACCGCACCAAGGGAGATTAATAAACCCCAGCAAACCAAAGCCATTGATTGGCTCAAATGTACACACTTGTATTGTTTAATCCTCCCTGACAGATTGGGGCTAATACACCCATGGGGAGTCGCTACCACTGTGACGAAGCCTCTTTACCAGTCAAGTCGTTTGTTTGTTTGTTACTGTATTCAGGTTCCCTGCCAACGGTTTGCCTCGCTGACCAATGACAGTAGATGGTTTTTATTTCCCTCTATAGTGGGTTAGAACACCATGTGCACCTCGTGCTGCAGATGAATTGGCCATTGTAAAGAAGACATCTGAGGCCCTGAGGCATCGTACTATCGTGATGCACCACTCAATATTTAGTGGTCAATAGGAAAGCTGTGGAGAGCTCAGATGATTACAGAGAACAGTAATGCATCCCCTTGTTTGTACTTTGGTCCTAATGTATATTTAAGCAATAAGGCCCGGGGGTGTGTGATATATGTCCAATATACCATGGCTAAGGGCTGTTCTTATGCACGATGCAACGCGGAATGCCTAGATACAGCCCTTAGCTGTGGTGTATTGGCCATTTACCAAAAACCCCAGAGGTGCCTTATTGCTATTCTAAACTGGTTACCAATGTAATTAGAACAGTAAAAATATATGTTTGTCATACCCATTGTGTGCAGCTGATATGCCACGGCTTCCAGCCAATCAGCATTCAGGTCTCGGACCACCCAGTTTATAATGTATATTATATAGCTCACTGCGGCTGTGGATTGATAGTCAGACAAATGGTAGAATTTTTAAATAGTGGTTAGGTTTGTACACAGTACGACAGCGCTCAAACTAGAGTCAACGTTGCACATTTTTCTTGTTACTTTATGTGCAATGTTTTTACCCTATTCAGACGTGGTGGAATGGTGCCCAGATGATCATGGCAATATACAACCCCAAAACAACATCATTAGAGCTCCAGCAGATAAATGATGCTTACTAGGTGAATGTTCCCAGTTCAGTATATTGTTTCAGTGAACATCATTATTGGGATTGTTTTTCCAGCATTGGTGGCCATGTTCTTTTCCCCCTTGAGGGCGATTCCAAAGGGCAATGGAACTGGTAGATAGGAGATCCAAGAGAGAGCAACCTGCCATTACAGCGCCAATACATTTGATACGGTTCAGAGGTTATTGATAGTTACTATAAGTGAACTCCAAAAGCTTTTAAAACTCTGATTATCATCCTCGTACTCTTCCAGTTTCTGATTTGAAGGTTTCTAAGCTCTTGTAAAACCTAGAGCTACTTTAGGCCTTTTAAAGTCTAACTGTCATACTATTACTCGTCTATTGTTCTTTTTTCTGGTATGAACATGTCTTTACTTTGGTTTTCCTTGCAGGGTTTTTGGGCCATAACAATGGCTTCCAGAGTCCTTGTGAGCACAAGTACTGTGGCCTGGGGCGTCACTGTGTGGTCAACCATGAGAGCAGTCAAGGGGAGTGCATCTGTCTGGACCGCTGTAAACCACACTACAAGGAGGTGTGTGGCTCGGACGGCAAGCTGTACCAAAACCACTGTGAGCTCCACCGGGCCTCCTGTTTGGGTGCACAGAGGATAACCATCATGCACAGCGAGGAATGCTTCTACAAAGGTAAGAATTACAACTCATAGCTTCATAAAATGGCTGTCATGGAACTTTATGCAGAAGCAAAGTACAGGTGTAGGATCTTAATTTGACCTATATTGTCACAGCAAAATAATCCTACAACAACAAGATGTTAAGGTTTGTTAGCTGGCCCGAAAGTAGGCTACATAAAAAGTGCATTACGGTTAAGAAAACCGTATGTTAGTGTAGGTTTTCAGTGAATTCATGTACATTCTCAGCAACAAAAGAGTGATCAAAATAAGATGCTACACTTGTAGTTGCAGGAGATTAGTTTTATCTTCTTTATGCTCTAGATTAGAGCTTTGGAGAAGCCACCAGAGATCCTGCCTCATTGCAGTTCTCGGAAAATCCTGTCTTGCACAGAATGTTTGTTTGTTGTTAGAAGTAAGGTTTTCGTACAGTCACGGAGCCATCTCTCACCTTATGAACCTGATACAACATAATGTAGCTACTTCTTGTATCTCTATTAGTTTCTCAGTTGATGCAAAGCATTGCTTGTTTATATAATGTGTAGGTGGTAATACTGTGCACACCAATGCTCAGATTTCCCTAGAGACTTTAAGATGCTCTGGAACATTGATTGTGCAAAGACACCATGTACTTTCCGTACATGGTAAGTAGTTGGCTTATCGCTTTTAGAGCGCTGTAGGTGGTGTAGACCATGGGGTAGGTCCCAATAATTTCACCTTTTTCCTGAAGTGTGCACTTGTTCACTACTTCCCACAAATCTGAAAACATTTTCACCACAGAAGGTTGGTGGCACCTTTATTGGGGAGGAAGGTCTCATGGTAATGGCTGGAGAAGATTAAGTGGAATGGTATCAAATACATCAAACACATGGTTTCCATGTGTATGATGCCATTCCATTTGCTCCATTCCAGCCATTATTATGAGCCGTCCTCCCCTCAGCAGCCTCCACTGTTTTCCACCATATTTCTTTTACCAGGCATTTCCTTTAGAATGAGTGAAGGGAAGTAAACAAGGTCACGCTTTGGAAAGAAAGAGAGATCACTGGGACACACCAGGGGCATGAGAGAAAGGTCAAAGCTATGTCATATAATAATATTCATGAGAGAAACATTAGATTGCCTTTCATTTTGCAGGATACACAATTACATGGTTTCTGTGCAAGTGAACTGCTGCAAGCCAATTGTCACTCTATAATAATCGTCTGTAACAGTATTGCTTCCGTCCCTACAATCACCCCCTTTTTTCCAAATGGTATTTCTCACATGCTTCGTAGACAACAGGTGTAGACTAACAGTGAAATGCTTAGTTACGGGTCCTTTTCCAAACAATGCAGAGAGAAAGATAAGATAGAAATAAATGGTAACTTGTCACCTGGTGTCATAACATAATATAATCATAATATGTCATAACAGCTGACATAACTTGTCATAACACTGTCATGACCCATATATTTACACCTGTTGTGGCATAATTTTTTTTTTTTATGGCTGGTTATAACAACTACATAAGAGTGTCAAAACCCACATTTCTAAAAAATTTAAAACAATTCCTGCCAAGAAGTTTCCTTTTGTTTGAAAGGTTGTTTCTTTGTTGTTGTTGTAGTCAATTCTTTATAGTCAAGTTTTTTTTCATCACATTTTAAATACCTTGTAGAAAATACACTTTATGGTGCTGTCATGAAGCATTATGTCCATCCTGTGTCACTTTACTTAGAGTAAGAAAATACACTGTATGACACTGTCTGGAAGCATAATGACCATCATAATCATATAAGTCAGATAGACCTATCACGTACAAGCTCTTACATCAGTCATCAGTCAAAAAGAGGGTGCCTTGTTCTGCTCCTGAAATCTGTCCCTGCATTAATTCCAGTCATCAGCAACAGAGCATTAGGGTAGGTGCATGTCTGACATCCATGTGCGCGCAATTACATCATTGTGTGCACAATTACAATGATAATTCAATATGGTCAAGAAAAAAAAATATGTGTAACATAAAAATATTGTTGACAAGTAGGCTATGGTGTAATTTAATGTTTATGAATTCGAAGGACCAATAAAAAGGGATCTAAAAAACAGGTGCTGGATTTTAGGTCATTATTAACCACCAGTGGTTCAGAACACAAGGAAGCAGTAGTGCCAGTTCAATGATTTAATGAAGATCCACACACACACATACAACACCACTCTCTCTAATACTAATTGTTATTATTTAGCTGCATGCACAATAACATCAGAAAAGCAATTTATTCTGAGGAGGTAAAATAAGCAGGAGAGAAAAACAGGTTGATCATCAGAATAGAAGCTACAGACTGCCTGGGGCCTTGCCTGGTAGGCTATTACCCTAAGGCTGCCTATTCCTATAGGAAAACCAAAGAAAGTTGGGGTCTTGGAAAGGAGATGAGCTGGCCGTTTTTACAGCCGCCCCCAAATGTGTTGTACATATTTTCTTCAACAGACAAGCCAGCTAAGTGTCAATAGCTTCTTGAGGAAAGGCAGGCAGCTTGATGAGTCGAACAACAGGTTCTGTCCTTGACTTGGATCTCTGCTGTCCTCACTTTCCCATCTGCTCCAGGGATAACTGACTTGACAGTTCCAGTTCGGAGATGTTCTACACACCAAGGGTGGTTTGCAGGGCAATCTTGATGGATCTGACCTCTCTCTCCCAGCATCCTCCAAAGTGTTGTGCACTTGGTGGGTTGAAGGTGAAGTGAATCTTCTGACTGGCTAACTGTTCCTGGAGCTGTGGGTGGAGAGACATGAAGGCCTCCTGTAGCTCTCGCTTCCCTCCCTTGAAATTTGTTCCGCGATCGGACAGGGTCTCAAAGGGCTTTCCTCTTCGAGCGATAAAGTGTCTCAACGCCATTAGGAACAAACTGGAATCCATATTCTTCTGTAGATCCACATGTACAGCCCGGGTGGTCATGCACTTAAAGATGATGCCATCTCTTTTAATTTCTTCGGCCAATCTTGATGATATACGGTCCAAAGCAATCCAATGTGGGCTTGTGGAGCCGCAGTCGGGCTGGAGGCAAGTCAGCCATCCTAGGCACATCTGGCTGGCCTCGCCACTTCCTGCATTCAGTGCAGCCAAGCTGAAAACGACGAATGGCTGCTCTCCCTCTCAGAATCCAGAACCTTCAATGTAGCTCAGCAAACACCTTCTCTGGGCCCAGGTGCCTCAGATGCTCATCATATTCCCTGATCAGCAACCTGGTGAGCGAATGACCTGGATCCAGAACCACTGGGTGAAGAACGTCAGGGCCCAGCTGTGAAGGCAACCTCCAACACAAGTCAGTCCGGTGTTGTTGTCATACTCTGGGGCCAGCATCACCAGACGGCTGATCGGAGGGATTGGCTTGCCTGTCTCTAGTAGGGAGAGGTCTTCTGGGAAGCTCTCAGACTGAGCATGTCTGAATACATTGAGTTCTGCTTACTTGAAATCGTTGGCTGGAGAACAGTTGGCACTACTGGCCGCCCCATGTAGCAACTGCACTGTGGCTCCCACCAGCTCCTGGAAAATGTTGAACTGAGCAACATCAGGGAGAGACGACTTGGTGTCCGCTGACAGGAGTCCACAGAAGGTAGGCTGCCACAGCTCCTCTGCTTCGTCGAGAGGTACTTGGTCTGGTCTTCTCTGCCAGGATGACTGGGCCTGCCACAGGAATGGTGGACCTTGACTCCAATGGTTATGTTCTGTAAGCTGACAGCATCTTGCTGCGTGTGATATCGTCAGCCGGGTTCCTCTCTGTTTCTCACGTTACACCAGGCCTGGGGTCCATGAGCTCCTGTATGTCTGCGACTCTTGTGCCTACAAATACTTTGTACCTGCAGGAGTCCGACTGGAGCCAGGTTAAGACTGTTGTAGAATCCGACCAGTACGTGACCTCGTGGATTTCCAGGGTGAGTTCTTTTCTGATAACCTCGGCCAGCTGGGCACCAGTGAGTGCAGCGCAGAGCTCTAGTCTTGGCATCGACTGTTGTCATTTCGGGACCACTCTTGATCTTGCTGCAAGGAATCCCGCTTGGATCTGTCTATTGGTGTTTTCAGTACGTAGGTACACGACGGCACCATACGTACGTTCTGAGGGATCACTGAAGATATGAACACTTATTTTGCTGGTTGGGAGATCCATGTCTGGGCTGACATAAATTATTGGTAGTGTAACCTGAGACAGATGTGGAAGTTCATTCTCCCAAATAAGCCAAACTTGGAGGAGATATTCAGGTAGATCTGGGTCATCCCACCCTCTTTTCTTATTCTAGAGCCTCTGGACCACAACCTTGGCTCGTGTGGTGTATAGGATGATGAAGCTGGGTGGATCGTATTGACTGGCAAGAATCGATATAAAAAAAGGGGCATGGTGGGTTCAACTTTCTCCATGTGACCTTGCTTGTAGCCAAGCGTGTCAGACAGACATTGCCATCGTAATCCAAGGGTGTACTCTTGGGTTTTATACGCCATCCTGGGTGAACCACAGCTCACTGTTTTCCGACTTGGACTCTTGAGGTAGGTGTTCGATGACTGCTGGAAGGTTGCTGGCCCACTGGCGTAGATCGAATCCTCCTTCAGCAAGAAGGTGCTTCAGCTTGTCCACCAGTTTCTTGGCTTCATCCACAGGAAGTCTTTGTAGACAGTTGTCTACATAGAAACAGCGTTCTACAGAAAAGCGCACATCCTCTTCGGGCTCACTGTGGTTAAACACATTTTTCTGATAGGCAAATGTGGTGCAGCAGGGGCTACACTTACCACTCATAGACATCAGGATGATCATCACGGTTTAGGTCTCGCCACAGAAACCGGAGAAGAGGCTGGTCTTCATGCGGACTTGATGGAACATCCCCTTTATGTCACTGCTGATGGTCACAGAGTGTTCCCGGAAACGGAGAAGGACTCCAAGCAGAGTAGCTCCCAAGGTCGGTCCGGGAAAGAGTTAGTTCAAGCTCTTGCCCCTTTAGTTGAAGGAACAGTTAAAGACGACTCTGTTTCTCCCATTGTGTTTGATCATATGATGGGGAATGTACAAACCATGGTACTCTTCGACTGCTACTGCGGATACCTTCTTAACTTGTGAACCTCTGCGTTGTACACTGCTCTTTTCTTTGGATTGTTGGACAGCCACTTCTCTGTCCCTCACAGGTGTGCCAGTACTGCCTCCTTCGGAGCTTCCAAGGGAGGAAGGTTCTTCTTCTACAAAAGGGGAGTGGTGTACCTTTGAACCCCGTCCACATCGATCCTGACTGTCTTCTCCTCTAGAAGATGCATGGCTTCTACATCTTGTCTGGACCGTGTGACGAGCTTCTCACTCCTGTACGGTATTGTATCCAACTGCCAGAGCTTCTCTACATGGCAGAAGAGCACTGCAGATGGAGACACAAGGGATGTATGAAGACACTGTTGTGGAGAAAGACTTTTGCTGCAGGAACTTTGAAGGACCTTGAAGGGTCCATCCAAGCTGAGACTTGATGGCAGCAGGTCCACCAGGGGGACCCAACACACTGGCTCTGTCGGGTGATTAGATGGGGATAGTCTGATTCGATGAGCAGTAATGGCTGCATCTGATCCAGCAGTTGAAGGGGTAGGCCTTTTAGGTGCCAATATCTTTTCTGAAGGGCTTCGACTGAGTAGGTATGCAGTGCAAGGCCCAACTCTTCAACTGAAGGCTCTGTGGATGTCAAAGGACCTGTTTGGTTCAGTAACAAAGGCCACAGAAAATTACACAGAATCTCCATGGACGACTCGGATATATTGACGCACCGTACAAAGTCCTCAGGATATCCTTGGAGTCCTAGCTGCTCTGCTGTTTCGTGTAGAAGTATAGTGTGCTCCAACCCATCATCCAACAGGCCGTACATGTCAAGTGACTTGTTGCCGCTCCGCAAGATGACTCAACTCATCTTCAGCAGCACCTTGCTGCTGTCAGAAGGTTGATCAACATAGAGGGTCTCTGCAGTGGAGCTTACCAGGCAAATCCTCTCTGTTGACGCCTTTGTGCTGGCGGTCTTCATAGCGTTTGTGCTAGCATTCTTTGTAGCAGTCGTGCTAGTGATAACCTCGAGGCGAATCTCAAGAGGCTTCTTCTCGCACTTCTTGCACTTAGCCTTGAGAGTACACTGAGCTACTTCCTGTTCACGTCCACACTTCTAACATCTTTCATATGTTTTGATCTAGGATTCTTTCTATTCATTGGAAAGGAGCTGAAAGTTGGTGCATTGATTCATGTAATTCTGCATCGTGTTGTAGAACAGACAATGCTTCTTTGACTTCTCCCGTGACCTTTCCTCAGGAGACTGGTTCTGTGCAGAGACTTCGACTTCTTCCTTTCTCTGCTCACTTCTGTGGAGGATGGTGGTGGTCTTGGGGAGGGATTTGTCTTTACACTGATCTCGCGTGAGCTAGGGTGGTCTGTGCTTTGGTCCCTACTGAACTGCGTGCCGTCTACTTGAACTCTCACCTCGTACTCAAACCACTCGAGCCAGGTGAAGGAGGCTTGGAATGGGTGTCTTGATGGGGTTCACACATCTCTTGAAGCTGGCTCTTAGGTCGTGTGGTAACTTAGCTAAGAGGCAGGAGACATGTGAGCCACTCCTCAGTTCTGTCTGTCCATTACTCCCTAGCTGATCCAACATGCCAAACAAGGCAAGCACCCTCAGAGCGAATCTTGGTGTCACCACTCTAGATGTTGGTGCCATCCATTAACCATGCAATGCGTTGGAGGGCAAGTTGGTGGGGCTGGTTCCGTCAGGGACTCCATGGTGGCACTGTATGGTACCTGCTGTTGTTGTAGGAGTCGACAATTAGCAAAGCCTCTTCCAACTTCAGGTGGTCCACCAATATCTGAAACTTGAAGTACTCTGTTGTATCTCCAGGCAGCACATTGTTGAGGGCCACCTTCAGCCTTGAAAACTCTTGTGGGTCTTGAAGTTGGGGATGGTAGGAGTTGGTCCACAGTAGACGCGCTCCCGGCTGGGTGTAGAAGGTGTGCAGTAGCGGACAGGTGAGTGCGGACAATAATCAGGTGAGTAGGCCCAGCGGCGACGTTCAGGCGAGTAGTCGCAGTGGGGATGGTCAGGTGAGGGGTGATGACAACGATCAGGTGAGTAGTCGCGGCGGCTACGGTCAGGTGAGTAGTTGCGGCGGCGACAGTCAGGTGCAGGATGACGACGGCAATCAGGTGAAGGCTGACGGCAGCGAACAAGTGAGTAGTCACAACGGTCAGGTGAGTAGTCACATCGGCGACAGTCAGATGTAGGCTGACCACAGCGTTTAGGTGAGGGCTGACGTTGGTGATCCTGTGAAGTCAGCCCTCTAGGTGCCGCTGTAGGGCTACGAGTTCTGCACTGAAAAGTCAACCGGTCTCACTGGTGTGATGGCTCATGACGTCGAGAGGTTGACTGAGTTGATGATGACGATGAGGATGACTAGTCTGAGAAGGAGAGCCCTCTAGCTGCTGCTGGTCTTGTTGTGAGAGTAATTAATTCCACTCACAGTGCCCTCTGCTTGTGGTCCCTCGTTGGAGTGGTGTGTTGTGTGTGGAGTCTGCCTTTACTCGTAGCTTACCTCACAGTCAACCAGACAATGTGGGGGCCAAGTCTGACAGTGGGGACGAAAATAACATGGCTATATACAGAGAGTACTAGTACTGAGTCGATGTGTAGGGGTATGAGGTAATTGGGGTAGATCCAATATGTACATATACAGTGCCTTGCGAAAGTATTCGGCCCCCTTGAACTTTGCGACCTTTTGCCACATTTCAGGCTTCAAACATAAAGATATAAAACTGTATTTTTTTGTGAAGAATCAACAACAAGTGGGACACAATCATGAAGTGGAACGACATTTATTGGATATTTCAAACTTTTTTAACAAATCAAAAACTGAAAAATTGGGCGTGCAAAATTATTCAGCCCCCTTAAGTTAATACTTTGTAGCGCCACCTTTTGCTGCGATTACAGCTGTAAGTCGCTTGGGGTATGTCTCTATCAGTTTTGCACATCGAGAGACTGACATTTTTTCCCATTCCTCCTTGCAAAACAGCTCGAGCTCAGTGAGGTTGGATGGAGAACATTTGTGAACAGCAGTTTTCAGTTCTTTCCACAGATTCTCGATTGGATTCCGGTCTGGACTTTGACTTGGCCATTCTAACACCTGGATATGTTTATTTTTGAACCATTCCATTGTAGATTTTGCTTTATGTTTTGGATCATTGTCTTGTTGGAAGACAAATCTCCGTCCCAGTCTCAGGTCTTTTGCAGACTCCATCAGGTTTTCTTCCAGAATGGTCCTGTATTTGGCTCCATCCATCTTCCCATCAATTTTAACCATCTTCCCTGTCCCTGCTGAAGAAAAGCAGGCCCAAACCATGATGCTGCCACCACCATGTTTGACAGTGGGGATGGTGTGTTCAGCTGTGTTGCTTTTACGCCAAACATAACGTTTTGCATTGTTGCCAAAAAGTTCAATTTTGGTTTCATCTGACCAGAGCACCTTCTTCCACATGTTTGGTGTGTCTCCCAGGTGGCTTGTGGCAAACTTTAAACAACACTTTTTATGAATATCTTTAAGAAATGGCTTTCTTCTTGCCACTCTTCCATAAAGGCCAGATTTGTGCAATATACGACTGATTGTTGTCCTATGGACAGAGTCTCCCACCTCAGCTGTAGATCTCTGCAGTTCATCCAGAATGATCATGGGCCTCTTGGCTGCATCTCTGATCAGTCTTCTCCTTGTATGAGCTGAAAGTTTAGAGGGACGGCCAGGTCTTGGTAGATTTGCAGTGGTCTGATACTCCTTTCATTTCAATATTATCGCTTACACAGTGCTCCTTGGGATGTTTAAAGCTTGGGAAATCTTTTTGTATCCAAATCCGGCTTTAAACTTCTTCACAACAGTATCTCGGACCTGCCTGGTGTGTTCCTTGTTCTTCATGATGCTCTCTGCGCTTTTAACGGACCTCTGAGTCTATCACAGTGCAAGTGCATTTATACGGAGACTTGATTACACACAGGTGGATTGTATTTATCATCATTAGTCATTTAGGTCAACATTGGATCATTCAGAGATCCTCACTGAACTTCTGGAGAGAGTTTGCTGCACTGAAAGTAAAGGGGCTGAATAATTTTGCAAGCCCAATTTTTCAGTTTTTGATTTGTTAAAAAAGTTTGAAATATCCAATAAATGTCGTTCCACTTCATGATTGTGTCCCACTTGTTGTTGATTCTTCACAAAAAAATACAGTTTTATATCTTTATGTTTGAAGCCTGAAATGTGGCAAAAGGTCGCAAAGTTCAAGTGGGCCGAATACTTTCGCAAGGCACTGTACAGTGCCTTCGGAAAGTATTCACACCCCTTGACTTTTTACACATTTTGTTATATTGCAGCCTTATTCTAAAATGTATTAAATAAATAAAAACAAAAACAGCAACAGCAAAACATTTGAAAACCCCCCCAACTTATTTACATAAGTATTCAGACCCTTTGCTCTGAGACTCGAAATTGAGCTGAGGTGCATCCTGTTTCCATTGATCGTCCTTGAGATGTTTCTACAACTTGATTGGAGTCTACCTGTGGTCCATTAAATTGATTGGGCCACAGTGCATTCAGAAAGTATTCAGACCTTTAACTTTTTCCACATTTTGTTACGTTACAACCTTATTATAAAGTTTATAAAAAAAATTGTTTTCTCTTCCCATCATTCTAAACACAATAACCCATAATAATAAAGTTAGCAAAAAAACAACTACAAAAAACAGGAAAATATTAATACAGTCAATGTCAAATTCATGTTTACAGTTTTAGATTTTTTGAATTGAAAGAATAATATAATCAAAGATGGGACATATTTGTATATTTTGCAGAACAAACTACCGCATCATAGAAACCTTCCATAATTTCTCATCACTTCCCTTAGATGAGTCTGAGGCAGTTCAGTGCATGTATACACAAAGGGCTCCAATCAGACAGGCCTTTCATCCCAATCAGACAAAGACATTTGGATCAATGATATCTGTCCCTTGTTGTCTGATGCTCTAATCAGCTTCTCTCATGTGTCCTGTCTGGTCAACCCTCCATCTCAGCCATCTGCAAATCCAGCCTCCATCAACAACCATCCACAAGTGGGATTGTGATATTTGACCAACGTAGGCTGAATCAATACAAGATCAACATGAGCCAAAGGAAAAAGGCTCTCGGACAGGAAATTGTTTCTTTTTTCATTCTTCTCTTTTAGCTGCTCTTTGTCCGTGGCCAGACAGTTTTTTACGGTGACTGATTTGTAATCAATTTCTTATTGAATGAGAGCAGCAGAGGCACCGCACCTAGACCTGTTGGTCCAGTTAAAGCCCTCTCCTTTAAAAAATATTCAGTCCCTTGAAAACGTCGTTTTTCTCTCTAAAAATACTTTACAGCAGTATTGCAGCAGCATTACAGCAGTATTACAGCATTATTGCAGAAGTATTGCAGGAGTATTACAGCAATTGTTACTGTACTTCTCACCACTTCCTGCTGTTCCATTACTCTGTTCCCTGTCAGGGCACAGCTAATGTTTACAACATTTGTCTTCCACATTATTGCCCGCCTCGGTCTTGGCGGCAAATGGCTTCAGAGGATTTGTTCATTGCACCGGATACTATTGTCACAGTGTAAATGGTGGGAAATAGATAATATCAAATGATTGGGGTTTATTAGTGGTCAAATGGAATGTGTCTAAATGGTATATTATAAAACATGTAATAAAACATTTTTCCAGCCCATGCAGACGCTGTTTTCAATTTACCTTGTGTTATTGGGCATAAAGACTTTCAGTAGGCATAAATATTTTCAGAAGTGTAATCGTGATTTTCAATCATTTCAGTATCACACTAATTGTTTTAGTCTTTGGTCTTGTCAATGTAAATGTAGACAAATTCACGTTCTGCCATTTCTATAAAATAAAGTCTTAATACCTGATCACTGTATGGACCAAACAAATCTAACATGACCCCTACTATCTTTTACACCACTGGAAATGAAATTAACCAACTTTACTTCCTTCCAATTAAATCAAGCTATCAGTGACTGACAGACATGGACCATAGACCCAGTGGAGCCACCCTGTATAATGTCACACTGATGTCACACTTATGTTATAGCAAGACAAGAAACAGACATCCAGGCCTGTACAGGCCTCTCGAAAATACTTTAGTTAAGTTGCAAATGCCAGATTAGGTTGATAGACGGACAATTAGCACCCGGGGTTTGGATTTCGGCATGCCTAGGAGCATTGATTGTTTTCAAATGACACCCTTGAGAAGAACCCCCCCCCCCCCCCCACCCGCTAGGCTCTTTTGAGTTGGCCTCAGCTTAATGAGTACATGTGGAAATGGACAGCCTCTATCTGCACAGCGCACCGTCTCTCGCTCTTATCTACTAGGAAGAACAGGATAAAAAATGACAGCCGTGCTTTGACTGAAGGTTTCTCATTAGGCCTTTGGATAACGTATGACCCCCGTCTACTCCCTCCTGCTGCTCTGCAACCGAGTAGGGATTGGATCTGATTGAAAATTAAGTGGCGCACAAAAGCTTGTCCAATCCATGGGGGAAGTTTGGTAGATGGAAGCAGGGCAATCTCAGCAGCAGACAATTGACACAACCGTAGACAATTAACAATGAGGCCCTGGCATACCAATCGAGTGCTCTCTCTGCTTCAGTCACATCCATTTATCAGTGGGATGACATTTTTAGTTTGTGTTGTTATTTTTATGTGACAGCCAATGACGTCACTCATCCGGAGCAAGAGTTCAATCATAGAACCAGTGTTATTGCTTTAATGTGTGGCTATTTGGATGTTGAGTGGTGATATAGCATATCAAATCAAACTTTATTTGTCACATGCTCCGAATGTGTAGACCTTACCGTGAAATGCTTACTTACAAGCTCTTAACCAACAGTGCAATTCAAGAAGAGTTAAGAAAATATTTACCAAATAAACTAAAGTAAAAAATAGAAAAGATCTTTGTTCATTGTGCCGACAAAGACATGTTTAAGATTACCCTAGGACTTACCTTAAAATTAAGGTAAGATATGCTTAATTACAATAGCATAAGGAGTATTTGGTTATGTACGTCTTGATATGTGACTAGAGACTGGAGTCAAATCTAACACGCATTGCAGAAACGTGCCACTGTAGAGAAAGTCCAATGTTTTCTGTGCGACAAAGATGCACTCCTTCATTAAAACCAAAATAAGTTGTTTGGAATGTGCAACATCTTCAGCGTCTCACCTTTATAGTGCATGTTTTCATATTGAATGTGCTACAGTGTTATTGAGGATTTCCTTTTATAGGATTTTACCTCCAGGGAAATTAACAGTGAGTTAGTACGCGTGGTCCTCTCTGCATTTATTTACATTCAAGAAATTACATTTCACGTTGACTGCTGTATATGTATGTAGAGGAAGCAATTAAGGTTTTTGTGTTTCATCCAAAGTTATAGTATATGTTGTTGCAAAACAGAAATAGTTTCTGGCAAAATGTTAACCTGAAAAAAATGCCAGTCAACTGTCAATGTTACCTGTTGCTAGGTTTGTGGTGATATGGACGGAATTCTCCATGGATATGAAGTGTCTAAAAAATGTACATGTTTTTCTATATCTCTCAACACATATTGCATATTTAACATAATGCAAGTCGTTTATCATACATAGTAAAAAATGTTTTATCATAGTAAGTAATCTTGATTACTTAGTCTTTGTTTGAATATCCATATGTTCCATTCAGCAACCAAGTGTTGTGACTTAACTTTTAACATTAAATCTGATGAGTTATTTATCTAATTACTTAAATATGTTTAATTGTCACCTGATTAAATGAATCATGTAACAATTAACTCATTAGGATCTGGGGCACCGTGAGAGTGGTTCTTTAAAGAGTTCTCTCCCGAATTAATCTCTAAAAGTCTTTACCTAGCACATCTATAAACAGTCAACTTATTAATCATAACCTTGTATCATATCATCATTCTGAACAGTTGTCATCTCCTTGCATCTGCAAAAACCTGAGCCTTACTTATGATTCAGTACTACACAAATTGGTTTAATTATTTATTAACTAGCTAACTAAATGGTGACTGACAGACATGGACCATAGACCCAGTGGAGCCACCCTAAAAACAGGATAAACATACACACTAAATACATTAAAAACAGGTCCTTAGCGGACTGACAACAATATGGCTACTTGTTACAAAAGACATGGAGAGGGCGAGAGCTAGAGGGACAAAGACACTTAAGGTTGGTACATTTAGAAACTACTCTCACCTTGGCTCCCGAGTGGCGCAGTGGTTTAAGTCACTGCATTGCAATGCAAGAGTCCCTTGTTTGAATCCAAGCTGTATCACATCTTACTGTGATTGGGAGTCAGCTACTTGTCCAAGCCTCCCCAGCTTCTCCTTCACCCAAATCCAGATAGCAGATGTTCTGAAAGAGCTGCAAAACCTGGACCTGTACAAATCAGCTGGGCTAGACAATCTGGACCCTCTCGTTCTAAAATGATCTGCCGCCATTGTTGCAACCTCTATTACCACTCTCTTTCGTATCGTCCGAGATCCCTAAAGTTTGGAAAGCTGCCGCGGTCATCCCCCTCTTCACAGGGGGTGACACTCTAGACTCAAACTGGTATAGACCTATATCCATCCTGCCCTGCCTTTCTAAAGTCTTCTAAAGCCAAGTTAATAAACAGACCACTGACCATTTCAAATCCCACCGTACCTTCTCCGCTGTGCAATCCGGTTTTCGAGCTGGTCAATGGTGCACCTCAGCCACTCTCAAGGTACTAAACGACATCATAACCGCCATCGATAAAAGACAGTACTGTGCAGCTGTCTTCATCGACCTGGCCAAGGCTTTCGATTCTGTCAATCACCGTATTCTTATCGGCAGACTCAACAGCCTTGGTTTCTCAAATGACTGCCTCTCGTGGTTCACTAACTACTTCTCAGACAGAGTTCCGTGTGTCAAATCGGAGGGCCTGTTGTCTCTATGGGGGTACCACAGGGTTCAATTCTCGGGCCGACTCTTTTCTCTGTATATTTCAACGATGCAGCTCTTGCTGTGGGTGATTCCCTGATCCACCTCTACGCAGACGAAACCATTCTGTAAACATCTGGCTCTTCTTTGGAACCTGTGTTAACTAACCTCCAAACGAGCTTAAATGCAAAAACAACACTCTTTCCGTGGTCTCCAACTGCTCTTAAACGCTAGTAAAACCAAATGCATGCTTTTCAACCATTCATTGCCCACCCGCCCGCCCGACTAGCATCACTACTCTGGACGGTTCTGACTTAAAATATGTTGACAACTACAAATACCTAGGTGTCTGGCTAGACTGTAAACTCTCCTTCCAGACTCTTATTATACATCTCCAATCCAAAATTAAATCTGGAAACGGCTTCCTATTTTGCAACAAAGCATCCTTCACTCACGCTGCCAAACATACCCTCGTAAAACTGACTATCCTACTGATGCTCGACTTCGGCAATGTCATTTACAAAATAGCTTCCAACACCCTACTCAGTAAACTGGATGCAGACTATCACAGTGCCATCCGTTTTGTCACCAAAGCACCTTTACCACCCACCACTGCGACCCGTGTGCTCTAGTCGGCTGGCCCTCGCTACATTTTTTTCGCCAGACCCACTGGCACCAGGTCATCTATAAGTCTATGCTAGGTAAAGCTCCGCCTTATCTCAGCTCACTGGTCATGATAAGAAGACCTCCTTTGGCCGCCTTTCCTTCCATTTCCCTCACTAACTTTAAACATCAGCTATCTGAGCAGCTAACCGATCGCTGCAGCTGTACATAGCCCATCTGTAAATAGCCCACCCAATCTACCCACCTCATCCCCATATTGTTTTTATTAACTTTTTTGCTCTTTTGCACACCTGTATTTCTACTTGCACCATCTGCTCATCTATCACTCCAGTGTTAATTTGCTAAATTATAATTACATCGCTACTAGGCTTATTTATTGCCTTACCACCTCACACCATTTGCACCCACTGTATATAGACGTTATTTTTTTCTATTGTGTTATTGACTGTACGCTTGTTTATTCCATGTTTAACTCTGTGTTGTTGTTTGTGTCGCACTGCTTTGCTTTATCTTGGCCAGGTCGCAGTTGTAAATGAGAACTTGTTCTCAACTAGCTTACCTGGTTAAATAAAGGTGAAATTGAAAATAAATAAATAAATAGGGTGCTGCACAATTGGCTCAGCGTTGTCTGGGGTAAGCCGTCATTGTAAATAAGAATTTGTTTGTAAGTGACTTGTTTCGTTAAATACAAGGTTAAAAATACAAAAATACAAAACAAATAGTAGCTCCTGAGTGATGCAGTGGTCTCAGTGCTAAAAGCATCACTACAGACCCTGGTTTGATTCCAGGCTGTATCACAACCAGCTGTGATTGGGAGTCCCATAGGGCGGCACACAGTTATCCGGTTTACGGTTTGGCTTGGGTAGGTTGTAAATAGTACTACACTTTGCACGCACTGCCGCCGCTTGGAGTAAGAAATCATGAATGTATTTACGTGCAATTCCTTGGTTCGCCGTGTATCTCTCGGAACCGGGCGACTTTGGAAACGGGGTTGGCACCCTTTTAAGGCTCTGATTGTCCGAAATAGTTCTGACGAGTATTCTGCTGTTGTCCTTTTCTCTTAATTTATTATCAGAGAATATGTGGAAAACATTTTTTTGTTGTTAACCACAACCTACAGTATCCCGTTGGCCTTCACAGTGAGCCTGGCATCAAAACTCTTCCCTGTGGAGGATTCCCTGGTGGCCTGCTGTACTTCAAAAAAACATGCACATGAAGCCATCATGGCTTCTTTTCCCTGGAAACCTTCTCCCTTAATGAGGTGTCTGTGCCTTTCAATCCCAGTGAGACAACACAGTGGGATTTGCCTGTTTATGTACCGTAAGAACTCAGAAGCTTTACCTTTTTTAATGACTAGGCTTGGCACTGATGCAGCGACCTCCCCATGAGGCCCTGGGTGTGTCCCCTCCTGTGCACCCGCATTGTCACCGGCAGCCACCAAAGAAAGGCTCCTCATTATATACTGACCTGTTTTCAAGGGCACCGGGTGCAAATTGAACCCCTGGGTCTGTCCTCAAGACGGTTTTGATGCAACTTACCTATTTGTACAGTGGCTGCTCCACTAAAAGCTCCACCAAAAGTTTCGCAATTTGCTGCGGGACTTAGAGGTGATTTGTCATTCAGTACAGTACCCTGCGTCACTTAATTTCTCCAGACCAGCACAAGGGGGAGTTAGAGCACTGATTGTGCTTTTGGGTCCCAAGGCACCTTTTTGTAGGTGACCAAATACTTATTTTCCACCATAATTTGCAAATAAATTCATAAAAAATCCTACAATGTGATTTTCTGGATTTTTTTTCTCATTTTGTCTATCATAGTTGAATTGTACCTATGATGAAAATTACAGGCCTCACTCGTCTTTTTAAGTGGGAGAACTTGCACAATTGGTAGCTGACTAAATACTTTTTTGCCCCACTGTATGTGTTGACTGAATATAAGCAAGTGATGTCTACTAAATAATCATGTTGATGGCACAGTCATATAGCCTCGGCACCAACATAAAGCTGCATGTGGGCGACCTCATGCAACCGCAAAATGTCGGATAAAGCATATACTGTATAGTACTGTATTTCTTCATCAGCATCTTTATGCTTTTGTTAATCAAATAATGATAAACATACTCTTTAAAAGTGCCGATGTTTATTTAGTTATGGATCCATAATGAATTACTTTGGGATTAAATATCACTGAATTACAGAAATATTGGAACAAAGTTGTCTAATGAAGGTAACAAATGGTTGCTTACTGGAAAATACTCTTTCAAACACACACGGTCACGTTGTACAGCGCCATTATGACTATTAGCAGATAGCTGGACAATAGACTTGCCTAGAAGGAGGGTAGGGGGAGAATTCTATCATCAAATGTATTTCTTTGTTAGGTTGGCTGTATCACAACCGGCCGTGATTGGTTGCAATTTCAGTTTAATCCACCAGAAAAGACAAAACAAATAATAGAACAAAAAGTATTGTTATTATTCTGTATCACATCCAAGCATGATTGTGAACCCTATAGGGTGGCGTACAATTGGCCCAGCGTTTCTCTCCCTCTAAAAACAAAAATAGATGTTTTGGCCTTTACAAATATTATTTTGGCCTTTATTTAGATTACAATCGCTCACTTACGTTTTTTGAAGACAAACTAACCTTGTTATATGTTATCAACTTGATTGCATAGTTATATAGCCGGCACTTACATTAAGCTGAGTGACTCACTCATTCATGGTTTTGGATCAAAATAACTAAGTACTAACATTCTTTCTGATGGTCTTTAATAAAGAAATGTTTTGGTTATCCTGACCTGGACACCATGTACAGTATTGTAATAGCCCATTATGGGCTATTAGCAGGACAATATACCTTTACCAACACCTCACTGTATTTTGATACTTTGTGAATGGGATCTCCTGAGTGGTGCAGCTGTCTAAGACATTGGATCACAGTGCAACATGCGTTGCTACAGGTTCGATACCTGTGCCGGGTGACCCATCAGGCGGTTTTTGGTTTTAATTTAGAATCCTCAAATCCTCTATATGTAATTATTGGCTGAGAGTCACGTCATTTTTTTTCGATATATTGTAGGCCTACCGTAGGCGACATGAGTCTCACTGCTGTTGAGTAATGTGCTGTTAAAAGTGGTGTAGGTCTTATTTATTTAAAGAGCATATTGAAGTTAGAAGCAATAGCCTACAACTATTTTAGCACCGTTTCGTGCTGCTCTGAGACAAGCATGGGGACTGATCTTGATAAATCAATGAGATTTTTATTTTGACTGAATCTCCATTTTGGTATTGGTTAGACTACAATTATACAATTAGGGTGTATAAATGTTATGCTCTTAGTCTAACCTTTATTTAACGAGGCAAGTCGATTAAGAACAAATTCTTATTTACAAGAACAGCCTACTCCTTCCTCCCGTCGGGGACCCCAATCTCCCACGTGCCCGCAGAACACAGGGATTCTTTAGCTGAATAGCCCAGTACTGTAGTCTACTCCCAACCATCATGTTGTACAGTGCCATATTTTCCATTGCTTCCTTATTTATTTAAAAAGCATATTGAAGTTAGAAGCAATAGGATTTGAAGCAATAACTATTTCAGCATCGTTTCGCGCTGCTATGAAACAAGCATGGGGACTGGTCTTGATAAATTAATGAGATTTTTATTTTCACAGAATCTCCGTTTGGGTATTGGTTACACTACAATTAGGGTGTGCAAATGTTATGCACCTTAGATATTAATTTCAAATCCTCCAATCCTCTTACTGCTCATAGTACTGTAGTCTACTCCCGACCTTCATGTTGTACAGCGCCATATTTTCAATTCCATTCTAAAGGAAACCTTGTGGGTTTAGTTTTTAGTTTTTCTTGGAATAGAAACACCATAATATGAATCAAATTAAAATTTCTTAAAATCAATCCCATATACTATGTTCTTACAAAAAAGGTTTTAAATTCTCTAGTAATGCCAATATTGAAAACTATCAAATGCTTCTCAAAGATGCCCTCTGGTGGTCAAACTAGCACTAACTTGCCTTAATGGTAAAAATGGCTGACAATTAAGTAACGTGCCATAGAATTATGCAGCAGCTCGCAAGGTGTGCTGCAGTATGACGCAACTTTTAAAGGAGGAACCACTGTACATATATCTCAAGGTCCCATTTAAAAAAGTTTGTGGTGCGCTGCAGGGCTTATAGTGGCTAACAGTTCAATGCTAAAGTGCACTAACAGTCCGGGGAGTCCAGATTACACATTCCGTCCCATCCAGACAGATTATGAGGCTCATCTGCTGTATATCCAGTTATATGAGGCAGGATCAGTTTGGTTTGTAACTAAGAACAGCACACAGACACATCAGAGAAGAGACAGAGATGCTTAAGTACCCTCTTGTCTTGAAATCATACAGCACAAGGATTTCTGTATGATGGTGATAGTCAACCCTGCATTTGAAACAAAACCTTACTCAAATAAAAAATTATAGTTATTGCTTTTGGTCTTATATTAAGAAAAATTGTGTGGCATAATTTCGATGTTAAAGGCATTGCATTTCGGTTTCCAACACTGCTTAATTTAAGTGAAAGACCTCTCCACTGCTCTGAAAAGCAGGGGGCTTGAAGAAAATCATTGTCAGTATTCACAATGCCATATTACTTTAGATGAACTCAGAATTATGGTTTGCCACGATTTGTGAGAGAAAAAAAGAACAGAGTTATAAGAGTTTTTACAATAGGGGAAATAAACCCAAGGTTTATCAGCAATGAAATCAATCCCCTTTAGAGTCACATTTCTCTGATGTACAGTTTATGACCCTGAGCATTTAGTATGTTTCAGCAAAATTACAGGAACATGTATGAGGGAATCGATGCAGTGGGTAATGGAAGAAACACCAGACCAGACACTATACTTTTAGTGGGTTGTGATTCGCTGTTAACAGGAGGAAGATTGCTAGTGATGCAGAGTGTTACATGTAATTCAGTTGTAAAGCGTATTCAGGTGAGCTTCCCGAACACGCAACACTTTTTACCATTACAATAGTCTTAAAGGTTAACCTAAGTAACGTCAACATCGAGGGACATGGTCTCATTTCAACTCTCAGACTCTAGGATAAATATGCTGTGTGTTGGAATGGAGCTATCAAGTATAGATGTTGTTGTCTATCTTGTTCAGTATAGATGTTCATGTCTATAATGTTCAGTATAGATGTTCTTGTCTATAATGTTCAGTATAGATGTTATTGTCTATAATGTTCAGTGTAGATGATCTTGTCTACCATGTTCAGTATAGATGTTCTTGTCTATCATGTTCATTATAGATGTTCTTGTCTGGTATTGCTCTTCATATGGCTTGTTCTCAGACTCTACATAATGATAGGCATATCACTTGATGGCATAGCCAGCCTTTCTTATTAAGGCAAAATGAAGACAGATGCTGTAGGAGGATGTTGCAGATTTATTGCATAGCTTTGGGGACAGGGAATGGCCCATTTGTTTAAAATGGATGTTTATAAGGTACATTTTGATTCCAAATTATCTCATTTTTCTTTGTGTCTAGTCCTCTGCAGTTCTCTGCAATCACATTCATGTACAATGGAGTGACCAACTACCTGTCGGTATCAAACCTGGGTTATACGCGTGTCTCCAGACTGTGTTATCCCAGTGAGCTAAAGCTTAGGAATTAGCTTGGGCCTTGGGGAGCTAATATGCTTCTTTAGGATAATGCTTCTTTAGGTCTCAGGTTAGTCATTATGTGCCAGTGAGTTTAATCCACTGAACCACCTCCGCTACTCTGGCCTAGACATGCTACTGGAGTAGAAGGTTGAATCAGCAATCCATCACTTTCCCAACGATAAAGGGCAGCTAAGGACCCTGAGGCATGCACCTCCACCTCAGTCTATGCCAAGGCCTGACACACCTCACTTCCAGGAAGAGGGTTACTGGCTTTGACAGAGTCAGTAGAGCATGATATCCCCTATTTTCTTAGTCTTCAAATCTTCTGTAAAAACTAATTGTCTTGCATTGTATCAGAAGGTGAAAGAATTCAGCAATGTTCTTTCTGCAATAGTAAAACTTCATTTAGGAACAGGGAAGAGAAGTGTTTGACAGGTTCTTTGGCTTTTTATATGCCAGCCTATTCTTTTGGAATGTAGTTAAAGTTTGAACTGAATTGCCCCTAAGGGGATATATACATTAGTGTTACATTGAATTGAATGGAATTGGACCAGAAAAGTTTGAGTGTTTGAAAATCACTCAAATATTTATTACCAATGCTAAAAGTCCATAATATGTTAGGTACAGCGCTACCCAAGCTTTACTGTTCAACCAGAAGTCTTCAAGTGGGTATTTCGGAGGACTGCTGCATCAGAGTGTACCCATGCTTGAACCACTTTAACCACAGGGCAATCAAACTGTCACAGCTGTATTCCCATTTTTACCCAATGTGGTAAAACACATTACTAGATTGAGGTTGGGAAAAATAAAACTGTACCCCTAGCTATTCAGAATGCTACTGGTTTACATCGAGGTGTGAGGACACTTCAATCAATAAATCACAGAATGAAATCATAAAGCACACAGTCAGATGATTTGGGGTGTTGCGCGTGTGATGGAAAAGCGATAATGATGCACATTTTACTACAGGTAAAAACATTTTACAACAGGTAAAAACATTTTACTTCAGCGATTCTTGTCTTGTTTATACAACATTTGACTATCTCCTTCCATCAATGCTCTCCAGCATGCTTTCGAACCAGGCTACGCCACTCTCCCACATTTAGAAACATCCTCACAGAAGCACTCTATATCAATTGAAAATGCATATCAAAAGGGTGGGCTGCATATACACCCATGTGTCAATGCTGCTTATTGTACTAGCGAAGTCAGAAATTATTTAATGTCCATTATGTACCTAAAATGGGCAATTATTGCATCAAACATGCATGTAGAAAGTCGGACGAAAGACAAAAACAATAATATGACAAATTAGCTAATTAGACTTCTTTTGATATTGCGGCCCCCTGATGTGCCGAATAATGTGTTGACAGAATGGAAATGTCATTATCTGAAATGCACTGAAAAATGATGCAGAAACAGGTGATTTTAGGTTAATCATTTTGAAAGGCAAATAGCTTTTAATTTCCTTTATGCTTTGGAAAGCTTCACTGGTATATGTGGTCATTTATTCAAAAATGAAGGGCTACTGTACATTAAGTATGTCTGCGAAGTCTCATTAACAAGTAAATGTCATGAGGAATTGGACAAATCATATCATTGGTGCTTTTGAAATATATATATATTTTATTTCTTTACAAAATTACATTGTTTTGCCAAACTAGGCACAACCACGTTTGTCCAAATGTCCTTACAAATTGTCCATGGTGAGAATACCTGTAGAATGCCACCATGTTTCAACATCTTCAAATACAACATTGTTTACAGTTCTCTGTTTCTCGTTCTGTCTCCTCCTCCTCCCTCCTTTGCTCGATTTCATCCTCACTGTGCAATTTGTAGAAATAAAGCAAACAATTGCTGCCAAGATTGCTTGAAGCTATGTGTTGAGTTGAGTGAGTGACAGGGAAAAGGAAAGAGAGAGAGGGAGACAGAGAGAGGTGTGTCTGAGTGATTTAGAGCTTTGTATTCTGCAGAAATGTTTAATTATTGTGGGGCGATAGCCACCATAATATATAGGCATTGATTGAAGCTCAATGTTGAATTCAAATCTCCCCCATATCTAAGATAATATGACACCAATCTCAATGACAATTCGCAAATCAACTTGACTGGAGGTACAAAACACACTCCCGACATCTCTTCATGAGCCATCCGGTTGGTACCGAGAACCACATACAGGATTTTTGAACAGGGTATTTAGCAATTAATTTGAAATATTATTTCTTGTGCCGACATTTCTCAAATTCTAGATGTTGGATTAAAACGAGACTATAACGTCCATAAAGTGACCACTGGACTTAAAAAATGCCAGATTGACAAAATTTTCAGGTGCAACAGTTTTTATTAATGTGTAATTTATTGCTCTCATGTGCACATTTCCACCCGTTAAGAAACAAGGATGTGCTACCTTTTCGTAGCATTTCTGACAATACTAACATATTTTGTAGCCCGAGTTCAGAGTTTTTTTATATGGGTCGGTTGCTTGGCAACAAGACAGCTGCTTGCACCATTCTGCCAGTCATAAGAAGTGTATGTGAACAAGATGAGGTTAGTCAGTAAATGCAAACAGATATTTTGATTAGCTAGATAGATAACTAGCTAACGTTACATAGCTGAAGTTAGCTTGCTTTTACAAAATCCAGCAGCTAGCCTCTGTAGCTAGCTAACGAACAAGCAAATAAAGGTAACTAGCCAATAAATGTGGTTTTGTTTTGATTAGCTAGATAGTATTATACCAGTCAGATGAGAGCTAACATTGGCTAAGTAGCTAACCAACAAGCGAGGAAAGCTAGCTGGCTAGCTAGGTATATTTAGCCTAGTAAGGATTTTCACATAAGGCTGAAGTCATCATGTGTAAACTGCTGGTTTAGACACATGCGTGTCATTGGAGCACAAACAAATATGTACAGATAGTGAATGCCCTTGGCTGCTATGATAGGCAATTAACTGTAGCTAGCAAAATAACCTTAGCAAACATAAGATTGTAACGTTAGCTAACGTGTATGGCCAGTTCATGCACCGCAATAGATCATACTTTCTTACACAAAACATAACTAGTTAGTTACGTTTAGTTTAAAACCCTAAAACTTTGAGAAACTACCATGCTACTCACGTTAAATTGCATCGCACAGACCAAGCTAGGGTAAGATGAGGTTACCAGATTTCAGACAGGACAAACACTGCAGTTAGCTACGGTACATTTCCTTGAAGATCAACCAAGACCACACAAACTATAGCCAAGAAAACAATGTTTTTGTTAAGAAACAGTAAACTAGTTATGAACTACATGCGTCCAGGAGTTGTGTACAGATCCTTGTGACATGGGGCCATGCATTATCATGCTAAAACATGAGGGGATGGCAGCGAAGGAATGGCACGACAATGGGCCTCAGGATCTCAACATGCCTTCAAATTGCCATCGATAAAATGCAACTGTGTTTGATGTCCATGGCTTATGTCTGCCCATACCGTAACCCCACCGCCACAATGGGGCACGCTGTTCACAACGTTGATATCAGCAAACCGCTATCCCACACAAAGCCAAGTGGGATTCATCCGTGAAGAGCACACTTCTCCAGTGTGTCAGTGGCCATCGAATGTGAGCGTTTGCCCACTGAAGTCGGTTATGACGCCAAACTGCAGTCAAGTCAAGACCCTGGTGAGGATGACAAGAATGAAGATTAGCTTCCCTGAGATGGTTTCTTATAGTTTGTGCAGAAATTCTTCGGTTGTGCAAACCCACAGTATCATCAGCTGTCCGAATGGCTGGTCTCAGACCATCCCGCAGGTGATGAAGCCGTATGTGGGGGTCCTGGGCTGGCGTGGTTACACGTGGTCTGCGGTTGTGATACTGGTTGGACATACTGCAAAATTCTCCAAAATGATGTTGGAAGTGGCTTATGGTAAATAAATGAACACCCAATTCTCTGGTAACAGCTCTGGTGGACATTCCGGTATTCGGCATGCCAATTGCTCACCCCCTTAAAACTTGAGACATCTGTGGCATTGTGTTCCGTGACAAAAATGCAGATTTTAGAGCAGCCTTTTTTGTCCCCAGCAGAAGTGTGGCTGCAGAGTGGCACAGCAGTCTAAGGCACTGCAAAGGGAGTCACTACAGACCCTGGTTCAAATCCAGCCTGTATCACGTGATTCGGAGTCCCATAGGGCGGTGCACAATTGGCCCCGGGGTAGGTCATCATTTTAAATAAGAATGCGATCTTAACTGACTTTTAAGTGCACCAGTGTAATGATCACACTGTTTAATCAGCTTCTTGATATGCCACACCTGTCAGGTGGATGGTTTGTCTTGGCAAAGGAGAAATGCTCACTAACAGGGATGTAACAGGGAGCGTAATGGGATAATGTCTTACTGTGGCGTGTGAATACTTGACCTTGTATGAGGTACAAATCACATTATTTTGGACTCACCTCTAATTAAAACTTAGGCTTTTTGATTTTAATAGTATAAAAGCACTAACCTCAAACATCATACAGTACATCTACCCCCAACTTAATGACACATAAATATTTATTTGTGGACACTGGATACTTATTCTACCAGGATATGTTTATGTAGGTACAGTAGGCAAGGCACTGCAAAAGAAAGGGGGTCAATATTGTATAGAGCGTAACAGAAGCCCTTTAATTTTCTACTGTTATCACCCTCAATAAGATTATAAGAGGAAAGAACAGTTGATGGTCACTTTTAGACAGAAAAATCAGGACAAAACATGATCTGATCCAGGATCTGTAAACAAGGACCACTCGTAGGAGATTAATAAGGTTGTCACTGATGTTGGCCGATTGTGCACTGACGTTGGCTCACAGTCGGCATTCCAATTCATCCCAAATGTGTTCAATGGGGTTGAGGTCTGGGCTCTGTGCACGCTAGTCAAGTTCTTCCACACTGATCTCCACAAACCATTTTTGTATGGGCCTCGCTTTGTGCATGGGGAATTGTCATGCTGAAACAGGAAAGGACCTTGTTGTCACCAAATTGGAAGCACATAATTGTCTATAATGTCATTGTATGCTGTAGCGTTAAGATTTCCTTTCACTGAAACATAGGGGCCTAGCCCGAACCATGAAAAATAGCCCCAGACCATTATTTCTACTCCACCAAACTTTACAGTTGGCACTATGCATTCGGGCAGGTAACGTTCTCCTGGCATCCGCCAAACCCAGATTTGTCCGTCGGACTGCGAAATGATGAAGCATGATTCATCACTCCAGAGAAAGTGTTTCCACTGCTACAGAGTCTAATGATGGTGAGCTTTACACCACACCAGCCGACGCTTGGCATTGCGCATGGTGATTTTAGGCTGCTTAGTCATGTAAACCCATTTCATGAAGCTCCCAATTAACAGTTGTTCTGCTGACGTTGTGTCCAGAGGCAGTTTGGAACTCGACATTGAGTGTTGAAACCAAGGACATATGTTTTTTTACGCCATCGCACTTCAGCACTCGGCGGTCCAGTTCTGTGAGCTTGTGTGGCCTACCATTTTGCGGCTGAGCAGTTGTTGCTCCTGGTCATTTCCACTTCACAATAACAGCACTTACAGTTGACTGGGGCAGCTCTAGCAGGGCAGACATTTGACAAACTAACTTGTTGGAAAGGTGGCATCATGTGACGGTGCCATGTTGAAAGTCACTGAGCTCCTCAGTACGGCCATTCTACTGACACTGTTTGTCTATGGAGATTGCATGGCTGTGGGCTCGATTTTATACACCTGTCAGCAACTGGTGTAGCTGAAATAGCCAAATCCATTAAATTGAAGGGGTGTCCATATACTGCACTTCACTGTATTTAAAAACCCCTACAGTCGATTGATGAACCGGTGCGTTAATCTAAATTACATAACAAAAAAATCCCCATTCAAATACGTAGGTTTAAGATAGAGCTATGTTATTTTGCATTGGCTGTATCTCATCCCACCACATCCACCATTGTCACACTTCTGCATCTGCAGTGAAATGTGGCAGCGCTAGAGCAGTGTTTGTAAGACTATGAGACATCCAAAAAAATCTGTTTTCTCACGAAAACATCTTCAATGTCTGAACCGTTTGGGCTACAAACCAATGTGACCCCACTGTGGAAAGGGGAGTTTCGCACAAACAAAAGTGTCAGTAGGACTCATCTGAAGGTAACAGGTACTGTTTTTAAAAACATTTATGTAAGCATCAATCAATCCAAGATGGCGTAGCAGTCAGGTGTCTTTTGTCTTGTGTCTTTTGTCTTCTTCTTGTCGTGTCCCTATGCTAGGCCCATCTCCCGGCTAGCTGAAGAGGTCCACTCCTTGGGCTACAATACCTATTTAGCCAATTGGCCTGGACCAATTTTATTGCTGATACGGAGCCCTGCCGATCCGTCACGACTGGACTACCGACGTAATCCACCCGAGGGGTTTTTTCAACAGGCTCCTCCATCGCAACGTCCTCTGAATGCCCATCTGCTAGCCTGCTAGCCACGGCCCGCTAGCTGTCTAGAGCATACTGGACTGTTTTCTGAAGAGGTCCATCAGCCAATTTTTTGGGCTACTATATCTATTTTTCCAATTGGCCTGGACGCTTTTACTACACGGACCCCTGCTGATCCATCACGACTGATCTGCCGACGTAACCGCACGAAGGGGCTACAACAGACTTCTTCCATCGCAACGTCCCTCTAAGGCCCTTCTGCTAGCCTGCTAGCCCTAGCCCGCTAGCTATCTGAATCGCCATGTCTCCAGCCCGCCCAGCTACTCACTGGACCCAATAATCACTCGGCTACGCATGCCTCTCCCTAATGTCAATATGCCTTGTCCATTGCTGTTTTGGTTAGTGATTGTCTTATTTCACTGTAGAGCCTGCAGCCCTGCTCAATATGCCTCAGCTAACCCTCTTGTACCACCTCCCACGCATGCGGTGATCTCACCTGGTTTAATTGATGTCTCTAGAGACAATACCTCTCTCATCGTCACTCAATGCCTAGTTTTACCTCCACTGTACTCACGTCCTAGCATACGTTTGTCTGTACATTATGCATTGAATCTATTCCACCAGGCCCAGAAACCTTGTCCCTTTACTCTCTGTTCCGAACGCACTAGATGACCAGTTCTTATAGCCTTTAGCCGTACCCTTATCCTACTCCTCCTCTGCTCATCTGGTGATGTAGAGGTTAGTCCAGGCCCTGCAGTGCCTAGCTCCACTCCCATTCCCCAGGCACTCTCATTTGTTGACTTCTGTAACCGTAAAAGCCGTGGTTTCATGCATGTTAACATTAGAAGCCTCCTCCCTAAGTTTGTTTTGTTCACTGCTTTAGCACACTCTGCCAGCCCTGATGTCCTAGTTGTGTCTGAATCCTGGTTTAAGAAGGCCACTAAAACCCCTGAAATTTCAATCCCTAACTATAACATTTTCCGACAAGACAGAACTGCCAAAAGGGGCGGAGTTGCAATCTACTGCAGAGATATCCTGCAGAGTTCTGTCATACTATCCAGGTCTGTGCTCAAGCAATTTAAGCTTCTACTTTTAAAATCCACCTTTCCAGAAACTAGTCTCTCACCGTTGCCGCTTGCCACCTTCTGCCCCCAGCTGTGCCCTGGACACCATACAGTATGTGAATTGATTGCCCCCCATGTATCTTCAGAGCTCGTGCTGTTAGTTGACCTAAACTGGGACATGCTTAACACCCCGGCCATCAATCTGAACTACAATCTAAGCTTGATGCCCTCAATCTCACACAGATTATCAATGAACCTACCAGGTACAACCCCAAATCCGTAAACACAGGCACTCTCAGAGATATCATCCTAACCAACCTGCCCTACAAATATTCCTCTGCTGTCTTCAAACAGGATCTCAGCGATCACTGCCTCATTGCTTGTGTCCGTAATGGGTCTGCGGTCAAACAACCACCCCTCATCAAATCCAAATAAATTATAAAGCCCTTCTTACATCAGCTGATATCTCAAAGTGCTGTACAGAAACCCAGGCAAAATCCCCAAATAGCAAGCAATGCAGGTGTAGAAGCACGGTGGCTAGGAAAAACTCCCATGAAATGCCAGAACCTAGGAAGATACCTAGAGAGGAACCAGGCTATGAGGGGTGGCCAGTCCTCTTCTGGCTGTGCAGGGTGGAGATTATAACAGAACATGGCCAATATGTTCAAATGTTCATAGATGACCAGCAGGGTGAAATAATAATAATCACAGTGGTTGTCGAGGGTGCAACAGGTCAGCACCTCAGGAGTAAATGTCAGTTGGCTATTCATAGCCAATCATTCAGCGTATCTGTACTGCTCCTGCTGTCTCTAGAGAGTTGAAAATAGCAGGTATGGAACAGGTAGCACTTCCGGTGAACAGGTCAGGGTTCCACAGCCGCAGGCAGAATAACTGAAACAGGAACAGCACAGCCAGGTGGACTGGGGACAGCAGGAGGCATCAGGCCAGGCAATCCTGAGGCATGGTCCTAGGGCTCAGGTCCTCAGAGAGAGAGAGAGAGAGAGAGAGAGAGAGAGAGAGAGAGAGAGAGAGAGAGAGAGAGAGAATACTCCAGATATAACAGACTGACCCTAGCCCCCCGACAAATAAACTACTGCAGCATAAATACTGGAGGCTGAGACAGGAGGGGTCGGGAGACACTGTGGCCCCATCCAACGATACCCCCGGACAGGGCCAAACAGGCAGGATATAACCCCACCCACTTTGCCAAACCACAGCCCCCTCACCACTAGAGGGATATCCCAAACCAGAAACCGTGGATTGATGGCAGCATTCGCGTGAAACTGAAAGCCCGAACCACTGCTTTTAATCAGGGCAAGGTGACCGGAAACACTGAATTGGTCCACCCACACAGACAGCATCGTGAAGAAGGCGCAGCAGCGCCTCTTCAACCTCAGGAGGCTGAAGAAATTCGGCTTGTCACCAAAAGCACTCACAAACTTCTACAGATGCACAATCGAGAGCATCCTGTCGGGCTGTATCACCGCCTGGTACGGCAACTGCTCCGCCCACAACCGTAAGGCTCTCCAGAGGGTAGTGAGGTCTGCACAACGCATCACCGGGGGCAAACTACCTGCCCTCCAGGACACCTACACCACCCGATGTCACAGGAAGGCCATAAAGATCATCAAGGACAACAACCACCCGAGCCACTGCCTGTTCACCCCGCTATCATCCAGAAGGCGAGGTCAGTACAGGTGCATCAAAGCTGGGACCGAGAGACTGAAAAACAGCTTCTATCTCAAGGCCATCAGACTGTTAAACAGCCACCACTAACATTGAGTGGCTGCTGCCAACACACTGACTCAACTCCAGCCACTTTAATAATGGGAATTGATGGGAAATTATGTAAAATATATCACTAGCCACTTTAAACAATGCTACCTAATATAATGTTTACATACCCTACATTATTCATCTCATATGTATATGTATATACTGTACTCTATATCATCTACTGCATCTTTATGTAATACATGTATCACTAGCCACTTTAACTATGCCACTTTGTTTACATACTCACCTCATATGTATATACTGCACTCAATACCATCTACTGTATCTTGCCTATGCCGCTCTGTACCATCACTCATTCATATATCTTTATGTACATATTCTTTATCCCCTTACACTTGTGTCTATAAGGTAGTAGGAATTTTGGAGTTGTTAGCTAGATTACTTGTTGGTTATTACTGCATTGTCGGAACTAGAAGCACAAGCATTTCGCTACACTCGCATTAACATCTGCTAACCATGTGTATGTGACAAATAAAAATGTGATTTGATTTGATATCTTCAACCACCAACTTACCATTCTGAGACAAGGCCGAGTATATCCCACAAAGATCTCCGCCACGGCACAACCCAAGGGGGGGGGGGCAACCCAGACAGGAAGATCACGTTAGTGACTCAACCCACTCAAGTGACGCACCCCTCCTAGGGAAGGCATGGAAGAGCACCAGTAAGCCAGTGACTCAGCCCCTGTTATAGGGTTAGAGGCAGAGAATCCCAGAGGAGAGGGGGAAACCGGCCAGGCAGAGACAGCAATGGCGGTTCGTTGCTTTCCGTTCACCTTCACAGTGCCTTTCCGTTCACCTTCATACTCCTGGGCCAGACTACACTCAATAATAGGACCTACTGAAGAGATGAGTCTTCAATGAGTCTTCAATGCTCCCTAAAACACTTCAGCGAAAAGGCCTTTCTAATCGACCTGGCCCGTGTTTCCTGGAAGGATATTGACCTCATTCTGTCAGTAGAAGATGCCTGGTTATTCTTTAAAAGTGCTTTCCTCACAATCTTAAATAAGCATGCCTCATTCAAAACATTTAGAAACAGGAACAGATATAGCCCATGGTTCACTGCAGACCTGACTGCCTTTGACCAGCACAAAAACATCCTGTGGCGTCATGCATTAGAATCGAATAGCCCCCGCGATATGCAACTTTTCATGGAAGTTAGGAACCACTAAACACAGGCAGTTAGGAAAGCAAAGGCTAGCATTTTCAAACAGAAATTTGCATCCTGCAGCACAAACTCCAATAAGTTCTGGGACACTGTAAAGTCCATGGAGAATAAGAGCCCCTCCTCCCAGCTGCCCACTGCACTGAGGCTAGGAAACATTGTCACCACCGATAAATCCACAATAATTGAGAATTTCAATAAGTATTTTTCTACGGCTGGCCATGCTCTCCACCTGGCCACCCCTCCCCTGGTCAACAGCCCTGCACCCCCCACAGCAACTTGCCTAAGCCTCCCCATTTCTCCTTCACCCAAATCCAGATAGTTGATGTTCTGAAAGAGCTGCAAAATCTGGACCACTACAAATCAGCAGGACTAGACAATCTGGACCCTCTGTTTCTAAAATTATCAGCCCGAAATTGTTGCTACCCCTATTACTAGCCTGTTCAATCTCTATTTCGTATCGTCTGAGATCCCCAAAGATTGGAAAGCTGCCGCGGTCATCCCCGCGGCAGGGAGAGACACTCTAGTCCCAAACTGTTACAGACCTATATCTATCCTACCCTGCTTTTCTAAGGTCTTCGAAAGTTAACAAACAGATCACCGACCATTTCGAATCCCACCATACCTTCTCCGCTATGCAATCTGGTTTCTGAGCTGGTCATGGGTGCACCTCAGCCACGCTCAAGGTCCTAAACGATATCATAACCTTATCTCGATAAGAGACAATACTGTGCAGGTGTATTCATAGACCTGGCCAAGGCTTTCGACTCTGTCAATCAACACATTCTTATCGGCAGACTCAACAGCCTTGGTTTCTCAAATGACTGCCTCGCCTGGTTCACCAACTACTTCTCAGACAGAGTTCAGTGTGTCAAATCGGAGGGCTTGTTGTCCGAACCTCTGGTAGTCTCTATGGGTGTGCCACAGTTTTCAATTCTCGGGCGGACTCTTTTCTCTCTAAATATCAATGATGTCGCTCTTGCTGCTGGTTTTCTCTGATCCACCTCTAAGCAGACGATACCATTCTGTATACTTCTGGCCCTTCTTTGGACACTGTGTTAACTAACTTCCAGATGAGCTTCAATGCCATACAACTCTCCTTCCGTGGCCTCCAACTGCTCTTAAATGCAAGTAAAACTAAATGCAACTGATCGCTACCAGCACCTGCCCGCCCGTCACTACTCTGGACGGTTCTGACTTAGAATATGTGGACATCTACAAATACCTAGGTGTTTGATTAGACTGTAAAATCTCCTTTCAGATTTTCATTAAGCATATCCAATCCAAAATTAAATCTAGAGTCGGCTTCTTATTTCGCAATAAAGCATCCTTCACTCATGCTGCCAAACAGACCCTCGTAAAACTGACTATCCTACCGATCCTTGACTTTGGCGATGTCATTTACAAAATAGCGTCCAACACTCTACTCAGCAAATGTTATCCAGTCTATCACAGTGCCATCCGTTTTGTCACCAAAGCCCCATATACTACCCAGCACTGCGACCTGTATACTCCCGCTGGCTGGCCCTCGCTTCATACTAGTCGCCAAACCCACTGGCTCCAGGTCATCTATAAGTCTTTGCTAGGTAAAGCCCCACCTTATCTCAGCTCACTGGTCACCATAGCAGCACCCACCCGTAGCACGCTCTCTAGCAGGTATATTTCACTGGTCACCCCCAAAGCCAATTCCTCTTTTGGCCGCCTTTCCTTCCCGTTCTCTGCTGCCAATAGCTGGAACAAATTGCAAAAATCACTGAAGCTGGAGAATCATATCTCCCTCACTAACTTGCACCTGTACGTAGCCCATCTGTAAATAGCCCATTCAACTACCTCATCCCCATACTGTTATTTATTACTTTTTTTAAAACTCTTTAGCACCCAGTATCTCTACCTGCACATTCATCTTCTGCACATCTGTCACTCCAGTCTATATCACTCCAGTGTTTAATTGCTAAATTCTAATTATTTTGCCACTATGGCCTATTTATTGCCTTACCTCCCTTATCTCACCTCATTTGCACACACTGTATATAGACTTTTTTTCTATTGTGTTATTGACTGTAAGTTTTCTTTATTCCATGTGTAACTCTGTGTTGTTGTTTGCACTGCTTTGCTTTATCTTGGCCAGGCCGCAGATGTAAATGAGAACTTGTTCTCAACTAGCCTACCTGGTAAATAGAGGTGAAATATATATATATATATTTTTAATTAAGGTAGTTTTGTGCCTACTCAAAAAAAGAGGTTAAATGTGTAAAAGAACATAACAAAATCCTGAGCTTTCTTATATCTCCTAGATTTAGGACAGATACTTCAAAACCTTGATTCTTATTATACATTTTTTGACAGTCTTTTTTGCAGTTTCTGAATGTTCTATTCAATGCGTTTATCTGGGCTATAGGAAAGGCCAAATTCTATATTTTATCAAATAATATTTGTACCTATTTTTTGATACCTAAATGGGTCCTACAATTCAAAATCAAAAAGCTAAATGATCCCTAGTATGACCATCTTAAAACAATTCCATGTCAACAATTACCCCCCCCACCCCACTGCTTAGAATTACAGAGGTTAAAACCCTCAGCACCACTGTCTGATGCTCTTTCAATTCTCTATATAAACTAACAATTCCCTTGGGCACTCTTATTTGTAACCCTTGATATGTCTCAATCAATACAGAGCCACAGGAGAGTACTGTGTAATCTTTCTTTGAATCATGTCTTTGTAGTTCCCTGGTTACGTTCAAAGGTGATGTGGTTGTCGGTGTGCTGTACTGTGCCCTGTCTGTGACCCCATGTAGGATTGATTGTAGTCTCATAGAAGATCAGCTCATAGGAGCTGTAATCAGAGGTGTACTGCCAACCATCAGAAGGCAAAGAGTCTATGTCCTTTCCTACAGTGGTGAAGTGTGTGTATTCATATTTGTGTATGAAAAGGACTGTTTAGTGTGTAGTCTGTAGTAGTTTATGTATCAGATAATATGTGTGAATGAATGTCTGTGGGTGTGCATTTCTGTGAGTCGGTGTGTACATCTTTGGTTGCACACAAACAGAACTCAGTTTTACCAGTCACTGTTGTATTTATTAGTGAGGATGTTGCTGTGCTTTTTTTCTTTTTGGCTTGACAGTGGTCTTGTTATCCCCCTACCATCTTTCCAGTAGTCCAGATATAGATATGGATCTCTGGTGCTGATTTGACCTGTGTGATAACTGTGTTCTTACTCCAGTTGTTCTTCCTGAGCCCTGAGGTTGGTTGTCCTCCATGTCAACAAGCACCATAGGACTTCCGCTGTACCCAATGAACACCAGGGGATCAGTCTGTGCCAGTCTGTGTCTCAGTTCTGTCATACACACACTGCCAAGAGAGACAGCAGCCAAGAGGCAGCACTTGGCATTCTGAACTACTTAAGACTGACAGAGCTACAGGAAGGAATCCCTACTTCCTTTGCTGGGCTTCTTGTCTACGTGTTTGATGATTAATTAGAGTGGTTTGGTTTGCCGCAGAGATGGAGATGGTGAAACACGCTGTCATTGGAGTATGTGGGGTTATGATTGAAATGAGTCATGTTTTCTAAATAATCGATGCTCTTATGATGGAGCTGGGATGTACACGGACTCCTTACCAATTATGCTATTTTGTGTATTTGTTTATCTCATCTTAACTTTTTTTTGAATGACCCGAAAATTGCTTCTGGACATCAGAACAGCAATCACCAACCTCGATTTAGATGAAGTATTCTACTTCAATAACATACTGCTCACCCAAGGAAAAAAATGAAATTACGACGATAGAGAAGCCAACTTGGGGGAACCCTGATGAAACTACGGTGGCGAATGACTGAATCGCCTTTACCCCCTGTTCTATGGGTGAATGTACAATCACTGGAGAACAAACTAGACGAACTCTGCTCTAAACTATCCTATTAACAGGACTTGAAAAACTGTAAACCACTGCTTTACGGAGTCGTGTCAGAACAAGGACTATTTACCAAGACAATTGTCTTCTATATCTTTCATACAATAGTTGTCTATTTAAATCAAATCAAATTTACCACCACAAACCGGTGCTGGCCCTAAGACCACACTCAATGAGGTATATAAGGCCATAAGACAACAAGAAAATGCTCATCCAGAGGCTGCGGTCCAAGTGGCCGGGTAATTTTAATGCAGGAAAACTGAAATCTGTTTTACCTAATTTCTACCACCATGTCAGCTGTGCAACTAGAGAGAAAACATTTCTAGATCACCTTTACTCCACGCATACAAAGCTCTCCCTCGCCCTGCGTTTGGCAAATCTGACCAGACCTCTATCCTCCTGATTCCTCCTTACAATCGAAGACTCAAACAGGAAGTACCAGTGACATGCTCAATGGAAGTGGACCGATGAAACAAATGCTAAACTACAGGACTCTTTCACTAGCACAGACTGGAATATGTTCCGGGATTCATCCGATGGCATTGAGGAGTTTACCATACCAGTCACTGGCTTCATTATTGTACATATCCCAATCAGAAGCCATGGATTACAGGCAACATCCGCACTGAGCTAAAAGCTAGAGCTGTAGCTTTCATGGAGCGGGACACTAACTCGGATGCTTATAAGAAATCCCTTTACTCCCTCAGACAAACCATCAAACAGGCAAAGCATCAACACAGGACTAAGATCGAATCCTACTACACCATGCTCTGATGTTCTTCGGATGTAGTAGGTCTTGCAAAACCCAGCCACGAGCTGCCCAGTGACACGAGTCTACCAGATGCCTTCTATGCTTCAAGGCAAGCAACTAAGAGCCGTACATGAGAGCACCAGCTGTTCTGGACGACTGTGTGATCACGTTCTCCGTAGCAGACCTTAAACAGGTCAACTTTCATAAGGCCACAGGGCCAGGCGGATTACCAGTACTCAGAGCATGTAGTAAGACCTTTAGACAGGTCAACATTACCAGTATGCGTACTCAGAGCATGAGCTGACCAGCTGGCAAGTGTCTTCGCTGATATTTTCTCCCTGACCCAGTCTGTAGTGCATACATGGTTCAAGCAGACCACCATAGTCCCTGTGTCCAAGAACGCCAAGGTAACCTGTCTAAATTACTATTGCCTCATAACACTCACATTTATAGCCATGAAATGCTTTGAAAGGCTGGTCGTAGCATATCGCCCCAACATATCCATAGATGATGCAATCTCTATTGCACTCCACACTACCCTTTCCCACCTACGTGAGAATGTAATACCCATGTGAAAATGCTATTAATTGACTACAGCTCAGCCTTCAACACCATAGTGCCCCCCAAGCTCATCACTAAGTTATGGAGTTTGTGATTAAACACCTTCCTCTGCAACTAGATCCAGAACTTCCTGACATGCCACCCCAAGGTGGTGAGGGTTGGCAAAAACACATCCGCCACACTGAATGAATCCCGGTTGGCTTTGTGTGGGCGAGCAGTTTACTGATGTCAGCGTTGTGAACATGGTGACGGTGGGGTTATGGTATGGGCAGGCATAAGCTATGGACATTGAACACAGTTGCATTTTATCAATGGCAATTTGAATGCACAGAGATCGCATGTTGAGATCCTGAGGCCCATTGTTGTGCCATTCCTCTGTTGCCGTCACCTCATGTTTTAGTATGATAATGCATTGCCCCATGTCGCAAGGATCTGTATACAACTCCTGAAAGCTGAAAATGCGTCAGTTCTTCCATAATCTGCACACTCAACAGACATGTCACCCATTGAGCATGTTTAGGATACTCTAGATTGACGTGTACTACAGTTCTCGCCAATATTCAGCAACTTCAAACAGCCATTGAAGAGGAGTAGGACAGCATTCCAAAGACCACAAATGACAACCTGATCAACTCTATGTGAAAGAGATGTGTCACGCTGCTTGAGGCAAATGGTGGTTACACCAGATACTGACTTATTTTCTGATCCAAGCCCCTACCTTTTTATTTTAAGGTATCTGTGACCAACATGTGCATATCTGTATTCCCAGAAATTCATAGACTACGGCCTAATGAATGTATTTAAATTGATCGATTTCCTTATATGAACTGTAACTCTTTGAAATTGTTGCATATTGCGTTTATATTTTTATTCAGGATACTAAGGAGTGTACCGGTTCTCTAATTCTCTAATGCTGGTTAAACTACTAAGAGATGGAGTTCACTGGTTCTCTAATGCTAGTTAAACTACTAATAGAGGGAGTGTACTGATTTTCTAATTGAGCAATAAGGCCCGAGGAGCTGAGGTATATGGCCAAAATATCACGGCTAAGGACTGTTGTGCAGTTAAACTACTAAGAGACGGAGTGTACTGGTCCTCTAATGCTAGTTCAACAACTAGGAGATGGAGTGTACTGGTCCTCTAATGCTAGTTAAACTACTAGGAGATGGAGTGTACTGGTCCTCTAATGCTAGTTAAACTACTAAGAGAAGGAGTGTACTGGTCCTCTAATGCTAGTTAAACTACTAAGAGATGGAGTGTACTGGTTCTCTAATGCTAGTTAAACTACTAAGAGATGGAGTGTACTGGTCCTCTAATGCTAGTTAAACTACTAAGAGATGGAGTGTACTGGTTCTCTAATGCTAGTTAAACTACTAAGAGATGGAGTGTACTGGTTCTCTAATGCTAGTTAAACTACTAAGAGAAGGAGTGTACTGGTTCTCTAATGCTAGTTAAACTACTAAGAGATGGAGTGTACTGGTTCTCTAATGCTAGTTAAACTACTAAGAGATGGAGTGTACTGGTCCTCTAATGCTAGTTAAACTACTAAGAGATGGAGTGTACTGGTTCTCTAATGCTAGTTAAACTACTAAGAGAAGGAGTGTACTGGTTCTCTAATGCTAGTTAAACTACTAAGAGATGGAGTGTACTGGTTCTCTAATGCTAGTTAAACTACTAAGAGATGGAGTGTACTGGTCCTCTAATGCTAGTTAAACTACTAAGAGATGGAGTGTACTGGTTCTCTAATGCTAGTTAAACTACTAAGAGATGGAGTGTACTGGTTCTCTAATGCTAGTTAAACTACTAAGAGAAGGAGTGTACTGGTCCTCTAATGCTAGTTAAACTACTAAGAGATGGAGTGTACTGGTTCTCTAATGCTAGTTAAACTACTAAGAGATGGAGTGTACTGGTTCTCTAATGCTAGTTAAACTACTAAGAGATGGAGTGTACTGGTTCTCTAATGCTAGTTAAACTACTAAGAGATGGGTTCTCTAATGCTAGCTGCAGCTTCAATTCACGTATAGAAAACAAGGAGATGCAAGTCTCCTGGCAGATAATTATCTTCTCAAAGGTTAGGGGGTGTGTGTGTAGGTGTGTGTATGTGGCATGTGGTGTATGCACATACCTTCAGTGTATGTGCATGTGTGTGATTGAAGATTAAAGAATGGAAAGTAACAGTGGGCTCAGCTCACAGGAGTGAGAAAAGCTAATTAGAGGTGCAACTGGAGGTGCCAATGCACACTCGGAGGTAGCAGTAAGGATGGAATGAGACAGTCAGACAGAGTCAGACAGAGAATGGCAGAGACTGGGAGAGACTAACAGAGACTAACAGAGACATACAGACTGACAAAGACTGAACAACCGACATAGATGAGGACAGAGACAGACAGAGACTGGCAGACACTGGCAGAGACAGAGCAAAGAGAACAGATTGTTTTTTTCACCCGGAGCTGAGTGAGGTATCAATCACAAGATGTAAGGATAGAACTAAACCGCTGTTATAGGTGACAAAATCACAGGGTGCAATGGATAGCTTGATTCGATTCTGAATCAGTGAGCTAGGCAGGTTGCTAGAATGAGAATGTTCTATGTCAAATTTTTGGTAAAATGTCTATAGGTGGATACAGAGTCTCATTCAATGCAATGCCTGTGTCTCAGAAAACGGCAAATCGGTAGTGGACCAGCTACGGCTGCAGTCCCCGGGAGAGCAGCTGTGGAGAGTTTGTGGCCCGCTGCTCAGAGATCAATTTCTGATCCAGTCAGGTGTTACACCAATGACACCTCTAGTTGGTATTTAAGATTGCAATCAGTGACCTCTGATTTGGGCAGCCAAGTTGTCATGCCGGGGCGGTTTGATGTATGGTTTTTCCCCTTTATACACAATATCCTGTTTACACTTTGGAATAATAGAAGAATCCAAATTGATTTGCTCCAAAACAATGGTGAAAGGATTCAAGGCTACAAAGGCACAGTCCTCAAGGGCCATAGTACTGCTGACAGCTTGATCTATACGTTACTAATTAGGCATAGGTTTCACACATTAGGTGAGGATGAAAACCAACATACACTCTTAGAAAGAAGGGTCACCATAGGAGAACCCTTTTTGGTTCCAGGTAGAACCCTCTGTGGAAATAAAGGTTCTTCAAAGGGTTATTCTATGTGGACAGCCGAAGAACCCTTTTAGGTTCTAGCACCTTTTTTCTAAGAGTGTACACGGTGGCGCTGAAGGACCAGGGCCCCTATTCCTATAACGTTCTAGAGTAGGAGTGCTGCTTTATGATCAGTTTCACCATTTAGACCACAATAAACAAGATTACATGGACCGTGGCGGGAGTTGATCCTAGACCAGATTTGAATTGTTAACGTACAAATTGAAATATGTATATTTTTGTGTCAGTTATGTGTAGTATGGTGGAAGCCGGCTAAAGAGTTATGTAAGCAGGCAGTGTACACTGTACACTGTAATCCATAGATTGTTGTTACTGATCACATGCAATTACAATTGATTATGGACTACATGTGAACTAATTGATTTATTGATGACTCAAACATGTAAATTGGAATAACAATCAGATCCGGTTTAGCCAAAATTCGCATAGTGGTTGTTTTGAAGGTGTCGGAGGTGGAATTGTGCAAAAGCTGTCAAATCCACAAGTGGCTCCCGGCATTATACCTAAAGTGGGCATTGCCACTGACTGCACGGAATTGCATTAACAGAAATCCCATGCAGTCTTGTTTACAAGTTTGAACACTGGAATGTGAGATGGAATCTACACCCTTACTGCAGTGGTCTAAATCAGGAGTGTTTCTTGGTAGTCTTAAACAAATCTTAAACAAATCTACTTTGAAACAAATTATACACCTCACACACATGGTTATGGGCTTATAATCTATCTGTACCATGGGCTTATATTTGTACCATGTCAGATCTAGAGTTGAAATGTATTCGATTTTGAGTTTGCATCCCAATATTACACTTTATATACTTTACAGAAGACTGAAATATAACAAAACCGTTTGACATGGAATCAGTGGATTTTTGTTTAAAAAAAATAACATTACAAAAAAAATAAAAAATAATGGAATTATGAAAAATATTATTAACGTTCCACCCATGAAGCCACTAGGGCATTTGATTGCAGGAAAGGGCTACGATGATAAAAAGGGGTGTGGCTTCCTGACAATGATCACAAGAGCAGCAGCTCACCAATTTCGGCTATCTTCGGAACGATTGATCTGATAGAATCTAGGTCTTAACTTATTAATTTCAAATAACATATGAAGAAACAAGAGACAAAAGCCCTGAACTGACCTCCTTTGATCATCTATCATCTTTGCCCCAAATAACTGTAACAGCTTTAACTAAAAAGGCAACTGAGGATTTAATTAGTATGGATTGATCTTAACAGCAGACACAATTACATTACATCTATTCTCCGTCTTATCATCTTGACTGGAGCCCTCTTCTTATCTATAATTGGGGGAATGAAAAACAAAGATGACTTGACAGAATAAAGAGAAGTGATTTCTTTCAGATTCACCATGCAGCAAAGCCATTGCACAAGGCATAATTCAATGATTCAACATGAGGACCCCAAGTGTTGAGAACTATTTCTCTGTTTGATTGCTATATTCCACTTTTCCATCGACAGTTCTTCCTTGATGACGTTGGTGAAGGATCCAAAACGTATCCGTCAGCCGCTTCCAATCAATATGTTGCATATGGGTGCGTCTGCTCGCCCAAATATTCTCATCCCCGAAGGGGGAGCTGACCTGCTAATTATTTCACCAGTCCATTATATTTAATAACACGCAACGGGTCTCTCGCAGTGGAGCTTAGCGAGCCACTTAGTGTCACATCGGTCCGCCGTGACCAGAATACTTTTTTCAAAACCAAGGTTGCACACTCTGCGTTACAAAGCCTGAATGAGAGTCTGTGGCGGCGGTGAAAAAAATCCCCATCAAGAGGGCCAATCATCCATGGCGACTGCTTTACATGCTGTCTCTCGGGTCTCTTGGAGCGGTCATACGTTTCCGTCATGAACAATGTTGACAGAGCTTGCATTATACAGAGGCACTCCAGGGGTAAAGCGACTCGCTGATGGGTCTATCACAACATATTTAAATCTCTTGAGAGGAGTCTTTTTGCAGTTCAGAATGCATTGCTGAAGAGCTGTTTCAGAAAGCCTTGGTTCAAATTGAAATAAATATACTTTATTATATTCTTGTTGTAGCAAAGACTTGAAGGTTGCAGATGTTGTTCAAGTTGGTTGAATGTAGGGGTGTTTGAGTTCAAGACAACCATTGAGAACAAATAAAATACAATTGTATTTGTCACATGCTTTGTAAACAACAGGTGTAGACTAACAGTGAAACATTTGCTTACGGGTCCTTTTCCAACAATGTAGTTAAAGGTAAAGATAAAGATAAAAAAGACCAAAAAAGTGCTGCTGTACAAGACGGTATATATTTCTCAAGCCACTTGACTTTTTCACAAAGGATTATGTAGGGGTAAACAACGGCACTCATCTCACAACATAGCTAGGTCACTAGCAACATAGCTGGGGCACTAGAAAGCATGGCTGGGGCACTAGACAGCATAGATGGGGCACTAGACAACATAGCTGGGGCACTATAAAGCATAGCTGGGGCACTAGACAGCATAGCTGGGGCACTAGACAACATAGCTAGGTCACTAGCAAAATAGCTGGGGCACTAGACAACATAGCTGGGGCACTAGACAACATAGCTAGGTCACTAGCAAAATAGCTGGGGCACTAGACAACATAGCTGGGGCACTAGACAACATAGCTAGGTCACTAGCAAAATAGCTGGGGCACTAGACAACATAGCTGGGGCACTAGACAACATAGCTGGGGCAATATAAAGCATAGCTGGGGCACTAGACAACATAGCTGGGGCACTAGACAACATAGCTAGGTCACTAGACAACATAGCTAGGTCACTAGATAACATAGCTGGGGCACTAGATAACATAGCTGGGGCACTAGACAACATAGCTGGGGCACAAGACAACATAGCTGGGGCAATATAAAGCATAGCTGGGGCACTAGACAACATAGCTGGGGCACTAGACAACATAGCTGGGGCACTAGACAACATAGCTGGGGCACTAGACAACATAGCTGGGGCACTAGACAACATAGCTAGGTCACTAGCAAAATAGCTGGGGCACTAGACAACATAGCTGGGGCACTAGACAACATAGCTGGGGCACTAGACAACATAGCTGGGGCACTAGACAACATAGCTGGGGCACTAGACAACATAGCTAGGTCACTAGCAAAATAGCTGGGGCACTAGACAACATAGCTAGGTCACTAGACAACATAGCTGGGGCACTAGACAACATAGCTGGATCACTATAAAGCATAGCTGGGGCACTAGACAGCATAGCTGGATCACTATAAAGCATAGCTGGGGCACTAGACAACATAGCTGGATCACTATAAAGCATAGCTGGGGCACTAGACAGCATAGCTGGGGCACTAGACAGCATAGCTGGATCACTATAAAGCATAGCTGGGGCACTAGACAACATAGCTGGATCACTATAAAGCATAGCTGGGGCACTAGACAGCATAGCTGGATCACTATAAAGCATAGCTGGGGCACTAGACAGCATAGCTGGATCACTAGAAAGCATGGCTGGGGCACTAGATAACATAGCTGGATCACTATAAAGCATAGCTGGGGCACTAGACAACATAGCTGGATCACTATAAAGCATAGCTGGGGCACTAGACAACATAGCTGGATCACTATAAAGCATAGCTGGGGCACTAGACAACATAGCTGGATCACTATAAAGCATAGCTGGGGCACTAGACAACATAGCTGGATCACTATAAAGCATAGCTGGGGCACTAGACAACATAGCTGGATCACTATAAAGCATGGCTGGGGCACTAGACAACATAGCTGGATCACTATAAAGCATAGCTGGGGCACTAGACAACATAGCTGGATCACTATAAAGCATAGCTGGGGCACTAGACAGCATAGCTGGATCACTAGAAAGCATAGCTGGGGCACTAGAAAGCATGGCTGGGGCACTAGACAACATAGCTGGGGCACTAGACAACATAGCTGGGGCACTAGACAGCATAGCTGGGGCACTAGACAACATAGCTGGGGCACTAGACAACATAGCTGGGGCACTATAAAGCATGGCTGGGGCACTAGACAACATAGCTGGGGCACTAGACAACATAGCTGGGGCACTAGAAAGCATGGCTGGGGCACTAGACAACATAGCTGGGGCACTAGACAACATAGCTGGGGCACTATAAAGCATAGCTGGGGCACTAGACAGCATAGCTGGGGCACTAGACAACATAGCTGGGGCACTATAAACAAGCTGGGGCACTAGCTGGGGCACTAGAAAGCATGGCTGGGGCACTAGACAACATAGCTGGGGCACTAGACAACATAGCTGGGGCACTAGACAACATAGCTGGGGCACTATAAAGCATAGCTGGGGCACTAGACAGCATAGCTGGGGCACTAGACAACATAGCTGGGGCACTAGAAAGCATAGCTGGGGCACTAGACAACATAGCTGGGGCACTAGACAACATAGCTGGGGCACTAGAAAGCATGGCTGGGGCACTAGACAACATAGCTGGGGCACTAGACAACATAGCTGGGGCACTAGACAACATAGCTGGGGCACTAGACAACATAGCTGGGGCACTAGACAACATAGCTGGGGCACTAGACAACATAGCTGGGGCACTATAAAGCATAGCTGGGGCACTAGACAACATAGCTGGGGCACTAGACAACATAGCTGGGGCACTAGACAACATAGCTGGGGCACTATAAAGCATAGCTGGGGCACTAGATAACATAGCTGGGGCACTAGAAAGCATGGCTGGGGCACTAGATAACATAGCTGGGGCACTAGATAACATAGCTGGGGCACTAGAAAGCATGGCTGGGGCACTAGACAACATGGCTGGGGCACTAGACAACATAGCTGGGGCACTAGAAAGCATGGCTGGGGCACTAGACAACATAGCTGGGGCACTAGACAACATAGCTGGGGCACTAGAAAGCATGGCTGGGGCACTAGACAACATAGCTGGGGCACTAGAAAGCATAGCTGGGGCACTAGACAACATAGCTGGGGCACTAGACAACATAGCTGGGGCACTAGACAACATAGCTGGGGCACTAGACAACATAGCTGGGGCACTATACAACATAGCTGGGGCACTAGCTGGGGCACTAGACAGCATAGCTGGGGCACTAGACAACATAGCTGGGGCACTAGACAACATAGCTGGGGCACTAGACAACATAGCTGGGGCACTAGATAACATAGCTGGGGCACTAGACAACATAGCTGGGGCACTAGACAACATAGCTGGGGCACTAGACAACATAGCTGGGGCACTAGACAACATAGCTGGGGCACTATAAAACATAGCTGGGGCACTAGATAACATAGCTGGGGCACTAGACAACATAGCTGGGGCACTATAAAACATAGCTGGGGCACTAGATAACATAGCTGGGGCACTAGACAACATAGCTGGGGCACTAGATAACATAGCTGGGGCACTAGATAACATAGCTGGGGCACTAGACAACATAGCTGGGGCACAAGCCAACATAGCTGGGGCACTAGACAACATAGCTGGGGCACTAGACAACATAGCTGGGGCACTAGATAACATAGCTGGGACACTAGACAACATAGCTGGGGCACTAGATAACATAGCTGGGCTCTAGATAACATAGCTGGGGCACAAGCCAACATAGCTGGGGCACTAGATAACATAGCAGGGACACTAGACAACAAAGCTGGGGCACTAGACAACATAGCTGGGGCACAAGCCAACATAGCTGGGGCACTAGATAACATAGCAGGGGCACTAGACAACATAGCTGGGGCACTAAACAATTTAGCTGGGGCACTAGAAAGCATACTGTAAATGGGGCACTAGACAACATAGCTGGGACACTAGTCAACATAGTTGGGGCACTAGACACTATAATAACATAACTGGGGCACTAGACACTAGAATAACACAGCTGGGGCACTAGACACTACAATAACATAGCTGGGGTACTAGACACTAGAATAACATGGCTGGGGCACTAGACAAAATAGCTGGGGCACTAGACAACATGCTGTAAATGGGGAATTAGACAACATAGCTGGGGCACTAGACAACATAGTTGGGGCACGAGACAACATAGCTGGGGCACTGGACACTATAATAACATAGCTGGGGCACTAGACACTATAATAACATAACTGGGGCACTAGACACTGGAATAACATAGCTGGGGCACTAGACAAAATAGCTGGGGCACTAGACAACATAGCTGGGGCACTAGACAAGATAGCTTGTGCACTAGACAACATACTGTAGCTGATGCACTAGACAACATAGCTGGGGCACTAGACAACATAGATTGTGCACTAGACAACATACTGTAGCTGATGCACTAGACAACATAGCTGGGGCACTAGACAACATAGCTTGTGCACTAGACAACATAGCTGGGGCACTAGACAACATAGCTTGTGCACTAGACAACATACTGTAGCTGTCACACCCTGACCTTAGAGAGCCTTTTTATTTCTCCGTTTGGTTAGGTCGGGTGTGATTTGCGTGGGCATTCTAATTTTCCTATTTCTTTGTTTGGCCTGGTAAGGTTCCCAATCAGAGGCAGTAGACAACGATAGTCTATCGTTGTCTCTGATTGGGGATCATACTTAGGCATCCTTGTTTCCCCCTTTAGTTTGTGGGATCTTGATTTTGCTAGTTGCTGTATAGCCTGCAGAACTTTATGTTCGTTTATCTTTTTTTATCTTATTTTTTTGGTGTTCATCAAAATAAAGAAAGATGTACGCTTACTACGCTGCACCTTGGTCTCATTCCAACAACGGACGTGACAGTAGCTGATGCACTAGACAACATAGCTCGGGCACTAGACAACATAGCTGGGGCACTATACACGATAATAACATAGCAAGGGCACAAGACACGATAACAACATAACTGGGGCACGAGACACTAGAATATCAGCTGGAGCAATAGATACTATAATAACATAGCTGGGGCACAAGACACGATAACAACATAACTGGGGCACGAGACACTGGAATATCATAGCTGGGGCAGTATAATAACATAGATTTTTATTAATTTTTTATTTTACCTTTATTTAACCAGCTAGGCCTGCGACCTGGCCAAGATAAAGCAAAGCAGTTCGACACATACAACAACACAGAGTTACACATGGAGTAAAACAAACATACAGTCAATAATACAGTAGAAAAATAAGTCTATATACAATATGAGCAAATGAGGTGAGATAAGGGAGGTAAAGGCAATAAATAGGCCATGGTGGTGAAGTAAATATAATATAGCAATTAAAACACTGGAATGGTAGATTTGACAGTAGATGAGTGTGTAAAGCAGAAATACTGGGTGCAAAGGAGCAATATAAATAAATAAATACAGTAGGGGAAGAGGTAGTTGTTTGGGCTATTTATAGATGGGCTATGTACAGGTGCAGAGATCTGTGAGCTGCTCTGACAGCTGGTGCTTAAAGCTAGTGAGGGAGATAAGTGTTTCCAGTTTCAGAGATTTTTGTAGTTCGTTCCAGTCATTGGCAACAGAGAACTGTAAGGAGAGGTGGCCAAAGGAGGAATTGGCTTTGGGGGTGACAAGTGAGATATACCTGCTGGAACGTGTGCTACGGGTGGGTGCAGCTATGGTGACCAGCGAGTAGAGATAAGGCGGGACTTTACCTAGATGACCTGGAGCCAGTGGGTTTGGCGACGAGTATGAAGCGCGGGCCAGCCAGAGAACGTACAGGTCGCAGTGGTGGGTAGTATATGGGGCTTTGGTGACAAAACGGAAGGCACTGTGATAGACTGCATCCAATTTTTTGAGTAGGGTGTTGGAGGCTATTTTGTAAATGACATCGCTGAAGTCGAGGATCGGTAAGATGGCCAGTTTTACGAGGGTATGTTTGGCAGCATGAGTGAAGAATGCTTTGTTGCGAAATAGGAAGCCAATTCTAGATTTAACTTTGGATTGGAGATGTTTTATGTGAGCCTGGCAGGAGAGTTTACAGTCTAACCAGACACTTAGGTATTTGTAATTGTCCACATATTCTAAGTCAGAACCGTCCAGAGTAGTGATGCTGGACGGGCTGGAAGGTGCAGGCAGCGGTTGAAGAGCATGCATTTAGTTTTACTTGAATTTAAGAGCAGTTGGAGGCCACGGAAGGAGAGTTGTATGGCATTGAAGCTCGCCTGGAGGGTTGTTAAAACAGTGTCCAAAGAAGGGCCAGAAGTATACAGAATGGTGTCGTCTGCATAGAGGTGGATCAGAGACTCAACAGCAGCAAGAGCGACATCATTGATATATACAGAGAAGAGAGTCGGCCCAAGAATTGAACCCTGTGGCACACCCATAGAGACTGCCAGAGGTTCGGACAACAGGCCCTCAGATTTTACACACTGAACTCTGTCTGAGAAGTAGTTGGTGAACCAGGCGAGGCAATCATTTGAGAAACCAAGGCTGTTGAGTCTGCCGATGAGGATGTGGTGATTGACCAAAATTGACCAAAGTCGAAAGCCTTGGCCAGGTCGATGAATGGGTCACTATATATAATATATATATATATATATATATATATATATACAGTGGGGAGAACAAGTATTTGATACACTGCCGATTTTGCAGGTTTTCCTACTTTTTTCCTAGCATTTAGAGGTCTGTAATTTTTATCTTCAACTGTGAGAGACGGAATCTAAAACAAAAATCCAGAAAATCACATTGTATGATTTTTAAGTCATTCATTTGCATTTTATTGCCTGACAGAAGTATTTGATACATCAGAAAATAAGAACTTAATTTGGTACAGTAACCTTTGTTTGCAATTACAGAGATCATACGTTTCCTGTAGTTCTTGACCAGGTTTGCACACACTGCAGCAGGGATTTTGGCCCACTCCTCCATACAGACCATCTCCAGATCCTTCAGGTTTCGGGGCTGTCGCTGGGCAATACAGACTTTCAGCTCCCTCCAAAGATTGTTTTGTTGGGTTCAGGTCTGGAGACTGGCTAGGCCACTCCAGGACCTTGAGATGCTTCTTACGGAGCCACTCCTTAGTTGCCCTGGCTGTGTTTTTCGGGTCGTTGTCATTCTGGAAGACCCAGCCACGACCCATCTTCAATGCTCTTACTGAGAGAAGGAGGTTGTTGGCCAAGATCTCACGATACATGGCCCCATCCATCCTCCCCTCAATACGGTGCAGTCATCCTGTCCCCTTTGCAGAAAAGCATCCCCAAAGAATGATGTTTCCACCTCCATGCTTCATGGTTGGGATGGTGTTCTTGGGGTTGTACTCATCCTTCTTCTTCCTCCAAACACGGCGAGTGGAGTTTAGACCAAAAAGCTATATTTTTGTCTCATCAGACCACATGACCTTCTCCCATTCCTCCTCTGGATCATCCAGATGGTCATTGGCAAACTTCAGACGGGCCTGGACATGCGCTGGCTTGAGCAGGGGGACCTTGCGTGCCCTGCAGGATTTTAATCCATGACGGCATAGTGTGTTACTAATGGTTTTCTTTGAGACTGTGGTCCCAGCTCTCTTCAGGTCATTGACCAGGTCCTGCCGTGTAGTTTTGGGCTGATCCCTCACATAGATCAAATCAAATTTGTATTTGTTACATGTGCCGGACAACATAACTTTGTCTATAAACACTAGAATAACATAGATCAAATCAAATCTTTATTTGTTACATGGACCTTACTGTGAAATGCTTACTTACAAGTCCTTAACAAACAATGCAGTTCAAGAAAAAAATATTGTTTACAGACAAATTATTTCACTTATAATTCACTGTATCACAATTCCAGTGGGTCAGAAGTTTACATACACTATGTTGACTGTGCCTTTAATAAAACCTGTTATGGCTGCAATCTCGATATTGGGATCGATATGACAACTGCCAGTGAAAATAGAGGGCGCCAAATTCAAACCACAGAAATCTCATAATTACAATTCCTAGAACATACATGTGTTTTATATAATTTTAAAGCTATTCTCGTTGTTAATCCCACCAAAGTGTCCAATTTCAAATAGGCTTTTCAGCGAAAGCATTACAAACGATTATGTTATGTCTCCACCAAACCACAATTAAGCACAGCAATTTTCCAGCAAAATATAGCATTCACAAAAAACAGAAATTAAGATAAAATGAATCACATTGGCGCGTTATATTTACTAGATTCACTGCATCAAGTGATTTTGCATAGCCACATCGTTTCAACAGAAATACTTATCATAAATGTAGATGATAATACAAGTTATACACATGGAATTATAGATATACCTCTCCTTAATGCAACCGCTGTGTCAGATTTAAAAAAAGTTTACGGAAAAAGCAACCCATGCAATAATCTGAGACAGAGCTCAGAACATTAGCCAAATTAGCCGCCATGTTGGAGTCAACAGAAACCTGAAAATACATGATAAATGTTTCCTTACCTTTGATGAACTTCATCAGAATGCAGTCCTCGAAATCCCAGGTCCACAATAAATGCTTGATTTGTTAGAAAATTTCCGTTATTTATGTCCAATTAGCTACTTTGGTTAGCGCGTTTGATATACAATTCCAAAGTCACAACGCGCCTCCACTATAACGTGACGAAATGTCCAAAAGTTCCGTAACAGTCAGTAGAAACATGTCAAACGATGTACTGAATCAATCTTTAGAATGTTGTTTACATATATCTTGAATAATGTTCCAACCTGAGAATTAGAATGACTTCAGATGAGTGATGGATCGCACGTCCTTCATCTGTGAACGAGCCTGGTGAAAGCGTGGTCCACTCATGGCTGTGGTGACTATTTCCTGTGTCAATCGAACCCCCCTTCACATTAGAGTCATCAGACAAAGTTCTATTGACTGCTGACATCTAGTGGAAGGCGTAGGAAGTGAAAACTCAACCATATCTTGCTGTAATTTCAATGAGACCTTGGTTTAAAATCTGCCACCTCCAGAAAAAAAAGAGGAAGTGGAGAATTTCTCAGGTTTTTGCCTGCTACATGAGTTATGTTATACTCACAGACATAATTCAAACAGTTTTAGAAACTTCAGAGTGTTTTCTATCCAACACTACTAATAATATGCTAATATTAGCAACTATGACTGAGGATCAGGCCGTTTGATATGGGCACCTTTCATCCAAGCTACTCAATACTGCCCCTGCAGCCATAAAAAGTTAAACAGCTTTCAAAATTCCAGAAAATGATGTCATTTGAGTCAATTGGAGGTGTACCTGTGGATGTATTTCAAAGACTACCTTCAAACTCAGTGCCTCTATGTTTGACATCATGGGAAAACCAAAATGAAGTACGACAAAGATCGTACTTTTTGGAGAAATGTCCTCTGGTCTGATGAAACATAAATTGAACTGTTTGGCCATAATGACCAATGTTATGTTTGGATGAAAAAGGGCATGCTTGCAAGCCGAAGAACACCATCCCAACCGTGAAGCACGGGGGTGGCGGCATCATGTTGTGGGGGTGCTTTGCTGCAGGAGGGACTGGTGCACATCACAAAATAGATGGCATCATGAGAAAGTAAAATTACATGGATATATTGAAGCAATATCTCAAGACATCAGTCAGGAATTTTAAGCTTGGTTGTAAATGGATGTTCCAAAAGGACAATGACCCCAAGCATGCTTTCAAAGTTGTGGCAAATTGGCTTAAAGACAACAAAGTCAAGGTATTGGAGTGGCCGTCACAAAGCCCTGACTTCAATCCTATAGAAAATGTGTGGGCAAGGAGGCCTACAAACCTGTCTAGTTACACCAGCTCTGTCTGGAGGAATGGTCCAAAAATCACTCAACTTATTGTGGGAGGCTTGTGGAAGGCTGCCCGAAACGTTTGACTCAAGTTAAACCATTTAAAGGCAATGCTACCAAATACTAATTGAGTGTATGTAAACTTCTGACCCACTTGGAATGTGATGAAAGAAATAAAAGCTGAAATAAATAATTACCTCTACTATTATTCTGACATTTCACATTCTTAAAATATAGTGGTGATCCTAACTGACCTAAACCACTGCATTTTTTCTAGGATTAAATGTCAGGAATTGTGAAAAACTGAGTTTAAATGTATTTGGCTAAGGTACAGTTACAGTGCCTTGCGAAAGTATTCGACCCCCTTGAACTTTGCGACCTTTTGCCACATTTCAGGCTTCAAACATAAAGATATAAAACTGTATTTTTTTGTGAAGAATCAACAACAAGTGGGACACAATCATGAAGTGGAACTAAATTTATTGGATATTTCAAACTTTTTTAACAAATCAAAAACTGAAAAATTGGGTGTGCAAAATTATTCAGCCCCCTTAAGTTAATACTTTGTGATTACAGCTGTAAGTCGCTTGGGGTATGTCTCTATCAGTTTTGCACATCGAGAGACTGAATTTTTTTCCCATTCCTCCTTGCAAAACAGCTCGAGCTCAGTGAGGTTGGATGGAGAGCAGTTGTGAACAGCAGTTTTCAGTTATTTCCACAGATTCTCGATTGGATTCAGGTCTGGACTTTGACTTGGCCATTCTAACACCTGGATATGTTTATTTTTTAACCATTCCATTGTAGATTTTGCTTTATGTTTTGGATCATTGTCTTGTTGGAAGGCAAATCTCCGTCCCAGTCTCAGGTCTTTTGCAGACTCCATCTGGTTTTCTACCAGAATGGTCCTGTATTTGGCTCCATCCATCTTCCCATCAATTTTAACCATCTTCCCTGTCCCTGCTGAAGAAAAGCAGGCCCAAACCATGATGCTGCCACCACCATGTTTGACAGTGGGGATGGTGTGTTCAGTGTGATGAGCTGTGTTGCTTTTACGCGAAACATAACGTTTTGCATTGTTGCCAAAAAGTTCAATTTTGGTTTCATCTGACCAGAGCACCTTCTTCCACATGTTTGGTGTGTCTCCCAGGTGGCTTGTGGCAAACTTTAAACGACACTTTTTATGGATATCTTTAAGAAATGGCTTTCTTCTTGCCACTCTTCCATAAAGGCCAGATTTGTGCAATATACGACTGATTGTTGTCCTATGGACAGAGTCTCCCACCTCAGCTGTAGATCTCTGCAGTTCATCCAGAGTGATCATGGGCCTCTTGGCTGCATCTCTGATCAGTCTTCTCCTTGTATGAGCTGAAAGTTTAGAGGGACGGCCAGGTCTTGGTAGATTTGCAGTGGTCTGATACTCCTTCCATTTCAATATTATCGCTTGCACAGTGCTCCTTGGGATGTTTAAAGCTTGGGAAATCTTTTTGTATCCAAATCCGGCTTTAAACTTCTTCACAACAGTATCTCGGACCTGCCTGGTGTGTTCCTTGTTCTTCATGATGCTCTCTGCGCTTTTAACAGACCTCTGAGACTATCACAGTGCAGGTGCATTTATACGGAGACTTGATTACACACAGGTGGATTGTATTTATCATCATTAGTCATTTAGGTCAACATTGGATCATTCAGAGATCCTCACTGAACTTCTGGAGAGAGTTTGCTGCACTGAAAGTAAAGGGGCTGAATAATTTTGCACGCCCAATTTTTCAGTTTTTGATTTGTTAAAAAAGTTTGAAATATCCAATAAATGTCGTTCCACTTCATGATTGTGTCCCACTTGTTGTTGATTCTTCACAAAAAAATACAGTTTTATATCTTTATGTTTGAAGCCTGAAATGTGGCAAAAGGTCTCAAAGTTCAAGGGGGCCGAACACTTTCGCAAGGCACTGTAGTATGTAGTATATACTCATTAAGTATGTAATATACAGTGTGTTAGTATGGGTATTCCTTCACAGCTTATGAGATTCGCGGTTACATTTTTTAGGAACTTCTTATATTTTTAAACACAGATAATAGAAACACGCTGTTTTCACATATGTAGTCACTGGTATGGTGGTGGAGATAATGAATATAAGGTTGAAAAGTAGCACATTTTCCCATTAAGTATATATTTTTAGTTTTTTATTTGCTACCATGGCTGTTAAAGGGATACTTTGGGACTTTGGAAATGAGGAGGAAGAGCCAATGCTAACTAGCATTAGCGCAATGATTGGAAGTCCTTGCAAGCAGATACCCATAGACATTGCGCCAACACAAGATAGCAATTTCCTTCAAACTGCATTTTAGAAGTCCATCTGACTCTGTGGAAGTAGATAAAGGGCCTCATTGCCAAAATACTGAAGAATCCCTTTAATGAATACTCACTAATGTCTGTTCCTGTGTGTGTTTGTATTATATAAAAAGAGAGTGAGTCTGTGAGTCTGTCTGTCTGTCTGTCTGTCTGTCTGTCTGTCTGTCTGTCTGTCTGTCTGCCTGTCTGTCTGTCTGTCTGTCTGTCTGTCTGTCTGTCTGTCTGTCTGTCTGTCTGTCTGTCTGTCTGTCTGTCTGTCCCTGTGTGTCCAGGGCTTTTGATGACACTGACCTTCATATCCCCTGGGCTAGGGCTAGCAGCCATTTATCTTTTATTCATTCTGCCATTTCTGAGGACGGCAGCTTTTCTATCACCAAGGCTTGTCAGAAATGAGGCAATTTCATGATGTGCGGCGCTTGGCGGTCAAATGGTGCACAGTCACACACTGTAACAGGTGATGCCACAGTCCTGGAGAGGCTGTGTCTATGAAGGCTCCAGCTTTGGGATGACTGTCTGTCACTGAATGTGTTACGCCACTTTTGAGAACACTTGTCTAAAGTAACTCAAAACATTCCCTGAAACTTTCTTTCATACTTTAGCATTTTCTTTTTGGATTGGATGAAAGCAAAGTCTACTCAGGTGTTTCGTAATTGACAACAGCCAATGGAGCTGTCATTATGAGAGTGACACTTCTCTGCGTACAAGAAAATAAGTTTTACTATATGTCATGTGTTGGAACAACAAGTTCCAGTCATTATTTTTTGCTCGTAACTCTTCTATGCTAAATATTTATTGTAGTTGACTCTTTTGATGAGTATCCTGTGATGGTGCATTGCAAATAAAAATCATAAGCTTTCCTCCTACTGTCAGAGTTGGTGTTTGACATTGAGCAATGATTTCGCTCATCGATGGCTTTCTGTTGACGTTGATGTGGCTTTTTTGGAGGTGCAATGATGTAAGTTTGAAGTCAATGTTCATGTTATCTTAGGGAAAGCAGTCATACAAAGCATTGCCATTTAGCACACTCACAATGCTGATGCACCCCCTCCCCCTGAACATGCAATACAGAAAACAATATATTCCAGGATGAAGTTTAATGAGTGTTAGGTATTCACTGGTGGGTTTTTGACAGTTAGGTTAAATATGTCAGGTAGGTTTGACAAAAAAAAGTACACATTTTTTAAAATCTAAATAGAGTTGATCATGTGAGGTTGTTGCTATTATGATTTGAATGCCAATGCTTTTGATCAGAATATTAACATAATTAATTGATATCGTACATATGGTAAAGTTAAGAGCTTAATAACACTCCCTTGGCAGAGACCAAAATAAGAAGGAAAACATTCTGCCTCACATGTAATTCTTTGTACATATTATATGGAAAACAAGGCATCTGACATTTGAATTACAGTGTACTGTTTGCATAATGTACTGGGTGGTTTACATATGAAGTGACACAACTGACGTTTGAATTACAGTGTACTGTTTGCATAATGTACTGGGTGGTTTACATATGAAGTGACACAACTGACGTTTGAATTACAGTGTACTGTTTGCATAATGTACTGGGTGGTTTACATATGAAGTGACACAACTGACGTTTGAATTACAGTGTACTGTTTGCATAATGTACTGGGTGGTTTACGTATGAAGTGACACAACTGACGTTTGAATTACAGTGTACTGTTTGCATAATGTACTGGGTGGTTTACGTATGAAGTGACACAACTGACATTTGAATTACAGTGTACTGTTTGCATAATGCACTGGGTGGTTTACATATGAAGTGACACAACTGACGTTTGAATTACAGTGTACTGTTTGCATAATGTACTGGGTGGTTTACATATGAAGTGACACAACTGACATTTGAATTACAGTGTACTGTTTGCATAATGTACTGGGTGGTTTACATATGAAGTGACACAACTGACATTTGAATTACAGTGTACTGTTTGCATAATGTACTGGGTGGTTTACATATGAAGTGACACAACTGACATTTGAATTACAGTGTACTGTTTGCATAATGTACTGGGTGGTTTACATATGAAGTGACACAACTGACGTTTGAATTACAGTGTACTGTTTGCATAATGTACTGGGTGGTTTACATATGAAGTTACACAACTGACGTTTGAATTACAGTGTACTGTTTGCATAATGTACTGGGTGGTTTACGTATGAAGTGACACAACTGACATTTGAATTACAGTGTACTGTTTGCATAATGTACTGGGTGGTTTACATATGAAGTGACACAACTGACGTTTGAATTACAGTGTACTGTTTGCATAATGTACTGGGTGGTTTACATATGAAGTGACACAACTGACATTTCTAACTCAAACAGCTCCTTTCATGAAAGCTTGTACCTTAATATTCTGCATTAACAGAGACTCATTAGCACACAGGTGTGCCCATTGACCCTAATATGTGTCTTACATGATTCAGAAATTGTAGACACTAACTTATTCTCTCTTGTTGTTGTTCCTCAGATGACAACTGCAGACTGAGTGACTACAAGAGGCTGAAGACCAAGATTCTGGACATGTATGACCAGAGATACATGGCAACTGGCAACCGTGGAAGCCATAAAAATAACATGGCCACCAGGAAGAAGCTGGTCGATGTTGTGTTTAAGCGCTTCGACGCTGATGGTAGCAGGAGAGTAGACAGTAGTGAACTATCACAGGTGAGGAGATGAGGGTGGGACTTGGATGTCAATAAGTGCTTCGAAGAAAAGGGAAAACCAACAACATCCCAACATTGTGTTTGCTACACACCAAGGAGTAGTGAACTGTCACAAGTGTGGACATGAGGGTAGACTATAAATCCACAGTAAATGTCTCTCCCACATGTCAGTAGCCATGCCATCGCACCTTCCTTGTATTGAAAAGCTTAAACAAACAGAACCTAAACATTGTGTTTACTAAACTAGGAGTTTACTATGAGCCATCTTAATGTCCTCAGCATTATTTTCCATTTTATTCCCTTCATTTGGTCTTTAATTCGTAAAGCGAGGTACAAAGAGTTGCCGTTAAATCTTTCGAAATATAATAATCCAAGTCAAAGGAACTTTCCGCTCATGGGAGAATGCTGGCTTTGACTGTTGTTGCCAGAAAGCGTGGTTGAAAAGGGAGATTTGAGATGCTTTCGTGAGAAAAGAAGACATTTTACGCAAAATAAATACATGTCTCACAGTACCTGAGGACTAGTTTATATGCCATGCATTTAAATAATGAATAGGTAGGCAACTACTACTGGTTTAAATAACCTTTCAACTGCTCTCAGGTCAGTTTCATACTAATATATCCAGCGGCACTCTGATTCCGCCAGTCTCTATTGGAATGATGTGAGAGAGGAAACTAGCTTGATTCATATTCTTATGCATTCACTTTTTTTATACAAAGTGCCCCATTTGATTACTGCCAACAGCTCTGATATTATTAAACTATATTTTCATATAATTTGCATTTTTTTTTACATAACAGCGAGGCTTTCAGCTCAGAGATGAGAGCACAAATCAATGCAAAGTGGGTGAAATAAAGTGTTAGGCTTTCTTTGAATATGCAAATATGCCCCGTTGACACATTGGAAAGTTGCTTTAGGTAGTAACCATAGATACCAAAGGTATTAAACTACGGATGACACTGAGGACACCAATGTCACGTTCTGACCTCTATTTCCTTTGTTTTTGTATTTATTTAGTATGGTCAGGGCGTGAGTTGGGTGGGCAGTCTATGTTTGTTTTTCTATGTTTTGGGGCAGTTCTATGTTTTCGGCCTAGTATGGTTCTCAATCAGAGGCAGGTGTCATTAGTTGTCTCTGATTGAGAATCATACTTAGGTAGCCTGGGTTTCACTGTGTGTTTGTGGGTGATTGTTCCTGTTTTTGTGTTTGCACCAGACAGGGCTGTTTTGAGTTCTCACGTCTCTTGTTTTTTCGTTAGTTTGTTCATGTATAGTGTCGTCAATAAATTACAATGAACAACCACCACGCTGCGCTTTGGTCCGCCTCTACTTCACAAGAAGAGAATCGTTACAGAATCACCCACCACAACAGGACCAAGCGGTGTGGTAATGGGCAAAGGAGAAAGCAGCAGCAGGAGCAGCGCGAGGAGGTATGGACATGGGAGGACGAATTAGACGGTAAAGGACCTTGGGCTCAGCCAGGAGAATATCGCCGCCCCAAGGAAGAACGGGAGGCGGCGAAAGCGGAGAGGCGCTGGTATGAGGAGGCAGCGCGGCGTCGTGGATGGAAGCCCGGGAGTCAGCCCCAAAAATTTATTGGGGGGGGGCTAACAGGGAGTATGGCTACGCCAGGTAGGAGACCTGAGCCAACTTCCTGTGGTTACCGGGGGGCTAGAGAGACCGGGCAGGCACCGTGTTATGCTGTGGAGCGCACGGTGTCCCCAGTGCGGGTGCACAGCCCGGTGCGGTACATTCCAGCTCCGCGTATCGGCCGGGCTAGAGTGGGCATCGAGCCAAGTGCCATGAAGCCGGCTCTACGCATCTGGTCTCCAGTGCGTCTCCTTGGGCCGGCTTACATGGCACCAGCCTTGCGCACGGTGTCCCCGGTTCGCCTGCATAGCCCAGTGCGGGCTATTCCACCTCGCCGCACTGGCAGGGCGACCGGGACCATTCAACCGGGTAAGGTTGGGCAGGCTCGGTGCTCAAGAGCTCCAGTGCGCCTGCACGGCCCGGTCTATCCGTCACCACCTCCACACCCCAGCCCTCCGGTGGCAGCTCCCCGTACCAGGCTGTCTCTCCGGCCCATCCGTCCAGAGCCTTCCTCCTCTCCAGCGCTGCCGGAGTCTCCCGCCTCTCCGGCGCTACCAGAGCCTTCCTCCTCTCCAGCGCTGCCGGAGTCTCCCGCCTGTCCGGCGCCGCTGCCGGAGCCTCCCGCCTGTCCGGCGCCGCTGCCGGAGCCTCCCGCCTGTCCGGCGCCGCTGCCGGAGCCTCCCGCCTGTCCGGCGCCTCTGCCGGAGCCTCCCGCCTGTCCGGCGCCTCTGCCGGAGCCTCCCGCCTGTCCGGCGCCTCTGCCGGAGCCTCCCGCCTGTCCGGCGCCTCTGCCGGAGCCTCCCGCCTGTCCGGCGCCTCTGCCGGAGCCTCCCGCCTGTCCGGCGCCTCTGCCGGAGCCTCCCGCCTGTCCGGCGCCTCTGCCGGAGCCTCCCGCCTGTCCGGCGCCTCTGCCGGAGCCTCCCGCCTGTCCGGCGCCTCTGCCGGAGCCTCCCGCCTGTCCGGCGCCTCTGCCGGAGCCTCCCGCCTGTCCGGCGCCTCTGCCGGAGCCTCCCGTCTGTCCGGCGCCTCTGCCGGAGCCTCCCGTCTGCCCGGCGCCAGCGCCGCCCGTCTGCCCAACGCCGCCAGCGCCGCCCGTCTGCCCAGCGCCGCCAGCGCCGCCCGTCTGCCCAGCGCCGCCCGTCTGCCCAGCGCCGCCAGCGCCGCCCGTCAGCCAGGAGCCGCCAGTGCCGCCCGTCAGCCAGGAGCCGCCAGTGCCGCCCGTCAGCCAGGGGCCGCCAGTGCCGCCAGTCAGCCAGGGGCCGCCAGTGCCGCCAGTCAGCCAGGGGCCGCCAGTGCCGCCAGTCAGCCAGGTGCCGCCAGTCAGCCAGGGGCCGCCAGTCAGCCAGGGGCCGCCAGTGCCGCCCGTCAGCCAGGGGCCGCCAGTGCCGCCAGTCAGCCAGGGGCCGCCAGTGCCGCCAGTCAGCCAGGGGCCGCTAGAGCCCCTCTGTCCCGAGCAGCTGTCCCTCTGTCCCGAGCAGCTGTCCCTCTGTCCCGAGCAGCTGTCCCTCTGTCCCGAGCAGCTGTCCCTCTGTCCCGAGCAGCTGTCCCTCGGTCCCGAGCAGCTGCTTCACCTCTGTCCCGAGCGGCCCCTCTGTCCCAAGCAGCCCCTCTGTCCAGTGGGGTCATTGAGAGGGGTGGGCATGGTGAGTAAGCCACGGAGGCGGACAATAAGGCGGACTGAGACAATGGCGAAGTGGGGTCCGCGTCCCGCGCCAGAGCCGCCACCGCGGACAGACGCCCACCCAGACCCTCCCCTATAGGTCAAGGTTTTGCGGCCGGAGTCCGCACCTTTGGGGGGGGGTACTGTCACGTTCTGACCTCTATTTCCTTTGTTTTTGTATTTATTTAGTATGGTCAGGGCGTGAGTTGGGTGGGCAGTCTATGTTTGTTTTTCTATGTTTTGGGGCAGTTCTATGTTTTCGGCCTAGTATGGTTCTCAATCAGAGGCAGGTGTCATTAGTTGTCTCTGATTGAGAATCATACTTAGGTAGCCTGGGTTTCACTGTGTGTTTGTGGGTGATTGTTCCTGTTTTTGTGTTTGCACCAGACAGGGCTGTTTTGAGTTCTCACGTCTCTTGTTTTTTCGTTAGTTTGTTCATGTATAGTGTCGTCAATAAATTACAATGAACAACCACCACGCTGCGCTTTGGTCCGCCTCTACTTCACAAGAAGAGAATCGTTACAACCAAGCTATGAGCCATCGTCTATCCAAGTGTTTGAATGTCAGTCTGTCCATAAACATCCACTGCACAGATTGAGTAACGCCATGTTGGTTTTAAACATTCCTCACAGGAAAATGCTACAGTCTCTCTTAAACCTTGAGGCATATGGTGATGTTGACACACAGTACATACGGTATACAGTACAAACGTGTTGTAGCTATTTTAAGGCAAAGTTTTGAATGTCTTGTTTACAAAAGCACACCGCAGTCATTCATTCTGAATCTCAGACGTTGACACAGTTGACCTTAATCTATGTCACATCACAGAGGTCACTTATGGCCAAGAATTCAATCAGTAAAATAACTAATTTCCTCGCTCTTCACTCTTGCCATGTTAAATTATACAAATTTGATGTGACCGATAATTTCAGACCTCGTTTACGAGTCTGCTATTTGTGTAATTGTTCATTGTAAAAGAGGTGTTACATTTGACTGACCGTCTAATGTCCCGTCGCCTCTGTAAATGGGGTGTTAATTTGACACGGACTGTGGCTGCATTCCGAACACACGTTACAGATGTTTCTCTAGCATAATGCGTGTCATTTTGTTAGTTTAGTTAAAAGGTTCAGGCTTGGCATGGTGTGTGTTTATGTGTGGGGATGTGTGTGTGTGTACTTCCATGCGTGTGTGTGTGTGCATGTCTGGGTGGAGGGGGTGGTGCACTCCCTCCCTCCACACAATCTTCAGACACTGATCCCCTTCTTTATGTTGTTGCAATCAGATGGGTCGATTCTGCCAGTACATCCAACCCAAACATCAACTACAGAGCATGGGAAAGATGGTTTGATTTCAGGCAGGGACATAAAACATTTAAAAGATGGTGTGAGAATCACCAAAGACTAGGGTGACACACAGCCACTCTGATATTACCATCTCCCTTAATCAAACCATCTGCCATGGGGCCAATCAGGAAGGCAGAGAATACTTTGGAATACCATGTTTTTTGATAATACTTTCTCTGAACCAATTGTGCCTAGGTAATGCATTATGAATGCATACAATTGCCATTCAAGTATTGTTGTAGATTTTCTAAAAGGAGACATAGCCTTTTATGAATGCTTGTAATGCCCTGTGAAGTGACAGAGCTCAATACATTTCTAGTGCATTATCATACACAGATGGCTTGAAGAACATTTTCAAATGTAACTAATGAGGTTCAATCGTCAAACAAATTGTGATCATTCTACATAGCTTACACTTTTAGTTCAATAAGTGTTCAGAAAGCATAGCCAAAACGCTGCAGGGAAAAAGACAAAGTAGAGGATGATTCATTAAGCAGTAACATTTTGTCAAGCTTTATGACAGCTGATCTAGAATGATGGATGAGTGAATGTCGCCCCGAGATGTGATTTATTTCAAACCTTATATAAAACATAACAGGTCTTTGCACCATGAAAAAGGGTTTCCTCAGCATATTTACTTCCAGAAATAAGAGATCAATAGACAATCAAGGTCAAACTTAAATGTGAAATTGAGTTTAGGTTAGAAACCACATACTTAGAAAGAGAATTGATCGTGTTACATTGCATGCTCTATGCTGTAACATTAGAAATCCAAGTTCCATGGTTGGTTCCCGGGTGTCAGCACCAAAAAATGGAGATGGGGGGGGAAAAGGTACAAGAAAAAAGCAAACCTCAGATGCCAAAATACCAGACTTAGACTTACTGCCTAGACTTACAGTGCCTTGCGAAAGTATTCGGCCCCCTTGAACTTTGCGACCTTTTGCCACATTTCAGGCTTCAAATATAAAGATATAAAACTGTATTTTTTTGTGAAGAATCAACAACAAGTGGGACACAATCATGAAGTGGAACGACATTTATTGGCGTGCAATTATTCAGCCCCTTTACTTTCAGTGCAGCAAACTCTCTCCAGAAGTTCAGTGAGGATCTCTGAATGATCCAATGTTGACCTAAATGACTAATGATGATAAATACAATCCACCTGTGTGTAATCAAGTCTCCGTATAAATGCATCTGCACTGTGATAGTCTCAGAGGTCCGTTAAAAGCGCAGAGACCATCATGAAGAACAAGGAACACACCAGGCAGGTCCGAGATACTGTTGTGAAGAAGTTTAAAGCCGGATTTGGATACAAAAAGATTTCCCAAGCTTTAAACATCCCAAGGAGCACTGTGCAAGCGATAATATTGAAATGGAAGGAGTATCAGACCACTGCAAATCTACCAAGACCTGGCCGTCTCTCTAAACTTTCAGCTCATACAAGGAGAAGACTGATCAGAGATGCAGCCAAGAGGCCCATGATCACTCTGGATGAACTGCAGAGATCTACAGCTGAGGTGGGAGACTCTGTCCATAGGACAACAATCAGTCGTATATTGCACAAATCTGGCCTTTATGGAAGAGTGGCAAGAAGAAAGCCATTTCTTAAAGATATCCATAAAAAGTGTTGTTTAAAGTTTGCCACAAGCCACCTGAGAGACACACCAAACATGTGGAAGAAGGTGCTCTGGTCAGATGAAACCAAAATTGAACTTTTTGGCAACAATGCAAAACGTTATGTTTGGCGTAAAAGCAACACAGCTGAACACACCATCCCCACTGTCAAACATGGTGGTGGCAGCATCATGGTTTGGGCCTGCTTTTCTTCAGCAGGGACAGTGAAGATGGTTAAAATTGATGGGAAGATGGATGGAGCCAAATACAGGACCATTCTGGAAAAAAACCTGATGGAGTCTGCAAAAGACCTGAGACTGGGATGGAGATTTGTCTTCCAACAAGACAATGATCCAAAACATAAAGCAAAATCTACAATGGAATGGTTCAAAAATAAACATATCCAGGTGTTAGAATGGCCAAGTCAAAGTCCAGACCTGAATCCAATCGAGAATCTGTGGAAAGAACTGAAAACTGCTGTTCACAACTGCTCTCCATCCAACCTCACTGAGCTCGAGCTGTTTTGCAAGGAGGAATGGGAAAAAAATTCAGTCTCTCGATGTGCAAAAGGTGGCGCTACAAAGTATTAACTTAAGGGGGCTGAATAATTTTGCACGCCCAATTTTTCAGTTTTTGATTTGTTAAAAAAGTTTGAAATATGCAATAAATGTCGTTCCACTTCATGATTGTGTCACACTTGTTGTTGATTCTTCACAAAAAAATACAGTTTTATATCTTTATGTTTGAAGCCTGAAATGTGGCAAAAGGTCGCAAAGTTCAAGGGGCCGAATCCTTTCGCAAGGCACTGTAGCTTTAACTGTAACTTCCATACTTGACCAGACTTAGCTTTAACTGTAAGTTACCTACTTGCCCAGGTCTCAATGCATTTTTCTGTTGCAGGTCATCAAGCAGGAAGGTCTGTTCAAGGAGGTCTCTGAGTGCACCCTGTTTGACCTTCTCAAATACAACGACATCAACGACGACGAGCACCTGACAAAGGACGAGTTCTATACAGCTTTTGGTGAGTGGCAGGATGAACTGATGATGCTTATGTTTTGTCATTCAGGGCGGTAAGGTTGTGTAAAATACTCAAGTGTGTATTTGAGTGCCATGTGTATATTTTTCTCTTTTCTTTGTTTTACCATTTCCTTTTTCCTTTTTTGACAAGGATATTTGAAGAATATACCCTCCACAGGTTGTGTTGAATTGGACAATAGACATGCTTTCAGACACATAGAGTTAAACACTTTATAAGTAACCTTTATGTGACAGCAAAGTGGATAAAACTGTTTACAATGTTTCCTGTTTACTCAAAACCATGGTTGAACATTTTTTATATATTCCTATACAATAGCTACACTACCAAAAGTTGTTCATATCTCTCTGAATGACCAGACCAGTTCTCATCGCTCGAGCTTTAATTGTGGGAGATTTACAATTCATCATAGGCTATTTAAGGGATATCTTTTCTTTCTCCCTGTCTATGGCAGCTAGTTCTTTTACTTAGTTAATATTCATGACAAACCACTAAAATATAAGACTGAGAAAGCATGAACCCCGTTTGATAAAATTCATGAAATTGCACAACGTGTTTTAATGCTCGTGCCCATTTACTCTGTAGGATCCAACCAAGCAATGGTGAGCTTGATATAATTTAGCCGTCTCTTAGTCTGTGAGATAGCCTACTATACACTACGGAGTTGAATGTCATTCCAGCCTTTCAGTCCCTTAGCATTCATAGTCCTTTTGAATGCCCTCTTTTCACCCAAAGCTAAATTCAGATAAGGCTAAGAATGTGTTACACGTCCAGAGGTAGAAACAGTTTTCAGTTAGGATTATATTGAACAGGTAAACCCATTAAATCTACAGACCTCCAGCTTTCATGTGCATTATGAACACAATGCCTCTGTGTTCCCTTTACCTCAGTAAAGATAGCCGCTATACCAAAGCCTTAAATACCACCAGCTTTGCAAAAGGTTTTGTGATCACTCTAACCATTTTAATTTATTGTTGCAGATGTTTTATGTAAGTGAACGTAAAAAATAAGAAGATGAACAAAAAGTTAGGTGAACCTCAATGATGGTGCTGACTACTGTCGCTTCAGATCGTGTAGCACTTAACTACACAACTAAATGTTAGTTGAGTCCTATTTTTCCAGTTCCCAGGTCTCATTAGCCAAGTCAATGGGCTCCAATAAAATATAATACCATAAGATTACTTGTATAGGACATTTGTTGATTCAGTATATTTAGAAATGTAGTACCATTTTGCAAATAACAGCAGTAAATGCAGAACTAGCCAACAATCCCGATGAAAATGAGAACTGTCTTTCACAGGATGTGTGTCTGTTTTGCTAATAAGGCCTTGCATACAACTTGGAATATTCAAATCACAGCAACGTTGTTTGTCACTGTTAAAGATAAGACACTAACGTCCATGCATAATTCATTGCCTCCATCCCATATTCAAGAAAATAAAAATCAATCGCTTCAGCTAGCAGTAAGGTAAATATCTAGCAGGAATGATGGCTTTTAATTAGACCAAGTTACTGATAGAAATGAAATGATGTCTGCCACACTACAGATAGTCTTATGTATTGCCATCCTTGAATAACTTGGTGAATGTAATGCACTCCGGGTTTAGGACAGATAAGGCATTCACGTCCTATACATTTGATGTCACCTTAACCTTAGGGCGTGGGGAGGGTAAAATACCAAGGTTGCAGATGTCACTGTATCGCTAAGTCTTGTTTGTAGGATCAAACACTAAATATTAGAGGGTTTATATCTATGAGAACCCATTGGCAGCTTCTGAATAGATGAGGAGAAGGAAAGAGCTGCTGGTGTACATGCTTTATTTTCTTCCTGGCTGACTGTCTGTCAGTGACTGTCCGTCAGTGGCTTTCCGTCAGTGACTGTCCGTCAGTGGCTTTCCGTCAGTGACTGTCCGTCAGTGGCTGTCCGTCAGTGGCTGTCCGTCAGTGGCTGTCCGTCAGTGGCTGTCTGCCAGTGACTGTCTGTAGTAGGCAGTGGCTGAAGTATTGATCCAGAGGTTGATGGTTGGTGACAGGCCGATGGCCGATGGACCCCATGGCTTTGAAACGTGTCACTTGTGTTTTGCGTAGTAGCTTGCCATTGCACAGTCTAATCCTGCGTCCCAAATGACACCCTATTTCCTATATGGTGCACCAATTTTTGAACGGGCCTGTCACGTTCTGACCATAGTTCTTTTGTGTTTTCTTTGTTTTAGTGTTGGTCAGGACGTGAGCTGTGTGGGCATTCTATGTTGTGTGTCTAGTTTTCCCGTTTCTATGTTTGGCCTGATATGGTTCTAAATCAGAGGCAGGTGTTAGTCATTGTATCTGATTGGGAACCATATTTAGGTAGCCTGTTTTGTGTTGGCTTTTGTGGGTGGTTGTCTTCTGTCTTCATGTGTCTGCACCAGACAGAACTGTTTCATTTTGTTCACATTTGATGTTTTGTATTTTGTAGTGTTCAAGTTTATCGTCTTTATTAAACATGATGAACACTAACCATGCTGCGCTTTGGTCCGATCCCTGCTACACCTCCTCTTCAGAGGAAGAGGAAGAAATCAGCCGTTACAGGGCCCTAATGAGCCTTGGTCAAAAGTAGTGCACTAACTAGGGCATAGTATGCCATTTGGGACGCACCTAAAGGTGATCGGTGTGGAAAACGTTATATAAGTCTAGGGTATATCAGTTAATGTCATATGGCGTATCATCTATTAAGAGGATTCACACCTCGGTAGCCTATGTTAATCAGTTATCCCTTTTTATTTGGAATGAACCACATTGATGTCAGCGATGGAAGTTATTCATGCTGGTAGTTAAGTAAACAGTTCAAGTATTGTTCTTTCTCCATATAGAACATAATAACGATCTCAGCAGCTTATTTGATCTTTAATTTGCCGATTCTTATGAGCTCCAAAATTCCTCGATCTGAATGTGGATTTGCAAAGATAGAAAATTAGTTTACTTAAACTCTGGCTCTTCTCTATGGATCATTATTAGACAACCAAAGGAGACAGCCTCATCTTCTTCAGGGCAGCGGCAGATGAAAATGGTTTCTGGGCCTGCCTGCCTCCATTAAGACAACTCTGGTCTTATTCATTGCTCGCGGCGCATTGACAATTAATGGATCATCATGCTTTCTCACGACAAGCTCCCATGGAGCATTCTGCTCACTGGCTTCAAGGAGTGCTGTTAAATTTGATCCATTTTCCAAAAGTGTGATTTTTGCAGAATGTGTTATGTATTAGAAAAATGTGAAATGCTTTAACAAAAAAATATATTTTTATTTTCCATCTTTTTTTCCCCTGGAAATATCCTCAAAATCACTTGAGGTACTGAGACAATAGCCAATTGGGCCTTATCAATCTCCACAGGGGAATTTCACATAATTTCTAACTTAAATCCATGACAAATTGCATTTTTGCGACATGGAACCAATTTTAACAGGATATAGCCTTTGTAGAAGAGTACTCGTTGTTTCACAATAGGATACAAGAATGTCTTGTCTTCCAGAAGTTTGGTCCGTTATCAAATATAGCTTGCGTATTCACATGCCTTTAGTGAATCTTGTAGTCTGATATCTTGTAGTCCATTAATGTATATATTCCTTGACATCAAAGGAGATTGCATGACTTAACATTTCACTATATGCTTGATCAGTGATGTACTATATTGATTAGTAAGAAGTCATTACCTGAAGTGTTTACTGAATTTCTATATGTAAACTATAATTCCAGAACATTGCAATTGACTGGATTTATTACAATCAGAGCTCTCTGTGATATTGGGTAGGATTGTAAAGTTTATGATTAAGATATGATATATATGATACATCCATCTAGTAATGGGTCGGACTCTCCTTTCCCTCCAGAACAGCCTGAATTATTTGGGGGATAGATTCTAAAAGGTGTGGCATTCAAACCTTGCGCAATTGGTATCAAGGGACCTAACATATCAGGAAAACTTTCCCCACATCATTACACAACCGCCACCAGACTGTACCATTGACACCAGGCAGGATGGGGCCATGGACTCATGCTGATTATGCCAAATCCTGACTCTGCCATCAGCGTGATGCAACAGGAACCGGGATTTGTCTGACCAGGCAATGTTTTTCCACTCCTCAATTGTCCAGTGTTGGTGATCGCCTGTTCACTGGAGCCGCTTCTTCTTCTCTTCTTTTAGCTGAGTGGAACCCGGTGTGGTTGTCTGCTGTAATAGCCCATCCGTGACAAGGATCGACGAGGTGTGCGTTCTGAGATGCCGTTCTACACACCACTGTTGTACTGCGCCGTTATTTGTCTGTTTGTGGTCTGCCTGTTAGCTTGCACGATTCTTGCCATTCTCCTTCGACCTCTCATCAAATAGCTGTTTTTCCCACAGGACTGCCACTGATGGGACGTTTTTTGTTTGTCGCACCATTCTCGGTAAACGCTAGACACTGTCATGCATGAAATACCCAGGAGGCGTTTCTGAGATGACTGGCACCGACGATCATACCATGCTCAAAGTTGCTTATGTCACTCGTTTTGCCCATTCTAACTTTCAATATAACAGTAACTGAATGGCTTGATGCCTGTCTGCCTGCTTTATATAGCAAGCCACGGCCACGTGACTCACTGTCTGTAGGAGATAACCATTATCGTCAACAGGGTGGTGTATCTTATAAACGGGCCACTGAGTGTATGTGATACATACAGTTTATGAATCACACAGTGTGTAGGAAAGCTGCATGATAGAAAAACCACATCTCTACAAAATGTAATATCATGTGTACCATAATCTTTCTTATAGACGTTAGTCCTCCTTCCTATCACTGTTGACAGACATACAGACAGAAGGGAAGCATTTCCATGTAAACAAACGCACTGGCTCCATGCCTCTCAAACATTTCACGGCTCTTGTCAAGGAGGGGTATGCTGTTGACACGATCACATCGGATTGCAGTCTAGAGAGGTATGCAGCTATTGGAGCAACGTTGTACTTTGAACATAATGATGCTATTAAGATCCCTACCTTGGAGCTAGAAGGCAATTATTTAATGCATCTCTGGACACTCAACTGTGTGTTGAACTCACTCCCTCTTGCTTTTCTTGAGCCCGCTGGTGAGATGGCTTACTGGTGCACCTCAATCAAACCTGCCTTTAAAACACACATACGCACATAGATATGTACACACACTTACAGATAGACACACACACACACACACACAATACACACGCACGTACGCAATTACGTACGCACGCACACGCACGCGCACACACACAGGTGGGAAGGCGCTCAATATTATTCACTGTTACGAACCGCAGAATAAGGAATATAACTCACTTGAGTGGGTGAGAGCGGCATCACAGCCAAATCAGCATGGCCCCCTTATGATAAAACCAAACCCCAAATGTACCTTGCATTTTGACGGGATAGATTTTCTCTCAATGCCTTTTTCACAAGGTAGTTTTGATCAAATTAGTCCAGTTACAATGGTCTTCAGCCATGTGTGGTCGGTCCCACGAGGCTCCTTCACCAGCTGCTCTATAAACTAGGCTCCAGGCTGATCAGGTGAGGTAATGCACTCAGTAAGTTCCACTTTTACAGGCTTCGCTCACATTTATAACCTTGGTGCAGAGGTTTTTATTTCAATTGGCTTTACTTGCAGTCTGCTTTATGAAGCTTTAAGTCTTGATCAAAGTATTACTGGTATTGGCAGGGCTGTTCCTGTCTGCAGACGTTGATATTGGAGCAGGTAATTCAGTCGAGCTAACCCTCCTATCGGTCTAGGGAACCCTAAACCCAAGTGGAGTGATTTGGGGGTCCTTCAAAATGATGTAACAGCACTAGACAATATATCTTAAAAAAACAGCAGCAATGGAGATAACACCTCTTTGGAGGATGTGTGCCACATATATGATAGATATAATGTTGGGAAAGCACAAGAGAGAAACAGAAAGAGAGAGAAACAGAAAGAGAAGGAGAGAGAGGAGAGAGAGAAACAGAGAGAAAAACAGAACAAGAAGGAGAGAGAAACAGAAAGAGAAGGAAAGAGAGAAGGAGAGTGAGAAACAGAAAGAGAAACAGAAAAAGGAGAGAGAGAAACAGAAAGAGAAGGAGAGAGAGAGAGAAACAGAAAGAGCTAGGTGAGCAGGGGAGTAGCTAAACGACAGTGACAGCTATTTTCCCTGACAACCGTTCCTCTACTGTGCCATAGGTGATTTAGTCTTGGGCGGTGGGCATGGACCAACATCCCATTATGGGAACAGTTGGGGAGTAAATCAAAAACTAGACCCAGCCGTTAATCACTAATTACAGGCTGGATGTTGAAGGTTAGGTCCCTCCCAGGAGAAAAGCCATGGAAGTCCAAAACAAGACGAAAGGAGCAGCCAGGGTCACTAGTCGTTCTGATAAATCAGAGGCCAGAGAAGATCGGATATAATGTCCAGCAGCCCACACTGAGTTCGATTCGATCAATAAGAAATTGCCCATTCTGTGCCTGTACAGACTTCGCATGCATGGGGTTTGGTGGTTTCCCTCCAACAGTATGATGCAGCCTGCTGCCTGCCGATTTCTCTTTTTAAAATCTCCCCCATGACTTCCCCCGTTTCAGTTCCCCCGAGATCGCCTGCGAATCGAGTTTGTCGCTCTAAACGCATTTCCAAAGCCATTAAGATACAAGGGACTGTAATTGAATGGTTAGGGAGGAGATTGTATGGGTATGTCCCGCTTCAACACCGCAGCTACAAAGCCTACTGAGTTTTGAAATGTCCATGCGTCGTGTTAGCAGTGATGTTGTCAGGGTTGTTTTGCCAGCAGGATCGAGGGGGAGCAGCATCATAACAGAGCCACAATAGGAAGCTCCCACTAGGACATTGTATTGTTTTATTTGTGGAGTAGTATGTCCCTTGTGTGCATCTGTCTTTGTGTATGTGACATGGGCCGACAGAGTTCAGTGAGCATGTCAAAAGATGACCGCCGTTTGCTTTCTGCAAAGATTTTGCTTAGGTTATTTTTAAAAGAGGTGTGTTCATGTAATCATTGAACCCGTATCTTGATCTGCTAGTAGGAAAACATCAAGTAACTTTTTCATCTCTGATGTATCCAATAAACCCAGAGCTGAACTCTGAAAATTAGTTCTTTAATTGTTTTCAAACTCTTAACATCTCAATAGATGGAGTAAGTTTGAAGTCAATTATGTGTAATATATCTCCACTGGCGCCAATGAATTCTGCGTAGGAAATGCATTTGTACTTTGCTAATTTCCTCCTCTGAGCTTGGAGAAAAAGAGAGGACACATTGCAGCCTAATTTGGGAAATTAAGATTTAATGAAGCCCTGTAGACGTTAGAAACTGCAGTATGTGCTGAGAGAGATACATTTGTCTCGAACATTTCAGCATGTTATAACTTCCATGGTCTGTATAGTGGTAAATCCCCATTAAACACATTTGAGAAACTGGAATCTTGTTGGCCATTCTTGTTCTTTCGTAGCTCAATTATACTCTTCTATTAAGATTGTCTGTGTCACATTAAACATCATTGTTGTTATGTTGCAATTTCCACATGACAAAATGAGTCACTTTCCATGTAGCACGTCAGCTTTCAAAGATCAAGGGTTAACATCATCGTCATCAAGACACAAGATGCTTCATTGTCGGGCAGGAAGGGTCACGCTAATGATTTGACAGATGTTTGCACTCTTGAGAAATTAAAGGCTAATCAACAAGAGTGTGTTTGAGCATGTTAACACATATGTCCTCTTGCGTCTTGGATACACCATCCCGCATGGGAATTTTCACAAAAGACTAGAAATTGATTGAGGACAATCGAATGCAATCATCTCTCCATGAAAAACATCTCCCATGCATTCTTGAAACCCCAAGAGACTATGTAGAATTGTAATTGTACATATTTTTGACTTAATGACACAGCTTCTTTCAATCTTCAAAAGAGCCATCCTGTTGAAGTTTTTTATTGATATTTTAAACACTATAGAAATACTGGACATGTATTGCTTGGGGTTATGAACCATTTCAAAGCACTAGATAGTAAAACATTTTCTCAGGGCAATTGTGTATAGGTATATTTCTATTAGTCTGTCCTACAGAATGGGGTGTTTGCAGTCTTCAAGCATTGATCACATGGGGGTTATTCCAGTTCAGGACATAACAGACAGATTGTTATGCATTAACTCTAGACTCAAGTTAAAAGGTACATACCAGATACATTCTTATTCAAGCTCTTTCTTCCCCCAGTTGGTTTCGCTGAGCTAAGCTAACCGCTAGTCTCTGGACCTGGGCTTTTCTTTCATTAGGTTTTGTATTTCATGGCCTTGGGAGCAGAACAAATTGAGTCAGTGTTTCCTTTTTCTCTGTTGCTCATTAGCCCAAGAGGAAAATTCAAAGTCACATACTAGTTACAAGTCTAGTTACATAACAGAATTAAAGGGGACGCTTGAGTAACGGCTTTGTGTTCATTCATTGTCTCATTGAAGAACTGGAAGCATTATAGTCGTTAACCATCGGGCACCCTTACCGGCCACACGCAAAATGTCTCTGTTTTTCCAGGATATTTTCTGTGCCTTTGGTGGTATATATACACTTTCACTTGAGCAATCAGTGATTATAGCAATATGTGGAGAACTGCAATTCATTTTGAGTTGTCTATGCATTTCAAATAATCTCTTTATGTAAATACATAAATGTGGTGGCGTTGTGGGACATTGAATAGAACACCCACAATCCCTTTGGAAAAGTCCACATAATAAGATGGATAGCTAGGTAGGTGGAAGAAATCCTCGGAGATACAGTACTGGCATGGTTTAATGAAATGTACATTAAATCTCTTGTTTACTTGATATATTTACGTAGCACCTAATTTCATCAATTTTCTCTTGACGTATGAACTCATTATGTTTCCTCAATGCATAAACCAAACAACATCTGCAGTAATGTTTTGCCTCGGCAACAAAACACTGGCTAATTGAGTCTCTCTCTGTGTATTCAACTGTTTTCAGGTCCATTAATTTAAAGAATACGGGCATACACACGATACAACAATCACTCGTCTGTTCAGTGTGCTGTATGCTCACACACACACAGGAAAAGTAATTTGGCTTGCTTCACTGATATGTAGAAGTAAATGCATACACGTGCACACAAACACACACACGTGCACACACACTTGAACACATGCACACAAACATAATATTCACACACACACACAGACACACACACACAGACACACACACACACACAGACACACACACACACACACACACACACACACACACACACACACACACACACACACGCAAGTGCACATGGGGATACAAACACACACACACACTTGAATTTTTACATTCAAGCACCCTAGTGGAACAAAAGTGGCACAGCTCTCTATGACTAACAGGTGATCTAATTACCGGCTTTGCTTTTTTCTTTACAGAAGTGTTCCAGCTCACCCTGCCAGATGACCAGAAATTGAGCATCACCACGGTAACCGTTGGCCAGAGTGCCGTCTTGACTTGCGCAATCAAGGGGGAGCAGAGACCTCCCATCATCTGGAAACGCAACAATCAGGTCCTCAACTCTCTGGATCTGGAGGACATCAATGTAAGAGCTGCCTGAAGCCCCACCTGTTGTTTCTTCTAGCTTTGTAAGACACTTTGTGTCGAGGACAGGTTGACTACCAGGCTTTTCTTATCTAGGATAGCTTACCTTATCACGCACGCATGCACACACACACACGCACACTTTGGTAACACTTTATTTGGATAATAACTATCCACTAACCTTAAACCTTATCCTAATCCTAGCCCTAATCCGTACCTTAACTGTTATTTCACTGTAACCGTAACCTTAGCAAGCAGTATTTTTATCAACAGATAGTGTGTTGATAGTATGACCATCTGTACATCATATGAGACAATCCTAATAAAGTAGGACCAACAGTTTTGTAATATCCTGCTCAGCTTCTCACCATCACTAGAACGCCTGCACACTTTAACCTGGACTAATCAAAATGCAGACCTAGATCTTTTGAACAGCATTTTGGGCTTGACGGTTATACACAATGTCAGATATCCAGTCTCTGTACACTGCTGAGAGGGACAGTGTTCTCAGCCAAAGAACAGCAAAGGAGTATGGGTAAAAAATGGCAGGCAGGATGAAGGAGGATACCAAAGGGGTTCAGCTCTGAGGGATGGCTCCTATTTTTACTTCCTGCGGAGCGTGTGTCATCGTCTGTGTGCAGTATCTACCACCATGACGCTTTCATCCTTCTTCAAAGACAGGACACTTGAAGACTTGAAGGTTCAGGGAGTCACCAGGAAAGGCTGCCCACTCTCTCCGTTGTCCCTCATCAGGATTGACAGAGCTGTGGCTGACTCGACCATGCATAATGGAGTCAACACTGTCGTAGTAGATAAAGGAGGTCCAGCAAAGCCACTAATGTAACATTAAATGTTGATGGCCCTTAAAACTGTGCGAGGAGGCGCACAGCTGTCGCCAGTCATCGCCGAGCACCATCATTCCTGGAATTGAATTTCTGCCCCCACTGTTTCCGAGTGCTTCAGCTTCTTACGATCCTCCATTTATTTTGGGCCATCGCCTTCTCCCCGAGGTTTTTGATGACTTGCATGTGAAACCACTGCCATTTTGTCCCCCGGTCTTCTCTACAATAAGCTATTCATAATTTTGTACATCAAGCGCGGCATTGCTGACATGGGAATGCGTTGAAACCAGCCTATGCCAAGTTGGATTAAAGTGAGAGAGCTAGATTTAACTCTTGAGTAAAGTAAAGGAACAGAGTACAAGCGAGGCCATGTCAGGTCAAGTTAGGTCGACTTTGATGTCATTTGGCCTCTGTATATGGTAGATACAGTGCCTTCCAAAAGTGTGCAGACCCCTTGTATTTCTTCACATTTTATTGTGTTACAAATTGATTTCATTTTCATTTTCTGTCTACAATCTACACAAAATACTCTAAGGTCAAAGTGGATTTAAAAAATAAAATAAAAAAAAGATTAATAGATTAATAAATGACTAAATTATTGTCATTGAATAGGTATTCAGCTCCCTGAGTCATGTTAGAAACACCTTTGGGAGAAATTACAGCGTGAGTCTCAAGTCTCTACGAGTTTTACACATCTGGATTGTGCAGTTTTTGACTTGAGATGGTTTGAGATGAGTTGGACGGCAGAGTGAAGGGAAAGCAGCCAACAAGTGCTCAGCATATGTGGGAACTCCTTCAAGACTGTTGGAAAAGCATTCCAGGTGACTACCTCATGAAGCTGGTTGAGAGAATCCCAAGAGTGTGCAAAGCTATCATCAAGGCAAAGGGTGGCTACTTTGAAGAATCTCAAATTTAAAATATATTTTTTATTTGTTTAACACTGTTTTTGGTTACTACATGATTCCATATGTGTTATTTCATAGTTGTGTTGTCTTCACAATTATTCTACAATGTAGAAAATAACATAAATAAAGAAAAAACCTAGGTAGATGTGTCCTAACTTTTGACTGGTACTGTATGTATGTACAGTATGTACACTGACCAAGTGTTTATGGGTATTGCGTTTTATCTCCCAGTGTACTGAGTGGGGTATAGCAGCTAGCATTTTAGGGCTCTATTCAATCAGATATGCTTTATCCAACATCCGCATAGAGGTCGTTTTGATGGTGTCGGAGGGGGAACTGCGTTAGAGCTGTCCAATCCACAAGTGGCTCCCGGAACTATACCTTAAGCAGATATTGCCATTGGCGACATTACCACAGAGTCAATCCCATGCAGCCTTGTTTACAAGTTGAACACTGGAGTGTGAGATGCAATATGCACCTTGATTAGGCTGATAAAAATCCTAATTATGTAGTTGAATATTTTTTTATTTGAGTGTCGTTATTTCTATATAGCCTACACTTTCTCGTTCTGAGTGGGGCGGCTGCAGCTTAGTAACAATGATCGCAAAAACAGCTGCTCACCGATTTGATGGCTCCAACGCAGTTCCACCTCCGACACCACCAAAACATCCGCTATGCTGGTGTCAGCTATCGCCTGTTAAGGCTTGATCTGATTGAATCTAGGCATTAACCTCATGTATATGTTGAGCTTTAAGACTTTTGTAACTCTGTCCTCTGTAAATAATTAATATCCATCAACTGATACAAAAAAAATATGAATAAATTAAGCTATATGATGTATAGGTGCTTTTGCCTGTTTTCGATGTTGCATTTCAACTAACATCCAAATATTTCGATTGTGTTCTTTCCCCCCAGCAGATTCAGACACAGGTAGGTTTTATCAGAACTGAAATCACCACATAATTGTCTACTATGTCATCCACAATAAAAAGGCCACAAAGCTAATGAATTCTGACATCACTCTGTGGCGGATACACCAGACCTTGAGGAGGGGTGGTCTGGAGGAGGGGTGGAGGAGGAGGAAGTAGGGGTGGAGGAGGAGGAAGTAGGGGTGGTGGAGGAGTAGAGGGGTGAAAGAGGGGTGGGGGGAGGGGTGGATGAGGGGGAAGAATAGGTGGAGTAGGGGGAAGGAGGGGTGGAAGAGGGGGGGTGGGGGTGGAGGGGGGAAGAAGTGGAGGAGGACTTGAGGGGGAAGGAGGGGTGGAGGAGTGGAGAGGGAAGGAGGGGTGGAGGAGGAAAGGAGGGGGGATGAGGGGTGAAGGAGGAGAGGGATGGAGGGGTGGAGTGGAGGGGGAAGGTGGAGGGGGAAGGAGGGGTGGAGGAGGGGGAAGGAGAAGTGAAGGAGAAGTGGAGGGGGGAGGAGGGTGGAGGATAAGGAAGGGGAGGTGGTAAAGGAGTGGAGGGGAAAGCGTTGGTGGTGGAGGAGTGGAGAGGGAAGGAGGGGTGGTGGAGTGGGAACGAGGGGTAGAGGAGTGGGGGATTTGATCGCCTCCAGTGCTTCTCGTTCCACCCCTCCGAGTTTCATTTCTCCCCTCATTCATTTTTCATTTAAAAGGGTGACACAATATGCTCGTCGCCGAGGGGCCAAAACGCGCCATCAATTCCCCTCACACAGCGAAGGTCTGATGATCCGGTACAGCCTGAGCCTCAGTATCCCACCCCTGAACACTGTTTATCTGATCATAGAGGTTGTACCTGACAAACATGGTGGCCCATGCCCATGCTTTACAGCAGTCTAGCAGGTGTATGTAAGCGAGGACATGTATTGACTCTGAGACCTGAACAATGCCATCAGACGTGATTGGAATTCTAATTGGATTATGACAAGAAACACTTAAAAGATTTGCTATCTTTCTTGAGGTCTGTCTGGGTTTTCAGCTGCGAAAGCTTCCTGATCAAATTAGAATGAATAGATGTTAATCAACGAACTGAACAAAGAAATACTCCCAGGAGAAATAGCAAATTACCTTGGAAAGTGTGAACGTTAGTAGACGTCTAATGAGGAAGTTAATTTTAGTTATTTCTAGATAGTTGCACTACTTGAACACAGTGTATGGATTCATTAACTTTGGGGATTCTTTCAGTGTAATGGCTGCAATCATGACACAACATTCATGAAATTGGTTTTAGTTGCTCTTCGTGACCTTGGTAACCTCACAGATAAAGTTGCCTGTGCTTTTATACTGGAGAACATAGTGAAACTGTTTTTGTGGTGCATGCCTGTTCACAAAATGGAACATCCTCTCATCTTGCTCATTTCAGTGATTACTCAAAATGGCACTTCAATGTAATTACTGACAGACTTGCTTTAACCTGAATTTCAGCCCTAAAGTTGTTTCCTAGTTAAAAATGTGTTTTTTCGGGGCCAGCGACTCCTGTGGCAGGCCAAGTGCAGTGTACAAGGTCGCCAGATGCACGGTGTTTCCTCCGATACATTGGTCCGGCTGGCTTCCGTGTTAAGAAGCAGTGCGACTTGGTTGGGTTGTGTTTCGGGGGTACGCATGGCTTTCGACCTTCGTCTCTCCTGAGCCCATACGGTAGTTGTAGCGATGACACAAGATAATAATTACTAACAATTGGATACCATGAAATTGGGGGTAAAACATAAAAATAAAAATAAAAATCAAATAAGACAATACATATAAATGTTAAAGTGTCATTAAGGACCAAGGATTGATTTGTTTTGCTCTATGGTACCATGCATACAAAAAACAATAATTGTAAGATAATTCTTGACAAGCGAACAAATGCTTGTCTTTGACTGAAACGGATAGAAATGTGTGTCACGGTGTGCCTTTATTGATCTCCTTGTCCAAGTTATTTTACTGCTTTACAAAAGTTCCAATAACACATCAATTTTCTCTGCTGCAACACCCACAGCCATATTGCCTAAGCACATTGTGCACATTCACAAAACATTTTCATTTTCTGATCCGAGCACCCATAGTTATTCATGATGGTGTGAGTTACATTTTGAACCTATGAGTTTTTGTCTTACACAGTCATTGTGGCATTCCTCTTTCTTCTCCTGCAGGATTTCGGAGATGAAGGCTCATTGTATGTCACCAAGGTGACCACCACCCATATGGGGAACTACAGCTGCCATGCCGACGGGTACGAGCAGCTCTCGCAGACGCACATGCTTCAGGTGAACGGTAAGCAGCCACTGCCGCTCTGCGGGAACAGAATGGTCACTCTCACACTTCCTGTCTCTACTGAGTCGAACCCAAAGTATTTTCGCTGCCAAATGCTGCTAAATCCCACCTGAGGGTGCACCCGGCTACTCTGACAGGCCACCGTCAGTATAGAGACAGGCGAGCTGAAATGCTCTGCTCTGCTTACAGAGCTTGGAACTGGGAACGCAACATTAGATTGTTGAGAGTGTGAGATTGATAAATCTGTCAGAGTGATCAAACCTCTTTCCTATCTTTCAGGATTATCAATCAGTCAGATTTAGCCAATCAAATACACCTTAGTTGTGTGGAAATGCTGTCAAGTGCTACTGTAGTTTTGAATTGAGTTTCTTTCTAATTGGAAAGGAAACCATGTCTTGTCAATGCCATTTTCATATTAGAGACATGAGTTTAGGCACGCAGAAAAATATGACGTTTGCTGCTGTCTAAAAACACTCACTGCCGGCGAATTTCGTTTGACCTTCAGTTGCAAAGAGACAGTTTCCATTAATGATGACTTTAAAGCACATATAGTTGAAGTCGGAAGTTTACATACACTTAGGTTGGAGTCATTAAACTCATTTTTTAACCACTCCACAAATTTCTTGTTAACAAACTATAGTTTTGGCACAAGTAATTTTTCCAACAGTTGTTTACAGACAGATTATTTCACTTATAATTCACTGCATCACAATTCCAGTGGGTCAGAAGTTTACATACACTAAGTTGACTGTGCGTTTAAACAGCTTGGAAAATTCCATAAAACAATGTAATGGATTTAGGAAGCTTCTGATAGGCTAATTGACATCAATAGGGTCAATTTGAAGTGTATCTGTGGATGTATTTCAAGGCAAACCTTCAAACTCAGTGCATCTTTGCTTGACATCATGGCAAAATCAAAATAAATCAGCCAAGACCTCGGAAAAACAATTGTTGACCTCCACAAGTCTGGTTCATCCTTGGGAGCAATTTCCAAATGCCTGAAGGTACCACGTCTGTACAAACAATAGTACGCAAGTATAAACACCATGGGACCACGCAGCCGTCATATTCCTCAGGAAGAAGATGTGTTCTGTCTCCTAGAGATGAACGCACTTTGGTGCGAAAAGTGCAAATCAATCCCAGAACAACAGCAAAGGACCTTGTGAAGATGCTGGAGGAAACAGGTACAAAAATATCTATATCCACTTTAAAAACTAGTTCTATATCAACATAACCTGAAAGGCCACTCAGCAAGGAAGAAGCCACTGCTCCAAAACCGCCATAAAAAAGCCAGACTATGGTTTGCAACTGCACATGGGGACAAAGATCATACTTTTTTGGAGAAATTTCCTCTGTTCTGATGAAACAAAAATAGAACTGTTTGGCCATAATGACCATCATTATGTTTGGAGGAAAAGGGGGGACGCTTGCAAGCCGAAGAACACCATCCCAACCATGAAGCACGGGGGTGGCAGCATCATGTTGTGGGGTGCTTTGCTGCAGGAGGGACTGGTGCACATCACAAAATAGATGGCATCATGAGGTAGGAAAATTATGTGGATGTATTGAAGCACCATCTCAAGACATCAGTCAGGAAGTTTAAGCTTGGTCGCAAATGGGTCTTCCAAAAGGACAATGACCCCAAGCATACTTCCAAAGTTGCGTCAAAATGGCTTAAGGACAAAAAAGTCAAGGTATTGGAGTGGCCATCACAAAGCCCTTACCTCAATACTATAGAAAATGTGTGGGCAGAACTGAAAAAGCGTGTGCAAACAAGGAGGCCTACAAAAGCGACTCAATTACACCAGCTCTGTCGGGAGGAATGGGACAACATTCACCCAACTTATTGTGGGAATCTTGTGGAAGACTACCCGAAACGTTTGACCCAAGATATACAATTTAACGGCAATGCTACCAAATACTAATTGAGTGTATGTAAACTTCTGACCCATTGGGAATGTGGTGAAAGAAATAAAAGCTGAAATAAATCATTCTGTCTGCTATTATTCTGACATTTCACATTCTTAAATAAAATGGTGATCCTAACTGACCTAAGACAGGGCATTTTTACTGGGATTAAATGTCAGGAATTGTGAAAAACTGAGTTTAAAGTTTGTATTTGAGTATGTATTCGGCTAAGGTGTATGAAATCTTCCGACTTCAACTGTATCACTCACGGTATAGTTAATGGTAATGTCTCACTTTAATTGGTCAAATTTGTTTTTGCCTGGCCCAGGGAAATGCTGCCTGGCAATTGATTTTGGAAATGGATGGGGGGAAGTCCATTTTTTGTGTGAACAGCCATCGGTGTTCACTAATGGGCTTTCTCTCAATTATGCGCCACAACATCCCCCTTTAACTGGTAATACGTACTTTGATAACCACTGCTTTATATTATATAGAAGTGCATTATAATATATACAAGGGAGGGAGAATATAATGTGGGAAAACTTTAGCTGTAAGCAATGCATTCATCATGGTCGAATGCTTATGATCCATAACGGTAAAGCAAAACAACTGCTTTCAGCCAGATTACTCAACCAAATCTTCCCTCTTCAGGCTTTCTACATATTATTCCATTGATTAGTATCACAGGATTTACAGGCAAGTTAATAAAGCAGCACTGAGGAATTGCGGTGCCAACTAGTGAAATAAGCCACATGAACATTACTCTTGTGCCCGGGATGTTCATGGTCTAACTTGTATACGTATTCACAAAGAATCCCTCGATTTCATAAAGTCGTCTTTCACATTCGTGTTCACCATTGTCTCTAGGGCTGTGGGGCATCTGTGTCTGGTTCCCGCTCTCTGGTGTTTGGAACCCTCTATGGGTGGCTCAGAGCTGGCGGTGAGAACAGGCCTGCTGAAAGAGTAATCACTTCTCAGAGATGAGTCTGGGCCAAGAAAAAAGCTTTCTCCATGGTGGGTGGTCAGAGAACTTTGTGGGCACCTATAATGGGGCTTGCCTTGGTGGTGATACTTGAGATGCAACACAGAGAGGACAGAGGTCTCAAAGGGGCTAAGAGTCAATCTGAAACCATCCTCGAGCATGATGGCGAGGCTGTCTCCCTGAAGGGCTGTGTGTGTGTGTGTTTGTGGGAGAGGTGTGTTTGTGTGTCTGTTTGTGATGCGTGATTGTGTGTGTGCCTATGTGTGAGTGTGACACAAACACTTCCTTTGCAACCAACCAGTGCAGAGGGGAGGCTTGCTGTGTGATTGACAGCAGGGGATATTTATGATGGTGCTGTGTCCCATCGTCCTATAACTATGTCTCTTGTCTCTCCTAGGCAGACATCAGGCTCCAATCCTGTCGGAATCTAGATTTGAGTGGAAAAATCTTACTGACTATATTTCCTTTCAATTCGTGCCTGTCTGGGGCTAAAGGAAATGGTGATTCGAACAGGAGCAAAAAGTGTGTTTACAAATGCATGCACAGCAGAAAGATTTTTGGGAGAAGGGGGAGGAGCACCAAAGAGGAATATTTGTGAAATGTTTTACTTTCATGAAAAATAAGAAATTAATAGAGAAATACATGTATGTTTTAATAAGACCTTAGGGTCTCTTATACAAGGCATGCTGACTGTAGAATATCCATTGGGAGTAGAACAGTGCAGTTTAAAGGTCTTCCCTGTCTAAAGACAGCATGACCTCTTAAATGGTCTCCTATTTACTTGCTATCAGTGTAACCGGTGGGAATTGAACCGAGGTCCCAGTTCAATAAAATGTTGAATCACCTCTGATACCTGAACAAATTACATACTTGCTTGCATAGCATACACCTACAAAAGTAACTTTTTATGATGCTTGATATATAAAGTCAAACAATATTTTAAACTCAATGTTAGTTAGCTCTGTCAGCTGACTACCTTTACCTAACACCTAACATGGCTCGTTACCGTTGGTGTTCTGGGTGGCATTCCTGTTGGCATATTTGGCATTCCTGGATGGCCTTCCTTCAAGCTGAGGCAGGTTGTTGGCACTAGGTTCTAGGAACCAGAATGCTACTGGAAAGCAGATGGCCATGGGACCAAACCACCCTGTAGTCTCACACTCACCTGGCTGGCCAAAGACTTCCTCTCTCCAATCAAGCCAACAGGAAGTATTCTCTGCATCCAGTGGCCCTCCTCTTCTCTTTCCAATGACAGCCTGCCAGGGTAGCACTCTACTCTGCAGCCTTGGTGTTACTGCTCTTTTGGATGTCTAATTTTAATGGAATTACTGGCATTTCTGTCAAACACAGTTTTACCAAACAAGTGTTATAGAAATCTGTTATTTCTTTCAGCTCCTTCTCCTCCATCCCCTTGCCTGAGGTTTTGACTAGATAACACATCCACAAAGGAGGTATAACGTAAAAATGTATGAAAAAAGATTTGAAGGTATAAGGCATAAGGTTAGCAGTGTGATTAAGGTTATGGTTAGGTGTAGGGTCAGGGTTAGGGTTAGATTTAAAATCAGAAGTTAGATTGTAGAAATGGGCAGTGTTTATGACTTTGTGGCTGTGTCAACAAGTGATGAACCTTGCCTGACAAAATGTTGCACAGAATCAATGGCCAGCCCCACCGAGGTTCTCTATTTTATTGATCTAGATTTGTTTGGTTTGAGCGGTTCTCGCTGAGCACACCAATGTTTTTAACGGCATTCAATGTATGCTGGAAATGCACTTGATCCTATTGATAGTATGTTAATGCAGAGTGAGAAGTTAAATGGACTTGGCAGACACTCTAAAAGAAAACTTCTCATCCAATAAGGCTGCCTCGATCCTCAAAAGCCCTTTCAATTTCAATGGAGTATGTGGGCCTGCATTTATCTCCTCTCTTTTATTCTCTTCCCTCTTCCCACAATGCAGTTCCTCCCGTCATCCGAGTCTACCCAGAGAGCCAGGCCCGGGAGCCAGGGGTGACGGCCAGTCTCCGGTGCCATGCTGAGGGTATCCCTAACCCACAACTGGCATGGCTGAAGAATGGCATGGACATCGCTACCAAGCTGTCTAAGCAGCTCACCCTGCAAGGTGGGTACAATCTAGTTTCTGGGGAAGTGGGTTATCAGATCTAGCTGGCATACATCTGAGTAGTGTTCAGTAGGGCACACTGAAGCAAAATGTTTTGCAACCAAAATGGAAGATCTGTGTAATTACATTCCTGATGGCGCCGGAGGGTAGGGCTGCTGTCTTATCGGCTCACAACCAATCATGCTAATTTGTTTGTTTTTTCGCGTTGTTCGTAACTTGTTTTGTACATAATGTTGCTGCTACCGGCTTTTATGACCGAAAAGAGCTTCTGGACATCAACTGGGATTATTCACTTCAAATTGGACGAGGAGTTCTTCCTCAATGAGTCTGACGCGAGGGATATACTGCAGACACCCGACCAGGCCCCGATCCCCGTGATTTGCTTGAGAAGGAAACAGAGATTGAGGCAAAAGATCAGGGTGCCTTGGGAGGATCAGGCGACGAGTGCCTAATCTACTCTTGCCTTCCATTCTGCTAGCTAACTTTCAATCGCTGGAAAATGAATGGGACAAACTGAAAGCACATATATCCTACCAACAGGACATTAAAAACTGTATTATCTTAAGTTTCACCGAATCGCGGCTGAACAACGACATTAAGAACATACAGCTGTCGGGTTATACAGTCTATCGGCAAGAAAGAACAGCAGCCCCTGGTAAGATACTGGCAGGGGTCTATGCATTTATGTAAACAACAGCTGGTGCAGAATATCTAAGGAAGTCTCAAGCTATTGCTCGCCTGCAGTAGAGTATCTCATGATAAGCTGTAGACCACACTGTCTACCGAGAGAGTTTCCATCTGTATTTTTTGTAGCTGTCTACATTCCATCACAGAGCAAGGTTGGCACTAAATGAGCTGTATTCCGCCATAAGCAAACAGGAAAACGCTCATCCAGAAGTGGCACTCCTAGTGGCCGATGACTTTAATGCAGGAAAACATAAATCAGTTTTACCTAATATCTATCAGCATGTTAAATGTGCAACCAGAGGGAAAAACATTCTCAACCACCTTTACTCCACACACAGAGATGCATACAAAGCTCTCCCTCGCCCTCCATCTGGCAAATCTGACCATAACTCTATCCTCCTGATTCCTGTTTACAAGCAAAAATTAAGGCAGGAAGCACCAATCACTCAGTCTATAAAAAAAGTGGTCAGATGAAGCAGATGCTAAACTAATGTTTGGCAAGCACAGACTGGAATATGTTCCTGGATTCTTCCATGGATTACAGGCAACATTCACACTTAGCTAAAAGGTAGAGCTGCCGCTTTCATGGAGCGGGACTCTAACATGGAAGCTTACAAGAAATCCTGCTATGCCCTCCGACAAACCATCAAACAGGCAAAGCATCAATACAGGACTAAGATCGAATCATACTACAGCAGCTCCAACACTCTTCGGCTGTGGCAGGGCTTGAAAACTATTACAGACTACAAAAGGAAGCACAGCCGAGAGCTGCCAAGTGACATGAGCCTACCAGATGAACACTGAAACATGCATGAGAGCATCAGCTGTTCTGGATGACTGTGTGATCACGCTCTCTGCAGCCGATGTGAGTAAGACCTTTAAACAAGTCAACATTCACTAGGCCGCTGGGCCAGACTGATTACCAGGATGTGTACTCCGAGCATCCGCTGACCAGCTGGTAAGTGTCTTCACTGACATTTTCAGCCTCTCCCTGTCTGAGTCTGAAATACCAACATTTTTCAAGCAGACCACCATAGCACCTGTGCCAAAGAACACTAAGGTAACCTGCCTAAATGACTACCGTCTGTAGCCATGAAATGCTTTGAAAGGCTGGTCATGGCTCACATCAACACCATTATCCCAGAAACCCTAGACCCACTCCAATTTGCATACCGCACCAACAGATCCACAGATGGTGCAATCTCTATTGCACTCCACACTGCCCTTTCCCACCTGGACAAAAGGAACACCTATGTGAGAATACTATTCATTGACAATAGCTCAGCGTTCAACACCATAGTGCCCTCAAAGCTAAGGACCCTGGGACTTAACATCTCCCTCTGCAACTGGATCCTAGACTTTCTGATGGGCCGCCCCCAGGTAGTAAGGGTAGGTAACAACACATCCACCAAGCTGATCCTCAACACGGGGGCCCCTCGGGTGCGTGCTCAGTCCCCTCCTTTTAAGTTCCTTGGCGTCCACATCACCAACAAACTAACATGGTCCAAACACACCAAGACAGTCGTGAAGAGGGCACGACAAAACCTATTCCCCCTTAGGAGATTGAAAAGATTTGGCATGGGTCCCCAGATCTTCAAAAGGTTTTACAGCTGCACCATCGAGAGCATGCTGATGGGTTGCATTACTTCCTGGTATGGCAACTGCTCGGCCTCCGACCGCAAGGCACTACAGAGGGTAGTGCGTATGGCCCAGTACATCACCGGGGCCAAGCTCCTGCCACCCAGAACCTCTATTCCAGGCGGTGTCAGAGGAAGGCCCTAAAAATAGTCAAAGACTCCAGCCACCCTAGTCATAGACTGTTCTCTCTGGTACTGCACGGCAAACGGTACCGGAGCGCCAAGTCTAGGTCCAGGAAGCTTCTAAACAGCTTCTACCCTCAAGCCATAAGACTCCTAAACAGCTAATCAAATGGCTACCCAGACAATTTGCACCCCCCCCCTACACACAGTGCTGCTACTCTCTGTTATTATCTATGCATAGCCACTTTAATAACCCTACCTGCATGTACATAATTACCTCAATTACCTCGACACTGGTGGCCCAACACATTGACACATTGACTGTGTACCGGTACCGCCTGTATATAGCCCCGCTATTGTTACTTACTGCTGCTCTTGAATTTTCTTATCTGTTACTTTTTTTGGGGGGGGGGAGTGATTTCTTAAAACTGCATTGTTGGTTAAGGGCTTGCAAGTAAGCATTTCACTATAAGGTATTCGGCGCATGTGACAAATACAATTTGATTTGAATTATTGAACAGCTGTTACCACTCTGTTTCACTCCATTTCAAAGCTTTTTCCACCTACTGAACAAAACCCTGGTTTAGTATACTGGATATAACTCATGTCTTTTCCTAGTGCTTTCTTCCGCATGAATGACAGGTCCAGTGTTCAACCCCTGAATCAGTTCTCAGTGGTGTCATACCTAAATCATTCCCCAGATGTGCAGACACCCTAGCGTTAGCGACAACTAGATCAGCTCAATACACAATGACTCCTACTGCATGGGACAACTCTTAAAAGTCTCTCATTTTGACTTCTTCCAATTCTGTTAAAACCCCTCACTGTCCTGTCTCCTATCTTATTAGACTCAGTTATGTAGGGGTGACTTTGATCAAAATTGCCAGGCGTCGCTGAGAGAGGAACTGCAAATGGTATTTTATTTGTCTGTGTCACACTTACTGACAATGTGTGTACGTGCCTGCGTGTGTGTGTGTGTGTGTGTGTGTGTGTGTGTGTGTGTGTGTGTGTGTCAACCAGCTAACGGAAGCGAGGTGCACATCAGCAACGTACACTTCGAGGACACGGGGGCATACAGCTGCATTGCCAAAAACGACGCCGGGGTGGACGAGGACATCTCCTCTCTGTTTGTGGAGGACTCAGCGCGCAAGACCCGTATGTCATGTCTACTTTGTCCCTCTGTCTGTCTGTGTGTCCTTTCCTGGGGATAATGGAGACATGCAGCTCAAATCACTAAATAATTCATCCAGTCTCTTAATAGTTTATAACCTCCAAAGTAATAATAGAACTTATGCTAGAGAAATAACAGAGATAGCTACATTCTGTATTATCTAGTGCTCAGGTGGTTAGGCTACAGAGACCAATGGTACCTCTTCTAGTACAATGTTAATGGTCGTGTTGTGTAGAATCCTTAAGTTTATTTCCAACTCAGAATTTTCTTTCATTGAAATTAATATAGCTTTAGGAGGAATTGTATGGTGGCCCTAAGGGTCAACATAGAGTTATGATACAAATACGTGCTCAGATCAGACACAGTCCCATTCATTGACTCTGTCATTATTGTTGGCCTTTCCAAAATGACAAAATCTGTTTTTTATGTTCAACCAATGATTGTGACCACGTTGTCGCTAATTCTCTCCTCTCCTAATAACGGCACAAAAATGCAAACACAGCAACTCTTACTTTCAAGTCACTCACATGTCCCCTTCGATGATACAATAGGTTTAGCTGCTGTCTCAGTGGCAGTGATACACTCCAAACGTGCCGTCACACATCACAGGATCAAACTCTCTGGGGTCAGAAGTCAGTCAGTTGCCTCCTTTGAAGTTTTGAAGCCACCGAGTGTGATGAAACTGCTAGGGGGTTGAAACACACACTGGCAACCATTTTGGATCATCCCCAACTCAGAGAATATACTTACTCTCTGGGGTCAGAAGTCAATCAGTTCCCTCATTTGAAACTTTGAAGCCACTGTGTATGATGAAACTGCTGAGGGGGTTGGCATGTTGGTGACCATTTTACATCCACAACCCATAGTCAACAACAAAGAGATAGCACGGAGCATTTTGAAATAGTCCACCATTATATTAGAAGGAAAAACAAATAATTAAATGGATAGGGCGCACAGTTCAACTACCCAGCAGCACTCCCGAATGCATGTTTGACCTAGTCTGGTCTCTCCTTATTACCCCAGTGGAGTGCCTGCTTGGCTTCCTTGGGTTGCATCTCTAGCCCCGAGGCTATGAGAATCTGAAATAGCCTGGTAATGTCAACTAGTATTCTATGTTTTGTTAACCTGAATTCAATGAATAATATCACTGGACAGTGGGCTATACAGTAGCATTACAGTTGGAAATTGAACACAACTATGTTAATGACACCTTTGAGTTATTTACTGACATACTGTAGCCTACTTTCTCATACCCATATTTTAACATCCACTTGTGAAAGAGACTTGTGATCAGCTGACACGTGTGATATGGTCTGTGTGAAATGCCCTCCATATAACCAGGGTAACTAGTGTCCCTAGGCTGGCAGACTTTAACCGTAGAAAACCTATTCCTAGATATCTGCTCATTCTTTCTTTCCTGCCTCCCTCTCCTCCCACAATCCCTCTCTCCAATTGGATAACTGTCTGCTGTGCCTCAGTAGATGTCGGCCCCTCAATGACCTCCCATCTGGGAACGAAACAACGAAACAACGATTCAACCTCATCCCCAATACAGTCTACCAGCATTTGTTAGAGCTTGGTCTCCTTCATATCATCCATTCCATTTTTAGGTAGATGTGGTGTCATTCCACATCTTATATTTTATTTTCTCCTGTCCACTATTTCCAATTTGTGAGTTATCACTTGCAAATGGCTCATTCGGCTACATAAATGGTTCATACATCAGATATCTAGTTTATAGAAATAAATGTGATATCTTGACAGCCTTATTCAACATAGTGTTGATAGATTGCTGAAGTGGTCACCGTAATAGTAAGCAGCAGATGAGGTGAGAGACATGATAGTCTGAGCGAAAAGTGAACCCACTCAGCAGATTCACCCAGAGCTCGTTCAAAGTCAAAAACCTGTTTCTCGCCACCACGTTAAAGTTAATTGTTTTCTTGACGTCGTTGGTGCGCTTCATCGCCTTCGAATAAATGAGCAGACTATATTCAGAGTGGTCTTTAGTCAACTGTCACCCGTGGTGGAGCGCAATTAATCTGACAGGAATCGCTGTTAAACTGGCATGAATATCTGCCCTTCACTTCAAAATGGAGTGTCGGACGTCCGTGAGGCAGGGGTGTTTGTTGGTGTTGGTGTAGGTTAACACCAGCCAAGGCACAGAGAGAGGGACATGGGCCTACGGCCTATGCATGTGAGTACTGTGTGTATGTTAGAGTGTGTGTCAACTTGAGTGTATTAATGGTGTGTCAATGTGTGCGTGTGTGGGTCAACGAGTGTGTGTGCAGGTGGGTGTCAATCGATGCCTAACACAGTTGATCACATCAAGCTTTCACACTGTGTTGCCATGGTTCACAGTCCCAAGCTATGCAGAAACCTAACCTGTGGTGCCAGCAACAGCAGTGCCATGGCCTGTCTGTCTGTCTGTCGGTCTGTCTGTCTGTGGGTCTGTCTGTGGGTCTGTGTGGGTCTATCTGTCTGGTTGTGAGTCTGTCTGTGGGTCTGTCTGTCTGTCTGTCTGTGGGTCTGTCTGTCTGGTTGTGGGTCTGGCTGTGGGTCTGTCTGGCTGGCTGTGGGACTGTCTGTCTGGTTGTGGGTCTGGCTGTGGGTCGGTCTGTCTGTCTGTCTGTCTGTCTGTCTGTCTGTCTGTCTGTCCCTGTGTGTCCAGGGCTTTTGATGACACTGACCTTCATATCCCCTGGGCTAGGGCTAGCAGCCATTTATCTTTTATTCATTCGGCCGTTTCTGAGGAAGGCAGCTTTTCTATCACCAAGGCTTGTCAGAAATGAGGCAATTTCATGATGTGCGGCGCTTGGCGGTCAAATGGTGCACAGTCACACACTGTAACAGGTGATGCCACAGTCCTGGAGAGGCTGTGTCTATGAAGGCTCCAGCTTTGGGATGACTGTCTGTCACTGAATGTGTTACGCCACTTTTGAGAACACTTGTCTAAAGCAACTCTGTCTGGCTGTGGGTCTGTCTGTCTGGATGTGAGTCTGACTGGCTGGCTGTGGGACTGTCTGTCTGGCTGGCTGTGGGTCTGTCTCTCTGGCTGTGGGTCTATCTGCAGGTGCTCCATTGTGAAGCATTTGTAAGGCCTTTCTTTGTATGGCATCCTTGAGCTTGTGGCATGCATGTATGGTGCATTATTGTGAAGTGTTTACAACAGTATTTGGGTCCAGGAAACCCATAGTGAGTGCAGACTTTTGTTATAGCCCAGCACTAACACATCTAATTCAACACATTATCGAGCCCTTAGTTGAATCAGCCTTAAGACCAAATCAAACGGAAAGCTTTTTTTTTTACGCTCTTGAACGAGCGTGTACTCACTGGAATTAGAATGCACAGATGTGAACGAGCGTGTACTCACTGGAATTAGAATGCACAGATGTGAACGAGCGTGTACTCACTGGAATTAGAATGCACAGATGTGAACGAGCGTGTACACACTGGAATTAGAATGCAGAGATGTGAACGAAAGAAAACAGATGGGCTCCAGAGTCAACGGTGTCTATGGCGTCATAGCGCATCAAATTAGAAAGCAAGTCTATTTTTCTCGTGTCTACGCAGAGAAATGCTGGTAAAATAAGAAGATAAATTGCTTGGGTCATTTGTAGAAAAGGAATTAGAGGAATTGTTGTGATCTTCCCTGTGCTAAGTAGACTACGCTACGCAGTGTAAATAAATAGATGCGCTCTACTCTCACGTTTATTTTCTGGGGTGATTTTGGCTTTATAGGGTATTTTGAATGGGAGAACCACAGTTTTATTTTACGGCCCAGCACTAACTTGCCAATTTCAATGAATCATAAAGTTAAATCAGCCTCAACGGACATTGCTAATGACTGAATTGTAAGGCCAGTGTGTGGCATTATGACAACTCAGTGAAGGCTGTCACTTTTCTCCCAGACGTAAATACACTGAGTGTACAAAACATTAAGAACATGTAGGGTAGGGTATAGAGGTATGGTTCCCCAACTGGCGACCCACAAGCCACATTTAATTTAACTAAAAATAGTTATACAGTACCAGTCAAAAGTTTGGACACCTACTCATTCAAGGGTTTTTCTTAATTTTTTACTATTATCTACATTGTAAAATAATAGTGAAAAAAAATAATAGACATCAAAACTATGAAATAACACACATGGAATCATGTAGTAACCAAAAAGTGTTAAACAAATAAAAATATATATTATATTTTAGATTCTTCAAAGTAGCCACCCTTTGCCTTGATGACAGCTTTGCACACTCTTTTCATTCTCTCAACCAGCTTCATGAGGAATGCTTTTCCAACAGTCTTGAAGGAGTTTCCACATATGTTGAGCACTTGTTGGCTGCTTTTCCTTCTCTCTGCGGTCCAACACATCCCAAACCATCTCCATTTGGTTGAGGTCGGATGATTGTGGAGGCCAGGTCATCTAATGCAGCACTCCATCACTATCCCATGGCAGTCCTCATGAGAGCCAGTTTCATCATAGGGCTTGATGGTTTTTGCGACTGCACTTGAAGAAATGTTCAACGTTTTAGAAATTTCCCACATTGACTGACCTTCATGTCTTAAAGTAATGATGGACTCTCATTTCTCTTTGCTCATTTGAGCATTTCTTGCCATAATATGCACTTGGTATTTTACCAAATCTTCTGTATAACACCCCAACCTTGTCACAACACAACTGATTGGCTCAAACACATTAAGAAGGAAATAAATTCCACAAATTAACTTTTAACAAGGCACACCTGTTAATTGAAATACATTCCAGGTGACTACCTCATGAAGCTGGTTGAGAGAACACTGTCATCAAGGCAAAGGGTGGATACTTTGAAGAATCTCAAAAATAAAATATATTTTCATTTGTTTAACACTTTTTTGATTGCTACTTGATTCCATATGTGTTATTTCATAGTTTTGATGTCTTCACTATTGTTAACAAATTTAGAAAATACTAAAAATAAAGAAAAACCCTTGAATGAGTAGGTGTGTCCAAACCTTTGACAGGTACTGTGTATAATGATATTTGTTTAATTGTTGGACATAAAAGACTATAAAAACACTAGCAAATTAGCTCCAAGAAATTGTAATTTTGGAAATCTGTTCCAAAGTATTCCCACACATAATAGAGAGATATACACTGAGAGTACAAAACATTAAGAACACCTGCTCTTTCCATGACATCGACTGACCCGGTGAATCGAGGTGAAAGCTATGATCCCTTTTAAATCCTCTTCAATCAGTGTAGATGAAGGAGAAGAGAGAGATTAAAGAAGGATTTTTAAACTTGAGACAATTGAGACATGGATTGTATGTGTGGCATTCAGATGGGGCGCCAGGCTACCCGTCTTTACACGCACCTGTCACCATCATTACCCGCAGCAGCGCTCATTGGACTTACCTGGACTCCTTCACGTGGTTGATTGCCCCTGTATATCTGTCTGTTCCTCTGTGGTGTTCCCGGTGTCCTCGTTGTTGTTATGTGTTCCTGTCCAGACGCTGTTCCTGTTCTGTTTCATGTCCGTCAGTTATTAAACCTTCACTCCCTGTACCTGCTTCTCATCTCCTGCTTCAATCATTCTTTTAAAATACAAAATATTGAAGTGCCTTTGAACAGGGTATGGTAGGGGCCAATAGTTTGATTTGATTTTGATTCGATATGGTAGTAGGTACCAGGCGCACCGGTTTGAGGTTTGAGTGTGTCAAGAACTGCAACGCTACTGTGTTTTTCACTCTCAGTTTCCCGTGTGTATCAAGAATGGTCCTCCACCTAAACGTCATCCAGCCAACTTCACACAACTGTGGGAAGCATTGGAGTCAACATGGTCCAGCATCACTGTGGAATGTTTTCGACACCTTGTAGAGCATGCCCTGACGAATTGAGGCTGTTCTGAGGGCAAAAGGTGGTGAAACTCAGTGTTAAGATGGTGTTCCTAATGTTTTGTATACTCAGTGTATATATGATTCAAAAGGTACAGTGAGGCTACAATTCTAAAAGTAAAGTTTCCATCACTGGGAGACTTAACATATTGCTGTCTGGAAAGCACTTATTTGAAACCATCCAACACATTTATCCTGCTTCTTCTCCTGACGATGTAAAATCACATGGGTAGCTCCATGCGGGACCAGATTTTCAATGGGCGTTTCAACTTCTCGCTGAGCAATTACTTGCGCTTTTGAAATATTCAAGGATATTTCCAACCCAGGATTAAACGGTTGGATATTTTCTTCTTTAAAAAAAAAAACTTTCCCCCACTGTAGTCAGTTCTCTCCAGAGACTTCATCCTCCAATTATAGAACTGTCTTGCGCCTTCGAAGAATTCCATTTCAGCATTACTCCGTATAGTACGACCAGGGTGTTTCTCAATCCAGCTAAAGTTATCCCTCCAGTAACGAAGCGTCCTTAATTAAATCTTCAGGATTAAGCTGCTAAAAGTAACTGCAGCAAAAAAATAAAAAATAAACCCTAGTTGAACATTAATCCATTTACAACGATTCATGGAATTGGAACAGGAAACATTTAGGTTGATGTACACTTAAGTTGGTGGTGATACAGCATAGTTAGTGGGCAAAACTTTCGTGTCTGAACAGACTTTTCATCTTTCCCTTTAAAAAACATTACATGTCCATATTTAGTGTAGGTAATCACATTCTCTCAATTCTTTGTATGGTATTTTAGAAACTTATTTTCAATCTTTCCATAATTTTCTATCGATCCATAACAGTCAGACCATGAAACGGAAATGTTAATGTGTAGTAATGGATCCATATGAAATACTGAGCTGAGCTACAGAGCTGAACATGGAACATTCAGCTCACCACAACAGTGTCATCATCATGTCAATAAATCCAGGCAGTATTTGGACAAAGGTATTTATAGCCAGCTATAATTAAAACATATCCTCAGTCTCGATTATACAACGCTGCCAGATCAATTTGCATAACAACTGACACACAAAGCAGACACAACGTGCCAATGTTGCCAGGCGACTCAATCCCAAACACAGGCTGATAAATCCAATGAATCACAGTGGGAGAAGAACAGAGAGGAAGACACCCAGGGCGACTGTGTCACGATGCCTTTTCCCATTTGCATCTGCCAGCCTAATTAGATAAACTGGGGCTGCCTGGCTTCACCTGTTAATGCAGTCAGGAAGTCTGCTGGCTGTGATGCCAGGATGTTCCTATCCACAGGCACTGTGCCCAAATGTCGCATCCGTGTGCCCTTGTAAACAAATCGAGTTTGTGTTGTAACCTTGCTGACGGGAAGGTGTTGTTGTGTGGGGAGTGTAGAGTCCACCTGACAACTGCACAATTCTGGCGCTCTTCATTTGGGAACAGTTATTCAGGACCAGTGTAGTGAACTCCGCCGCCGCAGAAAGTGGCACATAGCTGTTTTTTAATATGGATGACGAGTGTGATGTAGGGGCCTCTCATATGTTTTAGAACGAGCACAATCTTTCCTCCTTGTGATGAATAGCATCTAATCATTGCTTTATTGGAAAAGACTTGGGCACCAAGATCTCATCTCACTACCATACTCCTTCCTCCATTTCCCCCAGCAGTACCAATCTGACGATTTTTGGAACATCACCAGTAACTGGAACAGTGCAGCGTCTCCCTAACACTCCCTTTTTCTTCCCATGTTAATCATTCCTCTACATCAGTTCTCTTGTGTAACTTTTTAATGAGAACAAAATGTATGCATGAGTGCAACAGAGTGGGACTTGACGAAGCACTTTTGAACGATTAGGCTTGACTAACAGGTCTGTCATGCCACTGCCAAATCTTCTTTTCTTTTTTACTTTTCTCTCTTTCTCTATTCTCCCCATCGCTCTCCACACAGCAGAACAGAGGGTGAGAGAATGAGCAGCATCAGAATAGGGGGAGATTAAAATCAGAACTGAATTGGGGCCCGAGATTGGTTTGCAGACGGTCAGGAAAATGGAAGATGGAATGGAAACAGAGGGGGTTGTGGGATGGATGAACAATAGTAGAAGGTCATCGCGCTCATACAGTGGGAAAATGAGGATAGTCAAGACAAAGAAATGGGTCTGTTATTTGCATCTGCTCCTGAATGGCAAAATCTTCACATTTTCTGTGATAGGCCGAGCTCACGCAGTGCACAGGCTCTGGGTGTTCATCTGTACTTGTCGCAAAATGAGCACATCCTTTTAAGAGGCACCTCACTCTCATCTCAAAAGGCTTTGAGGGCTTTGTGGGGTTGTATTCCAGTTCATGCATAAAAGCCGCTTGGTTATTATGCAGCTGTAGTTTCCAATTCCATGTCATTAGTTGTCTCCAAGTGAATTTAATGAGAAATTACGGCAGTTTTAGTCAGCCAAAAATAGTCTCACAAAATAATCCTCTTTAATGACCTCTAGAACTCATCTACGCTTGAGATATATGTAGATTTGATGATATGATGGCTAATACCCTAATACGTAAAACACATATTTATTGATGGATTTACCTGAGGTGTACATTTATTTAATTCAATATCATGTCAATTTTATAGCACGTGGTACATGCTTTTGCAGTACATAGTACACATTTCTAAGGATGGCTTTTTAGTGGGGCTGACAACAAAACAAGAACAAATGTTGTAAAATGTTTTTCTGTGTATGTGTATTTACAATATACCACCTGGACTTTGTTTCGCCCTCAAGTTTTTGGTATCAAATGATTCTCAAACTGGGGGTTTCTATTGGTTGTCTGTTGCACTAAGTGTCAAAGAGACACTTTTCATGAAACATTCATTTTGTTTTATCTTAGTTGGTGTGTGAATGCTCAAAAAGGGACAATCATCGATTTCCCACTAATGCTCATTCTTGGTTTTTCTTTTCTTGTCTTCCCTTCAGTGGCAAACATTCTGTGGAGAGAGGAAGGTATGTTTGTATTTCAACTATTTAAAATAAAATAAAATTGTATTGGTCACATACACATATTTGTTTATTTGTACACATATTTGTTTTCCTAGCTCCAGCAGTGCAGTAATATCTAACAATACACAATACACACAGATCTATAGGTAAAATAATGGAATTAAGAAATGTATAAATATTAGGATTAGCAATGTATAAACATATACAGTGGGGCAAAAATGTATTTAGTCAGCCACCAATTGTGCAAGTTCTCCCACTTAAAAAGATTAGAGAGGCCTGTAATTTTCATCATAGGTACACTTCAACTAGGTACACTCCACTGTAATTCAAGTAGTTTTTATGGGTATCTGTACTTTACTTTACTATTTATATTTTTGACTATTTTTACTTTTACTTCACTACATTCCTAAAGAAAATAATTAACTTTTTACTCCATACACTTTCCCTGACACCCAAAACTACTTTTGGGTGTCAAAAGCCCAGCCAATCAGAGTTTTTCCCCACAAAAGGGCTTTATTGCAGACAGAAATACACCTCAGTTTCATCAGGGTGGGTGGTCTCAGGCGATCCTGCAGATGAAGAAGGCAGATGTGGATGTTCTGGGTTGGAGTGATTTCACATGGTCTGTGGTTGTGAGGCTGGTTAGACGTACTGCCAAATTCTCTAAAACTACGTTGGAGGCGGTATATGGTAGAGAAATTAACATTAAATTATCTGGCAACAGCTGTGGTGGACATTCCTCAAAACTTGAGACATCGGTGGCATTGTGTTCTATGACACAACTGCACATTTTAGAGTGGCCTTTTATTGTCCCAAGCACAAGGTGCACCTGTGTAATGATCATGCTGTTGAATTAGCTTCTCAATATGCCACACCTGTCAGGTGGCTGGATTATCTTGGCAAAGGAGAAATGCTCACTAATAGGAATGTAAACAAATTTGTGCACACAATTTGAGAAAATAATATTTTGTGTATAAGGAAAATGTATATATAGACTTTCTTTTTTCTACTGTGTCATTGACTTGTTTATTGTGTTATTGGCTTGTTTATTGTTTACTCCATGTGTAACTCTGTGTTGTTGTCTGTGTCACACTGCTTTGCTTTATCTTGGCCAGGTCGCAGTTGAAAATGAGAACTTGTTCTCAACTAGCCTACCTGGTTAAATAAAGGTGAAATAAAAAATAAATAAAAAAAGGGATTTATTATTTCAGCTCATGAAACATGGGACCAACACTTTATATTTTTGTTCAGTGTAGTATTTTACTGGGTGACTTTCACTTTTACTTGAGTCATCTTTACTTTTACTCAAGTATGACAACTGAGTACTTTTTCCACCACTGGTTTTAACTGTGCTGTATGTCATGCTACATGCCAGTTGCCATAGTAGTTTGTTGTTCACCTTGTAATAAACCCTGTGTCTGACTTGTAACAAGGTTGTATTTCTCACCCAGGTCTTGGAATTGCCAATATGTTCTATGTGTTTTACGAGGATGGTGTCAAAGTCATCCAGCCAGTGGCATGTGAGATCCAGAGACACATAAAGCCCAGTGAGAAGCTACTGGGACTTCAGGTAAGATGCCTACCACAAACAGAAACACTTCCATTTCATGTAACATTGTGCTAGGTGTTGTGCTACTGCTAGTAGATTAGCTGTTAGCTAATTAGCATGATTCGCTTGAGGACCAACCACCCACAGTATGATTCCTTCAGGCCTTCTAACAGAAACACCTTTTCTTCTTGCTAGCTGTTAGCTGTGTTTGTACAAACAGTGTTTGTATAACGACAGCTAATGCACTTTCGTACATCGCACTGTTCCGTAAATTTGACCTTATTTTAGCGCCCCAAAAACGGAATACTTCCAGGTCAACTGTAATAGGAATACCATTGTAAAGCACAATCAAATTCCAGTAAATCAAGGCCTCCCGAGACTCGGGTTTGCGCCCAGGCTCTGTCGTAACCGGCTGCGACCGGGAGGTCCGTGGCGACGCACAATTGGCCTAGCGTCGTCCAGGTTAGGGAGGATTTGGCCGGTAGGGAAATCCTTGTCTCATCGCGCACCAGAGACTCCTGTGGCGGGCCGGGCGCAGTGCGCGCTAACCAAGGTTGCCAGGTGCACAGTGTTTCCTCCGACACATTGGTGTGGCTGGCTTCTGGGTTGGATGGCGCTGTGTTAAGAAGCAGTGTGGCTTGGTTGGGTTGTGTATCGGAGGACACATGACTTTCAACCTTTGTCTCTCCCGAGCCCGTACGGGAGTTGTAGTGATGAGACAAGATCGTAGCTACTAAAACAATTGGATACCATGAAATTGGGGAGAAAAAGGGATAAAATAAAAAAATTAAAATCAATGACGAGACCTTCATGCTGCCCCTCTCTGCATGATAGAAGAAGGCAATGGAGCTCCGCTGGGTATTTATAAAAATGGCGGGTATGGAAGCGAAAGCTACTGCGTGATAGTGAAATTGGGAGATATGTCATGTGGGGAACAGCTTTTTTCACCCCATTTGTCCAACTTATCACCTCTAAAATGTAAATACATTTTGCAGTAAATACTGCAGAGTCTTTGGTAACGATCAACTCTGATAATTATTTGTGTATTTGACATTTGATCTTGCAATGCTTGACATATAATATTTTATTTTGTGGAAGTAGTTGCAACCCATAATAAATAGGTAGTAGTGTACTGCAGCTTCTACACATCTTGCCATGGGGCAAAGAAAACGATGTTCATGATTAAAGCTAATATCCTTCAATTCTACACGTGTTGCCATGGGGCAGAGAGAAGAATGTGGAGTTTTATAGCTAGTAGGCCAGTGGGCTGCAGGGGTGCATGGTAGGCCAATGGGATTAGGGAGTGTGAGGTACGCCAGTGGGCTGCAGGGGTGCATGGTAGGCCAATGGGATTAGGGAGTGTGAGGTACGCCAGTGGGCTGCAGGGGTGCATGGTAGGCCAATGGGATTAGGGAGTGTGAGGTACGCCAGTGGGCTGCAGGGGTGCATGGTAGGCCAATGGGATTAGGGAGTGTGAGGTACGCCAGTGGGCTGCAGGGGTGTGTGTACAAATATGGAGTTAATTGTCTCTCTGCTTCTCATGTATTAGATTAACTGAAAGATCATGCACTTTTGCGCTCCCAAAAGTCTCTCTCTCTCTCTTTCTTTCTCTCTCTCGTTGAATTGCCATTTGACGTTGAAATGGTTCTCGCTCTCTGCTGCGCCTTCACTTTTGAACCAGTGTATTATTCAAAGCAGGTCGCTGATAGATGCCTCTTACATTTACACATGTACTGAAATGGGTGCTTTCCTCCTTTTCCCCTTTCATCGATTGGACAGCTGTTATGTGCGAAGGTGCGCTATGAATGTACAACGATCAGGCCCGGGCTCCTCTGAGAGACGGTGTCTGTATTAGAATATCAATCACAGTGAACTCTATGGCAGCAGCACATGCACTGTCTACAGGGAATGTTGTGTGAGTACATTAGCTCAGAGGCTTAAGTTCATTCTGGATCCCTAGTGTAGATGAGCATTGATTGATCGTTCATGGTAACGACCCAACAATTAATTATTCTTAAGTAGTATATGGCCGTCTTACTGTGATAAACGTGGCAGATGAAGAGGGGATGCAATGCTGTGAGGAGTTCCTAGTACAGTGAGTAGGGAGGCGGACATATTTCCTGAGGCAGGAAGCAATGGAGGCTACAGAACATGTTTTTTTAGGTTGAAGGTTTGTGTTTGTTGTGTCCAAGGCTAAGGATTAGTCTTACTTGTACTACAAAATCAAATATGATCTACAGAGCACAAATTGTCCCCAGGCAGCTTGCTCGCCCAACAAGCTTCACATTATGTTTTCTATACTTCTAAATCTTTTCATTTGATCCAAGGACAATGTTGGTTGAAACTGACATGTTTTTTTCTGCTTAGCTGCCTAGGGTTTCACACATGCTCAGTTGCGACATACTGCAGTGCTGTCTACAGGAGGGTAGAGGTAGAGTCTCTGAGGTAGAGTCTCTGAGGTAGTCTATAAGGTATTCAGTCTCCAGATGGATTCTGATTTGATAGAGGCAGAAATTAGAAATCTGATTAAATCTCAGAGGTTTTAATAGTTTTGATCACAAACATGTCCATGAAAATGTATCTTCATTTATCTTGTTGACTGCCAAGTCTGTGATTGAAAGTAAATGGTCTAACAGTTACGACTGGACGACTGTGTGATAACACTCTCCGTAGCCGATGTGAGCAAGACCTTTAAACAGGTCAACATTCACAAGGCAGCGGGGCCAGATGGATTACCAGGACTTCTACTCAAAGCATGACCAGACCAACTGGCAAATGTCTTCACTGACATTTTCAACCTCTCCTTGACCAAGTCTGTAATACCTACATGTTTCAGGCAGACCACCATAGTCCCTGTGCCCAAGGGAGTCGAGGTAACCTGCTTAAATGTTTAACGTAGCACTCACGTCGGTAGCAATGAGGTCTTTGAAAGGCTGGTCATGGCTCATATCAACAGCAGATACCCCAGACCCGCTCCAATTCGCATACCGCCCCAACAGATCCACAGACAACGCAATCTCAATCGCACTCCCCACTGCCCTTTCCCACCTGGACAAAGGAACACCTATGTGAGAATGCTGTTCATTGACTACAGCTCAGTATTCAACACCATAGTGCCCACAAAGCTCATCATTTAACTAGGCAAGTCAGTTCTTAACGGAATAAAGGTTACATTTTCGTCTTGTTTTTTTATTTTAAAAAGTTTGCTGACGACACAACAGTGGTAGGCCTGATCACCGACAACAATGAGACAGCCTTTAGGAAGGAGGTCATAGACCTGGCAGTGTGGTGCCAGGACAACAGTCTCTCCCTAAATGTGAGCAAGACAAAGGAGCTGGGAGCTGATAGTGGACTACAAGGGCTGTAGTGGAGCGGGTCGAGAGTTTCAAGTTCCTTGGCTTCCACATCACCAACAAACTATCATGGTCCCAACACACCAAGACAGTCGTGAAGAGGGCACAACAACACATTTTCCCCCTCAGGAGACTGAAGAGATTTGGCACGGGTCCCTAGATCCTCAAAAAGTTCTACAGCTGCACCATCGTTAGCATCCTGACCAGTTGCATCACCGCCTGGTATGGCAACTGCTCGGCATCTGACCGCTACAGAGGGTAGTGCGTACAGCCCAGTACATCACTGGGGCCAAGCTTCCTGCCATCCAGGACCTATATAATATGCGGAGTCAGAGGAAAGCCCCCAAAATTGTCAGAGACTCCGGTCACCAAAGTCAGACTGTTCTCTCTGCTACTGCATGGCAAGCGATACCAGAGCACCAAGTCTAGGACCAAAAGGCTCCTTAACAGCTTCTACCCCCAAGTCATAAGACTGCTGAACAATTAATGAAGAGGCCATCGGACTATTTACATTGACCCTCCCCCCCATTTGTTTTGTACACTGCTGCTACTCGCTGTTTGTCTATGCATAGTCACTTCACCCCTACCTACATGTACATGTTATGTTGACTTGGTACCCCTGTATATAGCCTCATTATTGTTATTTTATTGTGTTACTTTTTATTATTTTTTACTTCAGTTTATTTGGTAAATATTTTCTTAACTCTTCTTGAACTGCACTTTTGGTTAAGGGCTTGTAAGTAAGCATTTCATGGTAAGGTCTACACTTGTTGTATTCGGCACATGTGACAAATAAAGTTTGATTTGCCATCTGTTTACATAAACATGAGCACCCACGTGAACATAAGCACTCGAGCTAAGACCTACTGTATGTAGATCTTAGGTCTCCGTGGCTGACGTGAGTAAAACATTTAAACGTGTTAACCCTCGCAAGGCTACTGGTCCAGACGGCATCCCTAGCTGCATCCTCAAAGCATGCGCAGACCAGCTGGCTGGTGTGTTTACGGACATATTCAAACACTCCCTATCCCAGTCTGTTGTCCCCACATGCTTCAAGATTTCTACCATTGTTCCTGTACCCAAGAAGGCTGAACTAAATGACTACCACCCCGTAGCACTCACTTCTGTCATCATGAAGTGCTTTGAGAGACTACAGTGGCTTGCGAAAGTATTCACCCCCCTTGGCATTTTTCCTATTTTGTTGCCTTACAACCTGGAATTAAAATAAATTTGATTTACACAACATGCCTACCACTTTGAAGATGCAAAATATTTTTTATTGTGAAACAAACAAGAAATATGACAACAAAACCGAAAACTTGAGCGTGCATACAGTAACTATTCATCCTCCCAAAGTCAATACTTTGTAGAGCCACCTTTTGCAGTAATTACAGCTGCAAGTCTCTTGGGGTATGTCTCTATAAACTTGACACATCTAGCCACTGGGATTGTTGCCCATTCTTCAAGGCAAAACTGCTCCAGCTTCTTCAAGTTGGATGGGTCCTGCTGGTGTACAGTAATCTTTAAGTCATACCAGAGATTCTCAATTGGATTGAGGTGTGGGCTTTGACTAGGCCAATCCAAGACATGTAAATGTTTCCCCTTAATCCACTTGAGTGTTGCTTTAGCAGTATGCTTAGGGTCATTGTCCTGCAGGAAGGTGAACCTCCGTCCCAGTTTCAAATCTCTGGAAGACTGAAACAGGTTTCCATCAAGAATGTCCCTGTATTTAGCGCCATACATCATTTCTTCAATTCTGACCAGTTTCCCAGGCCCTGCTGATGAAAAAATCCCCAAAGCATGATGCTGCCACCATCATGGTTCACTGTGGGGATGTTGTTCTCGGGGTGATGAGAGGTGTTGAGTTTTCACCAGACATAGTGTTTTCCTTGATGGCCAATAAGCTGACCAGAGTACCTTCTTCTGTATGTTTGGGAGGTCTCCCACATGCCTTTTGGCAAACACCAAACGTGTTTGCTTATTTTTTTCTTTAAGCAATGGCTTTTTTTCTGGACACTCTTCCGTAAAGCCCAGCTCTGTGGAGTGTACGGCTTAAAGTGGTCCTATGCACAGTTACTTTGCAGCTCCTTCTGGGTTGTCTTTGGTCTCTTTGTTACCTCTCTGATTAATGCCCTCCCTTGCCTGGTCTGTATGTTTTGGTGGGCGGCCCTCTCTTGGCAGGTTTGTTGTAGTGCCATATTCTTTCCATTTTTTAATAATGGATTTAATGGTGCTCTGTGGGATGTTCAAAGTTTCAGATATTTTTTTATAACCCAACCCTGAACTGTTCTTCTCCAAAGCTCTGTCTCTGACCTGTTTGGAGACCTCCTTGGTCTTCATGGTGCCACTTGCTTGGTGGTGCCCCTTGCTTAGTGGTGTTGCAGACTCTGGGGCCTTTCAGAACAGGTATACTGAGATCATGTGACAGATCATGTGACACTTAGATTGCACACTGGACTTTCTGATGGGCCGCCCCCAGGTGGGGAAAGTAGGAAACAACACCTCCACTTCGCTGACCCTCAACATTGGGGCCCCACAAGGGTGCATGCTCAGCCCCCTCCTGTACTCCCTGTTCACCAACGACTGCGTGGCCATGCACGCCTCTAACTCAAGCTAGCAGACGACACAACAGTAGTGGGCTTGATTACCAACAACAACGAGATAGCCAACAGGGAGGAGGTGAGTGCAGGAAAATAACCTCTCACTGAACGTCAACAAAACAAAGGAGATGATCGTGGACTTCAAGAAAAAGCAGAAGGGAGCTCCCCCTATCCACATCGAAGGGACAGCAGTGGAGAAGGTGGAAAGTTTTAAGTTCCTCGGCATACACATCACAGACAAACTGAAATGGTCCACCCACACAGACAGTATTAGTGAAAAAGGTGCAAAAGCGCCTCTTCAACCTCAGGAGGCTGAAGAAATTTGTCTTGTCACCCAAAACCCTGACAAACTTTTACAGATGCACAATCGAGAGCATCTTGTCGGGCAGAATCATAGCCTGGTACGGCAACTGCACCGGCCTCAACCGCAAGTCTCTCCAGAAGGTGGTGCGGTCTGCACAATGCATCACCGGGGACAAACCACCTGCCCTCCATGACACCTACAGCACCCTATGTCACAGGAAGGCCATAAAGATCATCAAGGACATCAACCACCTGAGCCAGTGCCTGTTCACACCGCTACCATCCAGAAGATGAGGTCAGTACAGGTGCATAAAAGCTGGGACCAAGAGACTGAAAAACAGCTTCTATCTCAAGGTCATCAGACTGCTAAACAGTAATCACTAACTCAGAGATGCTGCTGTCTACATTGAGACCCAATCACTGGCCACTCTAATAAATGGATCACTAGTCACTTTATACAATGCTCTCTAAGTAATGCTACTTTAATAATGTTTACACATCTTACATTACTCATATCACATGTATATACTGTATTTTATACCATCTATTGCACCTTGCCTATGTCGCTCGGCCATCGCTCATCCATATACTTACATGTACATATTCTCATTCACCCCTTTTGATTTGTGTGTATTTGGTAGTTGTTTTGACTACACCCGCATTAAAATCTGCTAACCATGTGTATGTGACAAATACAATTTGATTTGATGTGTGTAGTATTGGAATGGTATATTGGCAAATCAACAGGACACCATCTTCACCTCGCTCTGAAAGTCATCCTCTCTGCCCAGTAGTACCCACACACAAACCAACGGCCACACACATACACACACTCCGCCATTCACACTCTCTGCTGGATGTCAAATCTTGGGTTTACTGAGGGGATTGGGCCCGTGGCGATGTGTGACACCTGTCAGAGAAACCCCCCTCTGTGACAGTAGGATGCGACTGCGTGGCCCAAACCGGGCCATGATGCCCCAAACAAATCCTCCCACATCCCAGAACAGAGAACAGACGCTGGGGCTGAGCTGGGCTCAAAGGCCACGGGAGGGGACACAGGGACAGAGCAGAGGATAGAAGGACAGAGCCTGCACAGCTCAGTCCACACGTGTACAGCATGCCAAATTTAGCCAGGTTGAGGGGGGTGGATATAGGGACTGTGGTGGCTTGCACACAGGCGGTAGGGAGATGGGAGATGTTGGTTCTTGCATAACATACCAGAACACAGCAATCTGTGTGTATGTGTGTGTATTGCTGTTGTGATAAGAGAGGCTTGGACTTGGGGGTGGCTGATAAAATAATTAACATTTTAGTAACTTAGCAGACGCTCTTATCCAGCACTCTGTTGTCCTAGCTTCAGGGGGAAGAAAGAAGATAAAGATAACTTGTCATCTTTATCAATGTTGCACAATATATGTACAGTATTAACTGTGTGTGGTTGTGTGTTTGTTTTATTTTCAGGCTGAGGTTTGCCCCAAGTCAGCGGGGGAGGCCGAGCAGAAGTGTGTGTGGTCATCGGCAGTCAACGTGAAGGACAAATTTATTTATGTTACACAGCCAACCTTGGCCAGGGTGCTTGTCGTCGACATTACAGCTCAGAAGGCTGTCCAGGTAATTCCGGGCCCCAAAAATGTAATAATCAACATTACCTTCATCTTTGGACAGGTTCTGCTGTGGAGTGTTATGGAGTAAACACAATGCCAAACCAAAAGTATGGCATCCATATTAGGAAGTCCCTTAGATGGCAGACAATTGGCTACAAAGCAATGGCTGTAATGTTGTATTGTTATAAAAAATGTGTTATTGTGCCTTTTTTCATATCTGTGCCCATTCTCCTCACTCCAATGTGTCCATTTCCATGGCATTCAAAGCATTCATAGAGGAAGCCTTGAGTCAAAAGGACCTTGAATATTTGTTTCACACTTTCAATGCAAATGTGTTTTTCTGTTGTTTTTAATATTGTTTCCAAACATCATTGAATAAATTACGAAGTTGATGTTTCAGAGAGGGTTACACTATTCACAATAACTGACAAAAATGTAGCCCAAAAGCTAGCTATTCTGGTCAATGGAAGGACACAGCCTTTTTCACAAAGCTTCAGTTGAGTCAGAATTCATCTTGATACAAATGCACTGTCCTTCATTTAGGAACTTAGTTATTTTTTTGTGATAAAGATTTGGGTTTCATTGTTTGAATGTCCTTTTCGTAACCCGACCAAAAGATGTGTGCCTTTAAAAAAAAATCTTAAACCAGTGAAAGCTGGTGCCAGTGCTCAGATAGGTACAATTGATTGTGTTACATGGGGCGGCAGGTAGCCTATTGGTCAGGGCGTTGGGCCAGTATCCCTAAACTGACAAGGTAAAAAACTGTCATTCTGCCCCTGAACAAGGCAGTTAACCCACTGTTCCCCAGTAGGCTGCCATTGTAAATAAGAATTTGTTCTTAACTGACTTGCCTAGTTAAATAAAGGATAAAGAAATGTACATATGTACATATTTTACATCCTTTTACAACTAGTGTATATAACCTGACCCTGAGTGGTGTAGTGGAGGGTAAATGCACATAAAGGATGTTTACACAACTTTTTTATCTAGCATAAGTGTTTACACACCTATTGTGGAAAAATGCATTGAAAATATAGGGAGTGTTATTTTATTCACTGTAAACGTCAATTAACGTTTACCCACCTATTATTTTACCTCTACATCATTGCTGACCATGACACCCCCCCCCCCCCCCCCCCCAAAAAAAAAAAAAAAAAAAAAAAAAAAAACATTGTCAGCCTATCATTGCATGGGAATGGTTATGATGAACGAAAAGGATCCAATGTTCTTACAGTAGGAGGGTGCCTTAAGCAGGTTGTGTACGTTCCGGCTTAAAAAGGTGTGTGTGTCTCAGAGTAAAAGGACTCTGCAAGGGGACCAGAAAGTGCCCAATTTCTGCTGCAAAAAACTCCCCAGGGCCCCAGTAGTCAGGTTGTTGCGACCGTCTCAGGCTCATTATTGGGTCACGTGGAGGTTTGGTTTCATTACTTTAGATGAGCTAATGCTAATTAGCCACCTGATCGTCCCTCAGCTCTACCAAGGAAAGAAAAATGATATTGTCTCTGAAAATGTAGTTGTACTTTAAATTGACTGGCTAGGTGTAGCTTTAAATTAACTTACTATGTGTAGCTTTAAATTAACCTACTATGTGTAGCTTTAAATTGACTGGATAGGTGTGTCTTTGAATAGTGTGGTGAGAAATGTCCTACATAGTTGGTACCACTGTATTGTATGCCTTATACATAAACTTTATAAAGTTATAAAGTACTTATTTCAATAACAAAAATCAGCCTACTTTATTTATTCCGTGTAACTCATAGCACAGCCACTATCACAGACACAGAGTAGGTACAAGTGACTATGGATGCAGTAACACTCCTCCAGAGGCAGGAGGGGAAGAGAACAACAACATTGTGTGCACACCTGTTCCCTCTGATGACTACACCCTCAGAGATTAGCTAGGACTCAACACATCTCTCTCATATCTCCTCGTATGATAAATCCCGTCACGACGTGTTTACTCTCACTGTAATACCATACACTTTACCATGAAGCAGCCAGTTAAAATGCGCCATTACGATTTCATAGTAGACTAAACTTGACATTACGGGAAGGACAAAAATACCTTTGAGATTGTTTTGGTGTCTGCTCTAATTTCCTAGAAAGAATGACAATTATAGCTTTTTGGACCAAACTAGCGTTGTGTTGTTTTTCTCTCTGTTCTCATCGTGTGTTGGCTACTGTCAATCTCTACCCGAGTGGACGTAATGCATGGGAGCCACTCAGCTGTCACAGACATGTCTCATCCGTCGGAGCCGACTGGAACACATCATAGCCAGGTGTCAAGGAATTTATACGGATTGAAAGCAATTTCTTTGTTGTTGTAGAGCAATTGCCACTGTTACCGCTCGATTTGAAATGCTGCTCCACCTCCGAACAACTCATACATAAAAAAGGCGAGCCTCCCTTCTATCTTGTTAAAAAGGAAAACTGGATTCTTCCTGTCAAATCCAATGCATTAGCAAGTGAGGAAAGTTTTGATATGGGCTGTGCTGACCGTCAAATGTATATCTGTTCAAAAACGGTGTTGAATTTTCCTCAGTTGCTCTTAAGTGCAGTCATGGCTTCAAATAGTTGTGCTTGTACCAAGCTGTGCTTAATTGAACCCGCCTGGCGTGATGAGACCAATGCAAAACTCCCAAAAGTCCACCTGGCACGCCAGGAAATCTAAAGCGTGATGAGACTGAGGAAGAGCTGTGCTATATGAGGTTTATTCTTGTGTGTGCTTTCAGACAGTGAGCACCGACCCTTACCCAGTGAAACTGCACTATGACAAATCCCATGACCAGGTGTGGGTCCTCAGCTGGGGAGACATGGAGAGGAACTTCCCCACTCTGCAGGTAACTGTTTGATATCACACCAAAATACAATACATTGTGTTGGTTTTGATACTTTCTTGATACTAAAGTAAGCCTATTTATGTCAAATACTATAATGTTTAGTGTAACTCACTGTTTATTGACAATACATATATATATATATATATATATGTTATGAGAGGGTGTCAAATTATTGTGATGTGCCTTACAATTGATGTGCCTTCTAATAATTACTATTCTTCCATTGGGACACATTCTCAACTGTCAATCCAAGTTTTGTCAACAACCCTTTCCCAGATGGCACAGTTCCAGGTGGCATTTTCTGTTTGCAGCTCGATACAAGTTATTAGCCAGCACTGCTGCTGGGTTGTTAGGAGGTGCCAGTCTCTCTAGTGCATTGAGGCATAATTAAGACTAGCCTGCCTGTGGGCGCCACACACACACACACACACACACACACACACACACACACACACACACACACACACACACACACACACACACACACACACACACACACACACACACACACACACAGGGCCTCTCCTAGCAGTGTGAGTTTGTGTCAGAGGCGATACAGGAGGCAAACACAGTGAATAATTCATGTGGCTCATGTTAAATATCTCCCCCCTCTTCTTCTCCGTTCCCCTCCCCTCCCTCTCTCCTGGTTTGGTGCTAGGTGATCAATCAGGCCAGCGGGAGTGTGTCCCACCATACCGTCCACACCCAGCCAGTCGGCAGACACTTTGATAGGGTGGATGATTTCTTCATTCCTGCCGCTAGCCTCATCATTAATCACATCAGGTATGTCAGTGTCGGTGTGTGTGAGAGAGTCAGTGTGTGTGCATGTGTGTGTGGGTGTGTGTGTGCGAGAGTGTCGGTGTTTGAGAGTGAATCTAAAGACAGTCGTTTAATTCCCGAAAATCACCCCCTCCCCCTCGCCTCGGATAAGCGGGTGGGGCGCGTTCACTGAACCAGAGTCGACATATGCAGAGCAGATTGATTTGGACCATGCGCTTTTGACGGACACTCACCGAGACTCCGAAGCTTAACTTGATACAGAAGGCTGGCACATTACCAAGTTGGAGAGGTGGAGGAAGCCAAGTTCCAAGCAGGAGGTCTCCGGGATTTAAGAATGTTAACAGTCTCCCGGCGAGTTGCGTTCGCTAGCCCTAGTTGTAATTAGGTCCACCAAGATCTGCCTGAAAGGGTTGCTAAAAAACACAGAAAAGTAATCAGAATTTACAGTTGAATTCGGAAGTTTACATACACCTTAGCCAAATACATTTAAACTCAGTTTTTCACAATACCTGACATTTAATCCTCGTAAAAATTTAGTGTCTTAGGTCAGTTAGGATCACCACTTTATTTTAAGAATGTCAGAATAATAGTAGAGAGAATGATTTATTTCAGATGTTATTTCTTTCATCACATTCCCAGTCGGTCAGAAGTTTAGATACACTCAATTAGTATTTGGTAGCATTGCCTTTACATTGTTTAACTTGGGCCAAACGTTTCGGGTAGCCTTCCACAAGCTTCCCACAATAAGTTGGGTGCATTTTGACCCATTCCTCCTGACAAAGCTGGTGTAACTGAGACAGGTTTATAGGCCTCCTTGCTCAAACATGCTTTTTCAGTTCTGCCCACAAATGTTCTATTGGATTGAGGTCAGGGCTTTGTGATGGCCACTCCAATACCTTGACTTTGTTGTCTTTAAGCCATTTTGCCACAACTTTGGAAGTATGCTTGGGGTCATTGTCCATTTGGAAGACCCATTTGCGACCAAGCTTTAACTTCCTGACTGATGTCTTGAGATGTTGTTTCAATATATCCAAATAATTTTACCTCCTCATGATTCCATATATTTTGTGAAGTGCACCAGTCCCCTCCTGCAGCAAAGCATCCCCACAACATGATGCTGCCACCCCCGTGCTTCACGGTTGGGATGGTGTTCTTCGGCTTGCAAGCATCCCGCTTTTTCCTCCAACGATAACGATGGTCATTATGGCCAAACAGTTAAATTTTTGTTTCATCAGACCAGAAGACATTTCTCCAAAAAGTATGATCTTTGTCCCCATGTGCAGTTGCAAACTGTATTCTGGCTTTTATATAGCAGTTTTGGAGCAGTGGCTTCTTCCTTGCTGGATACCTGTTTCCTCCAGCATCTTCACAAGGTCCTTTGCTGTTGTTCTGGGATTGATTTGCACTTTTCGCACCAAAGCATGTTCATCTCTAGGAAACAGAACGCGTCTCCTTCCTGAGCGGTGTGACGGCTGTGTGGTCCCATGGTGTTTATACTTGCGTACTTGTTTGTACAGATGAACTTGGCACCTTCATGCGTTTGGAAAATGCTCCCAATGATGAACCAGACTTATGGAGGTCTACAATTGTTTTTCCGAGGTCTTGGCTGATTTATTTTGATTTTCCCATAATGTTAAGCAAAGAGGCAATGAGTTTGAAGGTAGGCCTTGAAATACATCCACAGGTACACCTCCAATTGACTCAAATGATGTAAATTAGCCTATCAGAAGCTTCTAAAGCCATTACATCATTTTATGGAATTTTCCAAGCTGTTAAAAGGCACAGTCAACTGAGTGTATGTAAACTACTGACTCACTGGAATTGTGATACAGTGTATGATAAGTGAAATAATCTGTCTGAAAACAATTGTTTGAAAAATTACTTGTGTCATCCACAAATTAGATGTCCTAACCGACTTGCTAAAGCTATAGTTTGTTAACAAGAAATTTGTGGAGTGGTTGAAAAACTAGTTTTAATGACTCCAACCTAAGTGTGTGTAAACTTTCGACTTCAACTGTATGTTTAGATAGCCAAACACCACGATCTCTTAGATGTAGAACTTTCTGAAAAGAAACAAAAATATGTATTTTATTAAACCTAATTTTGATCCCAGCTGTATATTTTTGATGTATCTCAGAGGTGGATTATTACAGTCCAGAAATTACAGTACGTGGCCTAATATGTGTGCGTAAAGGAAATTCCACGGTAACAGAGTAATGCTGAGACTCAGATTTTTCACTTTCAAATGTATGTCAAACAAAAACCAATGATTGCAAAGTAAACCATACTCGAAGAACAGTTCAGATGCAAAGTTTGGTAACAGAATGATGGTGTGTGCTGTTGGTGCCATCAATCTGTTAGCAAAATTTGCATTTGCACTGTTCCTCAAATAAATGTGTATCCTTATGCATAGAGTTGATTTGTTTAACTTTGTAATTATTTGTTTTTCATTGGCATAAATGTTTAAGTGATAAATCGGAGTCTCAGCATCACTCTGTTACGGTGTAATTGCCCATTACATATTTCGGTTGGGATACATCCCTAACTATGTTGATCCTTTTACGCCCCAGTATTAGCTGGTTCTTGTTCATTCATGACGCCATGCTAATAAGAAATAATGACTATCCCGAGTACTTGCTAGATTAAAAATATTGTATTTATTTTTTGTGAAAGCACTGGTGTCTCCACAAGCCAAAGTTTCACTTAGTGAACTCCCTTGATCTCTCCTTTAACGTGAAATGCAGAATTAACTAGGCTTGGGGTGTTTACCTTATGTACCGTATACCGGGGTATTCAGAAATATCCATTGGATGGTTTTTCAATAGCGTCATCACTGTTTAACTATTTATTATACGTTTTTTATTTTATTTTTATAAATGTGAATATTTGTAGCTACTTTTTAAGTAAATACCTGCGGATTGGGTTCTTCATGTCACCAATCACATCATTTTTCATTATGAAGCTTAGCGCTAGTCCCCAGTCACATTTGTTTACAAGCACACAACGAAGAGAGACCAGAGTTTTGTGAGTCAATCACTGTTGTGCAGCACACGCCAAGTGATCTAGCTAGTTACAGTATGGAATTCACAACTAGCATACATTAGTGAATGCTAACCTCCCCTGTTATTGTAATGGTGAGAGGTTAGCATGTTTTGGGGGTATGATATTTTTGCGTCTGTAACTTTCTCACTCATTATTATCCACGATTCATTCAGGACTATCCATAATCATGGTAGCATGCACATGAATGTAGAAATGTTTAGAAACATATTATATTCTTATTTACAAAAAAAGTGACAAAACATGACACAATATATTATTTATCATTAGTTTCTATTGGGCACAAAATAATCTGAAACACAACCATAACAAATAGTAAATGCATCCAACAAGTTTGTAGAGTCACAAGCTTGATATAGTCATTGCGTGCTAGGACTATGGGACCGAATCCTAAACTTTTGACTACTTTCAGACATACAGTATAGTCAAATTTGGACTCATCAGACCAAAGAACAGATTCCCACCAGTCTAATGTCCATTGCTCTTGTTTCTTGGCCCAAGCAAGTCTCTTCTTCTTATTGGTGTCCTTCAGTCATGGTTTCTATGCAGCAATTCGACCATGAAGGCCTGATTCACACAGAATCCTCTGAACAGTTGATGTTGAGATGTCTGTTACTTGAACTCTGTGAAGCATTTATTTGAGCTGCAATTTCTGAGGCTGGTAACTCTAATGAACTTATCCTCTGCAGCAGTCTTCCTTTCCTGTGGCGGTCCTCATGAGAGCCAGTTTCATCATAGAGCTTGATGGTTTTTGCTACTGCACTTGAAGAAACATTCAAAGTTTTTGACATTTTCTGGATTGACTGACCTTCATGTCTTTAAAGTAATGATGGACTTTAATTTCTCTTTGCTTATTTGAGCTGTTAATACCATAATATGGACTTGGTATTTGACCAAATAGGGCACAACCTCTACCTTGTCACAACACAACTGATTGGCTACAACGCATTAAGAAGGAAAGAAATTCCACAAATTAACTTTTAACAAGGCACACCTGTTAATTGAAGTGCATTCCAGGTGACTACCTTATGAAGCTGGTTGAGAGAACGCTAAGAGTGTGCAATGCTGTCATCAAGGCAAAGGGTGAATACTTTGAAGAATCTCAAATATAAAAATTGTTTGGTTACTACATGATTCCATTTGTATTATTTCATAGTTTTGATGTCTTCACTATTATTCTACAATGTAGAAAATAGTAAACATAAAGAAAGACCCTCAAATAGTAGGTGTGTTCAAACTTTTGACTGGTACTGTAAGTGAATTTGTCCCAATAATTTTGGTCCCCTAAAATGGGGGGACTGTGCAAAAGGTGCTGTAATTTCTAAATGGTTCACCAGCTATTGATAAAAATACCCTCAAATTAAATCTGACAAATTAAAGTCTGCACTTTAACCTCATAGTTATTGTATCATTTCAAGCCAATACTGTGTCACTGTCCCAATACTTTTGGAGGTCACTGTATACAAACACTCACTCAAACACACTACACTGACACTCTCACACCAAACCCACACACATTCACATATGCACACACACACACACACATAACACATGTACACATTGCCCTATGTGCACTAGATTGAACAAGATTGAACTTCCCAAGGTGTGATAGGTAGGCGGACTCTCACCCTTTAGGTCCAATGGCAAACAAACCCTGCCCACTTTGGACAGATTAAACTCAATCGAGCACACCTACTGATAGCTTTTCATGCTAAATAACTCCATTAGCCTCAGCCAAGATCGATCCATTGTGGGTGTGCCCCAAAACTCCCCCAAACCAATATGCAGTCAGTGTACCTCATTGCACAAAACTGGAGTCCAGGGCACTAAACATCACAATATACAAAGGCTTTGGAGGCTTTTAGATTTGCCAGGCAAAACCATCTGGGGGCATTGGGGAGTTGTGAATGGATGCCAAGGATATGGTGTTGTGCATAAGGCCTTTTTAAACACCCTATCCCTTGGAAACGTCTGATAACGCTGCTTACAAGAGCCCCTTGATTGTGATCTTAGGGCACATGGAGTCTCTAGTCAATGTTTTTGCCGACTCTATTATTGAGGTCTTGGACTTCAATTCCGTTCCAATCTTTTGTGCTGTTGTGTCTACTTCGCTTGGTGGTGAGCCGAACAGGGTTGAAAGTTTTGTTGGCTGTATTGTATGTCATGTTTTTACGTTTAGGTCTGTGAATGGACAATGGCCAGTAAGAGTCTGTCGGTAGACATTGCAGTGTTCATATGCATGATTAAATATACATGATTTAACATACATTATTAAATATACATTATTTAATATACATACGTTTTCATATTGGAGGATGGTTAGAAATAAGGACATTATTAACCCATACATAACACATTCATACCTATACATGACATATTCATACATACATGGCAAATTCATAACCCTTACATAATCAATTCATAAGCAGTGCATAATCATTTTTTACATGCTTATCAAATTTTGAAAAAGTCACATGCGCCAAATACAACAGGTGTAGACCTGAATGTGAAATGCTTAGTTACAAAGCCCTTAACCAACAATGCAGTTCAAGAAATAGAGTTAAGAAAATATTTACTAAATAAACTAAAGTTAAAAAAAATGTGATGTAACACAATAAAATAACAATAACAAGGCTATATACAGGGGGAATCGGAGGTCATTTGTACATGTAGGTAGGGGTAAAGTGACTATGCATAGATAATAAACAGAGAGTAGCAGCAGTGTAAAAACAAAGGGGGGGTGATAATTGAAATAGACTGTGTGGCCCTTTTGATTAATTGTTCAGCAGTCTTATGGCTTGGGAGTAGAAGCTGTTAAGGAGCCTTTTGGACCTAGACTTGAAGCTCCGGTACCGCTTGCCGTGTGTTAACAGAGAGAACAGTCTATGACTTGGGTGACCGGAGTTTTTGACAATTTTTTGGGCCTTACTCTGACACTGCCTAGTATATACACTACTATTCAAACGTTTGGGGTCACTTAGAAATGTTTTTGTTTTTGAAAGAAAAGCATATTTTTGTCCATTAAAATAACCTGAAATTGATCAGAAATACATTGTAGACATGGTTAATGTTGTAAATGACTATTGCAGCTGGAAACGGCAGATTTTTTGGGGAATATCTACAAAGCCTTACAGAGAGAGACCCATTATCAGCAACCATCACTCCTGTGTTCCAAAGGCACGTTTTGTTAGCTAATTTTAAAAGGCTAATTGATCATGAGAAAACACTTTTGCAATTATGTTAGCACAGCTGAAATCTGTGCGCTAATTAAAGAAGCAATAAAACTGGCCCTCTTTAGACTAGTTGAGTATCTGGAGCATCAGCATTTGTGGGTTTGATTGCAGGCTCAAAATGACCAGAAACAAATCACTTTCTTCTGAAACTCGTCAGTCTATTCTTGTTCTGAGAAATGAAGGCTTTTCCATGCGAGAAATTGCCAAGAAACTGAAGATCTCATACAATGCGGGGTACTACTCCCTACACAGAACAGCGCAAACTGGCTCTTACCAGAATAGAAAGAGGAGTGGGAGTCCCCGGTATACAACTGAGCAAGAGGACAAGTACATTAGAGTGTCTAGTTTGAGAAACAGACGCCTCACAAGTCCTCAACTGGCAGCTTCATTAAATTTTACCCACAAAACACCCGTTTCAACGTCAACAGTGAAGAGGCGACTCCGGGATGCTGGCCTTCTAGGCAGAGTTGCAAAGAAAAAGCCATATCTCAGACTGGCCAATAAAAAGAAAAGATTAAGATGGGCAAAAGAACACAGACACTGGACAGAGTAACTCTGCCTAGAAGGCCAGCATCCCGGAGTCGCCTCAGGGATTCTTTAGGGGCTCACATTCATTAAAATAACTGACTAAACTTCACTCCATTCTGCTAGTAAGCAAACTCTGTGATATTCTTCTATAGCAGGTATACATCTTGCACTGGCTTACTTTTTGTCAATTTGATATTAATTGTACAGTAAGCCTAATGGAAATAGCAACAAGATTAGTAGCCATGTTTTTTGGTGTTCTCTCCCATTAGCAACAACAACTTTAATTTCCTCTGTTTATGAATGGAGTTCCAATTAACAAAAAAGCTAACTATTGCAAACTATTATAAAGTATGAAATCAAAAGTACAACAAAGTATACAGCTCATAACTCAACACACAAGTGTTACTTTTCACATAATTTCACAGTATTTGGAAAAATCTGCATAGTGTACCCATGGGAGGCATGCTGATAACAAAACAACAAAAACAACTGGCAATTTGTATTTTGCTCAATGTGTTGTTATATGATATGGGTTTACAAGCAAAGCCAGTCCAAATGTCACTTTTACTGTTCATAAAGAAAGTAAACAAGTCCATTTTTCTTGATTACTTTTCCAACCAAACTTTAGGACTACTTATTTTTAGATAAAATTAAGCTGAAGGAAAAATTGTCATATTGACCTTCATATATCAAGCACTCTGTTTTATACCACTGTATATGTGTTCAATTCACTGATCTGTCCTAATTAACACATTTGTGGAGAGTAAGGACATTTATCATGGGGACTAGGGATGTCCTACAATGTACACTATACTAATGATATGTTCTCATGGCACTTCATTCTATTCATAGTTGCTTGCACTGACACAGTACTCCTTTGTCCCTACCAGGAGTCTACCAGCAACTGTATTTTCCTTTCCTTTCTTCTCTTTCTCTCATTGATCAAATTATAACGATTTTTTTAATGTGTTACCTTTGAATTCACTTCGCTCCCTGTGGGTGTGATTTATTTTTTATTCAACAGTGCTCGTCGTGGGATAAAATGCTCACTGGGAAGAATTCCTGAGGATTCTGTGTTGGAAGTTGGAGAAACTCCCAAAGTACATTTTTAAAGGTTATTTATATATCAAAAGATCAAGTCCATGGCAATGGACCATGGCAGTCCCTCCTATCTCATTATAACCCAATGCAGCACCTAGTTCACGTCAACCATTAGTCCATTTGATGACGAAGTCCCCAGCCCTAGCTTCCCAAATGGACTATACAATCTCTGGATCAATGCTTTACTTCACAGTGCTGATAATGTGCTCCATCACTCTCTAACCGTGAATTTCTGTCCACATGAACAGACAGCGGGGGCGTTTAAAATTGCATAAAAGAAGATGGATGATACCAAGATTGAAGTGCATGTCAGAATTAATCAGACAGCATTCAGATTTAATTGAGCCTTGTCAGCCCCGCACTTTCTCCCTCCAGACTTTAAAGAGATAATTCTAATGTGTCATTATCACTATATAATTTTTTATGTATAATATAGTATTTTCAATGATTAATATGCACATTGAAATCTATTACTATGAAGCATAGGGCAGACAATTTCAACTCCGCATGCAGAGATTGCTCATCTGAGTCGATAAGAAAATGGCCACTGATGTGAAATGTCTAGACCGTATCCACCCCGCTCTTCTTCTCAAACCAATCTAAAGGCATTTTCTTTGAGGAACTGAGATATTGTAGCTAAGAGATTCTCACACCCCTCTGTCAAAACTATTTAGTCAATACAGAGTATAATAATAGGAGAGGTGGTGGAAATGGCAGGCCCTGTCACTGTTAAGATGTTCATGACAGCGTAAGCGGGGAAAATGTGCACCTATTCAATAGTCGTGAGGATAACAGACCTAGTACTTCTCTTTACAAGCATAAATGTAATTCTACTCTCCACAGTTGTAAATGTACTGTAACTGTAGTCGTGGTGAAGTTTGCATGATTTCTAATCTAATGTGAAATCAGGAAGCATGTGAATGAATTCAAGCCTGTAGGTATTAAATAATTCATTCATTCATTCATTAATAAATAGGCATAAAATAATTTTTTTGTGTCGACCCTCTAAAGTGCGTATATTTGTTTTATGTTTGCCACAAAAACATGTGAACAAGTATATTAACATTCAAAATGTCTTCTTTCTGTCTAGATTTGGAATCGTCCTCCACAGAAATGAACCGGCACTCCACAAGATCAACCTGGAGACCACGTCGTCAGTCAAGAACATCAGCCTGCGCGAGTACAACTGCATCCCCAAGTCTCTGGCTTACTCCCACCTTGGCGGCTACTACTTTGTCAACTGCAGGCCTGATTCCACAGGCGCCACCCAACCCCAGCTCATTGTGGACAGTGTGACAGACTCTGTGATTGGACCCAACGGGGACGTCACCGGCACCCCGTATGTGTCCCCGGACAGTCACTACCTGGTCACGGTGGACGACCACGATGGCCTGATGAGGATCCAGCAGATCACGGTGCGCGGGGAGATTGGCAAACCTTTCGACATCCACACCAACCTCCACCTGTCTGACGTGGCCTTCCAGCCGTCGTTCACAGAGGTTCACCAGTACAACATCTTTGGTACTTCGGGACGCCAAACAGACTCTCTGTACGTCGAGCTGAGCACAGGCAATGTGAAGATGATCAAGAGCCTGAAGGAGGCCACCAAGACTTCCGATTGGCCGTGGAGCAGTAGGAACCGCGTGATGACTGGCAGTGGACTTTTCGGACAGTACCTCATGACCCCATCCAGAGAGTCTATCTTCATCCTGGATGGTCGTCTCAACAAGCTCAACTGCGAGATCACTGATGTCATCAAAGGCAATGTAGTGGCGTGGGTTGGCGAGTCGTAGGCCGGTCTGTGTTCAGACGCATCCTATGTTATTATTAAGGTAAAGTTGCACTGAATTTTGTTGCTGATATATAATTTATTGGGTGTGACGAAAAAAGTAAGACATTTTCAAAGCCAGAATTGACTGTTCAAAACCGTTTGGATGCTGGGACCTTCATTCCAAAAAATAGGGAGCGATTTGTTGGTGTTGTTTGCTAGCCGAGTTGAAATCTTGGCTTTCAACTGGGTGGTTCCACATGCAGTCAACATCAAGTTGCTCTCCAAGATCTTCTAGAGGATCTCTGTTAAAATTAGACAAATTATCTGCATATTAGACTTTTTTTGATTGCAAGTCTCACATACTTCAATTGGCTAGATGTTTTTCAATAATCACATCAACTGGCGTTTCTCTAAAACGAGAGAGAAAAGATTTCTAGATTGTCCTCCTTTGTTTCATTTACCCCCTTTCCCTCTTTTTTTCCTGTGCCTTGAAGGAAAACACTCCAAAAGAGGAATTAACCTAATTGTTCCCGTTGCGGCTGCAGATTACATATTTTTGTCTTTGACCCTTCTTCATGGTGAGAGATGCTCCAAAAATCCATGTTTTTCAAATTGTCTTCATCTTGGACTGACGTGGAGCCCATTCTGGGCTAATTAAAACAAGCTCTTGCTGAGATCCAGTCTCATTTGAAGTGGAGACAGAGAGATTGAGTTGTCCATTATGATGTAGTGCTGCTTGGTCACCGTTGATCTCAAAGAGTCATCAACAGAGCAAATGGTCTATTTTGTCCAACAACCCAAGTCTCAACGACAATGTTAATACATTGATACATCTTAATATTTGTGGGATAAATTAATTAAAGTTTCCCACTTTGTGTCACAATGTCAGTGTGTGTATGTCAATTTTAAGAATACCCCTGGCCCAAAAGGTGTCATACTATATATGATATATATACTTGCATATTGTCAGTCAATTTTGGCAATGTGTAACAATTATTTAATAATGAAAGAAAGATACATTTGTTTAGTTGGAAGTGGGCTTTTGTGGTTGTAGAGCATAGAGGGCCTTGAGCTGTATGTCTAATGAGTATACAATATATAGAGAGAGACAGTAAAGAGAGAATAGAGACAGTAGAGAGAGACCTGGGTTTATAAGCTTAAAATGCGAGTCACATTTCTCTTAAAATCTTACAAGGCAGAGCACAGTTGGATGAATCAGTTTTACCTATGAAACCTGACAAGTACATGGCCCGTTGTGCTTAGGACACAAAATTGTTTCCTCGAAGTACACCTTCTATGCATTTTCACCATAGCACTCTAACACAAACACAATGAAGAATATGTTAATCCAGTATTTTTTGATTCAAATGTTCGACACTTGGTTGTCTTATGGACAGGCCTGTTTTATGTTCCAATTAATGAGACATTTAATACATTTTGATGTTTTGTTTTATTTGGTCAATTCAATTTCAGTTCATTTAAAAAAAAAATTCTTATCACATTTTGTTTGGTGTTGTCCCTTGATACCCATAGGACTGTACTGATTACCTCTGACTTTTCTTATTGTGTTCTTTATATAGAAGCAGAGTTGAATGAGTTCCTTAACATGGTATGTTTCACAACTTTGAGGGCTTTGTTCATTATTTCGAGTGTATACACACCCTCCTTTTTAAAAATGAAATGAGCACCATGGTCATCTCGCTATAGATGAGGTAAAGGAGTCAATGGAACGCAGACTGTTCCATTGACCAGATTGGCGCACATTCAATAGATCTGATTGAACAAAGTGGATATTCGTCAGAACCGTCATGATTTGTGTATTGTAAACAGGCCCACAATGTGCTTACTTATGTCTGATTTTCAGGTTTAGAAGAAGAGACTTCTAAATAATAACTCCCGTTCGTTGATGGTAGTCAAAGTTGTTTTTTAGCTGTAATGCAGTTGATTGGTGACGATGACATTAACATGTGTAGGGGTTGACATCCATACAAGCATTATAATCCGATTTTTACTTCAACATAGTGTGAAATACACATTTAAACAATAGCCTAAATGTAGACTAATTTTGATGGGGGGCAATGAGGCGACTCGGGATCTTTCCCCCATTGCCCTTTCCCCCACTCATTTCCAACGCAATTCCATTGTTTTGTTTGATTTCCCTTGACCCCTTTACCGCATCTATCCTTGACCAAGTACATTTTGATGTCACCCACTGAAACGTAGTCATTTCCATCATAGCCATGTACTGTTTGTTGATTCATGTGGTCGTTATTTATGTAGAGAATACACGCTTGACATTTTACCTGAAAATAAAGTATATACCTTTGAAAATACCATATCCAATGCCAGAATCTCCTTTCTGTGGAAAATGTGTTTCAAATATGGTTTCAACCCAAATATCAATGCCCTTGAAAAACCAAGTTCAACACAGTTCAGCCTCTTCAGTTCTGCTGCTCACATTTGCACATTCAGCGACTATGAACATACAGTAAGTATCCTTCTCAAATATGTATTTGAAAGAGCTTTGGAAAAGTAATTGAATTTGAATGACCCTTATATTGATCCAGCAGTTTTTGTCACTCTTTATGAAACCAATTCCACACCCAATCTTGTCTGCTTGAGATTAAGGGAGACCCACACAATGTGTGTGCTCATACATCACTTCTTGATGGGCACTTCACATAACCATGATCTTATTCCAAAAAATGCAATCATCATTAGATATTGCAATGGCTGAGTACATAGAGTTCTTGAAGGGGTGCTGAACTTCCTGATTTGGCCTCGTTTTTTGGCTTAGTCATTAAGAAATGCAGAGGCCATGGCTGAAGTCAAACAAGCGTTGTCTTGGAGGGGTGGTTTATTGTGGGTGTCTTGTGTGTGTTTGACCGTGGTAAGCGTTTGTACATTCACTCTGCCAAAACAATGCACAGTTATAGTCACTCACCCTTCTTTCAGCTACTGTGACAAAAAAAAAATTGACATTGGATATCCTAGCTCTGGGGATAGGTAGGGAATTTTAATAAATGGCACTGTAAATGTGACAATATATTCATGTTGCACAACTTTTAGTTGTCTCATTAAATGATTTTAACATTTGCATATGAATTTCTACAATGTATAGTTGGTTGAGGTTTTTAAGTCATTGAAATGTGGAGCTATTGACATTTTTTATATTCTCCCATGTACATTATGTAATTTACTGATGGTCCCTAACTTGCCCCATAGGGATATCAAATGTCAAATCAAATTGACCATGGACATTAAGATAGGGTGGAGTGTAGCTGCTCTCCAAATTGAATATTACTTGGGTGTTGTCAGCGGTTGTCACGTGGGCAGGATTAAAATAAACCCAACCCAAGGAAAATGGTTACGATATCCTTAATTTCGTGACATAACATCCTATCATCTCGCAAATGTCTGTTTTGGACGAGACTGTCTTTATGACCCAAATGATCCTATTTACACTTTGTAGAACATTTTGACACAAGAATAATGTTTATTGCTCATATAAATGCCACATAGGCCATTTTCAAAACAAGTTGTTTTTTAGAGGCAGTCGCTCTTTAATTTAAAAAAAAAAAAGATGTTTAAAAGTAGGCAAGACTTGTAATTGCATATGAAGCAAGTAACTATCAGAGTATGAGCACCGGACTGAACTGCAGTCAAATAGAGAAAGAATTTATTAGAAACAGAAGAACATTATCATAATGGAGAGTGACAGCTGTAAATAGAGCCATTGTTTTTCCCCCCTCTCTTGCCCAGGAGTCCTGTACTACTAGCATTATGCCAGTCACTAACATTTATTTGAGATATTACGTTAGATATTACATTAATAAGTACATAGTGTGCCATCTAGCCCTAACAATAGACAGCTAGCTTGCTCAGGGACATCTACGTTCGTTATATACAGTGCCTTCAGAAAGTGTTCATACCCCTCTACTTATTCCACATTTTGTGGTGTTACAGCCTGAAACACAATACCCCATCATGAACAAGTGAAAATATGTTTGTTTATAGACATTTTTTCAAATTGATTGAAAATGAAATAAGTATATTCACACACCTGAGTCAATACATGTTGGAATCATATTTGGCAGCGATTACAGCTGTGAGTCGTTCTGGATAAGTCTCTAAGAGCTTTGCATTCCTGTATTGTACAGTATTTGCACCTTATTCTTTATAAATGGTTCAAGCTCTGTCAAGTTGGTTGTTGATCATTGCTAGACAGCCTTTTTCAAGTCATGTCACATATTTTCAATACGATTTTTGTCAAAACTGCAACAAGGCCACTTAGGAACATTCAATGTCGTCTTGGTTAGCAACCCCAGTGTATATTTGGCCTTGTGTTTTAGGTTACTGTCCTGCTGAAAGGTACATTTTTCTCCCGGTGTTGGAAAACAAGGTTTTCCTCTAAGATTTGGCCTGTGTTTAGCTCCATTCCGTTTCTTTATATGTATAAAAAACAACTTCCTAGTCCTTGCCGATGACAAGCATACCCATACCCAAACAGGATGCATGTTTTGGAATATTTTTATTCAAGTTTCAATGTCATATGCACAACTACAGTGACATGACTTTCTAAACCTAACAATGCCGTAATCAATAAGAAGGAAACAGTAAAAATGAAAAAGTAGAACAACAACACACGAGAAATAAAAATATAAATAAGAAGAACACGAGAAAGTAAGTAAGCATACTATATACAGGGTCAATCAGTACCATATTTACAATGTGCATGTCACCTTCTGACCTTAGTTCCTTTGTTTTGTCTTTGTTTTAGTATGGTCAGGGCGTGAGTTGGGGTGGGCAGTCTATGTTCTTTTTTCTATAATTTGGGATTTCTGTGTTTGGCCTGGTATGGTTCTCAATCAGATGCAGCTGTCAATCGTTGTCCCTGATTGAGAACCATACATAGGTAGCCTGGTTTCACGTTTGAGTTGTGGGTGATTATTTTCTGTCTGCACCAGACAGAACTGTTTCATTTCGTTCTCTTTGTTGTTTTATTCTTAAGTGTTCTGAGTTATAATAAATATCATGAACACTTACCACGCTGCGCATTGGTCCTTACCTTTTTCCACCAACAACAGCCGTTGCAGTGCAGGAATACTTGAGTCAGAGGTAAATACAGTGCATTCAGAAAGTATTCAGCCACCTTCACTTTTTCACACAGTTTGTTACGTTACTGCCTTATTCTGAAATCGATTAAATTGTGTTTTTTATATATATATTTTTTTTTTACAAATGTATAAAATGTATAAAAAAATAAATAAATATATTTATATAAAATATATATATATATATATATATATTTTATACATTTGTAAAAGAAAAAAAAATGTATATATATATTTACAAATGTGTGTGTGTGTGTATGTGTGTGTATATATATATATATATATATATATATATATATATATATATCAGTTTTTTTATACATTTGTAAATAAATATATATCACATTTACATAATTATTCAGACCCTTTACTCAGTACTTTGTTGAAGCATGTTTGGCAGCGATTACAGCCTTGAGTCTTCTTGGGTATAACACTACAAGCTTGGCACACCTGTATTTTTGGAGTTCCTCCTATTATTCTCTGCAGATCCACTCAAACTATAACAGGTTGGCTGGGGAGCATCACAGCACAGATTTTTTCAGGTCTCTCCAGAGATGTTCGATCGGGCTCTGGCTGGGCCAGTCCTGCGTTGTCTCGGGTGTGTGTTTAGGGTAGTTGTCCTGTTGGAAGGTGAACCTTTGCCGCAGTCTGATGTCCTGAGCGCTCTGGTGCACGTTTTCATCAAGGATCTCTTTGTACTTTGCTGCATCCATCTTTCCCTCGATCCTGACTAGTCTCCCAGTCCCTGCAGCTGAAAACATCCCCACAGCATGATGCTGCAACCACCATGCTTCACCATATAGATGGTATTGGCCAGGTGATGAGCAGTGGTTTCCTCCAGGCATGACACTTGTTATTCAGGCCAAAGAGTTCACTCATGGTTTCATCAGAACAGAGAATCTTGTTTCTCATGGTCTGAGAGTCCTTTAGGTTTCTTTTGGCAAACTCCAAGCGGGTTATCATGTGCCTTTTACTGAAGAGTGGATTCTGTCTAGCCACTCTACCATAAAGGCCTGATAAGTAGAGTGCTACAGTGATGGTTGTCTTCATGGAAGGTTATTCCATCTCCACAGAGGAACTCTGGAGCTCTGTCAGAGTGACCATGGGGTTCTTGGTCACCTCCCTTCCGAAGTTCTTTCTCCCCCGATTGCTCAGTTTGGCCAGGCGGCCAGCTCTAGCAAGAGAATTGGGACATTATATAGACAGGTGTGTGCCTTTCCAAATCATGTCCAATTGTCACGATCGTCATAATGAGTGGAACAAGATGCAGCGGGGTATGGTCCCAACCTCTTTATTATGAAGTGAAACTCAAAGAAAACAATAAATGCACAAATGAAATGTGAAGCTGCTATAGTGCTCACAGGCAACTATACAAAGTCAAGATCCCACAAAACACAAAGGGGAAATGGCTGCCTAAATATGATCCCCAATCAGAGACAACGATAAACACCTGCATCTGATTGGGAACCATCCCAGGCCACAGATATGCTCCAATCAAGTTGTAGAAACAATTCAAGGATGATCAATGGAATCAGGATGCACCTTAGCTCAATTTCAAAGGGTCAGAATACTTCAGTTTTTTATTTTTAGTACATTTGCAAAAATGTCTAAAAACGTGTTTTCGCTTTGTCATCATGTGTTATTGTGTGTAGATAAGGGGGAAATAACAATTTAATACATTTTAGAATAAGGCAGTAGTGTAACAAAATGTGCAATAGTGAAGCGGTCTGAATACTTTCCAAATGCACTGTATGTATAAGGCATCAAGATATATGATAAAAAGAGTGGCAGCAGCGTGTTTGATGATTGTATGTTTGTGTGTAGAGTCATTATAAATGAATGTGCATATTATGTGTGAGCACATGATGAAATTAGTATTTGTGTGTGTGTTGGAGTGTCATTGTGCATGAGTGTGTAGGGCCCTGTGAGTGTGCACAGGGACAATGCAAAATAAAAATAACATAGAAGGGTCAACTCAGATTGTCCGTGTAGCCATTTTGTTAGCTGTTAACTTCAGTGAACAAAAATATGAACGCAGTTCATGTAAGGAAACAGTCAATTGAAATACATTAAATTGGCCCTAATCTATGGATTTCACATGACTGGGAATACAGATATGCGTCTATTGGTCACATATACCTTTCCAAAAAAATGTAGGGGCGTGGATCTGTGGAATGTTGTTCCACTTCTCTTCAAAGACTGTGCGAAGTTGCTGGATGTTGGTGTGAACTGGAACACGCTGTCATACAAGTCGATCCAGAACATCCCAAACGTGCTCAATGGGTTACATGTCTGCTGAGTAACTAGACCATAGAAAAACTGGGACATGTTCAGCTTCCAGGAATTGTGTACAGATCCTTGCGACATGTGGCCGTATATTATCATGCTGAAACATGAGGTGATTGCGGTTCAATGGACTTCAGGATCTCGCCACGATATCTCTTGGAATTCAAATTGCCATAGATAAAATGAAATTGTGTTCATTGTCAGTAGCTTATGCCTGCCCTTAGCATAACCCCACCGCCACCATGGGGCAATCTGTTCACAATGTTGACAGCAGCAAACGGTTAGCCCACACGACGCCATACACAGTTGAAGTCGGAAGTTTACATACACTTAGGTTGGAGTCATTAAAACTAATTTTACATCCACTCCACAAATTTCTTGTTAACAAACTATAGTTTTGGCAAGTCGGTTAGGACATCTGCTTTGTGCATGACACAAGTAATTTTTCCAACAATTGTTTAAAGACAGATTATTTCACTTATAACTCACTGCATCACAATTCCAGTGGGTCAGAAGTTTACAAACACTAAGTTGACTGTACATTTGAGTCAATTGGAGGTGTACCTGTGGATGTATTTGCCTCTTTGCTTGACATCATGGGAAAATCAAAAGAAATCCACCAAGACCTCAGAAAAACAACTCCACAGGTCTGGTTCATCCTTGGGAGCAATTTCCAAACGCCTGAAGGTACCACGTTCATCTGTACAAACAATAGTACGCAAGTATAAACACCATGGGACCACACAGCCGTGGCGTGAAAAGTACAAATCAATCCTAGAACAACAGCAAAGGACCTTGTGAAGATGCTGGAGGAAACAGGTACAAAGGTATCTATATCCACAGTAAAACGAGTCCTATATCGCCATAGCCTGAAAGGCCACTCAGCAAGGAAGAAGTCACTGCTCAAAAACCGCCATAAAAAAGCCAGACTACGGTTTGCAACTGCACATGGGGACAAAGCTCGGGTTGATGAAACAAAAATTGAACTGTTTGGCCATAATGACCATCTTTATGTTTGGAGGAAAAAGGGAGGTACTTGCAAGCCGAAGAACACCATCCGAACCGTGAAGCACGGGGGTGGCAGCATCATGTTGTGGGGGTGCTTTGATGCAGGAGGGACTGGTGCACTTCACAAAATAGATGGCATCATGAGGTAGGAAAATGATGTGGATATATTGAAGCAACATCTCAAGACATCAGTCAGGAAGTTAAAGATTGTTCGCAAATGGGTCTTCTAAATGGACAATGACCCCAAGCATACTTCCAAAGTTGTGGCACAATGGCTTAAGGACAACAAGGTAAAGGTATTGGAGAGGCCATCACAAAGCCCTGACCTCAAGCCTATAGAAAATTTGTGGGCAGAACTGAAAAAGCATGTGCGAACAAGGAGGCATACAAACCTGACTCAGTTACACCAGCTCTGTCAGGAGGAATGGGCCAAAATTCACCCAACTTATTGTGGGAAGCTTGTGGAAGCCTACCCGAAAGAAAAGCTTTTATTTATTTCATCACATACCCAGTGGATCAGAAGTTTACATACACTCAATTAGTATTTGGTAGCATTGCCTTTACATTGTTTAACTTGGGTCAAAATCATTCTTTCTACTATTATTCTGACATTTCACATTATTCTAACATTTCACAGACAAGGAATTTTTACTAGGATTAAAAGTCAGGAATTGTGAATAACCAAGTATAAATTTAGTTGGCTAAGGTGTATGAAAACTTTCGACTTCAACTGTATGTCACCTGCTATATGCCCGGTACTGTTGAAACCGTGATTTATCCATGAAGAGCACACTTCTCTAGCGTACCAGTGGCCATCGAAGGTGAGCATTTGCACCCTGAAGTCGGTTATGACTCCGAACTGCCATCAGGTCAAGGCCCTGGTGAGGATGATGAGCCCGCAGATGAGCTTCCCTGAGACTGTTTCTTACAGTTTGTGCAGAAATGTTTCAGTTGTGCAAACCCACAGTTTCATCGTCTGTCCTGGTGTCTGGTCTCAGATGAAGAAGCCGGATGTGAAGGTCCTAGGCAGGCGTGCCTACACGTGGTCTGCGTTTGTGAGACCGGTTGGACGTACTGCAAAATTCTCTAAAATTATGTTGGAGGTGGCTTATGGTCGAGAAATTAGCATTCAATTATCTGGCAACAGCTCTTTTGGTCATTCCTGCAGTCAGGATGCCAATCGCAAGCTCCCTCAACTTGAGACATCTGTGATTGTGTGACAAAACTGCACATTTTAGAGAGGGCTTTTTTTGTCCCCAGCACAAGGTGTACCTGTGTAATGATTGTGCTGTTTATCAGCGTTTTGATATGCAACACCTGTCAGGTGGATGGATTATATTGGCAATGGGGAAATGCTCACTAACATGGATGTAAACAAATTTGTGCCAACTTTTTTTGAGAAATATGCTTTTTGCGCGTATGGAAAATTCCTGGGATTTTTTATTTTATCTCATGAAACATGGGACCAACACTTTACATGTTGCATTTCTATTTTTGTTCAGTATATTTAGTAGTCTGATGGCTTGGGGATAGAAGCTATTCGGGAGCCTGTTGTTTCCCGCCTTGCTGCACCAGTAATACTTCCCATACGGAAAAGTTTTTGGCTTGGGTGGCTGGAGTCTTTAACGATTGACCCGTCCTTCCTTTCCCGCTACCTGATATAAAGGTCCTGGATGGCAGGGAGCTCGGCCCCAGTTATGTACTGGGCTGTCCTCACCACCCTTTGTAGCGCCATGCGATCAAGGGCGGTGCTATTGCCATACCAAGCAGTGATGCAGCCAGTCAAGGTGCTCTCAATTGTAGAGCTGTAAAACATTTTGAGGATCAGAGGGTCCATGACAAACCTTTTCAACCTCCTGAGGGGGATGAGGCGAATTCACGTGTTCTTCACAACTGTGCGCGTGTGTGTGGACCACTTTATGTCCTTAGTGATTTGATATTGATGAACTTGAAGCTCACGCCCTCCCTCCCCCCATGTTTCCTGTAGTCCATGATCAGTGCCTTGTTCCTACTGACGTTAATGGAGAGGTTTGTCTTCTGGCACCACACTGCCAAGTCACTGACCTCCTTGTAAGGCTGTCTCATCGTCACCGGTGATCAGGCCTACCATCAGCATGTTGTAAGCAAACTTGAATATGGTGTGGGAGTCGTGCATGGCCATGCAGTTGTATGTAAACAGGGAGTACAGGAGGGGACTACGCACACACCCCTGTGGGACCCCCATGTTGAGGGTCAGCGTGGTGGAGGTGATGTTGCCTACCCTCACCACCTGGGGTTGGCCCGTCAGGAAGTTCAGGATCCAGGCGCAGGGGAGGTGTTCAGTCTAAGGGTCCTAAGCTTGGTGACGAGCTTAAACAGGAAAATGGTGTTGAATGCTGAGCTGTAGTCAATGAAAAATATTCTCACATAGGTATTCTTCTTATGTAGGTAGGTGAGGGCAGCGAGGAGTGCAACTGCGATTACGTCGTCTATGGATCTGTTGGGGTGGTATGCAATTTGGAGTTGGTCTAGGGTGTCTGGGAGGATGGAGTTGATGTGTGCCATTTTAAAACGTATTGATTATAGACTGGGAAGGTGGAGAGTTTTAAAATGACTGTGAATATGCCTGCCAGCTGTTCTGCACATGCCGTGAGAACGCGCCCTGGAATACAGTTGTCCCCTTGCGGGTGTTGACCTGATTAAAGACATTACTCACGTCGGCCTCAGAGAGCGAGATCGCCCAGTCTTCTTCCTTTGTAATCCGTAATGGACTGTAGCCCCTGCCACATGCGGCAGGTGTCGGAGCCTGTGTAATATGGGGTTACTTAAGTGGCGAACTATGGCACTACATTGGTGTGCTAGAGGCGTAACTACAGACCCGGGTTTGATCCTGGGCTGTATTACAAACGGCAGTGATCGGGAGTCCCATAGGGCGGCGCACAATTGGCCCAGCGTCGTCTGGTTAAGGGAGGGTTTGGCCGGCGTAGGCCGTCACTGTAAATATGAATTTGTTCTTAACTGACTTGCCTACTTAAATAAAAAAATATGATTCTACCTTATTCCTATACTGTTCTTTTGCTTGTTTGATGGCTCTGCAGAGGTCACTGCAGACTTCATGTACTTGTTCCTTTCCTCAGCCATAACCTCAGTGTTAATAGCCCTGTGTTCGGTAGCCCTGTCCTTTAGTTTAGCGCAAACCTCAAAGTTAATCCAGGTCTCGAAACATATTATAATCAGCACTAGCAAGGCAGTCCTGTAGCATAATCTCTGATTCTGGTGACCATTTCTCAATGGAGCGTGTCACGGGTACTTCTTGTTTGAGCGCATGCCTGTAAACAGGAAGCAGGAGTCCAGACTTCTGATCTGATTTGCCGAATGCGGATGAGGGAGGGCCTTGTATGCTTGCTTGTGTGAAAAATAATAGTAGTCTAGGACTTTATAGCCCCTAGTGGTGAAGGTGACATGTTGATGGATGTTGGGCATCACGTGTCTTAATGATTCAAAATTTTAATAATTGTCAACCAGAAAAGCAGCCTTGAGTTGTAGTCAAATTTAAGGCTGGAATTTAGGTTAATAACTGCCGATCTGATGTTGAAAAGTTCTAGTCAGTTGTAATAAATGATAGCGTATACATTTCATGAAAATAAAGTAAAAATAAACAAAAACATTGTCATAAAATAGTTTGGTCAGACCTTGCAAAAAGGCGGCCATCCAGTACAGTGCCCTGTTATAACTTTCTGTACAGGCTTCATATTTCTCACTCTGTCATTTAGCTTAGCATTGTGGAGTAACTTCACAGCCATTAAACTTTGTAAACTGTTTTAAAGTCACCATTGGCCTTATGGTGAGAATCCCTGAATTTCCTTCCTCTCCGGCAACTGAGTTAGGAAGGACGCCTGTATCTTTCTAGTGACTGGGTGTAACATTTCGATATACCATCCAAAGTGTAAATAATAACACCATACTCAAAAGGATATTCAATGTCTGCTTTTTTTTATTTTTCCCGTAGCATTGGAAAACCTCCTTGGTCTTTGCCGTTGAATCTGTGTTTGAAATTCATTGCTCGACTGTGTGGGGTACAGAGATAAGGCAGTCATTCAAAAATCATGTTAAACACTATTATTGCACACAGAGTGAGTCCATGCAACTGATTATGTGACTTGTTAAGCACATTTTTACTCCTGAACTTGTTTAGGCTTGTCATAACAAAGGGGCTGAATACTTATTGACTCAAGATGTCAGCTTTTCCTTTTAAATTAATTTGTAACAAAATTCTAAAAACATAATTCCACTTTGACATTATGGGCTATTACGTGTAGGCCAGTGACACAAAAAACTCATGCTGTAAAACAGCAAAAAGTGGAAAAAGTCAATGAGCGTGAATACTTTCAGAAAGCACTGTAGGTCACACTGACGTTTAAAGCCATTCTGAGGAGTTTCGCAGCCTAGCTTCAGTTTGTACACCATCCGCTGAGGTTTTCCCTACTGATCCGTAGTGATTAGGCAAGTCCGTGCCGCTCTCATCAAAGACCGGCGCCCGTTGCCGCCGCCACACTACCCCCTTCACCCAGCTGATGAGCCCCAGCTTGATTTTCCCACCAGACCGATTTTGCATTACGCTGTAACTCGGGTCTCCTTTAGTCTCCTTTACTCCATCTCTTGATTAGACTGATACATTACATGAATAGCCTCCTTTGCTCCATCCCTTTAATAAAAATGCCAGGAGAATACATGACTCCGGCAAGGCAAAAACAAGGTGGCTGGCAGTGCCTTAGTAATATATTGTCAAGCCCTTCATCTTCCAGTGCATTGCCACGTGGGGGGACCTCTTCCCTCCACTCCACAGTTCACCTCCAAGAGTCAAATGATGTATTCCCCCGTCCTTTCTCCATTTGCGGACTAGCCCTTTAACCATGTTCCAGGCCCAGGCATTGGTAATGCCGCCGTTCTCAGTCCATCCCGCATTCAGCTGACGACTGATCGAGGTCGCCATTTGCTCTCCTTTGTACCAGATGTGGATACTCATCATGCATTCTACCTTGGCTCCACCAGCCCCCTCTCTGCCTTCAATCCCCCAGCTTTATCACTCTTACCTCTCTGAATGTCTGAATGGAATCAACAGCATTCACTGGATCTTTTCTGCACTGATTGGATGTAAGGGTTATTTGGGGTAGGATGAAATCAACAAAAACATTAATTGGTTCCTGGTTAATAAATTGATGTTCATCTTGGTTGATCAATTTCAGCAATATAACATCATCCATTGTGTTCAAAATTGGGAGCCAGTGTGTGTGTGTTTGTGTGTGTAGTGTGAAACCTACTAAAGAGAACAATAGTCAACAGGGAGCACCCATTGTCACCTTAACTGTCTGTGAGAACACTCCCCTTAGTTTTCCCTCTGTCAAAGTCATTGGAAAGACTCTGTGATGCTGGAAGGATGTGACAGATAGCAGCCAGAGCCCTGAGTGTGTGATAAGATGGTGGCGGCGTCACACCTTGTCCCCTTTGGTCCCAGTTGTCATGCTGAGGCTGCTGTGATCAGCCGGGCATGACACCAGGGCCGCGCTAGGCGACTGAACACACATCAATGACAACGGGATGCACACACAGCCACCTTCTCCTGCCTCTGAGAAGCACTGGAGCGATGCTGCAAGAGATAAAGAAGCCAAGCGTTCTACTACAACCAACCAAATTCAAACTTTCTGCTCTTTGTTAACCTGACACTACATGTTTTTAAAATGTCAGTTAGTGGATTATTCTCAAGGGTCAGATTATGTCATATATGATACATTTATGTAGATATCAGCAAACATTGCTTCAGGTTGCAGTGGGTCCCTGACAAATTCAATACTGACATTAACACGTCTCCCTTGGGAAAGAGTTCTTCTGATCTCAATGGGACTTCCTGGTAAAATAAAGGTTAACTAAAACAGTACGTCTTTTGATAACACTAGATTCTTATAATAATATTTCAATCAGTGATAAATAGAGAACTGGAATAATTGTTTGAGAGAGGTGCAGGTGTCTGTGCATCGGCCATTGCTCATCTCGGTCTTGGCATTGAGCAACAAGCCCAGCACCATGTTAACTGTGCCACAAATCAAGAAGGCCTTGTTTGCGCTGGAACATGGGACCACAGTTTGTAGTACAGGCACAGCAATGGGCACAGACATGTATCCTAGCCAGGCAGTCATCAATTGGAAAATATCCCTCTTGCTTGCTGCCACTGGAGTGGATGTTTGCAGAGTGGAGGAACATATGTGCTGCCACTCTTGCGGGCTGTCAGATGTGGAGGAGATGTGCTGCCAGTCTTACTGGTTGCCAGATGTGGAGGAGATGCGTCCACCCCCCTGTGAGGCTCTAGCAGAGACAGAAGGAAAACATCCCGCAGCTTCCTCACAGAAGCAGACTGGGGCCCACACTGGCAACTGCACACGTACGCAAACACACACACACACACACACACACACACACACACACACACACACACACACACACACACACACACACACACACACACACACACACACACACACACACACACACCGACACCGACACCCCCAAAGGACCAGTTGGATGGCTGGAAAGCCACAGAGGGAGTGAGCCATCTGGTTAGGCATGAGTAGGAGCCTAATATGATGTACCTGACTGAATAGCAAAGGGAACACAAAACCTGAGGGAACACAAAACCTGGTTATTTATTGTCTTACTAGCTACCATTGGCAATAATCAATCAAAACTAGTCCTATATTGATTGGCGTTGTGAATGAATAGAGAAAAAATAAAGGGAAAAATATTGCGAGGGCAAAATGGGTAGTGACAGAATGACATTTGATTGTGTGATAAAGGAATAAATTGGGGATTAATACATTAACATTCAGCGCGACAAAGCCGTCAGATTACTTCTGTTTTGTTTGCATTGGTAACAAGATTCTTAATCTCCCTGAAGTCTCCTCACCAAAAAAGCCTCCACTGCAAAGATAATAAAATCTAACTTATTTTTACGTTGTCTCAACATACGTTTGTTTTTGTTGTGGTTAGAAATATAATTTGCATCAGAATAAACCATTTTTTTCTGAGACTATGGTCTATACACTGTTGAGTTGGGAAATCCAATACAATGGAGCTAGCAAGTATATACACTGAGTATACAAAACATTAAAAACATCTTCCTAATACTGAGTTGCAGACCCTTTTCCCTCAATTAATCAGGGCATGGACTCTACAAGGTGTCGAAAGCATTCCACAGGGATGCTGGCCCATGTCGACTCCAATGCTTCCCACAGTTGTGTCAAGTTGGCTGGATGTCCTTTGGGTGGTGGACCATTGATACACACGGGAAACTGTTGAGCATGAAAAAGCCAGCAGCGTTGCAGTTCTTGACACAAACCGATGCGCCTGGCAACTACTACCATACCCCGTTCAAAGGCACTTACATTTTTTGTCTTTCCCGTTCACCCTCTGAATGGCACATACATAATCCACGTCTCAATTGCCTTAATGTTTAAAAATCCTTCTTTAAACTGTCTCTTCCCCTTCATCTACTGATTGAAATGGATTTAACAAGTGACATCAATAAAGGATTATAGCTTTCACCTGGATTTACCTGGTCAGTCTATGTCATGGAAAGAGCAGTGCTACAGGCATTCATAATGTTTTATACACTCAGTGTATTTCCCCCAATAACCCTGCCCCACCAGAATGCCTGTAACACTTTTTCAACACAAATCCTACTTGGCACACCACATAATTTCAATGTTTAGAATTGGGTAATTTCATTGATACGTTGATCAATGAGATTACAACCTATTTTCACCCACTCAAAAAGAAGGCCAAAAATGTGTTGAATTCCCAATGTGTTATCACTATGCGTTAAACCATCTTTAAAAAATATTTATTTATTTATTTCACCTTTTAACCCCGTAGGCTAGTTGAGAACAAGTTCTCATTTGCAACTGCGACCTGGCCAAGATAAAGCAAAGCAGTTTGACACATACAACAACAAAGAGTTACACATGGAGTAAAACAAATATGCAATCAATAATACAGTAAGAAAATATATATACAGCATGTACAAATGAGGTAGGATAAGAGAGGTAAGGCAATAAATAGCCCATGGTGGTAAAGTAATTACAATATAGCATTTAAACACTGGAATGGTAGGATGTGCAGAGGATGAATATGCAAGTTGAGATACTGGGGTGCAAAGGAGCAAGATAAATAAATAAATACAGTATGGGGATGAGGTACATTGGATGGGCTATTTACAGATGAGTAATGTACAGGTGCAGTGATCTGTGAGCTGCTCTGACAGCTGGTGCTTAATTAAAGCTAGTGAGGGAGGTAAGAGTCTCCAGCTTCAGAGATTTTTGCAGTTCGTTCCAGCCATTGGCAGCAGAGAACTGGAAGGAGAGGCGGCCAAAGGAAGAATTGGCTTTGGGGGTGACCAGTGAGATATACCTGCTGGAGGTATTATATTATATTGGCAAAAGATAAATGCTCATTAAAATGTAAACAACTTTGTGCACAAAATGTAATAGAAATTAGCTTTTTGTGCATATGGAACATTTCTGGGATATTTTATTTCAGCTCATGAAACATGGGACCAACACTTTACATTTTGCGATTATATTTGTGTTCAGTGTAATAGCGCAACCAAATGACCTGGATTGCAATTGAGTTTATTTAAGTACATGGTGCAAATGATTCCGCTTGATATTCTGCACAGATTATTATAGCAATTGTGAAGCTCTCCACAGACCTGCGACCTTTATATACTATCTTGAACATGCCCGCTTTCTATGATTACATAAGAATACATTTATTTTTACAGTAACCTCAACGTGTGGCCATGGATGTGGTACTCATTTTAGTAGAATAAATAGCAGGTGTACAGTAATAAATAGTGGCTACTTCTCACAGAGTTTTGAATTGTCAAGAGGAGTTAAACAAGGGTGTCCGCTGTCACCATATGTGTACGTTATAGCTATTAAAATCAGATCAAATAACAACATTAGAGATTAGAAATCCAAGGCTTGAAAACAAAGGTGTCCATGTATGCTGATGACTCAAGTCCGCAAGCTAGATCCCTGCATTGTCTCATTGAAGATCTAGATAACTTTTCTGGACTAAAACCTAATTATTATGTGAGTACCATATACCATATCATGTATTGGAACTTGTACATTACCATGCAGGTTAGCTATAAAATGGGCTGATGGTGAAGAAGACATACTTTACCTGGTATTCATATCACAAAATATATAAATGAGCTCTCCACAGTGATTTTCAATAGAAAACTAATAAAAATAGACCAGATCCTGCAACCATGGTGAAGTAAATACCTGTCTATTTTTTGAAAAATTACACTGATTAACTCCTTAGTCATATCTCAGTTTACTCACGTATGGCGCTGCCTACTCCTGAATATTCGTTTTTCAAATCATATGAGCAAAATATTTTTCACTTTATCTGGGATTCTAAACCAGACAAGATAAAGCGTGCCTATCAGGGTAGGTTGAAGTTATTTAATATTAAAGCACTAAAATCTCTCTAAAATATTCACTTATATAAAAGTTTTACTTGAACCCAAAATGGTTCTCAAGTAGATTACTAAGAACAGCTCATCCATAGTTTAAAAATGGCCTTTTTGTCTTTGCAATCTGTACAATGTCTCACTTTCGATTCATTGAAAATGAAACCTTTTTCAAAGTATCTCTCTTTTTCAAACAGGCATTGCAGAGCTGGTTAAAATTCCATTTTCACACCCCTGAAAAGATAGAACAAATATTGCAACAAATATTATGGTTGAACTCAAATGTGCTGGTTAGATAAAAGTTACATAAATATGTTTAAAAAGGGTATTCTGTTTTTAAATTATGTTGTTAATTGGAAGGGTAGAGTTATGTCTTTTATCAGAATTGTATGGGAAGGTATGCTCAATCAAAGATTACAACAAATTGATTACAGCATTGCCTCAAAAATGGAGGAGCCAGCTGACATCAAGAGGAGGTAGGGAACGGGCCTGTCTGCCCAATATAAAAGATAAGCTGGCTGAGGAATATATTATTGTTTGAACTTGTAGATTCCATTTGAAATCAACCAGATCTTGAAGCCCTAGCCTATTGTATTGTCTATTTTTAGTTGAATTCTGAGTTGAATTGAAACAATTGATGACGTCCCAAATGCTATATAGACCTAACTAGCATCATTGATGATATATGTCTAATAAATTATGGTTAATTTTCAGTTACATCCTACCCTTTGGAATGACTTTGATAGCAACAATGAATCTATTAAGTGGTTGTGGGGATTTTTATTTTATTTTTCCCCTTTACTTAACCAGGTAGGCTAGTTGAGAACAAGTTCTCATTTGCAACTGCGACCTGGCCAAGATAAAGCGTAGCAATTCGACACATACAACACAGAGTTACACACGGAATAAACAAAACATACAGTCAATAATACAGTAGAACAAAAGAAAACAAAAAGTCTATATACAGTGAGCGCAAATGAGGTAAGTTAAGGAAATAAATAGGCCATGGTTGCGAAGTAAATACAATATAGCAATTAACCACTGGAATGATAGATCGGCAGAAGATGAATGTGCAGGTAGAGATACTGGGGTGCAAAGGAGCAAAATAAATAAATACCAGTATGGGGATGAGGTAGGTAGATAGATGGGCTGTTTACAGATAGGCTAAGTACAGGTGCAGTGATCTGTAAACTGCTCTGACAGCTGGTGCTTAAAGCTAGTGAGGGAGATGTGAGTCTCCAGCTTCAGAGATTTTTGCAATTCATTCCAGTCATGGGCAGCAGAGAACTGGAAGGAAAGACGACCAAAGGAGGAATTGGCTTTGGGGGTGACCAGTGAGATATACCTGCTGGAGCGCGTGCTACGAGTGGGTGCTGCTATGGTGACCAGTGAGCTAAGATAAGGCGGGGCTTTACCTAGCAGAGACTTGTAGATAACCTGTAGCCAATGGGTTTGGCGACGAGTATGAAGCGAGGGCCAACCAACGAGAGCGTACAGGTCGCAATGGTGGGTAGTATATGGGGCTTTGGTGGCAAAACGGATGGCACTGTGATAGACTGCATCCAGTTTGTTGAGTAGAGTGTTGGAGGCTATTTTATAGATGACATCACCGAAGTCGAGGATCGGTAGGATGGTCAGTTTTACGAGGCTATGTTTGGCAGCATGAGTGAAGGAGGCTTTGTTGTGAAATCGGAAGCCGATTCTAGATTTAATTTTGGATTGGAGATGCTTAATGTGCATCTGGAAGGAGAGATTACAGTCTAACCAGACACCCAGGTATTTGTAGTTGTCCACGTATTCTAAGTCAGAGCCGTCCAGTGTAGTGATGCTGGACGGGCGAGCAGGTGCGGGCAGCGATCGATTGAAAAGCATGCATTTAGTTTTACTTGCGTTTAAGAGCAGTTGGAGGCCACGGAAGGAGAGTTGTATGGCATTGAAGCTTGTCTGGAGGTTAGTTAACACAGTGTCCAAGGAGGGGCCAGAAGTATACAGAATGGTGTCGTTTGCATAGAGGTGGATCAGAGAATCACCAGCAGCAAGAACAACATCATTGATGTATACAGAAAAGAGTCGGCCCGAGAATTGAACCCTGTGGCACACCCATAGAGACTGTCAGAGGTCCAGACAACAGGCCCTCCGATTTGACACACTGAACTCTATCAGAGAAGTAGTTGGTAAACCAGGCGGGGCAATCATTTGAGAAACCAAGGCTGTCGATTCTGCCAATAAGAATGTTGTGATTGACAGAGTCGAAAGCCTTGGCCAGGTCGATGAATACGGCTGCACGGTAATGTCTCTTATCGATGGCGGTTATGATGTCATTTAGAACCTTGAGCGTGGCTGAGGTGCACCCATGACCAGCTCTGAAACCATATTGCTTAGCGGAGAAGGTATGGTGGGATTCGAAATGGTCAGTAATCAGTTTGTTAACTTGGCTTTCGAAGACCTTAGAAAGACAGGGTAGGATAGATATAGGTCTGTAGCAGTTTGGGTTTAGAGTGTCACCCCCTTTGAAGAGGGGGGTGACCGCGGCAGCTTTCCAATCTTTGGGAATCTCAGACGATACGAAAGAGAGGTTGAACAGGCTAGTAATAGGGTTTGCAACCATTTTGGCAGATCATTTTAGAAAGAGAGGGTCCAGATTGTCTAGCCCGGCTGATTTGTAGGGGTCCAGATTTTGCAGCTCTTTCAGAAAATCGGCTATCTGGATTTGGGTAAAGGAGAAATGGTGGGGGCTTTGGCGGGTTGCTGTGGAGGGTGCCGGGCAGTTGACCGGGGAAGGGGTAGCCATGTGGAAAGCATGGCCAGCCGTAGAGAAATGCTTATTGAAATTCTCAATTATAGTGGATTTAACTGTGGTGACCTAGCCTGAGGCTTCCTAGCCTCAGAGCAGTGGTCAGCTGGGAGGAGGTGCTTCTTATTTTTTTTTGAGTTAGTACTTCAGGATGCAAATTTCTGTTTGAAAAAGCTTGCCTTAGCTTTTGCCTTAGCTTTTCTAACTGCCTGTGTATATTTGTTCCTAACTTCCCTGAAAAGTTGCATATCACTGGGGCTATTCGATGCTAATTCAGAACGCCACAGGATGGTTTTGTGCTGGTCAAGGGCAGACAGGTCTGGTGTGAACCAAGGACTATATCTATTCCTAGTTCTAAATTTTTTGAGAGGGGCATGCTTATTTAAGATGGTGAGGAAGGCACTTTTAAAGAATAGCCAGGCATCATCTACTGACGGGATGAGGTCACTGTCATTCCAGGATACCCCGGCCAGGTCGATTAGAAAGGCCTGCTCGCAGAAGTGTTTCAGGGAGCGTTTGACAGTGATGAGGGGTGGTCGTTTGGTCGCAGACCCATTACGGATGCAGGCAATGAGGCAGTGATCGCTGAGATCTTGATTGAAAACAGCAGAGGTGTATTTGGAGGGTGAATTAGTTAGGATGACATCTATGAGGGTGCCTGTGTTTACTGATTTGGGGTTGTTCCTGGTAGGTTCATTGATAATTTGTGTGAGATTGAGGGCATCAAGCTTAGTTTGTAGGATGGCCAGGGTGTTAATCATGTCCCAGTTTAGGACACCTAGTAGCACGAGCTCAGAAGATAGATGGGGGGCAATCAGTTCACATACAGTATCGAGGACACAGCTGGGGGCAGAGGGAGGTCTATAGCAAGCGGCAACAGTGAGAGACTTGTTTCTGGAAAGGTGCATTTTTAAAAGTAGAAGCTCAAATTGTTTGGATACAGACTTAGAAAGTAATACAGAACTCTGCAGGCTATATTTGCAGTAGTTTGCAACACCGCCCCCTTTGGCAGTTCTATCTTGGCGGAAAACGTTATAGTTAGCAATGGAGATTTCAGGGTTTTTGGTGGTTTTCCTAAACCAGGATTCAGACACGGCTAAAACATCTAGGTTCGCAGAGTGTGCTAAAGCAGTGAGTAAAAACAAACTTAGGGAGTAGGCTTCTAATGTTAACATGCATGAAACCAAGGCTTTGACGTTTACAGAAGTCAACAAATGAGAGCACCTGGGGGGTAGGAGTGGAGCTAGGCACTGCAGGACCTGGATTAACCTCCACATCACCAGAGGAACAGAGGAGAAGTAGGATAAGGGTACAGCTAAAGACTATACGAACTGGCCGTCTAGCACGTTCAGAACAGAGAGTAAAAGGAGAAGGTTTCTGGGCATGATAGCATAGATTCAAGGCATAGTGTACAGACAAAGGTAAGGTAGGATGTGAGTACATTGGAGGTAAACCTAGGCATCGAGTAATGAAGAGAGAGATATAGTCTCTAGAGATGTTTAAACCAGGTGATGTCATCGCATATGTAGGAGGTGGAACAACATGGTTGGTTAAGGCATATTGAGCAGGGCTAGAGGATCTACAGTGAAATAAGACAGTAATCACTAACCAGGACAGTAATGGACAAGGCATATTGATATTAGAGAGAGGCATGCGTAGCCAAGTGAACATATGGGTCCAGTGAGTGGTTTGGCTGGCTGGGGACACAGCGATTCAGACAGTTAGCAGGCTAACAAGCTAACAGTTAGTAGGCCGGAGCTAAACAAGCTAGCAGCTAGTAGACCAGGGTAAGCTAGCAGATAGCAGGCCGGGTTAGCAAGCAAGCAGTTAGCATGGGCTAGCAGTTGACAAATGATGTTGAAAAAATGTTGATTCATCCTTTTGGTGCCCAGTCTACCCATGACCCTCGGTCAAATGCAGTCCTTTCTTGGGACTCTTCTGTTTTCTATATACCCTACTTCCTCCCTTCCTTACTGCAGGGTCTCCCCCTACCTTTCCTTACGGCAGGGTCTCGCCCCTACCTTTCCTTACTGTAGGGTTTCCTCCCTACCTTTCCTTGCTGCAGGGTTTCCTCCTTACCTTATTGCAGAGTTTCCTCCCTATCTTTCCTTACTTTAGGGTTTTCTCCCTACATGCCTTACTTCAGGGTTTCCTCCCTACCTTACTGCAGGGTTTCCTGCTTACCTTTCCTTATTGCAGAGTATCCTCCCTACCTTTCCTTACTGCAGGGTTTCCTCCCTACCTTTCCTTATTACAGAGTTTCCTCCCTACCTTTCCTTACTGCAGAGTTTCCTCCCTACCTTTCCTTACTTCAGAGTTTCCTCCCTACCTTTCCTTACTGCAGAGTTTCCTCCCTACCTTTCCTTACTGCAGAGTTTCCTCCCTACCTTTCCTTATTTCCGAGTTTCCTCCCTACCTTTCCTTACTACAGTGTTTCCTCCTTACCTTTCCTTATTGTAGAGTTTCCTCCTTACCTTTCCTTATTTCAGAGTTTCCGCCTTACCTTTCCTTATTGCAGAGTTTCCTCCTTACCTTTCCTTATTTCAGAGTTTCCTCCCAACCTGCCTTACTGCAGGGTTTCCTCCCACTCTTTCCTTACTGCAGTGTTTCCTCCTTACCTTTCCTTATTTCAGAGTTTCCTCCCTACCCTTCCTTACTGCAGGGTTTGCTCCCAACCTTTCCTCACTGCAGGGTTTCCTCCCTACCTTACTGCAAGGTTTCCTAATGACCTTTTTTCAGAGTTTCCGCCCTACCTTTCCTTACTGCAGGGTTTCCTCCCAACCTTTCCTTACTGCAGGGCTTCCTCCTTACCTTTATTTATTGCAGAGTTTCCTCCATACCTTTCCTTACTGCAGGGTTTCCTCCCAACCTTTCCTTACTGCAGGGTTTCCTCCCAACCTTTCCTTACTGCAGTGTTTCCTCCTTACCTTTCCTTATTGCAGAGTTTCCTCCCTACCTTTCCTCACTGCAGGGTTTCCTCCCTACCTTACTGCAGGGTTTCCTCCTTACCTTATTGCAGAGTTTCCTCCCTACCTTTCCTTACTGCAGGGTTTCCTCCCTACCTTACTGCAGGGTTCCCTCCCTACCTTAATGCAAAGTTTCTCACCTACCTTTCCGTAATGCATGGTTTTAATGTAAGAACACACAAATAATGGATCAGAAATATCCCTATACATTGGTAAAATGCATTTCCCTGTTCAGCATTCTAAACATGGTGTCTTGCAGGCAATTAATTACAGAAGCACTATTTTGGCAATCAATTAGTGAAGCATGACAAAAGATGGTTAATTGGCATTTATCAAATCTAGCCAAAACAGATTAATCAGCATTTTGTAAGATATTCTTTTGTAGTTATTAGCATCTTCCTGACATTTCCATTATCATATCAATCAGCATTTTGTAAGATTTTCTTTTGTAGTTATTAGCATCTTCCTGACATTTCCATTATCATATCAGACAGATACGGTTGACTGACTATTAAAGTGACATATCTACGTGATTTAACAATTAGTCCATCCTTGTCAGATCTATAGACATTCAAAGGCTATGTTATAGCTCAGTTCCACACATTGTGTTTCAATAGCATGTACAGTGCATTTGGAAAGTATTCAGACCTCTTGACTTTTTCCACATTTTGTTACGTGACAGCCTTATTCTAAAATGGATTAAATCGTTTCCCCCCCCATCAATCTACACACAATACCCCATAATGACAAAGCAAAAACAGATTGTTAAAATTTTTGAAAATGTCTAAAATAAATTAAAAAATTAAATAATCACCCTTACATAAGTATTCAGACCCTTTACTCAGAACTTTGTTGAAGCACCTTTGGCAGTCATTACAGCCTCGAGTTGTCTTGGGTATGACGCTACAACCTTGGCACACCTGTATTTGGGGAGTTTCTAACATTCTTCTCTGCAGATCCTCTCAAGCTCTGTCAGGATTGGATGGGCAGCGTTGCTGCACAGCTATTTTTAGGTCTCTCCAGAGATGTTTGATCGGGTTCAAGTCCGGGTTCTGGCTGGGCCACTCAAGGACATTCAGAGACTTGTCCCGAAGCCACTCCTGCATTGTCTTGGCTGTGTGCTTAGAGTCGTTGTCCAGTTGGAAGGTGAACCTTCACCCCAGTCTGAGGTCCTGAGTGCTCTGGAGCAGGTTTTCATCAAGGATCTTTCTGTACTTTGCTCATGCATCTTTCCCTCGATCCTGACTAGTCTCCCAGTCCCTGCCACTAATAAACATCCCCACAGCATGATACTGCCACCATGCTTCACCATGCTTCACCGTAGGGATGGTGCCAAGTTTCATTCAGACCTGACACTTGGAATTCAGGCCAAAGAGTTCTCTCTTGGTTTTATCAGACCAGAGAATCTTGTTTCTCATGGTCTGAGAGTCCTTTAGGTGCCTTTTGGCAAAGCAGGCTGTCATGTGCCTTTTACTGAATTGTGGCTTCTGTCTGGCAACTCTAACATAAAAGCCTGATTGGTGGAGTACTACAGAGATGGTTGTCCTTGTGGAATGTTCTCCCATCTCGAAAGAGGAACTCTGGAGCTCGGTCAGAGTGACCATCGGGTTCTTGGTCACCTCACTGACCAAGGCACTTCTCCTCCGTTTGCTCAGTTTGTCCGGGCAGCCAGCTCTAGGAAGAGTCTTGGTGGTTCCAAACTTCTCCCATTTAAGAATGATGGAAGTCACTGTATTCTTGAGGACCTTCAATGATGCAGAAATGTTTGGGTACCCTTCCCCAGATCTGTGCCTTGACACAATCTTGTCTCGTAGCTTTATGGACAATTTCTTCAACCTCATGGCTAAGTTTTTGCTATGACATGGACTGTCAACTGTGGGACCACATATAGACAGGTGAGTGCCTTTCCAAATAATGTCCAATCAATTGAATTTACCACAGGTGGACTCCAATCAAGTTGTAGAAACATCTCAAGGATGACAGGGCGGCAGCGTAGCCTAGTAGTTAGAGTGTTGGACTAGTAACCGAAAGGTTGCAAGTTCAAATCCCCGAGCTGACAAGGTACACATCTGTCGTTCTGCCCCTGAACAAGGCAGTTAACCCACTGTTCCTAAGCCGTCATTGAAAATAAGAATTTGTTCTTAACTGACTTGCCTGGTTAAATGATCAATGGAAACAGGATGCACCTGATCTCAATTTTGAGTCTCATAGCAAAGGGTCTACTAGGGTAGGGTCTACTTATGTAAATAAGGTATTTCCGTTTTTAATTTGTAATAAATTTGCAAACATTTCTAAACACCTGTTTTGCTTTCTCATTATGGGGTGTTGTGTGTAGATTGCTGGGATTTATTTTTCTAAATCAATTTTAGAATAACGTAACACAATATGGAAAAAGTGAAGCGGTCTGAATACTTCCTGAATGCACTATATATGACGACATTAGGCACAAAGAGATCAAGCCATTCATTATCAACAGCAACAAATACATCAGTAAACTACAAAGAAGTTTCTCGTCTCCGGTTAACACAAGGTACACAGTTTGGGTTCTTTGTAGCATGTAAATCATTACTTCTTGAATCGCAGCTGTCTAGGGAAATACCCAAACTTGTTTTCCCTTTTCAGTTTTCAGTTACATTCCACTACCAGAGAATTTTAATTACCAGACAGAGAATGCATTTACGGAGATTATGAGAAAATAGTGAGAAACAAGCAATACTTTACATTACAGAGTCAAACAACAGGCCAATACACAAATCCCTAATTACTTACATTCATTAATCTCCTCTCTCCATTCACCCTCCTGAGACAAGGACATGCAGACAGAGTACGTCTTTACATATTGCACTATAGGCTACAGTGCCTTTCACAGGGGTGTGTAGACTTTCACAAGCGAATATATTGAAACCGTACACCACGGTTTACACAATGAATTATGTCTGATTAAAGGTTTCGGCCTAGTGAACATGGTATTAAAAGGTACATGTCACACTTTAAGTGTCTGGTGATGACAATGTGGATGACAATGTGGATGCTTACAAGGATTTCACAGTTAATGTACTGCAGGCTGCTGATTACTGGGTTTTGTTTTTCTCCTTTTGAACCTTGACCTCCTGTTGAACCCTGAGCTCTCCCTGATATTACTCCCAAAGGGGGTTTTCCAACCCCACCTTTCACTCCTCTCCATCCTGTCACTCACTCACTCTCTCTCCCTAGTGCACTGACATGAGATACTGAAACTTGCTGATGCCCTACCCTAATAATTTTGCAAATCAAATTATAATGGTCATATGCACATTTTTAGCAGATGTTATTGCAGGTGTAGCGAAATGCTTGTGTTCCTAGCTCCAACAGTGCAGTAGTATCTAAGGCAGTAGGGATGACTACGTGTTCTCTTGCTAAACTTGTGAATTTTACAATTTTCCTGTCCAACTTAGCATTAAAAATGTAACGAATACTTTTGGATGTCAAGGAAAATGTATGGAGTAAAAAGTATAATATTTTCTTTAGGAATGCAGTGATGTAAAAGTAAAGGTTTTCAAAAATATACAGTACCAGTTAAAAGTTTGGACACAACTACTCATTCATGGGGTTTTCTTTATTTGTACTATTTTCTACATTGTAGAATAATAGCAAAGACATCAAACTATGAAATAACACATTTGTTTAACCAAAAAAGTGTTAAACAAATCAAATCAAAATATATTTTATATTAGAGATTCTTCAAAGTAGCCACCCTTTGCCTTGTTGACAGCTTTGCACACTCCACCATCTCCATGAGGTAGTCACCTGGAATGTATTTCAATTAGCAGGTGTCCCTTGTTAAAAGTTAATTTGTGGAATTGCTTTCCTTCAACCTCTTACTTCTACCCCCTCCTTTTTCGAAAATTCTGTTAAAAATCGCGCAACTTTTCAGCGTCCTGCTACTCATGCCAGGAATATAGTATATGCATATGATTAGTATGTGTGGATAGAAAACACTCTGAAGTTTATAAAACTGGTTAAATCACGGCTGTGACTATAACAGATCGTGTGTTTCATTGAAAAACGCAAGAAAAACTGCTCTCTGAAAGCTAAAAATAATTTCCATAAGTCACTTCCACGAGTTGTTAAAAGAGAACAGAATTTAATATCGACCTGCCTGCAATTCATACAAATTCCACACGATGTCGCCATTGTCCTCATTTTCAATTGAATTAATTGTTGGAAAATCCATCTATCTGGCATCCATTTTCCCAGTCTTCACCCGGATGTAGTTGATGAAGACATTAGCAGCCATTGATTTGCAAGCGAAGACCTATTGAAAATACATCGCCCTGTAATCATTTTGATAGATTATAAACGTTTACTAATACCTAAAGTTGGATTACAAAAGGATTTCGAAGTGTTTTGTGAAAGTTTATCGTCGACTTTTTTAATTTTAAAACATTACGCAGCGTTTAAAAACGATGTTTTTTTCTGAATGACACAGCTTCCATACAAAGCTATTTTGGGTATATATGGACCGATTTAAACGAAAAAAAGACCCAATAGTGATGTTTATGGGGCATATAGGAGTGCCAAGAAAGAAGCTCGTCAAAGGTAATGAATGTTTTATATTTTATTTCTGCGTTTTGGGTAGCGCCGGCTACCGCAAAATCTGTTGTTTACGTGTCGTGCTGGCATTTTGGGGGGTGCATGCTATCAGATAATAGCTTCTCATGCTTTCGCCGAAAAGCATTTTAAAAATCTGACTTGCTGGCTAGGTTCACAACGAGTGTAGCTTTAATTCAATACCCTGCTTGTGAATTTTGATCAAAGATTGAGTTGTAACGAGTACATTTAGCATTTAGCGTAGCGCATTTGCATTTCCAGGGGCATACTTGAGACGTCTGCGTCTCAAGTATGGTCAAGAAGTTAATGCGTTTGAGCCAATCAGTTGTGTTGTGACAGGGTAGGGGTGGTATACAGAAGATAGCCCTATTTCATAATATACAAAGTCCATTCTATGGCAAGAGCAGCTCAAATAAGCAAAGAGAAACGACAGTCCATCATTATTTTAAGATATGAAGGTCCGGCAATCTGGCACATTTGAAGAACTTTCAAGAAAGTTTCTTCAAGCACAGTCACAAAAACCATCAAGCGCTGCGAGGAAACTGGTTCTCATGAGGACCGCCATGGGAAAGGAAGACCCAGAGTTACCTCTGTTGCAGAGGATAAGTTCATTAGAGTTACCAGCCTCAGAAATCGTAAATTAAACGAACACACCTCCGATTGCAGCCCAAAATAAATGCTTCACAGAGTTCAAGTAACAGACACATCTCAACATCAACTGTTCAGAGGAGACTGCTTGAACCAGGCCTTCATGGTCGAATTGCTTCAAAGAAATCACTACTAAAGGAAACCAATAAGAAGAAGAGACTTGCTTGGGCCAAGTAACACATGCAATGGACATTAGACCGGTAGAAATCTGTCCTTTGGTCTGATGAGTTCAAATTTGAGATTTTTGGTTTCCACCGCTGTGCCTTTGTGAGATGTAGAATAGGTGAATGGATGATCTATGCATGTGTGGTTCTCACTGTGAAGCATGGCGGAGGAGGTGTGATGGTGTGGGGGTGCTTTGCTGGTGACACTGATTTATTTAGAATTCAAGGCACACTTAATCAGCATGGCTACCACAGCATTCTGTAGTGATATGCCATCCCATCTGGTTTGCGCTTAGTGGGACTGTCATTTGTTTTTCAACAGGACAATGACCCAACACACCTCCAAGCTATGTAAGGGCTATTTGATCAAGAAGGAGAGTGATGGAGTACTGCATCAGACGACCTGGTCTCCACAATCATCCGACCTCAACCCAATTGAGATGGTTTGTGATAAGTTGCATTGTTGAGTGAAGGAAAAGCACCCAACAAGTGCGTAGTATATTGCTGTGTATATTAAGTATATTAAGTATAATAAGAAACCCTATTACCAGTCTGTTCAACCTCTTTCGTATTATTTGAGATCCCTAAAGATTGGAAAGCTGCTGCGGTTATCCCCCTCTTCCCCCTCTTAAAAGGGGGTGACACTGTAGACCCAAACTCTTATAGACCTGTATCCATCCTGCCCTGCCATTCTAAAGTCTTCGAAAGCCAAGTTAATAAACAGATCACTAACTATTTTGAATCCCACCGTACCTTCTCCGCTGTGCAATCCAGTTTTCGAGCTGGTCACGGGTGCACCTCAGCCACACTCAAGGCACTAAACGATATCATAACCGCCATCGATAAAAGACAGTACTGTGCAGCCGTCTTCATCGACCTGGCCAAGGCTTTCGACTCCGTCAATTACCGTATTCTAATCGGCAGACTCAACAGCCTTGGTTTCTCAAATGACTGCTTCGCCTGGTTCACCAACTACTTCTCAGACAGAGTTCAATGTTTCAAATCGGAGGGCCTGTTGTCCGGACCTCTGGCAGTCTCTATGGGGGTGCCACAGGGTTCAATTCTCGGGCCGACTCTTTTCTCTGTATATATCAACGATGTTGCTCTACGCAGACGACACCATTCTGTATACATCTGGCCCTTCTTTGGACACTGTGTTAACTAACCTCCAAACAAGCTTCAAGGCCATACAACACTCCTTCCGTGGCCTCCAACTGCTCTTAAACGCAAGTAACACCAAATGCATGCTTTTCAACCGTTCGCTGCCTGCACTCGCCCGCCCGACTAGCATCACTACTCTGTACGGTTATTACTACTACAAATACCTAGGTGTCTGGATAGACTGTAAACTCTCCTTCCAGACTCACATTAAACATCTCCAATCCAAAATTAAATCTAGAATCGGCTTCCTATTCCGCAACAAAGCCTCCTCCACTCACGCCTCCAAACATACCCTCGTAAAACTGACTATCCTACCGATCCTCGACTTTTCGATGTAATTTACAAAATAGCTTCTACTCGGCAAACTGGATGCAGTCTATCACAGTGCCATCCGTTATGTCACCAAAGCCCCTTATACCACCAACCACTGCGACCTGTATGCTCTTGTCGGCTAGCCCTCGCTACATATTCAACGCCAGACCCACTGGCTCCAGGTCATTTATTAGTCTATGCTAGGTAAAGCTCTGCCTTTCCTTCCAGTTCTCTGCTGCCAATGACTGGAACGAATTGCAAAAATTGCTGAAGCTGGAGACTTATATTTCCCTCACTAACTTTGAGCAGCTAACCGATCACTGCAGCTGTACTTAGCCCGTCTGTAAATAGCCCACCCAATATACCTACCTCATCCCCATATTGTTTTTATTTACTTTTCTGCTCTTTTGCACACCAGTATTTCTACTTGCACATCACCATCTGCTCATCTATCACTCCAGTGTTAATTTGCTAAATTATAATTACTTCGCTTCGATGGCCTATTTATTGCCTTACCTCCTCACGCGTTTTGCACACACTGTATATAGAGGTTCTTTTTTTTCTATTTTGTTATTGACTGTACGCTTGTTTATTCCATGTGTAACTCTGTGTTGTTGTTTGTGTCGCACTGCTTTGCTTTATCTTGGCCAGGTCGCAGGTTACCTGGTTAAATAAAGGTCAAATGAAAACATATTTAAAAAAATATATGTGGGAACTCCTTCAAGACTGTTGGAAAATCATTCCAGGTGAAGCTGTTTGAGAGAATGCCAAGAGTGTGCAAAGATGTCATCAAGGCAAAGGGTGGCTACTTTGAAGATTCTAAAATATAAAATATATATTTGGATTTGTTTAACACTTTTTTAGTTACTTGTTAATGGGATTTATCTGTTAATAATTGAATGATTAGAATATTCCACCCTGAAACCATATAATTGTACGGAATTGATTAGAATGTATAAAATTATAATCAATAAATGTGTAGTTCTAGTCAGAATTAGGGTACAACAATATAGCTAATGTTTGTCTCTATGGTATTTTGAAGACAGACTGTCTGAGCAAAATTCGATGCCGACCTGACCAGAGATTTGGGAGAGAACGGGGAGTACGGCTTAAGGTCTCCCTAATCTCTGTCGGCTGGGTAGTGAGAAAGTGTGTGCGCAGCAGGACATAGTGTGCGTCTGTTAGTTTGAATGTGTGTTCGTAGCAGGACATTGTGTGCGTATGGTTGTGTGAATGTGTGTGCGTGAGAAGTCAGTATAAAATTAATTGTTTTGTATTCTTGACTTTAGAACGTTCCCGTGAATAAACCTTTTTGACTATTTTAGCTGTCTGTTTCATTCGACCAGGATCTTACAAATTCTGGTTTGCAGACTGAGTAATATAATTAAATTGGGTTATGTACCTTGAGAACATAATTCTCTTATCATTACTAAATGGCTTCATGTGTGTTATTTCATAGTGGTGCTGTATTCACAATTATTCTACATTGTAGAAAATAGTAAAAATAAAGAAAAACACTTGAATGAGTCAGTGTGTCTAAACTTTTGACTGGAACTGTAAATATTAAAGTGAAGTACAGATACCCCCAAAAAACTACTTAAGTAGTACTTTAAAGTGTTTTTAGTAAAATACTTTACACCACTGGCCATGGCCCTCACCTCCTGCCTGTAGGCTGTCTCGTCATCAGAGGTACAGTACTTAGCAATTTCTTCCCAATTTTGTACGACCTTATTAGTCTGAAAGCTTTGACAGCAGACCTGAATCAAATACAGGTCGGCTATGCCAAATACTTTCAAATACTTAAGGTGCTCTTGTTTTAGAATGCCCAATATAATGGAATCAACATTAGTGTCCCAAACGTGTTAACACTTTACTGAAAAAAGTGTACCTCCAGCAAAGTGTTTAAAATTAACTTGACCCAGGTCTATTCGCAAAAAGCATTCATTCTTTTCTTACTCCTCTCACTTTGCTAGCAGGATTCTCATTTTGAGTGCTCGTCCAGCATTACAATGTATTGTCATCTGAGAAATAAAATTGTTTTCTAAATATTATTGTGATTAAGACCTGGTATGCACTGAATGGCTTTCATACCTCTTTAAAATATCTGTTCTGCTCACCTTAGCTCTGAAAAGTCAGAGAAAAAGGAACACTTTGCACAGTGGTATGTTAATAGCTCCGACTTAAGATCTATTCATACAGCACGTTGGGTTGACTAGAAAATGAGGTACAGGAATGAATAACGCATGATAAAGTTAAATATGCATGATTTAATGATTCAAAATGAGGCTGAAAGAGCTGCTACCATGATGGATTTGTTTTTCTGTAGGTAACTGCATTTTTGTGAATTCCTCTGGGAAAGCTAGACATGGCGAGAGAGGTGAATCTGAAATCCAAAATAAACTGTCTATGTACTCTTGAGAGCAATTGTATTTCACTATTGAGTTATGGGGTTTTTACAATGCATTTAGCTTGCGATATTTGCGGAATTAATTGAATTTGAGCTTTATGAATTAAAGAGGAGCCACGTAAATTACAATTCTTAATTCACTTGACTAGTCAGCCATGAAATACATTAAACCTTTCTGGAAGAAAAAGACTCCTCAGATTTCATGTGAGTAATGTCGAAGAAAGGCACCTGATCGTGTCGTCCTTGTTACGAATCCCTTTTGGCCCGACAGTCTAGGGGGGGATGGTAGTGAGACCCGTAACATAACTCATGTAAATTATAATTGTGACAAAGTACGTGTGAACGAAATAACCACGACAACTGAAATAATACCGTCAAACTCAGGGTTTATTTATAAACACACGGTAATGGGGGGGGGGGGGGGGGGGGGGAAGCAGGAAAAGGGGCTGAGCTGGACCCAAGGAAAGAAACAAATATGCAAAAACACCCCTAAGCTAGACTAGCCTATTTCAACAACAGCTAACTAACTAACCAAAATACAGTGGGTGGTCCGCCCAGTTCTAACTAGTGTGTTTTAACAAAGTTTACCTACGGGTAGTGTATGCCCATGGGCGACTTGTCTTGGTTTCCCCTTTTCCCACCAGCAAACACCATAAGCAAAAACAATACTCACAGGAGATGACAAAGTGATTTGGAGGTGCTCAAACAAAAGAAGAGGTTAATTAATACACAAAGAGAGAGATCTACATACATGGCATTTACAAAGAGATTGTGCTACTGAAATCTATCAAGAGCAGAGATCTACCAACATGGCATTACAAAGATTGAGCTCTCCTGAAATCTACCAAGAACAGCTATCTACCAACATGGCATTACAAAGATTGAGCTCTTGAACAAACAAATGATGGGGTTTTTAAACCATGGGGAAGGAACTGTGATAGGGTAGGAAACAGGAGGAGGTGTGTCTTCTGATTGATGGGTTGATTGTTGACTGATTGGGGAGTGATGATTTTCACCTGTGAGGGGAGAATGAGAGAAAAGAAACACACACACACACAGGATACACACACAGGATAACTGTATCCGTAACAGTCCTGAATTAATGTAACAAAGTTTCACTGCAGATAAAGTCGGCAGAGGGAAATGCTAAAGGTCAATATAGATAGACTGCAGAAACTCACTTTCTCTGAATATACCTCTCATGGTCAGTGAATGATTTCAGATATGAGTTCATCTCTGAAACACAAAAACATAAGAAACACAAAAACAACAGAAGATCTACAGAGCACGAATACCTCACCAGATAAGGTTTGTCCTCATCGAACCTGAGTCAGATATACTGTGATGCTGTAATGCTATCCTGTGCCATACTGCTACAGTATATCAGATCATTTGGAAGGCAATCTGAAATTCACTGCTTTCAAGTTGAGAATGACACAAATATTAATTTTCACAAAGTCTGCTGCCTAAGTTTGTAGGATGGCAATTTGCATATACTCCAGAATGTTATGAAGAGTGATCAGATGAATTGCAATTAATTGCAACGTCACTCTTTGCTATGCAAATGAACTGAATCCCCCCAAAAAACATTTCCACTGCATTTCATCCCTGCCACAAAAGGACTGGCTGACATAATGTCAGTGATTCTCTCGTTAACACAGGTGTGATGGTTGACGAGGACAAGGCTGGAGATCACTCTGTCATGCTGATTGAGCTCGAATAACAGACTGGAAGCTTCAAAAGGAGGGTTGTGCTTGGAATCATTGTTCTTCCTCTGTCAATCATGGTTACCTGCAAGGAAACGCATTCCGTCATCATTGCTTTGCACAAAGAGGGCTTCACATGCAAGGATATTGCTGCCAGTAAGAATGCACCTAAATCAACCATTTATCGGATCATCAAGAACTTCAAGGAGAGCGGTTCAATTGTTGTTGCTTCAGGGCACCCAAGAAAGTCCAGCAAGCGCCAGGACCGTCTCCTACAGTTGATTCAGCTGCAGGATTGGGGCACCACCAGTACAGAGCTTTCTCAGGAATGGCAGCAGGCAGGTGTGAGTGCATCTGGAAGCACAGTGAGGCAAATACTTTTAGAGGTACAGGGATTGGACTGCTGAGGACTGGGGTAAAGTCATTTTCTCTGATGAATCCCCTTTTCGATTGTTTGGGGCATCCGGAAAAAAATCTTGTCCAGAGAAGACAAGGTGAGCGCTAACATCAGTCCTGTGTCATGCCAACAGTAAAGCATCCTGAGACCATTCATGTGTGGGGGGTTGCTTCTCAGCCAAAGGAGTGGGTTCACTCACAATTTTGCCTAAGAACACCGCTATGAATAAAGAATGGTACCAACACATCCTCCGAGAGCAACTTCTCCCAACCATCCAGGAACAGTTTGGTGACGAACAATGCCTTTTCCAGCATGATGGAGCACCTTGCCATAAGGCAAAAGTGATAACTAAGGGGCTCGGGGAACAGAACATCGATATTTTGGGTCCATTGCCAGGAAACTCCCCAGACCTTAATCCCATTGAGAACTTGTGGTCAATCCTCAAGAGGCGGGTGGACAAACAACAACCCACAAATTCTGACAAACTCCAAGCATTGATTAAGCAAGAATGGGCTGCCATCAGTCAGGATGTGGCCCAGAAGTTAATTGACAGCATGCCAGGGTGGATTGCAGAGAAAAAAGAAGGGTCAACAAATATTGACTGTTGAATACTTATTGACTCAAGACATTTCAGGTTTTCAGTTTCAAAAAACATAACTCCACTTTGACATTATGGGGTATTGTGTGTAGGCCAATGAAACAAAATCTCAATGTTTCATCAACTTCATGTACTTGTCAAGAAAAGCCTTTGACACTTATGAAATGCTTGGAATTATACTTCAGTATTCCATAGTAACATCTGACAAAAATATCCGAAGACACTAAAGCAGCAAACTTTGTGGAAATTAATATTTGTCTCATTCTCAAAACTTTTGGCCACGACTGTACACCCATAGAAGCACCATCCACTGCCTTCATCAGTCATGCAAATATACAGCCAATGAAGTACCGTCCAGCTCTGTCCTCTCTCTCCTACCTCCAGCTGCCCCCTCTCACTCTTTCTACCTACAGCTCTATCCTCTCTCTCCTTCTCCCTTCATCTCTGTCCTCTCTCTTTTTTTACATTTTTATATTTTATTTCACCTTTATTTAACCAGGTAGGCTAGTTGAGAACAAGTTCTCATTTGCAACTGCGACCTGGCCAAGATAAAGCGTAGCAATTCGACACATACAACAACAGAGTTACACATGGAATAAACATAACATACAGTCAATAATACAGTAGAACAAAAGAAAACAAAAAGTCTATATACAGTGAGTGCAAATTAGGTAAGTTAAGGAAATAAATAGGCCATGATGGCAAAGTAATTACAATATAGCAATTAAACACTGGAATGGTAGATCGGCAGAAGATGAATGTGCAGGTAGAGAAACTGGGGTGCAAAAGAGCAAAATAAATAAATAAATACCAGTATGGGGATGAGGTAGGTAGATAGATGGGCTGTTTACAGATAGAGTACCTGTACATAGCCTTTCTCCTACCTCCAGCTCTGTCCTCTCTCTCCTTGTTTTCTCATAATGACTAATCGTCCTCTATACTGTAGTTGTGGGTGGTTTCAGATTGTACTTTTATACTGAGGCCCATTGTTTACGTAATGGACCAAATTGAAAGTGTTTGCCTTCAGAAAGTTTTCATACCCCTTGACTTATTCACATTTTGGTGTTACAGCCTGAATTCAAAGTGTATTAAATAAATAAAAATTCTCACCCATCTACACACAATACCCCATAATCACAATGTGAAAACATTTTTTTTATACATTTTTGAAAAATTTTGGAAAATCAAATACAGAAATATATAAATTACATGAGTATTCACACCCCTGAGTCAATACTTTGAAGAAGCAACTTTGGCAGTGATTACAGCTGTAAGTCTTTCTCATTATTATTTTCAAAATTCTTCAAGCGCTTTCAAATTGGTTGTTGGTCATTGCTAGATAACCATTTTCAGGTCTTGCCATAGATTTTCAAGTAGATTTAAGTCAAAACTGTAACTCGGCTACACAGGAACTGTCTTCTTGGTAATCAACTCCAGTGTAGATTTGGCCTTGTATTTTAGGTTATTATCCTGATGAAAGGTGAATTCATCTCCCAGTGTCTGGTGGAAAGCAGACTGAATCAGTTTTTATTTTAGGATTTAGTCTGTGCTCCCCAGTCCTCAATGATTACAAGCATACCCATAACATGATGCAGCCACCACTATGCTTGAAAATATGAAGAGTTGTACTTAGTAATGTGTTGTATGTGATTTTCCCCAAACATAACACGTTGTTTTCAGGACAAAAAGTTTATGGCTTTGCCACATTTTTTGCAGTATTACTTTGGTGCCTTGTTGCAAACAGGATGCGTTTTGGGATATTTTTATTCTGTACAAGCTTCCTTCTTTTCACTCTGTCAATTAGGTTAGTATTGTGGAATAACTACAATGCTGTTGATCCATCCCAGTTTTCTCCTATCACAGCCATTACATGTTGTAACTGTTTTAAAGTCACCATTGGCCTCATTGTGAAATCTCTGAGCGGTTTCCTTCCTGTCCGGCAACAGAGTTAGAAAGGACGCCTGTATCTTTGTAGTGACTGGGTGTATTGATACACCATCCAAAGTGTAATTAATAACTTCACCATGTTTAAAAAATGTTACTCATCTACCAATAGGTGCTCTTCTTTGCGAAGAACTGTCTTTGTGGTTGAATCTGTGTTAGAAATTCACTACTCGACTGAGGGAGCTTACAGATAATTGTATGTGTGACGTACAGTGATGAGGTAGTCCTTCAGAAAAGTCCATGCAACTTATGTGACTTGTTGAGCAAATTGTTACTCCTGAACTTATTTAGGCTTGCAATAACAAAGCTGTTGAATACTTGACTCAAGACATTTCAGATTTTCAGTTTCAAAAAACATAACTCCACTTTGACATTGTGGGGTATTGTGTGTAGGCCAGTGACACAAAATCTCAATTTAATCCATTTTAAATTCAGGCTATAAGACAACAAAATATGGAAAAATCCAAGGGCAAATAGTGGATCAAAGATGTTTTGAAATTCTCTAAAGATTCTCAAAATCGAAAACATATATCTTTTCTAAATGCGGTAAGCTACTGACAGATCAAAGAGCTGTATGCCTGGCGATACTGAACATCCAAAAGAAGGCAGATTGATTTTGTTTTGGGGAGGAGGAAAAGACCAAGAAGGTAGTATACAGTGAGATTCCTGCAACAAAATGAACCACACAATAAATAGTGCACACCTTGATCTGACCGAGACCTTAATATCCACACCAACGGCTCTTTTACTGCCTCCATCGTCCTTCCACCTGCTCCCTCCATCTCTCCCAGACCTCTTTTTGGCTGTGTTTTTTCTCAGCAGATGGGAGTTGGGGCTTTTCACTTTTCTATGCTCTTCTATATTTAACTCGGCTTTATGGATTCTGACTGTGGAACTGTGGTGCAGCTCATAGAGTAAGTTCAACTTTTTCCCTTTGAAGACCTGAAGGGCAGCTCTGCTTTTTGCAGATGAACGGGAGAGCGATGGGCTGGTCTTGGCTTCTTCCCAGGCCCTTCTACAGGCAGCAGCTCTTTGGAGTGATAGCTCTTTCTTCTTGAGCTAGCTAGCTAGCTACAGTACCATCTGACAGACCACAACCCCCTCTGCCTCCCTCCACTTGTCTGGCTGTACGGGAAGGGATGTGCCGTGTGCTCGAGGAGCTCTAGTCAAGCAGAACACCCACCTCAGATGTAGTCCATTCTTTTCATCATGAGAGGGTATAAAGAAAGTCTCCCACTCTCGTTTTGCCTCTATTGTCAATTGGGTCGATGTCAAAGTAACAGAAAGCTTTGTGCAAACGGATAGAGATTCTGTCAAACTCAAGATCTCTGTGGGGGTTTGCATGCAAACCAAATATACAGGAAGAGAAAAGTAAGCCCAAAAGAACACAATATGCCATCCTCTATCCACTAAACAACCACTGCAGTGCACCTTAAAACCCTGTCACTCACAACAGTTGCAGTGGGATTAATCTAAAAATGTCTCTTTTTACGATGATTTCACCTCATTATATCATTATATATTAACATTATATCATAAAGAGCACATGTTAATAAAATACACATTTCCCATCTCAGAGGTGAAATGAAAAAATGTCTATAGTATGTGCCTATTATGCGCCAAATAAAGTAACAGGGTTGACAATGTCACCTTAAATCAGCCATGAATCCCTTTGTGACAGGGGGAATGGAAGGTTGTTGTGTGTGACAGGGAGGGGCAATTGAATGCAAGCTTCACAAAAACAATGAAATTGTTCAAACATTTCTAACCTGTCTATCTATGGGTAACAGGGTTAACTTGCAACCCACTCAGTTTTACACCACAAAACACCAGCAAATGGTCAAACATTTGCTATGATTAGACTTTGATATATTCAGTGTTTCTTTTGAAAAAAATATTTAAAACGAGAGTTCAGTTCCCGTAACAGTGTTAACCTTAAAATGAGGGACAGACGTAAATGAATCAATAGTCACATTAAATAATAAGACTCTTCAGAAGTGACTTTGTCAAAGCAACAAAATAACTTGGGCTTTACAATGATGGTGAAAACTTTGAGAAATGTGTGGATTAAATGGGTTGAAAGAGGGCTTTTTATTTTTTTATTTCACCTCTATTTAACCAGGTAGGCCAGTTGAGAACAAGTTCTCATTTACAACTGCGACCTGGCCAAGATAAAGCAAAGCAAGGCGACACAAACAACAACACAGAGTTACACATGGAATAAACAAATGTACAGTCAATAACACAATAGAAAAAAATCTATATACAGTGTGTGCAAATGAGGTAAGATTAAGGAGGTAGGGCAACAAATAGGCCGCAGTGGCGAAGTAATTACAATTTAGCAATTTAACACTGGAGTGATAGATGTGCAGAAGATGAATGTGCAAGTAGAGATACTGGGGTGCAAAGGAACAAAAAATAAATAACAATATGGGGATGAGGTAGTTGGATGGGCTGTTTACAGATGGGCTATGTACAGGTGCAATGATATGTGAGCTGCTTTGACAGCTGATGTTTAAAGTTAGTGAGGGAGATATGAGTTTCAATCTTCAGTGATTTTTGCAATTCGTTCCAGTCATTGGCAGCAGAGAACTGGAAGGAAAGGCGGCCAAAGGAGGAATAGGCTTTGGGGGGTGACCAGTGAAATATACCTGCTGGAGCACGTGCTACGGGTGGGTGCTGCTATGGTGACCAGTGAGCTGAGATAAGGTGGGGCTTTACCTAGCAAAGACTTAGATGATCTGGAGCCAGTGGGTTTGGCAACGAATATGAAGTGAGGGCCAGACAATGAGAGCATACAAGTCGCAGTGGTGGGTAGTATATGGGGCTTTGGTGACAAAACAGATGGTACTGTGATAGACTGCATCCAGCAGTGTTTGCCTGACCATGAAACATTATCCTGAGCTTTCTAAAATCTCCTAAATATAGGACAGACACTTTAAAACCTTATTATCTTTTTTGCCATTTATGAATGTATTATTCAATGCATTTCTATGGGCTATAGCAGTAAAGGCCATATTCAATATTTTATCAAATAATTATTATATATTTGTTGGAATACCTAAAGGGGTCTTAAGATTCAAAATCAAACAGCTAATTGATCCATTGTATGACCATCTTAAAACAATTCCACATGTTAGCTTAGTAGAACCCCTCCCCAATCGACTTTGAGGTTAATGGTGACTTAATTTAATAACAGGCTTTTGAAATTCAATATTGGTGCACAATTTCTACTTAAAATATGAAAAGGTATTCATTTAGTGGAAAGACCCATCTAAAAGTACTGCATTCACATTCCATCTTCAAGATGCAAGTGTACGACTGCAAATGGATATTGTTCGCATTCAGGTCAGAGAGCCAATCAGAATTCTGATGTGACCATCAGCCAGGTAACTGGCAGTGTAATTTTGTGCTCGGATGGTTTTTGCAATGCCCTTTGATATCCACGTTTTATGTCCATGAGTCTTCTACTGTATCTTTAACTGATGGGTGGCTCTTTTTTTGCGCTCTATTCCAGAGTGGGGAACATGACATGGGTAACATCCATGAGAATGTCAAAATCCATTCTCTACAAATTCTCTCTAACAGAGGGATTTAAAGAGGATTTTGAGCTCTAAACACAAACACAACATTTTGTCTGTTGCTTCCCTCTCCTCTCATATCAAAACATAACTTTATTATTAGCGTTATCCACAGCTCTCTTGTTGTGATATGAGGGCTCCTCTTCAACCTCTTATGCAGGAGCTGAAGACATAAAGGGATGAGCTCTTCAATGCTGCCTATTCACAACGGCCTACATTTCTCAGTTTATTTTTTGATTAGGATCCCCGTTAGCTCTGCTATGAAAGAGCATAAGTAGTGTCTCTTTTGAGTTTCTCAGAATGACTGCAGGTTTTAAGAGGAACGAGCTGTACTTGTTCCTATTCACTGGACAATAGGCCTTTCACAAATCAGTACAATCCAAGCAAGTGTAATCTTGAGACTTTAAGACTATGACATACAAAATACTCTCAGCGTCTTTTGCTCAAGTTGACATTTTTATTACACTTACATACAGTTTTTTTTCCCTTCCAATTCCATTTCAATTCCAGTCAATTCAGAAAGAACCAATCTACAAGTACTGAAAGTACTGAATACCAATGCACCAAGTCTGGAACCCTGATCAGCTTTTACCCCGAAGCCATATGACTTCTAAACAAGACTGCTAAATAGCTAATCAAATGGCTACCCAGACTACCTGCATTGACCCTTTTTTTGCACCAACTCTCTTGCACTGACTCTATGCACACACTACACACACACACACACACACATTTTGTCACGGCTGATTTCCTCCTCTTCGTCTGAAGAGGTGTAGCAGGGATCGGACGAAAATGCAGCGTGGTAAGTGTCCATAGTTGTTTTTAATGAAAGAAAACGAAACACTACAAAACAATAACCGAAACGCGAATAACCGAAACGCGAATAACCGAAACGCGAATAACCGAAACGCGAATAACCGAAACGCGAATAACCGAAACGCGAATAACCGAAACGCGAATAACCGAAACGGTACCGTGTTGTGAAACAGACACGGAAACAATCACCCACAAAGTACTCACAGAATATGGCTGCCTAAATATGGTTCCCAATCAGAGACAACGATAGACAGCTGCCTCTAATTGAGAACCAATCTGCGCAACCATAGACATACAATATACCTAGAAAGGAGACAACCCCATAAACATACAAAACCCCTAGACAAGTAAAAAACACATACATCACCCATGTCACACCCTGACCTAACCAAAATAACAAGGAAAACAACGAATACTAAGGTCAAGGTGTGACACAAATAACAAGCACACACATGCTTACTGATGCTACACACACACACACACACACACACACACACACACACAACACTACACACATGCCCACACACACAACACTACACCCCCCCCCCACACACACACACACACACACACACAGCCATATTATTTTCTACTCCCTATACACTGAGTGTACAAAACACTGCTCTTTCCATGACATAGACTGACCAGGTGAATCCAACTGAAAGCTATGATCCCTTATTGATGTCACCTGCTAAATTCACTTCAATCAGCATGTGACAATTTTTTTTTAATTTTTATGAAGTCAAACAAATTCCAAATCCAATTTGTCCTCATTAAAGAGCATTGGAAGCGAATTGGAATTGTATTGTAACTACTGAATTGATTGGAATTTAAATGGAATTGACTGCAACCCTGCTCACATACACATGTGGGATCTTACATTTGAGGCAGTTCGTTGTTAAAATGAAAAAAAAATCCTGCATCAACAGGAAATGTGAATTATGTGGATTATAATTAATTTACATTTTTGTAAGAGCTGATACATTTTTCGTAAAGGAACATCAACTATGCAATTTCAACCTCAAATACGCCACAGGTTTTTTCTGCAACAGGGTGATCAAATTAAGATCCTTTATCTGTAGCAGTCAATACAAAATCTGTGATCATGAACATTTAAAGTGACTCATTAACAGGGGTGGAAGTAACAAATTACAACTACTCACGTTCCTGTTATTGAGTAGCTTTTCTGTGTACTTGTATTTTTTGAGTATTTTTCAAAGGTTGTAATTTTACTTAAGTGCATTTTTTTATGAAGTAAAGTACTTAAGTACATTTTCAAAACCATCCGTTACAGAGTACAATCTAGAAAAATTATGTCTTGTTTTGCACGCTTTGTACAAAATAATAAAATGCAGTACGACAGGACATTTATTAATGTAGCTCATAATTAGCTAGCTGTAATTGTCATGTTCACGTGTCTCATACCATGATCAACTGACCACGATTAACCAATCATAGCGCAGTATGATACGGTGGTAAAATGCATCCATTTACAATTCAGTATGTTTACACATGAAAATTACAAATGATAATCATCATGGTAAGCACATCAAGTTTTTGCCTTTTGTAACAGCTAGAACTGTTCACTTGTTTGTCATTAACAAGTAACATGACCAGATGGACCAATACAATTCAATTTCACGCATCGCGCAAAAACAGCCCAATCACAGCTGTGTATGCAAACAAATGATGATCGGTAGCAGGATTTTCTGCAGTAAAAAAAGGTAGCTACATGCCATGAAAAAAAAGGTTTTCTAATCAATTTGAAAAATAAACGGAGCCTAACGAGATTGATCAGGTTCGGGAGATAATACAGACACACACAGAGACAGCCAGTGGCCGGGTCTTCTGAAGACCAAGAGGAAGGATATCCCTGGCCGCATCTCAAAGAATACTTCAGCTTCAAGCAGAGAAGTGGAGACAATGTAATTATGGAAATTAAGCTCTGCTTACCAAAGATGGTGGAGGTGGCTGCCTACAAAACCTCTGCGTCAAACATGTAATGGTAGGAAAAGTAAAGATATAGATATATTTTATCGCCATGAATGGTGTTTGTGTAGGCTATGTCATGTAGCTAACAAAATGTTGCTACTATCCAGTTGCATTCAATCTGTAGCATAATGCTAACATTAGCTAGCTCATCCTGTTGCTAGCTAGTTAGAAGCTAACCCTGACCAACGTCTTTACACCGCAGAAGGAACTATAAGATGTAGTGCGGGCTACTACAGCATTGACATTATGTTGGCTAGTAGCTAACCATCCCCATAATGTAAGTTGTTGGGGATAGCTAAAAGTGAAATTAATGAACTTGTGAATATAAAATAAATAAATCCTTTTGAGACCTGGAATTTTTAGTTATGTGAACTATCGTTTTATTACCTAGTAACTAGTAACTATATCTGGTTGGATCACTGAGTTTCGATTAATAGCCACAAATCATGTTTGGTAAAACTATAGTTCTTATAACTGTAGAAAAGAAAGAACAATATTCCCCAACATCCGTATGCATTTGGACAGTGACATTATTCAAAACATGTTGTAATTTCTAAATTATTCATTTGATACGAATAAAAACAACTTCTTATAGCTCTGTCTGCACTTTAACCACATTGTCATTGTATCTTTTAAAATCCAATGTGCTGGACTACAGAGCCAAAACAAAAATGTTGTCTTTACCCAAATACTTATAGATTGCACTTTATGTGCTGGTTTAATTTATTAAGTATTTATTATTAATTTATTAAACTAAACTGGTCAGGCTACAGTGCCTTGCAAAAGTATTCATCCCCCTTGCCGTTTTTCCTATTTTGTTGCATTACAACCTGTAATTTAAAATGATTTTTATTTGGATTTCATGTAATTGACATACACAAAATTTTACAAATTGGTGGAAAAAAAACTTGTTTAAAAAAATATATATTTTTATATGTATTCACCCCCTTTGCTACGAAGCCACTAAATAAGATCTGGTGCAACCAATTACCTTCAGAAGTCACATAATTAGTTCACTAAAGTCCACCTGTGTGCAATCTAAGTGTCACATGATCTGTCACATGCTCTCAGCATATATACACCTATTCTGAAAGGCCCCAGAGTCTGCAACACCACGAAGCAAGGGGCACCACCAAGCAAGCGACAACATGAAGACCAAGGAGCTCTCCAATCCAAACAGGTCAAGGACAATGTTGTGGAGAAGTACAGATCAGGGTTGGGTTATAAAAAAATATCAGAAACTTTTTAACATCTTACAGAGGACCATTAAATTCATTATTAAAAAATGAAAAAAAAACATGGCACCACATCAAACCTGTCACGAGAGGGCCGGGCACCAAACCTCACAGACCAGGCAAGGAGGGCATTAATCAGAGAGGCAACAAAGAGACCAAAGATAACCCTGAAGGTTGCTGCAAAGTATCAGTCCATAGGACCACTTTAAGCCGTACACTCCACAGAGCTGGGCTTTACAGAAGAGTGGCCAGGAAAAAGCCATTGTTTAAAGAAAAAAATAAGCAAACACATTTGGTGTTTGCCAAAAGGCATGTGGGAGACTCCCCAAACATACAGAAGAAGGTACTCTAGTCAGCGATGTCATTTCCAAAATAGCTTCCAACACTACTCAGCAAATTGGATGTAGTCTATCACCGTGCAATCTGTTTTGTCACCAAAGCTCCATATACTACCCACCACTGCGACCTGTATGCTCTATATGCCCACTGGCTCCAGGTCATCTAAGTCTTTGCTAGGTTAAGCCCTGCCGTATCTCAGCTCACTGGTCACCATAGCAGCACCCACCCGTAGCATGCACTCCAGCAGGTATATTTCACTGGTCACCCCCAAAGCCAACTCTTCTTTGGACACCTTTCATTCCAGTTCTCTGCTGCCATTGACTGGAACGAATTGCAAAAATCACTGAAGCTGGAGACTTATCTCCCTCACTAACTTTAAGCATCAGTTGTCAGAGCAGCTTACTGATCATTGCACCTGTACATAGCTCATCTGTAAATAGCCCACCCAACTACCTTATCCCCATATTGTTGTTTATTTTTTTGCTCCTTTGCACCCCAGTTTTTCTACTTGCACATTAATCTTCCCGCACATCTATCACTCCAGTGTTTAATTGCTAAATTGTATTTATTTCACCACTATGGCCTATTTATTGCCTTCCCTAATCTTACTACATTTGCACACACTGTATAAAGACTTTTCTATTGTGCTATTGACTACGTTTGTTTATCCCATGTGTAACTCTGTGTTGTTTTTGCTTAGCTTTATCTTGGCCAGGTCACAGTTGTAAATGAGAACTTGTCAAATAAAGGTGAAATAATAAAAAATAAAAAAAACAATGTTTGAGTACAGCCAGACATGGACTCACCTCAACATTAGAGAATTTGTTAGGTCTGAATGTATTTGAACAACTCAAATTAATCTCAGTATCTGAGAATACCAAGTGTGGAAGTCTGTGTTAGATTGCAATGCCAATAATATTATTGTGTTGCCAGCTACATAAAACAGAGTTTACTGAAACCCTGAATATATGAATGACGTGTTGTTTTCAATGTACAGGTTTGGCGTACCTGAAGAATCATCTTGACACAATCACACAGGACGAGACTGAGCATCTAAGGGAGCATTCATCTGATGAAGAGGATTTATTCTCATCACTGACAACCAAACGGTCAGAAGGTACAGGGGAGCTTGATGGGTACCTTGCTAGTCCATCGAACAAAATGGATTTACTTCATTTGTTTCCGTACATAAAGAACTCAACACAGGCCTGCATGCATCTGCCGCCTGTGAGTGTCTTTTTAGCTGTGCTGGACTACCCACCACTGCTTAGCGTGCCAGAATAAACTCAATTAACTTAGAAAATCAGCTCCTACTGAAACTGAATGGCAAATTCAGAGAGAAGTGAGTTATGTGTTCGATAGGTAGTTCCACATAAAATATCTGTAAATGTGACGTTGAGATTTAATATTAAAATCAGCTGTTCTGGATCTTATCTTGGTTATTTTCTGGTGTTTTATGGAACATTTGGCCTGTCAAGCATTACATGTAAACTATATTACATATACAGTAGTATATAAAAAAGTAATCATTTTTTGATATTCATTTGTTTTTGAAGCTTGCATTCAATTGCCACACCCTTTCCACATGAACTTCCATTCTTGTAAAAGGAGAATAAAAATAACCATCAAAATTGAAATAGCTAATTATCTTAAAGTAACTTTTACTCTGAGAACTTTTTAAATGTGCTACTTTTACTTTAGTAGTTTTTTAACACCAGTACTTTTAATTTTACTTTTTACAATTTCATTAAAGTAACAGTACTTCTACTTGAGTAGGATTTTACAGTACTCTTCCCACCCCTGCTCAGTAGAGAACAGAAGTATGGTATGGGTGACCTCTTGTATCATTATATTCTGGAACATAGGTACTGTCAGTTGGTTTTGCTATGGTGACACAGAATGGCAAGAGTGTAGTGTGATCTGTAAGATTCAGGTTCCGTCAAAGAGGGAAACTTCTTATCTTAAATGTATTCATGTGAACATCTTTACTTTCCCACTCCCTGCCCATTGCCCCATTGTACCCAGAGTCATGCCTCCACAGGCTCTTTGAGACGACGAAAAAATTCATCTGATCACTGACTTCATTTCCATGTGTGAGAGGTGCTGTTAGGAGAGCGCCAGCAGAGACAAGCCAATTCAGATGCAAATAAAACCGTTCAGAGTACCACTCTGCCATAGAGGCCATGCACAGCACAGGCTAAGCTCTAGCGCCTGTACCAAGGGAGCCGGACTGCAGATGCTAATCACACAAAGTAGGCAATCTTCCAGCAATATTGACAGGTCCCTCCATTTTACAGGCCTATTTCACAGTCTTTACCGCGCCCCAGGCTCTGGAGAGATTTGCATGGATTTGTACATACAGTACTGTACTGATGGTTCCTTGGAAAAGATGTGGGCAAAATATCAAACAGCAGATCAACAGAAAAGTGCCAGTGATGCTAACTACTAACTCTGCTGTTAAGGATTGATCCTCACATCTCTCGTGATACTGGTGTAGTTGTCTGGCCTTTGTCGGCTGGGTCATTTCTATTATGCGGTGCCTTTTGGACCTTAGAACTTTTGGTGGGAAAAGTGTACATTTTTATTTTGTTAGCATTCTATCAGAAAAACAGATTGGTCAAGCTCAGGTACTTAATATTTTTTTAGGTGCATTTTCCAACCTGTTAGGTGCTGAATCCTAACAGGGTGGAAATGTGGAGCCAAATTAGCCATAGCTCTGTGAGTGAGCAAGATTGAGCTAGCATAAAAGTGAATACTTGAACAGGATTTTAACTTCTCTATCAGACATATTTCAACATTTTGAATTATTCTAAATGTTCTCTATAATTTAGTCTAACAGGGTGGAAATATGAGCGGGACATACAGACGAAAAACGTGAACCATGGAAAACTGAGTTTATATTTATTTAGCTTTGCACCATTGTTTCCCCACCAAAGAAATTATGACATGTAGTGTCATTTTAAAGTCATATGTTGAACATATTTTGTCTGTTTACAATGCTTAACTGCTCTGGACTACTGAGTTCCTCCAAGATCTCTCTCTGTCTCTCTCTCTCTCTCTCTCTGTGTGTGAGAGAGACATGGATAAACAAAAGTGAAGAGTAAATATTACACTCACACAAGTTCCAAAAGAATAAAGACATTTCAAATGTTATATTATGTCTATATTCAGTGTCATAGCGATGTTCAAATAGTACAAAAGGGAAAATAAATATGGGTTATAATTACAATGGTGTTTGTTCTTTTTGTGGGAACAGGTCACAAATCTTGCTGCTGTGGTATTTCACCCAATACATATGGGAGTTTATCAAAATTAGATTTGTTTTCAAATTCTTTGTTGGTCTGTGTAATCTGAGGGAAATGTGTCTCTAATGTGGTCATACATTTGGCAGGAGGTTAGAAAGTGCAGCTCAGTTTCCACCACATTTTGTGGGCAGTGTGCATATAGACTGCCTACGGGGACCTTTCTCAATAGCAAGGCTACGCTCACTTGAGTCTGTACATAATCAAAGATTTCCATAATTTTGAGACAGTCACAGTGGTCAGGTATTCTGCCACTGTTTACTCTCTGTTTTGGGCCAAATAGCATTCTAGTTTGATTTGTTTTTTAAATTAATTATTTCTAATGTGTCAAGTAATTAGCTTTTTTTTTTCTCATGATTTGGTTGGGTCTAATTGAGTTGCTATCATGGAGCTCTATGGGGTCTGTCTGTGTTTGTGAACAGAGCCCCAGGACCTGCTCTGTATGCATTATTTGGTGTTTACATTGTACACAGAGGATATTTTTGCAGAATTCTGCATGCAGAGTCTCAATTTTGTGTTTGTCCCATTTTATAACTTTTTGGTTGGTGAGCAGATCCCAGGCCTCACAACCATAAAGAGTAATGGGTTCTATAACTGATTAAAGTATTTTTAGCCAGATCCTAATTGGTATGTCACATTTTATGTTCCTTTTGATGGCATAGAGGCCCTTCTTGCCTTGTCTCTCAGATTGTTCACAGTTTTGTGGAAGTTACAGTGCCTTGCGAAAGTATTCGGCCCCCTTGAACTTTGCGACCTTTTGCCACATTTCAGGCTTCAAACATAAAGATATAAAACTGTATTTTTTTGTGAAGAATCAACAACAGGTGGGACACAATCATGAAGTGGAACGACATTTATTGGATATTTCAAACTTTTTTAACAAATCAAAAACTGAAAAATTGGGCGTGCAAAATTATTCAGCCCCCTTAAGTTAATACTTTGTAGCGCCACCTTTTGCTGCGATTACAGCTGTAAGTCGCTTGTGGTATGTCTCTATCAGTTTTGCACATCGAGAGACTGAAATGTTTTCCCATTCCTCCTTGCAAAACAGCTCAAGCTCAGTGAGGTTGGATGGAGAGCATTTGTGAACAGCAGTTTTCAGTTCTTTCCACAGATTCTCGATTGGATTCAGGTCTGGACGTTGACTTGGCCATTCTAACACCTGGATATGTTTATTTTTGAACCATTCCATTGTAGATTTTGCTTTATGTTTTGGATCATTGTCTTGTTGGAAGACAAATCTCCGTCCCAGTCTCAGGTCTTTTGCAGACTCCATCAGGTTTTCTTCCAGAATGGTCCTGTATTTGGCTCCATCCATCTTCCCATCAATTTTAACCATCTTCCCTGTCCCTGCTGAAGAAAAGCAGGCCCAAACCATGATGCTGCCACCACCATGCTTGACAGTGGGGATGGTGTGTTCAGCTGTGTTGCTTTTACGCCAAACATAATGTTTTGCATTGTTGCCAAAAAGTTCAATTTTGGTTTCATCTGACCAGAGCACCTTCTTCCACATGTTTGGTGTGTCGCCCAGGTGGCTTGTGGCAAACTTTAAACGACACTTTTTATGGATATCTTTAAGAAATGGCTTTCTTCTTGCCACTCTTCCATAAAGGCCAGATTTGTGCAATATACGACTGATTGTTGTCCTATGGACAGAGTCTCCCACCTCAGCTGTAGATCTCTGCAGTTCATCCAGAGTGATCATGGGCCTCTTGGCTGCATCTCTGATCAGTCTTCTCCTTGTATGAGCTGAAAGTTTAGAGGGACGGCCAGGTCTTGGTAGATTTGCAGTGGTCTGATACTCCTTCCATTTCAATATTATCGCTTGCACAGTGCTCCTTGGGATGTTTAAAGCTTGGGAAATCTTTTTGTATCCAAATCCGGCTTTAAACTTCTTCACAACAGTATCTCGGACCTGCCTGGTGTGTTCCTTGTTCTTCATGATGCTCTCTGCGCTTTTAACGGACCTCTGAGACTATCACAGTGCAGGTGCATTTATACGGAGACTTGATTACACACAGGTGGATTGTATTTATCATCATTAGTCATTTAGGTCAACATTGGATCATTCAGAGATCCTCACTGAACTTCTGGAGAGAGTTTGCTGCACTGAAAGTAAAGGGGCTGAATAATTTTGCACGCCCAATTTTTCAGTTTTTGATTTGTTCAAAAAGTTTGAAATATCCAATAAATGTCGTTCCACTTCATGATTGTGTCCCACTTGTTGTTGATTCTTCACAAAAAAATACAGTTTTATATCTTTATGTTTGAAGCCTGAAATGTGGCAAAAGTTCGCAAAGTTCAAGGGGGCCGAATACTTTCGCAAGGCACTGTACCTGTGATGCTGATGTTTAGGCCGAGGTATGTATAGTTTTTTGTTTGCTATTGGGCAAAGGTGTCTAGATAGGAATTTGTATTTCTGGTCCTGGCAACTGGACCTTTTTTGGAACACCATTATTTTTGTCTTACTGAGATTTACTCTCAGTAAACCGCTCAAGCTGGATCTCTCTCTCGGAGAGAATAGAACCTCCAACTTCAGTAGCTAACTACAGGGCCCTTCTCCTTTAATGGCAATAACTGGTGAACTGATAAATTAAGGAAAGTACCTTTTCGGGAATAGTACCTGTAATCTAGTACAGACATTGGGACGGAAGAACCCATGCACTAAACAGTCTCAGAAGAAGACTTAATCTTTAAGGAGCTAGTGTAGCTGAGATGCAGTGCCTTAGACCGCTGATCACTCTCATTATATTTGGATTAGCATTATTAAATGTAAATTGTATAAAGAACTTGTGTTTGTCTTGTTATTCTGGGAAAGAACTCCAATTGATTCTCAAAGAATTCACATCTTCAGATGAAATAATTTATTACTATTTTTCAAATTTGTGTCTTATAGAGTTATTGTACATTTTTAAAAGTCAGGCCTTCTTAGAAGACCATTTTGTCCAATAACACGACTGATTCCCCATTAATATTTTCATAGGCTGCGGTACAAACACTTAAAAGAAACACCCTATCCCCTCAGCCCTCAAATTAAGTGAACACTTCCGATGACGTATCATCAACGTGTGACAAGTATACACTTGCAGGGCAATGGGTGAGGGAGGCAGGTATGATTTTTAAATGGACCACCCTTGGCCGGAAATTTGTCAATCGTTCACCCCGCCATGATTGTGTTTTCAGCCACCGCTAACTTGTGGGTGCTTTATATGCTCTACAGTCAATTATGATTGCATGTCTACTTATATTAAATATATCATTATTAATATATGCCTACTGTATGATAGCTAGCAAATGAATTAGCTAACTAACGTTAGCCTGCCAAGCTGGAACTTCTGGAGAAGGAAAATTGTTTTATTTCTACAATTTCCAAAAGAAAACCAAACAAAACATATTTACTTTTTTACGAGACACGTTTGTGCCATCATGTGCATTAGTTGCACAATTTCGAACTTATTTATATTCGTTTTTACTTACACTTGTATGTTGACTTCTCCATTGATGTTGTTTTTAAGTTTTCGCAAATTGAATTATGGGGAGTTTCAGGCCCCGGAGTGAACATAATTATACGCTCGCAAAGCAGACTAAAAACGAGGGCTGAGGGCCTTACGTTTCAAACTTCCCTTGCTTGGCTAATCATTTGGACCACCCTCCAAGATGGCGACAGGTATTCCCCAATGGCATAAGGCGAGGGTAAGTGGATGAGGGTGTGTCTTTTAAGTGTTTGGACCTCAGGCATGGTAAATAAGGATACACACAACCTTAGAGACGCTTCCTGAATGTGATGTCATTGTAGGAAGGAGTTGTTTTCTTAAAGGAGAATATATAAAATAATAATAAATATAACATCAGGATTTCTTTTTTTATTGAGGAGTGAGAATTTAACTAGAACTATAAAATAATGAAGAAAGATTTTCAATTTTGTATTTTACTGCTCATATTTCTCATGGAAGTTGATCAATACCACCCTGGTATATGGCAAAAATGCTAAATCTACTGAAAAAGTTTTCAAAATGCAGAAAATTCCCTTTCAAGATCCATAATTTGAAGGTAAGGAAACCTGACCTATTTAAAAGCCTTTTGGAATCCACAATTTACACAAAATAAGAAACGGTATTTCCTGGGGACAGAAAACACACGACATAATAGGAATGACATAATTGCCTTGCCTAGCTGCTCCATAGCATATCACTAAAGATATATTCCATAAAATGGACTCCCCTTTAAAAATAGGAATGGCAGACACTGCTTTCTATTTGCTCTCCATGCATGTACAGTATTTACAATATCATTGGTTCTGGTGGAAGCAATGTTTGCATACACCTGAGTGGCTCTGAGATAAGTAAACTAACCTTAGTTAGTAGTTAATTGGTACATAATGTAACACTTTAGGCATTACAGTAAGAGTTGAGCTCACATTGTATTTCCCCAACCTTTCTCTTTTTGACAGATGTCTTATGCCTTTCAAAGCAAAATATGACAACATTGATATGGATGGGCTGACATTTGTAGAGGCCTGAGATTGCGGGACACTTGAAGCAAATGGAACAATTAGACGAGTGAATGCTGGGCAAAATCCTTCGGCCTGGACTTAATGGTCCCTTATCGACAAGCTAATTCCCCTGTGGAATAGGATGTGCCAAAGCAGGAAACAAATGGAAGGAATGGAAGCTTGTATCTTGTAAAAAAGAAAACTGTCACAACCAGTTAAAAGGCCAGTTAGTGACTGTAAACCAAACTCTTTCTCACCGGCTTTACCATACTGGAATACCTACTGTATTTTCATCACTTGAAAGTAACAGGTATGCTTTAAGCCATTCATTTTGCGGCCTTATATTTCTATTGATGAGTCAATTGAGGTAAATGTTCAGTGCCATTAGAAAATATTCATACCCCTTGACTTATTCCACATTTTGTTGTGCAACAGCCTGAATTCTAAATGTATTTCTTTATTTTTCACCCGTCTAAACACAATACCCCATAATGACAAAGTGAAAACATGTTTTAAGAAGTTTTGGAAAATGTACTGAAGATTAAATACAGAAATATCTCATTGACATAAGTATTCACGCCTGAGTCAATACTTTGAAGAAGCACCTTTGGTGACGATTACAACTGTAGGTCTTTTTTGGGTAATTCTCGAAAGAGCATTGCACACCTGGATTTTACAATATTTGCCCATTCATCTTTTTTGTCAAGTTGATTGTTGATCATTGCTAGACAGCCATTTTTAGATCTTGCTATAGATTTTCAAACCGATTTAAGTAAAAACTGTAACTAGGCCACTCAGGAATATTCAATGTCATCTTGGTAAGCAACTCCAGTGTATATTTGACCTTGTGTTTTAGGTTATTGTCCTGCTGAAAGGTGAAGTAGTCTCCCAGTGTCTGTTGGAAAACAGACTGAAGCAGGGTTTCATCTAAGATTTGACCTATGCTTAAAGCTCCCTAATCCTTGCCGATGACAAGCATACCTATAACATGATGCAGCCACCACCATGCTTGACAATATGAAGAGCGGTACTAGGTGATGTGTTGGATTTGCGCCAAACATGTTTTGTTTTCAGGAAATGTTTTTTATTTATTTGCCACATTTTTTGCAGTTTTTTACTTTAGTGCCTTATTGCAAACAGGAATATTTTTATTCTGTACAGACTTCATTCTTTTTCCTCTGTCAATTAGGCTAATTAGGCAAGTACAATCTTGTTGTTGATCCATCCTCAGTTCTCTTATCACAGCCATTAAACTCTGTATCAGTTTTAAAGTCACCATTGGCTTAATGGTGAAATCCCTGAGCGGTTTCCTTCCTCTCTGGCAACTGAGTTAGTTGTATCTTTGTAGTGAATGGGTGTAATACAAAGTGTACTTAATAACTTCACTGTCCACAAAGGGATATTCGGTGTCTGCTTTTTTAGTATTTATCTATCTACCAATAGGTACCAATAGACCTCTTATGTGAGGTCTTTGTGGTTGAATCTGTTTTAAATTTACTGCTCGACTGAAGGACCTTACAATTATCTGTATGTGTTTATTTTAATTGTATTTCTTATTTGACCTTTATTTCACAAGGAAGGCAAGTTCAGAACAAGTTCTGATTTACAACTGCCGACCTGGCCAAGATAGTGCAACAAAAACAACAACACAGAGCTACACATGGGATAAACAAACATACAGTCAATAACACAATAGAAAAGTCTATGTACGGTGTGTGCAGATGTAGAATATTAGGGAGGTAAGGCAATAAATAGGCCATAGTGGGGATATAATTACAATTTAGCATTAACACTGGAGTTATAGATGTGCAGATGATGATGTGCAAGTAGAGATACTGGGGTGCAAAAGAGAAAAAAAACTATATGGGGATGAGGTAGTTGGGTGGCTATTTACAGATGGGCTGTGTTCAGGTGCAGTGATCAGTAAGCTGCTCTGACAGCTGATGCTTAACGTTAGTAATGGAGATATGTCTCCAGCATCAGTGATTTTTGCAATTCGTTCCAGTCATTGGCAACAGAGAACTGGAAGGAAAGGCGGCCAAATGGCTTTGGGGATGACCAGTGAAATATACCTGCCGGAGCACGTGCTACTGCTACTGGTGGATGTTGCTATGGTGACCAGTGAGCTGAGATAAGGCGGGGCTTTACCTAGTAAAGACTTATAGATGACCTGGAGCCAGTGGGTTTGGCGACGAATATGTAGCGAGGGCCAGCCAACGAGAGCATTCAGGTCGCAGTGGTGGGTAGTATATGGGGCTTTGGTGACAAAACGGATGGCACTGTGATAGACAGCATCCAATTTGCTGAGTAGAGTGTTGGAGGCTATTTTGTAAATGACATCGCCAAAGTCAAGGATCAGTAGGATAGTCAGTTTTACTAGGGTATGTTTGTCAGCATGAGTGATGGAGGCTTTGTTTGCGAAATAGGAAGCAGATTCTAGATTTAATTTTGGATTGGATATGCTTAATGTGAGCCTGGAAGGAGAGTTTACAGTTTAACCAGACACCTAGTTATTTGTAGTTGTCCACATATTCTAAGTCAGAACCGTCCAGAGTAGGGATGCTAGTCGTGCGGGCGGGTGAGGGCAGCCATCGATGAAAAGCATTCATTTAGTTTTCTAGCATTTAAGAGCAGTTAGAGGCCACAGAAGGAGTGTTGTATGGCATCAAAGCTCATTTGGAGGTTTGTTAAAACAGTGCCTAAAGAAGGGTCAGATGTATATAGAATGGTGTAGTCTGCTTAGAGGTGGATCAGAGAATCACCAGCAGCAAGAGCGACATGATTGATGTAAACAGAGAAAAGTTGCTGTGGGGTGTGCAGAGCTGTTGGCCGGGGTAGGGGTAGCCAGGTGGAAAGCATGGCCAGGCGTAGAAAAATGCTTCTTGAAATGATCAATTATCCTAGATTTATCGGTGGTGAGAGCGTTTCCTAGCCTCAGTGCAGTGGGAAGCTGGGAGGAGGTGCTCTTATTCTCCATGGACTTTACAGTGTCCCAAAATTTACAGGATGCAAATTTCTGTTTGGAAAAAGCTAGCCTTTGCTTTCCTAACTGACTGTATATTGGTTCCTGATTTCCCTGAAAAGTTAAATATTGCAGGGGCTATTCGATGCTAATGCAGTTCGCCACAGAATGTTTTTGTACTGGTCAAGGGCAGTCAAGTCTGAAGTGAAGCAAGGGCTATATCTGTTCTTAGTTTTAAAAAATTGGAACCGGGCACGCTTATTTAAGATGGTGAGGAAAATAGTTTTAAAGAACAACCATAAATCCTCTTCTGACGGGATGAGGTCAAAATCCTTCCAGGATACCCGGGCCAGGTCGATTATAAAGGGCTGCTCGCTGAAGTGTTTTAGGGAGCATTTGACCACGGACTCATTACGGACGCAGGCAATGAGGCAATGATCGCTGAGATCCTGGTTGAACACAGCAGAGGTGTATTTAGAGGGCAAGTTGGTCAGGATTATATCTATGAGGGTGCCCATGTTTACGGATTTAGGGTTGTACCTGGTAGGTTCCTTGATCATTTTTGTGAGACTGAGGGCATCTAGCTTAGATTGTAGGACTGCCGGGAGGTTAAGCATATCCCAGTTTACCTAACAGTACGAACTCTGAAGATAGATGGGTGCAATCAATTCACATATGGTGTCCAGGGCACAGCTGGGGTCTGAGGGGGGTCTATAACAAGCGGCAACAGTGAGAGACTTATTTCTGGAAAGGTGGATTTTTAAAAGTAGAAGCTCGGAATTGTTTGGGCACATACCTGGATAGTAGGTTCACCAGACGTGCTACCTGTCCCAGACTTGCTGTTTTCAATTCTCTAGAGACAGCAGGAGCGGTATAGATGCTATAAAACGCCAACTGACATTTACTCCTGAGGTGCTGATGTTGCACCCTCGACAACCACTGTGATTATTATTATTTGACCCTGCTGGTCATCTATGAACATTTGAACATCTTGGCCATGTTCTGTTATAATCTCCACCCGGCACAGCCAGAAGAGGACTGACCACGCCTCATAGCCTGGTTCCTATCTAGGTTTCTTCCCAGGTTCTGTCCTTTCTAGGGAGTTTTTCCAAGCCACCGTGCTTCTTCACTTGCATTGCTTGCTGTTTGGGGTTTTAGGCTGGGTTTCTGTACAGCACTTTATGACATCAGCTGATGTAAGAAGGGCTTTATAAATACATTTGATTGATTGATATGACAGAACTCTGCATGCTATCCCTGCAGTAGATTGCAACTCTGCCCCCTTTGGCAGTTCTATCTTGATGGAAAATGTTGTAGTTGGGGATGGAAATTTCTGAATTTTTCGTGGCCTTCCTAAGCCAGGGTTCAGACACAGCTAGGACGTCAGTGTGCTAAAGCAGTGAATAAAACAAACTTAGGGAGGAGGCTTCTGATGTTAACATGCTTGAAACCAAGGCTTTTACGATTTAGGAAGTCAACAAATGAGAGCGCCTGGGGAATGGGTGTGGTACTGGGGGCTACAGGGCCTGAGTTAACCTCTACATCACCAGAGGAGCAGAGTAGGATAAGGGTACGGCTAAAGGCTATAAGAATTGGTCGTTTATTGCGTTGGGAACAGAGAATAAAAAGACCAGATTTCTGGATGTGGTAGACTAGATTCAGGGCATATTATATAGACAAGGGTATGGTAGGATGTGAGTACAGGAGAGGTAAACCTTGGGATTGAGTGACAATGAGAGAGGTTGCATCTATGGAGAAACCAGTTAAGCCAGGTGATGTCTCAGCTTGTGTGGGGGGTGGGACAAAAGAGCTATCTAAGGCATGTTGAGCGGGACAGGGGGCTCTAGAGTGAAATCAAACAATAATAACTAACCAAAACACCAGTAGACAAGGCATGTTGACATTAGAGAGAGGCATAAAGCAATCACAGGTGTTGATCGGGAGAGCTAAGACGGCAATGGTAAATGGCGATGAATGGGCAGAGAGGGTCAGTTAGGTACACACAGGACCTGAGTTCGAGACTGGGGCCGACAGATACCCCTACCCTGGCCAACAGCTCTGCACCCCCCACAGCAACTTGCCTTAGCCCCCCCCCCCCCCCCCCCCCCCCCACTTCTCCTTCACCCAAACCAGACAGCTGATGTTCTGAAAGAATTGCAAAATCTGGATCCCTCAAATCAGTTGGGCTAGACAATCTGGACCCTCTTTTTCTAAAATTATCTGCCGAAATTGTTGCAACCCGTATTACTGGCCTGTTCAACCTTTCTTTCGTATTGTCTACGATCCCCAAAGATTGGAAAGCTGCCGCGGTCACTCTTCAGGTTTGTAGTCATTTAAGTGATTGCCAATCCAATTTGCTCTGTCTATGGGGCCAGATTGCACTTCCCAAGGCTTCCAGCAGATGTCAACAGTCTTTCGAAAGTTGTTTGAGGCTTCTATTGTGGAAGGGTGTTGAATAAGAGCTGTTTCAAAAAGTGGACTAGGCTGAGGCCAATCAGCTGTTTACTGCGCGGTCACGCGGGCGCGCCGTTCCTTCTTTTTCCTCTGTAATGAATACGCTATTGTCCGGTCGGAGTACTATTGAAGATTTATTATAAAAATACCCTAAGGATTGATTGTAGAAACATGTCAAACAATGTTTACAAACTGTAATGGAACTCTTTTGACTTTTCGTCTGGATTTTGCGCTCGCTTTGGAATGGTGAACTAAACTCGAACAAAACGGAGGTATTCGGACATAAATATGAACGTAATCGAAAAAACAAACATTTCTTGTGGAAGTGGGAGTCCTGGGAGTGCATTCCAACGAAGATCAGCAAAGGTAAGTGAAGATTTATAATGCTATTTATGACTTTTGTTGACTCCACAATTTGGCGGGTAACTGTATGGCTTGCTTTTGTGGCTGAATGCTGTTCTCACATTATGGAATATTGTGCTTTTGCCGTAAAGCTTCTTTGAAATCTGACACAGCGGTTGCATTAAGAACAAGTGTATCTTTAATTCTATGTAAAACATGTATCTTTCATCAAAGTTTATGATGCGTATTTCTGTTATTTGATGTGGCTCTCTGCAATTTTCTCCGGATGCTTTGGAGGCATTTCTGAACATGGTGCCAATGTAAACTAAATATGAACTTGATTGAGCAAAACATACATGTATTGTGTAACATTGAGTCCTGGGAGTGTCATCTGATGAAGATCGTCAAAGGTTAGGTATACATTTTATCTATATTTCTGCTTTTTGTGACACCTCTTTGGTTGAAATATGGCTGAATGCTTTCTCTGACTAGTTGCTGACCTAACATAATGATATGTTCTGCTTTCGCCGGAAATCCTTTTTGAAATCGGACACTGTGGTTGGATTAACGAGAAGTGTATCTTTAAAATGGTGTAAAATACTTGGTTGAGGAATTTTAATTATGAGATTTCTGTTGTTTTGAATTTGGCGCCCTGCACTTTCACTGGCTGTTGGCGAGGTGGGACGCTAGCATCCCGAACGATCCCAGAGAGGTTAACTGTAACAGCCGTTGTTGGTGGAAGAAGGTGAGGACCAAGGTGCAGCGTGGTATGTGTCCATATTTATTAAATGACCACGGAAATAACAAAATAACAAAGAGAAACGACTGAAAACAGTTCTGGCTGGTGCAGACACACAACAGAAAACAATCACCCACGAAACACAATAGAAAACAGGCTACCTAAATATGGTTCTCAATCAGGGACAATGATTGACAGCTGCCTCTGATTGAGAACCATACCAGGCCAAACACAGAAATAGCAAATCATAGAAAAACTAACATAGACAACCCACCCAACTCACGCCCTGACCATACTAAAACAAAGACATAATAAAATAACTAAGGTCAGAACGTGACATTAACAAACAGATCACCGACCATTTCGAATGCCACCTTACCTTCTCCATTATGCAATCTGGTTTCCGAGCTGGTCATGGGTGCACCTCAGCCACACTCAAGGTCCTAAACGATATCATAACTGCCATTGATATAAGACAGTACTGTGCAGCCGTCTTCATTGACCTGGCCAAGGCTTTCGACTCTGTCAATCATCGCATTCTTATCGGAAGACTCAATAGCCTTGGTTTCTCAAATGACTGCCTCACCTGCTTCACCAACTACTTTTCAAATAGAATTCAGTGTGTCAAATAGGAGGGCCTGTTGTCCGGACCTCTGGCAGTCTCAATTCACGGCCGACTCTTTTCTCTGTATATATCAGTGATGTCACTCTTGCTGCTGGTGATTCTCTAATCCACCTCTAAGCAGACGACACCATTCTATATACATCTGGCCATTCTTTGGACACTGTGTTAACAATCCTCCAAACGAGCTACAATACCATACAACACTCCTTCCGTGGCCTCCAACCACTCTTAAATGCCAGTAAAACGAAATGCTCTTCATCCAATGGCTGCCCTCACCCACCCGCCCGACTAGCATCACTACTCTGGACGGTTGTGACTTACAATATGTGGACAATTACAAATACCTAGGTGTCTGGATAGACTGTAAACTCTACTTCCAGACTCACATTAAGCATCTCCAATCCAAAATTAAATCTAGAATCGGCTTCCGATTTCACAACAAAGCCTCCTTCACTCATGCTGCCAAACATTCCCTCGTAAAACGGACAATCCTACCGATCCTTGACTTGGCGATGTCATTTACAAAATAGCCTCCAACACTCTACTCAGTAAACTGGATGTAGTCTATCACAGTGCCATCCGTTTTGTCACCAAATCCCCATATACTACCCACCCCTATGACCTGTACGCTCTTGTTGGCTGGCCCTCGCGACATATTCGTCGCCAAACCCCCTGCTGGCTCCAGGTCTTTGCTAGGTAAAGCCCTGCCTTATCTCAGCTCACTGGTCACCATAGCGACACCCACCAGTAGCACGCGCTCCAGCAGGTATAATTCACTGGTCATCCCCAAAGCCAACACCTTGTTTGGCCGCCTTTCCTTCCAGTTCTCTGCTGCCAATGACTGGAACGAATTGAAAAAATCACTGAAGCTGGAGACTTATCTTCCTCACTTTAACTTTTAATCATCAGCTGTCAGAGTAGCTCACCAATCACTGCAATTGTAAACAGCCAATCTGTAAATAGCAAACCCAAGTTTCCATCTACGAACTAAATATACTTAACGAAATAAATATCCTACAACCCGGCTCACCCAATGTGGTACGGATCTGCTATTTTTATACTTTATAGCTGGAACCTCCATCAGAGGCTAGCCAGTTAACTAGCTACTAGCTAGTAGTCAATAATTACAATTTAGAGTTAACACTGGAGTGATAAATGTGCAGATGATGATGTGCAAGTAGATACCTGGGTGTAAAAGATCAAAAAGATAATCCCCATATTGTTATTTATCTTTTTGATCTTTTACACCCAGGTATCTCTACTTGCACATCATCGTCTACACATTTATCACTCCAGTGTTAACGCTAAATTGTAATTATTTTTCCTCTATGGCCTATTTATTGCCTTACCTCCCTAATCTTCTTAATTTGCACAAACTGTACATAGATTTTTCTTCATGTGTTATTGACTGTACGTTTGTTTATGTGTAACTCTGTTGTTGTTTTTGTCGCATTGCTGTGCTTTATCTTGGCCAGGTCGCAGTTGTAAATGAGAACTTATTCTCAACTGGCCTACCTGGTTAAATAAAGGTTAAATAAAAAATTTAAAAAAAATATTTACCGTGTTAGTGAACAGTCCAGCAGGCATCAGTTGTGCAGCCCAGTGATCATAGGGTTCAATGAGCAGCCATAGCTAAGTCAGGGAGCCATTCGGTAGTCGCTACTACGCTAGGCGAGCAGAAGATATGGCGTTCATTAAGCTAGTGGGGCAGGGATAGCAGATGGGTCTTCGGCGACATCGCAATGGAAAAGCCTGTTAAAGCCACATCGAAAGATTACGTCAGCAGACCAGTCGTGATGGATCGGAGGGGCTCGGTGTCGACAATAAGGGTCCAGGCCAATTAGCAAAAGAGGTATTGTAGCCCAAGAGTTAGCTGGTATACTTCGCTGGCTAGCCGGGAGATGGGCCTAGCTCGAGGCTAGCTCAAGGCTAACTGGTGCTTGCTTCAGGACAGAGGCGTTATCCAACAATAGCCACTCGGTTGCAGCTAGCTTGCTGCGATGATCCGGTGTAATGGTCCAGAGCTTGCAAAAGGAATCCAGTGATGTGGTAGAGAAAAGCAGTCTGATATGCTCTGGGTTGATATCGCGCTGTGCAGACTGGCAGGTGTTGACCGAGCTAAAGCTGGCTGGTGTCAGAGCTAAAGGTTAATACCGCTAGCAGTGGCTAACAATGACTACTAGCTAGTAGCTAGCCTCTGATGGAGATTCCAGCTATAAAGTATAAAAATAGCAGATCCATACCACATTGGGTGAGGCGGGTTGCAGGAAAGTATATTTAGTTTGTAGATGGAAAGTGAGATTAAGATGGGAAGAAACCCAGAAGAAACGTACTGTTTACTACTTACACAGGACAAGACAAACACACGTCCGACTGCTACGCCATCTTGGTTAACTGGTGTGTGGGGTACAGAGATAAGGTAGTATACACAAATCATGTTAAACACTGTACTTGCATATGTTTACTTTATATTTCCATAAAAAAAGCATTGAATACTTATTGACTCAAGACATATCAGCTTTAAATTTTTTATTAATATTATTATTTAAAAAAACATAATTCCACTTTGACATTCTGGGGTATTGTGTGTAGGCCAGTAACTCAAATAAAGTATCTAAGTGCAACTCAATAGTAGGAAGGTGTTCTTCATTTTTTGTCCACTCCATGTGTATACAGTATATACTAATATATATATAACACAAAGTGTGTATTGTTTTGTATTGTGAAGTATTATTATTGCACTGTTGGAGCTAAAAACACAAGCATTTTGCTGCACCTGCGATAACATCTGCAAATCTGTGTGTACGTGACCAATAAACTTGATTAGATTTTTAGAGCTAGACTGGCCCACTTGGTCATAACACTCTCAGTAAGACTGGATCCAGGGTGACAGTACATTACTGTGACGTGTAGAAAGGGAGGATGCTAATTCCATTTAGTCTCAAAGGAACCAAAGCAGATGGCAAACGAATACAGGGAGGAAAGGACATTATGTCCAAAATAGCTAGTCCATAATTAAAACAGTGTGAGTCTGAAGTGAACTTCACACAGGAGGAAATCATCCGTCTTTAAAGTGAAGTTCTTCAGTCCTTTATTTTATTAATTGTATTTATATGTTATGCATAATTTCATAAAATAAGACTAATAATTTGGGCAAAGATATACACAACATTAGAGCTACAATTACAATTGAAAAGATACACTCTTTATAATATACATTTGTTGTGTTTTCTGTAATATTCTCAGCTGTCATGTAATACAGAATCTACACAAAGCAACCTGCAAAACAAAAGCCTCATTGGCGATGACGGAAATTGGCATCCATCCGATGTCACTTTAATGGTTATAAGATTTAGAGAACAGGTGGTGTCTGTTCCACCACAACAGGATTGTGGGTAGTGGGGACAGCGGAGAGCATTTCTCTGTGTGTTCTAGATTATATACCGAAAGGCAGTGTCCACTGAGCTGTTCAGTTGTGAAATGAGAACAGCTCCAGTTGTAATCAAGGCTGGGCCACAAAACATCTGAATCCAAGTCGTAAAACAAGTGCGCATGAAAACAGAAGTACTATGTCTGTTATAGAGATTCCAAAGCATGATCATACTAGATGTTGACAAATGGGGGATGGATGAAGCATTACATCGCATTGGATTTTTTTATCATAGGAGCATCTAAACTGGGATTATATAGTATGTTAGTGTAATTACTATGAAAATGTATGCATGCATTAATTTTCACAAGCTTCAATAGCCTTATGCACAATCTGTATCCCACTCTTAACACATACAGTCAGGTCCCAAATTATTGGCACCCTTGATAAAGTTGAGCAAAAAAGAGGGTGGCAATAATTTTGGACCTGGCTATATGGGTTGAGAGTGGGATACATGTAGCTTGTCTAAGCATGTACCCCAGTAAGGCACCTCGGGAGTTTGTAGTATACGACCAATATAGCACGGCGTGGCGTTGTGCCTTAGAACAGCCCTTAGCCGTGGTTTATTGGCAATATACCACACCGCTAGGGCCTTATTGCTTAAATATAATACTTGTACTGCATTAATGCAAAACATCTTAAAATCAATCGACATTTACTTCATATGTTTCTTACAATCACACTAAGCCTGGGAGCAAATCTGCTTGTTATTAAGAGTTGATGCTGTTCAAGTCTAATCATTACATTTCAAAGTCTCTGCCAATCTTCTTGGAATAGCATCATCCACACATTGGTTCACATTTCATTAAACAGCAGTAATATACTGTGATACATTTAAAAATCGCTGTATATATGGTGTAAATTGACATACAATTGGTAATATCTGAATTCCTTGAATGCAATGTTGTTCTTGAACACAAATCCAAACAAGTTAAGTAGGCACAATATTACATAGCATGTAGGGTGAAACCTCAGCTGTGAAACATGATGTAACATAATCTCTGTAAATAGAGAAACTTTTGATGCATTTGACTGGTCGAAGCAAAGATATCCTTGGGGACTGTGCGTGGGGAGACATCAAAGAAAACTAACAGGCCGACTCAGAGGAGTGTGTGTGTGTGTGTGTGTGAGTGAGAGAGTGAGAAAGACACTGTTTCTCCATGCGGTTGGTGTTGCTCTCCAAGGACACAATATTCCCTTGTTAACTTTTGATACAGAAATCACAAAAGAGTCAATTAAGTCAATCCGTAGAACGCTGTCAACAATGCACCTTTAAAAGGCAATGTTACCTCTTTCAGTAAACACTGCAGATGTCGGCTCAGTTGGAAATTACCTCCAATTGTCATGCACGCTATAACGAGGTTTCAGATTGAATCCCGGCCTAAGGAAGTCCATAAAGTAAAAACACTGGGCAATAAACTTTCATGCAATCGGAAGCCACCGCCAATTCACCCACAGTATAAGCAGAGACAACACTCCATGGCCAGGCAGAATGCAAGTCTAATAACTTATTACAATGATTTTACCTTGATAGTCACATTAATCATACAATTTGATCCAAACATCTCTGGAGTGTAACGTTACCATGATTATATCAGTGTATAAACTATGGAATAATGATAGCATCTACCGTTGTCTTTCATACAATACAATGTCCCAATACCAGCCCCAAAATGAATATTTCGTCTTTACATTTCTATTGTTCTTAGTCTCCATCCTTAATGGCTTACTATTAAACAACCCTGAATTTATAATACAATAAAGCCATACTGTCTATTTCATATTGATCTTAGATCATATTTCTACCCACCTTGGTTAATGTATGCCCTTTCATATTGTATCAATGGCTCACCTCACTGAAAACAAGCTCTACAGTTTGTCATTCACAGCAAAAATTAATGAACAAAGAAACGTCCTCTCACTGTCAACTGTGTTCATTTTCAGCAAACTTAACATGTGTAAATATTTGTATGAACATAACAAGATTCAACAACTGTGACATAAACTGAACAAGTTCCACAGACATGTGACTAACATAAATGGAATAATGTGTCCCTGAACAAAGGGGGGGTAAAAAAATCTGTCAGTATCTGTGGCCACCAGCTGCATTAAGTTCTGCAGTGCATCTCATGGACTGCACTAGATTAGCCAGTTCTTGCTGTGAGATGTTACTCCACTCTTCCACCAAGGCACCTGCAAGTTCCTGGACATTTCTGAGGGTAATGGCCCTAGCCCTCACCCTCCGATCCAACAGGTCCCAGACGTGCTCAATGTGATTGAGATCCGGGCTCTTCGCTGGCCATTGCAGAACACTGACATTCCTGTCTTGCAGGAAATCACGCACAGAATGAGCAGTATGGCTGGTGGCATTGTCATGCTGGAGGGTCATGTCAGGATGAGCCTGCAGGAAGGGTACCACATGAGGGAGGAGGATGTTTTCCTTGTAACGCACAGCGTTGAGATTGCCTGCAATGACAACAAGCTCAGTCCGATGATGCTGTGACACACTGCCCGAGACCATGACGGACCCTCCACCTCCAAATCGATCCCGCTCCAGAGTACAGGCCTCGGTGTAATGCTCATTCCTTCGACGATAAACGCAAATCCGACCATCACCCCTGGTGAGACAAAACCGCGACTCGTCAGTGAAGAGCACGTTTTGCCAGGCCTGTCTGGTCCAGCGATGGTGGGTTTGTGCCCATAGGCGACGTTGTTGCCGGTGATGTCTGGTGAGGACCTGCTTTACTACAACAGGCCTACAAGCCAGCCTCTCTCAGCCTATTGCGGACAGTCTGAGCACTGAAGGATGGATTGTGCGTTCTTTGTGCAACTCGGGCAGTTGTTGTTGCCATCCTGTACCTGACCCGCAGGTGTGATGTTCGGATCCTGTGCAGGTGTTGTTACATGTGGTCAGTCTGCCACTGCGAGGACCATCAGCTGTCCGTCCTGTCTCCCTGTAGCGCTGTCTTACTGTTTCACAGTACAGACATTGCAATTTATAGCCCTGGCCACATCTGCAGTCATCATGCCACCTTGCAGGATGCCTAAGGCACGTTAACGCAGATGAGCAGGGACCCTGGGCATCTTTCTTTTGGTATTTTTCAGAGTCAGTAGAAAGGCCTCTAGTTTCCTAAGTTTTCATAACTGTGACCTTAATTGCCTACCGTCTGTATGACCGTTCCACAGGTGCATGTTCATTAATTGTTTATGCTTCATTGAACAAGCATAGGAAACAGTGTTTAAAACCTTTACAATGAAGATCTGTGAAGTTATTTGGAGTTTTACAAATTGTCTATGAAAGACAGGTTCCTGAAAAGGAGCGTTTATTTTTTTGCTGAGTTTATGTTCCTGCTGAAGGCTTGAATAGGCTACACTGAGATGGCACAATGAGACGACTGGCAGTACAACATATTTGGCTTATGATAAGTTATTTTTGGAGGCCTCCTGGAGATGCACTGCAACAATCAAACAACTGCAATGTGTTGCATCTAATCATTTGCATGCATCTCATTAAAAAGATGAGCGAGCACTGGCTGTAAATAAAGTAGGTGTCTGTATTTGGTGTGCACACATGTAACAAGACAGGAGTGTCCCACAATGAGACAGCAGAAATATTATTTTCGAAGTCACTCTCAAAGGGATGTATTACAGTAACATTAGGGCACCCAATGGAAAATGTTTCAAAATGTTTTGCAATACAAAACTAACATGTGTGCTTCTAATTGGACAAGTCCCATTTTAACCAGTTTTCTCCTGTTTGGTGCATAATTACAAGAGGAAAGTGCAATGTCTGCAGACCTCCAGCAACAAAGTAACAGTGCTGAAGGGGCTAATGCATGAGTTAAGCCACTTAGTAGAGAAGGTGTCCTCCTGTTGCCAGTAAACGGCAGATTCTGAATCATGACTAAGCCAGTGTTGGTTTCCTTCCATGGGACTCTCGGTGAGAGGGACTGAGAAGAGCCCGAGGAAGCGAGAGAGGTCAAAAGCAGAGTAAATGACATAAGTTACAAAGTGAGAGAGAGGGGGGGGGGGGGACTTCTATAGCGGAGAAAAGGTTGGTCTAGAAGACAGAGTGAAGGCTTATTTTCCATTTGCTGGATGTGTCTATTGGTGTCTTCAACACAGAGAAGTAGCTGGTAAGAATTATAAATGCATGAGTGTCTGTGTGTGCATTCTTTGGTTAGAGTGGACAATACGTTACTCCTTTTGTATGTGAACATAGTCTTGAAATAAAGGGGTTGGCATTACATTTGGGGCTTGGAGAATGAGGGACAACTGTAGGGGGGACTGGAAAATAAAAATGTAAGCTATGTACTTTGTATTGAGACATTTGTTTGATTCACAATGCTGCCAAGTAAATCATATCCCCTTAAGTTCAATATCTTCTCATTTGTTTTGTGATAGTAAACAATAATAACCACAGGTTGTATGGTAATGATAGACATCTTATTTACCCACGGGCCCAGAATCTTAAACCAAACAAACTGCAAATCCACTTAATCCATGGATCTCATTCAAGGCTTATCACGTTATCTCAAATGTCAAATCAAACGTAGCAATGTGTGGAGATTGCTACAAAGCAGTGCTTTGTGGAAGTTGGCACAGATCTAGGAACTGCCTTTCATCTCCAAAACATCATTAGTTCGACAAAGTTAACTCAATTACAGGAATATATATTTGTTAAATGAACACGGGAGTGAATAAAGTCTGTAAAGTGGACATTATTGGACATGACAAGTAAAAACTCATTTGAATAGAATTATGTGTAATGGTGATTTGTATCACCATCCCTATAACTAATACAATAGATTTTTAGATAGCATTTTTATTATGAATAACTAGGTTCTTTAATTTTATACCATCATCTATGATGTGTATATACCATAATTTACTGCAGGGGTTCTCAAACCTCTCCTCAGGGACGCCCATGTAATTTAACTATTCCACAGCTAGCACACTCGATTCAAATTGTCAACTAATTATCAAGCCCTTGACTAGGTGAATCAGGTGAGTTAGTTCAGGCCTACAACAACAATTTGAAACGTCTGGAGGTCCCAAAGAACAGGTTTAAGAACCCCTGACCTGTCCCCTCACCTCATCAATGGACTGAAAACCTCTCATTCATCAATATATTCAATGTACTAATGAGCTCTGTATTGCCTGTGACATGATTTAATGACCAACAATGCAGGGAGAGAACTAGTTTGAGGGCATTGTTTACAAAAGATTCAGAGAGGTAATTTATTTCTATTAAGTTATTTAGTTTGTCCTCCTACTGTTTGTGTAGATACAAATTATTAACATTGATACACAGATGTTGTCGGGATAATAAACATTGATATATGGATGTTATTGGAATAATGAACATTGATATACGAATGTTATTGGGATAATGAACGTTGATAAATGGAGGTTATCAGAATCATGAACATTGATCTACGGATGTTATTGGGATAATGAACACAACCAGTTAGTGATTGTCTGTTGTTGTCTATTGTTTTAATGAGCCACGCTAGCCACCACCATGCTAATATGGATTTGGTATGATACTGAAAGCAGAAATGAAATAAACCAGAAATTAAATAAACCCAAAGCTCGAGGCAAGGAAAGTTGCTGTGTCAAAAGTTCACCCGAAAAACTTGAAAGCTCAGCAATTTCAGTTACTGACAGACAGCAATGCATTACACAACGACTTAATTACTTGTAAGCCGATGGGAGAACGACTCATAATAATGGCTGGAATGGAGTTAATGGAATGGTATCAAACACATGGAAACCAAGTGTTATTTATGTGTTCAATACCATTCTATTGATTCCGTTCTATCCATTACTATGAAGCTGTTCGCCCTTAATAAGGTGCCACCTGTGGTCTGTAGATAACTCAAAGTCCAAGCGATCCATTCCCAACAGGCAATATCTGTGTCAGTAATATGCATCAAGACTAATGTGCGCGAAGGCGCTCGAAAACCCATTTCGTTTTGGAATGTGATATTGCAATGTGGAATTCCATTCCCAGAGATGCCCATGCAAATGCGATTAGTGCATCTTAAGGAGATGAGAATGAGGATGGTTGATTTGATTTGAAAAGGTTGGTCTAAAAGACACATGGAAGGCTTATTTTTATTTTGCTGGATTAGTCTATTGGCGTCTTCAACACTGAGAAGAAGCTGGTAAGAACTGTAAATGTGTGAGTGTCTGTGTGTAATCTTTGGTTAGAGTGGACAATATGTTACTCCTTTTATATGTGAACATAGTCTTGAAAAAAGGGGTTAGCATTACATTTGGGGCCTGGAGAATTGACACTTTTCATCAGCCAATATGTTTTATGTATGACCCAACTGACTTCGGGTTACGCAACAACAGTGAGGGTGACTGGAAAATAAAGATTTAATCTGTATTTGACTTTGCATTGAGACATTCTGTTTGATTCCCAAGGCTGACAAGTAAATCATATCTATCTAGTTCAACATTTTCTAATTAGGTGTGCTTGCTGAAGGCAAAGCACAAATCTAGATTTCTTACATACTCTTCTTCTTATTGTTATTGTTCCTCCTGTAACTTATTAACACCCAGACTGCCCCAGTTTAGACAGCTTTAGAAAGTATTTTTGATAGGATTTATACTTTTTGTACGACAACAATATTTAAATGAGCTCCCAATGCATTTCAATGGAAGGAAAAGAGCCATAGACTTAGAGTACATGGGGTAAATTTGGGCATGCATCTCCTCTATCACTGTTTAGGTATCAATGTAACAGGGTTGGTTATGTTTCCACTTGACACTGCAAAAATATGTATTTTATGTTTATGTATTCCTATTGGTTAGTTGTATTTACATATCAATAAGGTGTTATGCCATTGGTCATGCCTGCAGATAGGGGGAGATCGCAAATGTAAATTCTTCCCAATCCGATATTGACATACAAGCGGTCATGTTCTGAAATAGTGTAATCTATTTTCATATTTACAAGTTCAGTATGTACATGTCCTGATGTGTGTTCTATAAATAGGTGTACCGTACCTGTTAGATATTGGGGCTGTCCTGGGATGTGCTTTTGTATGTTATTACTGTCGATAGCTAGCATGCTCTAATTGTAATGGCCACATTAGCTCCCTGCTAATTCACAGTTATTTCCATGCTAACAGACAAATCACGAATATACAGCCATCAACATGCTGTTGTCCTGCACCAGTGGCGGTTGGTGCCGTCTAAGATGAGCGAGGACACAACTTTTTTTTAATGTGCATGACCTTATTTCTATTACAGCATATTGGATGACTGCCATTCATATTCCATTCACTCAGCTCAATGTGACATTGATAGGTTAAGGCTACTACATGACACTTCAATTTTCCCTATACCTATCATGAGGTCGCTACAACCTAGCCTATGAATGAAAGTTTACAACGTAGGTGCACAGGTTGAGAGAAATTAGAATAATCAAGGTGGCAGACAGTGACACATTCAATACTGCTTTGCACACTCTTGCCTGCCTGTAGTTTTGTTAAATTTGCTTCCGTTTAAGAACATTTCTCAACAGCATTGGCAGAATGAATACACCCTTGATCACACGCGAACACAGTTCACTTTCATAGCAGCCACATACATTTCTCCTCTTACCTTTTCCCTTCGCTTGTGGACTTCAGTGCACAACACATCAGCTGTCTGTGACCAGGCGAAAAAAAAAACGTTCTAAGCCAAACATTCAAATCATAACTGCTAACTGCTACACACAGTCAATATCGTTATCACAACCATATTAGCTAATGTCATAGTCAACATAGCTACTTGAACTAATGCGTTTCTACACCCGCTACAATCATGCAGTACAGTGCCGTGTCAGCAAGCAGTTTAGGAGTTACACTGGCGGGCCCCGGTGAAATAAATTAACAAAACCAAAAGCTTACCTTGACTTGGAATAGTGCCAGTGTTGGATATCCATAGCCAGCTAGCTAACATAACATCCCTCTCTGTTTGAATAGGCTAAACTAGCTAGCTGCATTTGCTAAAGTGAGAAACAAAAAATACTACAAAATATAGCACTCTCTCATTTTTGAAGAAATTCATTTGTTCAAAACTTTGTTTCTCTCTCTTTGAGTTAACTACTAACCACATTTCATGCACTGCAGTGCTAGCTAGCTGTAGCTTATGCTTTCAGTACTAGATTCATAATATGATCCTTTGATTGGGTGAACAACATGTCAGTTCATGCTGAAAGAGCTCTGATAGGTTGGATAGGTTGGTTCCCTTCCGAAGCTGTCATAATTACTGTGTAAGGCTATGGAAGGGGATGAGAACCATGGTTGTGTATTGAGGAGGAAGGAAACTAGTTGTCCTCAGGCTTCACCATGGTGCTACCTTACAGAGTGCTGTTGGTGCTACTGTAGACCTTCATTGCAAAACAATGTTTTAATTAATTATTTGGGGACGGGAATATATTTGTTATAGTATAGTATTATCTAAAAAGGCAAACTTTTTGAATGTTTCAATATATTTATTTTGAATGAAATTCACTGAGAAGGATGGTCCCCCCCTTCCTCCTCTGAGAAACCTCCACTGTCCTTCACATCTAATGTGCTTCCTTGTGTCTATCATCAGAATAAACACCAATAAGCTGGGATCGCTGGCTGGACAGTCCTTTCTTTAAAAACAATACGAGAGTTAACGAAATACGATCACATCTGTTACACTAGTGGCGAGACCAGTCTTCTTCTCTTCGCTGGACAGCTGTTACATCAACACAAAACCAACATTGAGATGTTCAGACTTACCCAATTTAGATTGCTTGATCAAGTGTTTAAAAAAAAATCTATGTATACTTTAACTATAACCATTTAACCTAGAGTCGATTTCTGGGCCTGCAGAATTCTAATAATTATGAAAGATGTCCCATCAAAATCTTTCTATTTAAGCTAGAGATGTCTTTTTGCATTGGATGCATCTCAATCCACCGCATCCGCCAATGTCCCCCTTTCTGCATCTGCGGTGAAAGGTAGCAGAGAAACAGCAGTATTTGTTAGACCATGAGACATCCCGAAAATCGGTCTTGTCACGAAAAAGTATGTAGCGCCCAAACGGAAATACACCTTTATGGAAAGATGAGACTCTCACGAACACGATGGTGTTCTCTGTTTTGCTCTACGACGCCCCACATGCGTCACAGGACTTATCTGAAGTTGGTACTGCAGATCTGCCAACTTCTGTTTGTTGCGTCCAAACAGTTTGGGCTAAAAGACTCGTCTGAGGGTACCCAAGTACAAGTTTTTTTGAAATTATGGAAGTAAATGTGGCACAAGTTTTGTGCCTAAAATAAGGGGTTAAATAGGTGTCAACGTTGTTTTTAATAGTTTCCTGATATTTATTACATCTCTAAGCTATAGGAAAGTCACTTCACAACAAACTCCCTTTAGATACTTTTCTGAATTATCTGTTGTTACATGTTGTGAATCTGTTATTCAGTATGTTTCTATGGGATAATAGCACTAAGGCCCAATTCAGTGTTTCATCAAATAATAAAAAATAAAAATGTGATCATACATTTAGGGGTGTTAAAATAAAAATAAATCTAATAGCTAAATAACCATCTTTAAAAAATTCCATATGTTAGCTAATATCAAATTATTTAAACCAACAGTAACTCTTGAAGCAACAGATGCCAAACCAACTTTCACATGTTTAGGCTATCCTAACTTCAAATTCTAAACAACATTTATCATATTTTGCCATATACATTAGCATAAATTAGCGTAACATAACTCAGCAGCAGTAACCCTTGAACTGTTCCAGCTAGACACCAAACTGCTTTTCACATGTTCAGGCTGTCCTACAGTGCCTTCAGAAAGTATTCACACCTCTTGACTTTTTACACATTTTGTTGTTTTACAAAGTGGGATTCAAATGGCTTTAATTGTCATTTTTGGTCAACAATCTACACAAAATAATCTAATGTCAAATTGGAAGAAAAATTCTAACATTCATAAAAAATGTATGAAAAATAAAACACTGGTATATCTTGATAGATACTGTACATATTCAGCCCCCTGAGACAATACAATACATGTTAGAAACATCTTTAGCAGCGATTACAGCTTTCTGTCTTTTTATGTATTGTACAACAGCTCTGTCAAGTTATTTGTTGATCATTGCTAGACAGCAACTTTCAAGTTTTGCCGATTTAAGTCAAAATTGCACCTAGGCCACTCAGGATCATTCAATGTTGTCTTGGTAAGCAACTACTATGTAGATTTGGCCTTGTGTTTTAGATTCTTGACCTGGTGAAAGGTAAATTCATTTCCTAGTGTCTGTTGGAAAGTAGACTAAACTGGGTTTTCCTCTAGGAGTTTGTGCTTTTTTCGCAAATGAGCTTTTGTTAAATCATCCCCCCTTTGGCGAAGTTGGCTGTTTTTGTTAGGAAGAAATAGTCTTCACAGTTCGCAACGAGCCAGGCCGCCCAAACTGCTGCATATACCCTGACTCTGTTGCACAGAACTCAAGAGAAGTGACACAATTTCCCTAGTAAAAAGAAATTCATGTTAGCAGGCAATATTAACTAAATATGCAGGTTTAAAAATATTGATTTTAAGAAAGGAGTTTATGTTTATGGTTAGGTACACATTGGTGCAACAACAGCGCTTGTTAAATCACCCGTTTGGCGAAGTTGACTATGATTCAATGATAAATTAACAGGCACTGCATCGATTATATGCAACGCAGGACAAGCTAGATAAACTAGTAATATCATCAACCATGTGTAGTTAACTTGTGATTATGTTAAGATTGATTGTTTTTTATAAGATACGTTTAATGCTAGCTAGCACCTTACCTTGGCTCCTTGCTGCACTCGCATAACAGGTAGTCAGCCTGCCACGCAGTCTCCTCGTGGAGGGCAATGTAATCGGCCATGATCGGTGTCCAAAAATGCAGATTACCGATTGTTATGAAAACTTTAAATCGGCCCTAATTAATCGGCCATTCCGATTAATTGGTCGACCTCTAGTTTACATACACCTTAGCCAAATACATTTAAACTCCGTTTTTCACAATTCCTAACATTTAATCCTCTTAAAAATTCCCTGTCTTAGGTCAGTTAGGATCACCACTTTATTTTAAGAATATGAAATGTCAGAATAATAGTGGAGAGAATTATTTATTTTAGCTTTTATTTCTTTCATCACATTCCCAGTGGGTCAGAAGTTTACATACACTCAATTAGTATTTGGTAGCATTGCCTTTACATTGTTTAACTTGGGTCAAATGTTTCGGGTAGCCTTCCACAAGCTTCCCACAATAAGTTGGGTGAATTTTGGCCCATTCCTCCTGACAGAGCTGGTCTAACAGAGTCAGGTTTGTAGGCCTCCTTGCTCGCACACACTTTTTCAGTTCTGCCAACAAATTTTCTATGGGATTGAGGTCAGGGCTTTGTGATGGCCACTCCAATACCTTGACTTTGTTGCCCTTAAGCCATTTTGCCACAACTTTGGAAGTATGTTTGGGGTCATTGTCCATTTGGAAGACCCATTTGCGACTAAGCTTTAACTTAAGCCTGACTGATGTCTTGAGATGTTGCTTCAATATCCAAGTAAAACTTTTTTTAATGAAAAAACTCTGAAAAACACTCAAATTAAAACAGTAAAATACCCTACTTGGATAAGTGAACACCCTCCTGAGTTAATACTTGGTGGAACCACCTTTTGCTTGAATTACAGCCACGAGTCTCTGAATACATCTCTACTAACTGTGCTATATTCACCTTCTTGTCCTTCAGCCACTCTACGGTTGCTTTGGCGGGTTGCTTTGGGTCATTGTCATGTTGAAACATGAACCATCTTCCCATTTTCAACTTCCTGGCAGAAGGCTGCAGGTTCTCCTCAAGAATATGTCGGTATTTTGCATTCTATCCTGACAAGTGCTCCAGTCCTTGCTGAAGAGAAACACCCCCACAACAGGATGCTGCAACCGCCGTGCTTTACTGTATGCATGGTGTTCTTTGGGTGGAAAGATGTATTGGGTTTTCACCAGACATATAATTTTGCGTTTAGGCCAAAAAGTTCATTAGTCTCATCTGACCACAGCACCCTTTCTATGCCTCTTGGCCTCGGAATCTACAATGCGTTTTTTTTGGCAAAGCTCAACCGATACTTGATGTGGCTTTTTTTGAGGAGTGTTTTTTTTTCTTAACCACCCTCCTCCCATTGATGCCAGATTTGTGAAGCGCTTTTGATATTGTGGTCACATGCACACATTAATCAGTCTTTGGCATAAAGGCCCAAAGCTCCTTTAAAGTCGCATCTCTGATCAGTCTCCTCCTTGCCCGGTCATCCAGTTTGGAGGGACGGCCTGATCTATCAGTCACTAACATTACTACTGCAGACACTACTATTACTTATTTCACAACCATAAATTATTTCAAACAAGCACATCACATTTTCAAGAAATATACTTTTCTAGTTGGTTTTGAGAGAGTGGAGTATTAGCCTCAGATTGTATTGTAAAGACAAACGTATTTACCCAATGGCCCAGAATTTTAAACCAAACAAACTTTTAAGTCCACTTACTCCATGCATCTCATTTAAGGCTTATCACGTTAGCCAAACTGTCAAATCAAATATAGTAATGTGTGAAGATCACTGCAAAGCAGTGACATTGTATACTGGTTTGGGAAGTTGGCACAGATCTAGGAACTGCCTATCATCTCCAACATCTTTAAATTAAAAAGTTAACTAAATTATAGGAATAAATGAATACTGTAAAGTGGACCTTTTGATATTACATGGAAGAGAATTGTGTGTAATTGTGATTTGTATCACCATTCCTATATCTAATACAATCGATTTTTAGATAGCATTTTTATTATGAATAACCAGGTTCTTTAATTTTATACCATCATCTATGATGTGTATATACCATAATTTACTGCAGGGGTTCTCAAACCTCTCCTCGGGGACGCCCATGTAATTGAACTATTCCACAGCTAGCACACTCAATTCAAATTGTCAACTAATTATCAAGCCCTTGACTAGGTGAATCAGGTGAGTTAGTTCAGGGCTACAACAACTTGAAACGTCTGGGGTCCCCGAGAACAGGTTTGAGAACCCCTGACCTGTTCCCACACCTCATCAGTGGGCTGAAAACATCTCATTCATCAATGTATTCAATGTACTAATGAGCTCTGTATTGCCTGTGACATTTAATGACCAACAAAGCAGGGAGAAAACTAGTTTGAGGGCATTGTTACAAAAGATTCAGAGGGGTAATGTATTTCTATTAAGTTATTTAGTTTGTCCTACTGTTTGTGAAGATACAAATTATTAACGTTGATACACAGATGCTGTCAGGGTAATAAACATTGATATATGAATGTTATCGGGATAATGTATATTGATACATGAATGTTATCAGGATAATGAATTATTCATTAAAGCAAATGAGCTCTGTATCGCCAGTGACATGATTTAATGACCAGCAATGCAGGGAGAGACCTCGTTTGAGGGCATTGTTTACAAAAGATTCATGGTAGTAATGTATTTACATTTAGTTAGTCCTACTGTTTGTGTAGATACAAATACTGAACATTGATATGCAGGTGTTATCGGGATAACATCCATATATCAATTTTCATTATCCCTATAATATTCATTACCGGAATAATTCATATGGATGTTATCGGGACAATGAACATTGATATACAAATGTTATCAGGATAATGTATATTGATATATGAATGTTATCAGAAAAATGAACATTGATTTACCGATGTTATTGGGATAATGAACAATTACGCACGCCTCTAGGAATAGGGAATGCAACACCCTGCTACAACTCAACTCCCCGTGGTGTGAAAGAGGTATGGGACTGTAGGTGCGAGTAAGGATGACAAAAGGAAGAGAGTGGTACCGTTTACACAGAATTTATTCCATCACACGGTAATATGGGGAAATGGGGCTGAACGGAACCTAAGCAAAGCCCCCTCTCCTACCGTACCTGCCTACCCACTACTTACCTAATTTTGCACCACCTGGTGCCCTAACCAAAATACAGGGGGTGGTCCACCCAGTTCTTACCTAGTGTGAATATGCTACGGGTATATGTATGCCCGCGGGCCTATTGCCTAAACACTCTCTAGGTGCCTTCCCCTTCCCCCTGGGAACAAACAAAACAGAATTTAACAAACAACTTCACAATCAGAAACAGTCATTTTGTCATAGACCTTAGTAGGACCGGCTACAAAATATACCTCTGCTCAACAACGAAAACACAGGACATACTAATCATCTGCCTCTGAGAACCACCAACACAGTATCTCGCCACCAACACAGTATCTCAGCCTCCTCTCTCAGCAATCCTCTCCTCTGAGCAACAGAACACTGGCTTATATATCTTCAGAGGGAATTGGTAATTGGAGACAGCTGCATCCTGACGAGCTCACCAATCATCAATGGGGGCCGACCAATCAGCTGCTTGGGGAGAATTTCAGGAAGCCATTTCCTGAAATACATGCATGCAAATACATAAACCACAACACAGAAACTGGGGAACGTAACAACACAACCAGTTAGTGATTGTCTGTTGTTGTTGTCTATTGTTTTAACGAACCATGCTAGCCACCACCATGCTAATATAGATTTGGTATGATACTGAAAGCGATTAACCAGAAATTAAATAAACCCAAAGCCCGATGCGAGGAAAGTTGCTGTGTCAAAAGTTCACCCGAAAAACCTGAAAGCTCAGCAATCACGGCCGACTTCATTACCAGTAAACCGATGGACGTGTCTGTAGATAACTCAAAGACCAAGAGATTCATTCCCAACCCACAATATCTGTGTCAGTAAGACTCTGTAGGCTAATGTGCGCATAGTCGCTCAAAAACCCATTTAGTTTTGGAATGCAATATTTCAATTTGGAATTCCACTCCCAGAGATGCCCATGCAAATGAGGTTGGTGCATCTTAAAGAGATTAGAATGAGGATGGTAATGGCATTGCGGCGCATAAGGTTACGAACTCTGAATGAAAAGGAAGTGCCTAAAAAATGTAAGGTATATGGCCCGGCTTCTGAGGGATATTTAGGCTGCTTTTGCAGAGTTCATTTTGGATGAAAGAATGCTCCATCTATTCCACATGTCATGAATATGACTGTCAAAATCTTTTTTTAAAGAATGGTTTATGATGCCATTACGAGCCAATATAAATGGGGCACGCGAGCCTCTCAAGCTTGGGTCCCTCTGAGATGTTTGGTACTCTTCAAAATGATTGTGTTTCACGTCTCATTTGTCATATTTACACATTTATTATGCCTGATGATACAACCCTGTCTCTACTGTGATGTATGAGAGGGAGGAAAATCTGAATTCCTAGCATTTTACAATGTGAAAAAAGGCCATTGAGCAAAATGGCCTTTTTATCTCTTGTTCATCTCTGTTAGCTTTTGATAAAGTGATGCCTGTCATGTTTATGAAGCTGTGGCATCGCCAGCCAAAGTAATAGCACAACTTTCTCCTATGTATCCATGTCAAAATTCCCACTGAGCAAAAACTGATTGAGCCAACTTTGTTTCCACATCATTTCAACAAAAACGTGAAGATGTTGAATCAGCGTGGGAAACTGATTAGATTTGCAAAAAGTCATCAACGTAAGGCAATTTCACTTTTTATTTTTTTACCCAACATTTAACCTAAATTCATTTTTTATTTTTTTACCCAACATTTAACCTAAATTCATTTTTTATTTTTTTACCCAACATTTAACCTAAATTCATTTTTTATTTTTTTTACCCAACATTTAACCTAAATTCATTTTTTATTTTTTTACCCAACATTTAACCTAAATTCATTTTTTATTTTTTTACCCAACATTTAACCTAAATTCATTTTTCACATTGAGTTGATGTTAGTTGACAACTTAATCCAAATCAGTATTGGTGTGTTGGTAAAATCACAGAGGAAGCCAAGTCAAGCCAGTAAACAATCCATATTACAACCTATGTTGTTGTGATAATAGCATTGTTTGATCTATAACCCATTCATTCATACGCCAGTGTGACATACAATAAGACCCTGACGACAAAAAGACTACAGTCATGACATTGACAACAGTCACACAGTGGCAGAATAAATTCAACTACACATGCGTTTGTTTCATCACAATTTCCGGAGAGCAACAGCTGTCCGGTGAAGACCACAAAGCAAATATTGCATGTAACCAACAGTTATATGACCTGCAGCATGGTCAAGCAAGTTGATTTCGACAGTTTACTAAACCACTACTAATTTAGAACCACAGAGTTACCGCAAGTCAGCACAAAGACAACAGGAGCACTGCCTCTGCTATTCCAGCACAATCATCAAATCAACACGGCTATATATGCTTAGTTTAATACTCTGAAAACAAACTTAAAGATACCAAAAACTATTTAGTTCAATCAATATAGCTAAATATCATGTGGCTGTCCATGGGACTTGTGTGTGTGTGTGTGCAAGTATTACTATTTTGTAACTCACCCTACTTGTAGACTAGGTGAACACCAATGCCATCCTCCTCTCTTTAATATGGCTCTGTCTTTCAGTACACTTTTAGTTTTTGTTGTCATGGCTACCTAGTTAAAATGCTTGATAGCTTACTTTTTCACATGGGCAACAATGAACCAGCTAAGTTAGCTAGCTAATTAACGTGAGCCTAAAAGGGCTAGGCTACATATGAATTTCAATCGTCTCAGGCCAGTGGCACAACATACTAATTTATGGTTAGGTCAGAATGGCCGTCATAATCATTGGCCTGTGCAGAGAATTAGGTTAAAACCACACGTCCAAATCCCAATCAACATCCATGGCTTTAGCAAACTAGCTGCTGCAGGACATCAACATAATCAGATCAGAAACAAAAATGCTAAGGATTTGATTTGATTGTATTTGGCTTCACACCAATCTGGCTTCCCTTGGGGGGGGGGGGTTTGATGCACCAGGACAACACACAGTTGAGCTCAGCTAATTATTTTATATATATTTTTTATCAAGGTAGTCCAAATGCTTGCTGGCATCAATCAAACGCTACGGCCGCAACATGTCTTACTCTTTTGGTCCAGACAGCATCAGATACATGGGCTACACATACTGAGACAGAGAGGCGCTGTTTCCCTCGCTCGGATGATTTCTCCAGTCAGATTCAGCCACTCTTTTTTTTAAAACCTTTATTTACCTAGGCAAGTCACTTAAGAACAAATTCTTATTTTTTTATGACAGCCTAGGAACAGTGGGTTAACTGCCTGTTCAGGGGCAGAACAACAGATTTGTACCTCCTTGTCAGCTCGGGGATTTGAACTTGCAACCTTCCGGTTACTAGTCCAACGCTAGGCTACTCCGCCACTTTCGAATTGATGGAAAATTTTGAAAAGACGGAAAGAGAAATGATTTTATCGTTTACATTTTTTTATTCATGAAATATTTGGGGGAGCCTGGCTTCCCTTGGCATCCATGAATACACACCACTGACCAAAATTCAATCAAAACTAGACGTTGAAATGATGTCTGTAATTTTCAAAGTTAATTGTATTATTTTTCAAGGTGATACACAAAGTAGGTTGGCATTTATTGTCATGATTTTGACCTGGAGGCAGCTCTGCTTTTAAATCAGATATTTTTGTTGACCTTTATTTAACTAGGCAAGTCAGTTAAGAACAAATTCTTATTTTCAATGACGGCCTAGGAACAGTGGGTTAACTGCCTGTTCAGAGGCAGAACGACAGATTTGTATCTTGTCAGCTCAGGGATTTGAACTTGCAACCTTCCAGTTACATAGTACAATGCTCTAACCACTAGGCTGCCGCCTACCTAACCCTAACCACATTGCTAACCCTAATGCCTAACCTTAACCTTAATTTAAGATCAAAGATCATATTTTTGTTTTCATTAATATTTATGAAGTTTTCATATAGTTCTGCCTCCAGGGCAAGATTCAAGGCAATATATGTCTACCTGCATACACAAATCACAATATGTCATCTGTACAGGCTCCTTGTGATAAACCATAAATCATAGGCTATATTTTACCAGGCCTATATATGAGCCAGTATTGTATAGAACCGTTAAGTTACTGGTTAATTGGAAAATCAGAATGTCAATAACATAACTTGAAGTGTATCTGTAATGAGACGACCATACACGTGTGCATTTCAAATTATCAGCAGGTTGATTACCACTTGTTTTAAATGAAGTTGTATCGCTGATGTACAATGATACAGACTTGGCCCTTTAAGGCTAACACAAGCTTTAATTCTACAGAAAAGGCACAATGCCAATGAGATAATCATGGAGTACAGAAATTAGCATAGAGAAGGGGGGGTATGCTTGACATTTACTAATTACATCGCAGGTTGGAAAATTGGAAGTCATCCGCAGTAGTTTTGAGTTTGTTGTCCACTGGTGCTGGTTGTGTCTGTTCTGCCCCTTGTGGGTTGATCTGTTGATCAGTGAATAAAACAAATATCTTTCAAGAAGGGAAAGAGTATCAGGGCCCAGAATTTTTTAACCCATATATTTCAAAGGAACAGACTGTCATGAACATTACTTTGTTGTTGCTGCTAACAAATCTGCCAAATTATTTTGAAAGCTCCAGACACAGAGATGAATAGGAAACATTTCATCTCTGCGACTTGACACAAAAACATGAACAAGCCTGCTCTGGGACAAGGAACTGTGTCTTTCACTGCAAGAAGAGGCAATGTTTTGGTTTGTTAGAAATTATATTACAGATAACACACATTCATCTCCCGCTGTAACATTTATCTAGAACTGAATTACAATGGATTTGCTGTATTCCAAACAATAAAGTTTCATTTATGCTTCCACATAAATCCACATCATGGCGAGATGAGTGTGTGGTGGTCTTTTCATTTGTATACAGTACCAGTCAAAAGTTTGGACACCTGCTCATTCAAGGGTTTTTCTTTATTTTGACTATTTTCTACATTGTAGAATAATGAAGACATCAAAACTATGAAATAACACAATCTCAAATATAAAATATATTTTGATTTGTTTAACACTTTTTTGGTACCTAGATATTATTCTTCAAAATAGCCACCCTTTGTCTTGATGACAGCTTTGCACACTCTTGGCATTCTCTCAATCAGCTTCACCTGGAATGCTTGAAGAAACCCTCCTGACAATAAACCCCACAACTCACTATAGTTTATTTTACGTGAGCACCTCACTAAAATGGAGTGCACGCTTTAAATATTTACTTCATTTATGTTACCTGAAAATATTTGTAGTATGATACAGTAGAGGCATGTTATAGTATAAACATCTAAACTGTCGGTTGGATAGTTAAAAAAAAGAAAGAAAGTTGGACAACAGGTTTGTTCCCGTTTGTCTGTGAAACCAGACTTCTTATGTTCCAACCTGCTTGTCTTACATTAGCTGGACCGAATAAATGTTTTGCTACTTTCCCTAAGAAAAACTATAGGCTCACCCATGAACACACCTGGCTTATTTCATAGTTAAGTGTCCTTACTTAAATAACCCAAGACTAGGGATGGAACAGAAGAGTTTGACCGTAAATCTCTTTGTGAGCCAAACTAGCGACTAGAAGCATTTCAGACGGTAAAAAGGGACAGATAAGGGGGGTGTTGGTGATGTGGGTGATAGCTCAAAAATGGAGTATTAAGACGGATGTAAATGAAAGGCTTTTGGTCTCCAGCAGGAAGCTCAGCATGGTGCATTAGCCGAAGTCTGTCTCATACAGGAGTGCTAAGAGCCGAAGCTTCAAAGGCTCTGCGCTGTGAATGGTGTGCCTCGGCTTTGTGCTTCACAGAGCTGCCGCCGAGAAACATCCAGTAAGAGCAAAAAAGCCCTTCAAAAGCACACAGCAGCGAAAAGTGGAGTCTGTGCCTGAGGATGAGTGTTTAGAAAACAGGTGTGGTTTATGATGGGCCTATTATTTGAGTGGAACAGACCCAGAAAATGAAGTGATATTGATGAGAATGTAGACCACAGCAAGGACTATTTTATTTTCCCTAAAGATGGCAATGGCTTTATAAATCAAATATGACAGACATGAAAAACAAATGGGGTTACAGCCATTGGATCATTCAATCAGTGGCCTGAATTACATTTACAGTGCATTCTGAAAGTAATTATTTAATACATTTTAGAATAAGGCTGTAACGTAACAAAATTCAGAAAATGTAAAGAAGTCTGAATACACTGTAAGTCATTTAGCAGACTCTCTTATCCAGAGCGACTTACAGTAGTGAGTGCATATAATTTTGGTAACTTTTTCATATTGGACCCATGGGAATTGAACACACAACCCTGGTGATGTAGGCACCATGCTCTACCAAACTGAGCCACATGGCTGACAAACAGCAGAGACTGACAGAGTATACCCAACGGAATCATAGTGGATATATTTTTTTTGCCATTTTTAATGTAGCCCATAATGCTAGAGTGGTTTCCCTGAGATGTGCATCATTTGGAGATAAGACATAAATCATTTAATGACACACCACAAAGGACTAATTTCATTATATAAGGATTTGCATGGGAAATATCGTTAAAATTAGATTAGACAGGCAACCAAGTGTAGGAACCACACAATTATTAGAAATGTATTTATTTTCATGTACATTTCCCAACCTGCAGTAAACAATATATTCAAGCCAAAGGGGCAAATGTAATGGTCTGGTAAGTTTGTTTGCTACTTTGTACGTTCAGTGGATAATTATCATATATCTTATTTTTAAATGACCTCTGGTCCGGGCTGTAGAAAAATCTATGGAGAGCCAACTTGTGACAGCGGCGAAATTATGCAAGTCACAGTGATGGACAGTGTGATTAAGAAAACACAATTCTCTGTTACTAATCAGCATATCCTTGATATGAACTTAATAGAGTTTCCTGCAGACACACACATTAATATGTGCACACACACTCATACTTTATTAGAGTTTACTATAGAAAAATGCACTCAAACACACACACACACACACACACACCCATACACAAAACTGTAAATTGGCTAACAGCTCATCCATGTTCTATCGGTATACTAAGGTGGTGCATCCTGTGCTGTGTAGCTATAGAATTGTCGCTCCAGTCTGCTGTAAGCTCTGTAACACACAGCCAACAAGTATGATGCCCCATACAAAGAGGTCTCAGACAGTTAATAACTAATCTCCCCTGTAACTAGCTATCTGAAAACCTGACCTTTACATGTTCACTGTAATGCCCCTGGAGTCTTCTCTACTTATGATACATTTGCCTCAGAAACTTGACCAAAGATCATTTGAATTGCTTTTAACTAAAGTAGTTATTTTAACTAAAGTAGTTATTTATACCTGAAAGAAATTAGGGAGTTATCACTTCAAGGTCACTTTGACAGATTAACGGGAGCTGAAGAACATACGCACATCCAGGTACTTTTTGCAGGTACTAGAGTTGTATGTGAATTCATGAAAAATCCAGGTGGCAGGTCCTATATGTATGAAGGGGCAGTGACATCACTTCCTGAAACAGGAGGTAAAAATATATAACATAGGTTCACAATATCAACATTCAATGTATCAAAATATATGTCCATACTCAAGGGATGTGATCAATATTTACAGTAATATATACAGGACTTTGAAAGGTTCCATTCCCATCGGCTGTATATTTGACCATACCCACTCCTTGTGACTCTGACAGGCTGACTACACCGCTCACGTTGCGTGCGAGAGCGCTGCAAAATAAATGTAGAAATCTATATTATTCAATTATTGCACCCACACTGCTCGCGCACGCCAACGAGCGTCTGCGTTGCCAAGGGCTAAAATAGAAGTCAGTTCTATTTGTGATGCAGATCGCGCTGCAAGTCCTGCCTTTCCCATCTGCTCATTGGTTTATAGAAGCCGGTACCCACGTGCGTGACTGAAAGACGAACGAGGTTAGTGGCGGTAATCCACCTAATTTATGAATGTTGCCAATCTCAATATAAAGTCAAGAGAGAAAAAAGCCTAGAAGGAGGAGAGATGACTAGAAACGATTCGGTTGACCATTTTATGTGTTGATTAATTGTCGGAGTAGAGGACCTTGTGCATTTGAGGTAAAATAACAACTCAATGTTTATATAACAACTCAAAATGGCGCCGGAAGAAATGGCAGCAGTTTTACGGGCGCCCAACCAATTGTGCTATTATGTGTTTTTTTTTTTGCGTTATTTGTAACTTATTTTGTACATAATGTTTCTGTAACCGTATCTTACGCCAGAAAGAGCTTCTGGATATCAGGACAGTGATCACTCACCTCGGATCAGACAAAGATTTTTTTCTTCAACATACAAGGTGCACAAGACATCCTCCAAACACCCGGCAGGGCCGACATCCACGTTATTTGCAAGATGAAGCGACGCAGGTACAGAGTACAAGGAGCCGGATGCCTCGTAAGGACCCGGAGAAGGCGAGTGAGAAAGCTGCCGTTACCGTCAATAATATTACAACTGTAATATCCTATGTTTCACGGAATCGTGGCTGAATGACAACATAGATATTCAGCTAGCGGGATACACACTGCACCGGCAAGATAGAACAGCACACTCCGATAAGACGAGGGGGGAAGGTCTGTGCATAAGGACGATTTTGCTCCCCTGAAGTAGAGTATATTGTGATAAATTGTGATAAATTGCAGGCCACACTACTTGCCTAGACAGTTTTCAGCTATACTTTTCGTGGCTGTTTATTTACCACCACAGACAGATGCTGGCACTAAGACCGCACTCAGACAGCTGTATAAGGAAATAAGCAAACACTCACCCAGAGCCGGCGCTCCTAGTGGCCGGAGACTTTAATGCAGGGAAACTTAAATCAATTCTACCAAATTTCCATCACCAAATTTCCATAGATGTGCAACCAGAGGGAAAAAAATTCTAGATCACCTGTACTCCACACACAGATGCAGAAAAAGCTCTCCCTCGCCCTCCATTTGATAAATCCGACCACAACTCTATCCTCCTGATTCCTGCTTACAAGCAAAAATAAAGCAGGAAGCACCAGTGACTCGGTCTATAAAAAAGTGGTCAGACAAAGCAGATGCTAAACTACAGGACTGTTTTTCTATCACAGACTGGAACATGTTTCGGGATTCTTCCGATTGCATTGAGGACTACACCACATCAGTCACTGGCTTTATCAATAAGTGCATCGAGGACGTCGTCCCCACATTGACTGTACGTACATACCCCATCCAGAAGCCATGGATTACAGGCAACATTTGCACTGAGCTAAAGGATAGAGCTGCCGCTTTGAAGGTGCGGGACTCTAACCAAGAAGCTTACAAGAAATCCTGCTATGCCCTGCGACGAACCATCAAACAGTCAAAGCGTCAATACAGGCCTAAGATTGAATTATACTACACTGGCTCCGACGCTCGTCTTATGTGGCAGGATTTGCAAACTATTACAGACTACAAAGGGAAGCACAGCCACGAGCTGCCCAGTGACACGAGCCTACCAGACGAGCTAAATCACTTCTATGCTCGCTTTGAATCAAGCAACACTGAGGCATGCACGAGAGCATCAGCTGTTCCAGGCGACTGTGTGATCATGCTCTCCATAGCCGACATGAGTAAGACCTTTAAACAGGTCAACATACACAAGGCTGCGGGGCCAGACGGATTACCAGGACGTGTGCTCCGGGCATGTGCTGACCTACTGGCAGGTGTCTTCAATGACATTTTCATCATGTCCCTGATTGAGTCTGTAATACCAACATGTTTCAAGCAGACCACCATAGTCGCTGTGCCTAAGAATGCAAAGGCAACCTACCTAAATGACTACAGACCCGTAGCACTCACATCTGTAGCCATGAAGTGCTTTGAAAGGCTGGTAATGGCTCACATCAACACCATTATCCCAGAAACCCTAGACCCACTCCAATTTGCATACCGCCCAAAGAGATCCACAGATGATGCAATCTCTATTGCACTCCACACTGCCCTTTCCCACCTGATCACTGACAACGACGAGACAGCCTATAGGGAGGAGGTCAGAGACCTGGCCGGGTGGTGCCAGAATAACAACCTATCCCTCAACGTAACCAAGACAAAGGAGATCATTGTGGACTACGGGAAAAGGAGGACCGAGCACGCACCCATTCTCATCGACGGGGCTGTAGTGGAGCAGGTTGAGAGCTTCAAGTTCCTTGGTGTCCACATCAACAACCAACTAGAATGGTCCAAACACACCGACAGTCGTGAAGAGGGCACCACAAAGCCTATTCCCCCTCAGGAAACTAAAAAGATTTGGCATGGGTCCTGAGATCCCCAAAAGGTTCTACAGCTGCAACATCGAGAGTTTCCTGACTGGTTGCTTCATTGCCTGGTATGGCAACTGCTCGGCCTCTGACCGCAAGGCACAACAGAGGGTAGTGCGTATGGCCCAGTACACCAGTACATGGGGCTAAGCTGCCTGCCATCCAGGACCTCTACACCAGGCAGTGTCAGAGGAAGGCCCAAAAAATTGTCAACGACTCCAGCCACCCCAGTCATAGACTGTTCTCTCTACTACCGCATGGCAAGCGGTACCGGAGTGCAAAGTCTAGGACAAAAATCCTTCTCAACAGTTTTTACCCTCAAGCCATAAGAGTCCTGAACAGGTAATCAAATGGCTACCCGGACTATTTGTATTGTGTGCCCTCCCACCCCAACCCCTCTTTTACGGTGCTGCTACTCTCTGTTTATCATATATGCATAGTCACTTTAACGATACATTCATGTACATACTACCCCAATTGGGCCGACCAACCAGTGCTCCCGCACAGTGGCTAACCGGGCTATCTGCATTGTGTCGTACCCACCACCCGCCAACCCGTCTTTTACGCTACTGCTACTCTCTGTTCATCATATATGCATAGTCACTTTAACCATATCTACATGTACATACTACCTCAATCAGCCTGACTAACCGGTGTCTGTATGTAGCCTCGCTACTTTTATAGCCTCACTACTGTATATAGCCTGTCTTTTTACTGTTGTTTTATTTCTTTACCTACCTAATGCTCACCTAATAACTTTTTTGCTCTATTGGTTAGAGCCTGTAAGTAAGTATTTCACTGTAAGGTCTACACTTGTTGTATTCAGCGACCATGACAAATAAACTTTGATTTGATTTATATCCCAGGACAAATTAGCTTGCAACATCAAGCTAGCTAAATAGGACAAATTAGCTAGCAAGTGCAAGCTAGCTAGCGAAATTGGCATAAATGTTTAATGCTTTTCGACTTGTCCCCAAATTAATGTAATTGGTTCAGAGTTTGTTTTGATATTTTAACCTGCGTGTCGTGATCGCTTTTGGTGTGGGGGGGACAAAATAAATATATGCATGATGGCACACGATAGCGCATGCGCGCTGCCGGTTTGGATTCCGTGTGAGGCTGTCCTAATATGGACACCATAGGAGAGATACTGTATCAGAACCAGGTAGCATCTAAGCAATTCACTTTGTAACTTGAAACAGTACTCTTCAACAATCTGACACCTGACCTGACAGGATAGGATGATCAGACCTATTGAATTGAAGTCTGAGCCATGGTAGCAACCATTAGAGTTTTTATATCACTTCCCACTCACAGCCTCGGTCATCCAGAATACGGGTTGAAAATGGCAGATTTTGTCATTGATAAGCTCCTAAACTGGAACGCAGTCGCTATACAGTAACATGCTGTAAATTTTGTCAGAGCTCAGGTTCTCCGCTTCACAGCGCTGTATGGGTTTTGACTGTCAGCCTTTATAAACTTGAGCACCGTGTGTGCCCCCATCCCTGCTGTAAATCGAGAGGAGCGATGTGTTCTCAAAGATGAGACTTTGAGGATTACAATAAATACTGCCTTGGTGTCATACAAGCCAACCACACACCCATGAGTCTAAATGTGCATTTCACATTTACATATTTGAAAACTTTTATCAACATTTATGATCACTATGTTTGATTATACACTGGGTTGACCTGAACAGAGAGGGCTTATGGTTGTCGTATTGTGAAGAAAATTTGCCACGGAATACACACTTGAATGCACTCATGACTCCATTCTGTACACCAAAATTACAATTGGTTTGTCTGAAGTGCCTTTTGAAATCCTAACACTGTAAGATCTTAATGTTGATAGCCATGTTGGCAATAGAATAAGCTTAAAAAAATTATGCCAGCCTGACCTAGTTGACGATTTATAATGGAAAGTTGTGGGATTGTGTAAACAACAACAGTAATTGTTTGATGGTGGAGATGCAGGGCTCCACACAAGTGCGCTGGCGTCAGTTCCTGAAAGGCAAAAATAGGCGTAAACAAGGCCTGTGCCCGTGACATTCCCCAAATACCCGTTAGGGTGATTTCTCCCCTTCTCAGCTGTCTGTCACAGCCTCTTCACATTTGGACTCTTACCCTTCCCACTCCAGGTCAGAGGGGCTATCATTGTCTGCAGATGAAGATGCAAGTTTCGCTGGCAACCAAGTTATCAGTATGTTTATTTTTGGAAGATTGTGCATGCATCCAAGAAGTAAGTTGTTGGGTTTATTGTCGGAAGTGTTAATGCTACGTTATGGTGATTGACTCTAAGCAATTACCTTAGGCCTAATTACCTTGTTACATCTGCTGCAGCTTATGTATATTTCAGATATTCCATGTGTATGTTGTTTATAAGTGCCTGTATTGCATTGAACGCATGAGTGTTTTGCAGTTGATGTTATTGTTTAGAGATGGTTCATTCCTATAGCCTGTATGCAGTACTTTACCTCTGCGTTTTTATAGTTTGGCTAGAGATTCTAGAAGTTTCATAGACTGTCCACGGCGCTACCGCATGTGCAGTAAGATTTATGACTCTGTGGCACCAGACACAGATCAGCTAAGATCTCCACCAGTCCTGAGAAAGAGGGCCATAAATCTCGCCTGTCTAAGTAATTAGTTCTCTCGGTCTCCAGTGAGATGTTTATACATATACTGCTGTTGATGTGTATGCTGCTATGTGAATATCCCTATATAGATGCTATGCCATTCATTCCTGTGTAGATATTTCTATTGCATAGCTTACAACGTTGTATATTTGTTTTTTCCTTTCAGAACCACAAGTCCATCCGATGCTCAAAGATACTTCTGTGGTGTGTGTGAAACTGTGTGGTGGTGACCAAGAGATAATACAGCTCTGGATATGGACTCATTTCCCTTGTTCTTGCCGGGCAGCCTGTATGTAGTGAGTCAGAACCAAAACCAATCAGCACTAAGTACTAGCTGCCGAGGGCATTCACAGCCAACTGCTCAGACCAGCTCCAGATAACCGTTTTTACATAGTCCTTCATTTCAGTGGATTTAGCAGCCAACAGTTTTTACATAGTCCTTCATTTCAGTGGATTTAGCAGCCAACAGTTTTTACATGGTCCTTCATTTTGCCAGATTTAGCGTCAAACAGTTTTTACACCAGGAGAGCTTAAAAAAAGCACCTTATAGCTGAAGGCTCTTTCCTTGAGTCATAACGGTGCCTTGAAGTTACTTAGGAAGAGGTATGTGGCCACTTGTAGACAGACTCCAGTTAGACCCCTCACTCAAACTCTCTTAATAATTTATTCTTATCTTGCACCTACTCCAAAATGTCAATGACTATTCTTATTATGTTACTGAATGTATCCAGAGTTTTTATAGATTTTGTTATCAACAAATGCTGTGAAAAGTACAGTAATGTAAAATGCACATAAAATCAACAGTGTAATGTTTGGATTCCACCTTGTGTCAGGTGAACTGTTGTGTCCTCACCTTTGCTCTGATAAATTCCCCACGATCTCCAAAGTGTCCTTTCAATTGCTACCATGGTCATGTATATGTTTTTTTTATATAGTTATTCTGTTTCAATTCGTCTCTATCCATATAGTGTAGGCCAACTTCCACGACTGTAAAGTGTTACTGAAGTTGCAAACATTGTCTACTCCTGCAGCTCTGCTCTGAAATTTACACAAGTGCTGACATTGAACTTTGAAACGGTATGTTTCCTGGGAAAGAGTGATGTTATTTTTGAAATTATTAACACCCTTGATAAAGATGAACATTAATGAATGTGTATATATATTGCTTGCATTTTGGTGGGGGAAATTACATTATTTTATACTAAAAGAAGTGTCTGTTTTATTGTAAATAAGAATATGTTTCTAAACACTTCTACATTAACGTGGATGCTACCATGATTAAGGATAATCCTGAATGAATAATGATGAGTGAGAAAGTTATAGAGGTCGGTCAAAGGTCACACCCCAAGACATGCTAACCTCCACTCTTATTGGTAATGGTGAGAGGTTAGCATGTCTTGGGGGTATGATCTTTGACCCTCTGTAACTTTCTCACTCATCATTATTCATGATTCATTCAGAATTATCCGTAATCATGGTAGTATCCACATTAATATAGACGTGTTTATAAATATTCTGTTCTTATATACCATAAAAATGAAAATACATGATTTACCATTAATTTCTATTGGGCACCAAATAATCTGAAACACTATCAAAACAAACTGCAAATGCATCCAGTCACAAGCTTGATGTTTATTTTATTTATCTGTTATTTTACCCGATAAGTTGACTGAGAACACGTTCTCATTTACAGCAACAACCTGGGGAATAGTTACAGGGGAGAGGAGGGGGATGAATGAGCCAATCGTAAACTGGGGATTATTAGGTGACTGGGATGGTTTGCGAATTTAGCCAGGACACCAGGGTTAACACCCCTACTCTTACAATAAGTGCCATGGGATCTTTAATGACCTCAGCGTGTCAGGACACCCGTTTAACATCCCATCCGAAAGACAGCACCCCCAATCACTGCCCTGGGGCATTGGGATATTTTTTGGACCAGAGAAAAGAGTGCCTCCTACTGGCCCTCCAACACCACTTCCAGCAGCATCTGGTCTCTCATCCAGGGACTGACCAGGACCAACCCTGCTTAGCTTCAGAAGCAAGCCAGCATTGGTATACAGGGTGATATGCTGCTGGTTGGTATATGAGAATATATATATATGACTACATCGTACCACCAGCAGCATATATCATATTGCGTGCTAGAAATATGGGACCAAATACTAAACTTTTGACTACTTCATTTATAAGAATCTTTAAAGGCGTTAATAATTTAGATTAATTTTTTCTCTGAATCTCTGAGCAATTGTATTAGTATAAAATATAATTTAGCATAAAATATAGTTCTGTATTTGAATAATTGCTCAACCATATCAAGGGTGTCAATAATTTCAGACCCCACTGTATATATACAATGTAGTGTAGGTTAATTGAAAATGTTCAGGGCCCCAAACAGTACAAGTGTACAAAGTTTCATGCTCTAAAATAAGTTTACATTATTTTCACATATCACCTGGACTATTACAAGTTTAAACTGTACCGTATGATCCAAACATAGATCAAAATATTGAAGGAACATATTTAAGACTCACTGTAAAACACAGCCAGAAGGGTAACTGTGCCATGTGTCAGAGCTGGGTAAAAATATCCAAATTGTCTCAAAATGGTACAGTAATCAGAGAGTCCCAGATTCCATGAAACCATCCCACGATTATGCAACGAAACGTCACATTTCACAAATCACCGGTCTTATAAGCATAAAAAGATGCTTTCAATCTGTTTGGCTTTGGCAGTGCATTTACAAGACACTCACTTATCCTGGACCATTGACATCCTGTCAGTAAAGAGCCAATAGTTTCTCCACTTGGTAATGAACCAGTGACCTCCGACAATTATGATGTTCACAGAGCCAAAGTATCATGGCAAAACTCTCAGGGCTTCAAACTCCTTGTGTGCATGAAATCCATTTTCATGGCTATGTCTTTTATCTGTCACATTAATATGTAGAGGACATTCAATCGCCATTTCTCTCCATTTTTCAGCTTCGTGAGCAATTTCAGCCCAGCAAAGTTTGGGCGTGCAATTCTATTTCTACCCCAAAAATTCCTGTGCATTGGACCTTTCTAATATTGTAATTCTCTCGAGAGACCACCTTCTCGCTGTGTGTGTGTGTGTGTGTGTTGCTTTCACAATGTTAATGTAAAAGGATGGAATAAAGACACTGGTTAATTAACAAGTAGCAGCACCTCAGCTGTTGGAGTAGTACATCCATACATGCTACACAGCACATGCTAAATATGTCATTCATTTGGAATGGTGGTTATAGGTGACGATGACCGGGCTTTATCATGTGTGGTAGGTAGTGTGGGCCAAACGGTTGCTAAGCACATCATTTCACAGTCAGTCTTCCTGGAGCATGTTTCTCTCCATCTCACTGATGACTGCGACAGATTGTTTCCATTGATTGGATCATTTTTCTTCAAACGGTGCAGAACATTCCATTATATTTGGGGGCTGGCTTGAGCTCATGGAGAGATGGGTTAGGAAATAAGTCAAATACAATGTTGTTTGTCAGATTGCTTCGTAAAGAACAGGTGTGTCACGACTTCCACTGAAGGTGGCTCCTCTCCCTGTTTGGGCGGTGCTTGGCGGTCGTCGTTGCCGGCCTACTAGCTGCCACCGATAAATTTTTCTTTTTCTTTTGTGTCTGTCTGTTATTGTTATCACCTGTGTCTGATTAGTTTATTTCGGTGGGTTTATTAACCGCCGCTGCCTGCTAGTCTTTGTGCGGGATTAATTTAGCTTGTTAGCTCTGTTAGGGGTGCTTGTTTGCGCGCCACAGGGTTTTTCCCTCTCAGTCGTTGTACTGTGGGTACTATATTTAGGAGTAGAGGTTTCTCCTCCATGTGTTTCATGATTTTCCCTGCCTGTTGTTGGTGGGTTGGGACTTATAATAAAGGACTGTGCAAACTGGAATTCCTTGCTCTCTTGCTCCTGACTCCTGCACCTACCTCTTCTTAGGAGGCACCTAACAAGGTGTAGACTAACACGGAAGCCAAACCGGCTGCGCTCGTGTGCCATCATGCATACATTTATTTTGCCCCCCCCCCCCCCCCCCCCCCCCCCTACATCACACGCGATCACAACACGCAGGTTAAAATATCAAAACAAATTTAATTACATGAATTTTGGGACAGGTCAAAAAGCATTAAACATTTATGGCAATTTAGCTAGCTAGCTTGCACTTGCTAGCTCATTTGTCCTGGGATATAAACCGTAAAACCCATAAAACTGCTACCATTTCTTCCGGCGCCATTTTGAGTTGTTATATAAACATTGAGTTGTTATTTTACCTGAAATGCACAAGGTCCTATACTCAGACAATTAATCAACACATAAAACGGTCAACCGGCTTTTTCTTCTCTTGACTTTATATTGCGATTGGTAACATTCATAAATTAGGTGCATTATCGCCACCGACCTCGTTCGTCTTTCAGTCACCCACGTGGGTATAACCAATGAGGAGATGGCCTGTGGGTACCTGTTTCTATAAACCAATGAGGAGATGGGAGAGGCAGGACTTGCTGCTCAATCTGCGTCACAATTTGAACAGACTTTTATTTTAGCCCTTGGCAACGCAGATGCTCGTTGGCGCGCGCGAGCAGTGTGGGTGCAATAATTGAATAATATAGATTTCTAAATGTATTTTGCAACGCTCGTGCACGCGACGTGGGCGGTGTAGTCAGGGTATAAGAGTGAAATGCTTACTTACGGGTCATTTTCCAACAATGCAGAGTTAAAGATAAAAAATATCAAATATAAATAGTAACACAAATAATAAATACACAGTGAATAACGAATACCAAATAACGAGTAAAAAAATAACATGCGAGTCCCAGACATGAGTGGATGAGCAGTGGTACGAGGTAATAACATGGCTATATACATGGAGTACCAGTACTGAGTCGAAGTGCAGAGGTATGAGGTAATAACATGGCTATGTACAGGAAGTACCAATACTGAGGGGTACGATGTAATTGAGGTAGCTATGTACATATAGGTAGGGGTAAAGTTACTAGGCAACATGATAGATAGTAGACAGAGCTGTAGCATCAGCGTATGTGGAGCAGTAACAGCAGCGTATGTGGTGAGTGTGTGTGTTATTACCAGTATGCATGTGTGCGCATGGTAGGTGTGCGTGGGCGTATGTAGTGTGCATGTGTGTGTTGGGGTGTCAGTGTAAGTATGTGTGAGTGTGTAGGCATAGTCAGCACAAGAGAGTTGGTAAAAAAAAAGGGGCAATACAGGTAGTCTGGGTAGCCATTTGATTAGCTATTTAGCGGTCTTGTTTAGAAGTCTTATGGCTTGGGGGTAGAAGCTGTTCAGGGTTCTATTGGTAGCGCTTGCCATAGCAGAGAGAACTTGGGTGACTGGAGTCTTTGACAATTTTTTGGGGGTCTTCCTCTGACACCTCCTGGATCATGGACACTCTTACTGACAGTTGTGGCTGCTCTGTGTGATGTATTGTTGTCTCAATGCCCAATAATGTTTGTACCCTGTTGTGCTGCTACCATGTTGTGTTGCTACCATGTTCTTGTCATCTTGTGTTGCGACCATGCTGTGTTGTTATTTGTTGCTGCCATGCTATGTTGTTGTCTCTTTTTATGTCGTGATGTGTATTTTGTCCTATATTTTTATTACATTTATTTTTATAAATTTAATCCCAGCCTCCGTTTTTTTTTCCTACTGTGTTATTGACTGTATGTTTGTTTATTCCATGTGTAACTGTGTTGTTGTATGTGTCAAACTGCTTTGCTTTATCTTGGCCAGGTTGCAGTTGTAAATGACAACTTGTTCTCAACTAGCCTACCTGGTTAAATAAAGGTGAAAAAAATGAAAAAAGGTTCAATTAAAAAGATGGCAGGGAGCTCAGCCCCAGTGATGTACTAGGCTGTACTCACCACTATCTGTAGCGCCTTGCGGTCCGGTGCCTTGCAGTTGCTTTACCAAGCTGTGATGCAGCCAATCAAGATGCTCTCAATGGTGCAAATGTATAACTTTTTGAGGACCCAAGGACCCATGCCACATCTTTTCAGCCTCCTGAGGGAGAAGAGGTGATGTCATGCCCTCTTCACAACTGTGTGGGTGTGTGGACAATGTTAATTCGTTAGTGATGTGGACACAGAGGACCCACTCCAACAGCCCCATCGATGTAGTCCACAATCCGCTCCTTTGTCTTTCTGACATTGGTGGAGTGGTGGTTGTCTTGTCACTACACTGCCAGGTCCCTGACCTCCTCCCTATAAGCTGTGTCATCGTTGTTGATGATCAGGCCTACCACCGTCGTGTCGTTGGTGTGATAGTGGGTGGGGGGGATGGCTCGGGTTGCTTTTGAGTGTGTACGTAGTACCATGCAGTCTACCAGAGCACGGAACTGACCCTTAGAAACGAGCAAAAGAAACCAATGCACATTGCAAGTTACAACTATACAATCATATAGTCAACTCATCCAAGCATAGAGTAGTATCTCTCTCTTTCTTTACCTAACTTTACTAACATCTGAGGGAGGAAATGTAAATCCTTCCTTCCTTCAACTTCATCCCCTTCAGTCCACTACACTACACCACTATGATCACTAAACCAGTTCTGTATTGTGAAGCGATGGCAGACTTTGTGAGGCAGCAATCAAGCTGTCAGTGGCAAACTGAATTCTCTTCACAACGAGGACCAGTACACTGTGCAGTGTGCAGGTAGTGTTGGGTGACGCTTAACCTTTTAGTAGAGAAGCTGGGGCCCCTGGAGAGAATGTCTTTGATGCCGAGCACTGTCTCCAGAGAATGTCATCTCTAATTGCCTAAGAGATCCATCTCTCTCTACCTCCCCCTTCATCCCACCATTTCTCCCCCACCTATGAGCCGTTCTGGTGTCCACTTAATTTCATTTCAAGGTGCAGTTTGATGGGAAAGCATTTGAACAGCAAGCAACTAATAACTACCAGAAATACCCAATGTCCTGCCACAGCACAGTGCTTTCAGAAAGTATTCACACACCTTGACAATACCCCATAATGTCAAAGTATAATTGTTTTTTTACACATTAATTAAAAATGAGAAGTTACATTTCTTGACTCAATAAATATTTAACCCCTTCATTATAGCAAGCCTAAATAAGTTCAGGAGTAAACATTTGCTTAACAAGTCACTTAATAAGTTGCAAGGCTCACTCTGTGTGCAATAATAATGTTTAAATCCCTAGAGTCGATGTCCGCGCTCCCACATAAATCAGATTTGCATAATAAAACATTTCTAGCTAAAGATATGCTTTATTGCATGGGCTGCATCTCAATCCACCGCATTCCGCATCAGCAGTGGAAGGTGGCCGAGCTACAGCGGTGTTTGTCAGACCTTGAGACATCCCAAAAATCGGTCTTCTCATGAAAACGTCTGTAGCGTCTGAACGGTTTGGCCTAAAAACTAACAAGACCACTCTATATGACCCCCACAAGAGTCACGGGACTCGTTTGATGTCGATTCCACCCATCTGCCAACTTTTGTCTGTCTTTAGCCGCCCTCCCGAATGGTACAGTGGTCTAAGACACTGCATTGCAGTGCTTGAGGCATCACTACAGACCTGGTTAGAGCCCAGAATGTGTCACAACCAGCCGTGAAGGGGAGTCCCAAAGGGCAGTGCACAATTTGCCCAGCGTCATCCAGGTGGGCTGTCTTTACTATTATTCTACAATGTAGAAAATATTAAAATTAAGAAAAACCCTTGAATGAGTAGGTGTGTCCAAACTTTTGACTGGTACTGTTTTGGGGGGATACCTCAAAGGGACCTACATTTCATAGACATTAATCCGTTAAATGGTCCTTGGTATGACCATTTTAAAACAATTCCAAGCTTAACCGATAATTCATTACACTTCGGATGGTGTATCAATACACCCAGTCATTATAAAGATACAGGTGTCCTTCCTAAATCAGTTGCCAGAGAGGAGGGAAAACACTCATTGATTTCACCAGGAGGCCAATGTGGACAGTTACAGAGTTTAATGGCTGTGATAGGAGAAAACAACGTTGTAGTTACGCCACAATACTAACCTAATTGACAGAGGGAAAAGTTGGAAGCCTGTACAGACTAAAAATATTACATAACATGCATTCTGTTTGCAACGAGGCACGAAAGTAATTATTCAAATGAATGTGGCAAAGCAATTCACTTTTTGTCTTGGAAACAAAGTGTTATGTTTGTGGCAAATTCAATACAACACATTACTGAGTACCACTCCATATTTTCAATCGTAGTGGTGGCTGCATCATGTATATACATTTTAAAAAATGATGTTATGTGCATGTTTGTAATCATTAAGGACTAGCAAGTTTTTCAGGATAAAAAAGAAAGGCAAAATTCTAGAGGAACACCTGGTTCATTGTGCTTTCCACCAGACACTGGAAAATGAATTTACCTTTCAGCAGGACAATAACCTAAAAGGCCAAATCTACACTGCAGTTGCATACCAAGAAGACAGTGAATGTTCCTGAGTGGCCTAGTTACAGTTTTTACTTAGATCTACTTGAAAATCTATGGCAAGACCTGAAAATGGTTGTCTAGCAATGATCCACAACCAATTTAACAGAGCTTGAATAATTTTTTAAAGAATAATGGGCAGACATTGTACAATACAGGTGTGGAAAGCTCTTAGAGACTTACCCAGAAATACTGAAGGGGATTTTACAAAGTATTGACTCAGGGGTGAATACTTATGAAAATGAGATATTTATGTAGTTCTTATTCAATACATTTGCAAGGTGAGAATTTGTATTTATTTAATCCTTTTTGAATGTAACACAACAAAATGTGGAATAAGTCAAGGCGTATGAATACTTTCTGAAGGCACTGTACACATGAATCCGCAACACTAACTGCACATGGACATTAATCCGTAATTGTGGAACGAAATGAGATGCTCAGAAGCCCAGGATAATGGAACTTGACTCGTCACACCTTCAACATTCTTTCTTCAACTCTGACTTTTAAGAAGCAAGCAAGCAATAATCGGAAAATCGTTTGTGAACTAATTAAAATAATGTGGGGCCTTTAAGATTTGCGATAAAGATAATTAAGTGACTCCAATCGTCCAATCACGATCACTGAGCTTAATTTCATTTTCTCACGATGACTCGTCAAGACTGATGTATGACAACTAATTAACATTTAATGAAAGGGATCCTCTCTGAACCCCTGGTTTTATATTGAAATATAATTACGGCACCCTCGCACCTTTCTAAAAAGGTGGTCCCATGAAGCAAAGAAAATTTGCTATAACGCAGTATAATTTTTTTCAATTTTTGGGGGGGTGACAAACTCATTCCTAACCCCCATAGTCTGTTAGTTGAATGTAATTCCCCATTAAATTGAGTGAGTGCGAGCAGCGAGTGAATCGCCCTGCTTCAGAAACCACCCGTTCGTTCATTGTTCACAGCCAAACCCCTGCTCCGGCTTTCTGTCCTCATTTTTAATAAATAGCCATGCTAGATTATGATAGTTTATAGTTATAGATGGGTGTGTTGCCAGGGTTGCAGTGGGGCCAGGGTTGCAGTGGGGTCTCGACAAATATCTTGATCATTCTTTGATCATTATGGCGAATTAGCCCGTTTAAAAAAATATATATTATTAAGATGGCGCATGATGTTCAGTAATTTTACTGAAGAGACAATCGATATTAGTGCCGAAATGCTCCAGTTTCTTTAGGCTACAAAATCAATTGAAAACCTAGGGATATTAATTTATTTTTGCTATTTAAAAACAAATACGCCCTCGTTTTTTTGCCTCACTCGTATTCATGCTCCATTAAGTATGTGTATACAGGTCTCACCCAGGGAATCAGATCTACAACGCTGTGCATAAATGCAGTGTTCACGATTTACATTCTCAATGTAATCTTTCATTCTCAATGTAACATTCTCAATGTAATCTTTCATTCTCAATGTAACATTCTCAATGTAATCTTTCATTCTCAATGTAACATTCTCAATGTAATCTTTCATTCTCAATGTAACATTCTCAATGTAATCTTTCATTCTCAATGTAACATTCTCAATGTAATCAGAGCTACTAATAAATATTATTGTTACAGCTAGTACAGGATGCCATAGCAAGCCTATTTCCACACAGCACCCCATAAATGTATTTCTTTCTGAAGACACAGTTGGTGGAATGCCACAAAATGCCTCATTTTGGAACTGTGTTAATAAACAAACCGAACTACAGCCTTGTGTGAGGGCAGAGTTACCGTTTATATGTTCACTTCCTCCACAAATATGAGGTTTAATTTCCGTTCTTCTCTAAGGCAAGGAATTAATGTAACAGACACAATAAGGTCAAGATGGTTCTCTTTAATGAATCCCCTCCCCAAATGCCTAAAAAATGTCAAGTTATCCTTGAAATTGTTGACCTCTAAGCGACATGTTGCCATCTTGGGACTTCTTGTTGTAGTACACTTGTGGTTTGTTGGGAGTCTTCTAATAACTCACTCAATCATGAGCTGGATGCCTCCAGTTGTAGATGTCTTTGGCCCTGCAACAGCAGACAATGTTCCACAGAAAACAACCGTTCTTTTTAACAAGCTGTACATTGGTTCTCTTGTGTCTAGGGAATGGGTACTGTATAACAATCAGCTTGTAAGTTGGAACTCAAACCATTAAGATCAGTATACTGTGTTAACCAGAGAGACAGCAACATGAGTGAACAAACAAACAGACAATCTGTGGTGAGTAATATTTTATATTTAACTAGGCAAGTCAGTTAAGAACAAATACTTATTTACAATGACGGCCTAGGAACAGTGGGTTAACTGCCATGTTCAGGGGCAGAATGACACATTTTTATCTTGTCAACTCAGGGATTCAATGTAGCAACCTTTTGGTTACTGGCCCAACACTCTAACCACTAGGCTACCTGCTGCCCTAAAAAGGAATAGTCTAGAATGTAGAAGGATCTCTATCTGTCCAACCAGTCATGAATATGAACTATGTCCAAAAAGATCAAGTTGCAATACTCAGTGGTCTAATAAAATGTCTTTGAATGATTCCAATATACATTTTGGAATATTCATATAACAGCTCATTTCTACATACTAAAAATGACAAATGTATCTGGTCAAAGGCTACATACAGTACATGCTAAATAGCTCATGTTTGGCCTTGCGATTAAACATCTGGTTCAACCATTACACAAACCTGTTGTCCACATTGTTGCTCATCATTATGATTTTAGAATTTGAATGAATTGCGGCCATGTCTTTTGTACCATCTGCAGATGCTCTGACTCAATTAAAAACGGTTACACTACATACATGGGCGGATTATTATGGCAAGAGTGACAGCCAAAGGCCAACACAATCCACAATCACAGGGAAAGACAGGGACAGAAAAAGCAATGCCATTTACTTACTAGACAGATAATACGAAATCTCACCATTACCGCCATGGCAGCCAAATCGAATTTGATAAACCTGAAATGGAATTTCAAATCTGTGCCATGTATGGATTGCATTTGAAGTTATAGTTATTATTGCCTTGGCCACTATTCAACTAAAAGGTGTTCACATTCTTGGCAACTTCATCTAAGAATACCCTCCATTAGTCACAGTTTGAAGAGTCCACTTTGAAAGGAATACCAAAAATAAGCAGTTCCAGGAAGCTGCAGCCCAATATGGGGACAGTGTTATGGGCGAGTGGGTGTATGGAAAGGAGTGGGTGTATGGAAAGTGAATCAGCTAATGGGGCAGATTTGTTGCGACTCAAGACTGCTTTGCATAGCTGATTGGGCTGCACGACGAGTTGATAAGCCGACGACCAGTGCACCGGTGTTGTATCGACGTGCCTGATAACCTGAGGTGCTTCCTACTGGGCAGCTGTATCACGGTCGTGTTGCCGGCGATAGCTAACGTGGCCTCCCATGATTTTATTTGAAGTAGGATAGCAGCCTACACAGTAAATAACTAATATTGATAACCATCTAGAGGTCTCATTGATACACACTGGTAACTGCCATTATTTTGGCTATCATGGCTATGCCCCCATAGGATGATAATGCCCCCATCCAAAGGGCACGTGTGGCCACTGAATGGTTTGATGAGCATGAAAATGATGTAAACCATATCCTATGGCCGTCTAAGTCACCAGCTCTCAACCCAATTGAACAATTAGGGCAGATTCTGGAGCGACGCCTACTTCCAAGATGGCGTAACACTCAGACGTCTTTGAATACTCTCCTGCAACCCGCCTCACCCAATGTGGCGTGGATCTGCTTTTTTCTAAAGTATTTCTATTTACTTCGGATCTGGAATCCCTCAACTGAAGCTAGCCAGATAACTACCTACCAGCTATCAGTTAGCAAACCATTGCTAGCGGTCATCAGCTAACCTTTAGCTCGGAATGCTCTCGCCAGTTCGAACAACGTGACTCAAACCAGAGCATAACGGACCTATTTCTCTCCATATCCCCGGATTCCTACCGCAAACTCTGAACATTTTCATCTGGATCTTCGCAACTAGCTAACCGCAATCCCAGGTGACCACTCCAGGATAGCGTTTCCATCCCGGAGCAAGCACCAGTTAGCCTGAAGCTAGCCCGGCCAGGGCTCCTGTGCAACCACCGAAACCCACTCCTGGGCTACAATATCCAGACCCCTTCTACTGCCGGTACGGGGCACGGAAATCCGCCAATCCTCTATGACTGGAATACCCACTTGGGAGATCACGTCGTCAGGCATGTGAAGGATGGTGCCGGGGCATGGACCATAAAAAATGTCCCCATTCCAGCTGCTGTGAAGAACTACAACAAGAGCATGGGAGGTGTGGACCTGTCAGATGCGCTGAAAGGATACTAAAATGTTCTTCACAAGACCATGAAATGGTACAAAACATTTTTCTATCATTTCATTGACATTGCTGTGGTGAATTCCTTCATCCTCCAAAAGGAAATGGCCAAGAGCTGTGGACAGCCCCCCATCTCACAGCTAGCTTTCAGGGAGCTGCTCATCCAGGAGCTTGCTAGCTACAGCAAGTCCACTGCAGCACCTTCTGCTCCAACCAGTGTGTTCACCTGCCCAGATTCATCTCTGCAGGCATGAATGTGCCACAGGGCAAACAGGGCACAGTAAGGAGACGTCGTTGTGCCCTTTGTCACAGGAAATGCCCATCACCTGCACCACCTGTTCAGTAAGCCTCTGCTTTACAGCAGAAAGAGACTGCTATGGGCCATGGCACCAGCAGCACAATATTGTGTAGAGGACTGAGGGTCTTCACAATATTGTAATTAGAAAATGTGTAAATAGTTGCCCTTGTTATTTGTTTGTTTATTATTATTTTTTATTTTTGTTATTTTTTTCATATATATATATTAATTTTTTGGGGGGGGGGTGTGTTAGAATAGCATTATGTATTTTGTATATAGTTCTTTCCTTCAAAATGTATCACTGTACCAATTCGGCCACTTGGGTACATTTGTGTGGGACACCTGGGTGACTTCACGCTCAATGTCATGCAGCTCGCTCATTTTTTGAAGTTATCTGTCTAAAACTTTGCTCAGCTATTGTTGCAATCTTATGTTCTTCATTCAAACCATCCTATCTGTATGTTTGGCTGTTCTTGGTCATTTGAAAGATGATGCAGCAACAATAAAAAACAGAAAACGTCTGTTTATTTCCTTATATTTTCTTCTACCAGATCTATTGTGTTATATTTTCATACATTCAATTCACATTTCCACAAAAGTCAGAGAATTTCCTTTGAAATGATACCAAGAATATGCATATCCTTGCCTCTGGGCCTGAGCTACAGGCAGTTAGATTATGTCTTTAGGCGGAAATTGAGAAGAAGGGGGGGGTACCCCAAAGAGGTTAACTAACCTCCAGACGAGCTTCAATGCCATACAACTCTCCTTCCATGGCCTCCAACTGCACTTAAACACAAGTAAAACCAAATGCATGCTATTCAACCGATCACTGCCCGCACGTGCTCGCCCGTCCAGCATCACTACTCTGGACGGCTCTAACTTAGAATACGTGGACAGCTACAAATACCTAAGTGTCTGGTTATACTGTAAACTCTCCTTCCAGACTCACATTAAGCATCTCCAATCCAAAATTAAATCTAGAATCGGCTTCCAATATCGCAACAAAGCATCCTTTACTAATGCTGCCAAACATACCCTCGTAATTATTATTGAATTTTCAATGTGGTCTACATTAAAGGAATCTTCATGTAATGTAACAGGCTTTTAAATGCAATATTTGTGCAGAATCCTTTACTTAAAATATCAAAGGGATGCAAAAAAAGCACTCATTTCGTGGAATGACCCATATTATTATGTTAGGCAGACACTATTTAGTGGCAGAAGAACATTTTATGAATCTATAATATGTTATGTGTTTTAAATGAGTATCTCCTCATATTGTGTGTTCATAAATTATCTTTTAAGTGTGTGCCATCCAAATGTAAATGCATGTATGCCACACCCAGTAACCTTATTTAACCTGCTACGTGTCCAGTTGGGTTGCGCCCTATTTGTGGCGTTGGTCACAAGTCAGCACTAGAAAATAGAGTGCTATTTGATATATAGCCATAGTAGAATAGAGGAAAATGTTGGTGGCGTCACCTCTCCCATGAATGTAGACATTGCCAAGGTTTTGGTAAATATCACTGTCCCGGATCTACACTTTTTTTACAGCACTTTAGCTGTTGCATTGCATGCGCTATCACAACAGCGGCTCGTCACTTGACTGTGATTTGGAAAATTCCTTCCTGGATCAGATAATGTGAGAAAATAATACATTGTAACTAATCGGCTGGACACCAAAGGCGCATCCAACAAGTATTATGCATAATTAATGAAGAACCAGAGTATTGATTCAGGTTTTAAATATCAAGGTAAGTTAACTCTTTCGGTTAGAAGCATTCGATTTTGCAATCATATACACGATTTTGGATTTGTGTGGAAATGAAAACTGTTTTCACCCTGTAACATAACGAGACAGAAAATGTTACACTGCATTTCTGAGATCTGTCCAACAGCTAGATCCAAGATTCTTACAGGGTTAATTTTCAATGTCTAATTTAACTGATTAATGCTTAATATATGATATGATGACAACTTACACTTCCATAAATGCAAATCGGTCAAGACACCAACCATGATAAAGAGTTAAACATTGAATATAGCAATGATCCCCCTTATATCTTAATGTAATGACATGAAAATTATTAGAATGACTTTTCAACAGCTGTAATAAGTTGTCTAGTGTAGGAAATCCTTCGTACCATAGTTTATAGAAGGACCCATATAGTGCACTACTTTTGACCAGAAACACACCCTGAGTTGTCTAATCCCAAATAACCTCTACCCCCTATAGCCCCTACCCCCCTATAGCCCCTACCCCATATAGCTCCTACCCCCCTATGCATTTGTTTATTAGTAACTTTTTCCAGTACTGCCAGTACTGCCTTGTCAGGTTTTGGGCAATATTTTGACATACAGCTCAAATAAAGTGTTACCCATCATGTATCATTGGCCAAATGTCCCCAGTTGTTCATTAAAACAGCTTAGTTTGCGATGTGTGCTCAAAAATCACCAAACCTGACCATGCTCTCGTGATGGGGTTGTCACAACGGCTACCTCCCTCGCAACCTTCACAACCCATGTCTACAAACAGATCAATTGATGCTCCATTCTTTCTTCTCTAACTCCATCTTTATCTCCATTCACTTGTCATATTTTGTCTCAGTCTTCATAGAGTATGCATGTTCACGAGTAACGAGAGCAATGAAATCGATCAATTGCCTCTTTTGTCAAAGAGTGAGTTCTAAGTGCATGTCAAGCCCACACCCAGATGCTAAAAGGTGAACATACAGGCATATTAAGCCAAAGGTCACTTACGGAATATTCCCATTTATGAAATAGAGTGAAATCAGGAAACACGATCTGGAAGGCAATAATATCTTTATCTTCAATAGACTTGAGCAATAGTTCATTGGTATAATTCAAACTCTTCAAGGGGGTTGCATTGGCTACATATTAAAATCTCACTCACTTTATCATCTAGTTGAATAAAACAATGAAAATGGACTTGAAGTGAGTGAACTCACAATAGTGTTTGATTATTAACTCAGGGATATAGAGGAATTAATTCATTTAATTTTCTTTTCAAAACAAGCTTAAGTATAATCAGGAGATTAAAGATTGTTCAAATTTATTAAAGCAGTAGGAATAGACAGAAAATGTGCTGTATATGCATTTTGATCAGAATAATAGTTGTGTATTAAAAAACCTAAAAATATGATTATATTACAGCTGATATGATGGGGATGTTGTAATCCAAGACCAAGTCTGAGAAATGGTCAACCACTTTCTGCTTCCTTCCACTAACAACATACAAAAGTGAACAGTTGACAAACACCCCTACCTTAATGAATAATTCAGAATATCACCACACAGTGTCATAGAACAGACTATAGTATTTATTCATCTTTCAGTGGTCAGAGCATGCGAATATCATTACAGATAAAATAGAGAACCTGTCTCATTAGCATGTAAACCCATTTGCCTTAATGAGATAGGCTAGCAAGTATAAAAACATTTTGTTTTTTACCCCATCTCAGAAGTAAGTGCCTAATTAAGTGCCAAATAAAGTAACAGGGTTGACTGTAACAGGGTTGATTGTAACAGGGTTGATCATAACAGGGTTGACCATTTCATCAGCCATAAATCCCCTTGTGACAGAGGCAATGGAAACTTGTTGTGTGCAAGAGGGAGGGGCAAATGAATGCAATCGTTTAAAAAATGTCATCGTTAAAACCTTTCTTGCCTGTCTATCTATAGGTAAAAGGGTTGATGTGTTACAATGATGGTAAAAACATGGAGAAATGTGGGGTTAAGTGGGTTAAAATATTCATAGAAGTCACAGAGGATGCAGAGAGACATGTCAAAATGCCGAATTTTTACACTTTAGCAAAACTTTATTCAAATTAGAAGTATGATTTATGGAATTTTCGATGTGGTCTATATTAAAGGGCATTTCATTAAATATAAAAGGATGTTATGTGTGCACAATTTCTATGCAAATTACCCAGGTAACGCACGCTATAACATTAAATGTTGCTTTCCAGAAACAGATTAATCCTGGACCTGTAATAAAATTCTATTTCAATGGAGCATTTCAATTGAGAAGGGCTTTTAGTCAAGACCAGGACTAGGCGTAATATGTGTAATGGAAACTGGCCCTATAAATGAACTAATAGAGTTGAGAGCTGATAGTGAATTTAAGTTATTTCAGTCATGAAGGCCATACAAGTGAACATAAAGTGGAATTACAGTTGTTACAATGCCAAGTGAATAAGGCAGATAAGCATGGACACTACCTTAGAAAAATGTTTTACTTATTTATTGTTGTCCAGCACAGACAGCAGAACTGTCATCAATGGGGACCATCTGTGTAGTGCTAGGGCAAAAACCAAAATGTGCACCTAGGGGGGATCACAGGATCGGGTTTGAAAAACACCGCTCTACACTATACTTGCTTGTTTTGTCACATGAACTGAAATTAGACAAACTATTCGAATTTTAGCAACCAGGAAATGGCGGAGCAATTTCTGCACAGTGCATCTTTAAACTCTGCAGCTGAAATGACAGAAAACAAACTGCATGGGGGTGGCAGCATCATGTTGTGGGGGTGCTTTTCTGCAGGAGGGACTGGCGCTCTTCACAAAATAGATGGCTTCATGAGGAAGGAAAATTATGTGGACATATTGAAGCAACATCTCAAGACATCAGTCAGAAAGTTAAAGCTTGGTCGCAAATTAGTCTTCCAAATGGACAATGATCTCAAGCATACTACCAAAGTTGTGACAAAATGGCTTGAGGACAACAAAGTCAAGGTATTGGAGTGTCCATCACAAAGCCCTGACTTCAATCCTATAGAAAATCTGTGGGCAGAACTGAAAAAGTGTGTGCGAGCAAGGAGGCCTACAAACCTGACTCATTTACACCAGCTCTGTCAGGAGGAATGGGCCAGAATTCACCTAACTTATTGTGAGAAGTTTGTGGAAGGCTATCCGAAACATTTGACCCAAGTTAAACAATTTAAAGGCAATGCTACGAAGTACTAATTGAGTGTATGTAAACTTCTGACCCACTGGGAATGTGATGAAAGAAATAAAAGCTGAAATAAATCATTCTCTCTACTATTATTCTGACATTTCATAGTCTTAAAATAAAGTGGTGATCCTAACTGACCTAAAACAGGGAGTTTCTACTTGGATTAAATGTCAGGAATTGTCCAACTTAGTTTAAATGTATTTGGCTTAGGTGTATGTAAACTTCCGACTTCAACTGTATATCCATAATAATGATGCTGATGCATTTGTACAAACCCCCGTAGTTGCAAACCAAATGCTAGGCTAAGCAAAGGGAAATAATGTATTTAATGAAAACCTTATTGCATTGATCTAGTAATTTACCGTGGTATATCAAGAACAGCGTAGTGATACTTCAAATAGAATAGTAAACAAGTATTTCTGCATCATAAGAAATATAGCCTGAGGGGTTGTGATATATGGCCAGTATGCCACAGCTAAGGGCCGTTCTTGGGCATGATGGGAAGCGGAGTGCCTGAATACAGCCCTTAGCCATAGTATATTGGCCCTAGAACCCAAAGCCCAGAGGTTAACAACATAAATAGAGCAGGAAACAAGTCATAAGCAAAAAAACACATTCTACAGAGATAAATTGTGGATGAAAGATCCACATGTTTCTCTTTCGCCAATAAAAACATTAATCAAGGAATCACAGTGTTACTATATTATACTGTGTGCCGTCAAAGTGATCAAATCAACATTATGATGTCATCACCCACCAACCGACAGGACAGTCTCTTGTCCTCGTGTTCTTTGACACTTCTTATGGTTATGACCATAGAATTAGGAATTAAAATACTAGAAATGAATATGATGGTGCAAAGGTCAGCCATGGTTTGCCAGTGGTGTGATATGTTATTGTGTAAAACAATGAATGTGAAGAATTGCTTTGTATGTGTGTTAGCTAGCTAGACATACATTTATTTATATTAACTGCCAACATTTCATTCAAACAATGCAGTCAATCCACAGCCGTACACTGGTTGAAATCTCGTTGATGATAGGACTTAGACAAGTTGTAAATGCAACAGGTACTGATATTGTATCATAATAGCACTCAAAGCTTTCCAAGAAAACCCAATCTGAGACATTTATGGTCTGTTAACATATATTTTAAAGGCTATTTATACAGAAAATTTGTATAAAACCTGTATAAACTGTATTTTTAACTATATGACAATATTTTAGGTTGACTATAATTCCATTACACAATTTCTGATTCATTACATGCCTTACTTTTATTTTACTGCATATGTAAACTGGAAGAGATGGAGATCAGCACACTGTCAAAAAAATGAATAAATCCAGAAGCATAAGTCAAATCAGGAAATGCATTCATTACCTAATCCTCCACTGCAGCGTTTCCCACACCCGGTCCTCGGGACCCCCAGGGGTGCACCTTTTTGTTTTTTTCCCTAACGTTACACAGCTGTTGATTAGTTGATTATTTGAATGAGCTGTGTAGTGCTAGGGCAAAAACCAAAATGTGCACCCCTTGGGGTCCTGATGACTGTGTTTGTGAAACCCTGCTCTACTGCCATTCATTCCAATAAGACTGGTTTTGGATTTGTCCCTGACCAAGATGGCTTCCATTTTCGCCCTGTTGTGGAACTTTGAGGGTTTATGACATAGCCCCTCTAGTAATTTAAAATGATCTCTATGGTTATGACACAGTTATGACAGGTGTCCAAACACTTGGTTGGTTAGTGACAAACTGTTATGTCAACATACTATTTTTCATAACACCTGACCCACAGTAACTGGTTTGGATACATACAAAATTACAGTCTTGTCCATTTGATATTCATGTCATGTATTTGACGACAATGATTATGTTTTGATGTACAGACCAAATAAAGTGCCTTCAAAATGTTAATGGAGAGCTTTGTGGATACTGTAGCCATGTGTGGGAGTCAGAGGGTTGATCTGATCAGGTGTTGAAGCCAGAGGGTTGACCTGGCCAGGTGTTGGAGCCAGAGGGTTGACCTGGCCAGGTGCTGGAGCCAGAGGGTTGACCTGGCCAGGTGTTGGAGCCAGAGGGTTGACCTGGCCAGGTGCTGGAGCCAGAGGGTTGACCTGGCCAGGTGTTGGAGCCAGAGGGTTGATCTGGCCAGGTGCTGGAGCCAGAGGGTTGACCTGGCCAGGTGTTGGAGCCAGAGGGTTGACCTGGCCAGGTGCTGGAGCCAGAGGGTTGACCTGGCCAGGTGCTGGAGCCAGAGGTTTGACCTGGCCTTCTGTTGGAGCGAGAGGATTGACTTTCCATACTACACAACATAAACATCCCCAGAGAACTACAATAGTTGCTAATACACAACAAGGTCTACGCTGTTGGGAGTCAATGCGCAGTCCAGCTGGCTGTAATGTTTACAGATATATTCAATCTCTCCCTATCCCGGTCCGCTGTCCCCACTTGCTTCAAGATGTCCACCATCGTTCCTGTACCCAAGAAAGCAAAGGTAACTGAACTAAATGACTATCGACCCATAGCACTCACTTCTGTCATCAGGAAGTGCTTTGAGAGGCTAGTTAAAACCTCTTAAAAGGATCCACCCCTTTAAAAAACGTTTTTGCCAAAAATGACATACCCAAATCTATCTGCCTGTAGCTCAGGCCCTGAAGCAACGATAAGCATACTATTGGTACCATTTGAAAGGAAACACTTTGAAGTTTGTAGAATGTGAAATGAATGTAGGAGAATATAACACAATAGATCTGGTATCAGATAATACAAAGAAAAAAACAACCGTTCTTTGTATTTTTTGTACCATCATCTTTGAAATGCAAGAGAGAAAGGCCATAATATATTATTCCATCCCAGGTGCAATTTAGATTTTGTCCACTGGATGGCAGCAGTATATGTGCAACGTTTTAGACAGATCCAATGAACCGTTGCAATTCTGTTCAACATTTTGTATCAAGACTGCCCAAATGTGCCTAATTTGTTTATTAATAACTTATCATTTTCAAAATTGTGCACTCTCCTCATAGCATGGTATTATTTAACTGTAATAGCTACTGTAAATTGGACAGTGCAGTTAGATTAAGAAGAATTTAAGATTTCTGTCAATATCAGATACAGTTCGAAGTCAGATGTTTACATACACCTTAGCCAAATACATTTAAACTCAGTTTTTCACAATTCCTGACACTTTATCGTGGTAAGAATTCCCTGTCTTAGGTCGGGTTCAAGTCCGGACTCTGGCTGGGCCACTCAAGGACATTCAGAGACTTGTCCCGAAGCCACTCCTGCCTTGTCTTGGCTGTGTGCTTAGGGTCATTGCTCTGTTGGAAGGTGAACCTTTGTTTTCATGGTGCCAGGTTTCCTCCAGACGTGACGCTTGGCATTCAGGCCAAAGAGTTCACTCTTGGTTTTATCAGACCAGAGAATCTTATTTCTCATGGTCTGAGAGTCTTTAGGTGCCTTTTGGCAAATTCCAAGTGGGCTGTGCCTTTTACTGAGGAGTGACTTCTGTCTGGCCACTACCATAAAGGCCTGATTGGTGGAGAGCTGCAGATATGGTTGTCCTTCTGGAAAGTTCTCCCATCACCACAGAGGAACTCTAGAGCTCTGTCAGAGTGACCATCAGGTTCTTGGTCATCTCCCTGACCAAGGCCCTTCTCCCCTGATTGCTCAGTTTGGCCAGGCAGCCAGCTCTAGGAAGAGTCTTGGTGGTTCCAAACTTCTAAGAATGATGGAGGCTACTGTGTTCTTGGGGACCTTCAATGCTGCAGAAATGTTTTGGTACCCTGCCCCAGATCTGTGCCTTGACACAATCCTATCTCAGAGCTCTATGGACAATTCCTTCGACCTCATGGCTTGGTTTTTGCTCTGACATGCACAGTCGACTGTGGTACCTTATATTGAGAGGTGTGTGCCTTTCCAAGTCATGTCCAATCAACTGAATTAACCACAGGTGGAATCCAACCAAGTTGTAGAAACATCTCAAGGATGACCAATGGAAACAGGATGCACCTTAGTACAATTTTGTGTCTCATAGCAAAGGGTCTAAAAAACCTGTTTCACTTCGTCGTTATATTGTATTGTGTGTAGATTGCTGAGGCCATTTTTTTATTTAATAAATTTTAGAATAAGGCTGTAACATAACAAAATGTGAAAAAGTTCAAGGGGTCTGAATACTTTCCGAAGGCACTGTAGCTCAGCCTTCAACACCAAATTACCTTCCAAGTTCATCATTAAGCTCGGGGCCCTGGGCCTTGTGCAACTGGGTCTTGGACTTCCAGATGGACGGCCCCCAGGTGGTGAAGGTAGGAAACAACACATCCACTTCGCTGGTCCTCAACACAAGGAACCCACAAGGATGCGTGCTCAGACCCCTCCTGTACTCTTGTTCACCCATGAATGCGTAGCCACGCACACCTCCAAGTCAATCATCAAGTTTGCAGACGACACAACAGTAGTAGGCCTGATTACCAACAATGATGAGCCAAAAAGATCAAGAACATCAACCACCCGAGCCATGGCCTTTTTACTCTGCTATCATCTAGAAAGCGAGATCAGTACAGGGAAGCTGGGACCGAGATACTGAAAAACAGCTTCTATAACAAGGCCATCAGACTGTCAAATAGCCATCACTAGCCGGCTTCCACCCAGTTATTCTACCCTGCACCTTAGAGGCTGCTGCCCTATGTACATAGACATGGAATCAGTGGTCACTTTAATAATGTTTAAATTATGTTTGCATACTGCTTTACTCATCTCATTTGTATATGCTGTATTATATTCTACTGTATTTTAGTCAATGCCACTCCAACATTGTTCATCCTTATATTTATATATTTCTTAATTCCATTATTTTACTTTTAGATTTGTTGTTATTGTTGTGAATTGTTAGATACTACTGCAGTGTTGGAGCTAGGAACACAAGCATTTCGCTACACCCGCAATAACATCTGCTAAAAAAGTGTATGTGACCAATAACATTTGATTTGAGTAGAACTCAGAGCTTATGTCAGATCAAGATCATTCTCTTTCCCTGCCTCCTGGGATTGCTTTAATTTGCTGTCATGCTTGAGGGCTTCAGATGGTCAAACTCTGGTAATTTCAGGTGAACACTAGAACGGCAGTTTGAAGTCTTGTATTCCATCAGATATCTTGAAATCAGTTCCGAACCAAACTAATTGAAAATGCAAACTGTAGCTTTTATACGTACATTTATAAAGGTGTTTATAAGTCATGGTTTGTTGTTTAAAAACAGAAAACAAAAGTAAATATTGTTCTTGGACTGGACAATGGTCTTCAACAGCGCCTGGCGCGTCCAGGTCACATCTAACTCCGGTGAGCTGCACATTGCCCAAGCCTACAACAGTCTCCTGAAAGTCAGTCAAGAGCCTTCACTCTCCTCCCTCAGCACCCTCCTCTGTCACAGTTTTCTCAGCGTATCTGATGGCCTGAAGCAGGATTGAGTAGGGGGGAATCAGTGGTCACATCCAAAAGGGAGGTGAAAAATCAGTAAGAAGGTACAGACCATCAGGCCAGCCTTACCCCAGTTTCTCTGCTGAGGGTAGACACTCCTCAATCAAAATGTAGCACTCACCCAGGTGTCTGCTAGATTTTGATAGAGCGCCATTGATACACATCAGTCATTGGGATAAAAACTACAACAAGTATATGATGTCCAAGCCTGTGCCATCTCCAAGCTAGCTAGCTAGCTAGTCAAAAACTAAGCTAACTGAATAATAAATACATAAAATAAATATGACTAATAATAATAATAAAAACAGTTTATTTAAAAAATGCTATATCAACAAATGTTTCACATGTTTATTTTTTCTTCAGAAATGATTGCTTAAGGGTACCTTCGTGTGTGTTTAAAATATTGCTGTTCTCAGATTTTTACTTCATAGATTTAGGATGTGTTTAACTGGAATGGAATGTTCGTATCCTGTATATTTCACTATGACATGCAGTTGTCTAACCAAGCTACCTTAAGGTGAATGCACTAAATGTAAGTAACTCTGGATAAGAGCATCTGCAAAATCATTGAAATGTAAAATGAGCTGGTGTAACTGAGTCAGGTTTGTAGGCCTTCTTGCTCGCACACGCTTTTTCAGATCTGCCCACACATTTTCTATAGGTTTGAGGTCAGGGCTTTGTGATGTCCACTCCAATACCTTGACTTTGTTGTCCTTAAGCCATTTGGCCACAACTTTGGAAGTATGCTTGGGGTCATTGTCCATTTAGAAGACCCATTTGCGAACAATCTTTAACTTCCTGAATCATGTCTTGAGATGTTGCTTCCGTACATCCACATAATTTTCCTTCCTCATGAGGCCATCTATTTTGTGAAGTGCACCAGTCCCTCCTGCAGCAAAGCACCCCCACCAGTCTTATGTCCATTTCTCATGTTTGTTGGCCCAATCAAGTCTCTTTTTTTTATTGGTGTCCTTTAGTAGTGGTTTCTTTGCAGCAAGTCGACCATGAATTCCTGCAGTCTCTGACCTCCTCCCTATAGGCTGTCTCATCGTTGTCAGTAATCAGGCCTACCACTTTTGCGACATCAGATAACTTAATGATGGTGTTGGAGTTGTGCCTGGACATGCAGTCATGAGTGAACAGAGAGTACAGGAGGGGACTGAGCACGCACCCCTGAGGGGCACCTGTGTAGAGTTTCAGCCTGGGTAATGTGTTGTTACCTACTCTTACCACCTAGGGGCGGCCCGTCAGGAAGTCCAGGATCCAGTTGCAGTGGGAGGTGTTTAGTCCCAGTGTCCTTAGAGTCCAGCTCTAGCCTTTAGCTCAGTTCAGATGTTGCCTGTAATCCATGGCTTCTGGTTGGGGTATGTACGTACGGTCACTGTGGGGACTACGTCATCAATGCACTTGATGATGAAGTCAATGACTGATGTGGTATACTCTTCAATGCCATCTGAGATATTCCGGAACATATTCCAGTCTGTGCTAGCAAAACAGTCCTGTAGCTTAGCATCTGCTTCATCTGAGCACTTTTTTATTGATCGAGTCAGTGGTGCTTCCTGCTTTAATTTTTGCTTGTAAACGAGAATCAGGATGATAGAATTATGGTCAGTTTTGCCAAATAGAGGGCAAGGGAGAGCTTTGTATGCGTCTCAGTGTGTGGAGTAAAGGTGGTCCAGAGTTTTTTCCCCTCTGGTGTGTGCACATTTAAATGTGCACATTTAATAGAAATTTGGTAAGACCGATTTAAGTTTACCTGCATTAAAGTCCCCGGCCACTATCAGCGCCACCTCTGGGTGAGTGTTTTCCTGTTTGCTTATGGCGGAATATGGCTCATTGAGTGCAGTCTTAGTGCCAGCGTCAGTCTGTGGTGGTTTTTAGACAGCTACGAAAAATACAGAGGTAGACAGTTTGGTCTACAGCTTAACACGAGACACTCTACCTCAGGCCAGCAAAATCTTGAGACTTCCTTAGATACCGTGCACCAGCTGTTGTTTACAAAAATACATAGTCCCCTGCCCATTGTCTTACCAGACACCGTTGTTCTATCCTGCCGATACAGCATTAAACCAGCCAGTATGTTGATAATGTCGTCGTTCTGCCACAACTCTGTGAAGCATAAGATATTACATGTCCCGTTGGTAGTTTAATCTTCCGCGTAGGTCATCAATTTTATTTTCCAAAGATTGCATGTTTGCTTTTAGAATGGAAGGCAGTGGGGGTTCATTCAATCACCTACAAATTCTCAGAAGGCAGCCCACCTCCGGCTCCTTTTTCTCTGTCTTCTCTTCACTCAAATAACGGGGATCTGCGCCTGTTCCCGGGAAAGCAGTATGTCATCCACGTCAGGCTCGTCGGACTCGTTAAAGGAAAAAAAGGATTCTGCTAGTCCGTGTTGAGTAATCACAGTTCTGATGTCCAAAAGTATTTTTTGTCATAAGAGACGGTAGCAGTAACATTATGTACAAAATACGTTTAAAAAATAAGTTACAAACAACGCAAAGAAACAAACAAAAACACAATTGAATAGGAACACGTGAAACGTCAGCCTTCTTCTCTGGCACCATCTTAGTACAAAAACAGTTGATGTTGAGATGTGTCTATTACTTGAACTCTGTGAAGCTATTTGGGCTGAAATTTCTGAGGCTGGTAACTCTGATGAACTTATCCTCTGAAGCAGAGGTTCCTCTGGGTCTTCCTTTCCTGTGGCGGTCCTCATGAGAGCCAGTTCCATCATAGGGCTTGATGGTTTTTGCGATTGTACTTGAAGAAACTTTCATAGTTCTTGAAATTTAATGATGGACTGTCATTTCTCTTTGTTTATTTGAGCTGTTCTTGCCATAATATGGACTTGTTCTTTTACCAAATAGGGTTATCTTCTGTATACCCACTCTACCTTGTCACAACACAACTGATTGGCTCAAATGCATTAAGAAGGAAAGAAATTCCACAACTTAACTTTTAACAAGGCACCTTCAGACAGAAGGCACAGTATGTAGGTATGTGTGGATATATTTAGATGGAAGGTGTGGTGTGTGTTTTTTGGTGTTTGGGAAAGTTTGGCGTTAAGTGAGTGAGAAAGAAAATGGTTGCATCTCCCAGAAACAATGTATGACTGTGAGCAGGGGTTGTGAGAACCTTGACGATCTTGTACCTAGCCGATGGGGATTCTAGTAGGTTGCCCCCACCCAGGCAGTGGCAATGCTGGCAACACTAGCTGCATTAACCCATGTGGAGGGGGTCAGAGAGGGGGTGTATTATTGTGGCCCTGGTGGCACAAAATCATCAAAGGTCTGACTGCACGGAGATGCCTGGGAATATAGTCACAACGAGGGATCATGTGTGGGTGTTTCAGGGGAAGGGGTATCTCCATCACCTAGGACGTGACAATGGTTCATAAAATCTCCCAATTGTTTGCTCAGTTTTATCAGGCCTTCTCATACAGCTGCATCTGTATATACATTTGTAAATCAAGACCTTTCTTGACTTGGGCTCTGGGATGGTGCAACTGTTGAGCGTCTGTGTCTATGGTAGATCGTGTTGGAAAGGGATTTTTGTGTGTGTGTGTGTGTGTGTGTGTGTGTGTCCCACATGCCTTTTGGCGAACACCAAACATGTTTGCTTATTTTTTTCTTTAAGCAAAGGCATTTTTCTGGACACTCTTCCGTAAACCCCAGCTCTGTGGAGTGTACGGCTTAAAGGGGTCCTATGGACAGATACTCCAATCTCTGCTGTGGAGCTTTTCTTCTGGGTTGTCTTTGGTCAGTTTGTTGCCTCTGGTTAATGCCCTCCTTGCCTGGTCTGTGAGTTTGGGTGGGCGGCCTTTTCTTGGCAGGTTTATTGTGGTGCTATATTCTTTAAAAAATGTAACAATTGATTTAATGCTGCTCCATGGGAACAGGTCTATATTTATTGAGATCATGTGACAGATCATGTGACACTTAGATTGCACACAAGTGGACTATAGATAACTAATTATGTGACTTCTGAAATTAATTTGCTGCAACAGATCTTATTTAGGGGCTTCATAGCAAAGGGGGTGAATACATACAGTGGGGTAAAAAAGTATTTAGTCAGCCACCAATTGTGCAAGTTCTCCCACTTAAAAATATGAGAGAGGCCTGAAATTTTCATCATAGGTACACTTCAACTATGACATACAAAATGAGAAAAATAATTCCAGAAAATCACATTGTAGGATTTTTAATGAATTTATTTGCAAATTATGGTGGAAAATAAGTATCCCTTTATTGTATGGGACACTTTTAGATGTGCCTTTAGAGGCCATGCAATTCAGTACTCATCTATACAACAAAAGCAATTTAGGTTCAAAAAAAGCTCATATTGTCAAAGGAAGTTGAAAGACTAACAGTACATATAAAAACTGTACCATAGAGGTACAGAGTAGGAAAAACAAGAAGAAATGGAGGAACTTATTCAAGAAAGATCCAGTGTAATATATCATAAAAATAAAGCAAACTGGATGGAATACAGGGAAAAATGCACCAAACTCTTTTTCAATCTTCAACATAGAAATGCTACCAATTTCTTTTTTTTACTGAAACTTGTTACAAATGATGGAGTAACTCGTGATTCACCTAACTATATTTTGAAAGAGGAAGTAAAGTACTTTTAAGAATATGTTTTTGTATCAGTCTCCATCTCCACTAACCAAAACTAATTGCATGGATTTTTTTCCTATTAATAATGTAAAATTAACATCTGTACAGAAAGACTCATGTGAAGACCAAATTATAGAGGAGGAACTTCTTGATGAAATCAATGCCTTTAAATACGGAAAAACTCCAGGGCTGGATGGCATACCAGTGGAAGTATACCACACTTTTTTTTATATACTCAGAGGACCATTGTTAATATGTTTTAACCACTCCTATATAAATGGTAGATTATCGGACACTCAACAAGAAGGTCTGATTTCATTATTACTGAAACAGGATCCAAGTGGTGTATATATAAAGATCCAGTTCATTTAAACAACTACACTTCAGTGTTGTGATGCAAAACATCTAACTTAGTTAAAGAATTAAAATGGTTTTCTCAGATATTATTCATCCTAATCAGACATGTTTTTTACATGGAGATAATATAAGTCAAGTACTGGAAACAATAGAACGCTATGAAATATCAAGGAAACCAGGCCTGGTTTTCATAGCTGACTATGAAAAGACTTTTGATAGAGTACGACTGGAGTTTATTATATAAATGCCTGGAATATTTCAATTTTGGAGAATCTCTTATAAAATGGGTTAAAGTTATGTATAGTAACCCAAGGTGTAAAATAGTAAATAATGGCTACATCTCAGAAAGTTTTAAACTGTCAAGAGGAGTAAAACAAGGTTGCCCACTATCGGCATATCAGATCCAACAATAATATTAAGGGATTAGAAATCCATGGCTTAAAAACAAAGGTGTCATTGTACGCCGATGATTCATGCTTTCTTTTAAATCCACAATTAGAATCCTTCCACAGCCTCATAGAGGATACTTTTTCTAACCTCTTTGGATTAAAACCAAATTATTATAAATGTAATATATAATGCATTGGATCACAATTTTTTTTTAAACTTTTACATTACCATGTAGTTTACCAATAAAATGGTCTGATGGGGATGTGGACATACTCGATATACATGTCCCAAAAGAAAGAAATGACCTCACTCCAATACATTTTTATAGAAAGTGAGCAAAAATAGATAACATCTTGCTACCATGGAAAGGAAAATACCTGTCTATTTGTGAAAAATCACCCTGATTATCTCTTTAGTCATATCATATAATTCTTTCAAACAATCGAATATTATATATATCTTCCCAGCTCTACAGATTTAGCTACGAGTAATGAGTAATTAGATAATTTAGTTTGATACTATCCAATATGGAGCTCGTTTTTGGTCACAGGTTCAGGAGTGACTGAAGAATTGCAACATTTACCTATAGCTAATGCTGCAGATAGCAATACTGGGTGATTTGAAAAGTCAATCGATCAACAATATAATAATCATTTTAGCAAAAATGTAAAACATACGGGGTCTGTAAAATGTACATAGGTTCAGCATTTTTGTGAAATAACACAGTTACAAATATATGGCAAATAGAAATCAGGAAATCAGAAAGCCAGGACTAAAAACAAACATAATATAACTATTGTAAAATAGATTGTGTCTGCAAAATGTGCATAGTAAACTCAGTAAATAAAGAAACGTCCTCTCACTGTCAACTGCGTTTATTTTCAGCAAACTTAACATGTGTAAATATGTGTATGAACATAACAAGATTCAACAACTGAGACATAAACTGAACAAGTTCCACAGACATGTGACTAAGAGAAGTGGAATAACATGTCCCTGAACAAAGGGGGGATCAAAATCAAAAGTAACAGTCAGTATCTGGTGTGGCCACCAGCTGCATTAAATTCTGCAGTGCATCTCCTCCTCATGGACTGCACCAGATTTACCAGTTCTTGCTGTGAGATGTTACCCCACTCTTACACCAAGGCACTTGCAAATTCCCAGATATTTCTGGGGGAAATAGCCCTCACCCTCCGATCCAGCAGGTCCCAGAGGTGTTCAATGGGATTGAGGTCCGGGCTCTTCGCTGGCCATGACATAACACTGACCTTCCTGTCTTGCAGGAAATCACGCACAGAACAAACAGTATGGCTGGTGGCATTGTCATGCTGGAGGGTCATGTCAGGATGACCCTGCAGGAAGGATACCACATGAGGGAGGAGGATGTCTTCCCTGTAACGCACAGCGTTGAGATTGCCTGCAATGACAACAAGCTCAGTGCGATGATGCTGTGACACACTGCCCCAGACCATGACGGACCCTCCACCATCAAATCGATCCCACTCCAGAGTACAGACCTCGGCGTAACACTCATTCCTTCGGCGATAAACGCAAATCCGACCATAACCCCTGGTGAGACAAAACCGCGACTCGTCATTGAAGAGCACTTTTTGCCAGTCCTGTCTGGTCCAGCGACGGTGGGTTTGTGCCCATAGGCGACGTTGTTGCTGGTGATGTCTGGTGAGGACCTGCCTTACAACAGCTATTGCACTAGAAGAAACTTTCTTTAAAGTTATTGAAATGTTCCAGATTGAATGACCTTCATGTCTTGAAGTAATGATGGGCTGCCGTTTCTCTTTGCTTATTTGAGCTGTTCTTGCCATCAAATGGACTTGGTCTTTTACCAAAAAGGGTTCCCCTATGGGGACAAATCGAAAGAACCCTTTATGGTTCTACGTAGCACATTTAATTCAAAGAGTGTAAGGAGTGGTTTGTGACTCAAGCAGCTTCTCACCTATTTATTACCAATTTTTCAGCTCACATTGCAGTTACACCTCCAACATTACAAAAACCACTTCCAACGCTCGATCTGATTGAATCGAGGCTTAAGGTTTTTTCATTATTTTGTGAATCTCAGCCATTCCGTCGACTCTGCTAAACTGTCTGCTATTAAATGCTTTACGACCATACCTCTTTGATTAAAGAAAAATGTGTTCCATTACACTGACCTAAAGACATGTACAGTATGTCAGGTTGGCTACACTTCTCTGCTCACCATCGACCCCCCCCCCCCCCCCCCCCCCCCCCAGTAACAATTTACTGTCTGTCTACCCTTAAAAAAAAACTAGAAAAAATCACATCTGAAAAAAAACGTTGTTTTTGGGCACATGTGTGAATCAAAAATAATTATGTGAAGAACTAAAAATAAGTTGTTGTTGACATTTTCACAATTATGGCGCATGTGGTTTTTGAACACATGTGAAGTTTCCCATGTACATTTGTGTGTTTTTCCCTCGTGATTATAATTTTTTTAACCAGCAGTGGAATGAATGTGCCAGAACATGCAACTGGAAAGAAGACAGCGAAAGCAAAGTTCAGGCTAACAGCCAAAGAAGTTTTATTATCCTTGTAGTATTTTGTTTTCCTTTCAATATCATGATCTTTATTTGCAAAACTAATAATTTTGTTCTTGACTTCAGATTTTTTTTAAATATTAAATGCACAAAAGTAACTCACTCACTAGAGGATCACACTATAACAACACTATTACACTATTACTCCCCACCAGTTTCAGTCGATAGCTGAGGGATGGGGCTGGAGAAATGTACACACTCTCAAATCCATAGACTACGCTATGGATGCAAGGACTGACCTTCCATAAAATCAAAATTATAGTTGACTCCCAAAATGAAAATGGTGGATGGTGGATTTGTCTCTGTCCGTTAATTCGTACGTTAGTCACACACAATATCTCAGACAGCACTGGGATGATTTTGACAAAACTTGGGTGAAGGATACATCTTGCCATAGAGATCCGGCATTTACAAAACTCCACTGATTGGCCCAAGGCGGGAGCTATAGCAAATAGCTGAAATGTGTTAGTTACGCAATATCTCAATTGACCCAAGGAGGACGTTGCATCATTTGTGGGGGACGACCTACTGTTGCCTTGTATATGTTAGCGTGAAGTTTCATCTCTAATTCAAAACAATAGCCAAAAAACACATTTTATTAACACACAACAGTGCATTCTCATTGAAATTATGACAGACGTTTCCATGGTAATCCTTCTCTAATTGGTTTCCAGTTCCAAGAAAAACATTTCCCAACATGTTTTGTAACCCAAACAAACTTGTATTTGGTTCCAATATAGAATTCCAAATGTTTTGTCACTCTAAAAAACATAGGCCTTTTAGCTTGAGCGTATGCCTCAATGTGGGCTTTCTAGTAAATGCTCTAATTCATAGCAACTCTCTCTTTATAAAAAAAAGTGTTCACTGTTTTGATTACAACCCTTGAGAATAACTATATCAATGACAAATAGATGGACCCATTTGAACAAAGTGATTATACTTATAATGGTCTCCACCTCATGTTTTCCCCCACAAGGCTGTTCTCTCGAACAATGCCAATACTCTGTACATTCGTAATAAGAGCGAAATAAAATCTGTCTGAACACAGTTTCGATGGGGATGGGGATGTTGATGAAGGAGGCAAAAGGCGAGTTGAGTGTATCAGCTAAATCAATATCCTTAGCTGGGCTTGCTCCAACATATGGGAATTTGGGAGTTATGTCTTGGTCGGCTTCTGATTGATTTTTACACCCCAAGCCTTCAGGTCTATGGTGAATGTTAATTACCTGAATATAGGAACAAGCAGAGTGTAAAGGCATCCTAAAAAACAGAATGACAAAGACTAGCAGAGGTCCAACCCTTCCGTGTAACCGGTCGGCTCTGGAGGACTATAAAGCAAGAAGTTACTACAGAATATTTACATTGACCTGCTCAGCACAAATGTCTCATGAAAGTTGGAATTTATGGACTGTGTACGGATACAGAAGACATTGACCTGTGGAGGATGTGAAAAACATTGGAATACTTTTCTTTGTAGTGTACCATTAATGATTGCAAAGCATATCCCTCTCCCTCTCTCCAGCGATTGATGTCGCTGGTCTACTGACCTCCTGCCCTGTCAACTATTATTACACACACCTGCTCCCCATCATTATGCACACCTGGACTTGATAACCTACTGCCGTCTGGGACAGAGGAGAGCTGGGTTCCTATGAGAGGTTCATGGCTCTGTTCAGGGCTGTCTTCGACCGTCCTCCAGAGGGCAGAGAGGGAGGCGAGCGACTTCTCCAACTCCAGCAGGGTGCCCATAACACAGCGGAGTACGCCCTCACCTCCCTCCTTTGGCTGTCCTAAAGCAGAGCCTGAACCCATGGAGATAGGGTCCACACACTTCTGGTATCGCTGGAGAGTGCTGAGGCTCTGTCCCTATTTCTGCCAGGAGGGGCACCATCTTCTGTGGTGTCTGGTGCGTCTCAAGCCGTAGTCCACTAGGTCAGAGGTGTGGCACCAGGATCTTCCATCTCCCAGGGTAGGCGGAAGTATTCTATCATCATCGTTTTCTGCTAAACCCTTTCTGGTTCCCATTTCACTGGCTGGCTGTCCCTCAGGTGTTGTCTCTACAGCTCTACTGGACTACAGTGCCACAGGGAATTTTATCGACCAGGCCCTCGCCTCCCCATCAACTACCAAATCTCACCCTGTTTTCATGTTTCCCTCCTCAGGCCCGGTGGTTCCTGGTCCCCTGACTGATGCCGTACCCCCGCAACACTCCTCCACCTCGATGGAACCCCCGACTACAGTGCCTTGCGAAAGTATTCGGCCCCCTTGAACTTTGCGACCGTTTGCCACATTTCAGGCTTCAAACATAAAGATATAAAACTGTATTTTTTTGTGAAGAATCAACAACAAGTGGGACACAATCATGAAGTGGAACGACATTTATTGGATATTTCAAACTTTTTTAACAAATCAAAAACTGAAAAATTGGGCGTGCAAAATTATTCAGCCCCTTTACTTTCAGTGCAACAAACTCTCTCCAGAAGTTCAGTGAGGATCTCTGAATGATCCTATGTTGACCTAAATGACTAATGATGATAAATACAATCCACCTGTGTGTAATCAAGTCTCCGTATAAATGCATCTGCACTGTGATAGTCTCAGAGGTCCGTTAAAAGCGCAGAGAGCATCATGAAGAACAAGGAACACACCAGGCAGGTCCGAGATACTGTTGTGAAGAAGTTTAAAGCCGGATTTGGATACAAAAAGATTTCCCAAACTTTAAACATCCCAAGGAGCACTGTGCAAGCGATAATATTGAAATGGAAGGAGTATCAGACCACTGTAAATCTACCAAGACCTGGCCGTCCCTCTAAACTTTCAGCTCATACAAGGAGAAGACTGATCAGAGATGCAGCCAAGAGGCCCATGATCACTCTGGATGAACTGCAGAGATCTACAGCTGAGGTGCGAGACTCTGTCCATAGGACAACAATCAGTCATATATTGCACAAATCTGGCCTTTATGGAAGAGTGGCAAGAAGAAAGCCATTTCTTAAAGATATCCATAAAAAGTGTCGTTTAAAGTTTGCCACAAGCCACCTGGGAGACACACCAAACATGTGGAAGAAGGTGCTCTGGTCAGATGAAACCAAATTTGAACTTTTTGGCAACAATGCAAGATGTTATGTTTGGCGTAAAATCAACACAGCTGAACACACCATCCCCACTGTCAAACATGGTGATGGCAGCATCATGGTTTGGGCTTGCTTTTCTTCAGCAGGGACAGGGAAGATGGTTAAAATTGATGGGAAGATGGATGGAGCCAAATACAGGACCATTCTGGAAGAAAACCTGATGGAGTCTGCAAAAGACCTGAGACTGGGACGGAGATTTGTCTTCCAACAAGACAATGATCCAAAACATAAAGCAAAATCTACAATGGAATGGTTCAAAAATAAACATATCCAGGTGTTAGAATGGCCAAGTCAAAGTCCAGACCTGAATCCAATCGAGAATCTGTGGAAAGAACTGAAAACTGCTGTTCACAAATGCTCTCCATCCAACCTCACTGAGCTCGAGCTGTTTTGCAAGGAGGAATGGGAAAAAATTTCAGTTTCTCGATGTGCAAAACTGATAGAGACATACCCCAAGCGACTTACAGCTGTAATCGCAGCAAAGGTGGCGCTACAAAGTATTAACTTAAGGGGGCTGAATAATTTTGCACGCCCAATTTTTCAGTTTTTGATTTGTTAAAAAAGTTTGAAATATCCAATAAATGTCGTTCCACTTCATGATTGTGTCCCACTTGTTGTTGATTCTTCACAAAAAAATACAGTTTTATATCTTTATGTTTGAAGCCTGAAATGTGGCAAAAGGTTGCAAAGTTCAAGGGGGCCGAATACCTTCGCAAGGCACTGTATGCCGTCAGCTCCCTACTGGACTCCCGACGTTGTGGGGGTCAGCTTCAGTACCTGGTGGACTGGGAGGGATATGGCCCAGAGGAGGACTGTTAGGTTCTGGGAGCTGACATCCTGGAACCCAACATTGTCCTGGATTTCAATCTTTTCTGGAATACCAATGATCTATCATGACTTTTCTGGAATACCAATGATCTACAATTACTTTTCATGAATACCAATATCTTGTTGTTTTAAAAGCCCTAAATAGTAAGAAAAGATACATTGTTGTTTTCAAATCCCTAAATACTAAGAAAATATACATTGTTGTTTTCAAAGAACATCAGAGGATGTTGTAAGAAAATATAAGATTAAGTGTATATCCTTATCTACAAACCACACACACCTGCTATGATTATGTTATATGGCAGATATGCACACATGCGGATCACTGTCCTGTGAATAACAAAATCCAACGTGACAACGTTTCAAACTTCTTATCATATCCAAATATAAACTCAACTCGTTTTGGCAATTTGGTGCATAGACTTATGCATCCTATTCCAACACATGCAATACAAAGCATAAACTCCCTAAATTATGCTTCAAAAGAAATGGAAGATGGAAGAAAATTTTAGCTTTTCATCCTGAGTAGGAGCTCACTCTTGAAATCACTCTCAATTGAATGGCTCACATCTGTGGCATCTTCATAACAATCCCTCCAAAATGGAGGTGTTGGTTTATCCCCACTGTGAAGCTATTTACAAAGTACCATAAAGTTTGTTAATAACAGTTTCAGCCTGCAGGTATAAAGCTTTATGATGCGATGCATTGTAAGACTCGTGATGTGTTTGTATAACCCCTTACAATGTATACCTGCAGGCTTTTAGTACAGTGGAACCCCATTGTTTCACCCTTATTTATTTCATGTGAGTTCTTGCACCTCAAAGAGTTCTTGCACCTATCTGACAATGAACACGTAATAAAAAGCATAAAAGTCCTAATTTACAGCTCATTTCTGAAGCAGCAGACCTAACCTTTTGGCATCCAATGCTGGCTCTAAGGTTTCCACACTGAACCACAGTCAAAGGAATTAGTCAAAATATCAGTGGTCCCTTCTGCAATTGCTTCCCATGATGCTTATCTTGTATTAGCTCATTAAATTCCGTCTGGGCAGTGGTCGCTGATCTGTGGCGCTCACCGTGGCAACGCAAGTCAGCCAATTAGCAACAGCTTATCTTGCATTGAAGATTTGGTGGTGTGGAAAATAATTAAATAGAATGAGAGAGAGTATGGAAAAAGTTGAATTTCAAAGAGAAAACTTGAGGTAGAAAATGTGTATGATTAGGCCATTGCAAATAACACACTGTGTGGTTTTCTGCCATTAGTTCATTGCTTCGTCACTTGTTGTGGTTGACTACTGAAAGAACTGTTTTGTTGGACATCACAATCACATGAAATAATGTCAATGATCAAATTAAGGGTCAAACAATGGGGTTCCACTTCACTAAAAGCCTGCAAGTATACATTGGAAGGGGTCACAAGCACATTACAAGTTTTACAAATCATTACAGTCTAGTCGGAAAGTATTCAGACCCCTTAAGCGTTTCCACATTTTGTTATTTACAGCCTTATTACAAAATGATTAAAATTGTTTTTTCCCCTCATAAATCTACACACAATACCCCATAATGACAAAGCAAAACATTATTTTTTTCTTTTTTTAGATTTCTGCATATGTGTTAAAAATAAAAAACAGAATTATCACATTTACATAAGCATTCAGACCTTTTACTCAGTACTTTGTTGAAGAACCTTGGGTATGACGCTGCAAGCTTGGCACACCTGTATTTGGGGAGTTTCTCCCATTCTTCTCTGCAGATCATCTCAAGCCCTGTCAAGTTGGATGGGGAGCGTCACTGCACAGCTATTTTCAAGTCTTTCCAGAGATGTTCGATCGGGTTCAAGTCCGGGCACTCAAGGACATTCATAGACTTGTCCCTGACTTGTGACTTGTCCTGCATTGTCTTGGCTGTGTGCTTAGGGTCGTTGTCCTGTTGGAAGGTGAACCTTCACCCCAGTCTGAGGTCCTGTGCGCTCTGGAGCAGGTTTTCATCAAGGATCTCTCTGTACTTTCCTCTGTTCATCTTTCCTTCGATCCTGACTTGTCTCCCAGTCCCTGCTGCTGAAAAACATCCCCACAGCATGATGCTGCCACCACCATGCTTCACCATAGGGATGGTGCCGGGTTTTCTCCAGACGTGACACTTGACTTCAATCTTGGTTTAATCATACCAGAGAATATTGTTTCTCATGGTTTGAGAGTCCTTTAGTTGGCTTTTGGCAAATTCCAAGCGGGCAGTCATTTGCCTTTTACAGAGGAGTGGCTTCTGTGCTGCTCTACCATAAAGGCCTGATTGGTGGAGTGCTGCAGATATGGTTGTCCTTCTGGAAGGTTCTCCCATATCCACGGAGGAACTCTGGAGCTCTGTCAGAGTGAACATAGGATTCTTGGTCAACTCCCTAAACCAAGCCCTTCTCCCCTGATTGCTCAGTTTGGCCAGGCAGCCAGCTCTAGGAAGAGTCTTGGTGGTTCCAAACTTCTTCCATTGAAGAATGATGGAGGCCACTGTGTTCTTGTTGACATTCAATGCTGCAGAAATGTTTTGGTACCCTTCCCCAAATCTGTGCCTCAACACAATCCTGACTCGGAGCTCTACGGACAATTCCTTCGACCTCATGGCTTGGTTTTTGCTCTGACATGTACTGACAACTGTAGGACATTATATAGACAGGTGTGTGCCTTTCCAAATCATGTCCAATCAATTGAATTCACCACAGGTGGACTCCAATCAAGTTGTACAAACATATCAAGGAAGATCAATGGAAACAGGATGCACCTGAGCTCAATTTCAAGTCTCATAGCAAAGTGTCTGAATACTTTTATAAATAAGGTACTTCTGTATTTTTTTAATTAGAATTTTACAAACATTTCAAACAACCTGTTTTCGCTTAGTCATTATGGGGTATTGTGTGTAGATTGATGAGGAAAACGATTAATACATTTTAGATAAGGCTGTAACGTAACAAAATGTGGAAAAAATCTGAATACTTTCCGAATGCACTGTACAGCATAAAGCTTTATACCTGCAGGCTAAAGTGCTATCAACAAATTGAATAGTACTTTGTAAATAGATTCACAGTGGGGATAAACCAACACTTCAATTTTGGAGGAATTGTTATGAAAATGCTACAGATGTGCGCCATTCAATCGAGAGTGATTTCAAGAGTGAGCTTCTACTCAGGATGAAAAGCCAACATTTTCTTCCATCTTCCATTTCTTTTGAAGCATAATTTAGCCAAACACCCCGCCGAGACAAAACGAACATACTTGCAATTAGTTGCACTTAATGAGATGACCGTCTGAAGAGATGCTTTCCATCCTCTCTGGGAAGCCCTGTTAGCCATCGCCAGACATGTGTTGCACTAGGATGCCAGGGAAAATACGTTTTTTTTAGGCTCTGGAAGTTTGTGAATCTTAATGAGCAAAAATGCATCTTTATTCTGACATTCCCAAAAGGCACTGTTATGTTGTCAAGTGTTATGTTCAAAGCTAACCTAGGCATTGAAAGGCTATGAATCTTACAATAATAAGTGAACATTTTGTCTTGACATCCCAAAAAGTAGTGTTATGTTGTCAACAGTATTTATGACTTTTGCATAGTTCAATGTTATTCTTGGCTCCAAAAACCTCTTGATGTGTCTGGTTTTAGTTGTCCATGGTGCTGACAATGCTGACAGTGGTTGCACATGTGCAAACTTGATGTGAATGTTTTCATTAGGGGATGGTGTGTCCATTCATTGAGGCTGTGAGTGGTTGGCACCAGCTTGACATGTCTTATTAGGGCCATATCTGGGGACTTGGCAGCAGTGGCTCTGTGCCCAAATAGCAGAGAGAGATTAGCAAAGAGGAACCCACTGAGCCCATGCACTTAGCTATCCTCACGTACACTGTGTGCAGTGTGTATGTGTGTCTGCACACACACACACACACACACACACTTGCCATTTCCCACTGTACTTGAGCCACCATCCTGTGTGTGGGTAACCAACTCCCAAATGGTGCTCCTCTCCCACCTGTCCCCCCCCCCCCCCTCTTTCCCCCTCCCGCCCTGTCCCTCTGACAGTCCCCAGGCTCAATGTGTGGAGAGCACCATCAAGGACATTAAAAAAATGCCTCTCGTTGGGAGAGATGCGTGCCAACTGAAGCGGTTTTAAACCTATCAAAGGGGGATCGTTTTCCTTTCATAGATCAATTAGGTTTGCCTTTAATAGAGCCTTCTGTGAATCAAAGGCCCTAAAACCGGTGGTGTCTCTCCATTGATTTCCATTGATTCCCAAGATACAGCCTCAATCAGCAGTTGAATGGTGATTTTTGTTTATGGTGGTGATTTTCTAAAATGGTATTACAAGACAAAGTTATTGGATGACTTGCTCAAAGCAAAAATATAATGGTGCTAATAATTATAATAGTTAAGTGTCCATGTTATATTTCAAAACATAGTCAATAGCCAATTATTCACCATTAACTTCACATTCCAACAAACGGAATAATACAAAATATTGACAAAGAGCATTGTCGACTTTTAAGACCAATTTGCAAGCCTAAACAAATACAATGACTGTCTGTCTAAAATGTCAACCGTGTGTGTAACAGATGTTAAGCTTTGTGACACGGAACGTAAATGCCACCTTTTGCCCAATTTGTGTACAATGACAAAGGGTTGTAATCCATTCATCAATGTGCTAAATCAAAACAATCTGGCCATAGTTTACACTCAATCTCCTGTGTAATTGCAACAGCTGACATTGTATGTAAACACTGTATGTAGGCACACTACATAAATGAGTGTGAATAAATTGTGTGCATGCATGCGAGCTTGTATTTGTGAGTGAAAAAGAGATAATGATGCAAAAGTAAACACAAAGAACCAAAGTAACACGTGTCAGAAGGGTTGCGGTGGGGGACAAACAGAACAGGAGAGAATGTGTTTATGCACAATATTCTATTTTATTGGAAAACACAGCAAAACAAACAAGACCACAAACCCTTAATCTGTAGCCTAGCAGATGGTAATTGGGGTGGCTGCATTTGCATACAAATCCCTCTGTACCCTTATTCTCCTTGCCAGCGCCAGTCCTTGTACACTACACCATGCTTAGTCTACCTGAGTCACGGAACTCAGAGATAGAGAAGACTTCAAAGGTAGCTGGACCGGACAGTGTGACCAGAAGGGGTGGGGAGAAAGGAGAAATCAGTGCTGAATTTGCAACTGAGGCATGGACCATCTTCTTTTGAAGCTCCCTCTTCTACTCAAAAACAGCCCTCAGGCTATTGAGTCAGTGTGGAATAGGTCAACAGTGTTGGTTGAAACTCTCGAACATGTTCAGCTTCCTGGACTTCCTTTCTGAGTTATAACTGCCCAAATGGCTAGGCAGTCTTTGTGAATTATAGGATCTTGTTGACTGACAGTGCCTTAGATTCTTAAAGTCCTAACAGTTAGCCTGTTTGAGTTATCCACATAGGCAGTGGGTACTAAAATATGTTAGCACCAGGGTCTAAGGAATTTTCCAAGTCCATACTACAATAATATGTCACGGGGAAATCTGCAGTACTGTAAGTCTTACTTAGCCACATCAACTGAGAAGTAGTCTGCTTTTGTACTTCCTTGTGTGTAGTCTCTCTTGAAAGTGGTAGCCATTCTGCCAATATCAGTACGCTGGGAGCAGGAAATTGACAAATAGGCTTGCCTCTCACATTTCTAAATGGCTGGTGTGATGAATAACACGGTTCCTTCACAGCATTGCTCCAAAATGACAAGGGGCTTTAATTCGTTCAGAGTGAAGAGAAAATTATTCAGAAATGACGCGTCGCACAAGTACTGATGCATGATCCTTTTAAACAGGTTTATGGAACTTGTTTGCTTCTTCAAGTGTCCTTGCATGTACAGTGTTTGCGTATGCCCTTACGGGAAAACCACATGAATTTCACGTTTCAAAAACACATGTTTTCACGTGACCATGTGATCTTATGTGAAGTTAATGTGAAAACATGTGACAACACATAAAGCAACATGTGATTACATGAAACTACATGTGAAGTGTTCAAAAAACACTTTTTAACATGATTTCACGTGACATTTTGTGAAAATCCTCATAGAACTTTATGGTCTGTGGTGTAATGATGTTTTTGTAGGACTTGAGAGCATTGACTCTCCTCACCTCTCGAGAAGGCCTTGTACTATCCTTATTCATAACCACTGGGGTCTGAGTCTTACCATCCATTCAGTCACTAAGGAGCCTTCTGTCAGAGTTATAGGAGATAGATGTGTACTATCCTTATTCATACAGTGGCTTGCGAAGGTATTCCCCCCTTGGCATTTTTCCTATTTTGTTGCCTTACAACCTGGAATTAAAAAGGATTTGGGGGGGGGTTATATAATTTGATTTACACAACATGCATACCATTGTGAAACAAACAAGAAATAACACAAAAAACAGAACTTGAGCGTGCATAACTACTCACCTCCCCAAAGTCAATACTTTGTACAGCCACCTTTTGCAGCAATAACAGCTGCAAGTCTCTTGGAGTATGTCTCCATAACCTTGGCACATCTGGCAACTGGGATTTTTGCCCATTCTTCAAGGCAAAACTGCTCCAGCTCCTTCAAGTTGGATGGGATCCCCTGGTGTACAGCAATCTTTAAGTCATACCACAGATTCTCAATTGGTTTGAGGTCTGGGCTTTGACTAGGCCATTCCAAGACATGTAAATGTTTCCTCTTAGATCACTAGAGTACTGCTTTAGCAGTATGCTTAGGGTCATTTTCCTGCTGAAAGGTGAACCTCCATCCCAGTCTCAAATCTCTGGAAGACTGAAACAGGTTTCCATCAAGAATTTCACTGTATTTAGCGCCATCCATCATTCCTTCAACAAATAATTTATTGTCGAACTGGGATTCTTGGGAGTGCATTCGGATGAAGATCATCAAAGGTAAGTGAATATTTATAATGCCATTTCTGACTAATGTTGACTGCGCAACATGGCGGATATTTATTTTGGCTGGTTTGGGCTCTGAGCGCCGTACTCAGATTATGTTTTTTCCGTAAAGTTTTTTTGAAATCTGACACAGCGTTTGCATTAAGGAGAAATGTATCTATATTTCCATGTATAACACATGTATTTTTATCAACATTGAGTATGAGTATTTCTGTAAATTGATGTGGCTCTGCAAAATCACTGCATGTTTTGGAACTACTGAACGTAACATGCCAATGTAAAATTGTATTTTTGGATATAAATATGAACTTTACTGAACAAAACATACATGTACTGTGTAACATGATGTCCTATGAGTGTCATCTGATGAAGATCATCAAAGGTTAGTGATTCATTTTATATCTATTTGTGCTTTTTCTGACTCCTCTCTTTGGCTGGAGAAAATGGCCGGGGCTTTCTGTGACTTAGTGGTGACCTAACATAACCGTAATTTGATTTATGAGATTTCTGTTGATTTGTATTTGGTGCTCTGCAATTTCATTGGCTGTTGGTGAGATTCCCAGACAGGATAACTAAGGTTGGGAAAGTAAATACATAAGTCAGTCATAACGAGGCTAATAGGCTAGCGTACATGTGTCTAACACAAGCCCCGCGGGTCGAATTGGATACACAAGCGAGTATAAATTAGTCAACAAGTCCTCTACTTTATGAAATTACAGCCAGATGCTCAACTTCAACTGCACTGCTTATGTGTGTCTCATTTACAGAGCGCAGAGGAGGGCAAGTGTGCAGACACATGATACAGTCCTAGCTAGGGTACTAAAATGTTGTAGTCTGGCTTCGGTTTTTAAAGCTTGACAATGAATAACCAAAAAACTAATGCAAAGGAGAAAGATGTAGGCCTATTACAGCATCATTTGAGCATTAGGCTAGGCTGGCTACTCAACTACAATACATTTTGCGTGCACCATATAGCAATACTGCATTCAACCTCAGCGGTGATCAATGCAGTGCAGCAAAAAAAACTGTTTTTAATTTCAATGTTATAACAACCTATAGCAACATTTGTTATTTGGAGTTATTAAATCATTTTCGATTAGGCTTGCAGCATATTATGCACATATGCAAGCATAGCAGCAAAGGATGGACAAATTATTTATCTCTTCTTTTGTTTTAATATGTTAAAATGCTATATACAGCATCCTATTTACATAAGCGGACATTGTAAAGGGACATGTATTTTCTGATAAAACAATAGCCAATTTGGGTCGCAGTTGCAAGTTTGTTTTGTAAAAACAGAAGTTTGATACCCGTGGGCTAGACTATCTATTTATGGCGCTAGCTATTTATTTAGCAAGCTAAAAACATAGAGCCTAATGTTAGCTAGCTGCTGGGAGGATTTCATGTCATTGGAAGACTGGGTGAGTGACCCTTTTCCCCCCTCATATAGTGTTTTGGTGGCGACAGCTAGATATGCAGGTGTCATTTGGTTAGCTAGCATGACATGTGAATCACTTTGCTAGCTAGCTATGCAGAACTTGAACGACTGTTATCCACAGTTAGCATATATCTTAGTTGCCAATCAAATGCATTTGGCATCGATCAAATGGTAGGTCAGGCAAGTTCCCATTAATTGTCAAAACATGGGTTGGGACAAGCATGGATTGGCAGGCAAGCTGCAGAAGGACAAGCAGGCTACTATTCCCCATCGTTTATCAGCGCAAGTTTTGATGGCCAACTAGCTGAAAAAGTTTTAGAGAGTTGATCTAATGTTTCCTCGTTAGATTTTAGCTCATCTCGCTCTGGCTAGCATTAGTTGTTAATCTTGTTGTTGTTCATGTGCATAGGCAACTGAGGAAAAAAGTCTACCTTTCCATTGTTGTTTGATCAATAGTAATGTGAAGTTCCAAAATGTATTTGCATAAATCCTTTCAGGTGTGTTTTGTGACTTTTGCCGAAACTGTTCTAATGATCTAAAGTCCCGCTGTTGGTACTGATTGTAAACACACAGCCCAGTTCAAAGTGAATGACGGAAGGCCTGTGTGGCAAATGGCTATTTTACATATACAGTTGGAGACATTAAAACTCGTTTTTCAACCACAAATTTCAACCACAAATTTCTTGTTAACAAACTAGTTTTGGCAAGTCGGTTAGGACATCTACTTTGTGCATGACACTAGTAATTTTTCCAACAATTGTTTACAGACAGATTATTTCACTTATCATTCACTGTATCACAATTCCAGTGGGTCAGAAGTTTACATACACTAAGTTGACTGTGCCTTTAAACAGCTTGGAAAATTCAAGAAAATTATGTCATGGCTGTGATAGTGTCAATTGGTGTACATGTGGATGCATTTCAAGGCATACCTTCAAACTCAGTGCCTCTTTGCTTGACATCATCGGAAAATCAAAAGAAATCAGCCAAGACCTCCGAAAAAAATTGTACATCTAAAATAATCTATATCCACAGTTAAACAAGTCCTATATTGTGATAACCTGAAAGGCCGCTCAGTAAGAAAGAAGCCACTGCTCCAAAACCGCCATTAAGAATCCAGACTAAGATTTGAAACTGCACATGGGGACAAAGATCATACTTTTTGGAGAAATATCCTCTGCTCTGATGAAAAAAAAATAGAACTGTTTGGCCATAATAACCATTTGGAGGAAAAAGGGGGAGGCTTGCAAGCTGAAGAACACCATCCCAACCGTGAAGCACAGGGGTGGCAGCATCATGTTGTGAGGGTGCTTCACAAAATAGATGGCATCACGAGGCAGGAAAATTACGTGGATATATTGACGCAACATCTCAAGACATCAGTCAGGAAGTTAAAGCCTGGTTGCAAATGCGTCTTCCGAATGAACATTCACCACAAGCATACTTCCAAAGTTGTGGAAAAATGGCTTAAGGACAACAACGTCAAGGTATTGGAGTGGCCATCACACAGCCCTGACCTCAATCCTATAGAAAACGTGTGGGCAGAACTGAAAAAAACACGTGCGAACAAGGAGGCCTACATACCTGGCTCAGTTACACCAGCTCTGTCTGGAGGAATGGGCCAAAATTCACCCAATTTCTGGTGGAAAGCTTCTAGAAAGCTTAATGGCATCAGACCGAGGCTCTGCATCTGTCCTCGTGCTCCTAGACCTTAGTGCTGCTTTTGATACCATCAATCACCACATTCTTTTGGAGAGATTGGAAACCCAAATTGGCCTACACGGACAAGTTCTGGCCTGGTTTAGATCTTATCTGTCGGAAAGATATCAGTTTGTCTCTGTGAATGGTTTGTCCTCTGACAAATCAACTGTAAATTTCAGTGTTCCTCAAGGTTCCGTTTTAGGACCACTATTGTTTTCACTATATATTTTACCTCTTGGGGATGTCATTCGAAAACATAATGTTAACTTTCACTGCTATGCGGATGACACACAGCTGTACATTTCAATGAAACATGGTGAAGCCCCAAAATTGCCCTCGCTAGAAGCATGTGTTTCAGACATAAGAAAGTGGATGGCTGCAAATGTTCTACTTTTAAACTCGGACAAAACAGAGATGCTTGTTCTAGGTCCCAAGAAAAAGAGATCTTCTGTTGAATCTGACAATTAATCTTAATGGTTGTACAGTCGTCTCAAATTAAACTGTGAAGGACCTCGGCGTTACTCTGGACCCTGATCTCTCTTTTGAAGAACATATCAAGACCATTAAAGGACAGCTTTTTTCCATCTACATACCATTGCAAAAATCAGAAACTTTCTGTCCAAAAATGATGCAGAAAAATTAATCCATGCTTTTGTCACTTCTAGGTTAGACTACTGCAATGCTCTACTTTCCGGCTACCCGGATAAAGCACTATATAAACTTCAGTTAGTGCTAAATACGGCTGCTAGAATCCTGACTAGAACCCAACATTTTTATCATATTACTCCAGTGCTAGCCTCCCTACACTGGCTTCCTGTCAAGGCAAGGGCTGATTTCAAGGTTTTACTGCTAACCTACAAAGCATTACATGGGCTTGCTCCTACCTATCTCTCTGATTTGGTCCTGCCGTACATACCTACACGTACGCTACGGTCACAAGACGCAGGCCTCCTAATTGTCCCTAGAATTTCTAAACAAACAGCTGGAGGCAGGGCTTTCTCCTATAGAGCTCAATTTTGATGGAACGGTCTGCCTACCCATATCAGAGACGCAAACTCGGTCTCAACCTTTAAGTCTTTACTGAAGACTCATCTCTTCAGTGGGTCATATGATTGAGTGTAGTCTGGCCCAGGAGTGGGAAGGTGAACGGAAAGGCTCTGGAGCAACGAACCGCCCTCGCTGTCTCTGCCTGGCCGGTTCCCCTCTTTCCACTGGGATTCTCTGCCTCTAACCCTACTACAGGGGCTGAGTCACTGGCTTACTGGAGCTCTCTCATACCGTCCCTGGGAGGGGTGCGTCACCTGAGTGGGTTGAATCACTGATGTGATCATCTTGTCAGGGTTGGCACCCCCCCCCCCCCCCCCCCCCCCCCCCCTTTGGGTTGTGCCGTGGCGGAGATCTTTGTGGGCTATACTCAGCCTTGTCTCAGGATGGTAGGTTGGTGGTTGAAGATATCCCTCTAGTGGTGTGGGGGCTGTGCTTTGGCAAAGTGGGTGGGGTTATATCCTTCCTGTTTGGCCCTGTCCGGAGGTGTCCTCGGATGGGGCCACAGTGTCTCCTGACCCCTCCTGTCTCAGCCTTCAGTATTTATGCTGCAGTAGTTTATGTGTCGGGGGCTAGGCTCAGTTTGTTATATCTGGAGTACTTCTCCTGTCCTATTCGGTGTCCTGTGTGAATTTAAGTGTGCTCTCTCTAATTCTCTCTTTCTTTCTCTCTCTCGGAGGACCCGAGACCTAGGACCATGCCTCAGGACTACCTGACATGACTTCTTGCTGTCCCCAGTCCACCTGGCCGTGCTGCTGCTGCAGTTTCAACTGTTCTGCCTTATTATTATTGGACCATGCTGGTCATTTATGAACATTTGAACATCTTGGCCATGTTCTGTTATAATCTCCACCTGGCACAGCCAGAAGAGGACTGGCCACCCCACATAGCCTGGTTCCTCTCTAGGTTTCTTCCTAGGTTTTGGCCTTTCTAGGGAGTTTTTCCTAGCCACCGTGCTTCTACACCTGCATTGCTTGCTGTTTGGGGTTTTAGGCTGGGTTTCTGTACAGCACTTTGAGATATCAGCTGATGTACGAAGGGCTATATAAATAAATGTATGTTTGGCGTAAAAGCAACACAGCTCATCACCCTGAACACACCATCCCCACTGTCAAACATGGTGGTGGCAGCATCATGCTTTGGGCCTGCTTTTCTTCAGCAGGGACAGGGAAGATGGTTCAAATTGATGGGAAGATGGATGGAGCCAAATACAGGACCATTCTGGAAGAAAACCTGATGGAGTCTGCAAAAGACCTGAGACTGGGACGGAGATTTGTCTTCCAACAAGACAATGATCCAAAACATAAAGCAAAATCTACAATGGAATGGTTCAAAAATAAACATATCCAGGTGTTAGAATGGCCAAGTCAAAGTCCAGACCTGAATCCAATCGAGAATCTGTGGAAAGAACTGAAAACTGCTGTTTACAAATGCTCTCCATCCAACCTCACTGAGCTCGAGCTGTTTTGCAAGGAGGAATGGGAAAAAATGTCAGTCTCTCGATGTGCAAAACTGATAGAGACATACCCCAAGCGACTTACAGCTGTAATCGCAGCAAAAGGTGGCGCTACAAAGTATTAACTTAAGGGGGCTGAATAATTTTGCACGCCCAATTTTTCAGTTTTTGATTTGTTAAAAAAGTTTGAAATATCCAATAAATGTCGTTCCACTTCATGATTGTGTCCCATTTGTTGTTGATTCTTCACAAAAAAATACAGTTTTATATCTTAACGTTTGAAGCCTGAAATGTGGCAAAAGGTTGCAAAGTTCAAGGGGGCCGAATACTTTCGCAAGGCACTGTATATTTATTAAACTGAACACAGAATACAAAAGAACAAGAGAAATAAATGAAAACAGAAACCGTTCTGTATGGTAAAACACAGACACAGAAAACAACTACCCACAACCCATAGTGGGAAAACAGACTGCCTAAGTATAGTTCTCAATTAGAGACAACGATCGACAGCTGCCTCTGATTGGGAACCATACCAGGCCAAACACAGAAATACATAACCTAGAATACACAACATAGAATGCCCACCCCATCTCACGCCCTGACCAAACTAAAACAGAGACATAAAAAAGGAACTAAGGTCAGGATGTGACAACTGCAAAGCGAGCCTGCTGAACTGAACAGCAAGTTCTGAGAGAAGTGAAGGCTTTAGAACCTAATATAGTCTGTACATTGTAGCCTATTTATAGTTGATCAATCTATTGCAAAATATATAGCCCTTCTCTATTTCAGGGGGGTTTGCTTATTAATTTAGTGTTTCCATGATATTCTGTTGATTGCCTCCAGAGCTAATTTTGACATCAAATCCTTTGTGCCATTTGGCCTTCTATACGTGGTTGAGTTAGTGAGTGAGTGAATGAGGCAAAGAAGTAGTTTGTGAGGGAGGGAAAGAGGGAGTGAGTGAGGAAAAGGAGTGAGTGAGGGAAAGAGGGAGTGAGTGAGGGATAGTGGGAGTGAGTGAGGAAAAGGAGTGAGTGAGGGAAAGAGGGAGTGAGTGAGGAAAAGGAGTGAGTGAGGGAAAGAGGGAGTGAGTGAGGGATAGTGGGAGTGAGTGAGGAAAAGGAGTGAGTGAGGGAAAGCATGAATGCGCAATTTTTTGTTTATGCACTTTATTTTGTATTGCTTATAATTTAACCAATAAATGTGTTTTTTTATATATAGATCTGCCTTGTTGCAACTCAAACAATAAATTAACTCAGGTCATACTGTACATGTATTTTATCCCTACCCTTTTCAATGTATGGAAACGATCAACAATGTTCAGGTAATTTTAGAGAAATGAAATTAGATACTTTTTACTTGAGTAGTATTTTACACCAGTAGTTTTACTTCTACTTGAATAGGATATTCCAGTACTATTTTCACCTCTGCTGTTATCACAGCTAATGATGAGAACCATTTGATCCCATCAGCTGCAGTGGCGCGTGCATTACTGATTGTGCACCACCACCCTCCAGTGTAACTCAACTCAATCACACTCTCAAGCCTAATTACCTTCAGCCCTCACCACCTGCAGCTCACCACTAATCCACCGCTAAGCTGTCTAACCTAAAGGGGTTACACACATAAATAATTGTTTAGGTGCTCGCACGCACGCACCTACACAATTGTGTGCACTCACACACACACACACGCACACTTGTGTGAACACATGTAAATGCACACACTCATGCAGAAAGACACACACCCAAACACACACCCACAAACAGTGTTATAATAGTACAAAATAAATCTTAAACTGAAAGAAAACCAGCTTCTCTATCAAGAATGTATGCAAATTGAATGCAGACTGTGGCAAATCAAAAGTTAATGAATGTAAACAAAATGCACAAAAGGAATGATTTTTCCTGATCTTTGAGTTGAGACAAAGGTAAAAAAAAAAAAAAAAAAAAAATGGTAAGTATAGACAAACAATGTTTCCTTCATTCTCTCATTAAGTGACTGTTCTACAGTGTCCACAAAGTGTTCCTGAATTACTCAACAAGTAAATAGTCAAAGCCTAGATCAATATCCCTGGCAGGCTTGGGCAGTGTTAGCATTAGGCCACGTGTCAAACTCATTCCACAGGGGGTCGAGTGTCTGCAGGTTTTTCACCTGGTTCTCTAGGGCTTAATTGAAAGGAAAAAAAACAGAAACCAGCAGACACTAGGCCCTCCATGGAATGAGTTTGACACCCCTGCATTAGGCTAATAGATAACCTAACCCAGGGCTCTCCAACCCTGTTCCTGGAAAGCAAACCTCCTGTAGGTTTTCACTCCAACCCCAGTTGTAACGATCCTGATTCAGCTTATCAACTAGCTAATTATTAGAATGAGGTGTGTTAGATAGGGTTGGAGCGAAAACCTACAGGACAGTAGCTCTCCAGGAACAGGGTAATGGAAAGCCCTGACCTCATTGGTGGTCCAGTGCTTCTGTGGAGGTTATACGTGTTGCACAGCTGACTGTTTAATTGTCATCCAACTGGGAGGAAATTATGGTTTATGAACCCAGCAACAAATAAAGCTGATCCTCTCTCGAGTCACTAATGAGCAGCCTAGCATATTGCCTTATTTGTCGACAATACAAATGTTGGTAATTTTCGCTTTTATCGAGCAAACATTGAGATTCTGACATGTTTAATGAGAACCAATTCCCCAATTAGGTCTGTAATTGAATTATTACCATATATTTGTTAGGGCACGAGAAGGGAGAAAGACAAGCTTGATTGCGGTGTCAGCTCTGTGGCGTGGTGGCAGGTGGTGGGCAACAGCTGGCAGGTCCTGTCAGGGCTGCCCATTGTCCCAATCTTCCAGCTGCCCAGCTGGCCCTCGCCATCCCATGCCTGGCCTCGGCCGCCTCGGTCCTCTCTCTCAGGGCATCATGGGATACTTCAGCCGAGTGTCATCCGCCGCCCGCCTGCCTCTTGTGTACCGCTAGCCTGGGAAAATGAATGTGTCGGCCAAGGACATTTGGCATGGGCTGGACTGTGATAAAGTGTTTGTGTGTGCTCATGTGCCTGTGTGCTCGCCTGCTTGCATGTTTATGTGAGCCAGTTTGAGTGTGTGCGATCGTGCGTGTGTCCTCTACAAAAATACCAGAATATCCCCATATATTTATTAGTGAGTGTTGTAAACGAAGCATGTTGCCAGCCCTTGTCCTCATAGCTCTGGGATCAGGCTTTGACAGGGTGAGGTCAATAGATCACGTGCCTGCTCTCCAACATTTCTCTCCACAGCTTAACAAGTCAAGGGCAGAGTCCATGACTAACATAACAGCTAAGAATAAAGGGTATGAAGGTCAGAATTATTTTGTTAGACTTATGTTGCTATTTCTCTCATACTTCCTCCAGCAAACTATTGTCACTGGTCAAATGGATGAGTGTGTTTTGTTTTCTGTAGATCTCAGAGTTTAGTTTACGGAAGCATATATCCCTGACGTCAAACACCTGCGTTGCTTTGCAAAATGACATATTTCAGTCATGTAATGACTTCTCGAATTGGCTTCACAGCTAAACCAAGATTACATCCTAATGTATCAAAATGGCAGTTACAATTGTTTGAATATCTGATTCTAACCTATTATTTTTCCTGCAGTCTGAACAGCCAAAAAGCACATGGAATCAGATATTTCAAACCAGATTTGCATCTTTGGAATCAGATACAAATTGTCTGAACAGTCAAATCTGAATTATTTTCCCTCAAGCATATCTTGTTGCTCGCTAGCTACTATGTCTACAGTTTTGACGGGAACATGTGGTAACTAACTAGCTTGTTCACTGTTTACAAACAAATTTATGAATGTGCTAGAAAGCTAAACAGCTACGTAACTAGCTAGTTGACTCCTGTGGCTAGCCAAAAATGACTTGTTTTTAAAGTTGGATCATCTAATCCTTCGAGACTTTAAAAGTGCACTATTATATTGAACGTTCAAAATAACTGGTAAACATCCATGGCAGGCCATGTTGTCACGTTAGCTTGCTACATAACGTATGAGTGATAAGAAGCACCACCACCAATCAGCCTACACCACTGAGCACACACCCGTCCTTACTAAGACAACTAGCGTAGCCATGTCAAAGGACTGCTGTCTGATATGGTCACTTGTAACTTGCTGTTTGGACAGTCAGTATTCCAAAATGGATTTAAAAAACAAAACGGATTTGAGCATTAAGGTCTGCAGTGTGAAGCTATACACCGCTCCCTCTAAAACGGGGCTAAAGCACAGCAAGTGGTGTTTGCTGTGCCTTAAATCCGATTATGGCAGGTCACCTCTCTAATGAGCGAAGGTCATCCATCGCTTCATCTGTCACTGTCGTCTTTTTCACCCCCCTCTCCTCTAATTCACCTCCTCCTCTCCTTTCCTTAACAGTTAACTGCAATGCATTGGCGGCTTTGAGAGACAGCAATGGCAAAGGGGGCATGTCAATGTTATCAGCATGCGACAGGCGCCGGCTTTGAGGGAGACCATGACTTTCCCTGCCACTCTTGCTCTCTGATCGCTGGCTAATTACCCCACCAGACCCATTTCCTTCCCAAAAAGCAGCTATGTGTTCATGTGTTAAAAAAGGCAGCCATCTTGGTGAATCAACTATTTTGGGGGAAGAGCAATTATGTTCCATCACTGGCTAAGAAGAGGTTAATCTCTCATGGACAAACTACGTAAACATAAATGGTATCGTAGAACTGTCTTTATGAGCAGTAATAGTTCCGGTGCTTGGGTTTTTCATCCCTGGTTATTCAATGCAGGCACTTACTTTGATAAACAAACCATATGGCTTACCTCCTGCCAAAAGCAACAGGAGGTTATGCCAGTTATATTCTTGGTGCGATATAATGAAACATTTCAACTACATTTGCATTAAAAGATAGAATCACCACCATAAAGGACATTTGATCGTTGTTTGACCCCACACTCTTACCGCAGATTTGACATTTGGATATGGTATTGATTTTGTTCAATGTTTAATATGGGCTACAAGCAGATAAAGGTCCCAGACTTAAAATGTGGCTGCCCCTAAAAAGCAACTAAAACAGCCTACATGGTCATTATATGATTCCTTTTCAAAGACACAAGTAGGTATATCAGATTTCAAATATGCACTGGTAAAATTAGGAAAAAGTTGAACAATAAAATAAGCACAGTAATTACCCTTTACTTTAGCCCATTTTTAAGAATGAGAATTGTTCCACTGATCAGACCGAATAAAGTAAATAGATTAAATCTCCTGAAGACAAGATTACATAAATCTGCCCTTACACCCTAACCAAATTATTGTTCCATTTGATGCCATTTGAAAATTATTTTCATAGTTACAAATCAGGTCACACTACTAAACTTCCCTGCTAAAACATATTGTAGGTCTGTCTGCTGTCTTTTCGTTGTCACGGCCTAAATGCCAATCAGCAAAAAGGGGGGGCTAATGCAAGTGTGGATTAAATCGACACTACGACATGCTGTCAAAAGGCTGCATTCTGCAATAGGGACAGGAGTAGCAGCAATCTTATTTTGTTGGCAATATTGTACATAAAACAGCACTACTGTGCTGCTCTTTTTACAGTTTTACGGCTCATGTACATTAGTAAGTGGTACATTGCTGCGTGCCGCTCCGTCCGCCCAGAGTGCCTAGCATGTGGGTGTGCTGGCAGCATATAGCAGCACCTTCGATTGTGTGCAAAGATTTCAGCATATTAAGTTTTTATAAAGGTCTGGTTATTAATTGTGTAGATAGTTTGATGCATTCTCTGTTTAATTAATTTATTCACAGGTAATAGTAATTCTAAACTGCTCTGGTGACAAACTGTGTTGCTCTGTCTCCAATCATCCACATGGCTGGGAGAACCTATTCAGGTAAGTATGTATATACATTTTGAAAATGTAAAAAAACCCACTATTATTAGCTACCTAGACAACTTTACACACTATATAGATAGCTAACTAAGTGAATAAAATATCACCAGCTACCTAACGTCATATAAGCTAACTATCTTGATGTATTTATCATTGTAAATTAAAAACACAAACTCCAAATGCATTAGTAGGTAGTGTCTTTACTATATTTAAATTGAAATATGAAAGATTCTCTGTAATTAGTATTATGCAATTAAACTGATTAATCATGTAACTGTAATTAACTAGGAAGTCGGGGCACCAAGAAAAATATTCAGAATGCAAAGTTATCACTTCCTAAAATAACTTTTCAGATATTTTATATCTGATCAAACAGTCTTCTGATTAATTAATTCTTTATTTTAGTTAGTCTCATTCCAAACGTTGTAAACAGTTGGTTATCTGCACGAACCCAGTCTTCACTATGAGTCATCCATACATCAATTGTCTTAAATAATTTATTTATTACTAACTAAGTAATTCACAGAAATGCATAAACAAACAAAGTCAATATGGTTACAAGAAATGATAAGGGAATGTGCCCTAGTGGGCTAAACCGGCATTGCGGCTTGTTGGACAAAACGGGGAGTGGGGGTCAGCTGAGAAGTCACTACAGAGTTAATAATTATAACAATTGAAATGCTAATCCTTTACTCACTCATTCGGGAACAATTGCAATCAATATATATATTTACGCTCAGTGTGTTGTCTTGATCGCTGGTGAAAAGTTTGTTTCTTTTGTAGAATTGTCCTTCTGTCTCTCTCTCTCTGTTGTGGTTAGAGTGGATTGTTCAGAGTGACATTAGTTATTCCTAGTTGCAGACAACTAATTAATATCAAAGACTTGTTCTTCTTCTGTCGGTATCGATAGTCTAAGAGTTTAACCACGTGGTATGGTTAAAAGATTCAGCAATGGTCTACAACCTTTGTACTCCCGTGATTGAGAGAAACATGGTCTGGTGATAATTTCTCAAAGTTCGGTTTTATTTGGAATTACAGAAAAGGGGCTGTCCCAGGATGCCTAACCCTAACTGGGCTCAGGGGCGGTCCTCTGATTTAGTTAAACAGGGAATTGGAGTTTCCTTCATTAAACAGTCCAAAATCACATTGTAAAATTGTGTAAACAGTATCATACTCATTCATTCATCTTATACAACAATTAGATGTAAACCTCATATCTGAGGCTATTATATAAATATCTGAGGCTATTATATAAACCACACCGTCTTCCATGAGCTTCCCCACATTGTAACAAACGGCCAGTTCGTAGCTGGATTCTTCACCAATCTTTTATACCTTCTCCAGAACATAAATGTTGTTCGGACCTCAAGTTCTGTAAGGTGGAAGAAATTCCTTTGTTCTCTATGAAAATTCACTCTGTCTCTATACTGTGGCCATGAGGAGAATATCTCCTCCAGGAATTTACGACCTCTCTCTGACCACAGCAGCCTGGGTGTAGGAGACAGGGGGGGTAGGGGGATTGTGCATAGAAAAGGCCGGTGCAGAGGGAGGGGTGCTCGCTGTACCCAAAGAGGGCAACGTCATGTCAACAGGCTCTTTTAAGAGTCACACATATTGGAAAAAAATAATAGCAATTAGACACCCTACAGTATCACCCACACACTCGTGTATAAATCTGATTGATGGATTGTGTTGTGCAGTAAGCAGGCTCAGGTATATAACTGTGGCTCCTTCCACCTTCAAAGAATAGGCAAGAGGACCAAGCATGGAGAATAGTTAGACACTTCATTATTTATATAACTACGCTATATTGTTTGTCCTGGTGTGTCTGTTCATGTTTTTCAGTATAAAGTTGTCGTGTCTTTGGCTATGCCGGATTAAGGGATATGACATGCTATTCTATAAAATCCTTTCTCTGTAATTAATATTACATGATTGAGCTAATCATGTAAATGTAATTAACTAGAATTTCGGGGCACCACGAAAGAGTGTTTATAGAGCTGTTATCTTCCGAATAAACTCTTAAACACCTAGTAATATTTTACGTCAATAGCAGTCAATATTAATCGTCACCTTATTTCAGTCTCATCTGAAAGTTGTAAATTCTTGTAAATTCTTCACGGACCCTGGCTAACAAGTTGAATCAGCAATACAAAATTGGGTTTAATTATTTACTAAATACCTAACTAATCACACAGAATTACATATACACAGGATGCTAATTATGTCATACAGAAAACGTCCCTGGTTGACGGAACCTGTATGACTGCTGGTTACACAAAGAGAGGGGGTTGGGCTTGAATGAAAGAGCGGGAATACTGAGGAACAAAGGGAGAAGCTAAGCTTTCGTAAATACAGTATCTCATGTATTCTAAATTACCGCCCATTTGGAAAAGGGAAATGCAATAAATATTTACTCTGAGCTGCGCTTCGGTAGGTTGATCGTAGATGCTGGCCGTGTTGGCCAACAGAGATCTTCCTGTCCTCGGAAGAATGTCTCTGGTGGTAAATTGGATACGTTGTAGTATCTTCGTTGTGTGTTAGACTGGCTACGTCGTCCATCCTTTCCTAGCCCAAGTTTACAGCTGCTGTTGCTAACTCAACGGCTAGGATTTCTCACTTCTTTAGTGAATAAGAGTTCAAAGTTCATACCATTCACAACCAAAGCTCATGCTGAGGTTGGCTTCAACTGTAGTTATTATCTGAATCCTTCTGACATCGGACCGTCTTACTAATGTACCTGGGACAGGAGGTTACATTTTCGTCAAGGGTTTATATAGTGAAGGGAGAGAAGGGTGTGTTTCATAGTTTATAACCCATGTCTCTTCACAGGGCCACCGATTGAGCAGAGCTCTAACCTTATGAAAACCCAATTCTCTCATTTGGAAGCTAAAATTACATTTAATCTTTTCACAAATAGTTTCACATTTAAACATTTAAATTGCACAACAATTCCTTGTGAATCTGATAACTAGAATGTGTAGACATTCCCAGATACATGTCGTCCTGTCATCAGTCATAATGTCTCAGATGACAACCGAACTGACATCATATTCATTAACCTCTTACAGCCACCGAGACGCCAGCGTCTCACCTAGCCAACAGGAAATGGAAATGCGTAGCGCCAAATGCTAATAGTACTCACTAAAACTCTAACTTTCATTAAAACACACATGCAGGGTACTGAATTAAAGCTACACTCGTTGTGAATCTAGCCAACATGTCAGATTTTGAAAATGCTTTTCGGCGAACGCATGAGAAGCTATTATCTGATAGCATGCAACCCCCCGAAATACCTGAAGGGGACGTAAACAAAATAATTAGCGTAGCCGGCGCTACACAAAACGCAGAAATAAAATATAAAACATTCATTACCTTTGACGAGCTTCTTGGTTGGCACTCCTATATGTCCCATAAACATCACAATTGGGTCTTTTTTTTCGATTAAATCCGTCCATGTATACCCAAAATGTCCATTTATATAGCCCGTCTGATCCAGGAAAAAAATGCTTTCCAAAACGCGACGTCATTTTTTAAAATTAAAAAAGTTGCCTATAAACTTTGACAAAACACTTCAAACTACTTTTGTAACCCAACTTTAGGTATTTGTAAACGTTAATAATCGATCAAATTGGACACGGGGCGATCTGTATTCAATAGCAGCTACTCTTGAAATCATGGTCCATTGTCTCTCTCCCATAAGCCTCCTCCTGTGTACTGGATGACAGGAAATGCCTATTTCTCATTTCACCAAGGATTAATTCCAATTCAATTGCCAGTACTGGCGACATCGTGTGGAAGCTGTAGGAACTGGCCGCTATCTATTTTCTCTTGCCATAGACAATTCAGAGACTGGCGGATGAATACCTTTTTTTTGTTTTTGTGACCAGGTTTTTCTTGGGATTTTGCCTGCTGTTCACGTACTGTTATAGTCACAGACATGATTCAACCAGTTTTAGAAACTTCAGAGTGTTTTCTATCCACACATACTAATCATATGCATATACTATATTCATGGCATGAGTAGCAGGACGTTGAAATGTTGCGCGATTTTTAACAAAATGTTGAAAAAATTCAAGAGAGCTCTAAGTTCTATTACCGAAATATAGTTCCTTTCCCCCCACCATTTGATGTTCCCAGACTCTCTAGGTTTAACAAAGGCTATTCAAGAGTCTTTCAGTAGAGTCAAGAGAGGCAGGGGAGAAAGGTATTTATGGGGGGGTCATAAACCTTACCCACAGGCCAACATCATGACAAAGTACTCTGCAGCCAGTCGGTGTGTACACTAGGTAAGGCCACGCACGGATGAGCGCACACACACACACACACCTTTTGAACAATGTCACTTTAACTAGTGTATTTTCTCAATAACAGTCTCCCTACCTCACTTCATCCCTATCCCCCTTCTCCCAAAATAATCTTATATCAGCTGTGTTGGTGAACCCCTCCTAGGTCGACACAGTACGGTAGAGAGTTACCACATCCGGTGAACAGGTCAGTGTTCCATAGCAGCAGGCAGAACAGTTGAAACTGGAGAAGCAGCACGACCAGGTGGACTGGGGACACCCAGGTGCCTTAAGGCCAGATAGTCCTGAGGCATGGTCCTAGAGCTCAGGTCCCCTGGGAGGGGAGGGAGAGAGAGAGAATTAGAGGGATGAGCCCATGGGAGCGCAAAAAACGGACAGGAAGATCACGTCAGTGACTCAACACACTCAAGTGACACACCCCTCCTAGAGATGAGTTACTAAAGTGACTATGCATAGATAATAACAGAGAGTAGCAGCAGCGTAAAAGCGGGGGGACAATACAAATAATCTGGGTAGCCATTTGATTAGATGTTCAGGAGTCTTATGGCTTGGGGGTAGAAGCTGTTGAGAAGCCTCTTGGACCTAGACTTGGCGCTCCGGTCTATGACTAGAGGGGCTGGAGTCTTTGACCGTTTTTAGGGCCTTCCTGTGACACCGCCTGGTATAGAGGTCCTGGATGGCAAGAAGCTTGGCCCCAGTGATGTACTGGGCCATACGCCAGAGGCCGAGCAGTTGCCATACCAGGCAGTGATGCAACGCGTCATGATGTTCTCTATGGTGCAGCTGTAGAACCTTTTGAGGATCTCAGGACCCATGCCAAATGGGGAATAGGTTTTGTCGTGCCCACTTCACAACTGTCTTGGTATGCTTGGACCATGTTAATTTGTTGGTTATGTGGACGCCAAGAAACTTGAAGATCTCAACCTGCTCCACTACAGCCTCGTTGATGAGAATGGGGGAGTGCTTGGTCCTCCTTATCCTGTAGTCCACAATCATCTCCTTTGTCTTGATCATGTTGAGGGAGAGGTTGTTGTCCTTGCACCACACGGTCAGGTCTCTGACCTCCTCCCTGTGGTCTCGTCAGTTATCAGGCCTACCACTGTTGTGTCACTGGCAAACTTAATGATGGTGTTGGAGTCATGCCTGGCCGTGCAGTCATGAGTGAACAGGGAGTTCAGGAGGGGACAGAGCACACACCCCTGCAGGGCCCCCGTGTTGAGAATCAGCATGGCAGATGTGTTGTTACCTACCCTTACCACCTGGGAGCGGCCGATCAGGAAGTCCAGGATTCAGTTGCAGAGGGAGGTGTTTAGTCCCAGGGTCCTTAGCTTAGTGATAAGCTTTGAGGGCACTATGGTGTTGAACACCATAGTGTAGTCAATGAATAGCATTCTCCCATAGGTGTTTCTTTTGTCCAGGTGGGAAAGGGCCGTGTGGAGTGCAATAGAGATTGCATCATATGTTGGGGCGGTATACACATTGGAGTGGGTCTAGGGTTAATGGGTTAATGGTATTGATATGAGCCATGACCAACCTTTCAAAGCACTTCATGGGAACAGACGTCAGTGCTACGGGTCGGTAGTCATTTAGGTAGGTTACCTTAGTGTTCTTGGGCACAGGAACTATGGTGGTATGCATGAAACATGTTGGTATTACAGACTCAGACAGGGAGAGGTTGAAAATGTCCGTTAAGACACTTGCCAATTGGTCAGCGCATGCTCGGAGTACACGTCCTGGTAATCCGTCTGGCCCTGCGTCCTTGTGAATGTTGACCTGTTTAAAGGTTTTACTCACATCGACTGCAGAGAGCGTGATCACACAGTCGTCCTTAACATCTGACACTCTCATGTATTTTTCAGTTTCAGTTTATTTGCCTCGAAGTGAGCATAGAAGTAATTTAGTTTGTCTGGTTGGCTCGTGTCACTGAGCAGCTCTCGGATGTGCTTTCCTTTGTAGTCTGTAATAGTTTACTAGCCCAGCCACATCCGACGAGCGTCGGAACCGGTGTAGTATGATTCAAACTTAGTCCTGTATTGACGCTTTGCCTGTTTGATGTTCGTCGGAGGGCATAGCGGGATTTCTTATAAACTTCTGGGTTAGAGTCCCGCTCCTTGAAAGCGGCAGATCTACCCTTTAGCTCAGTGAAGACGCTACCTGTAATCCATGGCTTCTGGTTGGGGTATGTACGTACAGTCACTGTGGGGACGATGTCATCGATGCACTTATTGATGAAGCCAGTGACTGATGTAGTGTAGTCCTCAATGCAATCGGAAGAATCCTGGAATTTATTTCAGTCTATGCCAGCAAAACAGTCATTGGAGTCATTGGTGCTTCCTGGTTTAATTTTTGCTTGTAAGCAGGATCAGGAGGATAGAATAATGGTCAGATTTGCCAAATGGAGGGCGAGGGAGAGCTTTGTACTTGTCTTTGTGTGTGGAGTAAAGGTGGTCTTGAGTTTTTCTCCCTCTGGTTTCACATTTAACATGCTGGTAGAAATGAGGTAAAACGGATTTAAGTTTCCCTGCATTAAAGTCCCCGGTCACTAGGAGCGCCGCCTCTGGATGAGCATTTTCCTGCTTGCTTATGGCCGTATAAAGTTCATTGAGTGCGGTCTTAGTGCCATCATCGGTTTCTGGTGGTAAATAGACAGCTACGAAGAATATAGATGAAAACTCTCTAGGTAGATTGTGTGGTCTACAGCTTATCATGAGATACTCTACTTCAGGCGAGCAAAACCACGAGACTTCCTTAGATATTGTGCAGCAGCTGTTGTTTACAAATATACATAGATCGCCACCCCTTGACTTACCAGAGGCTGCTGTTCTATCCCGCGGTTACAGTGTATAATCCACCAGCTGTATGCTATTCATGTCGTCATTCAGCCATGACTAAACATAAGATATTCAACTTTTTAATGTCCTGTTGGTAGGGTATACGTGCTTTTAGTTTGTCCATTTTATTAACCAGCGATTGTACATTGGCCAATAGTTCTGATGGCAAAGGCAGATTAGCCATTCTTCGCCTGATCCTCACAGGGCTCTCCTTCCGCGAAACCTCTGTCTCTTTCTCCTGTGAATGATGGGGATGAGGGCCTGTTCGGGTGTCCAGAGTAAATCCCTCTCGTCCGACGCAATAAAGAACAATTATTAGTCCAATTCATGGTGAGTAATCGCTGTTCTGATGTCCAGAAGCTCTTTTTGGTCATAAGTGTCACGCCCTGATCTGTTTCACCTGTTCCTGGGATTGTCGTCTCCACCCCCTCCAGGTGTCGCTTATTTCCCCCAGTGTATTTCCTGTCTCCCTGTTCCAGTTCATCTTGTATGTTTAGTCAAGTCAACCAGCGTGTTTTTCCGTACTCCTTTTCTATTCTCTTTTTATAGTCCTCCCGGTTCTGACCCCTGCCTGACTCTGGACTACTTTCCTGCCTGCCTGATCATCCTGCCTGCCCTTCGGTACCTATTGGACTCTGATCTGGTTTTGACCTTTTGCCTGTCCACAACCATTCTCGTCTAACCCTTTGGATTAATAAACATTGTAAGACTCCAACCATCTGCCTCGTGTGTCTGCATCTGGGTCTCGCCTCGTGCCTTGATAATAAGAGTCTGTAGCAGCAACATACAAAATAAGTTACAAACAATGCAAAAAAACTAACAAAATAGCACGGTTGGTTAAGAGCCCATAAAAAGGCAGCCATCCTCTCCGGCGCCATTATTATAATTTGCTGTCGTAAATGTTAGCAACACCTCCACCTTTGCAGGATGCGCAGGGGATATGGTCACAAGCGTAACCAGAAGGAGAGACCTCATTTAACACAGTAAACACATCAGGCTTGAGCCATGTTTCAGTCAGGCCAATCGCATCAAGATTATGATCAGTGATTAGTTAATTGACTATGACTGCCATGGATGTGAGGGAGCTAACATTAAGTAGCACTATTTTGAGATTTTTCAATAATGACAGGAATGGACAAGGTCTTTATTCCAGTGAGATAGCTAAGGCGAACACCACCATGTTAGTTTTGCCTAACTTAGATCGAGGCACAGACGCGGTCTCAATGGGGATAGCTGAGCTGACTACACTGACTGTGCTAGTGGCAAACTCCACTAAGCTGGCAGGCTGCAAGCCAGGCAGCAGGGTATCTCATTGTAGAGTGACAGGGATGGGCAGAAAATAGTTTTTAATGAGCGATTGAGTTATGAGACGCTGTAGAGCTCATCACTCACCCTAACTGGGAAGGGACCAGAGACAATTACTCGATGCCGACACATCTTTCTAATTTACACGCTGAAGCTATGTTGCGCTTGTTGACCTCTGACTGTTTCATCCTAACATCGTTGGTGCCGACGTGGATAACAATATCCCTATACTCTCTACGCTCGCCAGTTTTAGCCTTAGCCAGAACCCTCTTCAGATTAGCTTTTACGTCGGTAGCCCTGCCCCCTGGTAAACAGTGCATGATCGCTGGATGATTATTTTTATGTCTAATATTCCGGGTAATGGAGTCTCCAATGACTAGGGTTTTCAATTAGTCAGAGCTAATGGTGGAAAGCTTCGGCAGCTCAGACTCCGTAATGGGTGGAGGAGAGACCTGAGAAGGCTTGAGTCCGAATGTGTCACATAGGAGGAAGCTGGAGAGACGAAGCAGGTACGGGGAGTCAAACATTTAATAAAGAACGGATATGGAACGAGACAGGAAGGGAACTAACAAATATAGGGGAGGAAATTTGCAGGTGATAAGTGAGTCCAGGTGAGTCCAATAATGCTGATGTGCGTGACGAGGGAAGGCAGGTGTGCGTGATGGACGGCAAGAGTGCATGATGCAGGGCATCCTGGCGCCCTCAAGAGTAAGGAAAAGCTTGAGCAGACGTGACAGAATCAGTGCTTAATGTGGGCAACCCGTTGAAAGTATCTGTCGGCTGAATGAGCGACACTGGTTGAGCATGCCGACAGCATTTCTTTCCAGAAGCCTTGAGAAAATTGTCTGGCTGCGGGGACTGTGCAGGGGGGATTGATACTCCTATCTGTACTTACTGGTGGTACAGATGCTTTTTCATCCTTTCCTACACTTAAATTGCCCTTGCCTAGCGATTGCATCTGAAGCTGGGCTTGCAACACGGCTAACCTCACCATAAGGCGATAGTTATCCTGTATATTGAGTACAGAGGCTGCAATTAGATGGCATAGTGTTAATGTTACTACTTAGCTTTTTTGGGCCAAAGCATCTGGGTAAAAAAGTTGAATGAATAAAGTAGGAAAGCGAGGAAAAAACTAAGACGTTGGTAAATGTGTTGAATGCAGATTTTGATTAAACTGTTATTAAAAGTAAAAAACAAAAACTTTGGCAGGTAGCCAGGTATCACAGAGATAATCATGCCATCTCTCTCTCGCTCTCCCCATGTTTTGATGTGAGAGGGGATGCCAATCCCCCCGCCACCTCACCCACTCGAAGATAACACTTGGGCCAACTGGGGGCCCAGGACTGGTTAGGAAACACCGCTAGATACGCTATTATGTAATTGTGATGACCTGAGAGAATATGAAGTTTAGTAGCACTGTAACTCAATAAATCATATGATGTCTTCCCTGCTCCTCTGTTCATATGTCTTACTCGTTCTGTCTTTGACACTCTCTCTCACCTCTCTCCCCACCTCCTCTTTCTTTCTCTGTTTTTATAATGCACACCAGATGTGCATTGAAGTACAGATTGAACTTGTATTTATAATATAATAATACAATTATAATATTTAAAGTGCATGTATTATGTATTTATTACACTTGGATAATTAACTTTCAGTAAAGCTTTTCATATTCTCTACTGGCCCGAAAGTAAGTCTTTCATTTGATTAAATACTACACCTATTCTGTGTGCTTAGAGCAGTGCAGATGAAGAAAATGAGAGGGTGAGATGAAACTGTTTTAGAGTATTTCCATGATGCAAAGGAAGTGTAGTATACTGTTTTTTTATTCTGGTCCTGTATATATGAATGACTAATTAGCCTTTAACTAGTTAAATCATGTGTTGTAATCTACAGCAATGTGTAACCATTTATGTCCCAGGACCAGGATTGGTAAACACTGTTGAAGTGTATAATCTCACAGACATTCACCTGAACCATACCTAAATTTGCCAAGGTAGAATACATGATCAGTGAATATATTTAATATACAGGCTACAATTGGGAAAATCATGCTTGGTAATAACTACATACGACTTGCATCATTGGCACAATAAAGTTATTTTCTACTCAATCCATCATTGATGCAATTCAGTGTCTTGAAGTCAATACAACCATGATGATAGCAGAGGTTCTTAGCTAGCTAATATTGACATGTAACGTAAACTCACCCCATTCCGTACAAATGTGCACAACCGCAACATTCAAACGAGGCTACAAAGAAAACTAAATGGGACTGTAGAGACTGTGTTGACGTCAAAATCGGGGGTGTGAACTAGGTTTCTATTCAAGCGTTGATCGACATGGTAATGGCTCTATAGTATTGGAGAAAAGTTGAAAAAAACAAACCCTCCGTTACATCGTGACATGTCATGTCGTAACGTACAGCACACGTAAAGCAACTATTTCTGTCTTATAATCTGTCTCCACCAGGTGTAGCACTTCTCTCATCATTTAAAAACAAGAAATAGACAGTGACGGGGGTAAAGGGGGGGATACCTAGTAATTTTTTAAGTCATCATTGCATGCGATCATCATTCTGAAAGCCGCTGTTTACTTCTAAGATCACTTTAGCACCGCCCTAAAAACCCGATTCAAATTCGACACAAACCTTCAAATAGGTATGTAATGACATATTATATAAACTCTTTATAGTGTTTTATTTACATTTTAGAGGCGATAAGGTGATAAGTTGGACAGATCGAGTGAAAAAAAGCAGTTTTCCCACATCATCTCTCCTTCTCACTATCACGCATTAGTTTAGCTTCCCCACCTGCCATTTTTAAAAAGACCCGACGGGGCTCATTGCCTGCTTGAATTATGCAGAAACGGGCAGCTTGGAGGTCATGTCATTTATTTAGTTGGAAAGGGGAGAAATTGTGCTTTACAATGGTATTAACATTACAGTTGATCTGGAAGTATTACGTTTTGGGGGCGCTAAAATAAGGTCAATTGTACGGACCAAGGCGATGTACAAAAGTGAGTGAGTTTACGTTAACAAGCATGTGTGTAACAGTTATTTTCTGCAATATCTTGGGGATTAAATGGTGGAAACTTGTGAACTAATATTTATAACAAATGTTTTAAACGGTCCATATACAGATCAGCTACATAACTATCATAGGCATGCAATGATTTTTATCCTCCACTACACAATAAGCAAGAAAATAGTTAGCTAGCTACGTTATGTCAGCTGTTTTTCATGGCAAATATCAGCTAGGCAAGCTTACAAAACTACATTAACTTACATGCACTGTTTCAAAAGACGTCAGCCTGGTTTTGATGGTTTTCTCAGGAGTCAAAGAAATGACAAAGAAATATGCATAGTCGTTTGTCTCTACATTAACTAACAAATTCCTGCAATTTTTTGGGATGATTCGTTATGACGTAATAATGAATTACTTACATTTGCTCCAATCCTAGTATTTGTCAGCCATCTTTGCTGAAGGAAGTCTCGAGTGTTGTGTTGCAGAGCATCATATGGGAACCACTCGATATGATTGGTCATCCCCCAGCATTCGCCGCTTGTGATTTGATTAAAGTTGGGAAATTATAAATTTTTTCACCTCCTCCCACGCCACATTCACGGTGCCCAATGGTCCCTGCCCACTCCGCTCCTCACAGCTTTACTTCCATTGCAAATGTGTACACAGGCCGTTATACACTCAGCGAAGAATGTTCTCTTTCTCTCCATTCAGCGCCACTCTAATCTTGAGAGGCGTTTCTTTAAAACATACGTCCAATCCCATTGAATACTTACATAACTAGACCAATCATATGCTTCAATGTGCCGCAGTTCACAGTGCAGTGGCAAGACAGGACAATGATCGAGGTTCAGCTCGTGATGTTAAATTGCAGACACAGATTTGGAGCACAGTTGAAAAGTTAACGCGCTAACTATACAGTGGACTAACTAGAAAAATAAACGCAGTACTTTTCAATGCACGAGATATAAGAAGTGTGCCATGAGAGCTTGAGAAGAGGGTCAAATGTGTGTGTCTTGGCAGCTTTGTTGTGAAGTGCATTCTCAAAAAGCATGGTCTATTATATCACCCTGTCACAGGCCATCCCATTCAACACCACCTAATAAGATAGCCCGCTGCAGTTGTTCTAGAGATGTCCAGTTTGCAGCTGAACGTGCAGCATAGAGAAGACCAGCAAGGGGGCCCTCATCAGTGTGTCTGTGTGTGTTTGTGTGTGACTGACCAGTATCTCTGACTAGGGGGCAGGAGCTGATCTTTGCTGCAATGCCCATCAGTGGGGCACTGGCAAAGATATTACCTCCAGCCTCACCTCTTGCCTGCTCACCAGCGGTCGTTTATGGGGAGAACAGAATTAGGTAGGTTTATTCCTGTTCAAACTTCAACATATTATATGTTTGTGTGTCAGGTATCACCTAACCTAACTGCCATTGGTAATAGAACAGTGTCCGTGCCCGAATATCCATACCCACGTCCTAAATACTAGGCCATTCAAGTATGCGAAAAAATAAAGTTTAATAGTATGCTACGAAAATCGAGCATACTTTAAATGCGTGGATGGCATACTCATTTCGGTTTTGACAACAGCTTATCAATTAGATATGGGGATGCGCTACCGAAATCAACAAATAGCGGGAAACAACGCAATCTGACATGACACATCTAGGAGAATTAGATGCACACTTTCCCACAATGCATTGGAAGAGGTGGGGTGTGAGTGATAGGCCCTAATTCTCTTCAAGTCGACAAAAAACAGAACTAGTGTCATGTCTACTCCCACTCCGGTGCTCGACTCCTATCATTATGCACACCTGGCAACCCTCATTACACACACACCTGCGCCCCATCATGAGGCACACCTGGACTCCATCACTACCCTGATTACTCCTACCTTTATCTAGCACTCCCTAGCGCCACTCTTCAGGCAGTATTTGTTCTGTGTTCATGTCCAGACGCTTCTCTTGATCGATGTACGTTATGATTATTAAACTCAGCACCTGCTTCCTGACTCCCAGTGTCATCGTTACAATTAGGCTACTTAATTGGGACGATGCCGAATCCCATAGCTTCTGCAGTGGTGTTCAAATGTAGGCTTAGTAGTTTTTGTTATCTGTAAAATGATCACGAGTATTGCATTGTTGGCTACATCTTTGAATACAGATTTTTTTTTAAATTTATACCCAAAGTGGATTTCTGTTTCTCCTTAAAGTGTTTCTTGTTCTCTTGGCCTTCGTCAGAGCTTTTAAACTAAATAATTCATCTTTTAATTTCTGAATGTGTCGGCACCGGTGATTCAGGATTTGGCTGTGTTATTGATGTCTTGTTAATCAGGCCTTTTGACTTGAACATATGGTTTGTTTTAGTTTTGTAGGCTGGGCTACGTATTTAATTTATGGATCAAGCCTTAGCAGTCATTTGTATTTTTTATGGATCCCCATTAGCAGTCATTCTGACCTCATTCACAATGATCAGTGCTTTAGTTTGTTGCTGTCCAGTGGTTCTGAATTTGCGACTCACCTGACTGTCCACGTTTTTTTTGTGCAATAGCCTTTTGATCTGAACATTTGAAAAGTTGTGTGTACTAAGCTATTTAATTTATATACAGTATTTACAGCACTTTGCTTTCACAAATAAGTTTTGTTGAAATGTAACCAAATGGTCTGTTTCTGTCTTCAGTTATTTTTAAATAGGATAGATGGGCTACGGTATGGGTTGAATGTGATAGCCTGCATATAATCAGCCTGAGTTGATCTATAATTCCATTCCTATTCTGTTCAGAGTTTAGAGAAATTCATCGAATTGGAAATGAGCTATTATCAGGCTGGTTAATGCAATTAATGTCTGCGTTTGTAAATATCCACCCTCACTCAGCCCCGCAACACCCACTCAACCAGTCAGGAGCCACTACTGTGTTGCGGCCATTTCATACTGCATACTTAACAGTACACGCTAAATAGTATGCCAATGATTTACACAACTAACATTTAAAAAAATATATATAAATTAAAACACCTATCTAATCAATACATCTTAAAATCACATGTCACGTTCATTAGAATAACTGGACCAAAGCACAGCGTGATCTGGGTTCCACAGCTTTTTATTTCTAGGTGAAACTCACAGCAAAACAAAAACACTAAATCTCAAAACGAACCGTGAAGCTAACAATAGTGCTAACAGGCTACTATACGGAGACAAGATCCCACAAAGCAGAATGGGGAAATGGCTGACTAAATATGATCCCCAATCAGAGACAACGATAAACAGCTGCCTCTGATTGGGAACCATACCAGGCCAACATAGATGTATAAATCACCTAGATAACCCACCCTAGTCACACCCCGACCTAACCAACATAGAGAATAAAAAGCTCTCTATGGTCAGGGTGTGACATCACCTTTGGCGGCGACTATAGCTTTGAATCTTTCTGGGTAAGTCTCTGAGGTTTCCACACCTGGATTGTTCAATATTTGCCCATTATTATTTTAAAAATATTCAAGCTCTGTCACTGGTTGTTGGTCATTGTTAAACAAGCATTTTCAGGTCTTGTCATAGATTTTCAAGAAGATTTACATCAAAACTGTAACTCGGCCACTCAGGAACATTCACTGTCTCCTTGATTAGCAACTCCAGTGTAAATTTGGCCTTGTGTTTTAGGTTATTATCCTGCTGAAATGGGAATTTATCTACCAGTGTCTGGTGGAAAGCAGACTGAACCAGGTTTGCCTGTGCTTAGCTCCATTCAGTTTTTATTTTTATCCTGAAAAACTCCCCAGTCCTTAACAATTACAAGCATACCCATGACATGATGCATCCAACACTATGCTTACAATTATGGAAAGTAGCACTCAATAATGTGTTGTATTGGATTTGCATGTTTAAGAATATGTTTATTCTGTACAAGCTTGCTTATTTTCACTCTGTCACTTAGGTTAGTATTATGAAATAACTACAATGTTGTTGATCCATCCTCAGTTTTCTCCTATCACAGCCATTTAAAACTCTGTAACTGTTTTATTAAAGTCAACATTGGCCTCCTGGTGAAATATCTCTCATTTTTACTCCCAAACTTATTTAGTCTTGCCATAACAAAGGGGTTGAATTTTGTTATTTCAGATTTTTATTTTTAATTAGTTTGACATTATGGGGTATTGTGTAGGCCAGTGACAAAAACATTGAAATGTAATCCATTTTAAATTCAGGCTGTAACACAACAAAATGTGGAAAAAGTCAAGGGGTGTGTGTGACTACTTTCTGAAGGCATTGTAGTATGCAGTTTAAGTATGTAGTACGCTAGTATGGGTATTCGGACACAGACACTCATTGTGTGTACACTGTATGTGTTCACAGAAACATGTATGGCACAAGCACATAGATACTTGCAAGATGATGTGATGAAGTCCAGACTGACAGACGGGCGTGATACTCATATCTCTAAATGGAGGGAGACCTGGCACTGTGCACTACGTGTTTACTTCTATTGTCATTTTTAATTATTGAATTGAATGGTATTAGTCAATATGTGGTGTGAGAAACCCTGTCTATTCTGCTGCAGGATCAGGGAACTCCTGTTGTATACGGGACACCACTCAGGAAGGTATGACCACTCTGACATGATTGCCAATGTAGCCCCATTACCAGTAGACAAAATGCAGATAGGCACAGTATCTGTATCGGCTGGGAATGACAATGGAAGGTGGAAGACAAGTGTAATATTTGCACATTGTTATATTAGCAGAACACTGCTTCTATGGTATTATGTAAAGGAGTGTTTATTCTACATGGACCTGTTACTACATTTTAAAGTTATCAAAAGTTTAGAATACCTACATAAATTCAGCAATTGCATTCTTATATTACTCTGTAGGCTACTGACCTATTCAAAGCTTCCTCTGGCATCTCACCAAACATCTGCCTGTACTTATTGAACTCAACCTGCAGGAGGTTTGCTTGTTGTGATTGAGTTTGGGGAAACCACTGCAGGCAAGGTTCTGGCAGATGGATGTGTCTTGGTGGTGGCAAGGACACACCCAAGAAACACCCACAACAAACCACACTCCCAAGCCAACTCACGTTTGGCTTCTGTCATGGCTGCCAGCGTTTCTTGAGGAGCAAGCCAAAAAATTAGTTCAAATCAGTGGGTGCAGTCCCTCTTTAAAGGTGTGGGATTTTGTCAATGAAGCCCTTTATCTACTTCCCCAGAGTCAGATGAAGTTGTGGATACCATTTTTATTTCTGTGTCTAGTATGAAGGAAGTTAGCTTCACGAGCCAATGCTATCTCAAACTAATGTTAGCGCAATGACTGAAAGTCTACAGTAACAGCTGTTCCTATAGACTTCCAGTCACTGTGCTAACACTAGTTGGCAATTACGGTAACGCAAGTTAACAACTTCGTTCAAACTGAACGCAGACAGAGATGATCTATTATATTGTCAAGATAGCCGAGTGACCTCTCTAACAATGGGAAGACGTCCTCAACGATTGAAATCAGGCGGGACCATTCTAGCCAATGAGAGGGCAGATATGTGTGTGAACAACAGTCTTAACTAAGTAATTTTCCCAAAGCTGCCAGAATGCCACGTGGATCCACTTATATCAGTATATTTGTAACAACCTAAACAATACGAAACTTATTCGATCAAATAACCTCCATACAAAAAAGGGCTTGTCACACGTGGACAGAAAAATGGCATCCATGAGTTCATCTGACTCTGGGGAAGTAGATAAAAGGCCTCATTGCCAAAATCTGGAAGAATCTGATTAAATCCAGAATGAATTTAGCATCTGAATTACTTACAGTACATAGTGTTGATTTATGTTTACTGCAGCAAGAAATAGAGAGCTTACTTCAGAGGATTGCAAAAATATTGGAGTTGAGGTCGGAGTTGCTGGTGGACTGAGCAATCATTTCTTATATGGTCGTACGTATACTGTTGTATACCACTCTGAAATTGCAAGAAACTAAGGCCTGTCACACCTGAATATTTCTATTGAGATATTGTGAATTATTTTAGAGGGTATCGAGCCAATTGTATGGCGGCCACTGATTACAATTTCAACGTGTTGAAAGGGGATTGTGAGCCAAATGTGAGCCAAATGTGGAGAATCAGCATCATTTTCAATTTTACTATAACCACAAAAAGAATCAACGGGATAAACTCAAACTGTTCCCACAAGGGGTCAGTTGGAAATGGCAAACTAAATGAAAATAACCCTTGATAAGAATAATGTTCTCATTTCAGAGGTTCCTTCCTGTTCTTTCTGGCCACACTAGACACCAATGGATAGACAGAGATCACAGGAGGTTGGTGGCAACTTATTTGGGGAGGACGGGCTCATTATAATGGCTGGAACAGAATTAATGGAATGGCAATCAAACTCATTACATGATTTCCATGTGTTTGATAGCATTCCTTTCACTCCATTCCAGCCAATATAATGAGCCGTTCTCCTCTCTGCAACCTCCTGTGACAGAGATTTAATACACACCAAACCAATGCAGACTACCTTAACGGAAAACCTACTCAGGTGTAACTCATTAGAACATAGCAACTAATCTTCCAGGCATCCAAGTATCCCAGCTTCACACTCGACTACCAACTTCAAGGATTAATTATATGCTAGTGATTTAGGTGATGAAGTAACTTGTCAGGAAGTACAACCACTGATTGGATTTAATATTTTCTTAATCATGAATTGACCTTGAATAATGGATAAGAACATTTCAATCTTCAGGTATACTTTTAAGTGATCAATTTGTTGAGAAGTTGTTTTGTGACCCTCAGTGAGTTGAAGATAAGTCCTCGCACTGACTCGGCCAATCAAATCATGATTTAGGGAAATTAACCTGTCAATGACTGAATAATTTAATAAATTAACTTTAATCAATCAAATGCATTTATTTATAAAGCTCTTTTTACATCAGCCCATGTCACAAAGTGCTATACAGAAACCCAGCCTAAACTTCCGGCGCCGACAGAGATGGCCGCCTCGCTTCGCGTTCCTAGGAAACTATGCAGTTTTTTGTTTTTTTACGTGTTATTTCTTACATTAGTACCCCAGGTCATCTTAGGTTTCATTACATACAGTCGAGAAGAACTACTGAATATAAGATCAGCATCAACTCACCATCAGTACGACCAAGAATATGTTTTTCGCGACGCGGATCCTGTGTTCTGCCTTACAAACAGGACAAAGGAGTGGATCCTATGCAGCGACCCAAAAAAACGACTCCGAAAGAGAGGGAAACGAGGCGGTCTACTGGTCAGACTCCGGAGACGGGCACAGCGCGCACCACTCCCTAGCATTCTTCTTGCCAATGTCCAGTCTCTTGACAACAAGGTTGATGAAATCCGAGCAAGGGTAGCATTCCAGAGGGACATCAGAGACTGTAACGTTCTTTGCTTCACGGAAACGTGGCTTACTGGAGAGACGCAATCCGAAGCGGTGCAGCCAACAGGTTTCTCCACGCATCGCGCAGACAGGAAAAAACATCTTTCTGGTAAAAAGAGGGGCGGGGGCGTATGCCTTATGACTAACGTGACATGGTGCGATGAAAGAAACATACAGGAACTCAAATCCTTCTGTTCACCTGATTTAGAATTCCTCACAATCAAATGTAGACCGCATTATCTACCAAGAGAATTCTCTTCGATCATAATCACAGCCGTATATATCCCCCCCCAAGCAGACACATCGATGGCTCTGAACGAACTTTATTTAACTCTCTGCAAACTGGAAACAATTTATCCGGAGGCTGCATTCATTGTAGCTGGGGATTTTAACAAGGCTAATCTGAAAACAAGACTCCCCAAATTTTATCAGCATATCGATTGCGCAACCAGGGGAGGAAAGACCTTGGACCATTGTTACTCTAACTTCCGCGACGCACATAAGGCCCTGCCCCGCCCCCCTTTCGGAAAAGCTGACCACGACTCCATTTTGTTGATCCCTGCCTACAGACAGAAACTAAAACAAGAGGCTCCCACGCTGAGGTCTGTCCAACGCTGGTCCGACCAAGCTGACTCCACACTCCAAGACTGCTTCCATCACGTGGACTGGGAGATGTTTCGTATTGCGTCAGATAACAACATTGACGAATACGCTGATTCGGTGTGCGAGTTCATTAGAACGTGCGTTGAAGATGTCGTTCCCATAGCAACGATTAAAACATTCCCTAACCAGAAACCGTGGATTGATGGCAGCATTCGTGTGAAACTGAAAGCGCGAACCACTGCTTTTAATCAGGGCAAGGTGTCTGGTAACATGACCGAATACAAACAGTGCAGCTATTCCCTCCGCAAGGCTATCAAACAAGCTAAGCGCCAGTACAGAGACAAAGTAGAATCTCAATTCAACGGCTCAGACACAAGAGGCATGTGGCAGGGTCTACAGTCAATCACGGACTACAGGAAGAAACCCAGCCCAGTCACGGACCAGGATGTCTTGCTCCCAGGCAGACTAAATAACTTTTTTGCCCGCTTTGAGGACAATACAGTGCCACTGACACGGCCTGCAACGAAAACATGCGGTCTCTCCTTCACTGCAGCCGAGGTGAGTAAGACATTTAAACGTGTTAACCCTCGCAAGGCTGCAGGCCCAGATGGCATCCCCAGCCGCGCCCTCAGAGCATGCGCAGACCAGCTGGCCGGTGTGTTTACGGACATATTCAATCAATCCCTATACCAGTCTGCTGTTCCCACATGCTTCAAGAGGGCCACCATTGTTCCTGTTCCCAAGAAAGCTAAGGTAACTGAGCTAAATGACTACCGCCCCGTAGCACTCACATCCGTCATCATGAAGTGCTTTGAGAGACTAGTCAAGGACCATATCACCTCCACCCTACCTGACACCCTAGACCCACTCCAATTTGCTTACCGCCCAAATAGGTCCACAGACGATGCAATCTCAACCACACTGCACACTGCCCTAACCCATCTGGACAAGAGGAATACCTATGTGAGAATGCTGTTCATCGACTACAGCTCGGCATTCAACACCATAGTACCCTCCAAGCTCGTCATCAAGCTCGAGACCCTGGGTCTCGACCCCGCCCTGTGCAACTGGGTACTGGACTTCCTGACGGGCCGCCCCCAGGTGGTGAGGGTAGGCAACAACATCTCCTCCCCGCTGATCCTCAACACTGGGGCCCCACAAGGTTGCGTTCTGAGCCCTCTCCTGTACTCCCTGTTCACCCACGACTGCGTGGCCACGCACGCCTCCAACTCAATCATCAAGTTTGCGGACGACACAACAGTGGTAGGCTTGATTACCAACAACGATGAGACGGCCTACAGGGAGGAGGTGAGGGCCCTCGGAGTGTGGTGTCAGGAAAACAACCTCACACTCAACGTCAACAAAACTAAGGAGATGATTGTGGACTTCAGGAAACAGCAGAGGGAACACCCCCCTATCCACATCGATGGAACAGTAGTGGAGAGGGTAGCAAGTTTTAAGTTCCTCGGCATACACATCACAGACAAACTGAATTGGTCCACTCACACAGACAGCATCGTGAAGAAGGCGCAGCAGCGCCTCTTCAACCTCAGGAGGCTGAAGAAATTCGGCTTGTCACCAAAAGCACTCACAAACTTCTACAGATGCACAATCGAGAGCATCCTGGCGGGCTGTATCACCGCCTGGTATGGCAACTGCACCGCCCTCAACCGTAAGGCTCTCCAGAGGGTAGTGAGGTCTGCACAACGCATCACCGGGGGCAAACTACCTGCCCTCCAGGACACCTACACCACCCGATGTCACAGGAAGGCCATAAAGATCATCAAGGACATCAACCACCCGAGCCACTGCCTGTTCACCCCGCTATCATCCAGAAGGCGAGGTCAGTACAGGTGCATCAAAGCTGGGACCGAGAGACTGAAAAACAGCTTCTATCTCAAGGCCATCAGACTGTTAAACAGCCACCACTAACACTGAGTGGCTGCTGCCAACACACTGACACTGACTCAACTCCAGCCACTTTAATAATGGGAATTGATGGGAAATGATGTAAATATATCACTAGCCACTTTAAACAATGCTACCTTATATAAATGTTACTTACCCTACATTATTCATCTCATACGCATACGTATATACTGTACTCTATATCATCGACGGTATCCTTATGTAATACATGTATCACCAGCCACTTTATACTATACTATGCCACTTTGTACTCTATATCATCGACGGTATCCTTATGTAATACATGTATCACTAGCCACTTTATACTATACTATGCCACTTTGTTTACATACTCATCTCATTTGTACATACTGTACCCGATACCATCTACTGTATCTTGCCTATGCTGCTCTGTACCATCACTCATTCATATATCCTTATGTACATATTCTTTATCCCCTTACACTGTGTACAAGACAGTAGTTTGGAATTGTTAGTTAGATTACTTGTTATTACTGCATTGTCGGAACTAGAAGCACAAGCATTTCGCTACACTCGCATTAACATCTGCTAACCATGTGTATGTGACAAATAAAATTTGATTTGATTTGATTTGATTTGAAAACAGCAAGCAATGCAGATGTAGAAGCACGGTGGCTAGGAAAAACTCAGGCAGGAACCTAGGAAGAAACCGAGAGACGAACCAGACTCTGAGAGGTGGCCAGTCCTCTTCTGTGTGTGTCTGGTTGGAGATTTTAACAGTACATGGCCAAGATGTTCAAACGTTCAAAGATGACAAGCAGGGACAAATAATAATAATCCCAGTGGTTGTAGAGGGTGCAACAGGTCAGCACCTCAGGAATAAATGTCAGTTGGCTTTTCATAGCCGATCATTCAGAGTTAAAGACAGCAGGTGCAGTAGCGCGAGAGAGTCGAAAACAACAGGTCTGGGACAAGGTAGCACGTCCGATGAACAGGTCAGCGTTCCAAAGCCGCAGGAAGAACACTTGAAACTGGAGCAGCAGCACGACCAGGTGGACTGTGTACAGCAAGGAGTCATCAGGCCAAGTAGTCCTGAGGCATGGTCCCAGGGCTCAAGTCCTCCGGGAGAGGAGGGAGAGGGGAGAGGGAGAGAATTAAAGGGAGCATACTTCAATTCACACAGGACACCAGATAAGACAGGAGAATTACTCCAGATATAACAGACTGACTCTAGCCCCCTGACACAAACAATTGCATCATAAATACTGGAGGCTGAGACAGGAGGGGTCGGTAGAAACTGTGGCCCCTTCCAAAGATAGCCCCAGACAGGGCCAACCAGGCAAGATATAACTCCACCCCCCACACCACTAGAGGGATATCTTCAAACCACCAACTTACTACCCTGAGTAAGGCTGAGTATAGCCCACGAAGATCTCCCCCACAGCACGAACCCGGGGGGGTGCCAACCCAGACAGGAAGATCACATCAGTGACTCAACCCACTCAGAGGCAGAGAATCCCAGCGTAGAGAGGCGAACCGACCAGGCAGAGACAGCAAGGGCAGTTCGTCGCTCCAGTGCCTTTCCGTTCACCTTCACACCCTGGGCCAGACTGCACTCAATCATAGGACCTACTGAAGAGATGAGTCTTCAGTAAAGACTTAAAGGTCGAGACCGAGTCTGCATCTCTCGCAAATGGAGCTCTGTAGGAGAAAGCCCTGCCTCCAGTTGTTTGCTTAGATATTCTAGGGACAAAAAGGAGGCCTTCGTCTTGTGACTTGTACGTGTAGGTATGTATGGCAGGACCAAATAGGAGAGATAGGTAGGAGTAATCCCATGTAATGCTTTGTAGGTTAGCAGTAAAACCTTGAAATCAGTCCTATCCTTAACAAGAAGCCAGCATAGAAAGGCTAGCACTGGAGAAATATGATAATTTTTTGGGGTTCTAGTCAAGATTCTAGCAGCCGTGTTTAGCACTAACTGAAGTTGATTTAGTGATTTATCTGGCTAGATGGAAAGTACAGCATTGCAGTAGTCTAATCTATAAGTGACAAATCATGGATTAGCTTTTCTGCATAATTTTTTGACAAAAAGTTCAATATTTTTTCAATGTTACGAAGATGGAAAAAAGCTGTCCTTGAAATATTCTTGATATGTTCGTCAAAAGGGGTACATTTTTATATTTTATAAGCAAACACAGAGGGTGGTACAAAATGTCCTTACATCTGATGCTTTGCCAAATGTGGACAACACTTTTGCCACCATTCATATGGCATTATATTTGATAATGAATTTGAAAGCATCAATACACAGTAGTTTAAAGATAAGAGTTAAAAGTTGTTTGGTGAACTGACTATTACTAAAATGATTTAGTTATTACATTGTCAAAGGGTACATTCATAGTTTATTCTACTCTTTATTACTATCCGGAAGAATAGGCTCTTCAAACTTTGGAAATCATTGAATTGTTATTATAAGTCAAAGCACCAAAACATTGGGGAATGATAGTCCTCTCTGTTCATACGAAACCATAATGAGACAATTTGTTTGTTTACAAATCTAAGTTATCACCCACACTTAAATTATCTCCCCAGTGCTAGAGCCAAATGGCTGTCAAAGCCTTGAATAATTTATTGAACTCCTATCACAATATACTGTATGGTGCTGACCAAAATACTTTAAAAAAAACATATTGTCATCGTCGTTATTGTTTAATCCCTGGGTAGTTTTGACATGTTCTCCATCTGTTGCAGTCTGCTGCTGTTGAGCTATGTGCTGCTTGGACACTGATAAAAGCAACTTTACTGTTTTGTGATCTCCAAACTGTTTCAGCTCTTACCATCATTCAAAGAAGGACTGCTGTGTGAAAGAGAGAGAGAGTGAGAGACACAGAGAGCGACAGAGAGAGAGACAAAGAGAGAGCGAGAGTGGGAGGGGTAGATCTGTTATTGGGAGTGATGGCCGCAAACAGTGCAGTTGGCTCAAAAAGGCGCTTTTTCTTTGAGGCTAGTACTCTTGTTTCAAGCTAAGCAATTCCCTCCCACTCTCTTCCTATTCCCCCTCTCTGTTTTGTAGTTGGAAATGGGAAAGAAGGCTTTTTCTTCACACTGCCAACTGCGCTGCAGCAAAATGTTATCATTCAATGTATCAAGCAATACCAGCCTGTTGGCAAGTTATAGGAACAGTGTTTGCATCGAGTGCACATACTGTAGGCTACACAATCAAGTATATGGCATTGATTTAAGAGTTTATACGGGTAACTATTGCTCAGTACAAGCAAACCTATTGGCAGACCAAAAGATTCAGTTCCAGGTCATTTTGGATGTCAGTACAATCATGACCTCCTACCATGTCACACATTGTAAAACCCAGCTAGACTTAAAGGCCCATTCTGTGATTTCTGCAGCCATTTCACAATCTCCGCACAAGGGCACATTTGAAAACAATAAACAATAGTCTAAAAACAGTTCCATACATTAAAGGGTGACAGCACTTACTGAGTTGGCCTTGTTTGTCAAATCAAATCACATGTTATTTATCACATGCTCCGAATACAACAGACCTTACAGTAAAATGCCTACTTACAAGCCCTTAACCAACAATGCAGTTTTAAGAAAATACTCCCAAAAAAGTAAGAGATAAGAATAACAAATAATTAAAGAGCAGCAGTAAATAACAATAGTGGGGCTATATACAGGAGGTACCGGTACACAGTCAATGTGCGGGGGCACCGGTGTCAATGTAATTGAGGTAATATGTACATGAAGGTAGAGTAATTAAAGTGACTATGTATAGATAATAACAGAGAGTAGCAGCAACGTAAAAGGGTGGGGGCAATGCAAATACTCTGGGTAGCCATTTGATTAGATGTTCAGGAGTCTTATGGCTTTGGGGATAGAAGCTGTTCAGAAGCCTCTTGAACCTGGACTTGGCTCTCCGGTACCGCTTGCCATGCGGTAGCAGAGATAACAGTCTATGACTAGGGTGGCTGGAGTCTTTGACAAGTTTTAGGGCCTTCCTCTGACACCGCCTGGTATAGAGGTCCTGGATGGCAGGAAGATTTGCTCCAGTGATGTACTGGGTCGTACGCACTACCCTCTGTAGTGCCTTGCGGTCGGAGGCTGAGCAGTTGGTGATGTGGACACCAAGGAACTTGAAGCTTGAAGCTCTCAACCTGCTCTACACATCAATGCTCAATAAGAAATGCTAGCAGCCATGACTGAGTGGATTTGATTTTCTAGCCCGGTTTACCCCAGTAGGAGGAGTTTGACAGGGTGAAAAGTGATTGGACTTATTTAGGAACCGGGCTGCCTCCCCATGCAAAGCCCACGGCGAACTCATCTCAAAACAAAAGTGACGTAGCCAAAGCTGGATTAAGCATTTAGAGGAATGAGTTGGATTCTGTTTTCACATGCAAAAGTGATTACTTTTCATAAAAACACTAATCTGCCTTGCCAAGAAAACTAGTTCAAAAAATTAAACATATATTTTACGGAAAAGAGATGTTGTATGTTTCTGAACAATGCAACATCCTGCCTTGTTGTGCCAACATGACAGAGCCGCACAGATTACTGTTCAATTTGAAAGGGTGCTCCTCCCTCACCGCTTTATCCCGTTCACATCAAGGGCCATAGACCGGTGCACTCAGGTTAGTAGAACTCGCTCACTGAAGGTAAACAAGACTTGTGGGGGTGTGGTTTTATGTGGGTGATTCTTGGGGGTGTCTTTGCCATTCCCTCATTTTTTTTATGGCTGGCCATGCTTTCCACCTGGCTACCCCACCCCAGTCAACATCTCTGCACCCCCCACAGTAACTTGCCCAAGCCTCCCCCATTTCTCCTTCACCCGAATCCAGATAGCTGATGTTCTGAAAGAGCTGCAAACTCTGCACCCCTACAAATCAGCTGAGCTAGACAATCTGGACCCTCTCTTTCTAAAATTATCCACCACAATTGTTGCAACCCCTATTACTAGCCTGTTCAACCTCTCTTTCGTATTGTCTGAGATCCCTAAAGATTGGAAAGCTGCTGTGGTCATCCCACTCTTCAAAGGGGGTGACACTCTAGACCCAAACTGTTACAGACCTATATCTATCCTACCCTGCCTTTCTAAAGTCTTTGAAAGCCAAGATAACAAACAGATCACCGACCATTTTGAATCTCACCGTACGTTCTCCGCTATGCAATCTGGTTTTCGAGCTGGTCATGGTTGCACCTCAGCCACACTATAGGTCCTAAACAATATCATAAACGCCATCGATAAAAGACAATACTGTGCAGCCGTATTCATCAACCTGTTCAAGGCTTTTGACTCTGTCAATCACCGCATTCTTATCGGCAGACTCAACAGCCTTGGTTTCTCAAATGACTGCCTCGCCTGGTTCACCAACTACTTCTCAGATATAGTACAGTGTGTCAAATCGAACGGCCTGTTGTCCGGACCTCTGCCAGTCTCTATGGGGGTGCCACAGGGTACAATTCTCGGACCGACTCCTTTCTCTGCATACATCAATGATATCGCTCTTGCTGCTGGTGATTCTCTGATCCACCTCTACGCAGACGACACCATTCTGTATATTTCTGGCCCATCTTTGGACACTGTGTTAGCAAACTTCCAGACGAGCTTCAATGCCATACAACACTCCTTCCGTGGCCTCCAACTGCTCTTAAATGGGAGCAAAACTTAATGCATGCTCTACAACCGATTGCTGCCCGCCCCCGCCCGCCCATCTAGCATCACTACTCTGGACGGTTCTGACTTAGAATATGTGGACAACTACAAATACCTAGGTGTCTGGTTAGACTGTAAACTCTCCTTCCAGACTCACATTAAGCATCTCCACTCCAAAATTAAATCTATAATCGGCTTCCTATTTCGCAAAAAAGCATCCTTCACTCATGCTGCCAAACATACCCTCGTAAAACTGACTATCCTACCGATCCTTGACATCGGTGATGTCATTTACAAAATACTCTACTCAGCAAATTGGATGTAGTCTATCATAATGCCATCAGTTTTGTCACCAAAGCCCCATATACTACCCACACACTGTATATAGACTTTTCTATTGTGTTATTGACTGTATGTTTGTTTATCCCATGAGTAACTCTGTATTGTTTGTGTCGCACTGTTTTGAGCTATCTTGGCCAGGTCGCAGTTGTAAATGAGAACTTGTTCTCAACTGGCCTACCTGGTTAAATAAATAAAGGTGAAATAAAAAATGCAAAAATCAATCACAACAAACAAGGCCAGTAGTGAGTATAGCGAGGTTAGCTAAGATACAATAGCTTTGCTTTGGAGAGAACAACGTTTTGAAATTTAGAACGTCTCCGGACTGACTGGTCATCTTAAGATGGTCAGCTAATTCAGTTCTATGTGTAGGCTAAAGCCTGCACTGACCTTGTGTTTAGCCAAGCTGACAGCAGCTAGTTAGCATAGCTTGGTGATAGCTGCAGCTGGCTTTCCTATCTAGCTGATATTTCTGTCAAATCAGTTATGGCAAGATAGCAAGAGCCAGTGTCTGGAATGTTTTTCATAGGACACTCGTTCTACAAAACCTTGCTACGACATTAACTTGCAACTTAGTTTCAACGTTTTGACACCTCATGAAAATACAACTGCAAGTTGAGAAAGGTAAAGGGGATACCTTGTGAGTTGCACAACTGAATGCATTCAACCAAAATGTCTCTTCAGAATTTAACCCAACCCCAAATGAATTATCAAATCATGTATAACAAAAGGTAGCTACTAGCTAGCTAATACCAGCTATCTACTTAGCTAAGGTACTCATCAATACCAGTGGTTTGATATTTGAGGCAGCAGAAGTGACCGTGTGTGTTGTAATCCATTCCTGCCTATCTGGTAATATTGTTAAAATGCATTGGAAGTTTGAACCAACTTTATGAAAGCCCATTTTCACCTCTATTTGCCGAGCAAAATGTGTGTGCGTTGCACTCATATGCAGACTTAAAAACAAATGGAAGGTTGGGGAGGACCACAATGTGTTGTCTCTGGGCAATTGGGCATCATTGGCGTAAGTGGGCATGTAAGTATTCCATACCCAACCCTCCAGTAAGCCGTGACAAACTCACTTACAAAACTCAGTTTTGGACGAGATTGACTTTATGACCAAAATTATCCTATTAAAATTTGTAGTCATTTTGACACTAGAATGAATGTTTCTGAATGTTTAAAACCAGAGAAGTTGGTTCTAAGGGGCAGTTGACCTGTAACTCAGAGGAGCTTTTTAAAAAACCTGGTGTTACAACAGAATTTCAAACAATGATGACGACTTGGACTCGGCGTCAACTCTCCTGAGACACCAGCTATGTCAGGGGGCTTTCGTAGCTCCTCCTCCTCCTCAGTTCTCTTTCTCTGGGAGCGTCCAGATGTTATCTTTGAGGGATCCCAGGCAGAAGCCTGACTGAAGTGCAGGGCTAGATAAAAAGCACACACCGAAAATTGATGGCTGAAAGAGAGGTTCAGTCTGCTTGATGACAACTGATCAATTATTTTCTTCAGAACTGTTTTCATTCTACTGAGTAATAGCAGAAGTTCAACTAGAAGGGGAGCATTGTGAAGATTAAACTGTTCCTGCACGTTAGGTAATGACAGGAGGATGATATTCACATCCTAAACTTGAGTTTAGACATTTAAACATTTCAAAGAGCATGGGAAATTGGCAAGCCTCGTGCACCTAAACATTATTCAGTTTTGAAACAGGTGTACCTAGCTTGTCAACACGTATACACAGTACCTCCCCCTAAATGACTTTATACCTCTTTTCCCCTCGTGTCAAATGTGGATATAATTTAGTTTAAGTTATGCCACAGTTAATACCGTCACAAATGATTGACCATTTGGAAGTGGGCCTTTTGAAGTATGAAACCATGGCACTGATGCTATGTCATTGTAGTGTAGCCCAGTTTCACAAGTACACTCTGTTTTAAGCTCATCCTTGCATAAAATGACATGCTGAATATTCATTATGTGCAGCTTTTGAAGTCTTATCAATTGCTTTCTATTCCTAACCCAGAGACTCAGTTTATGACTTTCATTTAATGAACATTTCAACAAATATGCTTAAAAACGTAATAATTGTATTGTGCTTGCCTTCTGGTGTAGGCCTTTTTTTAAAGGTGAGTGTCGTGTGTGCACCCTCTCCGGCCTCTAGGTTACCAGTCTGCTTGTCATAGCACATACCATAGTAACGCGTAATTGCGTAGAATGACGACTCACCAAAGGGAAGTTTCAGGAAGTTTTTGTTGTTGTTTGTTTTTGTTTTGGAGGCGATGTCGGGTCCGGGTGTCTGGGCCAGAGCTACCTGGGAGGGAGGCCTCAGCCGGTTTGTCAGATTTCCATGCCTCGGTGGGTTCGAGGGGTTCTCGTGCCTCGACCGAGGCAACTGGGGAGGTCTCAGCTGGCTCATCAGGCTTTCATGCCTCAGCCGGTTCATCAGGTTTCTGCGCCTCAGTGGAGGCGACCGGTCCGCTCCTCATCCCCGGGATCTTCCCTGTGGTTGGCATCCTGTGGCTGGAGTTGAATGCTCCGGGGAGGAGGAACTGTCAGTACAGTATACTCTCTCTCCGGCGCTCTAGGACGCCATGCTCTTGCGCCTCAGCTGGATCATCAGGTGTCCTGCGCCTCGGCAGAGGTGACCTGTCCGCTCCTGATCCCCAGGATCGTCATTTTGGTCGCTTCCTGTGACTGGAGCCGGGCATCAGGGAGTGGGTACTGTCACGTGTGCTCCCACTCCGGCCTCTAGGTCAACAGTCTGCTCGTCATGCCGCACACCTGTCACCATCATATATGACACTTACCTGGACTCGATCACCTCCTTGATTACCTGCCCTATAATTGTCACTCTATTTGGTTCCTTCCCCAGTCGTCTTTATATCTGTATCATGTCGGTGCGCTGGTTGTGTTACGTGTTTGTTTCATTTATTTATTAAATGTTTTCACTCCCTGAACTTGCTTCCCGACTCGCAGCGTACATCGTTACCGTGACAATCAGTGGACTTTTTCCACAGAATATTTCCCAAACTTAAAGTCTCTGACACAGTACTGTATCCTTAGAACTGTGTTGCCCCATGAGAAATGAACAAACGTGACAGATTATCATATTGAAACATAACATAATGCATGATAATCAGTTAGGACAAGTGTAGTAAATGTTTATAGAACAATTCTAAAGACTCAACTTAAGATTCAAGTGTATATTTATCAAACCTAATTTTATTTGTCAATAGGTGTAGACCTTACCTTGAAATGCTTACTTATAAGCCCTTAACAAACAATACCGTTTTAAGAAAATAGAGTTAAGAAAATATTTACTAAATTAAAAATGTAATAAATACAATTAAATAAATAAATAAATAATAACACAATTAAATAACAATAATGAGGCTATACAGAGGGGGTACCGGTATCAAGTCAGGTTAGTCGAGGTAAATTGTAAATGTAGTGACTATGCATATGCCTTCCTGTGTTTGGACCATGATAGTTTGTTGGTGATGTGGACACCAAGGAACTTGAAACTCTCGACCCGCTCCACTACAGCCACGTCGATGTGAATGGGGGCGTGTTCAGCCCTCCTTTTCCTGTAGTCCACAATCATCTCCTTTGTCTTGCTTACGTTGAGGGAGAGGTTGTTGTCATTGCACCACACTGCCAGGTCTCTGACCTCCTCCCTATAGGCTGTCTCATTGTTGTCGGTGATCAGGCCTACCACCGTTGTGTCGTCATCAAACTTAATGATGGCGTAGGAGTCGTGCTTGGCCATGCAGTCGTGGGTGAACAGGGAGTACAGGAGGGGTCTAAGCACGCACCACTGAGGGGCCCCCATGTTGAGGATCAGCGTGGCAGATGTGTTGTTACCCACCCTTACCACCTGGGGGTGGCACATCAGGAAGTCCAGGATCCAGCCGCAGAGGGAGTTGTTTAGTCCCAGGGTTCTTAGCTTTGTAACGAGCTCTGTGGTGGTTGTAATGCAACAAAATAGGAAAAAAAACACAAATAGGGATGAATACTTTTGCAAGGCACTGTATATGTGTGCCACAATTATTGGCACCCCTTCTATTCAATACTTTGTACAAATCCCTTTGCCAAGATAACAGCTCTGAGTCTTCTCCTACAATGTCTAATGAGGTTGGAGAAAACATGGCCAAGGATCTGAGACCGTTCCTCCATACAGCATCTCTCCAGATCCTAAAGATTCAGAGGTCCACGCTTGTGGACTCTCCTCTTCAGCTCACTCCACATGTTTTTTATGAGGTTTAGGTCAGGGTACTGGGATGGCCAAGGCAAAACCTTGATCATTGTCCTGCTGGAAGATCCAACCACAGCCCAGTTTAACCCTTGTGTAGTCTTAACATTCTGTATACTCACATCAAATCAAATTGTATTGGTCACATACACATGGTTAGCAGATGTTAATGAGAGTAGCGAAAAGCTTGTGCTTCTAGTTCCAACAGTGCAGTAATATCTAACAAGTAATCTAACAATTCCCCGACAACTACCTAATACACACAAATCTAAAGGGGTGAATGAGAATATGTACATATAAGTACAGTGCCTTGCGAAAGTATTCGGCCCCCTTGAACTTTGCGACCTTTTGCCACATTTCAGGCTTCAAACATAAAGATATAAAACTGTATTTTTTTGTGAAGAATCTACAACAAGTGGGACACAATCATGAAGTGGAACGACATTTATTGGATATTTCAAACTTTTTTAACAATTCAAAAACTGAAAAATTGGGCGTGCAAAATTATTCGCAAAGTTCAAGGGGGCCGAATACTTTTGCAAGGCACTGTATATGGATGAGCGATGGCCAAGCGGCATAGGCAAGATGCAGTAGAGTATAAAATGCAGTAAAAAACATGTGATATGAGTTATGTAAGATATGTAAACATTAATAAAGTGGCATTATTTAAAGTGGCATTGTTTAAAGCGACTAGCGATCCATTTGTTACAGTGTCCAGTGATTGGGTTTCAGTGTAGGCAACAACCTCTCTGAGTTAGTGATGGCTATTTAACAGTCTGATGGTCTAGAGATTGAAAAACAGCTTATATCTCTCTGTCCCAGCTTTGATGCACCTGTTCTGACCTCGCCTTCTGGATGATAGCTGTGTGAACAGGCAGTGGCTTGGGTGGTTGTTGTCCTTGATGATCTTTTTGGCCTTCCTGTGACATTGGGTGCTGTAGCTGTCATGGAGGGCTGGATGTTTGTCCCCGGTGATGCGTTGTGCAGACCTCACTACCCTCTGAATTTCTTCAGCCTCCTGAGGTTGAAGAGGTGCTGTTGCGCCTTCTTCATCACACTGTCTGTGTGGGTGGATAATTTCAGTTTGTCTGTGATGTGTATGACCAGGAACTTAAAACCTTCCACCTTCTCCACTGCTGCCCCTTTGATGTGGATAGGGGTGTGCTCCCTCTGCTGTTTCCTGAAGTCCACGTCCATCTCCTTTGTTTAGTTGGCGTTGAGTGAGAGATTGTTTTTCTGACACCACACTCCGAGTGCCCTCACCTCCTCCCTCTAGGCTGTCTTGTTGGAAATCAAGCCCACTACTGTTGTGTCGTCTGAAAACTTGATGATTGAGTTAGAGGCGTGCATGGCCACACAGTCATGGGTGAACAGGGAGTACAGGAAAGGGCTGAGCACACACCCTTGTGGATGGGTCAGCGTAGTGGAGATGTTGTTTCCTACCTTCACCACCTGGAGGAAGCCCGTCAGAAAGTCCAGGACCCAATTACACAGGGAGGGGTTGAGACCCAGGGTGTTGGTGTTGAATACTGAGCTATAGTCAATGAACAGCATTCGTACATAGGTATTCTTTTTGTCAAGATGGGATAGGGCAGCGTGCGAAGAGATGGCGATTGCCTCATCTCTGAACCTGTTGGGGCGGTATTCAAACTGAAGTGGGTCTAGGGTGGCCGGTAGGGTGGCGGTGATATGATCCTTGACTAGCCTCTCAAAGCACTTCATGATGACAGAAGTGAGTGCTACGGGGCGGTAGTCATTTAGTTCAGTTATCTTTGCCTTCTTGAGTACAGGAACAATGGTAGCCATCTTGAAGCATGTGGGGACAACAGACTGGGATAGGGAGAGATTAAATATGTCTGTAAACACACCAGCCAGCTGGTCTGCACATGCTCGGAGGACGCGGCAAGGGATGCTGTCGGGGCCAGCAGCCTTGTGAGGGTTAACACGTTTACATATTTTACTCACGTCAGCCACTGAGATGGAGAGGGGGGGGATGCAGTCTTTGTTAGCGATCCGCTACAACTTCACTGAATTATCTTCAAAGCGGGCCAGGAAGGTGTTTAATTTGTTTGGAAGCGTGATGTCGATATCCGTGACGTGGCTGTTTTTGAGGTCCGTGATTTCCTGTATACGACTCGTGTCTGAGTCGTTGAATTGCAGCATGCTTAAATGCGGTGGTTCGCACTTTCAGTTTAACCGAATGACGCAATCCATCCACTGTTTCTGGTTAGGCTAGGTTTTAAATGGTCACAGTGGGTACGACATCTTAAATGCACTTATTTATAAACGCACTCACCAAGTCAGCGCATAGGTCAATGTTGTCCTCTGAGGCTGATCGGAAACATATTCCATTCCGCGTGAAAACAATCTTGGAGCGTGGCTTCTGATTGGTCTAGTCAGCTTTGAATGGTTCTCGTCACTGGTACATCCTGTTTGAGTTTCTGCCTATAAGCCGGGACGAGCAAGATGGCATTGTGGTCGGATTTGCCGAAGCGGGGGCGGGGGAGGGCTTTGTATGCATCGCGAAGTTAGATTAGCAGTGGTCGAGAGTATTAGTCCTACGTGTCATGCAATCAATATGCTGAAACAATTTAGGTAGCATTGTTCTCTTGCTTTGTTTAAATCCCCTGCTACAATAAATGCAGCCTCCGGATATACAGTTTCCAGTTTCCATAATCGAGTGAAGTTCCTTGAGGGCCGTCTTGGTGTTCGCTTGAAGGGGGATGTACACAGCTGTGACTATAACTGACGAGAATTCTCTTGGTAGGTAGAATGGCCGACATTTGATTGTAAGGAATTCTAGGTCAGGTGAGCAGAAGGACTTGAGTTCCTGTATGTTGTTATGATTACACCAAGAGTTGTTAATCATAAAGCATACATCACCACCCTTCCTCTTCCCAAAGAGGTGTTTATCTCTGTCGGCGTGATGCATAGAGAAGCCGGGTGGCTGAATCGATTCCGACAACATATCCCGAGAGAGCCATGTTTCCGTGAAACAGAGAATTTATCATCTCTGATGTCTCTCTGGAAGGCAACACTCGCTTGAATTTTGTCTACCTTGTTGTCAAGAGACTGGACATTGGAAAGTAGTATACTCAGGAGCGGATAGCGATGTGCCGTTTTTGAAGCCTGACCAGAAGACAGCTCCGTCTGCCCCTTCTGCGTTGCCGTTGTTTTCGGTCAGCTGCTGGGATTAGATCCATTGTCCTGGGTGGTGGTCAGGACAAGAGAGGATCTGCTTCGGGAAAGTCATATTCCTGGTAGTAATGTTGGTAAGTTGACGTTGCTCTTATATCCAACAGTTCTTTCCGGCTGTATGTAATAAGACTTAAGATTTCCTGGGGTAACAACGTAAGAAATAATACATAAAAAAACAAAATACTGCATAGTTTCCTAAGAACGCGATTTGAGGTGACCATCTCTGTCGTCGCCATCTAAGGGTCCCAAGGGTAAATAAGGACCCGCCTTCACTAAACCCCTAAAATAAAGCAGCTTAATTTAATTTTAATCCCTAAATCTATTTTGCATGAAGAACATTAATTACAAACTTTGTGAATATCTGGGTTTGCCCTCTTCACAATGCAGAAAGACTGCATTTAATCAGTGGACACCACTGATTACAACACACCTGTCATAATTATTTTCTTTAATAATAATAAACCTCTACTTTAGTATTATTACTGCTAACTGTACAGTGTGGGTGTAAACATATATTTTTTAGCAAGAGATAGCACTTGTATAGCCTAAGAAAGTAGCAGAAATGTGCAGAAACTAGTTTTGAATGCATTTTATTGAAGGGAAACAACAGTCTAACTTTTTTTGGGAAACATAGTGATGTGTTCTTATTTATACACTATAAATAGGAGGAATGCAACTACAAAATAATAGTCTTCTCACATTTTTTGAACCATTGCCCTCACCCACAAGGTGTATAAACAACACTATTAAATAAAAATAAAATAAGATAATAGATACAAAACAAAAATGTGAAGAAAATACAGTTGAAGTCGGAAATGTACATACACCTTAGCCAAATACATTTAAACTCAGTTTTTCACAATTCCTGACATTTAATGCTAGTAAAAATTCCCTGTCTTAGGTCAGTTAGAATCACCACTTCATTTTAAGAATGTGAAATGTCAGAATAATAGTAGAGAGAATGATTTATTTCAGCTTCTATTTCTTTCATCACATTCCCAGTGGGTCAGAAGTTTACATACACTCAATTAGTATTTGGTAGCATTGCCTTTAAATTGTTTAACTTGGGTGAAACGTTTCGGGTAGCCTTCCAGAAGCTTCCCACATTAAGAGTGAATTTTGGCCCATTCCTCCTGACAGAGCTGGTGTAACTGAATCAGGTTTGTAGGCCTCCTTGCTCGCACACATTTTTTCAGATCTGCCCACAAATGTTCTATAGGATTAAGGTCAGGCTTTGTGATGGCCACTCCAATACCTTGCCTTTGTTGTCCTTAAGCCATTTTGACACAACTGTAGAAGTATGCTTGAGGTAAATGTCCACTAGGAAGACCCATTTTACTTCAATATATCCACATCATTTTCCTACCTCATGATGCCATCTATTTTGTGAAGTGCACCAGTCCCTCCTGCAGCAAAGCACCCCCACAACATGATGCTGCCACCCCCATGCTTCCTGGATGGGATGGTGTTCTTCGGCTTGCAAGCCTCCCCCTTTTTCCTCCAAACATAATGATGGTTATTATGGCCAAACAGTTCAATTTTTGTTTCATCAAACCAGAGGACTTTTCTCCAAAAAGTATGATCTTTGTCCCCATGTGCAGTTGCAAACCGTAGTCTGGCTTTTTAATGACGGTTTTGTAGTAGTGGCTTTTTCCTTGCTGAGTGGCCTTTCAGGTTATGTCAATATAGGACTTGTTTTACTGAGGGTATAGATACTTCTGTACCTGTTTCCTCCAGCATCTTCACAAGGTCCTTTGCTGTTGTTCTGGGATTGATTTGCACTTTTCGCACCAAAGTACAGTGGGGCAAAAAAGTATTTAGTCAGCCACCAATTGTGCAAGTTCTCCCACTTAAAAAGATGAGAGAGGCCTGTAATTTTCATCATAGGTACACTTCAACTATGACAGACAAAATGAGAGAAAAAAATACAGAAAAACACATTGTAGGATTTTTTATTCATTTATTTGCAAATTATGGTGGAAAATAAGTATTTGGTCAATAACAAAAGTTTATCTCAATACTTTGTTATATACCCTTTGTTGGCAATGACAGAGGTCAAACGTTTTCTGTAAGTCTTCACAAGGTTTTCCCACAATGTTGCTGGTATTTTGGCCCATTCCTCCATGCAGATCTCCTCTAGAGCAGTGATGTTTTGGGGCTGTTGCTGGCCAACACAGACTTTCAACTCCCTCCGAAGATTTTCTATGGGGTTGAGATCTGGTGACTGGCTAGGCCAGTCCAGGACCTTAAAATGCTTCTTACGAAGCCACTCCTTCGTTGCTCGGGCGGTGTGTTTGGGATCATTGTCATGCTGAAAGACCCAGCCACGTTTCATCTTCAATGCCCTTGCTGATGGAAGGAGGTTTTCACTAAAAATCTCACGATACATGGCCCCATTCATTCTTTCCTTTACACGGATCAGTCGTCCTGGTCCCTTTGCAGAAAAACAGCCCCAACGCATGATGTTTCCACCCCCATGCTTCACAGTAGGTATGGTGTTCTTTGGATGCAACTCAGCATTCTTTGTCCTCCAAACATGACGAGTTGAGTTTTTACCAAAAAGTTATATTTTGGTTTCATCTGACCATATGACATTCTCCCAATCTTCTTCTGGATCATCCAAATGCTCTCTAGCAAACTTCAGACGGGCCTGGACATGTACTGGCTTAAGCACAGGGACACGTCTGGCACTGCAGGATTTGAGTACCTGGCGGCGTAGTATGTTACTGATGGTAGGCTTTGTTACTTTGGTCCCAGCTCTCTGCAGGTCATTCACTAGGTCCCCCCGTGTGGTTCTGGGATTTTTGCTCCCGTTCTTGTGATCATTTTTACAGTCCTTCTTTTAGTGGCAGAATTGGCATCTCCTCCTCTTGCCTGCCCCAGCTGCAGCCTCAGGTGGATCAGGACAAGATTCAGCTCCCTGAACAGCTTTCACAAGTGCTGCAGAGGCTGCTGTGTGGGGGAGGTGCTCCCTTCTTTAGGGTCACAAGTGCCTTTCCCAGCTGCTCCACGAACACCCTCCTCTTGTTCTGCTTATCAGGCATCCAGGTAGGGTTGATCTTGTTCCATATCACGAAGGCATTGTATAAGGACACATCAATGATGTAATGGAAGATGACCAGGGGCCAGCGGGCAGTCATCCTCCTGCAGCTGTAAGTTCCAATCACCTTGTCCTTTGTTGTGGTTGTAGTCCAGGATGCTGGCTGGCTTCCTGTCCTCACGATCACTGATCTCAGCCATTTTGTGCAGTGTGCTCAGGAGGACCGAATTTTTGTTCTTCTTTGGGAGGTAAGAAACAAGAGTTGTGGTGGGGGTGAAGGCAAACTTTGATGAGAAGGCCTCTCTTCCCCTTGTTGTTAGGAGTGCAGGGGGAGCTCAGGCTTGATCTTTCTAACTGTGCGAACCATGGTGATCTTCCTCTTCACAAGCTGCTGTCTGAGTTTATAAGAGGCAGAAGAAATTGTCACACGTGACATTGTGCCCCCTCAGTCCATCTGTTACATCAAGCACAACCCGTATCCCCTGGTTCTTCCTATCCGGTTCTCCACTGGTCGGCTTCCCTGTGTAGACTTGCATCTTCCAAGCATAGCTGGATTAGGCGTCACAGGCCACCCATATCTTGATGCCATACTTTGCTGGCTTGCTGGGCATATACTGTCGGTATGGACAGCGACCTTTTGACAAAAGAAATTACTAGCAGTAATTAGTATCATTGTCACAGAAAACTATCACATAAATCAATGATATTACAGCAATACATAATCAAATTAACAGTGAAAATAACTTACATTACAGATATGAAGGTAAAAATGTACCTCTGAATGGAACCAATTGCTCATCCTCTGTTACTTCAGAACCAGGTTTGTAGAGGTATGGCAGACGCTCCACCCACTTTTCCCAGATCTCTCTTATGGCCGCCAGTTTGTCTCTCACACGTCCTGCAGGTCTTGACTCACGGTTATCAAATCGTAGCATTCTTGAGAAAGTGTGAAAGACTTTCAGTGGCATCGTGGCACGGAAAATCGCCCTTCCACTCTCTGCATTTCAGAGACTACATGTGGCCTCGCCTCAGGACCTATACACACCCGCTAAGATTAGCAGCCCTATGTAGGCTCGCAGGGCAATCAATCAATCAATCAATCAAATGTATTTATAAAGCCCTTTTTACATCAACAGATGTCACAAAGTACTATACAGAAACCCAGCCTAAAACCACAAACAGCAAGCAATGCAGATGTAGAAACACGGTGGCTAGGAAAAACTCCCTAGAAAGGAAGAAACGTAGAGAGGAACCAGGCTCGGAGGGGTGGCCAGTCCTCTTCTGGCTGTGCCGGGTGGAGATTATAACAGTACAAGGCCAAAATGTTCAAACGTTCATAGATGACAGGGCCAAATAATAATAATCACAATGGTTGTAGAGTGTGCAACACGTCAGCACCTCGGGAGGAAATGTTAGTTGGCTTTTCATAGCCGATCATTCAGAATTAGAGACAGCAGGTGCGGTAGAGAGAGAGAGTCGAAAACAGCAGGTCCGAGACAAGGTAGCACGTCCGGTGAACAGGTCAGTGTTCCATAGCCGCAGGCAGAACAGTTGAAACTGGAGCAGCAGCATGACCAGGTGGACTGGGGACAGCAAGGAGTCATCAGGCCAGGTAGTCCTGAGGCATGGTCCTAGGGCTCAGGTCCTCCGAGAGAAGAGAAAGAGAAAGCGAGAGAATTAGAGGGAGCATACTTAAATTCACACGGGACACCAGATAAGACAGGAGAAAAACTCCAGATATAACAGATTGACCGTAGCCCCCTGACACATAAACTGTTGCAGCATAATTACTGGAGGCTGAGACAGGAGGGTTTGGGAGACACTGTGGCCCCATGCGACAATACCCCCGGACAGGGCCAACCAAGCAGGATATAACCCCACACACTTTGCCAAAGCACAGCCCCTACTAGAGGGTCACTTCAACCACCAACTTACTAACCCGAGACAAAGCCGAGTATAGCTCACAAAGATCTCCCCCACGGCACGAACCCGAGGGGGGCGCCAACCCGGACAGGAAGAACACGTCAGTGACTCAACCCACTCAAGTGACGCACCCCTCCTAGGGATGGCATGGAAGAGCACCAATAAGCCAGTGACTCAGCCCCCGTAATAGGGTTAGAGGCAGAGAATCAGACAGAGACAGCAATGGCAGTTCGTCGCTCCAGTGCCTTTCCCTTCACCTTCACACCCCTGGGCCAGACTGCACTCAATCTTAGGACCTACTGAGGAGACAAGTCTTCAATAAAGACTTAAAAGTTGAGACCGGGTCCATGTCTCTCACATGGATAGGTCGACCATTCCATAAAAATTGAGCTCTATAGGAGAAAGCCCTGCCTCCAGCTGTTTGCTTAGAAATTCTAGAGACAATAAGGAGGCCTGCGTCTTGTGACCGTATCGTACGTGTAGATATGTATGGCAGGACCAATATGTACGGCAGGTCAATCTCATCCATCTTTTTCCATTTGTCTCCATATTTACGGAAACCCTTCAAATGTGTTATCTCCAGGATGATTTTGCGATGGCTGGTGTGATGAACATGTAGAATGTTGAGGCGACATCCTGGGCATGGGCAACTGCATGTCTTTTGGGCCCTGTGGTCATTCTTATGACATTTTGTGCTGCCATCCCTGGTTGTCATGGTGACAAGGACCATGTTATTTTGATGTTTGACAAACATGTCTCTCATGGGGGATTTCTTCTTCATCTGAAGTTGATGCATCGTGCTCTGGGTTGTATTCTTCCCCATCTTCTTTTTCAGATACCTCCTCCTCTTCTAAATCATTGTTCTCTTGTTCCTCCTGGACATCTGAAAATAAGTCTGATCTACAACCTGTTGGGCACTGAAACATACACTCGTGGCTTCAGCAAATAGAGAACTGGGGGGACTGTCATCTGCAGCACCTTTATGGCCTCTGACTGCATTCCCCAATAGTAAACAATGCTTTCAAGAAATGTTCATTTTGTCTGAAATGTTGTTTATTTCTTAGCAGAGGCCGTCAGGTTTTGATTTAATACAGTATCTGCTGGTACTTGATAGAGTCCATGATACCATGTATCCTTACAAGTTGACCAGGGCCCTTGGAAGAAAAACAGCCCCACAACATTAAAGATCCCCCCCACCATACACAGCGGGGATGATGTACTTTTCTGCATGGCTATCTTTCTGTTTACGCCAAACCCACCTCTGGTGTTTATTTTCAAAAATATCTATTTTGGTTTCATCTAACCATAGAACTGGTCCCATTGAAAGTTCCAGTAATGTTTGGCAAACTGTAGGTGCTTGATTTTGTTGTTTGATGACAGCCTTTTTATGGCAACCCCCCCAAACAACTTGTTGTTATGTTATGACTTTCTGACCCCAAAACCCAACTAATGTTTGCAATTCTCCACCTGCGATCCTTGGAGATTTTTTGGCTACTCAAACCATCCTCCTCACTGTGCGTGGAGTCAATATAGACACACGTCCTCTTCCAGGCCGATTGTTAACATCTCCAGTTGCTTTAAACTTCTTAATTATTGCCCTGATAGTGGAAATGGGCATTGTCAACCATTGAGCTATTTTCTTATAGCCATTTTCTGATTTGTGCAGCTTAACAACCTTTTATTGCACATCATTACTGTATTCTCGGGTCTTTTCCATAGTGATGGATGACGATGGGAACTTGGCCTGTGTGTCACATAGTCATACCCCAGTGAAACAGACAGTCATAGTTTACCACTTAAGTGTTCCTAATTGCTCAGGTGAACTTAAACATGTAAAATATGAATGGGAATATACTTCAGTTAAATTTTACTTATAAGAATTTCTAGGGGTGCCAATAATTGTGGCACACGTTTCAATCATTTTACAATTAAAGGTTTGATTTTTGTGAATATTTTGAATGAAAGACCAAGAGGATAAACAGCAAAGATTTTTTTCACAGCCCGTTTTTCTCATATTTATCAAGGATGCCAATATTAGTGGAGGGCACTGTAGGTGTTCCTTTTGTCCAGGTGGGAAAGGAGAGTGTGTAGTGCGATTGAGTCATCTGTGGAGCTGTTGGGGAAGTATGCGAAATTAGGTTGGTCTAGGGTTTCCGGAATGATGGTGTTGATGTGAGCCATGACCAGCCTTTCAAGCACTTCATGGCTACTGACGTGAGTGCTACGGGCGGAAGTAATATTGGCAGGTTACCTTCGCTTGGGCCCAGGGACTATTTAATACCTACATGTTTCAAGCAGACCAGGTGAGGGAGAGGTTGAAAATGTCAGTGAAGACACTTGCCAGTTGGTCCGCGCATGCTCCGAGTACACATCCTGGTAATCCGTCTGGTCCTGCGGCCTTGTTAATGTTGACCTGTTCAAAGGTCTCGCTCACATCGGCTACGGAGAGCGTGATCACACAGTTGTCCGTAAGAGTTGGTGCTCTCCTCATTTGAACTGTAAATGCAAGAATTATTGACCAAAAATATTGACTTCAACACTGAGCATATTATAAAGTATGTCCTTTTCTCAGAGTATGATTCGGTTTATATTTGCCCCTAAAGAAGTAACAGAATATTCAGCATAGACTTTGTGAGTCAAGTGTTCCAAACAAGTTAAACATATAGGGCCAGTTTCCCTGTCCTAAATCTACACATGGAATGCAAAGCATGCTCAATGGAGAATCTCCAGTCCGGAAAACTGGCACTTTAATATGTTAGCCAGTGCTTGGCAGGGTCATGTGGGGGCTGTCATCCCTCTTGTGAAGTGACCAAATAGAGAACAGAGGTGGGGGACACAGCAACTCCTGGAACACAGTCAAGCCTTAATAGACAATGAAGACTACCTGCATCGAGTCATTGTATTCAGGCCTGTCCATCTGCTATCTGAGGCAGATGCATCTCGTCATTGTATTTAGGCCTGTCCATCTGCTATCTGAGGCAGATGCATCTCGTCATTGTATTTAGGCCTGTCCATCTGCTAGCTGAGGCAACTGCATCTAGTCATTGTATTCAGGCCTGTCCATCTGCTAGCTGAGGCAACTGCATCAGAATACATGAGGAGCAAGGGGGAGGTTGACTGTAAAAGTGACAAATTTAAAATATAGGCTAGTCATTGACCTTTATCATCACTATGTTTGCCAATACTTTGCACATAGAAGATGAACTGAATTGGAATCGGAAGGCTGTTGTAATACTTCTCACATGAAAAAGTAAACAGCTATGCCATTAAAAGAACAGAACCATTCAAATCATTGTTGCAGGGCAGGTTGAGGTACGTTCTCTGCTTAGCTGTTGCTCAAAGAGGATCCTCCCTTGTCCCAATGTCAAAAATTTGCAGGTTTTACTGACATGGTCAGGGAAAATACACTGATATTAAGTATTTATTAAGTATAACATTCACAGTACACCACCAGTGCATGTCGATAATAAAATAATTTCTGCCTCAGTCTCTCATTCTCTCTGTGAAAAATCCTCGCGTGAAAAAGTCAACGATCCGAAGATGGACGTCAAAATCTTTCTTTCTAAATTATTCTGCAAGTCTCAGGGAAGACAAGACACATTATGAGGCCACTCCGACAGATGACAGGTTCCACAAAGTCAGCACTCCATCGCCAGGAAAGAAGGCAGCAAATGGCATACATTTGATATTATCTATTTATATATTTTGTATTTTGAGACACTGGCAAGGATATGAGCTGTGGTCACCCAGACAGTAAATCTGAGAGGGAAGGGTGATAGAGAAAGAGATGGAGGGAGAGAGAAGGGAGTCCACAGTTCCTGGCTGTAAGTAATATGGATGCTATATGAGGATGGGTTTTTTCATCTGCTTTTGCCCCGCCCCCTGGCTTCCTGTCTTATCTCAGCACATTTCCAGGTGCTTTGTCACAGAGGGACCACAGTGCACTTCAGTCAGAGAGCGGGGTGGGGAGAATGGGAATTAATCAGCCTGCTGTCTTGTTGTCAGTACCTTCAGACAAATGGACCAGAAGATACTAGCTTTGAGGATATTATCAATGATGAGGAGGGTAAAGGTGCGAGTGATGGTGGAAATTATGATTTTGTTGTTGTAAGACCATTGTGGGAGCAGTATTTTAGCTTTGCCTTTACAATTAAATATTATACATTCAAATATATCAAGTCATCTCTGCACCCAGACCCAAACCAGCTACTCGATTGAAACATTTTAACGTCAGTCTCATAAGAGACTACACATCAAGTAAAGCTCTGTGTATAATAGACGTATTGCCTTTGTTGTTTATTTCGCCACATAAACCTGAACATAGAAGCACCTGAAATGTAGCCTTGTAGCCAGTATGCCTTTTCTTTGTAGCCTATTTTTACATTCCATGACTACATTCCTTCTCTATTAGGCCTTCAGACAGAGCCTGGTGAAAGGACGTGACATCTCCACTCTCCTCAGCTCTCAGTGCCAGTGCTGCCATCTTAATCAAATTTAGCATGAACGGCTCCCAGACATCCCATTATATTGCCCACAGTATGCCTATTGAACACAGTCGACAATGCTAGAGCCCAGGCTTTACACACATAACTGGCCATTGCTCTGCAGAGTAATGTGGATGTCTGGTGCTTCATGATAAGGCCTGCTGGGAGAGGGAGAGATCACTCATCCAGACAATATTTACTGGGAAACAGTGACTCCATGTGGTGGGGAGAACACACTCAATTTGGAAAATAGGTAGTAGATCTATGCAGTGTCTTTCTGTATACATCAGACCTTGTACCCAAATAAGAGCAAAACTGAATTGCATTGGATTCATATTGAATGACCCTATTAAAACATGTCCACATGCATGGTTCGTGTGCAGTAGTTGGCACTGGTATTCAAAGGTCTACATGTTGCCTAGGAAACAACGGTTGGGGTTGCAAAATATTCTGTCAAAATACATGTGGGACTCATATCACGTTAGGGCATAGAAGCTGACAAAATGAGTGCCAGCCAAAAGTTTGGACACACAAACTCATTCAAGGGTTTTTCTTTATTTTTTACTATTTTCTACATTGTAGAATAACAGTGAAGACTATGAAATAATAAGTGTTAAACAAATCAAAATATATTTTATATTTGAGATTCTTCAAAGTAGCCACACTTTGCCTTAATGACAGCTTAACACACTCTTGGCATTATTTCAACCACCTTCAATGGAAAGCTTTTCCAACAGTCTTGAAGGAGTTCCCACATATGCTGAGCACTTCCTGGCTGCTTTTCCTTCACTCTGCAGTCCAACTCATCCCAAACCATCTCAATTGGGTTGAGGTCAGGGGATTGTGGAGGCCACGTCATCTGATGCAGCACTCCATCACTCTCCTTCTTGGTCAAATAGCCCTTACACAGCCTGTGATAGTCCCACGAAAAGCAAACTAGATGGGATGGCTTATTGCGGCAGAATGCTGTGGTAGCCATGCTGGTTAAGTGTGCCTTGAATTCTAAATAAATCACTGACAGTGTCACCAGCAAAGCACCCCCACACTATCACACCTCCTCCTCCATGCTTCATTGTGGGAACCACATATGCGGAGATCATCTGTTCACCTGCTCTGCGTCTCAAAAAAAGACACAAAAAATCTGAAATTTGGACTCATCAGACCAAAGGATAGATTTCCACTGGTCTAATGTCCATTAGTGTCCTTTAGTAGTGGTTTCTTTGCAGCCGTTCAACCATGAAGGCCTGATTCACGCAGTCTCTTCTGAACAGTTGATGTTGAGATGTGTCTGTTACTTGAACTCTGTGAACCATTTATTTGGGCTGCAATTTTTGAGGCTGGTAATGAACTTATCCTCTGCAACTTATCCTCTGCAACTCTGGGTTGTCCTTTCCTGTGGTGGTCCTCATCAGAGACAGTTTCATCATAGCTCTTGATGGTTTTTGGGGATTAACTGACCTTCATGTCTTAAAGTAATGATGGACTGTAGTTTCTTTTTGCTTATTTGAGCTGTTCTTGCAATAAAATGGATTTGGTCTTTTACCATATAGGGCAATCTTCTGTATACCAACCCTATCTAGTCACAACACAACTGATTTACTCAAACACATTAAGAAGAAAAGAAATTCCACAAATTAACTTTTAACAAACACACCTGTTAGTTGAAATGCATTCCAGGTGACTACCTCATAACGCTGTCATCAAGCAACGCTGTCATCAAGGCAAAGGTTGGCTAATTGAAGAATCTCAAATATAAAATATATTTTTATTTATTTAACACTTTTTTTGGTTACTACATGATTCCATATGTGCTATTTCATAGTTTTGATGTCTTCACTATTATTCTACAATGTAGAAAATAGTCAAAATAAAGAAAATCCTTTGAATGAGTAGGTGTGTCCCAACATTTGACTGGTACTGTATATATTCTGTCAGTTTTACATTTATTCCATTTATTCTGTCCGTTTTACAAGGCTGTCTCCAATTGATACAAGAAGAGAGCCAGAATGACAAACCAACAACTTACATGTTCATCAAACATCACACACTTTGTCCTTGGATATAGAGTTGAATAGAAATCTATAGCCCCAGAGACCAAACACCTATTTCCCCACATCTTCCCTTATTTACTTTCAACAGTCTGAAACAAAAGATCTCTATCTACAGTATATTCATAATGTTTCATTTAACTACACAGAGGTTGGAGAAGTGGATAACGTTTTTAATTACTGACTAAATAGACTTTGCCAGATGGTTCTGTCTCACTCTCGCACACACACACAAGCAGACACACACACACACAGTTTCCTCTCCCACAATTTCTCCTCCAACTCCCTCTCTTCATCTGGCTCCTGTTATTCACCGTCTCCTCCCAACACACCCCCATCCTGATTAGCTCCCATTATGTACCCACTCCAACACACTCTCCTCCAACACGCCCCACTATCCGACACAATTACAACAGCTACCCACATTCAAAATTACACACCCACGCACGCACCCCTGCACACAAAGGCCCACAATCAACTCACTCAATGCCATAGTCTCCTGGCACAACCATGGTTTAAATGAAATGAGACAGCCGTGCGACAACAAAGAGAGAGGCCTGAGGACAAAAACAAGTTGTTTGGCAACCTGTGTGTCATGAACGTCAAAGGCTGGGTTTGAAGCAAGACCTTAGGGAGGATATCATGTTTATTAGTGTCATGAAATCACATCCCCTTCGTCAATGTGACAGAGCCAAATAGTCAGTTGGGCACACAATAACTAGAAATTAGCTGCTACAGCTAGTGTTATTATGGAGATGGTACTAAAAGACTATCCTTCAACACCACAACTAAGAGTAACAATGAGGTTTTGTGGAAGGCTTTAAAAGTAAAACACAAGGGAACTACACATGTTCATTTGAGAACACCATTTTTTGTGTTCAAGATGTGGCCTTGTATTGACAATTGAGGAATGAAGGTACTATTTTACACTGGGTTTAACATCACAATACAGAACAGCATTACAATACAGAACAACATTACAATACGGAACAGCATTGCAATAGAGAACAGCATTACAGCAGAGAACAGCATTGCAATACAGAACAGAATTACAATACAGAACCAATTTATAATACAGGACAGATGTTTAATACAAAGCAGAATGACAATGCAGAACAGCATTACAATACAGAACAGCATTACAATACAGAACAGATTTACAATACATAACAGATTTACAATACAGAACAGATTTACAATACATAACAGATTTACAATACAGAACAGATTTACAATACATAACAGATGCACCACTTATGGTTTTGGAATGTTTTACCGAAGATCACAAACACAAAATAACAACTCCAATTCCAGCATAGGGGTGTTTGTTATGTTACTATGTACTTCATAGTTACTGCCAGGATCTAACCTAAATGTAGCTCAAGTATTATTTTGTACACTGTATGTCAAGGCAGCTATTCAATGTTGATGAAGTTTGCATTTACTGTATCCTGAAAAAGGTTCTCTAGAAACAAGAGGCTTACACATTCAGGTTTAAAGCAGGGCTGTTTAATTCCGTTAATGGAGGGCCGAAACAGTTCAGTTTTTTGTTTCTACCTGATAGTTAATTGCACTGACCTGATGTTTGGACTCATGAATGGTGCAGTGGTCTAAGGCACTATAGTCCCTGGTTCGAATGCAGGCTGTATCACATCCAGCCGTGATTGGGAGTGCCATAGGGCGTCGCCCGGGTTTAGCCGCCATTGTGAATAAGAATTTGTTCTTAACTGACTTGCCTAGTTAAACGTTAAATATATATTTTTTAAATGTAAGTCCCAGATCTGAATTAGTCCCTTATTAGGAGAGAAGAATCGTAAATGTTTTGGCCCTCTATGACCGACATTGAACAGCCCTGGTTTAAAGTAATCAAATCAAGGATAATGAGAACAAACTCAAAATAATGTTCTCTTGTTATGTCACTTCAAAATAAGTTTCTGCAGTTTCTGCTGTACTGATATGTTGCTGCTGATATGTGCTCTCATATTCATCCAGGTCAAAGAGGTGATGTTTTCCGCTCATACTAAACTCCCACATAGACTATCCACATTTCCTGGACTGACACCTCCACCAGTTCTAAGGGTACAGAAGGCAAAAACAGGCTCTCATTAGTGGCATAACAGCAATTCATTTCAAATGGCAGGTGTATGTGTGTGTGCGTGCTTGCGTGCGTGCGTCAGATGGGGAACCAAGGCTAGCATGTTTTCTTAATGTAGAAAAGGAATGTCTAGTTCAGAGCTACAGGGTGACTGAAACGAAGGAGACCAGTCAGAATGACTAAGCACTATAGCCAAGCTAGTACTCTCCATACTGACACTTCCTACATAGAGTATGTCGTTATTTCTTAACTCACAGAATGACAGAAACTTTGACTCAAATTAGTCAGAATAACAAGTTAATAGTTATAGTAACTTACAGCAGTGTATGAATCAAACCCATTTTATAGCAGGCCTAATAGCAGTACTGGTAGCAGCAGCAGTAGTAATAGTAGTAGTAGTAGTAGTAGTATTAGTAGTAGTAGTAGTAGTAGTAGTAGTAGCAGCAGCAATAGTAATAATAATAGTAGTGGTAGTAGAAGCAGCAGCTGCAGTAGTAGGAACAGTAGCAGAAGTAGTAGTAGTAGTAGCAGAAGCAGCAGTAGGAGCAGTAGTAGTAGCAGAACTAGTAGTAGTAGTAGTCGTAGTAGCAGAAGTAGTAGTAGTAGTAGTAGCAGAAGCAGCAGTAGTAATAGTAGCAGCAGCAGCTGCAGTAGTAGGAGCAGTAGTAGTAGTAGTGGTAGTAGTAGAAAAATCAGCTGTAGTAATAGTAACAGCAGCAGGAGCAGTAGTAGTAGTAGCAGTAGCAGCAGCTGCAGTAGTAAGAGCAGTAGTAGGAGTAGTAGTAGCAAAAGCAGCAGTAGTAATAGTAGCACCAGCAGCTGCAGTAGTAGGAGCAGTAGTAGCAGTAGTAACAGTAGCAGCAGTAGTAGAAGCAGTAGTAGTAGTAATAGTAACATAGTAACAGCAGCAGTAGCTGTAGTAGTAGCAGCAGTTGTAGCAGCAGAATAACTAGTAGTAGTAGCAGTAGTAAATGCAGCAGCAGTAGTCGTAGAAGCAGCAGCTGCTGTAGTAATAGTAGCAGCTGTAGTAGCAGAAGTAGTAGTAGTAGTAGTCGTAGTAGCAGAAGTAGTAGTAGTAGTAGCAGAAGCAGCAGTAGTAATAGTAGCAGCAGCAGCTGCAGTAGTAGGAGCAGTAGTAGTAGTAGTGGTAGTAGTAGAAAAAGCAGCTGTAGTAATAGTAACAGCAGCAGGAGCAGTAGTAGTAGTAGCAGTAGCAGCAGCTGAAGTAAGAGCAGTAGTAGGAGTAGTAGTAGTAGCAAAAGCAGCAGTAGTAATAGTAGCACCAGCAGCTGCAGTAGTAGGAGCAGTAGTAGCAGTAGTAACAGTAGCAGCAGTAGTAGAAGCAGTAGTAGTAGTAATAGTAACATAGTAACAGCAGCAGTAGCTGTAGTAGTAGCAGCAGTTGTAGCAGCAGAATAACTAGTAGTAGTAGCAGTAGTAAATGCAGCAGCAGTAGTCGTAGAAGCAGCAGCTGCTGTAGTAATAGTAGCAGCTGCAGTAGTAGGAGCAGTAGTAGTAGCAGAAGTAGTGGTAGTAGTAGTAGTAGTAGCAGAAGCAGTAGTAGTAATAGTAGTAGCATCAGCAGCAGTAGTAGTAGTAGTTGCAGTAGTAGCAGCACTAAAAGCAGCAGCAGTAGCAGTAGTAGCAGCAGCTGCAGTAGAAGTAGTATTAGTAGAAGTCGTAGCAGCAGTAAGCCTAGTGGTAGTAGTAGTTTTAGTAGGAGTAGTAACAGCAGTAGTAGTAGCAACTGCAGTAGTGGTAGTAGTAGCAGCAGCTACAGTAGTAGGAGCAGTATAAGTAGCAGTAGTAGGCCTAGTTGTAGTAGTGGTATTAGAAGTAGCAGCAGTGGTAGCACAGCAGCAGCAGTAGTATAAGTAGTAGTAGCAGCAGTAGCAGCAGCAAAAGCAGAAGCAGCAGAAGTAGTAGTAGTAGCAGAAGTAATAATAGTAGCAGCAGTAGCAGTAGTAGTCGTCGTAGCAGCAGTAGTAGTAGTCGTAGTAGCAGCAGTAGTAGTAGTCGTCGTAGCAGCAGTAGGCCTAGTAGTATTAGTAGTAGTAGCAGAAGTAAAAGCAGCAGTAGTAGTAGTAGCATTAGCAGTAGTAGTCGTAGCAGCAGTAATAGCAACAGCAGCAGTAGTAGTAGCAGCAGCTGCAGAAGTGGTAGTAGTAGTAGTAGGAGTAGTAGCAGCAGCAGCAGTAGCAGTAATAGCAACAGCAGCAGTAGTAGTAGCAGCAGCTGCAGAAGTGGTAGTAGTAGTAGTAGTAGTAGTAGCAGCAGCAGCAGTAGCAGTAATAGCAGCAGCTGCAGTAGAAGTAGTAGTAGAAGTTGTAGCAGCAGTAAGCCTAGTAGTAGTAGCAGTAGTAAAAGCAGCAGTAGTAGTATTAGTAGTAGCACCAGCAGTAATAGCAGCAACAGCAGCAGAAGCAGTAGAAGTTGTTGTACTCGTAGCAACAGTAGGCAGATGTAGTAGCGTAAGTAGTAGTAGCAGTTGTAGTAGTAACAGTAGTAGCAGTAGTGGTAACAGCAGCAGTAGTAGTAGTAGCAGCTGCAGTAGTAGTAGTCAAAGCAGCAGTAGGCCTAGTGATAGTAGTAGTATTAGCAGCAGTGGTAACAGCAGCTGCAGTAGTAGTAACAGTAGTAGCACCAGCAGCAGCAGTAGCAGTAGTAGTAGCAGGAGCAGTAGTAATAGTAGTAGTAGTCATAGCAGCAGTAGCCCTAGAAGCAGTAGTAACAACAGTAAACATAGTAGTAGAAGTAGGATAAGCGGTAGTAACAGTAGTAGCAGTTGTAGTAGTAGTAGGAGGAGTAGTAGTAGCAGCAGTAGTAGACGTAGTAGTAGGATAAGCAGTAGTAGTAGTAGACCTAGTAGTAGTGGTAGCAGAAGTCATAATAGTAGTAATATGCCTAGTAGTAGTAAAATTCCTATTAGTAGTAGTAGAATACGTGGCCTAGCAGTAGTATTGGTAGCAGAAGTAACAGTATTAGTAATAATAGCATTATCGGTGGTAGAAAGAGTAGCAGTAGTAGTAGGAGTAGTAATAGTAGTAGTACTATGCCTAACAGTAGTAGGGCTAGTAGTAGTAGTAGCAGTATTAGTAGTATTGTTTTTAGTAGTAGCAGTAGTAGTTATAGCAGTAGTAATAGTAGCAGTAGATGTAGTAGTACTAGTAGTAACAGCAGTATTACTATTATTATTAGTAGTAGTAGTAGTAGGTGTAGTAGTAACATTAGGACTAGCAGTAGTAGTAGAAGTAGTAGTAGTATTAGTAGTAGTAGCAGCAGCAGTAGTAGCAATAGACATAGTAGTAGTAGTCACAGTAGTGGTAGAAGTAGTAGCCATAGTAATAGTCATAGTAGTAATATTAGTAGTTGTAGGCCTAGCAGTAATGGTAGTAGTAATAGCAATAGTAGTGGCAGTAGTTGTCGTCATCGTAGTAGTCATAGTAATAGTTGTAGTAGTAATAGTAGCAGTATTAGTATAAATAGTAGCAGGCCTAAAAGTAGTAGTAGTAGCCGTAGTATAGTAATATAAGCAGTAGACCAAGTAGTAGGGTTACTCATAGTAAGTAGTAGTAGACGTACTATTAGTAGTAGGCCCAGTGATAGTAGTAGCAGAAGCAACAGTAGCAGTAGTAGTAGTAATAGTAGTAGCAGCAATGGCAATGGTAGTGGTATTAATAGCAGCAGTAGAATTAGTAGCAGGCCTAGTGTTAGTAAAAGTAGCAGTATTAGTAGTAGCAGAAGCAGTAGTAATAGTATCATTATTAGCAGTAGTATTGGTAGCAGTAGTATCAGTATTAGTAGTAGTAATAGTAGCATAGGCAGTGGTAAAAGGAGTGGCAGTGGTAGTAGCAGCAGTAAAAGTAGTAGTACTATGCCTAATAGTATTATGGCTAGTAGTAGTAGTGGTAGCAGTATTAGTGTCATTAGTAGTAATAGTAGCAGTAGTAGTCATAGCAATGGTAGTAGTAGTAGTAGTAATAGTAGCAGTAGTAATAGCCTGGAAGTAGTAGTAGTAATAGTAGCAGTAAATGTAGTAGTAGTAGTAGTAACAGTATGCCTAGTAGTAGTAGTAGTAGTCACAGTAGTGGTAGAAGTAGTAGTCGTAGTAATAGTGGTAGTAGTAATAGTTGTAGGCTTTGTAGTAGTAGTAGTAGTTGTAATAGCAATAGTAGTAGCAGTAGTTGTCGTTGTAGTAGTAATAGTAGCAGTATTATTATAAGTAGTAGTAGGCCTAAGAGTAGTAGTAGTAGCAAAGGTGGTAATAGTAGTATTATAAGCAGTAGACCTAGTAGTATGAGTACTCATAGTAAGTAGTAGTATAAGTAATAGTAGTAGTAGGCCTAGTAGTATTAATAGTAGGCGCAGTAGTAAGAGTAATAGTAGTAGTCCTAGTACTAGTAGTAGTGGCAGTGTTAGTAGTAGCAGTAATAGTAGCAGTAGAACTAGTAGTATTAAGTGTAGTCACAGTAGTAGTAATAGTAGTAGTAGAAGTAGTACTAATAGTAGTAGTGGGTCTAGTGGTAGTAGTAGTTGCAGTAGCAGAATTAGTAGCAGTAGTGCTGGAAGTAGAACACAGCATAAATAGTAGTAAAAGTAGTATTAGTAGTAGTAGAAGGAGTAGTAGTAGTACTAGGCTTAGTAGTAGTGGTAAAAGTACCAGTAGTATTAGCAGTAGTTGTATTAGTAGTAGTAACAGCAGGCCTAGTAGTAGTAATAGTAGCAGTAGTAGTAGTAGTATCACTATTATTATTAGTAGTAATAGTAGAAGTCACAGTAGTGGTAGAAGTAGTAGTCATAGTAATAGTCGTAGTAGTAATATTAGTAGTTATAGGCTTAGTAGTAGTAGTTGTAGTAGTAGTAGGAGTAATCCCAGTAGTGGTAGAAGTACTAGTAATAGTCGTAGTAGTAACATTAGTAGTAGTAGTCATAGCAATGATGGAAGTAGTGGTAGTAGTAATAGTAGCAGTAGTAGTAGTAGTAGTAGTCACAGTTGTGGTATAAGTTGTAGTCATAGTTATAGTCATAGTAGTAATATTAGTAGTAGTAGTTATAGCAGTAGCTGTAGTTGGTGTGTCGTAGTTGTTGTTGTGTCGTAGTAGTCATAATAATAGTTGTACTAATAATAGTACCAGTGTTAGTATAAGTAGTCATAGGCCTTAGAGTAGTAGCAGTAGTGGTAGTAGTACTAGTATAAGCAGTAGTACTCATAGTAAGTAGTAGTAGAAGTAATATTAGTAGTAGGCCTAGTGATAGTAGTAGCAGTAGCAACAGTAGCAGTTGTCGTAGTAACAGTAGCAGTACAAACAGCAATACCTATGGTATTAGTATTAATAGCAGCAGTATGATAGTAGTAGGCAAAGTATTAGTAGTAGCTGAAGCAGTAGTAATAGTATCAGTATTAGCAGTAGTATTGGTAGCAGTAGTAATAGTAGCATTAGCAGTTATAGAATGAGTAGCAGTAGTAGTAGCCACAGCAATAGTAGTAGTGCTATGCCTAGTAGTAGTAGGGCAAGTAGTAGTGATAGTAGTAGCAGTGTTAGTATTATTATTAGTAGTTGTAGCAGTAGTAGTCATAGCAATAGTAGTAATAGTAGCAGTAGCTGTAGTAGTAGTAGTAGTAACAATAGGCCTAGTTGTAGTTGTAGTAGCCACAGTAGTGGTAGAAGTAGTAGTCATAGTAGTAGTTATAGTCATAGCAGTTATAGTCATAGTAGTAATAGCAATAGTCATAATGATAGTTGTAGTAGTAATAGTAGCAGTGTTAGTATAAGTAGTAGTAGACCTAAGAGTACTAGTAGAAGCAGTAGTGGTAGTAGTATAAGCAGTAGACCTAGTAGTAGGAGTACTCATAGTAAGTAGTAATAGAAGTAGTAGTAGGCCTTGTAGTATTAATAGTAGTTGCAACAATAGTTGGAGTAGTAAGAGTCGTAGTAGTAGTAGTAGGTCTAATGATAGTAGTAGTAGCATTATTATTATTATTATTATTAGTAGCAGTTGTAGTCTTAGTAATAGTAGCAGTAGGCCTAGTAGTATTAAGTGTAGTCACAGTAGTAGGAATAGTAGTAGGCCTAGTGATAGTAAAAGTAGCAGCCTTAGTAGTAGCGGTAGTAGTGGTAGCAGCAGTAACAGTATTAGTAGTAGTAATAGTAGCATTATTAGCAGCAGGAGTCCCAGTAGTAGTAGCAGCAGTAATAGTAGCAGGCCTAGTAGTGGTAGGGATAGTAGTAGTAGTAGTAGTAGTAATAGAAATGGTAGTAGTAGTAGTTGTATTATTAGTAGTAGTAGTAGTAGTAGTAGTAGTAGTAGTAGTAGTAGTAGGTCTAGTGTTTGTAGTAGTAGTAGTAGGTCTAGTGTTTGTAGTAGTAGTAGTCACAGTAGTGGTCATAGTATTAGTCATAGTAGTAATATTAGTAGTTCTAGGGCTAGTAGTAGTAAGTAATAGTTGTAGTAGTAATAGAAATAGTAGTAGTAGTAGTAATAGCAGTAGTTGTAGGGGTACTAGTGGTCATAGTAATAGTAATAGTAGTAATAGTAGTAGTCATAGTAATAATAGTCGTAGTAATAGTATTAGTAGTAATTGTTGTAGTAGTAGTAGTAATAGCAATATTAATAGTAGTAGCAGTAGTAGTAAGTGTAGCAGTAGCAGTAGTAATTTCAATAGTAGTCATAGCAGTATTAACAGCAAGCCTTACTAGAATTCGGCCTAGTCGTAGTAGTCAAAGTAGTATAAGTAGTAGTAGTTGCAGTAGTAGCAGTAACAGTAGTAGTAGTAGTAGTAATATTAGTAGTAGCAGTGGTAGTGGCATTATTGGAAATACTAGCAACAGTAATAGTAGTAGTAGTAGTATTAGCATTATTATTATTATTAGTAGTTGTAGTAGTAGTAGGCCTAATAGTTGTAGTAATAGGAGTATGGGTAGGCCTAGTAGTAGTCTTAGCAGTAGTAGTAGTACTAATAGCAGTAGCAGCAGTAGTAGTAGTAGCAGGTGGGTCATCCCGGCCAGGAAGTAAGGATGGGCGGCTGGCTGGCCAGAAACCTAGGTCTGGCCGACCAGCCAGGTAGATCCTGCCGACCACCAGGTAGTAATAGTCGTAGTAGTAGTAGTAGTAGCAGCAGTATTGTTATTAGTAGTAGTACTAGTAGCAGTAATATTAATAGTAGTAGTATTAGTAGTAGTTGTAGTAATGGTAGTAGTAGTAGTTGTAGGCCTACTGTTAGTAGAAGTAGCAGTACTAATGGTAGCAGTTGTTGCTGTAGTAGTGGTAGCAGTAGTAGTAGTCAAAGTAATTGTAATAGTAGCAGTAGTAATAGCAGTATTATTATTAGCGGTAGTTGTAGTAGTAGTAGTGGTAGTAGCAGTAGCCGTAGTAATATTAGTTGTAGGCCTAGGAGTAGTAATAAGTAGGCCTAGCGGTAATTTTTAAGTAGTAGTAGTAGTAATGGCAATAGTAGTACCAGTGGCAGTAGGCCTATTAGTATTAATTGTAGTCACAGTAGTAGTAGTAGTAGTAGTATTAGTTGTAGTAGCCACAGTAGTGGTAGAAGTAGTAATAACAGCAGTAGGAATAGTAGTTGTCGCAGTAGTCACAGTAATATTAGTAGTAGTAGTAGTCAGTAGTATTAATTGTAGTCACACTAGTATAGTAATAGTCATAGTAATAATTCGTAGTAGTAGGCTTAGTGGTAGTAGCAGTAGGAATAGTAGCAGTAGTGCTAACAGTAGTAAAAGTATTTATAGTAGTAATAGTAGATTTAGTAGTAGTAGACTCAGTAGCATCAGTAATAGTAGTAGCACAAGGCCTAATAGGAGTGGCAGTAGTAGTAGTCCTAATAATGGTGGTAATAGTAGTAGTCCTAGTAGTAGTAGTAGTAGTAGTAGTAGTATAGTAGTAGTATCAGTAGAACTAGCCATAGTAGTCACAGTAGTGGTAGAAGTAGTAGTTGTAGTAATAGTTAGAGTTAATATGTGTTGGCCTAGTAGCAGTTTTTAAGTAGTAGTAGTAGTAGTAGTAGTAGTAATAGCAATAGTAGTCACAGTAATAGTAACAGTGAAACAGTGTTTAAACCCTTTACAAGGAAGATCTGTGAAGTTATTTGAATTTTTACGCATTATCATTGAAAGACAGGGTCCTGAAAAAGAAACGTTGTTTTTTTGCTGAGTTAGTAGTAATAGCATTATTATTATTAGTAGTAGTAGTAGTATCAGTAGACCTAGTAGTTGTAGTAATAGTCACAGTAGTGGTAAAAGTAGAAGTAATAGTTGTAGTAGTAATATGTGTTGTTATAGGCCTAGTAGTAGTAGTAATAGCAATATTATCAGTAGTAGTAGTCATAGTAATAGTAGTAGTAGAAATAGTAGCAGTATTAGTAGTAGCAGTGGTGGAAAAAGTACTCAAATGTCATACTTGAGTAAAAATAAAGATACCTTAAATAGAAAATTACTCAAGTAAAATACTACTCAAGTAAAAGTATTTGGTTTTAAATATACTTAAGTATCAAAAGTAAATGTAATTGCTAAAATATACTTATAGTCAAATAATTTAATAATTTCAAATTCCTTATATTAAGCAAACCAGACGGCACAATATCTTAGTTTTTTAGTTAAGGATAGCCAGGGGAAGAATCCAACACACAATTTACAAACAAATCATTTGTGTAGTAGTAGAAGCATTAGTAGTAGTAGTATTAGAAGCAGTAGTAGTAGTTACAATAGTAGTAGTAGTAGGTCTAGTAGTAGTAATAGTAGCTTGGTCCGGATAGCTTGGTCTGGTAAGATAGGTTTGACCGGCCAGGTAGGTTCTGCCGGCCAGATAGCTTGGTATGGCCGGCCGGCTTGCCAGATAGCTCCGACCAGATAGGTAGGACGGCAAGTGAGGTTGATCCGGCCAGTGAAATAGCAAGACAGCTGGTGCGCGATGTCTAATTTTATGTTAGTCTCGAGGTATTGCTCGCCTGAGGTAAAGTACCTCATGATAAGCTGAAGACCATACTATCTACTAAGAGAGTTTATCTATATTTTTCTCAGCCATCGATTTACCACCACAAACAGACACTGGCACTAAGACCACACTCAACAAGCTGAAAAAGACCATAAGCAAACAAGAAAATGCTCATCCAGAAGCAGTGCTCCTAGTGGCCGGAGACATTAATGTAGGCAAACTTAAATCCATTTTATCGACCACCATTACTCCACACACAGAGACGCATACCAAGCTCTCCCTTGCCCTCCATTTGGAAAATCTGACCATAATTCTATCCTCCTGATTCCTGCTTACAAGCAACAGCTAAAGCAGAAAGTACCAGTGACTCGCTCAATACAGAAGATGCTCCACTACAGGACTGTTTTGCTGACACAGACTGGATTATGTTCCGGGATTCATGCAATGGCATTGAGGAGTATATCACCTCAATCACCAGCTTCAACAAAAAGTGCAATGACGTCGTCCCCACAGTGCCCGTACGTACATATCCCAACCAGAAACCATGGATTACAGACAATATCTGCACCGAGCTAAAGGCTAAAGTTACCGTTTTCAAGGAGCGGGACACTAATCCGCTATGCCCTCAGACGAACCATCAAACAGGCAAAGCGTCAATACAGGACTAAGATTGAATCGGACTACACCAGCTCTGACGCTCGTCGGATGTGGCAGGGCTTGCAAACTATTACAGACTGCAAAGGAAACCTACCTGGGAAATGTCCAGTGATGCGAGCCTACCAGACGAGCTATATGCCTTTTATGCTCGCTTTGAGGCAAGTGTAACAGTTTTGCTTCCGTCCCTCTCCTCGCCCCTACCAGGGCTCGAACCAGGGACCCTCTGCACACATCAACAACTGCCTCCCACGAAGCATCCTTACCGATCGCTCCACAAAAGCTGCCGCCCTTGCAGAGCAAGGGGAACAACTACTTCAATGTCTCAGACCGAGTCACGTCACCGATTGAAACGCTATTAGCGTGCACCCCGCTAACTAGCTAGCCATTTCACACTGGTTACACAAGCAACACTAAAGCATGCATGAGAGCACCAGCTGTTCTGGACGACTGTGTGATTACACTCTCCATAGCCGATGTGAGCAAGACCTTTAAACAGATCAACATTCACAAGGTCGCGGGGCCAGGACGTGTACTCAGAGCATGCGTGGACCAACTGGCAGGTGTCCTCACTGACATTTTCAACCTCTCCCTGACCGAGTCTGTAATATCTACATGTTTCAAGCAGACCACCATAGTACCTGTGCCCAAGACAGCGAAGGTAACCTGCCTAAATGACCACCCCGTAGCACTCGTGTCGGTGGCCATGAAGTACTTTGAAAGGGTGGTCATTGCTCACATCAACACCATCATCCCAGACCCAGTCCAATTCGAATACCGCCTCAACATATCCACAGATGATGCAATCTCAATCCCACTCCACACTGCCCTTTCCCACCTGGACAAAAGGAACACCTATGTAAGAATGCTGTTCATTGACTAGAGATCACTGTTCAACACCATAGTGCCCACAAAGCTCATCACTAAGCTAAGGACCCTGGGACTAAAGTACCTCCCTCTGCAACTGGATCCTGGACTTCCTGAAGGGCCGCCCCCAGGTGGTAAGGGTAGGCAACAACACATCTGCCACGCTGATCCTCAACACGGAGGCCCCTCAGGGGTTCGAGCTTAGTCCTCTCCTGTACTCCTTGATCACCCACGACTGTGTGCCCAAGCACAACTCCAACACCATCATTATGCTGACACAACAGTGATTGGCCTGATCACCAACAGCGATGAGACAGCCAGGACAACAACCTCTCCCTCAACGTGAGCAAGACAAAAGGAATGATCGTGGACTACAGGAAAAGGAGGGCCGAACACACCCCCATTCACATCGACGGGGCTGTCCACATCACCAACAAACTATCATGGTCAAAACACACCAAGAAAGTCGTAAAGAGGGCCAACAATGCCTTTCCCCCCTCAGGTACTGAAAAGATTTGGCATGGGTTCCCAGATCCTCAAAAAGTTCTACAGCTGCACCATCGAGAGCATCCTGATCGGTTGCATCACCGCCTGGAATGGCAACTGCTCTGCATCTGACTAAGGCACTACAGAGGGTAATGCCTTTTAGCCCAGTACATCACTGGGGCCAAGCTTCCTGCCATCCAGGACCTATATACTAGGCACATGTCAAATTACATCAACTAACCTGTACCCCCGCACATTGACTACCCCCGCACATTGACTGTACCCCCGCACATTGACTTGGTAACCGTACCCGCTGTATGTAGCCTCATTATTGTTGTTTTATTGTGTTACTTTTTAAAATATTTTTTTTATATTAAATGTTTTACTTGAGTTAATATAGTACATATATTCTTAACTCTATTTTCTTAAAACTGCATTGTTGGTTAATTAAGGGCTTGTAAGTAAGCATTTCACGGCAATACACTTGTTGTATTCGATGCATGTGAGAAATACATTTTGGATTGGATTTGAATACACACACACACATTCACACACACACACTTTGTTTGTACTCATGTTGTAGCCAACTCTTGACTTTTGTATGAATTATTTTTAACAAAATATTTGTAATGTATTCATTATCTTTAACTGGTTAAATGTTTGTAGTTTGCATGTTTCAGTAATGACTGACATGGTTAAATAGTCATAAATCTCTGCTTGATTTATCTTTTGGTGTATTTGACATTTTTATACATATTCTATATTTCTAATGAAGAAAGCAATAATTAATCAACACACTACTGTAAATAAATGGGCACGACCTGTTGTAAAACGGAAATTTCTCTCTGTAAATAAATGGTGAGAAATGTTCAGTCAAAGCCATTCGGCTATGGGTTTCACAGCCCTATAATAACAACAAGTTAATTCACCTTAAAAAGTGTTTATTAACAACATCTGGGGTACAACATGTTGGGCAAAGTAGTATAGTAGAGTCTAACGTATAACCCCTGACTTGACTTGAGTCTTCGCCAATGAGAACCAAGAAGGGCCTAGCTTCATCCTTCATGACTGGGAAAGGCCTCGATTCTAGGCCGTGGAAAATCCTACATCCATCTCATTAGATCAGAACAGGATCGATCAACAGTGATTCATAGTTCTGGTTTACATCCTAAAAAAAGGATAGTTGTGTTTATTTCTCTACCCATGTGATGTGGATTATTGCCAGGTTATTAGACATATAAGCTTCAGTAACGAACACCATGGTTGTAATAACATTTTAAACAGGTCGTTTGTAAATGTATAGAATGTTTTGGGTCCACACTCGAAAGTTAATTTATGTAAATTAGACAGTCACAGAGGATTTTCTTCTGAATAACTTGTCAGGGCACAGCACTTTCCATTCAGCTTCAGGCAACTTTGATGTAAGGCTTGATCACACCTGTAGTGACTACTTCTATCTGTCACACCCATTGTTGTTATCCATTGTTCACTAGATATATCAAAGTGAAATATATCAAGTGAAATTACACCCAACACAATGTTGAAAAACAGAACGCTTCCCACCGCTAGATCCCATAACTAGACGTGAGCTGGACGTAATCCCAACACTGCCACCAACGTAGCGGAAGACAGTGAAAGCTGCGACAGGGGCTCTAACCAGGGCTCATACGTGTCAAGGTAAGCTCTAACGGACGTTGGCATGAAAGCCGAGTAGGCCTCTCGGGCAGAGACAGTTGGCCTACAATGCTGGCATATGCCTTGTTACAACAGCCTAAGTATATAACATGATTGACAAACCCGTAATAATCATCATGAAATGGCCTTAAAGTGTAAGCCAACATAATTCATTATTTTACATTAACCTGTTTAACTGCATTGATATGACTTAATTGATCATAGTCCAGACTCGTGATAGGTTGATGGTGGAGTAGGGGAGTGGCAGTGAGGTAGAGAGTAGGCTGGGGGAAAGGAGAAAGAGAGGGGATGAACGTGGAGTAAAGGTAAAGGGTAGAATGAGGGAGAGAGAGGTTTAGACAGTGGAGTGGTGGAGAGGAGGGTCGATGATGTGATACCTACTCAATTTCTGAAATCTTACTACATACCTGAAATGCATTAGAAGTGTTCGCACAGTTTCGGTTAAGTTGGAGCATCATGGCAGTCTTGCCTGTAAGTGGTGGCACATTCCCTTAAGTATCTGACCAAGGCCTGCCAGTATAAACAGTATAAACATAGTTTTTTTACCCAGTGTCCTCTGAAGGCTTGAGACTGAAACTCAGCTGGTTCTCAACATGCTGCTTACCAGGTCACTAAGCTCTCTGTGTCCCCTGAACTTTGAGAGAGGAAGAGAGAGAGAGAGAGAGACACCGACCGGCAGGGAGCCTGAGGGGAGAGAGAGAGAGAGGAGGAAATACTGTATGTTAACAATATTAACACTGGATGGTGTTTGAAGGGATAGCCACCGTTTTATGTTCCATTTTGTGTTTTATTGTGCTGATTTGAACTTTTTTGGTATATAATGTTTCCGGCATCGTTTCCTATGACAGAAAAGAAGAGGAGAGAGATGAGAAATAAATTGACTGTTTGGGTCGGGTGTAGCCCTGGGTAGATTTAGGCTATGCCATGTTGTCTTCAGATTTTCTGTTTAATATATTTATTTCACATTAGCTGATGTAAGTCAGTGGAACAATTCCTATTCCTTATGATGGACTATCATATTGAACAGTACTGTTATTCCTCCTATTATTTTTCCACTTCTTCACAATTTTGCTGGCGTAACTAGTTATTTGAAATGTAATATGTCTACATGTGTCTTTGAAAAAAAATCACAAGAAGCTATGCATTGTTTTGTAGTCATTCATGTAAGTAGTCTATGTCATGGATATGTTGACTAAGTCATAAAATGAGTATAGGCTATTTTGGAATTTGCTTCTTCCCTCAATTATTTTGTCATTTTAGTAGTGTGCACAAGCAGATATACAATATATAGTGCGTAGGCTGTGTACATATGGAATAATAATGTAATATTTAAATTATTCAATCAATAAGTGAGAGAGAGATAAGAGAGAGAGAGAGAGAGAGAGAGAGAGAGAGAGAGAGAGAGAGAGAGAGAGTGTGTCAGGGCAATGTCTGACCAACACAGGAGAAAGAACCAGAATACACATATACCAAAAAGTCTGATTTGTTTTATTTTTGTAATACAAACATCCATTAGAAATCTATTAGAAATCTATTAGAAATCTTGTTTGGGTTCTAACTGGAACCCAAACAAGAGAGGGAGAAAAAAGAGGGGGTAAATAAGGGAGAAATGGAACCATAAACATTTGCCACTCATACTGCACTCCAGGTAACTTTTTGACCTCTTGTCACCATGAGCCACTTCTTCTTCTTTAAGTTTTATTGGTGAATCGCAACCAACTGACAGGTGCATACACCGTATTGGAGTGTGAGGCCGGTCACAACCTATTTATACTACTATATTCTCTTAACTGTGAATTATTCCCATCACTCCCACCCAAAATACCACTCGCTCCCCATTCCCGTCCAAACAACCTCTCTCTTTCTGCATCATACATTTCACAAAATAATAATACACGTTCAATCGTTTCCTCTACCATACAGCCATTACACATTCCAGTACCATGTTTCCCTATCAATTTCAAAGATGAATTAAATCCCATATGCCCTAATCTCATCCTACACAACATAACCTCCTCCCTTCTGTTCCCATTAAACGACACTCAAGTACAGATTTCCTTCTACTATAAAAATGTCTGCCCTTACTACTTTCATCAAATTGTCTCTGCCAGCAATCTAACCTATTTTCAGAATCAATGTTTTCAAATCAAATTTTATTTGTCACATACACATGGTTAGCAGATGTTAATGCGAGTGTAGCGAAATGCTTGTGCTTCTAGTTCCGACAATGCAGTAATAACCAACAAGTAATCTAGCTAACAATTCCAAAACTACTACCTTGAATATGTACATAAAGATATATAAATGAGTGATGGTACAGAGCGGCATAGGCAAGATACAGTAGATGGTATTGAGTGCAGTATATGCATATGAGATGAGTATGTAAACAAAGTGGCATAGTTAAAGTGGCTAGTGATACATGTATTACATAAAGATGCAGTAGATGATATAGAGTACAGTATATACATATACATATGAGATGAATAATGTAGGGTATGTAAACATTATATTAGGTAGCATTGTTTAAAGTGGCTAAACAGGGTGAACAGGGAGTACAGGGGAGTACAGGGAGTACAGGAGAGGGCTTTAATTTCCCCTCTACCCAACTGCACCTGTATATCCACAATATTATTTTTCACTGCTCTTTAAGATATTATATCTACTAAATCATTTCCATAAACACCTGTATGAGCCGGAATCGCGCATAACTGAATTTCAATACCATTTCTTTGTAACCCCAAAAACAGCATCATTATTTCTACTCCTAAATCCTCACGTTCTGACTTTCCAGATCTTAAACTACACAAAAGAGATTCAGAGTCAGAACATATTACTACTCTACTTGGTTGCACATCCTCTATCCATTGCAATCCAACAATTACCGCAACCATTTCTGTTGACCATACAGATAAATCATTTGTTAGTCTCTTGCATAGATTAACATCGAACTCAGGAATACATATACCTGCTCCTGTCTTCCCATTTATGGGATCTTTTGAACCAGCTGTACAGTCGTGGCCAAAAGTTTTGAGAATGACAAAATATAAATTTCCACAAAGTTTGCGGCTTTAGTGTCTTTAGATATTTCTGTCAGATGTTACTATGGAATACTGAAGTATAATTACAAGCATTTCATAAGTGTCAAAGGCTTTTATTGACAATTACATGAAGTTGATGCAAAGAGTCAATATTTGCAGTGTTGACCCTTCTTTTTCAAGACCTCTGCAATCCGCCCTGGGATGATGTCAATTAACTTCTGGGCCACATCCTGACTGATGGCAGCCCATTCTTGCATAATCAATGCTTGGAGTTAGTCAGAATTTGTGGGTTTTTGTTTGTCCAACCACCTCTTGAGGATTGACCACATGTTCTCAATGGGATTAAGGTCTGGGGAGTTTCCTGGCCATGGACCCAAAATATCGATGTTTTGTTTCCCGAGCCACTTACTTATCACTTTTGCCTTATGGCTGGAAAAGGCATTGTTCGTCACCAAACTGTTCCTGGACGGTTGGGAGAACTTGCTCTCGGAGGATGTGTTGGTACCATTCTTTATTCATGGCTGTGTTCTTAGGCAAAGTTGTGAGTAAACCCACTCCCTTGGCTGAGAAGCAACCCCCCACACATGAATGGTCTCAGGATACTTTACTGTTGGCATGACACAGGATTGATGGTTGCACTCACCTCGTCTTCTCCGGACAAGCTTTTTTCCGAATGCCGCAAACAATCGGAAAGGGGATTCATCAGAGAAAATGACTTTACCCCAGTCCTCAGCAGTCCAATCCCTGTACCTTTTGCAGAATATCAGTCTGTCCCTGATGTTTTTCCTGGAGAGAAGTGGCTTCTTTGCTGCCCTTCTTGACACCAAACCATCCTCCAAAAGTCTTCGCCTCACTGTGCTTGCAGATGCACTCACACCTGCCTGCTGCCATTCCTGAGCAAGCTCTGTACTGGTGGTGCCCGGATCCCGCAGCTGAATCAACTTTAGGAGATGGTCCTGGCGCTTGCTGGACTTTCTTGAGCGTCGTGAACCCGTCTTCACAACAATTGAACCGCTCTCCTTTAAGTTCTTGATGATCCGATAAATGGTTGATTTAGGTGCAATCTTACTGGCAGCAAAATCCTTGCCTGTGAAGCCCTTTTTGTGCAAAGCAATGATGACGGCATATGTTTCCTTGCAGGTAACCATGGTTGACAGAGGAAGAACAATGATTCCAAGCACCACCCTCCTTTTGAAGCTTCCAGTCTGTTATTCAAACTCAATCAGCATGACAGAGTGATCTCCAGCCTTTTCCTCGCCAACACTCACACCTGTGTTAATGAGAGAATCACTGACATGATGTCAGGTGGTCCTATTGTGGCAGCGCTGAAATGCAGTGGAAATGTTTTTGGGGGGGATTCAGTTAATTTGCATGGCAAAGAGGGACGTTGCAATTACAGTGCCTTGCGAAACTATTCGGCCCCCTTGAACTTTGCGACCTTTTGCCACATTTCAGGCTTCAAACATAAAGATATAAAACTGTATTTTTTTGTGAAGAATCAACAACAAGTGGGACACAATCATGAAGTGGAACGACATTTATTGGATATTTCAAACTTTTTTAACAAATCAAAAACTGAAAAATTGGGCGTGCAAAATTATTCAGCCCCTTTACTTTCAGTGCAGCAAACTCTCTCCAGAAGTTCAGTGAGGATCTCTGAATGATCCAATGTTGACCTAAATGACTAATGATGATAAATACAATCCACCTGTGTGTAATCAAGTCTCCGTATAAATGCACCTGCACTGTGATAGTCTCAGAGGTCCGTTAAAAGCGCAGAGAGCATCATGAAGAACAAGGAACACACCAGGCAGGTCCGAGATACTGTTGTGAAGAAGTTTAAAGCCGGATTTGGATACAAAAATATTTCCCAAGCTTTAAACATCCCAAGGAGCACTGTGCAAGTGATAATATTGAAATGGAAGGAGTATCAGACCACTGCAAATCAACCAAGACCTGCCCGTCCCTCTAAACTTTCAGCTCATACAAGGAGAAGACTGATCAGAGATGCAGCCAAGAGGCCCATGATCACTCTGGATGAACTGCAGAGATCTACAGCTGAGGTGGGAGACTCTGTCCATAGAACAACAATCAGTCGTATATTGCACAAATCTGGCCTTTATGGAAGAGTGGCAAGAAGAAAGCCATTTCTTAAAGATATCCATAAAAAGTGTCGTTTAAAGTTTGCCACAAGCCACCTGGGAGACACACCAAACATGTGGAAGAAGGTGCTCTGGTCAGATGAAACCAAAATTTTACTTTTTGGCAACAATGCAAAACGTTATGTTTGGCGTAAAAGCAACACAGCTGAACACACCATCCCCACTGTCAAACATGGTGGTGAAAGCATCATGGTTTGGGCCTGCTTTTCTTCAGCAGGGACAGGGAAGATGGTTAAAATTGATGGGAAGATGGATGGAGCCAAATACAGGACCATTCTGGAAGAAAACCTGATGGAGTCTGCAAAAGACCTGAGACTGGGACGGAGATTTGTCTTCCAACAAGACAATGATCCAAAACATAAAGCAAAATCTACAATGGAATGGTTCAAAAATAAACATATCCAGGTGTTAGAATGGCCAAGTCAAAGTCCAGACCTGAATCCAATCGAGAATCTGTGGAAAGAACTGAAAACTGCTGTTCACAAATGCTCTCCATCCAACCTCACTGAGCTCAAGCTGTTTTGCAAGGAGGAATGGGAAAAAATGTCAGTCTCTCGATGTGCAAAACTGATAGAGACATACCCCAAGCGACTTACAGCTGTAATCGCAGCAAAAGGTGGCGCTACAAAGTATTAACTTAAGGGGGCTGAATAATTTTGCACGCCCAATTTTTCAGTTTTTGATTTGTTAAAAAAGTTTGAAATATCCAATAAATGTCGTTCCACTTCATGATTGTGTCCCACTTGTTGTTGATTCTTCACAAAAAAATAAATTTTTACAGTTTTATATCTTTATGTTTGAAGCCTGAAATGTGGCAAAAGGTCGCAAAGTTCAAGGGGGCCGAATACTTTCGCAAGGCACTGTAATTACAATTCATCTGATCACAATTCATAACTTTCTGGAGTATATGCAAATTGCCATCATACAAACTGAGGCAGCAGACTTTGTGAAAATTAATATGTGTGTCATTCTCAAAACTTTTGGCCACAACTATATACGCTGCAAGACAAGAATATAACTGGTTACTAATATAATGATCCATTATTGTTCCTACATTATCTTCTTCACACCACTGTTTCTTTTCTTCGATCAGGCTAAGAACAACATGTGGTCTTGTATAAAACCGCAGTGGCACGTTTCCTATTGACACAGATGGCCCTGTAACAATATCTCTAAATCCATATTCATCAACCATTTTTTCCTATCTCTCAGCCAAAGCCCCTCTTCTGATACTGTTCACATTCCCAGCAGTCTTCCAATACTGTCAGTGTAGGATGATCTACCGTATACAACCCTTCTGTCTGACCCAGTATGCCAGGGCTAGCTTAACTCTTCTAAGGGATAGTGGCATTTCTCCAGTATCTACTTGTGAGCCTCAACCAGTGTAGTTTTAAATGCACCATTTCACATCCTAAGTGCCCTCATTTGCATCCTATCAAGGCACAACAGCGATGTAAAAGCCGTAGAACTATATACAAAGTACTCAATCTATGAACGAACTCAAAGTACAATATATATTGCCTATCAGCCCTCCAATCATACCCAACTATTGTCCTCATAAGATTTACAATTAGTCTCAATACACGTAATCACCGTGGGCAGTCTTCAGCTGACTTGAGACAGAGCCCAAGCAAAGAAAAAGCAATGAGGTATTGACCAATTCCAAATTGGGATGAGTCACAAGATGGCAGGTATGCCCGAATGGTTGCCGGACTTGGAGATGGAGTCAGGGTAACCCATAGAGCTCGGTAAGAAGGCGGGCAGGAGAAAAAGGAAAACACATTAATAGGAAATATGGAGTGCTGCAGAAGGAAATTGAACATGACGAGAGTGAGGATGAATTTACTACGGTGGCAGGTGCGGTGAAGAACGTTGAGTTTGAACCTCCTCCTGATGGGGATAGATGGTTTTTCCCCAGTGGGAGTAAGATTTTTGGAGAGAATGGGTCCTTGAAGTGAAAGTGACTCGAAGTGGAATCGTATAGACTTGTTTTGTTTCTGCCGTCCGGAGCGTACGCTCTGCACCACACAACTGGGGAACTGTGACTTGCTTTCCTCTCCAGAGCAAGGCAACGTTGAAACGAATAATAACTGGAGTGGCATTAAAGGAGAATTTCACCCTGGGGGAATCTGGGATTTTTTTCATAACGGCCGAGGCACATCTAGGTCAGTGAGATGTGTGTGAGATGACGTTTTAGGCTAAATGGGACAATTCACTTGGAATAGCTTTCAGGAGCATTTTGTGATTGTAGGTACTCAAACCATGTGTATTAAGGGGGGGGGGGGTATAGATGGTAGTCCTTGTTCGATAGAGCCATTGGACATCTTTCAGCGATCAGCGGATTCATTGCTAAATATACAAGCTGACAAATGTTTTCTAATCTCTGAAAGACAACTCGTGTGGGAAGCGGTCCTTCGTGCTCTGGCCAGTCTCTCCCCCAAGGCAGGGAGGTGGACACTAACTACACAATTCTTTGCAGGGTTGCCATGTCTGTGGTTTTGCAAATAGTTATTTAATTTATTTCACCTTTATTTAACCAGGTAGGCCAGTTGAGAACAAGTTCTGAACAAGTTTTCATTTACAACTGCGACCTGGCCAAGACAAAGCAAATCAATGCAACAAAAACAACAACATAGAGTTACACATGGGACAAAACAAACGTACAGTCAATAACACAATAGAAAAAGTCTATGTACAGTGTGTGCAAATGCAGCAAGATTATGGAGGTAAGGCAATAAATAGGCCATAGAGGTGAAATAATTACAATTCAGCATTAACACTGGAGTGATAGATGTGTAGATGATGATGTGCAAGTAGAGATACAAAAGAGCAAAAAATGTAAAATAACAATATGGGGATGAGGTAGTTTGGTGTGCTATTTTCAGATGGGCTGTGTACAAGTACAGTAAGCTGCTCTGACAGCTGATGCTCAAAGTTAGAGAGGGAGATAAATCTCCAGCTTCAGTGATTTTTTAATTCGTTCCAGTCATTGGCAGCAGAGAACTGGAAGGAAAGGCAGCCAAAGGGGTTGCTGGCTTTGGGGTTTTTATTTTATTTAACCTTTATTTAACCAGGAAGGGCTCATTGAGATTAAAATACGCACTAGAGCGCCTTACTTAAAGTCACTCTCAGAGGTGGTTTAAACTGCATTCTAATGTTGACTTTGCTTAAAGAAAACGATATCAAGGAAGTGTTTTATGCAAACTGACATTTAATGTGAAGAATGATACATTTGAATCTGTTAGCCATTAATTAACCTCTCTGGGATAGGGGGAATGCAAATGTCCCACTTGGCCAATTGCCAGGGAAAATGCAGAGCGCCAGATTCAAATAAAATACTATAAAATTCAAAGTTTCATTAAATCACACATGTAAGATACTCAATTAAAACTACACTCGTTGTGAATACAGCCAGCATATCAGATTTCAAAAAGTATTTTCGGCGGAAGCATAAGAAGCTATTATCTGATGATAGCACAACAGTAAACAAAGAGATAAATAATACTTCAACCCTGCAGGCGCTACACAAAACGCAGAAATAAAATATAAATCATGCCTTACCTTTGACGAGCTTCTTTTGTTGGCACTCCAATATGTCCCGTAAACATCACAAATGGTCCTTTTGTTCAATTAATTCCGTCCATATATATCCAAAATGTCCATTTATTTGGCGCGTTTGATCCAGGAAAAAACAGCTTCCAATTTGCGCAACGTCACTACAAAATATCTCAAAAGTTACCTGGAAACTTTGCCAACACATTTCAAACTACTTTTGTAATACAACTTTAGGTATTTTTAAACGTTAATAATCGATCAAATTGAAGACGGGTCTATCTGTTTTTAATATAGGACAACAACAAACTGACGCTACTTTTCTAGTCTTGCCCAACTCTCAGTGTTACACTGTTTCAAGATGGCCATACTTCTTCATTTCACAAAGGAATAACCTCAACCATTTTCCAAAGACTGGTGACATCCAGTGGAAGCGGTAGGAACTGCAAACAAGTGCCTGAGAAATCCAGTTCCCCAATGGAACCTCATTGAATAGACAGTGACCTCAAAAAGAAAATCTGAATTGTTAGTCCTCTGGGTTTTGCCTGCTACATAAGTTCTGTTATACTCACAGACATGAATCAAACAGTTTTCGAAACTTCAGAGTGTTTTCTATCCAAATCTACTAATAATATGCATATCTTATATTCTTGGCATGAGTAGCAGGAAGTTGAAATTGGGCACGCAATTTATCCAAAAGTGAAAATGCTGCCCCCTATCCCAAAGAGGTTTTAAGTAGCCTATTAATTCATATGCCATTGTTGGCTACCATTTATTGTATGTTGACATCACTGGAGTATTTGCAAATCAATTTGTGCCACTTGTGTAGCCTACCTTGAGCTAGCAAACCAATTTAATAAATAGCCTATAACTTCAGTTTTTGTTGTCGTTTGTTCTATGCAATTATTAATGACCATGTTTACTTAATTAAATGGGAAGTTATCAAAATTATTGCAATTGCCGATCAGTTGTTAGAACGCATTAGATTGACGGTATCAGTCAGATTATCCTTCAGCTAAATTAATAAATATAAACTGGATGTTGTTGACAAGCATATTCAGTTCATATACAGTTGAAGTCGGAAGTTTACATACACTTAGGTTGGAGTCAGACAGATTATTACACTTATAACTCACTGTATCACAATTTGGGTGGGTCTGAAGTTTACATACGCACGTTGACTGTGCCTTTAAACAGCTTGTAAAATTCCAGAAAATGATGTCATGGCTTTAAAGCTTCTGATAGGCTAATTGACATAATTTGAGTCAATTGGACGTGTACTGTGGATGTATTTCAAGGCCGCCTACCTTCAAATTCAGTGCCTCTTTAATTGACATCATGGGAAAATCAAATGAAACTAATCATGTAAATGTAATTAACTAGGACATCGGGGCACCACAGAAGAATGTTAATGGAGCGGTTGTCTTCCGAATAAACTCTTAAAGACCTCATATCAATAGCAGTCAATTATTAATCGTCACGTTATTCCGTCTCATCTGAACATCGTAAAATTCTTGGTTATCTTCAACGAACCCTGGCTAACAGGTTGAATCAGCAATACAAAATGTGGTTAAATTATTTATTTACTAAATAATCACACAGAATTACATATACACAGGATGGATGATACATTGATTACTAATTATGTCATAAAAGAAAACGTCCCTAGCGGATTATTTTTAATGAATTTATTTGCAAATTATGGTGGAAAATAAGTATTTGGTCATCTACAAACAAGCAAGATTTCTGGCTCTCACAGACCTGTAACTTCTTCTTTAAGAGGCTCCTCTGTCCTCCACTCGTTACCTGTATTAATGGCACCTGTTTGAACTTGTTATCAGTATAAAAGACACCTGTCCACAACCTCAAACAGTCACACTCCAAACTCCACTATGGCCAAGACCAAAGACCTGTCAAAGGACACCAGAAACAAAATTGTAGACCTGCACCAGGCTGGGAAGACTGAATCTGCAATAGGTAAGCAGCTTGGCTTGAAGAAATCAACTGTGGGAGCAATTATTAGGAAATGGAAGACATACAAGACCACTGATAATCTCCCTCGATCTGGGGCTCCACGCAAGATCTCACCCCGTGGGGTCAAAATGATCACAAGAACGGTGAGCAAAAATCCCAGAACCACATGGGGGGACCTAGTGAATGATCTGCAGAGAGCTGGGACCAAAGTAACAAAGCCTACCATCAGTAACACACTACGCCGCCAGGGACTCAAATCCTGCAGTGCCAGACGTGTCCCCCTGCTTAAGCCAGTACATGTCCAGGCCCGTCTGAAGTTTGCTAGAGAGCATTTGGATGATCCAGAAGAAGATTGGGAGAATGTCATAAGGTCAGATGAAACCAAAATATAACTTTTTGGTAAAAACTTCACCTACTTCACCTACTGTGAAGCATGGTGGTGGAAACATCATGCTTTGGGGCTGTTTTTCTGCAAAGGACGACTGATCCGTGTAAAGGAAATAATGAATGGGGCCATGTATCGTGAGATTTTGAGTGAAAACCTCCTTCCATCAGCAAGGGCATTGAAGATGAAACGTGGCTGGGTCTTTCAGCATGACAATGATCCCTAACACACCGCCCGGGCAACGAAGGAGTGGCTTCGTAAGAAGCATTTCAAGGTCCTGAAGTTGCCTAGCCAGTCTCCAGATCTCAACCCCATAGAAAATCTTTGGAGGGAGTTGAAAGTCCGTGTTGGACAGCAACAGCCCCAAAACATCACTGCTCTAGAGGAGATCTGCATGGAGGAATGGGCCAAAATAGCATCAACAGTGTGTGAAAACCGAAAATGTTTGACCTCTGTCATTGCCAACAAAGGGTATATAACAAAGTATTGAGATAAACTTTTGTTATTGACCAAATACTTATTTTCCACCATAATTTGCAAATAAATTCATTAAAAATCCTACAATGTGATTTTCTGGATTTTTTTTTCTCATTTTGTCTGTCACAGTTGAAGTGTACCTATGATGAAAATTATAGGCCTCTCATCTTTTTAAGTGGGAGAACTTGCACAATTGGTGGCTGACTAAATACTTTTTTGCCCCACTGTATGTCTATATAGGTATGTGTATATGTATGCATACATGTATGTATATATATACATGTATTTACCACAAAAATATATGGGGGATTGGAAATGATGCAGACAATTACATTGATGGAAGCAACAATCTTTCCGCAATATTAAGCTGATCCACCCCTTTAAAAAAATAAGTAGTATGTTCAATAGGAAAGGAAATTAGTACGCTCGCGCCATCTCCCTATAGCGCCGAAAGAATGATATTGTTACGGTGCTCTTCTCACCAAAACTCCAAATTCTTGCATGTTTTCAAAAAACAAGCCTGAAACCTTGAACAAAGACTGTTGACATCTAGTGGAAGCCATAGGAATTGCAATCTGGGAGACAGATTTACATAGAAGCAATAGGTTTCCATATCTGGGACCTACATTTTTTTATTTTCCCGGTTGAATTTTCTTCGGCTTTTCGCCGGGCCATATTTTATTTATTTTTTTATTTTATTTTTACCTTTATTTAACTAGGCAAGTCAGTTAAGAACAAATTCTTATTTTCAATGACGGCCTAGGAACAGTGGGTTAACTGCCTGTTCAGGGGCAGAACGACAGAAAGACCTTGTCAGCTCGGGGTTTGAACTTGCAACCTTCCGGTTACTAGTCCAATGCTCTAACCACTAGGCTACCCTGCCGCCCCATATCAATTATGTTATAGTCTCAGACATTATTTTAACCGTTTTAGAAACTTCAAAGTGTTTTCTATCTAATGCTACCAATTATATGCATATCCGGGCTTCTGGGCCTGAGTAACAGGCAGTTTACTTTGGGCACGTCAGTCAGGCGGAAATTCAGGAAACTAGACCCTATCCCAGAGAGGCTAAAGTCCTCGGCCACTAGGAGCACCACCTCTGGATGAGCGTTTTCCTGTTTGCTTATGGCCGTATACAGCTCATTGAGTGCGGTCTTAGTGCCAGCATTGGTTTGTGGTGGTAAATAGACAGCTACGAAAAGTATAGACAAAAACTCTCTTGGTAAATAGTGTGGTCTATAGCTTATCATGACATACTCTACCTCAGGCGAGCAAAACCTTGAGACTTCCTTGGACTTCGTGCACCAGCTGTTGTTTACAAATATACATAGACAAATATAAATACACCCCTCGTCTTACCAGAGGCCGCTGATCGATCCTGCCAAAAGAACTTAAAACCCGCCAGCTGTATGTTCTTCATGTTGTCGTCCAGCCACGACTCGGTGAAACATTGTCCTGTTGGTAAGATATACACTACCATTCAAAAGTTTGGGGTCACTTAGAAAGTTCCTTGTTTTTTTAAAGAAAAACATGTTTTTTGTCCATTAAAATAGCATCAAATTCATCAGAAATACAGTGTAGACTTTGTTAATGTTGTAAATTACTATGGTAGCTGGAAAACGGCTGATTTCTTCTGGAATATCTACATAGACGTACAGAGGCCCATTATCAGCAACCATCACTCCTGTGTTCCAATGGCACGTTGTGTTAGCTAATTTGTGTTGTGTTAGCTAATCCAAGTTTATAATTTTAAAATTATGTTAAATTGCAATTATGTTAGCACAGCTGAAATGATTAAAGAAGCAATAGAACTGGCCTTCTTAGACTAGTTGAGTATCTGGAGCATCAGCATTTGTGGGTTTGTTTACAGGCTCAAAATGGCCAGAAACAAACATTATTCAGTCTATTCTTGTTCTGAGAAATGAAGGCTATTCCATGGGAGAAATTGACAAGAAACTGAAGATCTCGTACAACGCTGTGTACTACTCCCTTCACAGAAGAGCGCAAACTGTCTCTAACCAGAATAGAAAGAAGACTTGGAGGCCCCGGTGCACATCTGAGCAAGAGGACAAGTACAATAGTGTGAGGTGTCTGTTTCTCAAACTAGACAAGTCCTCAACTGGCAGCTTAATTAAATAGTTCCCGCAAAAAAACAGTCTCAACGTCAACAGTGAAGAGGCAACTCCGGGATGCTGGCCTTCTAGGCAGAGTTGCAAAGAGTTGCAAATCCATATCTCAGACTGAACAATGAAAATAAATTATTAAGATGGGTCAAAGAGCACACACTGGACAGAGGAAGTTTGGAAAAATGTGTTATGGACAGACTAATCTAAGTTTGAGGTGTTCGGATCACAAAGAATGACATTCGTGAGATGCAGAAAAAATGAAAAGATGCTGGTTGAGTGCTTGACACCAACTGTCAAGCATGGTGAAGGCAATGTGATGGTTTGGGGGTGCTCTGGTGGTGGTAAAGTGGGAGATTTGTACAGGGAGATTAATTGGAGCCAATTTCCTCCTACAACAGGACAATGACCCAAAGCACAGCTCCAAACTATGCAAGAACTATTTAGGAAAGAAGCAGTCAGCTAGTATCCTGTCTATAATGGAGTGGCCAGCACAGTCACCGGATCTCAACCCTATTGAGCTATTGTGGGAGCAGCTTGACCGTAAGAGCCCATCAAGCCAATTCAACTTGTGGGAGGTGCTTCAGAAAGCATGGGGTGAAATCTCTTGAGATTACATCAACAAATTCACAACTAGAATGCCAAAGGTCTGCAAGGCTGTAATTGCAGCAAATGGAGGATTATTTGACAAAAGCAGAGTTTGAAGGACAATTATTATTTCAATTAAAAATCCTTATTTATAACCTTGTCAACGTCTTGACTATATTTCCTCATTTCATGTATGTTTTCATGGAAAAACAAGGACATTTCTAAGTGACCCCAAACTTTTGAACAGTAGTGTGCGTGATCGTAGCTCGTCTATTTTATTTTCCATTGATTGTATGTTGGCTAATAGGACCGATGGTAAAGGGAGATTACCCGCTCGCCGCCGGATCCTTACAAGGCATCTGGACCTTCGTCCCCGATATCCCCGTCTCTTTCTCCAGTGAATGACGGGGATGAGGGCCTTGTCGGGCATCTGAAGAAAACCCTTCCCGTCCGACACGTTCAAGAAAAAGTATTCCTCCAGTACAGGGGGAGTAATCGCTGTCCTGATATACAGAAGCTTTTTCCAGTCATAAGACACGGTGGCAGAAACATTATGTACAAAATAAGTTACAAATAACGCAAAAAAAAAAAAACACAGTAGCACAATTAGTTAGGGGATTGTAAAACAGCAGCCATCTGTTCCCGGCGCCATTTGATATGTTTGATCGGATTCAAGTCTGGGCTCTGGCTGGGCCACTCAAGGACATTCAGAGACTTGTCCCGAAGCCACTACTGCGTTGTCTTGGCTCTGTGCTTTGGTTTGTTGTCCTGTTGGAAGGTGAACCGTCGCCCTACTCTGAGGACCTTAGTGCTCTGGAAAAGGTTTTCATCAAGGATCTCTCAGTACATTGCTCTGTTAATTTTTCCCTTGATCCCGACTAGTCTCCCAATCCCTGAAAAACATCCCCACAGCATGATGCTGCCACCACCATGCTTCACCGTAGGGATGTTGCCAGGTTCCCCCAGACGTGAACCTGTTTTCAATGTGTCATTATGGGGTAGTGTGTAGATTGATGAGGATAATTTTTTATTTAATCCATTTTAGAATAAGGCTGTAATGTAAATCAAGGAGTCTGAATACTGTACATGGTGAAATTCAACCATACATGTTTCTACCGGAATATATATATATTCTGGTAGAAACATGTATGGTTGAATTTCAACCTACCTGTTTCTGTTCCAGTCCCCAAGGTAAAGAGTTTTAAAGAGGGATTGAGCATGGGCTTACAATAGACAGTGTGGACAAATCACCATGTGTGATTTACTTAAACCAGCCCTGGATCACCTTGTACACCAGACTTGGAAGGCTGTCTACTTAGCTCTAACCACAGCCTAAAAACACATCATTGATGTATGACTGAAATAAATGAAAACCAGCTATTTAGGTATACTGATTTTAATAAAATTGTACAATTGTAAAGTTTGCTCATTCACAGTGAACAGCATTTAACCAATGTCTAATAAAGGGTCTGAATGTACTCTAATTCAAAGAAACACAGGGTTTTCAAGAAGCCTTGAACATTACATTGCTAAAGGACAGGCTTCAGTCAATGTCCATGAACAGTTTTAGTTCTGAAAAGTTTAAGGCGTTGTAGAAAATATGTTAAATAAACATGATCAGTGAAGATAACGTTTTATCTCCTCAGAAAACATGGCTAACTATACCTTACATTGCTGTATGTATCACATTTGAGTAATTATTACTCCAAACAAAAATGACAAAAGTAAAAAAAACTAAAAACAAGTGGAGACATATTTTTATTCATTCTGATGTACACCGTTGTCAGTTAGAAAAGTATGAGGGTTACACAGTTCAAGTAACTTCCATGTCTTATCTTGTGCAAACACTAGATGGTGCGTAGGAGAGGTCTTGGAAAGGAACAATATTCAAGAGACGAAACCTCCAAATGTAGGAAAAAAATAAGTGCATTTAAACTTATGAATTGATCACTTTTGTAGTATTTATTGATTTCCCAGCTTCATACAAACTGGATGTTGAGGCATAAACATAGTACATTTCAACAAAAATATAACCAATATTTACAATTATTGTATTAAAAATACAAAAAAACTACCAATACGTACTCCACCAATTGTCTTTTTAAAAGACATACAGGTCAAAGTAGTACAAGAAAGTATGAGAAATCATCACCAGTTAAATATACACTTCTCACTTGACATCACATCAAACCGAGTAGCAGTTCTTACCTACTACAATTATCTTTATGCTTGTACATTGTTGTGCAATGTTTTGTTTTTCAAAATAGGACTTGGCCTGCTAAAGAGTTGAAGGAAAGTGAATGATGATGATGCATGTTACCACTGAACTACAAACACATTCGACAATCTATTGGCAGCCATAGAAAAAATGTATCATGAACAAAAAAACATGACAAATGATTATAGTGTAATGACAAACCACAGTGAAAACACTGCACTCGTTTATTTCTACTTCTCAGTCTATAGTTTTACTACTGATCAATGTGATCAGCACAACTCAGTGATAAAATAAGTGACACTTTCACAATTTGATTACTAATGATTCTGATTAGCAGCCATCAAAGTTAATTATTTAATCTAGGTAACTTCCCCACTGGAGTCAAAAAACAAACATATTCAATAACCTTCAGTCAATTCCAATGATGTTGTGAAACAGTGGATAACAGGTTTGTTCTACGCTAGCATTGCCTACTCATATGTACATCCACTGATCTTGCTGCCTGTAACAGTGGAGGACTTCTCCAAGTGGCTTTGCAATGACGAGGAAGGGATGTCTCCAACAGCAAGGTTGGAGAGAAGGTTTATTTTAGTTCATTCTCGTGTATTCTAGTTCAGTCTTAAAAAGGGCAATCCTTAGTTGAAACAATAAAGCATTCACACCGCCTCTGTTTTGCTAAAAAGCTTAGGGGTGGGCCTGGAGAAATGTAACCACTCAAATGAATAATATGTATGCAAGGACTGACCAATCAAGATATCAAAATGAGTTTTAAGCATGTTTTTCAGGCTATACAATGTCTGTTTACATTTCCAAACATTGAAGTAAAACAAGATTCTATTTTGGGGTATGATGGGGTTTGAAAGTTAAACTAAGCTCATGAGGCATTTATAAGTTATATTCTTCAAGAATCAATGGATATATATCATTAATTTATAAGTCCAAAAATGGACGTAGCAACAGCAGATTGCAGCACCACTGAAAGATCCGAGACTCCATTCACCTCTATAGGATTCAAGCCTTTGGGGTGCATAACTCAAACACGTCCCCAAGTTGGTTCATTTTAAAAACAGGTATAAATCACCTCTGTACTTATCTTTCAACATCACCATTAGGGACAAGACTAAGCCAATATAAATCTCACATAGTTGTCCAAAACAATACTGTCTAAATATAGAATGAATATAAGTCACCAGGTGACCTTCCAGTTTAAAACCTGGATGTTCCTATCAGAGGATTCATTGCTAAATATACAAGCTGACATTTTTTCCAATCTCTGAAAGACTAAAATGTGTGTGGGCAATGCTTCCTGCTCTGGCCCCGTCCCTCCCCCAAGGCAGGCTTTTTTGAAAGAGAGGCGGACACTAACAACACAATTCTTTAGGCAAAATTGAAAAAAACTGACCAGACCACAATGGCTTCAAGTGATAACTCATCAACACAAATTCCAAGATGGAGCATTTTTGTTACCTACATGATGACATTCGCCCATATGTTTCAACCGGAATATAGCGAAGAGTTTGATTTAGCTAGAAGCTCAGCTACAGCTGATGCCAGCACCAAGAGGGCAGATGACAAACACGGTGGCTAGCTAAGTATGTTATATTTCCTGCAAGCTACCTAGCTAACTTGAGTTAATCATCTGAAACACGTGTTGCCGACTAACATACCTGTGTTACAGTGGGGGGGGGATATTTATTTTATGTTTGCCAACTTATGTAGCTAGGTAGCTAGCTAGCTAGCCAGCCTAGCTAAACAACTATAGGCAGCCATATCTATCACTAAAAATAGAAGAGGTTTTACAATCGGAGATGGGACTGGCCAACCAGCTAGGTCCAGCCAGATGGGCCACCGTTAAACCTGTACGTTACTGTATATGACCTAGAACTTAAGATGTGGCTGGTCGTATTGGAAAAAGAGACTGATATCCAGGCCAGGGTTGGGAATGGAGGGTTGTACTAAAACTTAAGGTTTTATTGAAAAGTGCTGGAGCCAAACTGCAACTGCTAACTGGACAGTCACAATGAGAGAAATAATTTGGGGTAACCAACAATTATTTCTCTCATTGTGACTGTCCAGTTAACAGTGGGGTGGAGCCACCACTAGGTCATGTCTAATATGTGAATGACCAGATATAATACTGTAATTAAGGAATAAAACAGCCTTTTGACAGAATTGTCATTCCGAGTCCATAGATATGAGACTTGGGTATAGTCTCTTTTACCCCCAGAGTGCAATAGTTCTGGAAAGAAGACCCCCAAAAACCTAGCAGGAATTTGAAAATCCTTAAGAGTTCAAAATCGATCAATGTTCTTTTATTAAATCATCATTGTCCGTTTTGTTCACGTTTTATAAAGTAGAAAAAGAAAAAGTGCAGACAAAGCTCAACACGTCATGATGCTGTGTGTAAAGTGAGGTGGGGTTGGGATAATAGTCTTGGAAAGCTGTTCCAGGACACCTGTGTGTGTGAGCGTGGTTGTCATGCGTCGCCGTATGTTTTTCCAGCAAAACAGTTTGACTTGTTTTTCTTTTTTCCAAAGTGCCAGGCATTGTATCTTTCTTTTCTGTCTCTCCTTCTTCACAGTATTTTTTCAAGCAGGGTTATTCAACCCCTGATAATGCTTTAAGGCAGGGGAGGGAGATGAGCAGAGGAGTCTACCAATCAGGAGGGAGAGTACGATGCAGGAGGCAGGCACGTACGTACTGGATTGCTTTGTCCGTCCATCAGTGTCTTTTTCCGGCTCCATGGAAGCGACTTCAAGTCATCCAGCAGAAGACAGTTCTTTCTCAGACTGCTGATACCTGTTCATCCTCTGAAGAGAGAAAGAAAAAAATTGCCATGTTGGTTACAAAGATGTTAAAACCCTGTGAAAGAATTAGAGGCAGAAAGCCCCCACAACATCACTAACTGGCCTTTATGTGAACTTACTGTACCATGGTCTACTATCAAAACTGAACAATTTGCAAAAAACGACAAACATGAACATTAAAAGTGAGAAAAACACTGCTGGGGATGGAAGAGCGTGTGTGCAAGCATTGACACATAAAAATTGGTGAGCAAACCTAACAACTTGTGCCCCCAGATGAATGCCATTCAACACAGCGAGTGAGGAGCTAACGCCTGATGAGCTTTGGTCCAAGCATGATGACATCATGCACATGAGATGGTGGGTTTGTGCTAGCCTGGTCCCAGATCTGTTTGTGCGGTCTTGACATCTCCTCAATGCCCATTCCCCATAGGAGTTGGCAAGACAGTACAAACAGATCTGGGACCAGGCTAGGTTTGCAGTGGATATGAGGGTAGTCTGTGTTGTTCCTGGTGGGCATGCATGTTATCGTTGGTATAAATCAGTAATTTACCTCAGCCTGGGGGGGGGCTGCCCTTTAACCCGTACACTCATCTCAGGGCCTGGTTGTCTCTGGTGTTGTGTGTGCCACTGTCTTCCTCAGAGCGACTAGTTTGGGAGACAAGGACTCACCCTCTTCCTCCTCCGGCTCTTCATCCTCGTCTGGCGAGCGGGTGCGGTGGAGCCCATGGCGCTTTGTGGTTCCGGAACCTGGGTGTTGTTGGGCCTGGTGGTGATGCTGGGAGTCGGGCGACTGGGTGACCATGCGCGAGCGCTGCAGGGCCGTGGAGTAGTCGGGTGGGCGGCGGCCAGAGTGGGATGGGGCCGTGGGCGGGGGTGGCGACTGCGTCTGGCCCTCACTGAAGTCAGAGATTGTCAGTGCGGTGTAGCCTGGCGGGGTGGGAGGGGGCTCGCGGTACCGGCTCTCCTTTCGTACTAAGGGGGGTGAAAGATAGTGGGGTAAAACGCAATTAACATTTTACGCGTCTGCACTAGAGGTCGACCGATTATGATTTTTCAACGCCGATACAGATTAAATCGGACAATTTTTTATTCATTTATTTGTAATAATGACAATTACAACAATACTGAATGAACACTTATTTTAACTTAATATAATACATCAATAAAATCAATTTAGCCTCAAATAAATAATGAAACATGTTCAATTTAGTTTAAATAAATGCAAAAACAAAAAGTGTTGGAGAAGAAAGTAAAAGTGCAATATGTGCCATGTAAGAAAGCTAATGTTTAAGTTCCTTGCTCAGAACATGAGAACATATGAAAGCTGGTGGTTCCTTTTAATGTGAGTCTTCAATATTCCATTTGTATTTCATTAACCTTTGACTATTGGATGTTCTTATAGGCACTTTAGTACTGCCAGTGTAACAGTATAGCTTCCGTCCCTCTCCTCTCTCATCCCTGGGCTCAAACCAGCAACACAATGACAACAGCCACCCTCGAAGCAGCGTTACCCATGCAGAGCAAGGGGAACAACTACTAGAAGGCTCAGATCGAGTGACGTTTGAAACGCTATTAGCGTGCGCTAACTAGCTAGCCATTTCACTTCGGTTACACCAGCCTCACCTCGGGAGTTGATAGGCTTGAAGTCATAAACAGCGCAATGCTTGACGCACAACGAAGAGCTGCTGGCAAAACGCATGAAAGTGCTGTTTGAATGAATGTTTACGCGCCTGCTTCTGCCTACCACCGCTCAGTCAGATACTTAGATACTTGTATGCTTAGTCAGATTATATGCAACGCAGGACACGCTAGATAATATCTAGTAATATCATCAACCATGTGTAGTTAACTAGTGCTTATGATTGATAGACTTTTATAAGATAAGTTTAATGCTAGCTAGCAACTTACCTTGGCTTACTGCATTCACGTAACAGGCAGTCTCCTTGTGGAGTGCAACGAGAGAGAGGCAGGTCGTTATTGCGTTGGACTAGTTAACTGTAAGGTTGCAAGATTGTATCCCCCGAGCTGACAAGTTGAAAATCTGTCGTTCTGTCCCTGAACAAGGCAGTTAACCCACCGTTCCTAGGCCGTCATTGAAAATAAGAATGTGTTCTTAACTGACTTGCCTGGTTAAATAAAAGGTATATATATAAAAAATAAAATAAAAAATAAAAAAAATCAGCAAATTCGGCGCCCCAAAATACCAATTTCCGATTGTTGTGAAAACTTGAAATCGTGCCTAATTGATCGGCCATTCTGATTAATCGGTCGACCTCTAGTCTGCACCACACTCCATCCAGAAAAAGTGTTGGCATGGAGATCTACATGCGGACATCTTTCAGCTGACATGCACTTCTCTCCATGGATGAACACAATGCAAAAATGCATACACATGTGAGCAGTGTTTATCATTTTCAGAACATTCTAAAAATCCGACCTTTCATCAGGAACCTGTTAATTTGTTGAGGAACAGGTATGGTCACCCTAACATTAGGAACAGGTATGGTCACCCTAACATTAGGAACAGGTATGGTCACCCTAACATTAGGAACAGGTATGGTCACCCTAACATTAGGAACAGGTATGGTCACCCTAACATTAGGAACAGGTATGGCCACCCTAACATTAGGAACAGGTATGGTCACCCTAACATTAGGAATAGGTATGGTCACCCTAACATTAGGATCAGGTATGGTCACCCTAACATTAGCCTATGAGGACAGCTTAACCCTTCCATCAACACAACAGACAAACAAACATTTCAGAGGTCAACTCACTGATAAGACCCTTGTTGCCGGCGGTGATGGGCGATGGCCTCCCGTGCTGCTTAGCCTCGTCAGACCCCATGGACGTGATACTACTCGTCTCCGGGTCAGCGTTCACGTCTTTCCCGCCTCGGCGTTTAATCGTGCCCGTGTCACCCTCCGAGTCCTCGCCCCAGTACGCCGCAGAGGAAGATGAAGAAGAGGCCGATGCCCAGCTCCCTCTAGCCTGAGACGCCCACAGTCCAGAGGGGACCCCTATAAACGCTTCAGGCCCCCCGGGAGGATGGACACCCACACTGACCACACCACCCGGCCCAAAGGCCAGGGTCTCCCAGCTGCGTCCCTGTTGCATGGTCTGGATGTTGTCGTGGGAGCCCGAGGAGCACGAGGTCCAGGAGCCGCGGCCACTGTCTGCAGCATCCAGGGAGACACGGTCCCCTTGGTCCTGGGTCAGCTCTTCAGAGCTGGGAGATAGCACCGTGGCACAGGTATACAGACCCCGGCAGTCCTGCATGGACGAGTAGGAACTGTTTGTGGGGTTGGGGGGGGGGGGGGCAGAGAGTTAGACACAAGCTATAACTTTACAATTGGGGTTAGTGATTAGAGGCAGGCTATACATTTACAATGAGGGTTAGCGATTAGACAAGCTATACCTTTACAATGGGGGTTAGCGATTAGAGACAAGCTAAACCTTTACAGTGGGGGTTATAGATTAGAGACAAGCTATACCTTTACAGTGGGGGTTATAGATTAGAGACAAGCTATACCTTTACAGTGGGGGTTAGGGATTAGAGACAAGCTATACCTTAACAACCGGGTTGTTAAAATAAAGGGTTGGGATTGAATCTCTTCCTTTTTCCATTTTTGAAATTAACACTCATCACTGTACTTAGATGTTAAAATAGGATGTGTACCAAATACTAAATTTTCAAGTTAACCACTCAACAATTTTATAACTAGGTTACATTACCCCTTTAAACTTAGTTTTTGGGATGATGATCAATAGAAATGGGCAGTGTTGGTTCATACCCGAGGCTGTACTGGTCCGGGTCTGTCGTAGCCCTCCTCTCCAGACGCACCCCTCCAGCGTGGGGGTCTCCCACCCCGCCGGAGTGCCTGAGCCCCCTCCTCTCCTCCTGGGCCATGTCAAAGGAGGAGTTGCTGACCAGGCTGGAGCGCGATGAGATCTCGCTGTGACCCGAGTCTGAGTAGGCATCTCCTGTTCTGGGGTAGCCTGGAGAGAGTAGGGGGGTGGTCCATTAACTGACTGATCAATCATTATTAAACCCTTTTCAGATCAGCAGATGTCACACAAAGTGCTAAATGATTCCAATCTACTAGTCCAGGGATTGTGTTCATAGGGTTGAATCGTTTAGAACCTCCTAACATGGATTTACAGCAGGCTGGATGGGAGAACACATAGGTTCATAGGCTGCAAGAAACTTTCTTTCTAACTGCACGTCGAAAACAAAACCTCTAACCTCTCAAATCACTACCATCACACTGTGCGCCAGATAACTTACAGCTTGAACACGGCCGGTCATACTCTGTGACCTAATATGAAAGGAGAAATTAAGATTCAAGGAAGCCACTCCACAAGCCCACAATCACCTAAATCAACCTAATAAAAGGATTGGGGAAATACACAGCAAGTCCTAACTTTACAACAAACTCAGAACGTGCTTGGGGCAGTGATTCAATCGAGAGAAAAAAAAATGAAGATCCTCACACCTTTAGCTTGGAGTCACAGAATGACTGACATTTCAAAGCAATCTCCATTCACACACACCAAGGACCTCATCTCAAAGCCAGAAATCTCATCAAATTACTCTGCTCTCTAACATTCTGGGCACAAGTAATTGGAAATTGAGTGTTCTGTGACATTAAATCGTTGGCAAACCAACCGCGAGCTACCATTCAGAAAATGGAGGACTGATCTTCTAAGTCAGATGGCCTAGCGTCAAGTCAGTTCCTGAAACCCATCCAATAATAAGTGAATTGGTTTTCACCGGTGGACCGAAGGGCTTCTACCGGCTTCTAAACACACAGACATGAATCAAGCGGAGTTGTGGATGTCGGTGAAGCAGCAGCATCTGAGCCCATATATCTTCTGAAGCAACGGTCATACTACTAGACATCCCAGCAGCAACTCCGCTACTAAGACAAGCGGGGCGACAGACAAGCCCGCAGGACCCCCTATATACACTGAAAAAATATATCAATGCAACATGTTAAGCGTTGGTCCCATGTTTCATGAGCTGAAAGATCAAGAAATGTTCCATATGTACAAAAAGCTTTTTTCTCTAAGATGTTGTGCACACATTTGCTTACATCCCTGTTAGTGAGCATTCATCCTTTGAAAGATAATCCATAATCTGACAGGTGTGGCATATGAAGAAGCTGATTAAACAGCATGATCATTACACAGCTGCACCTTGTGCTGGGGACAATAAAAGGCCACTCAAATGTGCAGTTGTCACACAACACCACAAGTTGAGGGGGCTGCAGGGATGTCCACCAGAGCTGTTGCCAGAGAATTGTATGTTAATTTCTCTACCATAAGCCACCTCCAACGTTGTTTTAGAGAATTTGGCTGTACGTTCAACCGAACTCAGAACTGCAGACCACGTGTATGGCGTTGTGTGGGCGAGCGGTTTGCTGATGTCAGCGTTGTGAAGAGAGTGCCCCATGGTGAGGGTGGGGTTATGGTATGGGCAGGCATAAGCTACGAACAACGAACACAATTTTTTTTTATCGATGGTAATTTGAATGCACTAAAATCCCATGATGAGATCCTGAGGCCCATTTTGGCCCACATCTTTATTCCCAGTCATGTCAAATCCATAGATTAGGGCCTAATTCATTTATTTCAATTGACGCATTTCCTCACTTGAACTGTAACTAAGTAAAATCAATGAAATAATGTTGCGTTTTTATTTTTATTCAGTATACAGGTCCCAACCACTTCGTATTTGTAAGATCCAACTGGGTCGTGTTCATTAGGGCATGCAACGTAAAACATTTTATTTCTTAGTTTCCAGTTTCAAGTTTTAATGTCACATGCACAAGTACAGTGAAATGCCTTCTTGCAAACTCAAAACCCAACAATGCAAAAATCAATAACAATGTATTACTAGAAAAAAAGCACAAGGAATAATAATATAGAGAGTAAGTAAGCATACTATATACAGGAAATACTTCAAAAGTAAATTCCAATACTATATTTACATGTGCAGGGATACTGGAGTGATGGAGGTAGATATTTATAGGGATAAGGGGACTAGCCAACAGGATATAAGATAAATAATAGTAGCAGCAGGTTGTATGTGAGTGGTGTACGGGTGTGTAGAGTCCGTATAAATGTATCTCCATATTATGTGTGAGTGAGCGGGTGGTGGAGTGAGTGTTTTTGTGCGTGTGTGTTTGAATGACAGCATGTGTGAGTGTGTAGGGCCCTGTGAGTGTACATAGAGACAGTGCAAATATTGAAATAAAAGGTCTAGGCCAGCAGCGTCTGTTTAGGTCTAGGGCCGGTCTGGGCCAGTCCCAGTTTACCTGTGGCTGTCTGTTTACTGGTAAAGGTAACCCTCCGGACACTTTGGCCCTTCAGTGTCCCGAGCCCTGCGTGCAGCAAGGCAAAGAGACATCACACACAGATAGGACACAGGACAGAATCACAGTATGTAAGGAGTGAGGTAGTTGGGATAGGAGGTAGGTAGGAGTGATTGATAGCTGATTCCAATATGGAACAGTGTAGACTAGGCAGTCTAGGCAGACACATTGCATATGCTCAGAACGACAAAATGGAACCCTTTACATATCCTTTCTCCCCTCGACTATAGGAGAGACTCACGATGTTTAAATTTGATTAGATGTTCACAAATGTAACAGATTTTGACTATCACTAATGTTATGATATGTTTGTAAAGTAATAAAGAAGAAATATCTTGGGTAGATGTTCCTAAAACAGATTATAACTATATATGGACATATTATAAAGTATAAAAGGCTTAATCATTAATCATTAAGCATTATTATTTTTTAATCATAACATCATGTTTGCACATGTTTTATTATACTTGTAGTGTGTACTAGATCATATCGGTTGAAAGGTGTTTTTTTCTCAGACATAAATAAACAATTCCAGGTGAAAGCCAAAGGTCATAGCTTTCTAAGAGGGGACACACACACTACTACATTTATAAAATATTGCCCTCCTGCTAGATTGATGACTAAAACCATAGCGAAACACTGCAAGCTCTGTCAGCTCAACTTTTCTTTTTCATGGGTCACAAGAAAACACTTTCAGTATTCCATGGCCCTAAAAACCTTGATTAACCGTTGCTACATCAGTATTATTATGACATCACAGAAGGCTGAACTGGTAGTTTCACTATGACCACCAGGTGTCAGCATTAATCTTCTAAATCTCTGTGTGAGGGAGAGGGGCACTGGGCTGAGGTTGGATTGATGGGATTAGTAGCTTACCCTTCTTGGGCGAGCTCTGTGGTGAGGTGGGCGGGGAGGAGAGCTGCGAGGTGTTGTTGGATGTTACAGTGTCCTCAGTCTGACGCTTGCTGGCCTCCTCTGACAGTGACAGGATCTTCTTCAACGACTGAGGGGAACTCGTGCCTTCAAAACAAATGATAACCAAAATTAGCGTTGTGGAGTCAACGTAAATGGTGGGGTTTTAAACATAGCCATAGCCTACATTGTCTGGTGAGTTTTTAATCCTCACTTGGCCAGATGGCCTCTAGGTGGTGCTCAAGTCACAGTGAAAGGAGAGGTAGAACTACAGAGGTTTTATCTATTGTCTAAGAATTTAAATGGATGGAGAAAAGCAAACTTGGCAGAGTGGATACTACTGTAGCACAGCTACATGAGTCTCCCTCCACTGGAGGTTCTTCATGAAATAATTCCCACTTCCCACAGTTTTCTTGAATCCTGAATTACACGTAAAGATGGAATCCTCAGTAGCCAACCAACCACCGCCGGTCGCCCCCACCACCGCCGGTCGCCCCCACCACCCCCCCACCACCGCCGGTCGCCCCCACCACCGCCGGTCGCCCCCACCACCGCCGGTCGCCCCCACCACCCCCCCACCACCGCCGGTCGCGGTTCTTTGTTGTTGTAATATCGGATGTGGCTGATTCCCCATTAAGGATTCCAGCTTTAACCCTGAACCTAACCCATGTTTAGAGTAGGATAAAAACTTCAGCAAAGGCCAGTTTCAAAGATGCAGATTAATCTTTAGAATCTCCATTGACAGTGTTTTTTAGTTCAGGAATAAACTTAATCTGGGTCTTTGGGAAACCTGCTCATAGCGGCTAAACTAGCGTAATGCCACACTAGAAGCAACATTGTGATCAGGTACGTTTTACCTGAAATTGAAATAAATCTGTTTTCCTGAAAGGAAACGCACAGATTTGTATGCTGTGGGGAAAGAAACAATGTACTATAACGTATATTTTCAAGTATATTTTCCCCCTTAACTTGTGCAAGTTCTTACCGAATGGAGGCAGGTCCTTGACGGGTACTTTCTTGCGTGAGGGGTAGAGAGCCACAGCAGGCACCTGGAGGGCCTGGTTGCCCTTCTGCAGCTGGCCCCTCTGCTGGCTGGCAGCCCTGGACACCACCGGAGACGTGTCTGGCCTCTTACTGCCACCAGCATTCTTGGGCACTGAGAAATGGTTGAGGAGAATGTGGTACTTGAACAATCAATACTACCAATGAGAAACCGAGTGTTGCTGCTGAGCCAAAATGGCCACCTGGACCACTCATATGTGCATCAATCACATGCTGATGGAGGGCTCATATTGCAGTTAGATATCCCAAGTGTATGTACTCCCACACTAAGTGCGAAATAGAATGTAATCGTGTGTGTGTGTTGTCCACAGCATGTACTCTCTCCACCACTTACGTGTGTTGATTGAGGGCTCACACTGCAGCGAGAGGGTCTGCAGCGCCTCCTCGTTGGTCTCCAGGCTGAGGTTGGACAGGAACTGCTTGACCCTGCGGGCCATCTGGGCATCCTCGTACAGCTTCTTGGCGTTCAGGAAGGAGCTGCGCCTCACCCGCTTCTTGTGCCCGCCCGTCTGGGTGACGTCTAGCACCGCCGCGTTGGCACTGCCCTGGCTAAGAGAACTGGTCACACGCGCGCACACACACACACACACGCACACACACACGCGCACGCACACACACGCACACACACGCACGCGCACACACACGCACGCGCACACACACACGCACGCGCACACACGCGCACAGAGAGAGAGACAGAGAGGGAAGATCGTGACCACCATCAGACTATGACCATGTGTGTGTACTACTATTTAGGTAACTGTGTGTGGGGGTACTATTCCTGGAATGTAGCTCAGAGGAGGGCCGTTTGAGAGGCAGACATGCAGAGACTGAGGCTTTGGGGGCATTCCTCTCAGCTCCAGAACATTCCATGCATTCCAAGGAAGAGGAGGGAATAGGGGCCAGGGGGTCAATCAGTCAAGAAACAGGGGAGGTGTGTGCGTGTATGTGTGTGTTGGGGGTTCAAATTGTGATGATAGTCAGTTAACATTTCTGTGGTCTAAAACCAAAGTAGCTGTAGTGAAATGCCTTTTCATCAGAACCTATGGTACATCCAGAGTACATGTATAGTGTGGTGGAATTGAACACAATGATTGTATTGTAAACTACTTCTCCTTGGCCACTGATGTACACCAGGGGTTCCCAAACTCAGCCCTGGAGCCCCCGCCCTGGGTGCATGTTTTAGGTTTTACCCTAGAAATACACAGCTTTCAAATAACCAAAGCTTGATGGTGAGCTGGTTATTTGATTCATCGGTGTAGTGCTAGGGGGAAAAACTAAACATGCACCTGGGGGGGGGGGGACCGAACAGGACCGAGTTTGGGAAACACTGATGTAAAGCAGTTTGGCTGTCCTTGTAGCACACTATAGACTTTCATGTTGAAGAAAATATGTTTAGTCTGGAGACAGATATACAGAATAAATCCACACTATGACAAACTAATAGAACTGAAAACAAGATGGGATGCTGGTATGCTGTTTTTGTTAAGTAGGTGGGAAGACAAAGTAATCACTTTTGCTAGTTCATGGATTGTGAATTGCATGGGATGCACCATCGCTATATCAGTTTTAATGAGTCATTGTGAAATATTTTGGAAGAATAAAAAAATGTGACTTGAAACTAGCAAAAGTCATGATCTTTTCCATTTCTAAAGAACATTTTACCAGAGCCAAGCAGTGTTAGAAGGGTATGAAACAAAACGGGTTAGTTAAATCAGCACTAAATAACAGGTGAGTAAAACCAGCACTATTTAACAGTTGAGTAAAACCAGCACTATTTAACAGTTGAGTAAAACCAGCACTATTTAACAGGTGAGTAAAACCAGCACTATTTAACAGGTGAGTAAAACCAGCACTATTTAACAGGTGAGTAAAACCAGCACTATTTAACAGGTGAGTAAAACCATCACTATTTAACAGGTTAGTAAAACCAGCACTATTTAACAGGTAAGTAAAACCAGCACTATTTAACAGGTAAGTAAAACCAGCACTATTTAACAGGTAAGTAAAACCAGCACTATTTAACAGGTGAGTAAAACCAGCACTATTTAACAGGTAAGTAAAACCAGCACTATTTAACAGGTAAGTAAAACCAGCACTATTTAACAGGTAAGTAAAACCAGCACTATTTAACAGGTAAGTAAAACCAGCACTATTTAACAGGTGAGTAAAACCAGCACTATTTAACAGGTGAGTAAACCCAGCTCTATTTAACAGGTGAGTAAAACCAGCTCTATTTAACAGGTGAGTAAAACCAGCACTATTTAACAGGTGAGTAAAACCAGCACTATTTAACAGGTGAGTAAAACCAGCACTATTTAACAGGTAAGTAAAACCAGCACTATTTAACAGGTAAGTAAAACCAGCACTATTTAACAGGTGAGTAAAACCAGCACTATTTAACAGGTGAGTAAAACCAGCACTATTTAACAGGTGAGTAAAACCAGCACTATTTAACAGGTGAGTAAAACCAGCACTATTTAACAGGTGAGTAAAACCAGCACTATTTAACAGGTGAGTAAAACCAGCACTATTTAACAGGTAAGTAAAACCAGCACTATTTAACAGGTGAGTAAAACCGGCACTATTTAACAGGTAAGTAAAACCAGCACTATTTAACAGGTAAGTAAAACCAGCACTATTTAACAGGTAAGTAAAACCAGCACTATTTAACAGGTTAGTAAAACCAGCACTATTTAACAGGTAAGTAAAACCAGCACTATTTAACAGGTAAGTAAAACCAGCACTATTTAACAGGTAAGTAAAACCGGCACTATTTAACAGGTAAGTAAAACCAGCACTATTTAACAGGTAAGTAAAACCAGCACTATTTAACAGGTGAGTAAAACCAGCACTATTTAACAGGTGAATAAAACCAGCACTATTTAACAGGTGAGTAAAACCAGCACTATTTAACAGGTGAGTAAAACCAGCACTATTTAACAGGTGAGTAAAACCAGCACTATTTAACAGGTAAGTAAAACCAGCACTATTTAACAGGTAAGTAAAACCAGCACTATTTAACAGGTAAGTAAAACCAGCACTATTTAACAGGTAAGTAAAAACCAGCACTATTTAACAGGTAAGTAAAACCAGCACTATTTAACAGGTAAGTAAAAACCAGCACTATTTAACAGGTAAGTAAAAACCAGCACTATTTAACAGGTAAGTAAAACCAGCACTATTTAACAGGTAAGTAAAATCAGCACTATTTAACAGGTAAGTAAAACCAGCACTATTTAACAGGTTAGTAAAACCAGCACTATTTAACAGGTAAGTAAAACCAGCACTATTTAACAGGTAAGTAAAACCAGCACTATTTAACAGGTAAGTAAAACCAGCACTATTTAACAGGTAAGTAAAACCAGCACTATTTAACAGGTGAGTAAAACCAGCACTATTTAACAGGTAAGTAAAACCAGCACTATTTAACAGGTAAGTAAAACAGGTAAGTAAAACCAGCGCTATTTAACAGGTAAGTAAAACCAGCACTATTTAACAGGTGAGTAAAACCAGCGCTATTTAACAGGTGAGTAAACCCAGCACTATTTAACAGGTAAGTAAAAAACAGCACTATTTAACAGGTAAGTAAAAAACAGCACTATTTAACAGGTAAGTAAAAACCAGCACTATTTAACAGGTGAGTAAAACCAGCACTATTTAACAGGTGAGTAAAACCAGCGCTATTTAACAGGTGAGTAAAACCAGCACTATTTAACAGGTAAGTAAAACCAGCACTATTTAACAGGTGAGTAAAACCAGCACTATTTAACAGGTGAGTAAAACCAGCACTATTTAACAGGTAAGTAAAACCAGCACTATTTAACAGGTAAGTAAAACCAGCGCTATTTAACAGGTAAGTAAAACCAGCACTATTTAACAGGTGAGTAAAACCAGCGCTATTTAACAGGTGAGTAAACCCAGCACTATTTAACAGGTAAGTAAAAAACAGCACTATTTAACAGGTAAGTAAAAACCAGCACTATTTAACAGGTGAGTAAAACCAGCACTATTTAACAGGTGAGTAAAACCAGCGCTATTTAACAGGTGAGTAAAACCAGCACTATTTAACAGGTAAGTAAAAACCAGCACTATTTAACAGGTTAGTAAAATAAGCACTAAACCAAACAAACGAGGCATCAGAAATGAGGGAAGGCGCATAAATTGGGCAGAATAAAATAGCATGGAAAGATCGGTCACCAAAACTTACCCTAAACTCCTCCATTTCTTCTTCCTAGAAGGGATAGCCATGAACAGTGAAGCGTGGAGGGCAAAGAGTGGACGGAGAGAGAGAAAGGTGAGACAAGCTTAGACAGGATAGACCACTAAGAGCCACCAAGATGAGCAAGGTTACCAGAGGCCCACAAAAGAGAGAAAGAGAGACAAACATTGATAACAAACAGACACTCAATAGTGACATGGCAGCATGGTGGACATGCAAAGTCACACACACTTTCACATGAGCACTGTGTGGTTTCACATGAGCACTGTGTGGATTCACATGAGCACTGTGTGGATTCACATGAGCACTGTGTGGATTCACATGAGCACTGTGTGGATTCACATGAGCACTGTGTGGATTCACATGAGCACTGTGTGTGAGCACTGTGTGGTTTCACATGAGCACTGTGTGGTTTCACATGAGCACTGTGTGGTTTCACATGAGCACTGTGTGGTTTCACATGAGCACTGTGTGGTTTCACATGAGCACTGTGTGGTTTCACATGAGCACTGTGTGGTTTCACATGAGCATTCACATGAGCACTGTGTGGTTTCACATGAGCACTGTGTGGTTTCACATGAGCACTGTTTGGTTTCACATGAGCACTGTGTGGTTTCACATGAGCACTGTGTGGTTTCACATGAGCACTGTGTGGTTTCACATGAGCACTGTGTGGATTCACATGAGCACTGTGTGGATTCACATGAGCACTGTGTGGTTTCACATGAGCACTGTGTGGATTCACATGAGCACTGTGTGGATTCACATGAGCACTGTGTGGTTTCACATGAGCACTGTGTGGTTTCACATGAGCACTGTGTGGTTTCACATGAGCACTGTGTGGTTTCACATGAGCACTGTGTGGATTCTACACCAACAATAAGTAGACCTGCTCAAGAAAAAAAGCCTTGAAGCGGGTAATATTGACAATCAATCATCGACAACCCGCGGGGATTTGATTGGACCTGAAGGGGATGGTGAAGCGTTGTTAGTTACCTGGTTCTGAACATGAGCGCTGGGTCCATGTTGACGGAGGCCATGCGACCCACGTGGCGGATCTCTTTGGCGATCATCCGCAGCTTCTCAAAGTTCACCAGGCCGTCCACTTTAGAGTCGTTCCCTGGGGAAGGACAAGTGACTATTAGTAACAGATTGATTAAGATGCCTTTAAAATAAATGTTTACCTTTATTTAACTAGGTAAGTCAGTCGAGAACAAATTCTTATTTTACAATGACAAACGACACCGGCCAAACCTTCCCCAGACAACACTGGGCCAATTGTGTGCCGAACCTACGGGACTCCCGATCACAGCCGGTTGTGATAAAGCCCGGGATCGAGCAATTTAATTTGACAAGAGACCAGCAAAATATTGTCTGGGTCTACTATTTTTGTATACGATGTTGCACGAAGTTTAATTGTATGCCAATATTGCCCAGAGTGGCGTAGTGGTCTAAGGCACTGCATCTCAGTGCTAGAGACATCATTACAAACCAGGGTTTTTAAGAAAATATTTACTAAATCAACTAAAGTTTGAAAAAGTAACAATATAACAATAATGAGGCTATATACAGGGGGTACTGGTACCGAGTCAATGTGAGGGGGTACAGGTTAGTCAAGATAATATGTACAGTACCAGTCAAAAGCTTGGACACCTACTCATTCAAGAGTTTTTCTTAATTTTTTTAAACAATTTTCTTCATTGTAGAATAATAGTGAAGACATCAAAACTATGAAATAACACATGGAATCATGTAGTAACCGAAAAATGTGTTAATCAAATCAAAAATATTTTATATTTGAGATTCTTCAAATGTCCACCCTTTGCCTTTACAGCTTTACACATTCCTGGCATTCTCTCAACCAGCTTCATGAGGTAGTCACCTGGAATGCACTTCAATTAATAGGTGTGGCCCGTTAAAAGTTAATTTGTGGAATTTCTTCCCTTCTTAATGCGTTTGAGCCAATCAGTTGTTGTGACAAGGTAGGGGTGGAACACAGAAGATAGCCCTATTTGGTAAAAGACCAAGTCCATATTATAGCAAGAACAGCTCTAATAAGCAAAGAGAAAAGACAGTCCATCATTACTTTAAGATATGAAGGTCAGTCAATCTGGAAAATGTCAAGAACTTTTAAGGTTTCTTCAAGTGCAATCGCAAAAACCACCAAGCACAATGATGAAAATGGCTCTCGTGAGGACCGCCACAGGTATGGAAGACGCAGGGTTACCTCTGCTGCAGAGGATAAATTCAAATAAAATTAAATCTTAATGGTCACATACACATGGTTAGCAGATGTTAATGCGAGTGTAGCGAAAAGCTTATGCTTCTAGTTCCGACTATGCATTCATATCTAACAAGTAATCTAACTAATTCACAACAACTACCTTATACACACAAATGTAAAGGGATGAATAGAATATGTACATACAAATATATGGATGACCGATGGCGTGCGGCATAGGCAAGATGCAGTAGATGGCATAGAATATAGTATATTCATATGAGATCAGTAATGTAGGATATGTAAACATTAAAGCGCCGTTATTTAAAGTGACTAGTGATACCTTTATTAAGTCCATTTATTTAAGTGGCCAGAGATGTGTGTCTGTATGTTGGCAGCAGCCGCTCTATGTTAGTGATGGCTGTTTAACAGCCTGATGGCCTTGAGATAGAAGCTGTTTTTCCAGTCTCTCGGTCCCAGCTTTGATGCACCTGAACTGACCTCGCCTTCTGGATGATAGCGGTGTGCACAGGCAGTGGATCAGGTGGTTTTGTCCTTGATGATCTCGTTGGCATTCCTGTGACATCGGGTGCTGTAGGTGTCCTGGAGGGCAGATAGTTTGCCCCCGGTGATGCATTGTGCAGACCGCACTACCATCTGGAGAGCCATATGGTTGAGGGCGGTGCAATTGCCGTACCAGGCGGTGAGGATGCTCTCGATTGTGCATCTGTAAAAGTTTGTGAGTGTTTTAGATGATTTCTTAGATTTCTTAGATTTAGATTTCTTCAGCCTCCTGAGGTTGAAGAGGTGCTGTTGCGCCTTCTTCACCACGCTGTCTGTGTGGGTGGACCATTTAAGTTTGTCCGTGATTTGTACGTCGAGGAACTTAAAACGTTTTTACCTTCTCCACTACTGTCCCGTCAATGTGGATGGGGGGGTGCTCCCTCTGCTTTTTCCTGAAGTCCACGATCATCTCCTTTGTTTTGTTGACATTGAGTGAGGTTATTTTCCTGACACCACACTCCGAGGGCCCTCACCTTCTCCCCGTAGGCCGTCTCGTCGCTGTTGGTAATCAGACATACCACTGTAGTGTCGTCTGAAAACTTGATGATTGAATTGGAAGCGTGCATGGCCACACAATCATGGGTGAACAGGGAGTACAGGAGAGGGCTGAGAACGCACCCTTGTGGGACCCCAGTGTTGAGAATCTCAATGGTTGTACAGTCGTCTCAAATAAAACTGTCAAGGACCTCGGCGTTACTCTGGACCCTGAACTCTCTTTTGACGAACATATCAATACTGTTTCAAGGACAGCTTTCTTCCATCTACGTAACATTGCAAAAATCTGATATTTTCTATCCAAGAATTATGCTGAAAAATTCATCCATGCTTTTGTCACTTCTAGGTTAGACTACTGCAATGCTCTACTTTCCGGCTACCCGGATAAAGCACTATATAAACTTCAGTTATTGCTAAATACGGCTGCTAGAATCCTGACTAGAACCCAACATTTTTATCATATTACTCCAGTGCTAGCCTCCCTACACTGGCTTCCTGTCAAAGCAAGGGCTGATTTCAAGGTTTTACTGCTAACCTACAAAGCATTACATGGGCTTGCACCTACCCATCTTTACGATTTGGTCCTGCCGTACATACCTACACGTACGCTACGGTCACAAAACACAGGCCTCCTGCGGCGACCTCGTTGTTTTGGGTCGGCCTCGGGGATAAGATCGCATGTCCAGGGTGGAGGTTCAAACAAAGGATCCGCTTCAGGAAAGACGTATTCCTGGTCGTAATGATGGTAAGTTGACATTGCTTTTATATCCAATAGTTCTTCCCGGCTGTATGTAATAACACTTGTTATTTCCTGGGCTAATAATGTAAGAAATAGTACATAAAAAAAAAATAACTGCCTAGTTTTCTAAGTACCTGAAGCGAGGCGACTATCTCTGTCAGCGTCATCTCATCTCAGTTACCAGCCTCAAATTGCAGCCAAAATAAATGCTTCAGAGTTCAAGTAACAGACATCAACATCAACTGTTCAGAGGAGACTGGGTAAAATCAGGCCTTCATGGTCGGAATTCTGCAAAGAAACCACTACTAAAGGACACCAATAAGAAGAAGAGAATTGCTTGGGCAAAGAAACACGAGCAATGGACACTAGACCGGTGGAAATCGGAAATGAGGAGTCCAAATGTGAGATTTTTGGTTCCAACCGCCGTGTCTTTGTGAGACGCAGAGTAGGTGAACGGATGATCTTCGCATGTGATGGTTCCCACCGTGAAGCATAGAGGAGGTGGTGTGATGGTGCTTTGCTGATGACAATGTCTGATTTATTTAGGCACACTTAGCCAGCATGGCTACCACAGCATTCTGCAGCGATACGCCATCCTATCTGGTTTGTGCTTAGTGGGACTACCATTTGATTTTCAACAGGACAATGATCCAACACACCTCTAGGGTGTGTAAGGGATATTTGACCAAGGAGGACAGTGATGGAGTCCTGCATCAGATGACGTGGCCTCCACAATCACCCTACCTCAACCCAATTGATGGTTTGGATCGCAGAGTGAAGGAAAAGCAGCCAACAAGTGCTCAACATATGTGGGAACTCCTTCAAGACTGTTGGAAAAGCATTCCAGGTGAAGCTGGTTGAGAGAATGCCAAGAGTGTGCAAAGCTGTCATCAAGGCAACGGGTGGCTACTTTTAAGAATCTCAAATATAAAATAATAACACTTTTTTGGTTACAACATTATTCCATGCGTGTTATTTCATAATTTTGATGTCTTCACTATTATTCTACAATGTAGAAAATAGTACAAATTAAGAAAACCCTTGAATGAGTAGGAGTGCCCAAACTTTTGTCTGGTACTGTACGTGTAGGTGGTAGGTCCAATGTAAATAGTCCGGCTAGCCATTTGATTAACTGTTCACTAGTCATATGGCTTGGGGGTAGAACCTGTTAAGGAGCCTTTTGGACCTAGACTTAGCACTCCGGTACCGCTGCAGTGCAGTCGCAGAGAGAACAGTTTATGACTAGGGTGGCTGGAGTCTTTTTGGAAACTGACCATTATTACGTCCCTACATTATATCGGCATTGAACATGTCACCCTCCCTAGGAGAGGGGGTGACCTTGACAATTTATTGTTAAAACTAGAAGCTGTCTGGATATTTAATTTAAAGAACATTGCTACCTTCGGTCTCAACGTAGACTTTGATCTAAAGCCATTCTTGTGATTTTGCTACTCATTGTAAATGTTTGTGGGCCTATGTAGCCAAATTCTATCTATGATCGTATGCTATCCATTCATGTTTTTTATGTGTTCTATTTATATCTGCAAATTAACCAATGACATCAAGCCATACCTAGCCATGATTACAGACTAGTGTTTGTCATCATACCCTGATGAAGACAGCTTGTCTGTTGAAAGGTTGGTTATTAGGTTATTAAATTATTGCATCTGAGCTCCTAAAGTGTGCGTCTCCTTTTCTTGTCCACTTCGCTAGCCAGCACCTCGCCTAAACAGGTGCATCTTTCTTTCACCTCCAGATGGCTGGAGTCTAACAATTTTTAGGGCCTTCCTCTGACACCGCCTGGTATAGAGGTCCTGGACGGCAGGAAGCTTGGCCCCAGTGATGTTCTGGGCCGTACACACACCCCTTTTCTCCTGAGGGGGAATAGGCAACACTTGCTGAATCTGACATAGTGGAAAGGGAAGGGGAGAGAGGCTGGGGATGAGCTTTGGCAGAAGCTTTGAGAAGGACAATGGTTTTTCTTCCTTAAAATTTTACTCCACTCTCCTTTTCACCTCATTTAACACTTGCTTTACATATCAAAAGGCAAATCTCAATAGGCGATTCAGGTATCATAACATGGCACAAGTAGGAGGTTGGGCCTATCCTCTTTTGTGCCACTATTGTTCTTCAAGTAAGGGGGAGGCCAATGACATCAGAGGGCACCATCAGACCAACTCCTTGAATGGCCTACTACATGAAGTTTTGCTCAAAACATTACTTATTTACCCTTAAGTGTGTGTATACTACTATATTTATTTGTGGTATATTGTTTTTCAACAGGAAAAGTTAAAATATAGCTGGAGTGAGACAGCTTTGGATCTGGGTTCCAAGATTGTTTGGAACACATTTTGTGATCCAAAATGACTAGGTGTGTGGCTGTCTACCTTCATGCAGGAAGGTGAGGTCCTTCTTGATGACAGGGAACAGGGGGATGATGGGAGGCTGGAGGTTCTGGTTGTTGAGCACATTGCGATACTTGGCCATGTTCCTGGATGGATCAAACAGGTCTTGCAGGTCCCCGAACAGCTTCTCGTACTTACTGGGCAGCTTCTCCCACGTGCCCCGGAGTCTAGATACTGGGGCCAGGTTCAGACCACTGTTGGGGGGGGAGGACCACAGAAAGACAGCAAAGTTAGAATACTGATACAGTAGAGAAGGGGGCTATCTCTGGTTCCAGGCTTTTGTTCCAACCCCATACAAACATACCTGATTCAGCTAATTACAATTCAGTGGGCAGCTGTTCAGTAGAATCAGGTATGCAAGATTATGTTTGGAGTGAAAGCCTGCATGCCTAACTGCTGAATTTGGTGTAAAACTCTTCCAAATCGGATTAACCCATCTACATCAGAACAATACAACATGGCCGCCGGGTCTCCTTTCGTACTCCTCCTCTCCGACCTCACCTAATGATGGAGAACATGGAGTTGAAGTTCTTGCACTCTCTACAATGGAGAGCTATCTTGATGAAATGCTTGACCGTCTTCATGCGCTTGAGCTGGTTGGGCTCCCGGGTCACCTCTGACGCCACCCAGAAGGTCTCCTGGTTGATGATCTCCTCGAAGCGCTTGAGGCAAAACGAGCCCGTCTTGGACTTGAGCTTGAACAGGTCGTCGATGTACTCGGTGGGCTCGATGGCGCAGAAGAGTTCGAAGGCGCGCATGGACAGCTGCGTGGCTACTTCCATGGTGGACAGCTGGAGGAGGGAGATCTGGCCTTCACGAAGGAGGTCCTGGGCGTCCTCGTCCGAACAGAGGGTCTCTGTCTCCATGTTGCTCTTCAGGTAGTATCTAGAGAAGAGCAGGGAGTTCCTTTACTATTCTCTCACATACACACAGGTATTCTATTGTACATAAATAAATGGTCCATCTCCATTTTGCTCCTCCAAAAGAATCGTCTTAACACTAAGCACATATTTAAAATAGGTGTTTTTGTTGTTGGACTTATTCATCAAGTTGAGTAACTATTAACAAACACCTGATGTACTGTGACTTAAGTAAAAGTAGAAAAAGACATGGTCTTTCATAAGAGGGGGTGATTAAGATAGCAATGGTCAGGAGAAAGTCAGCACAAGAGAAGGGGACTTTGCTATCTCTTGTAAAAGAGATGGGACTAACCTGTATAACAAATGTGATCAATAAAACCAGTACTTACCTGCCACTGAGCTGTATCCTGTCTGCCAGCTTGGACAGCTGCTCCGGGAGCCGGCGCTGCTTAATGACGCCTTCCGGCGTGATGGACACCTCACACAGGGAATAGGCTTCGGGCACAGCAGTCAGGGCAAACTCCCGGATGGCCTGGGCCACCACCTCTTTGGCCGTGGTGTCCTTACCGATCATGATGTATCGACTTTGCTGGTCTGCCTTGAACACCCGCAGCACCTGGTCTGACATGTCTGGATGGGGGGGGGGGGATTAAATAGGAATTACCCACACAATTCTCATGTCAGAATTCAGCAATTTCATTGTGGACAGTCACATCATTCAAGTACCATTGCTTTTTTTTTACCCAAGGTTACACTATAATTCACCATACCACCCCAAAACACACCAAAATTAGAATGAATGGGTCACTGCTAGCCACTTAACCTCAAAAAAGTTTACAGGATCAATTAGTTTCAAACTGTACTCCAAACATTTCAACAAAAATGTCAACAACTGATGTCTGCTATAAGCCACGCTGACATGCTCAATGATCTACGGTGAGTTTGTGTAACTCATTTAGCCGACTAGAACTCTGAAAGACAGAGGGGCTGATTGACAGCATTGACAAGGACATGATTGTGCTTTCTACAGCCCAGTTAGATTCAGGCCTAAGTAACCCATTAAAACACACTGATTTGCAGGCTGCTGTTATCAAGACCAACAAGCCCAGACCATAACCACAATTAGAAAACATTAACCCTTAAGAACCCAGATTTCGAAACCCCATAGGAAGCTTGTGAAAGAAACAGCAGTTGGCTTGCAAAGAGGACAAGCGTTGCGTGGGCAGAACAAAAGCAGACTGATACTCGTCACGACTGGGGCTGAAGGAACACAAAGAGTATGTGTGGGAGAACATTAAAACGTGGGTCAAACATCTGGCGAAGAACTTCCCCGGTTAGGAATGTATGAAAATAGACTGCCTCAAGAGAGATGACAGCCAAGTGTAGCTTATAAAGCATACATTACACATCTATAACATACAGTTGTATATGAAAAGGTTCAAAGAGTGTGTCTGTTGGTCCTCACCAGGCTGGTTGTTGAAGTCCAGGATGCGGTGGTGGGACTGCAGCAGGTCAGGGTTGCTGGACGACAGGCTGCCGCTGACTGGCAGCGCGGCCGGAATCTGTTTGGACTGCTTCAGGCCCACGATGCTGTCGTCCTGCGACTGGCCCACACCCACGTCGCTACGGAAACAGAGGGAGGGAGGGGTTGGAAAGTTCCACTGTCAGAGGATAGAGGGCAATGTTTTTACAGTAAAGTATATCAGTAAGAGAGGTTACTCTGCTCAATACATCAAATGACAATTTATTTTTCACATGCGCCAAATACAACTGGTGTAGTAGACCTTACTGTCAAATGCTTACTTACAAGCCCTTAACCAACAAAACAGTTAAGAAAATATTTACATTGTTTTTTTTTTTAAATAACCGGCATTGTAAATAAGAATTTGTTCTTAACTGACTTGCCTAGTTTAATACATTTGTTATAAATAAATCTTCATAAGAGGTGACACTGCTCAACACATCATCAACACAACACAAAAAACATGAATAAGTCGAGCCTATTTTATTCCACACTCCGGTCCTCTAACTTTGAAGCAACCTTTTCCATTGGTGTCGGACGTCTCTTACTTGTATGGTTTTGGGGGCAGGATGCTGGTGAGCGTCTTGTCAAAGATCTTCTTGAGCTTGTTCCTTCCCCCCACCGTGTTGGCTTTGGCCTTCTTGCTGGCCTTCTCCAGGCCCATCACCTGCATTGAGGAGTCGGGACACCATTACATTAGGCGTTAGGAACGTCTTTACTAAGATAAAACCAGGGACATATTCATTAGGCCACACCACAGCTAAATGTTTTGCAACAAAAAAATAAAAACAAGCATTTCTGATTGGACAATGTCAGGTAGTACCTTTCTGTTTCAGTCCGTTTGGTGCCTAATGAATACGTCCTTGATAACATACACAAAGCATTATGGGTACTGTAGTCCATATCACCTGCTCAACATCCACCGCCAGGTCAGGAATGGAGTAGCGCGAGCCCTTCTTGATATCCCCGATCTTGGGCAGGTGTGCCGGGGCGCCATTCTTGCGGTCCACCTCTGGCGGCTCCTCACCCTCTGCCTCGTGGTCGTGCTCTGGTCGGGCAAGGAGCTCCTTGAATACTAGGTGGATGAAAGGGGGGAAACGCTATCAACAAGGCAGGTCCTACAGGCCACTAGTTTTGTCGTACCTGGTCTATTGTTCAGTCGTGTGGTCAGGTGTCACAAAGAGGGACTTAAGAAAATTACAATTGGCTCAGAACAGGGCAGCACGGCTGGCCCTTAAAAGTACACGGAGAGCTAACAATGATATGCATGTTATCTCTCAAGGCCCAAAGGAGAGATTGACTTTGTCACTACTTGTTTTGTAAGAAGTGTTGACAAGCTGAATGCACCGAGCGGTCTGTCTAAACTCCTAGCACACAGCTTGGACACCCATGCATATCCCACAAGACATTTCACCAGAGGTCTCGTCACAATCCCCATGTCAAGAACGGACTATGGGAGGCGCACAGTACTACATAGAGCCATGGCTACATGGAACTCTATTCCACATCAAGAAACCAACGCAAGCAGTAGAATAAGATGTAAAACACATAAAATACACCTTATGGAACAGTGGGGACTAAAGAGACTCGCACAGGTACAGACACGCATACGCCCACAAACGCGAGCAGACAAACTCTACACACACATTGCAATATTGCTTTATGATGGTATTATATATTTTGTATTGTAGATATGTAGTGGTGTAATAATGTTATATGATGTACAGTATTTTATTATACTTTTTTGTGTGTAATGTAAGCATCTTAATGTGTTTGGACCCCAGGAAGAGTATCTGCTACCTTGTCAAGAACTAATGGGGATCCTTAATAATTACAAATACTGTGTGGAACATAAAAGCGTTACTGTTACTTATATTCTTCTATTAGTATTCAATTCATAGTTAGCCCTAATAACTCTTACCTAAAAGATTCGTTTTCACAGAAATTGACAAGTGGGTGTTGTTCCTCAGGATCTCATTGGCTTTCGTGAGCTGGACATTCTCAAAGTTCTGCCCATTCACCTCCAGAATCTGTTCAAAGACAAACAAAGATACCATTACATATACATTAACATTACATACAGTATCAGCCACTTCCTCAATCCTGTTAATTCATGCAGGTGTCAAATCCACAACTCTGATGATGTAAGCACCAAAACGCCAACCAACTGAGTCATACCATCCCCCCCGAATCTTCTGTTCCCATCTCCCTAACCTCTACATTACTGGTCTCCATCCCCCTAACCTCTACATTACCAGTCTAAACCCCCCACCCACTTCTCTTCTGATCTCCCTAACCTCTACATTTCTGGTCTCCATCCCCCTAACCTCTAAATTACTAGTCTTACCCCCCCTTCTCTTCTGTTCTCATCTCCCTAACCGCTACATTACTGGTCTCCATCCTCCCTTCTCTTTTGTTCTCATCTCCCTAACCGCTACATTACTGGTCTCCATCCCCCCTTCTCTTTTGTTCTCATCTCCCTAACCTCTACCTTACTGTTCTCCACCCCCCCTTCTCTTTTGTTCTCATCTCCCCAACCTCTACATTACTGGTCTCCACCCCCCTTCTCTTCTGTTCCCATATCCCTAACCACTACATTACTCGTCTCCACCCCCCTTCTCTTCTGTTCCCATCTCCCTAACCTCTACATCACTGGTCTCCACCTGCCCCTTCTCTTCCTCTCTCCCTAACCTCAACATTACTGGTCTCCACCTGCCCCTTCTCTTCCCCTCTCCCTAACCTCGACATTACTGGTCTCCATCTCCCTAACCTCGACATTACTGGTCTCCACCCGCCCCTTCTCTTCTGTTCTCATCTCCCTAAACTCTACATTACTGGTCTCCACCCCCCTGCTCTTCTGTTCCCATCTCCCTAACCTCTACATTACTGGTCTCCATCTCCCTAACCTCGACATTACTGGTCTCCTCTTCTGTTCCCATCTCCCTAAACTCTACATTACTGGTCTCCACCCCCCTTCTCTTCTGTTCCCATCTCCCTAACCTCGACATTACTGGTCTCCATCTCCCTAACCTCGACATTACTGGTCTCCACCCGCCCCTTCTCTTCTGTTCCCATCTCACTAACCACTACATTACTGGTCTCCATCTCACTAACCTCTACATTACTGGTCTCCACCCCCCTGCTCTTCTGTTCCCATCTCCCTAACCTCGACATTACTGGTCTCCACCCGCCCCTTCTCTTCTGTTCTCATCTCACTAACCACTACATTACTGGTCTCCACCTGCCCCTTCTCTTCCTCTCCCTAACCTCGACATTACTGGTCTCCATCTCCCTAACCTCTACATTACTAGTCTCCATCTCCCATCTTCCTCAGGTCTAATGGCCGTTTCTGGGTCAGTACTTAAAGAAACACTGGTCATAGGTTTGGCAAAAAAGGTCTCGTTAAGATGAAAAGGGGAGTGAGATTGATAGGAGTATTTTAACTCTCGTGTTAGAGCCACTCATTGAGAAGATTATGACAGGAGTATTGCAAGAGTAAACATACTTTGCAAGATGTTATGGTTCACATTTCCTTTGGGAAGCAGCTGCAAGAAAGAGTTTAAGTTTATGCCAAAACAAAGCATAGCCAAGCAGGGTTTTCAAGCTGGCATCCTGGATTTAACGTAGGATCTTTGCCACAAAGTATGCAAAGTATGAAAAATCACCAGTGAGCAAACTAGTCTAGTGAATCAGCACATCGTGGTAGCTGTCTGATGCGTGTTGAGCTTTCTGATGCAAAACAGTGCCCTGGCATCAATCAGGTGGGTGCTACACTGCTAGGGGATGAGGGAAGTTTCCCATCCTTTCTATGTAATGCATTTTGAACATATGAAAAAACGCTATGTAAAGAATATCATTCTCGTTACTTCACCTGGTCTCCTCGTTTAAGGCCGGCTTCCGCGGCCTTGCTTCCAGGCTCCACGCTGTCGATGAAGATGCGGAAGCCCTTCTCGGAGCCCCCCAGCAGGGTGAAGGCTAGTGGGGCCTCCCTGGATGGCTTGGTCAGTGTCACTAGTCGCAGTTTGGCTTTAGCAGCGCAGGCAATGTTTAACAGTCTAAGGTGGCCGTACATTTTCTGTAAAGGAAAACTATGTTTAGTACCGGTATATTGCTCAATTCAGAGTTTGTGTTAATTTTTTTTATCTCAACTTTGTTACTATGTGGAATGAAATGAAAATTATAAATGAAATAATCTTTAGCATTTTAAATAGTGAAATAAGAGGCTAGCGTAAGGCAAAAATTTGGACAATTTGAATGCTTTGATAATATATAATGAGGGCAAATTAGGAGTAATGTTGAAACTGGACATGAAACCCGATGACATGAAACACGCTGTAATGTTGAAACTAGATATGAAACCCGCTGTAATGTTGAAACTGGACATGAAACCGGCTGTAATGTTGAAACTGGGCATGAAACCCGCTGTAATGTTGAAACTAGATATGAAACCCGCTGTAATGTTGAAACTGGACATGCAACCCGCTGTAATGTTGAAACTGGACATGCAACCCGCTGTAATGTTGAAACTGGACATGAAACCCGCTGTAATGTTGAAACTGGGCATGAAACCCGCTGTATTGTGAAACTGGATATGAAACCCGCTGTAATGTTGAAACTAGATATGAAACCCGCTGTAATGTTGAAACTAGACATGAAACCCCCTGTAGTGTTGAAACTAGATATGAAACCCGCTGTAATGTTGAAACTGGACATGAAACCCGCTGTAATGTTGAAACTGGACATGAAACCCGCTGTAATGTTGAAACTGGACATGAAACCCACTGTAATGTTGAAACTGGACATCAAACCCACTGTAATGTTGAAACTGGATATGAAACCCGCTGTAATGTTGAAACTAGATATGAAACCCGCTGTAATGTTGAAACTGGATATGAAACCCGCTGTAATGTTGAAACTAGACATGAAACCCGCTGTAATGTTGAAACTGGACATGAAACCCGCTGTAATGTTGAAACTAGACATGAAACCCGCTGTAATGTTGAAACTAGACATGAAACCCGCTGTAATGTTGAAACTGGACATGAAACCCGCTGTAATGTTGAAACTGGACATGAAACCCGCTGTAATGTTGAAACTGGATATGAAACCCGCTGTAATGTTGAAACTGGACATGAAACCCGCTGTAATGTTGAAACTGGATATGAAACCCGCTGTAATGTTGAAACTGGATATGAAACCCGCTGTAATGCTGAAACTAGATATGAAACCCGCTGTAATGTTGAAACTAGACATGAAACCCGCTGTAATGTTGAAACTAGACATGAAACCCGCTGTAATGTTGAAACTGGACATGAACCCCGCTGTAATGTTGAAACTAGATATGAAACCCGCTGTAATGTTGAAACTAGATATGAAACCCGCTGTAATGTTGAAACTAGATATGAAACACGCTGTAATGTTGAAACTGGATATGAAACACGCTGTAATGTTGAAACTGGATATGAAACACGCTGTAATGTTGAAACTGGATATGAAACACGCTGTAATGTTGGAACTAGATATGAAACACGCTGTAATGTTGAAACTAGATATGAAACATGCTATGCTTAACTGAGACACGGACCTCTCTCTCCAGATTGTTCTCAAACTCTTCAAGAAAGTGAGTCATTGCAGGGTCGCCTTCAAAGTCATTGAAGTGATTGTTCACCCACAGCAAGACTACCCGTGTAACCTGGGGATGCAAGAAGAAAGTCAGATTCATTGAAAGTAAATAATAAGTGGATGGGCATGGGCTTGGATTGAACGTTAGCTTGTTATATGGGGCGGCAGGGTAACCTAGTGGTTAGAGCATTGGACTAGTAACCGAAAGGTTGCAAGTTCAAATCCCCCAGCTGACAAGGTACAAAATCTGTCGTTCTGCCCCTGAACAGGCAGTTAACCCACTGTTCCTAGGCCGTCATTGAAAATAAGAATTTGTTCTTAACTGACTTGCCTAGTAAAATAAAGGTAAAATAAATAAATAAAAATAAATATACATTTATTCACATGTAGTTCTGTGTGTGTATGTACACTACCGGTCAGAAGTTTTAGGACACCTACCTCATTCAAGGTTTACTTTTTATTTGTAATATTTTCTACATTGTAAAATAGTAGTGAAGACATGCAAACTATGAAATAACACATGAACAAGGTGGTAACCAAGAAACTTAAAATCAAAAAATAGTTTTCAAACAGCCACCCTTTGCCTTGATGACAGGTTTGCACACACTTGGTATTCTCTCAACCAGCTTCATTATGTAGTCACCTGGAATGCATTTCAATTAACAGGTGTACCTTCTTAAAAGTAAATTTGTGGATTTTCTTTCCTTCTTAATTAATGCGTTTCAGCCAATCAATTGTGTTGTGACAAGGTGGGGGGTATACAGAAGATGGTCTTTTAACAGATAGTCCATATTATGGCAAGAACAGCTCAAATAAGCAAATAGAAACAACAGTCCATCATTACTTTAAGACATGAAGGTCAATCAATACAGAACATTTCAGGAACTTTGAAAGTTTCTTCAAGTGCCGTCGCAAAAACCATCAAGCGCTATGATGAAACTGGCTCTCATGAGGACAGCCACAGAAATGGAAGACTCAGAGTTGCCTCTGTTGAAGAGGATTTTTAAAATGTCATTCTTTGTTTTATTTCAGGATAAGTTCATTAGTTACCAGCCTCAGAAATTGCAGCCCAAATAAATGCTTCACAGAATTCAAGTAACAGACATCTCAACATCAACTGTTCAGAGGAGACTGCGTGAATCAGGCCTTGATGGTCGAATTGCCACAAAGAAACCACTACTAAAGGACACCAATAATAAGAAGAGACTTGCTTGGGCAAGGAAATACGCGCAACGGACATTAGACCGGTGGAACTCTGCCCTTTGGTCTGGAGTCCAAATGGGAGATTAATCGGGTCCAACCGTCGTGTCTTTGTGAGACGTGGTGTAGGTGAACGGATGATCTCTGCAAGTGTATTTCCAACCGTAAAGCATGGAGGAGGTGTTACGGTGTGGGGATGCTTTGCTTGTGACACCGTCTGTGGTTTATTTAGAATTCAAGGCACACTTAACCAGAATGGCTTCCACAGCATTCTACAGCGATACGCCATCCCATCTGGTTTGTGCTTAACGGGACAATAATTTGTTTTTCAACAGGACAATGACCCAACACACCTCCAGACTGTGTATGGGCTATTTGAACAAGGAGAGTGATGGAGTGCTGCATCAGATGACCTGGCCTCCACAACACCCTGACCTCAACCAAATTGAGATGCTTTGGGATGAGCAAAGTGAAGGAAAAGCAGCCAACCGGTGCTCAGCATATGTGGGAATTCCTTCAAGACGGTTGGAAAAGCATTCCAGGTGAAGCTGGTTGAGAGAATGCCAAGTGTGTGCAAAACGATATCAAGGAAAATGGTGGCTATCTGAAGAATCTCAAATTATATTTGATTTGTTTACTACTTTTTTTGGTTACTACATGATACCCTATGTGTTATTTAATAGTTTTGATGTCTTCACTATTATTCTACAATGTAGAACATAGTAATACAAAACTAAAATAAAAACTTCATTGAGTAGGTGTTCTAAAACATTTGAAAGATAGAGTATGTAAGCATGCATGCATCTGTGATATTATCTATGCTTTATCTATTACTGATGTTAAGTACCGTCTAGCTTCCATTTCAATAAAATGACAAAAATAATACTTATCTGAAAAAGGACAGTAAAGTGTTTGAACTGGGATCTGACCTTGTCCCTGAGGCTTGGGTCGTGGAACCACTCGAGCAGCTTGTTGCCCACGACCATGGGGCTGGAGAGGAAAGTCCTGTAGGTCAACAGGAAGTCCTCGATGTAGGTGGGGTCCACCACAGAGTGCTCCTCTACCAGGTGCATAGTCAGACGCTCCTTCGTGCCCTATAGGAGATGGTGAATAATCCTTTAGGTAACACTAAACGTCATATACATAGGCATTCATAACACCTGTCATAACACCTGTATGTCATGACACCTTTATTTGGAAGAAGTTGTTTGGAGTCTAAAGGCTTACTCAATAATGAATGAACTCACCTTGATGACGATGTGTCCCTTCCTGGTGCCGGTGCGGTCCAGCTCACGGTGCTCCTTGACCATGACTATCTCGCCCTCCTCCTCCACCTTCTGCATGTTCTTCTCCACCTGGTTGAGGATGCAGCAGTAATCCTGCTGCGCTATGCACACAAACTGGAACATAGATGGAGGGAGAGAGAAAGTGAAATAGGAGAAAGTGAAAGAGAGAAAGTGAAAGAGAGAAAGTGAAAGAGAGAATAGAAGGTGAAAGAGCGTAGTAGTTAGCTTGGGGACATAACGCTTTTTAGATCAACATGCCTGAGAGACAGTTTGAGCGAATCTATTTTAAGACACCAATTAAATAAACACTCTCTCTTAGTGAATTAACCCAGCGTCTTCATTTAATTGGTTGGTACCTACTGGACAATGTATGGTGAACAAAAATATAAACGCAACATGTAAAAATGTTGGTCCCATGTTTCATGAGCTGAAATAAAAGACAGTCTAAATTTTCTATACGCTCAAAAAGCTGATTTCTCTCAAATGTTGTGCACAAATGTGTTTACATCCTTGTTAGTGAGCATTTCTCCTTTGTAGCATATCAAGAACATGATTAAACAGTGTGATCATTACACAGGTAAACCTTGTGCTGGGGACAATAAAAGGTCACTCGTAAAATGTGTAGTTTTGTCACACAACGCCACAGATGCCTCAAGCTTTGGAGGCAGAGCACAATTGGAATGCTGACTGCAGGAATGTCCACCAGAGCTGTTGCCAGAGAATTTAATGTTAATTTCTCTACCAATGTTGTTTTATAGAATTTGGCAGCACATCCAACCGGCCTCACAACCACAGACCATGTGTAACCACGCCAGCACAGGACAGGACCACAATTGACCCAGTGTCGACTGGGATTGGCCGGTGTAGGCAGTCATTGTAAATTAACATTTGTTTTTAACCGACTTCCCTACTTAAATAAAGGTTAAAAAAAAAAAAAAAAAAACATTTAAAATAAAATGTCAAGCCTGCTTTAAAATGCAACAGACTAATTGAGTAAGTAACAGGGGTGGAGTATATAACACTATTCAATATATGGGAGAGAAGGCCCGTATGACAGGCCAATCAACCGATTGGCTATTATGATGGACTGTCCCAGTGCTGAGCCTTACCTGACAGTCGTCCACCTTAGTCTTCATCACTCCCTTCATGTACTCCTTCTCTATGGTAGGGGAGACCCCGAAGCTGTTGCCCATACACAGGATCTCAGGCCTGGCCTCAGGGTACGTCACCTCCACCGAGCCATTCAGGATCACTGACCACGAGTCCAGCTGAGTGTGGAAAGAACAACCACAAACAGTTAACAGTCAGAAATACTCAGTGATCATTCAGTGGACAATGGTTTAACACAGGGACAGGACACTGGAGTCCTCGGGGACTGGAGTGGTGTCACTGCAAAACAGCTGATGCATTCTAAAGTGAAGATCCTGATTAGTTGATTATGGAGTCAGGTGTGTTAGTTGGGACGGGGGCAAAAGTGTGACACTAACCAGGCCCCCCGAGGACTCGAGTTACCCATCCCTGGTTTAATATCAGGCTGGGATCACATGTTAAAGGAAGATGAAGACAGCTATGATGCTTTAAATACATTGTTTAATCACAATTAGCCATAAGCAATTAGTTGGCCATTAGCTATTAGTTAGCTGTTAGTTAAATCAAATTTTATGAGTCACATGCGCCGAATACAACAGTGAAATGCTTACTTATGAGTCCCTAACCAACAACGCAGCACAGATAAGAAAAAAAATTAACAGGAAATTAAAGAGCAGCAGTAAAATAACAAAAGCGAGACGATATACAGGGGGGGTACTGGGGCACCGTTTAGTCGAGGTAATTGAGGTAAAACGTACATGTAGGTTGGGTTATTAATATGTACAGTTGAAGTCGGAAGTTTACATCTACTTAGGTTGGAGTCATTGAAACTTGTTTCAGCCACTCCACACATTTCTTGTTAACAAACTATAGTTTTGGCAAGTCGGTTAGGACATCTACTTTGTGCATGACACAAGTCATTTTTCCAACAATTGTTTACAGACAGATTATTTCACTTATAATTCACTGCATAACAATTCCAGTGGGTCAGAAGTTTACAAACTAAGTTGACTGAGCCTTTAAACATCTTGGAAAATTCCAGAAAATGAAGACATGGCTTTAGAAGCTTCTGATAGGCTAATTGACATAATTTGAGTCAATTGGAGGTGTACATGTGGATGTATTTCAAGGCCTACATTTAAACTCAGTGCCTCTTTGCTTGACATCAAGGGAAAATCAAAAGATTGTAGACCTCCACGTCTGGTTCATCCTTGGGAGCAATTTCCAAACACCTGAAGGTACCACGGTCATCTGTACAGACAATAGTACGCAAGTATAGGAAGGAGACGCGTTCTGTCTCCTAGAGATGAACATACTTTGGCGCGAAAGGTGCAAATCAATCCCAGAACAACAGTAAAGGACCTTGTGAAGATGCTGGAGGAAACAGGTACAAAAGTATCTATATCCACAGTAAAACGAGTCCAAAATCGTCATAAAGGCCGCTCAGCAAGGAAGAAGCCACTGCTCAAAAAGCACCATAAAAAAAGCCAGACTATACAAAAATCATACTTTCTAGAGAAATGTCCTCTGGTCTGATGAAACAAAAATAGAAATGTTTAGCCATAATGACCATCGTTTTGTTTGGAGGAAAAAGGGGGAGGCTTGCAAGCCGAAGAACACCATCCCAACCGTGAAGCACAGTGGTTGCGGCATCATGTTGTGAGGGTGCTTTGCTGCAGGAGGGACTGGTGCACTTCACAAAATAGATGGCTTCATGAGGTAGGAAAATTATGAGGATATATTGAAGCAAAATCTCAAGACATCAGTCAGGAAATTAAAGCTTGGTCGCATTTGGGTCTTCCAAATGGACATATACCCCAAGCATACTTCCAAAGTTGTGGCAAAATGGCTTAAGGACAACAAAGTCAAGGTATTGGAGTGGCCATAACAAAGCCCTGACCTCAATCCTATAGAAAATTTGTGGGCAGAACTGAAAAAGCGTGTGCGAGCAAGGAGGCCTACAAACCTGACTCAGTTACACCAGCTCTGTCAGGAGGAATGGGCCAAAATTCACCCAACGTATTGTGGGAAGCTTGTGGAAGGTTACCCGAAACATTTGACCCAAGTTAAACTATTTAAAGGTAATGCTACCAAATACTAATTGAGTATGTAAACTTCTGACTCACTGGGAATGTGATGAAAGAAATAAAAGCTGAAAAAAAATCACTCTACTATTATTCTGACATTTCACATTCTTAAAATAAAAGTGGTGATCCTAACTGACCTAAGACAGGGAATTTTTACTAGGATTAAATGTCAGTATTTGGATAAGGTGTATGTAAAGGTGGGGCGGCAGGTTGCCTAGTGATTAGAGAGTTGGGCCAGTAACCGAAAGGTTGACAGATCGAATACCCAAAGCTGACAAGGTCAAAATATGTCGTTCTGCCCCTGAACAAGGCAGTTAACCCACTGTTCCTAGGCCGTCATTGTAAATAAGAATTTAAATAAAGGTTAAACAATATATATATATATATATATATACACAATGCTCAAAAAAACAAAGGGAACACTTAAACAACACAATGTAACTCCAAGTCAATCACACTTCTGTGAAATCAAACTGTCCACTTAGGAAGCAACACTGATTGACAATAAATTTCACATGCTGTTGTGCAAATGAAATAGACAACAGGTGGAAATGATAGGCAATTAGCAAGACACCCCCAATAAAGGAGTGGTTCTGCAGGTGGTGACCACAGACCACTTCTCAGTTCCTATGCTTCCTGGCTGATGTTTTGGTCACTTTTGAATGCTGGCGGTGCTTTCACTCTAGTGGTAGCATGAGACAGAGTCTACAACCCACACAAGTGGCTCAGATAGTGCAGCTCATCAATGCGAGCTGTGGCAAGAAGGTTTGCTGTGTCTGTCAGCGTAGTGTCCAGAGCATGGAGGCGCTACCAGGAGACTGGCCAGTACATCAGGAGACGTGGAGGAGGCCGTAGGAGGGCAACAACGCAGCAGCAGGACCGTCAACTCCGCCTTTGTGCAAGGAGGAGCACTGCTAGAGCCCTGCAAAATGACCCCCAGCAGGCCACAAATGTGCATGTGTCTGCTCAAACGGTCAGAAACAGACTCCATGAGGGTGGTATGAGGGCCCGACGTCCACAGGTGGGGGTTGTGCTTACAGCCCAACACTGTGCAGGACGTTTGGCATTTGCCAGAGAACACCAAGATTGGCAAGATCGCCACTGGCGCCCTGTGCTCTTCACAGATGAAAGCCGGTTCACACTGAGCACATGTGACAGAAGTCTGGAGACGACGTGGAGAACGTTCTGCTGCCTGCAACATCCTCCAGCATGAGACGGTTTGGCGGTGGGTCAGTCATGGTGTGGGGTGGCATTTCTTTGGGAGGCCGCACAGCCCTCCATGTGCTCGCCAGAGGTAGCCTGACTGCCATTAGGTACCGAGATGAGATCCTCAGACCCCTTGTGAGACCATATGCTGGTGCAGTTGGCCCTGGGTTCCTCCTAATGCAAGACAATGCTAGGCCTCATGTGGCTGGAGTGTGTCAGCAGTTCCTGCAAGAGGAAGGCATTGATGCTATGGACTGGCCCGCCCGTTCCCCAGACCTGAATCCAATTGAGCACATCTGGGACATCATGTCTCGCTCCATCCACCAACCATGCACCACAGACTGTCCAGGAGTTGGCGGATGCTTTAGTCCAGGTCTGGGAGGAGATCCCTCAAGAGACCATCCACCACCTCATCAGGAGCATGCCCAGGCGTTGTAGGGAGGTCATACAGGCACGTGGAGGCCACACACACTACAAAGCCTCATTTTGACTTGTTTTAAGGACATTACATCAAAGTTGGATCAGCCTGTAGTGTGGTTTTCCACTTTAATTTTGAGTGTGACTCCAAATCCAGACCTCCATGGGTTGATACATTTGATTTCCATTGATCATTTGTGTGTGATTTTGTTGCCAGCACATTCAACTATGTAAAGAAAAAAGTATTTAATAAGAATATTTCATTCATTCAGATCTAGGATGTGTTATTTTAGTGTTCCCTTTATTTTTTTGAGCAGTGTGTATATATTTATATATATACACATTTATAAATATATATATATAAATAAAATAAATAAAAAAATATATATAATTAATCATTAGACACAAATGGTTCAATAGTATATAATACCCCCTGTTTCTACACTAATAATAACTATAATTTGACCCTTTTATTATGGATATAAAAAGAGAGCAAATCATATTTTACAGCAAGGTATCACTATCTCCCTTATAGCATCATCAACAACACATTTGACAATGCACTGAGGCAGTAGTGGACATACTACTAACACACGCCAGCTCAATAGGATGTTCTTCAACTTTGACTGGACTGCCCTTGAAGTGAACTGGACTTAAGGGTACGGCTCTGCACTCTTTTGTTTGGGTGCATCACAGCGAAAAAATGACCAAAGTGGCTTAAATTGAAAAGCCAGAGCCTGTCCAGACTGTTGAGACGGTACAAGTGATCTCTCTTCTGGTCCCCTTGGGGAATCGTATGATGCTGGGAGGTGGCAGTCATTCGTGCTTAATAGAGCAGGGAAAAAAACTAAATGGAAAAAGAGAAACCTGCATTGGTAATGGCAAGGGCAAACTCCATGTCCCAGGCCATAGATGTGCAAACCCAGACAGATTCAAGACACACACAAGACCAATATAAGAGACGGAAATTCCACCCCAAACTCTTTTGTTAGTATGTTTCTTAAGTCCATTGTTGATATAGTCCCAAAATGTTTCGCCTTTCAGAAATCAAGTTATCAAGATATATAAACTTTCAAAATACAGTATGTTGCATTTATTTATTTTTTTATCCCTTTTTCTCCCCAATTTCGTGGTATCCAATTGTTTTAGTAGCTACTATGTCTCATCGCTACAACTCCCGTACGGGCTCGGGAGAGACGAAGGTTTAAAGGCATGCGTCCTCCGATTATCAACCCAACCAAGCCGCACTGGTTCTTAACACAGCGCGCATCCAACCCGGAAAGCAGCCGCACCAATGTGTCGGAGGAAACACCATGCACCTGGCAACCTTGGTTAACCCGCCACAGGAGTCGCTGGTGCGCGATGAGACAAGGACATCCCTACCGGCCAAGCCCTCCCTCACCCGGACGACGCTAGGGCAATTGTGCGTCGCCCCACGGACCTCCCGGTCGCGGCCGGTTATGACAGAGCCTGGGCGCGAACCCAGAGTCTCTCATGGCACAGCTGGCGCTGCAGGACAGCGCCCTTAACCACTGCGCCAAAATGCATCATACTGGCTGTATTTTAAAAGTGATATATCTTGATTGCTGACAGGCAAAACTATATATGGGACAATATCAACAACGGACGAATGAAAAAAATACCAAAAGATCATTTTGGATTTGAATTTTCCTTTAAGACCGACTCATTCACGGCACACACCTCCACATACAAACATACCTCTTCCCCGTCATTGAGTACGATGGTGCCGGCCCGCTCGACCACGGCAAACACCATGACGGCACACAGCTCCCTCCTCACAGACATGGTCATGTTGGCAAACGCTGGCAGCTGATGCATGAACTCCAGTAATTGCTCTGTGGAAAGGTTGGAGAGGGAGAGTAGAGAGGGAGAGGTGGTTAGGAAGGTCTAGACTTAGTGGAGAGAGAGGACGAGCGTAGGAGGACTTGGCAGTCCTTCACTCGTCCTTCACCCTCTGTGTGGCTTTGGTCGAAAAAAAAATGGCACAAGCTAGTGGGAGAGAAGGTGCATTAAATTCAACCCCACAAGTGATGAGTACCCAACAACGGGATGATTATCCACTAAGGCAAAGTATCAATTTAATTTTGATAGACAGAAACAAAACTGCATGAGCATAAAAGGAAAAGCGACCTTTTGCATTCACTTCGAAGTGTGTCAACATGAATCAAATCTCATTTGGGGCTTCAGTTTGGCTGTATAGGGCATTGCCTGTCCTGATTCCTGCCCCATGCATTTTTTTGGCTCCTTGAAATAGCTTATTGACTGCATCCCTGTGCTAGGCGCAGAAAGTAAGTCTGGGGTGCGGGCTGACCTGTGCTTGGCATGGCAACAGTGTCGTGTGGGAATCCTGCGGAAGCACTGAAACTTTAATGCGCCGGGAGAGGAGAAGCGAGGACGTGCGACGTTGACCTAGAAAAGCCTGTCGGCAGAGAGAGCGGGAGGGGAGGGGCGGCGGGGAGTTTGTGGGGTTCGTCGAGGGGGGCCGGGGTACTCTCTCACTCTCTTTCTCCATTTGCATCCACTAGATCAGCCACACATCACATCTACAGCTAAGCTTCATGTGAGTAAATGTAAACTAATCTCATCTTTTGGCTCCCTATCATTGTAGCTGTGCTGCTGCTAACAGGCCTATGATATCACAGTCTTCATGTGGCACAGAAGGAATTACAACTCAGTGCTAAAATAAATTTACCAAACGAAAGCATTGAAGCACGAAGGCCTGCAGATGGACACATAATCCACGGTAACTAGCTAATACAGAGGGGCGGGGTTGAGATACACCAAGGGCGGGGCACTGGGAGAGGGGGCGTCACTGTGCATTGTTTGATTAAAATCGTGAATGCTTGATTAAACTCTGATGAGCCTACAAAGGGGATTTCCCCTTAGTGAACAAAGCCAAATCTAATTGGCTCCCATTGCTTTTCCAAATGTCTTGCCAGAAAACAGCAAGCACTCATATACAAGGTATTCTTTAGCAGTAGTAATAGGCATTATAACCGTTGTTTCTAGATTTTAAGAGTTTAACGGTGGTGTGGAATAGTCATCCCCTTCTGTGTAATTGGAGCCAGGAAGCAACACAGCAAAGAAGGGGAGGCACCCTGCCTAGCGCCTACACAATGGTAGGGGAAACACTGGCACGCCACAGCTAAATCCATTTTGGTTCCCAGAACATTGAGAGTAGGTTACTTTTTAATCAATCAAAGGGGAACCCTTGAGGGAATGTTAGGGGAACATTCTGTGTGCTAGCAGGGACTCACCTATGTCGTCATCGGTGCGGTCCATTGGGTCCTTCTCCAGGCAGTCCCGCACAATGTCGCGGCTCATGAGGGGGTCCGACGCTCGCTCAATGTCCTCCTCGTCATCGTCGTCCTCTGAGTCGACGGCGGTCTCGGGCAGGCCGCTGAGGTCCATGTCGCCTGGCTCGTTTTCCGTGGCCTGAGGGTCAGAGGAGAGGATGGATGTCAGTCAGTCACCCAGGATCAAGTCACCATGGATCAAGTCATCCAGGATCAACAAAAACACAACGGCTTTCTCCATCATAACAACCACCATCAATCTTAGTTTTAATAACACAGAGTGCTGTGAAATGGTCACTGGTCCATACTAAGCATGTCAGCTCCATCCATCTACTCCAAGTAGTAACAGCTGCACACTGGTGGGCTGAGATGAGGTTGGTAAATCTAAATTAAGGTTTTGGTGCAAAAACTTCACGTAAGGGCTGGTAAACAAAACAACGGCAAGAAGCAGACCGTTTCAATTCAATGCTTCAAAAGCGACAACAATGTCTGAACATCTAGCCTGTTTGGTGAGAATGATAGGTCTGAGAGACACACAACACCTCATACCAAAGCACCCCACTATGCAAAAAACACCCAGCTAATTATTTCACATCTCTCCCTCTCCGGGCTCCCCATTTCCACTTAGACTGACAACCTCTGAAAGAGTGATAAAATATGTACGTAGCAAAGAGAGAGAAAAGCTAACAAAAGAGAGAGAGCAAAAGTAACAATTGACAATGTCACACAGATATTAATAGAGATCTTGGCACTGTGCATCCATCAAGGCTTCTCACTGTGCATCCATCAAGGCTTCTCACATACTATAAATATCGCTGAGAGGCCATATTGTGTGTTTCATGCTCTCAACACGAGCCCCTCCTCGGAACGAAATCCAGGTACGAAACAGGGAGATAAACTAAAAACCCTCCCCTCCTGTTGAGTGCTAACTGACTCCTCTTACCTGAATAAGGTGCCGAAACTCCAGCCTTTTCACTGAGAGAGACGAAAACAATGTTGCCTTCGCAAACTGCCTGCAGCAGCCTAGTCCAAGACGCATCTTTACTGCCCGGGCTGCCAGTCGTGTTTTTCAGAGATTCAAAGAGTCCCTGTCTCTCACCGAACGTAGCCCTATGTCATTTATCCTTAACCATCATGTGCAAATGCCTCATTAATGATTCAGGGTGCTGTCTGACTAGCCACTCAGGCGTCAGGAGGTCAGAAAAGTAGGAGGGGCAGGGGAGGGGCCTGATGGGGCGAGAGAGCAAAGGGGCGGGGTTATTCCGCTGGGGAAGGGGTTGGTAAGGTGTGGACTTGGAGTGAAAGAGGACAATCTGAAGATTGAGGTATGTCGGTTCCCAATGTGACAGGGAATAACTGAGGTGGTGAGATGGAAAATCCTAGAAAACAGCCATCAGTCTTCAGCTTGATATGAAAGTCAATGTCTACTGATGCCGAAACCCGGTAGAACACACAGCTATATTCCACATGAACAAACTTTGTTGGCAAATCTCAGGAGACAAAAGAAGAGTAAAATGTCCTAAAATAGCAGACCCTATTACTTATCTACAGTGGGAGCTAGTCCTCTCACAGTAGCATTAATTTACTAATATCGCTGTATGTCAATTCCATATTACCACCCACCTAGATTTATGAACCAGCCTTATAATAAACTAAATACTCGTAAATAGTGATCGATCATCATTTAGAAGTGTGTGCCTCGGGAGGTTGCAACACCTTCGGATTTGATTCGGACATCCTTTCCACTGAGTTACACAATGTTAGACAGTCCAGTGGGAACGCTGAACCATTAAAAACGTAAAATGTTCTCGAAATACAGAGCACAAGTCAGAACCCCTCTGTGTGTGTCATCCATAAATGTGGGGTGAGCAAAAAAAGAAAGGGGTGTGGGTGGTTAATATTTCAACAGGGCTATTCTTGGATCAATGCTTTCAAGCCTCCTTCTGAAGAACCGATTTCATGATTTATTCAGAGGCAAAACAGTCTGCCATGTTTGCCAGGCAGTGACAGAGGATGCAGCTCTATTCTTCTCTCTGGGAGGAGAGACGATGGGGCACTCCGGCTGACATGGCTCGTGGATGAGAGGACTCCGACGAACAAGGGGCATCATCGCCAAGAGCGTTACCCTGGTAGACGTCCATCTTTGAATAGATCTTACACATACAGTCCTGTGATTTGGGTTGTCCTTAACTTCTCTAGGGTAGGGGGCAGCATTCGGAATTTTGGATGAAAAGCATGCCCAAATTAAACGGCCTGCTACTCGGGCCCAGAAGATATGAGATGCATATAGATTTGGTAGATTTGGATAGAAAACACTCTAAAGTTTCCAAAACTGTTAAAATAGTGTCTGAGTATAACAGAACTCAGGTGAAAACCTGAGAAAAATCCATTCAGGAAGTAGTTTCTTTTGGTTTTGTAGTTTCCTATTCATTGCCATTACCATATCCATTGACTTAGGACTCAAATTGC